>NC_091793.1:131347142-132711071 GCF_041296235.1 Equus asinus
ATCACCCCAACCAACCCCTCCTGCCATCCCTCTGTCACCAGGCTTTCCCACCCCTGCCCTCTGGTGACCACTCAATGTTCTCCATCAGTGTAGTTTTGTCTTTGAGAATATCAGACAAATGGAATCATGGGTAACCTTTCAGACTGTCTTCTTTCAGCATCATGCCTTTGGGATTCACCCAAGTTTTTTGCATGTTAAAGCTTTAATTTAATAAGTAAAAAATAAATTTTCATGATAAAATTTCACTTCTTAAAGGTGCATTGTTTTTATGTCATTGTTAATTTTGTTTTTTTCCCTAAATTTGTATATAAAATCCTGTGGTTTTAAAACTCTCACATTATGTCTTAACTGCAGGTGATTTTGCAGTTCTTCTTAAAGCAGGCATGACTGTAAAGCAAGCAATTGTATACAACCTCCTGTCTGCCATGATGGCTTACATAGGCATGCTCATAGGCACGGCTGTTGGTCAGTATGCCAATAACATCACACTTTGGATCTTTGCAATCACTGCAGGCATGTTCCTCTACGTAGCCTTGGTGGATATGGTAAGATATTTTATATTTTTCTTGTTACACTAAATCTGTAAATAGAATGCAACTTTTAAAAGGGAAGAAACCTTTGGATGTGGTTTGAAAGACTTAATTATTTTTCAAAATATTACCCATTTTAAAGACATGTGATATCCTAAATAATCTGTTAGGGAAAGACATTTAACTATAGGAGGGTTCGTTCTTGGCAAACCAGTTGAGATGCTGGAAATTTTTGTCCAAATGATGTTGCTATTCAAAGTAATCATCAGTAGTATTTAGAGATATAATTACAGAAGTATACTACTTTGAAGGTTTTGTGATATTGAGGTGAAAACGTTGTTCTTGTTAACAAAATAATTCTTTGAGCTTGCTTTGTGGTGAACAAGGAAGAAATACTATACCTCTTAGGTAAGCCAGTCTTCTGCAGAAAATGGTGCATATTCCAAGGGATTTAAGTAGTTTTCCTTAATTCTGTGATTAAAAATTTAGGTTATATAGTTTTGAAATGAGACTATCTGATAGATCCTACCAGGAGGAGAAGTGAATGTAATATCAGATTAAAAATAAAAAGTAACAAAATTGCTAGTTCTGCAAATACACTGCCTAACATATTTAGGATATTAAAGTAAAATTAAAAAACTAATTGTTAGTGTTTAGATTTATTAACTTTAAAGTTAGAAATAATGCCTATTTACTATAGAAAATTTAGAAAATAGGAACAAAAAGAAAAAATAGAAGTTGTTTACATTCTCCACCTAGAGGTCTGTTTCCCGAATCTCCTCTTAGACTTTATTTCCTATCCCCATGCTCAATACTCTTGCTTCCTACTTCATGGAGAACATGGCAGCCATCCATCAAGACAACCTCTCGCAAGTTCCCCTCACTATTTCTATTCATCCCCCAGTGTCCATGCCTGTTGACCTTCTTTCCTGTTACTCTGAAGAACTGACTACGTTCCTGGCTGAGGCCAGCTCCTTCCAATCGTTCACTAGAACTTATCGCCTCTTGCTGACGCCCTTAAATTCTCCCCTTTTTCTTCACATCATTCATTTTTCCCTCTCTGCTGGATCATTCCTGTCAGCATCTAACCCTGACGATACTTCTCCCTCTGACAAGGTCGGGAGAGGCGTGGTTCTTAACTTGCTTCTTGTTTCAGCCGCCCCCAGTGCTCGCCTTCCCTCGGAGAGCAGTCACCCTTTCTTGTCTGTTGAGTCTCTTCTCTCTCGAATCTGGCCTCATCAGGTTTTCTCCCTAACCGCTCTGCAGATTGTTCTTGTCAGATTTACCATCTACCACAACATGCGTGGCGAAGTCCCCTGGTCATTCACCTGCCATTTACCCTGCACGTCTTCATCTTACGTGTCCTAACAGCAGCATTTGGCAGTGGGTCATTCTCTTCTCTCTGAAACACTCTCTTGTCACTTGCTCCTGTACCCCGCCCTTTCCTGGCTTCCCACCTCTGCCCTTTTTTTCTCAGGTGCTGGATCCTCTTCTCCTCCCCTACCTCTGTCAGTGAAAGCCTCTAAGAAGTCTCATCGCTCTGAATATTGATTGGATGATAATTCCAAAGTTTACATCTTAAGCCCAGACCTTTTCCTTAACTCCACATCAGTGTATGCACCTGTTAAACCCGAATGTCTAAAAGGTACTGCAGACTTACTATGTTCAGAACCCAGTCCTGAATACTTGCCAACCCCACTCCTTGCACCAACCAGCACCTCCTCTAGAATTCTCCATCTCAGAAATGACAGCTCCATTCTTCTAGTTTTTCAGATCACACCCTGAGTATCGTTTTTTGACTCTACTCTCTCTGTCCTCCCCACAGCTGGCTTGTCAGTAAGTCCCAAGGGCTGCAGCTCCTAACCACCTCTGCACCCCCACTCTCATGCAGGCCACCGTCGTCCTTCCCTTTCTGTCTGCTCGCCCTGCCCACCACGCACTGCATCAACAGCGCAGACAGGGGGATCTTTTTAAGTGATCCTGGTAAGATTAGATCATGTCAGTTATGTGCTTCACGCCCTTCAGTGGTTTCCATCTTATTCAGAGTAAAAGCACCAAAGTTCTTGTTTTGACCTTCAAGGTTTTTCATCCTCCTTATTTCCTCTTCCTCTCCCTCCTTCATTTCCTAATCTTCCCTCCTCCCCTCCCCGCTTCCCCAGGAGGTGCACTCTGCCTCGGGTCCTGGCTCTTGTTGATCACTCCACGTGGAATATTTTGTCTGCAGACATTCTCCCAGCTAGCTCCCTCACTTCTTGTGAGGCATCCTATCTAAAATTTGACTGTCTACCCCAATATTTCACATCCACTATCCCTACTTTAGTTTTTTCTCCTTTGCACTTGTATCTCGATCTATTAAGAACACACTAAACATTTTACTTATTTATTGAGTTCATTATGTGCCCCACTAGGATGTCAGTTTTGGGAGGGCAGGCATTTTTGTCATAGTTCACTAACTACTGGACATGTGTTTACAATTAGTTGAATGCAGAATGAATGAGCTAATTCTTATCCTAGGAAGCTAAAGATGTAAAAAGAATGAAAGAGTCTCTACAGTACATATTTATAGTCTAATGAAGAAGAAAAGTAGCCATCAATTACAATTCTTTTGATACATGTTATGATAAGAGTGGTGCACCATGTTTGTGGAACTACAGAGAAGGGCTCGCTAAAAACTTGGGAAATAAAATTAGGGAAGTGTTTCTGGAATAGGAAATCTGAGCTTGAATCTTAAAGTAGAAGAGTTTGTTAGAAGCAAGAGGAAAGGGCATATGAGAAAGCAGAATAATAAAGAGCATCATTGTTTGATCAGTGAGTTTACTCCTGGGACCATATTCTGAGGAAATAACCTAAAATGACTACTGCTAATATAACAAACAAAAATAAGACCATATTAAAGTGTTCTTTGCAGTAGTGTTTATAATGTCACAGTTTTATTGGAAAGACCCTAAATGTCCAAGAAAAGGGGGACAGACTATCCACATATATTTTAGGATTTTAGTGACACTGAAATATGTATTTTCTAATATTAAGTGGAAAATAGATACAAAAATTGCATCCATAGTTGGCCAGATCGTGACAGTCACACAACATGCCATGCTAAAAAGATCAGAGTTTATCTTATAAATTTGAGGGAGCCATTAAAAGGTGTAAGCAACAATGATGTGATCACATTTGTTTTAGAAAGACCGCTTTGGCTAAGGGGAGACATTTTTATTGGTTTATAGTCATTTTAGAAGATAGCAACAGTACCAGAGGTTTTAGTTTGAGGTGCCTTTAGGATACCCAGCTGGAGGTACCTGGTTTAGGGGGCTTGGACAGCACCTGTTTATCAATCAGTGAGAAGCATTGTTGCATTTTAACGAGGATGGCCGTACCAGTCGGTACTGGCTGGCTGCTAGCTGTGGTTATGGCCATCGGTGTGGGTGTTGGCATTCAGGATAGAATTGAATGTGCCTGTTCTAGCTGATATGTACACATATCTAGAGGGGAGATTTCTGTGAAACGTTCTGCACACTATTTATGCTTAAATATTAAGGAAAGTCAGCAGTAAAAGTTTTTTTTTTTTTTTTGTTTAAAGATTTTATTTTTTCCTTTTTCTCCCCAAAGCCCCCCAGTACATAGTTGTATATTTCTCATTGTGGGTTCTTCTAGTTGTGGTATGTGGGACACTGCCTCAGCGTGGTTTGATGAGCAGTGCCATGTCCGCGCCCAGGATTCGAACCAACGAAACACTGGAACGCCTGCAGCGGAGCGCGAACTTAACCACTCGGCCACGGGGCCAGCCCCATTAGTAAAAGTTTTTGTAACAATAAAAACTTGAGGGAAGAGGGGAGAAAAGATACAATAAAATAGTCTTCTTATTAGAACCATAGGTAGGAAGTTAGCCATTTTAGTCTCATCCCAGGTTTTGGTCATAATCCAAACTTTCTGTAAAGGGCAGATAGTAAATACCTAGGCTTTGTGGACCATATTATCTGTGTTACAGTTATTCAGCTCTGCCATTTGTAGTGGTTTCTGTCACTACTGACTACCGCACTCTGCTAGTGAAGGACAGTCGGCTCCGTTAGCCGTTGCAGCACCGCCCTGGACTTTCAGACAGCATGATGGCAGCCTGCAGTAGTTCTTAAAGGGGAGCCTCAGGAGACTGTTGAACATGCTGCAGCACTGTCAGAGCGTGGTAGCTGGCTTAATTGTCCTCATTATTTAATAATGAATAATGGCGTTTCTTCCTAGGCAGGCCTTATGTACTTACCACCATATCTCTCCTCCCTAAACCCAAAAGCGCCAACATGTTGTTTGGAGCAAAGCTTGGTGTCTAAGAGAAATAGCATATCAATATCATCTTTCTGTAGATTTTCATTGCAAACGTGAAGTATGTTTTTGTGAAAGTGAAAGTTAGAAGTAATAATTCTTTAACAATTTTTATTAGTTTTGGATAGAAAGAATTTATGCTTATCATAATGCACATACATTTCTTCTTCAACAAATCTTATTTACTTAGGTAAATTAAAGATTTAAGTTTTATACTTTGAACTATGGGTTATTCTTAAATGCTTATACTGAAAACTTTTCAATGTATTATGCCTTTAAAGATACTAGGAACTTTCACATTTTAAACATTTTATCACTATTAAGGGAATAGAGTACACTGGGAAGGCAGGGTGCATAATTTGGTCGTAGCTGGGGAGCTTCTATATACTATTTTTTGTGTGTCTTATTGGAAGGAAAATAGTGGCTTAAGAGCATAGAGATGCCAATTTGGAATTTCTGTAAATATCTGTCTTTGCTGTCATGTGCAGTGGGAAATGAGAATTTTAAATGGAAAAGGGTGAAGAAATGATACAATTTTGAATTAGATATCCCCAAAAGATTTACTTTCCTGGTGAACTTAAGATATATCAGTAAATGTGAGAATTGTAGTGTTCTTTTCTGAGAGTTTTATTGGCAATAATAAATTGTCTTACATTTAGCATAAAGTAAATGTCGGAACTGATGAGGTCAGTGGGTGATGTAACTTTAAACGTGGCTGATGCATATATTATGTGCAATTGTTGCAGGCATGAGAAGGGATCGGATCTACTGTTTACTTAGTACATAGCTAGAGCATAAACTTGCTTAGTGTTTGACTAAAATATGTCTTATGATTAGCACTGTGTTAAATAAAATAATTATTTTATTTGTAGTTATGCTTTTAGTCGTTAGTTTTCTGAAGTAAGAAGATGTAAAAAAAAAAAAAAAAACCTTGAGCAGAATATTATAAAAATTGCTTGTAAACATCTGGGTTTTTTTTAGCTTCCAGAAATGCTGCATGGTGATGGTGACAATGAAGAACACGGCTTCTGTCCAGTGGGTCAGTTCATTCTTCAGAATTTAGGATTGCTGTTTGGATTTGCCACCATGCTAGTGATTGCCCTCTATGAAGACAAAATTGTGTTTGACCTCCAGTTTTGACCATTCCCAGTAATTACTGTTGGTTACGAGAATGTTACCATGCAGCTTTGCATCTTTTTCTTGTACTGTATGCACATTGCTCAAAGAAAAGTCAGTGGCTTGCACTACTTACAAGTTCCATAGATTTGAGCCTAACCATGAACGACTGGTGCTCAGTACTGTTTTCCCTGTGTGAAGGGGTCTTTTGAAACTATAAAGCTTGTGATAAAGCAAGGAGAAAACGGGACTCCATGAACCAAGGTTGATATAGGTTGGATTAAGAGTTTTTAAAAAAATAATCATATAAAACACTAAAGTAGTCTTTATTAGTAAAAACCTCTGTGGCTATGCAGAAATAGAAATTGAACCAAAAAATCACTTAAACTTTAAAAATGTTTTCAATGGACTCTGGGCAGACTTTTCTTTTTCCTAAAAGTGAATTTCAGTGTCCTTTAATTCAGCTCCGTATAGATATATGGTCATAGGGATCAACTTGACACAGCTTTGCAATGCATAAAGTAGACTGTAGGACTAGAGGAGAGCTCAGGCTGCATTAGAGTATGAATTTAGTATTGGGAAAAGCCCTTATTCTTGAATCTAGAGTTACTATTTTTGTATATATTTGCATAGTGTTTAAATTTGCAGCCTAAACTACTGAAATTTGTGATTGTATGTGTGAGCTTCAGTTTAATGAAAGATTCATAATGGTTCTTGGTATTAATATACTTGGTGTCTGGGTTTTCTTTTTTTCCTGAACTTTAATTTGTTTTTGTTTTGAGTTTTTTGGTGTGGGTAGTGGGTTAGAGCATGTGGTAAAATCTTTTTTCGTTAAAATTGTAACCCTCTACAAATATCAAACATGAAGAACCCAAACAAACATGGTCTAAATATTCAATTTCCCTACTTGAACAGGACTAACTAGTTATTTGGGAAAGTTAAGTCCTAAATGCACACATTGCTTTACCAGTTTGGCATTGGAACCAAGAGCACGTGCTGTGGCTGGCACTAAGGTGGTAAGGCAGAAAATCCAAGTTGACCACGTCCATAACCTGTACATGCAGTGTCAAAACGTCACTACGATGACCTCTGATGATACCGTGGCTATCATGGTACCAGGCGGCTTGGAAGATAGTTTTAAATAACTCAGCTGAGATCACTTGATCATTTTGTGC
Source organism: Equus asinus (assembly GCF_041296235.1). Lineage (NCBI taxonomy): Eukaryota > Metazoa > Chordata > Mammalia > Perissodactyla > Equidae > Equus > Equus asinus. Next base: position 131,354,275 of record NC_091793.1, read on the forward strand.
CAAGATATGCTGTTGGTGCCTGACGGGGATTAGTCTCTTTTTTGGGTGCCCTGCTCTTCTACCATAATTGTGAATGATTTGTGAGAAGTGCAAGCCATGTTTATCCTGAATTTTGACCTAATAATTTGTAGAACTAGTCATGTGCATGTAGCTTTCTGTTCACATCTGTGCCACCTGGTTGTCATTTATGCCAGGTAAACTGTATTTGAACTCTGTGCAGGCAGCTTTGTTTTAATCTGCTTGGCTACCAGTGTAGCTGCTTTTAAAAATCTTATTCAAACATTTTAGAGCCAAACTCTTTCCATTCCACTTAAAATGTTTTCATTTAGTCCTCCGCCTTTCCCCAGTTCCTTTCCTCCTACTCCATGAACTTTAAAACAGCAGAACTTCGAGAGCAGCAGGTGCCTCCAGGTGTTGATAGGGCATTGCCAGGGTTTCTTCTTTATGCTGTAAGCAGCGAGCCTAGGTGGTGTTTCCTTAATTCATGCCTGAATTTCACAGATTGTTTCTGGCTTTCTCCATGGCCTCCTGTAACGAGTTAGGAGTTTTCTACGGAGGTTATTTTCTGCATCGGGCACTGCATCGGGACAGTCCTCATCTCATGCTTGGCCCTTCAAGCAGCCTCGCTAAAAGGTGCTGATATTTTATTTAGTACTGCCAACTTCAAGCAATTCGAGTATCTTGCTTTCTGAACCAAGATTTATTTATAGTTTATTTTTGGGTTTTTATACCCAAGGAGGATTCTGCATTCCAGCATTAAATCTGCTTGATTTTAAAACTTTTATGAAAAGCAACAGCTGGAATATACTCCCAGACTTAAAATAAATGCCTGATGTAAAGCAAATAGGTTATGCTGAAGTATATAAAGTTTTATATTCTCTCAAAAATGGTGTTACCTTTATTTGCCAGATTTTTTTAAACCTTTGGAGAGGGCTGCGACAGTTGCTGCTAGTATTTTGTTAGGGTTCCACCAGTGTTTAGTTTTCACGTCATCCTAATGTATCGTTTCAAGTCTTACTAGACAATCTGAATTCCACTACATTTCTGTTTGGCTCCAACATTCCATTTAGCTTGACCAGTCTAATTTAACATGTGTTTGTTGGAGGTCATTAATGTTACTTGTACAATGCTGTCACTGTGTGACATCCATATGGATTTTGGTGTACATCACATTGCACTCAATCAGCTGTGATTATGCTTAGGAATACTATAGTAACTAGATGCAGTGTGAACCTTTTCCATTAACAGTAAGTCAGTGGCTTAAATGTGATTATGGTCCTGCAAGGTGATACTTGCTAAAATATCTAAACTTTTTTGTTGTTGTTGTAACCGAATCATTTTTTAAAAATTTATAAAGCTGGAAATGATCAAATGCCATTTTTTTCATTGTCAACAGTGGTGTGTCATTTTATGTATGTTCCTAATGCTTATGGAACTCTCCCAAAATAAAGTTATTCAAAAGAGCAAATATACCAGTATGTTTTCTTCAGTCTAGTCTTTACTTCAGAACATTTCCTTACACTGAGGTATGAATCATTTTAAATATAGGCTACATTTGCACATAAATTTATAATTAAGTATAACTTTAGTCAAATTGATTTAAGCCAAATAAATTGTTTAAAAAGTAAAATATATTTTCTACTCAACCATCTATAAGAAACAGGAACAGGGAAACGACGTCTTCTAATTATGAGTTAAGTTGACATAACAGTGCTACACCGCGTCCAATCCAGTGCTCCTTGGGTTGGTCAGAGGGAAGGGTCATGGCAATTACGAAGTTCGTAGAGTGCCCGGTGGTGGATAATGTTCCTCTCCGCTCACTTGTCTTATACAATGGAGCAACGTAACTTGGTCGTTCTGGAATATCTACCCTCTTACAGGGTTTCAGCCACATCTGGAAGGAAGTGCGTAAACTTCTTTAAGTCAAGGCTGGTATATTTACATATATTTGAGCCTGATATGGTATTGTTAAAGTTATGTCTGAAAATTTCTGTGGCCCAAATAGATTTTATTTTTGTCAGCAGTGCTGCCATTGCTCAAAACATTTTATTAGAGCTCTTGGAGCTATCTTCAGAACCAGTCTAGAAACTAAATGAGAAAAAATAGTCATTTTCACCTACTCTGTCCAGAAACATATTGCCCATTTACTCATCACCTCTCCACTGTACTTGGCTGAGGATGACTTTGGTTCCTACAATAATAAAAACTCAGACTTTCAGAGGAGAGAGCTGCCACCCTTGACGCTCGCACTCATGTTGCCTTATTAGTTAAAGGCCAACCCCCCAGAATTCTGAAAGGCTTTTCTTCAATGACTGTAGAAGCAGATCACCTCCTCATTTTCATGGTGACTATTTTAAAGGGGCGATTATGTATATTGTGGCCTCTGCTTAAAAGTATAACTGCATTCCTTTCTAACTACAATAGACTCACGTTCCTTTGAGAGAGTGATTAGCCACCTGCCTAGAATGTTACCATTGTTGAACCTCACCAACCTCAAAACTAAGATTTGGGAGCAAGTTGATCTCTGAATATAAGCGTAAAGAACAAACTATGATCATAAAGAAGAATTAATGTTTTGTTTTAGAATTTAATTAAATTCCTTTTAGCAGTAGAAGTAATAGCAATCCTTGAGGTGATGGGAGTTGACAGCCCCACTGCTCAGAGCTCTTGTTTAGGTTTCTCAGGTCAAAACAAATTGTATAAAGATGCTAGTTTCTCTCTTTCTCCCACATAATTGTGGAATCCAGATTATTATAAGGGGGATCCATAAAGCAGTTCTTCAGATATAAATATATGGACTCAACACTCAAGTCAGACGTATTTCATTTCAACCAAAAGTGGGTTTTGTTAATGAGAATTTTTCTTAGTGACTTCCTTATTCAGGAAAATCATTCATGGATAAATTCCTTCTGCTATTCACTGCAAGCTACTGAAGAGTGTGCATGTGAAAGCAAGATGATTTGATCCCAATCAACTCCTGAAATTGCAAACATTTGCCCTTGTGACTTTCAATTTGGGTCTCGTATTTGAAACTGTCTGCCCACAGTATCTTAGTACATGTGGCAGGATTTTTACAATTGGCTGTCAGCTGGTCCCTCACTGCCCGTTAGAGCTGCTCTGAAGGATTCTTGCCCGTTTGAGCTGCCCCTAGCGCCCCACAAACAGAATTCATGTCAATCCATAGCATGTATTTCATCACCATCCCAGACCAACCGTTCAAGTTATGTGAAAAATCTATCTAGCTATGATGTAATAACAGATGGAAACAACAATATAGCTTAGTCTGCCCATGCTGAAGATAGGTGCCAGGAAACTTTCTGCAGATGGTTTTCATATAGTAATCTAAATCTGCAAGTTTCACATTTTTAGGACAGTGTATATGTAAGAAAATATATATGATAAACATATGTATGTGTGTGTATGTGGATACATATATACCATCCATCCTCATTCCTGGATTCCGTATTTGCGAATTTGCCTATCACTAAAATTTATTCGTTATCCTAAAATCAGTACTCTGCGCTTTTGCAGTCATTCACAGGCATGCTCAGAGCACCAAAAACTGAGTCACCAGACAAGCAGCTTCCCAGGTGAGGTTGAACCTGGTGACATTCTGCCGCCTTGTCTCAGCTCTCATAACTAAAACAACTATCCGTTTCACAGTTTATTTAATTCCAAGTTTTTCACATTTTTGTGGCGTTTTTGGTGATTTCGCTGTTTAAAATGGCCCCCAAGTGTAGCGCTGAGGTGCTGTGTAGTGTTCCTAAGTGCAGAAAGGCTGTGATGTGCCTCATGGAGAAAATATCGTAAACTTCGTTCAGGCATAAGACAGTGCTGTTGGCCATGAGTTCAATGTTAATGAATCAACAGTAAACATTAAATAAAGTATCTTTAAACAAAAGCACCAATAAGGCAAGGTTCTGTACTCATCAGTTAACAAAAATGTGACCAGAGGATCGCAGAAACAACCTGTATTTCTCCTAGGAGCAATGGTTCAGTATTTACTAATTCACTGTTGGCAGCCACTTTATAAAACATAATTACCGTGAATAACGAGAATTGACAGTATATGTGTGCGTGTGTGTGTGTATATATAAAATAGACCCCGCGTACATGTCATTAGAAAATACTAACCACAGGCACTGCATCATAAAGAATTTTGGGATGTGATTCTGCAAGTTTCTTGGTCTTCCTATTCCAGGAAGCTCCATCTAGAAATAATCCATGAATGAAAACACCTAAATATAAAAGAAGCAGGTTAGAGCGACACTTTAACCGTGTATTCATTGAGCTCTGAATCTGAAATTCCTACAGGTGAACACTACGCAAATGACACGAGGTCAGCAGCCTAGGACTTGTTCTAAAATGAAAGCGCTATTCTGAGTGCTTTGTCTTAACACCCATATTTCCAGAATATCTATACTTTGCATAGTCAATTAATTCAATAGTAAAATTAGATGTGGAAAACAAAAGAGGAAAGGAATTTTTAATTAGTCTGTGGGAAGTTCTCAGTTTGTGTGAACACTTATCAGATTTATATTTTTTTTTAATTTTTATTTTTTTCAGATGTACATCATGTTTCAAATTCTGGATACATTACATCATGTTCACCACCCGAACACTAATTATAGTGCATCCCCTCACATGTGACCCTAATCACCCCTTTTGCCCTCCCCCCTCCCCCCTTCCCCAATGGTAACCACCAGTCCAATCTCCAATGCTATGTGTTTTTTTTTTTTTTTGTCGTTTTTATCTTCTACTTATGAGTGAGATCATACGGTACTTGACTTTCTCCCTCTGACTTATTTCACTCAGCATAATACCCTCAAGGTCCATCCGTGTTGTTTGAACTGGCCAATGATTATAATGTTAGAAGACAGGAAATCTGCAAGAAAATTTCTGCCTGCATTTGTAGGGATGCAGTGGCTCCAGGCAGCATGTGAACAGAATACTCTTCTGCAGATCTCTAGTGTCGTGAGAGTTAAGTTTCTCCTGTCCTTCTAGAATTTATTCTCACTCCAACACCTCTCCATAGTCTGTATGATAGGACACATGGATGGACTTCCTCTAGAGCATGATGTCATACACTAACAGTTAAAGAAGAACACCAGTGAGGAAAGCAGTGAGCCCTGGGTGACTTTCTCTGGCTGTCCACTGTGTAAAGCCTCATGGACTGAATGTAGCTATCCGCACATGAAAACATTTGTAGCAACTGTTGCACAGATGTGAAGGCAAGCAATGTGGAATTTAGAAAGACCTAGGTTTTAGTTCCTAATTGCTGTGTGACCTTGAGCAATTCATTTAACTTTAGACATGTTTTGTCGTTGGAGAACAGCTGGAAATCATTTGTAAAACAATGATGCCTGCTTTGTGTACCTTGTAGAGTTGTTAGAATCAAATCATTCAGTGCTGGTGAAAGCACTTGGTAAAGTAGTATATAAAAATCCACTGGGCAGCACTGTCCAACAGGACTTTCTGCAATGATGGAAATAGTCTATATCTGTGCTTTCTAATATGGTAGCCACTGGCTATTAAACACCTGAAACACAGCTAGTGTGACCAAGGGATTGAATTTTAAATTTTATTTAATTTTAATTATAGTTAAATTTTAAAAGCTACATGTGGATGGTCCAATGATGGATGTTGGGGGAAAGACTTACCCTTTCTCCTCTAGGTGTTAACTGATGCAAAGAATAGTTGGAATAAAATGTCAGTTTTATTAATTGACAAAGCACTTGTCCAGTAATTTCCCTACTATCACTTGGGTAAAGTTGAGTTGCAAAATGCCCCCTGAGCCTGGGGCAGTGTGGGGCGTGGACCCGCCTGAGGGAGAGAGAGGTCTGCAAACATCCTACTTGCTAACCTCTAGGCCAAATGGAAGGCCTGCAGGCCAGTCACAATAATAGACGGGACTAGGGGAAGCAGAGGAGCCCCCACAGACAGGTCCAGGAAAGCCCTTGAAGACCCTGGCGCCGCTGACTCGTCAGCAGTCTCTGGCTCTAACCAATTAGATTATCTAATCCTCACTTGGGAAAGAAAAAATGTCGTAGAGAGTAAACAAAGGGAAGAGTGGCACATCTAAGAAAAGTGACAACAGGGATCAAAGTTCCCTCCATCCCAACAATAATCTTATAGGAAATGTTTTCATTCCTCATGGTCAAGAAGGGCCTTATGGAAAACACAAGATGTAAAACAGCAGGCAGACGTTAACCGAGTCCTGGGTCACAGCCTCTCCCGCTCTGTGAGGCATGCCTTTTGCCATCTGGGAGAGACGGGGTCAGCACGTGTCACCTACAGCTTCTCGGCCTCTCTCGTTGGCTGTTCTCTGCCTCCCTTCCTGCTGGGCAGTGCTCTCCCCTGATGACTCTGAGTCACCCAGTACTTCCCAGTAGTCCAGACAAGAGGAATCTTAGGAAAATATATGTAGAATGTATGGGGCCAAATCTAAGTCGATTTGTAGTGGCCTTGTGGCCTTAAAGTGACCTTTTCATTACGTTTCAATCCAGTCTTTGGTAAATAAGGTTAATATCTTCCTGAGCCCCAGAAACAGGCACATACTAAAGCGTGTAAAGGAGAGAGACTGGTGGAGGGTAGCGATCAGAGAGAACGAAGCTGTGGTTCCAGCCCAAGCTGTTCTCAGGTGCCATCTGTGTTCCTCCCACTGGGGTCCCATGAGAAAGCTGCTCTTTAGGAAAAGTCTATCGCTCCAAATCATTCCATGCAATGTCATTTTCTTTCTTAGAATTAGCTAGTAGGAAGGAAAACAATGGAATTACAAAAAGCCTAATTTGTGCGTGTCTGTGTTTATTGGTGAAATATGTGTGTGTGTACAAAATAATGAAATTCATGATTTAGTAAATATTTATCTGCTATTATAAGTCAAACCTTAGGCTGATACTTTGGTATTCAGTAAAATGGCTGGCTTAATTGACAGCTACTCTTTACTGTGCAATCCTGGAACACTAAATGGTCTTTATTGATCTTTAAATAAGTTGTGCTTTATTCCTGCTTCACTGTTTTCAAGCTAATTTTGGATTTTAATAAATTTGGATCTTTAATAAAAGGGGTTGTGGGTTAAATTAGTAAATCATTGTAAAAGGAAATACCAATTATCCTGTACAATGTCCAAATTCAGTATATAATGACGGGCAGTTCAACAGTTTGATCTCAGGTGTTAGCTAGTTTGTAAACTCAGGCAATGCTTTTATAAATCCTATCTTTAGCTGAATTCAAAAACATCTAACTCTGAGGGACATCATCAGTGCTATTCAGACTCCAAATGCCATCTTCTGCCTTTTATCATAATGATATGAGGACAATTTAGAAAAAAATTCTCGCATCTGAATTAAATACTTAAGAATCAACCATTGCTTCTTCAAGAAAGCTTCCCCTGAGGAGTGTGATGATGTTTGCGGACTTCCACTCAGGCAAAAATTCTCAGTGGGCCAGAGAGAAAGCAGCCAGCGGAGGAGGCGAGCCAGGCGGCCTGGGGGTGGACGCTCAGCTCGGCCAGTTACTAGCTGTGACAGCTTGGGCAAGTTATTGCACCTTCTGAGCCTTAGTTTCTAGCTCTGTATGAGAGGGATGATAGTATCTGTGCCGTAGGGGTATCATGAAGATTAAATGAAAAGTAAAATAAATGTAAAGTTTCCAGAAACCAGTAGTAGTAACAGAGCAACTCCATGGCCTTCCTTCGATTTGCCTTTACCCAACTTAAACACTCCCTTCCTCCTTTCCCAAATACTTAGTTTGAAGCAAATTATGTATCCTTCTCAGTATGTTGCTAACCTGCCTATATATGTTCTGATCTTTATGAGGGTGTGGGAACTCAAACTTCTATTTAATGTTATCTTTTACAGCATGTAATATAGTGAGCTGTACAGATAAGGTATTTTTTTTAAAGGCCTGTATAATTAAAGAAACGATAAACTAAACAACTTAGCAGAAGGTGGTTAAACACCCTTTAGGCATGCAGCAGTATGTCTATTCAGGGTGTGCTAGGAATGAAAGTATTCTGAACAAATGCCCAAATTAATGATAGGTTAGGCATCTATGGCCGGAGGAAAAACGATTAGTTTTAAAATATCATTTGTCCCAGTGATCTTTTTCCCCTTGCATCTAATGTTCTTAAATGTGTTTCTGCAATAAAACTTTAAATTAAGTATTAAAGAAGATTGCAATGAACGGTAGCTTAAAAAGTTGGTTAGATTCCATGAATTTGTAGTGGATTCAAGCAGCATGATTTTTGGAATTTCCACAGGAGTATTTGAGGGCCTCTTGCGTGCCAGACACTCTGACAGGCGCTAAGAAAAGAAGGAGGAAGACAAACAAGATCACTAGCCTCTTGGGATCTAGATTTGATTCTAACTACAAAGGAAAAAATGTCATTATTAACATATTTAGTTGTCTAAATTTTCTATGGGGGCTTAGTGATGACATTATCTGTTTACGTATTTAAAAAGTTTATGTGGCTTCTGAACAAATGAAGGATTATAAGAGTGTAACTACACTAGTAGGGAGGCTAGATAAGAGGCTGGAGCAGAAGTCTAGATAAAAACAGTGGCGGCAGTAGGATTATACAAGAGTGACTGCATTTGATGTGAGTGTATGAGAGAGCAGGAGAAGGAAGAAGAGTTCATGGGCTTCTGGTTGGGTGGTGGTGCCATTTATTGAAATTCATTATAAATTTTACGTATGCAGGAGACACCAAAGTGGAGATGTCAGGTAGGCAGTTGGATAGAGAGGTCTGGGTCTTAGAGGAAAGACTGGACATTTAAATTTGGAAGATATCAGCCAGGAGACAATCTTTAAAGACACAAAAAAGTATGAGGCCACTTGGGGAGAGGATGCAATTAGAAAAGAACAACAGTCCCAGGACTGAGTCCTCAGGAACTCCAATATTCAGAGGAGGATAAGCTAGCAAAGAAGCGTACATGTGTCCAGTGGAAAAGAAAAATCAGGAAATGGGTGATGTGTTGGAAACAGAGAGAAGAATGTCTCTAGAAAGAGGAGGTTGTCAACTAGTGAAAACTGCTAAGAGGTTAAGATGAGGACAGAAAGATGAGGACATTGTCTACATGGAAGTTATTAATAACTCAGAAAAGAAGGGCTTCAGTTGATCGACAGGATGAAGAGTAGACAGGAAATATGAGGTAAGAACCTGCAGATGGCATGTAGAGACAGTTCTTTTGAGAAATTTTGCTATAAAGGGGAGCAGAGACACGGGATAGTAGCTGAGGGGATGTGGATGGTAAGACAATTGGAATTCTTGATTTGTTTTAAGATGAGAGATTCTAGACCATGTTGCATGCTGATACGAATTACTTAGTACTGAGAGAGATACTGCTGATTCTAGAAAAAGGGCACAACTGAAGGAGCAAAACCTTTGAGAAGGAGGGAAAAAATAGGATCTGGACTCTCAGAGCATGCACCTATCGACAGATTTATGGATTTGGTCGTGCTAAAAGCTCTTTTCTGATGGCTTCTTATTTTTTCAATGAAGTTATGAGGTGAGATGTGAGGGCATAGAGAAGGACAAAGAAGGCACAAGTGGTTGCTTTTAGCGTGGGAAAGCAACTTTCTCAGGGAATAGTAGTAGGATTGCTTCATAGTGTTACAACACCCTTGAGGATTGTGGCCACTGATGTAAAGTAAAACCACATGACACAGTACTGTGATTATTGTACACTGTTCGGGTTACACGTTTACTTGTTAGTATCCCACCAAAGCCTAAGTTAGTTGAGGGTCAAGATCCTGTCTAAATTGTTCACTGCTGACATCCCCAGTGTCTAATAGAGTGAGCCGGTGACAAATAAGGAAGCAGAGTTGTCTTCGACACATTAGTTAGAGCAGGACACATTAAGAGTTCTTTAGAGATTAAAGTCATTTATTTAAAGACCACCATTTTGGTAAAATTCAGGAATCTGTAGCATTTAAAAAATAATGCTTGTTTAAAATAGTAGCTCTGTCCACTAAATCTGAAATAAAACACTAGGGTAGCCACTAAATATTGAAAAGACAGTCTATTAAGAAAATAAAGATAAATTTCCTCACAATGCTTCAATCACAAAACAAATGCTCCTATTAGCTATCAGCTTTATTAAGTTTTGGAATGATGCACATAACAGGAAAGAATACCTGTTTTAGGAGTCTGCAAAGGGATGTCTTCAAGGGACCAGGAAACCTCCTTCTTTCCAATGCTGTGCCATCTTAATTCCCCAAGGTCACCATAAGATTATGGTTGATTATTCCATGTATTGTTAATTTGATGATTACTTTATTCCTAACTTATTAGAAATAATTTCAAACTTACAAAATTTTGCAAAAATAAAACAGGACCAGGGACATATACTCCTTATTCAGATTCATTTTATCCCCATTTGCTTTACCATTTGCTTGTTCTCTCTTGCTCTCTCTCTCTCTCACTTGCTCTCTGTCTCTCAATAGGTTTTTTCTCCATCATTGGAAAGTAAGTTACATATATGATGATTAAGTTTTTTAACAGTTGAGAAAAGTAAGCAAGAATGTTACGTTTTTGTTCAGTGTCCAGATATAAGCCAACTCATTCTGTCAGTGCACTTACCATCTTCCGGAGCATGCTTATATTCCTTGTCTTCCATCACTTCATAGTCAAACCCAAGAAGATCAATGGGGATGGTATATTTCCTGGCGTAGTTCTGCTGGGCACCGGTCAGGAAGGCTTGTGTGAAGAAGAAGCCAGACAGCCAAAAGACTGGAGGAGGGCCGACCTCGTACCATTGCTGTGGTGTCAAAGTAAAAGTGTCCCAACAACAGAGCCTTCAACTCTGAATACAGCGCTGCTTAACAAAATTTGTCCAAACACACCCCCCCCCCCATTATCTTTTAGGTAAACTAATAAATGAGCTAACCCTTTGAGGAATAAAAAGTCATACTCTCAGGTTTTAAAAAATAAGTAGTATATTCAGTATTTGTTCTGACTTCAATTTCCTATCCATCGCTCCAGCTTGAGTACCACAATGTGCACGAATGCAGATACAAATGTGTTTTATACAAGCCCAATGACTCCTTCAGAAAAGCTCCCTAAAATAGTGAACATCTAATATACATTGTTGTACAACGTATCACGTTATATAGTTGAATAGAAGAGATCCCTATGAAGTCTGGTCAGATGGTAATGTTTTTCAGGTTTTTTTCTCTTTAGTCATTAATACGCAGTAGAATATTCCTTGGGAAGTTTTCTCTGCTACTTCACCAAAATACAATGAAATTCACCATAAAGAAATACAGTATTACACAAGGAACTCCCAGAAGAAACAGGGTAATGAGAGCCGAAGATTTTAATAAATATCAAGATATCTGGATATTCTGTTCATATCATGTATTATAATAAGCTAGTTGAATACTGATTTTAACTAAATAGGAAATTGTAGAAGACAATCTGAAGAAATTAATTTGAAGAACTTTCCCCTATTAGAGTACAAAGTAGAGCCTTCACCTTTCAAGAATAATCTTAACTGCTTCATATCAACTCTATACAACAGAAGGCCTGTACTCTGGAGGGGAAGTTTAGTCATTTTATTCCTGCAGAAATCTCCTCATGGGCAGTTTTCGATGCTCCACATAAACTATCTAGGAAATTGATCAATATCGCTAATGAATATAATTGTTAAAAAGAACACAGTTAAGCACCAGTATTGCCAGATAATTAGGAGGTAGGCTTCAGCCCACTCAACATTTCCAGGACAATTAGCCATTGTGGGTATTACTATCTTGGGCTGAACCAGCAATCTATTGATTTCATGACCTGGAAGAATGTGGGACAAGGAAGAAATAATGCTCCTTGTTAGCAACTTGTCTGGCTGTCTAAGATGCTTTGCTCTAGGGATCGATTTTAATGCTAAATATTTAACGGAAAAATCAACATAGCCAGTTGTTTTCTCTCTTCAAATGCCATTGGCTTGAATGTCTAACTTCACTGAACAGGAACGCCTGCTCCTAAAGAAGCTTTCAGAGGTTCTGCTTCCAATACCGGTATTTTGACAGTTCAGTGTAACAGTTACACAATCTACAGGCAATATTGGATCGTGGTCACTTGTGCCTGGGACACACAGAAAAACTAGAGAGGAATACTCATAAAATTAGGCATCCTGATGAAGAAAAGGAGATCAGAAGAAACTTAATGTATTATCATTTGGATGAACTCACCTGCAAGAATTTTAGTCTCGCAAGGAAGTCATTCACATAGCTCCCGAGGGGCTTCAGGCTGGGGTAGGATCTGCCCATCCACATCCCTGGGATTTTGACGTTCAGAATGCTGCTAACCACTTCTTCAAGGTCTGTAGACATCACGACAAGCCCCTGAAACACATGCAAGCTTTGGTTAATGCGACAGTACAGATTTTGGAGAATCTTCTCTTAATACCTTCTTCCTAATTATCCTTTGTTTACAGTAGTGATTAGTTAGGGTTGAGTCATATAGCAAAAAAAGAGAAAGCAAAGATATTTTTCTTTTGCTCACAAGTAAGTCATGGAGTCTTTGAACTATTCCTTAGGAAAACATTAACAATTTCAAGCTGATCAAATTTTAATGGAAATTTTTTTATTGAGGTATAATTGACCTATAAACTTTATATTAGTTTCAAGTGTACAACATAATGATTCGATATTTGTGTATATTGCAAAATGATTACCACAATAAGTCTAGCTAACATTCATCACCAACAGTTATACATTTTTTTTCCCTGTGATGAGGACTTTTAAAATCTACTCGCTTGGCAACTCTCAAATATGCTGTGTATTAACTATAGTCACTGTGCTGTACATTACATCCCCAAGACTTATTTATTTTCTGGAAGTTTGTACATTTTGACCCCCTTCTCCCATTTTGCCCACCCTAGAAAATCATCTTAATCAATACCTGGCTACTGACTAGCTATTAAATCATAGCCTAACTTTCACTTAATTTACTTGTTTATTAAATGGACAACTAATATATCTCTGTCTTGCCTTTTTTTTTTTTTTTGAGTAAGATTAGCCCTGAGCTAATATCTGCCGCTAATCCACCTCTTTTTGCTGAGGAAGACTGGCCCTGAGCTAACATCCGTGCCCATCTTCCTCTACTTTATATGTGGGATGCCTACGACAGCATGGCTTGCCAAGCAGTGCCATGTCTATACCCACGATACAAACCAGCCAACCCCGGGTCGCTGAAGCGGAACATTCGTGCTTAACCGCTGCTCCACCAGGCCAGCCTCTCTGTCTTGCCTTCTTGAAAGGACAGTGATGAATATAAAATTATGAAAATTATATGAAACGCTTTGAAAAGTTAAAATATCCTGGATTCCATTTGTGAAATCTAATTGACCTTTTTGAATCTCTGACATATAGATGTCAAAACTTTGAGGCCCTTGAAAATTCCTGCCTATTTGATCTGGCCATTGCGCCAGTTGACATCATCATTACTTTCTTTATGGTTGACAATATCATTCCAACTAACATATGGAGAAGATTTTAGAGTAAATTTCATGGCTTAAACACCCACGTTTCATTTGCCTCCTTCCCTAAGTCCACTAAAACAACAGCAAAGAAATTTATTTTTTAAAGGCACAAACCCACAAGTGCAGAAAAAATAGGGGAAGGCACAATGACAATACAATTTTGGGAGCTAGAAAGCACATGGACTGTTGGTAGATCAGGAGAAACCTGGTCCTAAACTGGCTGAGAGGAAGCTAAGAATCAACTCAGTATACAATGCAGAACACTCAAAAATATTTGGAATTGATGGTCTTAGATGAAAGTGAGGACAGGAGGATGGTGCTAAATGGCAAAGATTGTTGAAACCTGGTTTACAAAACAGAATCCTGGGGCTCGCCTGGTGGCACAGCGGTTAAGTTCACAGGTTCCGCTTTGGCAACCTGGGGTTCCCTAGTTCGGATCTGGGGTGCGGACATGGCACCGCTTGGCAAGCCATGCTGTGGTAGGCATCCCACATATAAAGTAGAGGAAGACGGGCACGGATGTTAGCTCAGGGTCAGTCTTCCTCAGCAAAAACAGGAGGATTGGTGGCAGATGTTAGCTCAGGGCTAATCTTCCTCAAAAAAAAAAAAAAAAAAACCACACAGACTCCTAGGTCCTGTACCACAAAACTGCACGTCACCCACCTTGAATGAAACCTGGAAAGGAAAACGAAGGAATCCTGGGAGTGAGAGATGCCAGGCTCAGCTGGGGTTAGAATTACCATACTGAAATCAGGGGATTAAATGAATGCATGTCTGTTGAATGCTGAGATCCCTGAGGCCTCTTTCCCCTTTTAGCTCCCTGAATGCTGGAACCAGGCCTCTATCTTCCAGGAAGCATACAAGAAGAAGCGGGTCGAGGAAAAACACATGGTGCTGAATGCTTCTGAGCCAAACGGCCCACCCAGATTACACTACAGCCAGCCTGGGCGACTCCTCTTTCAATGATAACTCATATCTGACCACTTCTCTCCACCTCCTAGGCCACAAGAAACCAACTCAGCTGGACCACTTCAATCGCGTAATTAGTCTCCGCCTGCATTCTTGTGCCCCTACAGTCCTTTCTGCAGTGAACTTTTAAAAACGTAGCGAGAACTTTTAAAAATCTACAACAGACCATTTCACTTCATTGCGTAAAGCCCTCTGCAGGCTTCCCTTTCCCTTTATACTTTACAATAAAATTCAAGACCCTAATCGTGGCCAACAAGGCCACCATGGAGCCCAGGGCTTCCCCTCTCTGTCCTAGCATCTCCCTCTTGCTCACTCCCCTCTCGCCACAGCAGCCTTCCTGACTGTGTTCCCAGACCACGCCATGCCCCTTCTTCTCCTGACCTCTGCACTAGCTAGACCTGCTGTGCCAACGGTCCACAGCTTGTCCTTCACATCAGGCCCCTGCTCAAGGGTCAGCTCCTGGGAGGAGCCAGCCCCAAACGACTGAGTCTCCCACCTGCCATTCTCTACTCGTTTACCCTGTTTTATTTTTTTCCATAGAACTTACCGAAATTCTGTTACATATTGATTTGTTTATTTTTTTTTAAAGATTTTATTTTTCCTTTTACTCCCCAAAGCCCCCCGGTACATAGTTGTATATTTTTAGTTGTGGGTCCTTCTAGTTGTAGCATGTGGGATGCCGCCTCAGCGTGGCCTGATGAGCGGTGCCATATCTGCGCCCAGGATCCAAACCAGGGAAACCCCGGACTACCGAACCCAACCACCCAGCCATGGGCAGGCCCCTGATTTGTTTATTTTTTAATTGTCTGTCTCCCTTACTAAAACGTAAGCTGTACAAGGGCGGAGGCATTGTCTTTCTTACCCCTTAACACTTGGTTTGTTAACTCTTTGGCTTGTATCCTATCCAGTAAACTATTGCTACCTAACATACTCTATACTTATTTACCTCTTTATTAATTGTCACCCCCAGAATTCTACGTGCTCTCCAAGAGCAAGGATTTTTTTCTATCCCCAGAATTAAGAACAGGACTTGCATGGAATCTGTGCCCAAGAGATATTTGCTAAGTAAGCGAATATGTTTACTTCAATGATTTTGCTTTGGTGCATGTGCCCTTACCTTGATTGCTTTCTGAATATTGGAGCATGATTCTCTTATGGTCTGCAACAGCTTATTGAAGCGTCCCATCTCTTGGACGAGCACAGTGTTCATGCTCTGCGTGTAAGTTGTCGGGTATCTCCTCATTGCAGCCTCAACATCAAAGTTGTTTGGAAGTTTACCCAAGATGTCACCAGCGACCTCATTTACTACTTCCTCCGATGATTTTGCACCAGACTCTGCTGAACGAGACTATAAGGAATCCAAACTATAAATCAGAAATCCTCATAAAGGTCTAAGCATAGCTGGATAGGAAAACTCCTAAGGTAAATGTTATAAGAATGAGTACTACTCTGCCATTTTATCTAGGCTTCTTCTCCACACGAGATGTATTGCAGCGCTGATAACAGGCATGGGGGTGCGGGGGGAGGAGCTGCGGCAGAAAATAACTGTTAGAGAGAGAGGAGGAAGAAGGGAGTGTACAGCGTTGAGAGGCAAGAGGGTCTGGAGGAAGCAAATAAGCTGCACATTGTGCTGCCTGGTGGCGGGAGAGGAGTAGATGCTGCGGACGGAGGGCGAGAAAGCATTTTCATTGCTGGCATGGCTAAATGATGACGGGCATTAAAACCCAGGAGGAGGAAATCAGATCCCGCTTTGAGAAAGCTTGCCGCAAAATATATTCGCTATAACTCTGGTGCCCACTGGTTGCCAAAAGCAGAGATATAGCTTTCTCCTTGAACCAGGAGGGCAAAGAAAATAAGCCCATCTCCTCTACGCAGTTGGAAGAGTTATGCAGAAAAGGCAGATTTTAGTGATTCACATTGGAAGCAAAGAAGGGGAATTTCATTTCAATTTTTATTTTCTATGTTTATAGTGTCACTGTGTAAATGAGTCTATATTTTCTGGAAAAAAACTTTAAAACCTCAGAATAAATGAATGTGTTTGTGTGTGTGTGTGTGCGTGTGTATGGGGTGAGACAGAACAAGCACAATTAGAATATAAATGAATATTTCTCATATTTTTCCAGTCGGAGGAAATTGTGTTATGCTTATTTCAGATTTTATATTTCCTCGTTTCTATACTGGATCTATTCCATAAATATTGACTATTTCTTAAGCTTCTTGTGAGATTTTTAATGCCACCTACTACATACCACCATAAGATCCTATGAAATTGTACAATAAAAGAATTAAATGTTGGTCTTAATTACATGCTAATAAAAAAAGGGATATGTCATTATGGTAATTCTTTAATACGATCCCAAAGTGCTGGGTTTACAACTAAGTATATAAAACAAATTATAGACAGCAAGGAAGATAATGAATATTTGGCCAAAACTAGTGAAATACCTATTTCCATTGCATTTAAAGAATGATATGCTGATTTCTATTTGTATTTTGGCATGCATATAAGGTAATATAAACTCATTAAAAACATTCATATTTTCTAACAAGAGCTGTGCCTCCACCAAAAAAAAACAAGAAAGAAAAAACAAAAACAAATTCCAGGCCTATAGCCCTTCAAAAATGTAAGAAAATTATTTTAGTAACACAATCATTCCTTTTACCTATTTCTCACATACCAAAATCACATAATTGAGGTGATATGTTTTAAAAGTAATATCCAACTGATAATGAGAATTAAGAGCAAGACGGTATTATTTATTTGTAATTATTTAACTTAGCATTTTTCTTTTGACTATCTTTCCTTAGACTTTTCACAAATGTCAATTGAAACCTTCTAAGTGTTATTTTCTTTTTATTAAACAAATAAAGATAAGTGGGATTCATTTTCAAAGAGACTTCACAGAGTTTAACCTTTGCAGAGATCTCAGACCATTTTTAGTTTTATAATATTTTAAGTTGAAACAATTTTCCCATTCAAAAGAGAGTCTGGCAGTTAAGCATAAGCAAGAGAGTGCTGCAAAAATTCCCGCCCCCCCGCCCCCCCCCCCGCCAATATCTCCCTCTAATTTTTAAGGATATTTTAATTAAACAGATAATGTAAAAGTCTTGTCATCGTTAGCTTGCTCTCCAAACTCTGCAGCTCTTGTCTCTCTCTGCCTCTGAATTGTGGTAAACCCAATGCACAGTCACTGAACTACTGCCTACCCATTACTAGAATTGTCCTTGCCAAGGAAAGTTTGAGGATATTGAAAGAGGTTGTTTAATTACATACTGAGAAGATACCCCATGTGTATTTCAACTTATGTGTTTGGTTCTGAGTCATTTTCTGTTGGAAAGAGCCTACTGTTTTATGTATTCTGTAATGTGGCACACCCCATCAAGTTTAAATAAAGCCAAAAGACACTATAAATGTCCTGTTGTCAGACTGACTATTGTGGATTACATGCATTTAATGTTCTGAAGATCAACTTATTCATACCCGTACATATACTTTCATGTTCAGGCAATAACTGATTTTACTGCTATTAACATGTAAAATGGACATAAAAAATAGTCTTTGTCCTTTTTGCCTCATTAGGAAAAGTCATCTTACAGTAGACCAAAGCGTCAGGAGTTCCACGGACTCTCCCATCAATGATGGCACATCATGTTATTCTTCTAATCTGGTTCTTTTAGCCATTTTTTTTTCCAGCATCTCTGGTTATCTGCTTTCTAGGTCTTAGCCCATTTTTAGAATCTAGAAAGAGTATGAGCATAGTGGCTCAGAACACAGATTCTGGAGCCAAACTAGTGGGAGCCAGACTACTTGGCTTTGAGTCCTGGCTTGAAATTGTACTAACTGGTCTTGGGTAAGCTACTTCATCTTTCTGTGCCTTGGCTTCTAGCAGTAAAATGGGAATACTAGCCCCTGCCTCATAGGCTTGTCGTAAGCATTACACTGTTATACGTAAAGTGCTTAGAACAGTGCCAGCACGCAGTAAGCTCTATGTAGTATTATTATGTAGTGTTATCAGTATTACTCCAAGATTCCGTAAAAATATAAAAGATCAGCTATTATTCAGTTTGTGGAATAATTTGCTTGACTGAATAGTCATCCTTAAGTTATTAAAATTTCATTCAATCACTAAGGAAACTTGCCATTTGGATGAATTTGTCTTTAAAAATGAAAAAAAAAAAAAACAACGGAGTGCATCTTTTAAAGGGAGAGCAGTACAAGAGAAGATCTCTTAATGGACAAGCAAGATGAAATCTTTTTCATTACAACTGACCGACTCATGCCCATGGCATGCTGAATTCTGACGCCTCAGAAGGGTACTCTCCAACTCCCCCTTACGTTTATGCCCTCAGTAGTGGGGCTGCATGTTTACTAAGAGTCAACTGTATTTTTCTCCAAAACCTTTTTATTCATTTTGCACTTTCTATTGCAATTATATTCTTTGAATATTATGTAATCTGATAAAATATTAATGTGAAATAAACTTTCTATGTAAACCAGGTTATATGTTCTGGGATGTTTGATAAAGATAAATCATTTAAGGAGTTGCTGTTGAATTAGTGAGAGACATAAGTAGGCACAATTTCAGATGGATTCTGGCATCACACTGCTTCCCAAATATCTCTGAAATTCTTCTTTCACTTTAGAGGAATTAAAAAGGGAAATAACATATAATGTATCTGGGCACGATTTATACAAGAAAAGCAAAATAGAGCTCCTAGTAGCAGAATGACATCAACGATTACTCAGAGATACTCAAAGAATGTTACTCGAAGAACTCCTAGCAGCAGAAAGATACTCAAAGATTCTTTCCAAATCAAAGATTGATGGGAAAAAAAACCCACACGTTCATGTATTTTATGTTTAAATCCATATTTAAGATACGTATGTGTTTTTTTTCTTTTCCTTGAATTGGTTCTCCACGTTCACAGATGGAGTTGTGTATGTGGGCCGCTGCTGGGCTGGCACATGCTGCTTGGGGAGCATCCTTTCCAGCCTCAGAAGCCAGTTCCCATACAGATCACACACCTGTGTGAGAAGAATGTTGTCGAATAGCAGTTGAGTTTCTGACTGATCTTTGGTGATATCTGCATTGGCATTCATCCCGAAGATTTCTGGGGCCGGAGTCAGCGGCAGAGTCTTTGCGTGTTCGATGTAGCTTTTGTGCTGCAAAGATGAATAACAACGGAGTCAGGAGGTTAGAAATCAACTCTCCTGTAGGACTTTCTCACTGAAAAGAGAGACTTTTCACTACTCAAGTTGTTGAGTGGATGGGCCTGTGAGACTGGACACTGAACGCTTTCATTTTCTTTCAACCTGGGCCAAAGCTTAAAAAAAAAGAAAAGATATGGACACAGAGGGAAAAAGAAAATGCAGCATTCACTTGGAATGGATTATAAAATGGAGACAGGAATATCCTGGCCACTTCACTTAGAAATTTCTTCCATAGAAATCTTTCTGTGCTGCCTTTTGCTGATGACTCTTCCTAATTTATTGCAATAACAATAAAATTTGTTCTGCTTTTCTGATTTTTCTGTTGTGGGGGATCAGAACGGGCCACCCCAAAATGTGTCTCTTTGGCTTCATTATTTTTAAGAACAAAAGACTCTGAAAGAAACTTTGACCTTTCCCCTAACTGCCTAAAAGAATTTAAGGCAGAAGGCCTGTTCCAGGAAGAAGCTAATACCATAACTGAAATGTAATGTAAAATGTGTCTCTCAGGTCACATTGTCTATAGATGGTCCAGCAAACACTTGTTTATCAAACATTTGCTTTTCCATCTCCATGTAAATTACCTTCCTCCCCTTTGAAGCCTCCAATCACTACCCCCAACATCCTCCTTTGTCCTTAGCTGAAGATGGTATTTAAGCTGGTGGCTTTTGCCATTCTATGAGTTGCTCAGTTTCCCTAGGTTTCTCCAATGTATACATGTTATCAAACTGTCTTATTTTCCCGTTATTCTGTCTCATGTCAATTTAATTCTTACACCAGCCAGAAGGACCTAGGGGGGAGAGGAATTGTCTTCCTGCCCTATACTGTCTACTCTTATTGTGACAAAATCGTGTAATTCAGAAAAGTAAAAATTATCTGAAATGTTATTATCCTGAGATAACCACTAACATGATATATGTTTTTATGCATATGCACACATTTTGTATTTTATTTTCATGGACTTCTATTAAAATTCCTTCTTTCTTGATGCTCATATAATCACAGACAAAGACTTACATATATATATATATATGGTGGGGGTCAGGGGTGGGTCATTGATGGTTTTCCAATACAGGCTATGTTACATCCTCGTGGCTTCATCTTGCTTTTTCGCTCACTTGACAGTTCACCATTGGAGATTATTTTGCCCATGACTCCCCATGTTGACTTGTTCCATTTAATCAACAACCCAGGCTCTAGGACTGATTGTTCTCTTCATCCCTATTGATATCTCAGCGAGCACTAATCCTAGTGGATGATGGAGTTAAGTTTCGGGGGTGATGGTATGTGCCTCTGTTAGATGTGGCCGCATGTTTAACTTTCAATATGTGCCCTTCTGACTTCTGGGGATAAAACGATAACCAATTTGATTGTCCTGGTGGTCCCTAGAAGGCTACCATGTGATATTCTGAAGGCAGATTCCACATTTTCCACTAGACAGGACTGGGAAAAATAGCAGGAGGGAGCCTCGGCCTTGTGTGGCAGGTGGTTCCGTGACTCTCTGCCTCTTTCTACCTGTGCAGCTTTGGGCAAGTCATTCTGCTTTTGTGAACTTGCCTTCTCATTTGTAAAAGGCACAGAACAATAATGTCAATGTTAGTTTGATGCTCTAGTGAGATACTTGCATGTAACTGCTTTGTAAGTAATCAAGCATAATAAAAACATCAACTAGTATTGTTAATACTAGTTTGTAACCCCTCTCATGTGTATTTCCATTTTGATTTGGGGCAATGTCTTTTTACCCAAAGGACTGAATTCATGATAACAGAATTT
This sequence comes from Equus asinus, assembly GCF_041296235.1. Lineage (NCBI taxonomy): Eukaryota > Metazoa > Chordata > Mammalia > Perissodactyla > Equidae > Equus > Equus asinus. The sequence goes on from NC_091793.1 coordinate 131,375,704, forward strand.
CAGATCACTGAGGAAGCCATTCTTGACACTCCTCACATTACAGCAAACTGGAAACCACTAACTCCATCTATGCGTGGAGGGGGAGGGGGGTGCTCTGTCCCTATAAGACTGAAAGAGCACACACAATGGTTAACCAAAAGAAAGACCTCTGGAAAAATCACTCACCATTTTGTCTTTGCCAGAGGAATTTCATGTTTTACTGCTTTTAGTTTTCTCTTTTTCCTTCTGAGGAAAACCAGCCCTGAGCTAACACCTGCCAGGGGGCCAGCCCCTGCTTTTAGTTTTCTTGAAGGGCATACTTACATCACCAGAAGGAGGGACGAAATAGATGCCACTTGAGTCGAATTTATAGCTTGGATTTTCAACTAATTCTGTGTTGAAGAATTTGTTTAGAATACTGCGCAGCGTGCGCCGGTCCCAGTCGTCTGTCACCCTGCCTCCATAATTGCATTCACCGGTCATGTAGCGCAGAGCGTCATAAGGCAGTTCCTAAAATTGAGAGTTCAAGTCGCTCAACCAGTTAAGAGTCATCAGTAGCACATTATACAGAAACGTGTTTCCTGCTTCCTCACATTATTAAATTAAATGGCTTACAGAAATTTGCACCAACACAATTCCCTGTATATACTTCCCTGCTGGTTGTTGCAATTCCCCCACCTCTCGCTCTCCTTTTGTGGTCTGTCATTTCCTTTCAGTCAATGCAGAGAATAGAACTCCTCTATTAACTGTGAACTCACTCACTATCCAGCCAACATGAATGGACCACCTACTGTGTGCCAGTCACAGAATGACTTAGACTGGAATCCCATCCTTGAAAACCTTTCACTGCTGATTGACATTCAAAATAAATCCAACAGAATTCAGAGATAATAGGGTTCATTTCCTTCACCACCTTTTATATCCATATATAATTTGACTATTGGAATCACACTATATATATAATTTTGCATATAATTTTTCGCCAAATCTTACTTTATGAGCCATTGAGATGTCTTTTACCATTTCATGAAAGACTCTTTGAAAATACTATTTAATAACTGTCTTCTAATATTGAATACTCCAGTTGCTCCTAATTTTCTGTGTTAAATTATGTTTCATTAAATATACATTTCTTAACATTTTCAATAATTCTTTAGTCCAGATTCCTGACAAGGAAATTACTATGTCAAGGAAAAGAAATTTATAAAAAGTAATTGACTAATGTCACCAAACTGCTTTACTAAAAGGCTAGCAATTGTAGGAATCAGTTTTAAAATCTTTGCTAATTTGACTGCCCAAAGATAATTTTGTGTTAATTTGCATTTTTAGAATACTAGTGAAGATCATAATTTTTTCATATGTTTAATAACATTTGTTCTTTTGTGAACTAGCCTCCTACTCATTTTTTCAATTAAAGTTTTAATAGTTTTACTTTATTTGTATAAACTGTTTTATAAATTGACCTTTATTTTTTTGGTTTTTGAGGAAGATTAGCCCTGAGCTAACTACTGCCAATCCTCCTCTTTTTGCTGAGGAAGACTGGCCCTGAGCTAACATCCATGCCCATCTTCCTCTTCTTTATATGTGGGATGCCTGCCACAGCATGGCTTTTTTGCCAAGCGGTGCCATGTCCGCACCTGGGATGCGAACTGGCGAACCCCGGGCTGCCGAGAAGCGAAACGTGCGCACTTAACTGCTGCGCCACCAGGCCGGCCCCCTAAATTGACCTTTATTTATCAAATTTGTGGAAATACTTTTTTACTGTTAGTTTGCTTTTTTATTATATACTCTGGTATACAGTAGTTTTGAATGTTTATGAATGCAAAAGAATTGACTTCTCATGTTGCAATTTTTTTTATCCTAAGCATAAATACTTAAACACTCACCAGCAATATAGAGAATTCTATTTCTCACTACTCTCAACAAAACTGAGCTTTATCATTTAGGGGAAAAAAACTGATAAACAATAAAATTGTTTTAATTTTTAAGTTTATTTTCTTTATTATTTTTTTATTGAGCTATAATTGACATTTAACATTAGTTTCAGATGTACAACATAATGATTCAATATTTGTATATATTGTGAAATGATCACCACATAAGTCTATTTAACACCTGTCACTTTACATAGTTACAAAATTTTTTTTCTCGTGGTAACTTTTAAGATCTATTTCTTAGTAACTTTTAAATATGCAACACAGTACTATTAACTATAGTCACGAAGCTGTACATTACACACCTTAAGTTTATTTGTTTATTTATTTTTTGATATTGACATTTTCTAAATGTTTATTCACCCTTTGTCTTCTTATTGTTAAATTATCGGCTCTGTCTTTTAATGTGTTTTCTTCATTTGAATGACTATCTTCTTTTTTTAATTACTAAAAGCTCTTTATAAAGATACTGAATCAGCTTGTCAGATAAATTTTAGATATCTTCTCCAATTTTCATTTGTCTTTTAGTTTTTACTTAAGTACTTAACATTTACTTAAAATGTTTAACTGCTTATGGTATTTTAATATAGTAATGTTTTAAAATATTCTCTGCTAAAATACAGCGATGTTTTACTTTAGGATTTGCCATCATTTCTGGGCCTTTCATGCCCTTATTGCCGTTCTCGTGAAAAGTTAAACTGTGGATATCCCACATTCCAGGGATCCCAGCTGGAGGAATCTATTCAATGGAAATAACAGCTCTGGGGAAGAGCAGACAGGCGTGATTGGAGAGGGAAGTTTATTGAATTAGGGGTTGGACATTATGGGATTTGTTACTTGTAGAACTGGAACTGAAGGCAGTGAATTTAGGAGACCATGTCAGTGACCAAGACCTCATGGAGAAACGAACAGAATCAGGCAGGAGAACGCCAGCAAGTTGATGTTCTTCCCACTGCAAACGCAAGGGGAGTGTGATCAGATGCCCCCACTGCTTGGGCTGGCCTTGTTGACAGGCCCCCACCTCAGAATGAAGTATGGGAAGAAAACTCACATGCAAATTATGTAGGTAGTATATGAGGTGGGGCAGCACATGGACAAGCTGGCCCTGGGAGGGCTTTGTGATGCAGACATAACACGAGATCGGGTCGGGAAGGGTGATTTATGTATGAAGAGTTAAAGCCACCACCATGCCCCTGAGAGCAGATGGGCGAAATGTTTCTCTCAGAGCTCAGTCATAGCCAGCACCAACCAAACTGGGGAGTGCATTCTCCCAGGGGCCCAGGCACACTGGCTGGGGTTGCAGAAAGAGTAGTGGGTGCTGCTGACATTGCTTCCCTGCTCAGTTGTTATAAGAAGGTTGAGACTATGGGGAGAGAGTGTAGACAGAAGCAGAGCTCAAAGTTGGCAACGAGTGCGCAAGGTTATATCTGAGGTTGTTCAGTCTAACGTTGCTTATTAGCAAAAAATAAAAAGGAAATAAAATCATAATAGTCAACAGAGAGGAAATGCTGTGTAAGCAACCATTAAAACAAAGATCTATATCTACGTTGAAAGTTGTCCACAACATATGTAGAGTGAGAAAAGCAAGCTGAAAATGAATACGCAAACATAATTATGCCTTTGAGGAAAAATTTGCGTGTATATTGTGCATATATATATGTGTGTACCTATTTGTGCATAGAAAAACTTCTGCACAGATATGCCCTAAGCTATGAAATTGAGCGGTGGGCCTTTCTCACACACACACACACACACACACACACACACACACACCCCTCTATCAAATCAAGAACAACAAAGCAATTGCCCATCTGCCAAGTAGATTATATATATCTACTTGTATTTTCTTCTTTTACAGTTTCATTTTTCCTATTTATTTTTTTAATCCAACATGAATTCTATAGCATGAATAATCTAGCTTTATTTTTTCCTACTAGCAAATAATCGATTATTCTCTCATCACTTATCGAATACTCCTTCCATTTTCTATCCATTTTCAATGCTGCGGTTACTATGCCAAAGTTCTACATATAGTAATGTTGCCATTCTTGTTTTGGAGAGCTTGAAGATGTTTCCACTAATCCTGGTTCCTTCATGAGACAGACACGTACTGAGCTGTCTACGACACATACTGTTTTAGGCACTAGGGACGCAAGAGTAAACAAAACAAAGTCACCATACAATTTACTGGCTTGTGATCTGACAAGATGTGCTCTCCTTCTGAGAAAAGCTCATAGTTCCCAGTGACCCACACTGGCCACCAGCTCTGTTAAGGCTACCAGAACAGAATGGGGCCTGGGCACCCATGTTTCTGGCCACTATGCTAGAGTTTGTAACGGAAAGGATAGCAGCGATGTTGGGCAAGTAGACCATGGAAGACCAAAAGCGTCTGGAATCATCTCCTGCTCTTATAGGTGTTCACTCACGACAAGGATTCTCAACACAATGCTGGACCAAGGACTATCAGCCAAAGTCGCACACAGAAATGTGCCAAGGGGAGGCAAACTTGGCTCCTGAGTCTGAGTTGATTATTCAAGAAAGACTCCAATAAGTAGACAAAGATTGGGCACAGGAAAGGGTGCTTACAGTGGAAGGAAAATAAATGCCAAGGTTCAGAGATGTGGACAGAGCACCTCGCACTGGGAGAAGAGCAAGTACACCATATATCCACACAGCACAGGGCACGGGTCGAGCGGGGAGGCGGGAGTGGAGGAAGGCAGGATGTGGCTGCAGAGGGGTGAGGAGTAGCTGAGTGTCGGTGACTCCCTATCTCTAGCTTAAGGGTTGGGTGGGAGGCGGTTCCATTACTTTGATGCAGGCAGGGAATGGAAAATGGGGAACAGAGACAGGATTCCATAAGATAATCATTGCTCATTCTGTTTCTTTTCCACATTTTTCCCTACTCCTTCACCGATTATTTTTACAAAACACAGCACTTGATATCAGCTCCATAGATGCCCAGCACCTCACTAGAAATCAGGGTGCAACGGTGTTTTTCAGCCCCAACACTTGAGTACCAGGGACCTTTTTTGTGAAATCTTTGTTTCCTCAAGTTCCTGTTAGTGTTTGATTCCTCTAGAACGCCAGAGCTTTGCCTATAGATTTCTCCTCCCTAACGACTTGCTTTTCTCTTTATACATTCTTGGCTGGGTTGGAGGGAAACTACCAAGGCCATATTTCTGAGGCACGGGGCAAGGACTCCTAAGAGCCTTCATTTTCTTTCCAGTTTGACTTTTATTCAGAGTAAATTAGAATTAGAACGTAAAGATTTGGTTCCACTGCTATAGCTCACCTGCTGGACCTACTTAGGAGCTAGAAGAGCACGTTCTGGTACAAGTTCAGAGGTCCTGGGATTTTAATGTCTGTTGCAATCATAAACCCATTCTTATCCCCAAGTTGAGGTTAGTGCACCCTCTTTAACTTGATTTCCTCATCCTAGTCATTCTCCTGATGGCAAGAACTATTGTTGGTCTAGGTTTAATGTGTCCATGAGAGAGTTTAATTCTGACTGCTTTTTTTGTCAAGACATTGGATGGTTTTGTTTTAAGAAAAAATGTTGATTATTGAAGAAGGATTACATGAAACTTACTGATCTGAAGGGAACTGTGAATTCACATTCCTCAAAGAATCTCTAACTCGTGATGAAGTCTATGTGACGCACGAATAGCAGCTTTGTCGTTTGCTATATACTCTGCTGGAGGAATGGGCAGCATTCTGACCCGTCATTTAACAGAAGGAGCCAGTTCAGTCAGTCCTGTGTGTCATTCAGATTCTCCCCGCAGCGCTTGACAGGACGGATGGCTCCTGACGTCCCCTGTCACTCAGCACACTCTCCCCTGCTTTCCCCCTGGCTGCTCAGTCTGCCCTCCCCACATCTCCTGTCCTCTCTCCCACTGTTGACACTGGGTGCTCGCCAGCAGTCAACCTTTAGTTCTCTTCTTTTCTTAGGCTACAGGCCTCCCTTTGAAATCTCAGAAGTTCTCGGGCTTCTCCTAATGTGCTAACAATTCACAAACTTCTGTTCTGTGGTCACTCTCTTCTTTCAGGCTTTTATCCATATGCCAAGAGCCTATCAGATAGCATCACCCAGACATCCCAGGTGTATAAAATGTAGGAGACTGACGTAATTGTCCACTCACCCACCTCCACTGCACCAACTCCACTGCACCAACCCACCACTTCCTGGTACTGTTCCCTGTCTGGATTAATGGATGGTACCACCACCAATCCAGACCAGAAAACTAACATCAGCTGAGACTTCTCCCTCCCCCTCTCCCGTTTAATATCTAAGTCATTTCAGTCCTTTTCCCTACATGTCTATTGTATCTCTACCATGTTCCCCATCCTAGTTCAAATGTTTTAGTTTAAACTTTTCTCATCTCTTGCCTGGGGTATCATGATGGTCTCCTGTAGCAGCTTCCTAGGGCTGCAGATAGGTGGCTTCCAGCAACAGAAATTTATTGTTGGATAGTTCTGGAGGCCAGACGTTTGAAATTTAGATATTGGCAGGGCCATGCCCCCTCCAAAGCTTCTAAGAAGGATCCTTTCTTACTTCTCCCAGCTTCTGGTAGCCCCAGGTCTTCCTCTGCTCGAGCATAACTCCAATCTCTGCCTCCAGACATGTTCTACTAAGGGCCCACCATTCTCCAGTATGACCTCACTTAGCTTACTGATCACAGTTGCAACAACCCTGTTCCCAAATAAGGTCACTTTTTTAGGTACCATGGATTGAACGTCAACACATCTTTTAGGGGGACACGATTCCACTCATATCATCTAAAACTGGCCTGTTATTTGGGTCCCTCTAATCTACTTTCCACTCTGTTGCTAGACTGATCTTTCTAAAATGCAAATATTCTCCTGAAAGCACACCAATAACAACAGAATAACCCCCAAATCAGTTAGCATGGCATACAAGGATGTTCCAAATTACTGATAGTTAACCAGACCTTTTCACCTGTTTGCACTTTTTAACCTTTTTACTGTTGTTTCTCCACACTGTCTATCTGAAAAGCTTCCACTGTTCATTCCTTGAGTCCCACGTACCTGGTTCTCTGTGGAAGCTTCCCAGATCACAGCCAGCAGACCTGCTTGCCCTTTTGTTTGTGTTCACATCTCTCAATAGCTAGGGCGACTAAGTTTACTATTGTCCAAACTGAAACACTTTGAGGGTAAAAGTGGGTGCCAAAAATAATTCGTATTATATAATTTTAAAATAGTATATGTTAAACGACAAATCTATCCTAGTATTTTGGTGGACCTATAAGCAGCTCTACTCAAACACTGTTTTCAAAATAAGATTATTTCTTAAAATAAGTAAGAAATTGAAGCAAAAAGTTTTTATAATGATTTTCTTAAGAAACAATACAAGCAGAATAACTTTTCTTGGTATATATTCACAGACTTTAATTAACTTCTTAGACATATCTGTCTCAAATAACATCTCTGATATTTTTCCAAAGAATTTACCTTCCAATGTAGTCTCATTGTTTTTAATTTGTAAAATAAAATTGTCTATTATAATCTACAAAGTTTCATTTTATGGTTACTAAATTTTAAATCGTTGACACTTTTAATTGACTCTTTAGAAGAAACGTGCAGGTGCTTGAACAAATTGCTAACTGGAGGAGGTCCTCATCCTTTTTTTCTGTATTGAAAAGTGTATTTGAGCTCAAATTCTTCCACAGGCACTGTATCACTGCATTTTGCCTCCATTCTTGGTATCTTTTTTTGATAAATATTACTACAAGAAAGAAATTCATCAAATTCATGCTTCTTTTAAATGTTTTATCAAATTTAAATGCTGCAGAATCAAAGGGCTTCTTAACGCATTTCATTTTAGTAAGAATAGGGATTTGTCAAATGTAACACAGAAACTCAGACAAAGGATTCTGCACATATGTTTACACTGTCATTTGAGCTCTCAGTATTTATTTTGTTCAGTTCTTCCTCTGCTTTTATAGAGACAGAATTCAGTGCCTTTCTGTTTGTAAGCCTTTTTAAAAAAATAATCACAATTCACTAGCAGTTTCAAAAACCAAAGCTTTTTGATGTTCCATTGATTGATTTAAAAATTTTCAACCTCTTTTGAACAAAATTCTTCCAAAATTTAAGGGGTTCACTTTTTAAAAAGTTCCATATCCTCGCAGGACACTTGGATGGATCGACTGAGCAGTTCTTCAAAGGGGCAAACAGGTTAAAAATCCAACTGATGGACGATAGCAAAGAGGGAAAGTGGGTACTGCCACGCTGTGCGTGTGTGTGTGTCTGTGTATCAGAACAGTAGGGCATGAAACGTGTTGATGTCACAACATTAGGCTGTTTGGCTTCTTCCCAGAATCTATACTTCAGGTTAACACCAACAGCTTAAATAGTTCATTTTCTCCTGACAAATGGCCCAAACTCTGGAATAATACTACAGTGACATTTCTCTAAAAATAAAGTCATGCTCCAGAACAGAAGGAAATCAGTCTGTTTGTTTTTTTCATTTTAGAGCCTGGTTGATTTATGGTCCTCTCAAATCCTTTTCGAAATAAGTACAATATGCTCACTTTTCAGATTTCCACAGGTGGCTATATGTCAAAATAAACGATAAAATACAGATTCCTAAAAGACAAACTGACATTCAATTCCCTACTGTAGCAGCTATCATAATACCCTGCTGCAATAACGTCCCACTTACTAAGCTGTTGGGAACTATCCTGCTATTCATTTTATGAGAGCAGAAATTAATCAGAAGTCCCTGCTTACTGTACAAACACTTACAACGTGATAAAGAGCAAAACAGGTGACGTCCTTGCCATGAGTTTTACGATACCTCATACTGGTTCAGGAACATGTGGAGCTGCTGTACGCTGATTCTCAGGTCAGTCTCATTGAACTCATAAGGAATGTTCCACCCCAGGGGTCCAAATTTCCGTCTCTCTTGGACCAAAGCATGAAAGAAACAGAGGCCATAAAGTAATTTCTTGAATTCTTCCTGTAATGAGAAGAAATGGTGCCACATCATTATTTTTCCCCCTAACATGGCATTATACTTACCATATTGTAAAATGAAAGTAATTAACTCCTTTTGCGTATAAATATATCCATCTCAAAGTATAACTAAAACAGAATTAACTGTTTCTACAGGCTATTTAGACAAAAATATGCCCATTTGTATACATGTTCAGCTGGCACATATAGCTGGTTACACCAGATCTTCAGAAAGCATAGTACGCTCATCTAATTTAATGTTACCTTACAGGATTTTGGAGGTTCCAGCTGAAGCATCCTGAGGCAAGAAGCATGAATTCTAATGTGTGGTCCCAGACCATCTTGGAGAAATTTCAAAGGAGATAATTCAAACCAGTTAGGCAGCTCTACAAAAGGACTTTTGGACTGAAACTTTGGGCAGACCCATGACTTTTCTGTTTACTCTCAGGTAATAAAATGTCCTCCACTCACTGTCAATTGCAAAGCCAGCCTTGACTCAGAAATCAAAAAGTACAATGAAATATATTAATCATTTGCACCCTCCAGAAGAAGGTTCTAACATGGTCAAAATAGAGCTTGAGAGAGAATCTGTGGAGAGATTTCCTTGGAAAGAGCAGCTGCTGTGCTGGGAGTCCCCTTGCCCCCACCCCCAAGGGAGAAGGGAGTGTGAGGTCTTAGTCCAAGCTAGTGAGAAGGAATGAATGGGGCCACTTGGAGAGTGGATGCATGTTCCCCGCAACTGGGTGGAGTGGGAAAACGCAAAACCCATGCCTGAAAGAGTAGAGCAGCCGAAGGGCATAGGGTAGAGGACTGTGAGAGGGAAATCAGCACCCCACCTCCAACGGTGGGCCAACTGGGTATGGATCCCAAGGAGCAGAAGGGGAGCTGGAAGAGAATGTCAGCCAGGAGTAATTTAAAGGTTTCCCAGTCAAGAGGACTGGTGTCACAGGGTGAGTAAACCCCAACAGTCAGAGCCTGTATGAAGTGAATGCTGGAGAACAAAAAGTTGAGGGAATCAGGAGCAGCCACCTGAAGGAGAGGCTCTGCCTAGGGTGATGAGATCACAGTCAGAGGCCTCCAGCAGGGGAGCCCAGGGAGAACCCACGTAAGAACTCACAGGAGAAAAAGTCAGCTTTAACCCCCCAGGACAAGTGCCAAGTGGAGAGCTCCAAGCAATAGCAGCCCCGAACAGGGACTTGTACTTCCTGTCTCGTCCCCGCACACACTCTGAACTGAGCAGTCAGTGTCAACAGCTATCACGTGAAGGAGGATTCACAAAAAGAAAGATGCCAACTGCATCCTCTTCCTCAGTGGAAGCCCACAGACTACAGGCCCTGGTGAGGTCCTGGAGAGTTGACGCTACACTTTGAATAAAAGTTGAAGTGCTGATTACTAGATTGCACTGTACTTTCTGATTTCTGAATGAAGGCTGGCTTTGCAAGTTAAAATGACTTTAGGTCATTTTATGACCTGACAGTAACCAGGAAAGCCATGAGGCTGCCCAAAGATTTAGCAGGGGGAAAGTTTCCCCTGTGGAATAAACTTGAAAGGGAGAGTGGGCGACAAAAGTAAAGCAGCATAAATTTAACCACAGAGGTGGGAGGAAGTAAAGTTAAACATGCTGTGTTAATGCTGGAACAATTTTAGATTTATTGGAGCATTGAGCAAATTAGCAAATGTGTTGATGCTGTGGGAGCTAGGCTTCTCATATAGAAGAAGGACATACAAATATAGAATGAGGAAGAGTGAGAAAGAACCCTGGGTAATGGACTGAAATTGGAGGTATTGCTATGAACTCATTACTTCTAAAATATATATATGGCTATGTGCGCGTGCACTTGTTTGCGTGCATGGACATGTGTGTACGTATATATGTATTACACGTATATGTTTGTGTGAGTACATGCGTACATTTCCAAATTCTCTCCACCAACAGGGCCAAGAACCAAAGCCAATGCAGTAGCACTGAGCTCATCTAGCACCCAGCTCTTGGTGTCTAATATCATTCCCCACTAAAAAAGATCAGGACTCTTCAGAGAAATGGGTTGTTCCAGGACTAGGGTACAGATGAGATTGGAGCATCATATGCCAGCAAGTAAGAGGGCTCATCATAATAGTAATAGAATTTTTTAAATGATGGGACTTATAAAAGGCAGAAGAGCCAGCCTGAATGAGCTGACCAAATCTGGGACAATTTGAGCAAAAGACTTAAGTTCAGCAATGAATTGTATACCAATTGGAAAAAAACAAGGAATGCATGAGTTCATACCAATAACATAAATAAATGAGGGAGAAGGGAGGGCTTTGCTGACAGTAGAGTGCCAAGTGTCAAATATGGAAGGAGTGCCAGAGCTGGAATCATCCCAGGAAATAACGGGATCAGGTAAGAATCATCAATGGAGACTAAATCTGGGCTGGGGTGGATTTTGATAAGGAACAGGATATTTGCGTGTTCCTAAAATGTCTCCCCACAGACTGATTATTAGTTGCAAGGGGCAAAGCAGTTATTTACATTGAAGAAATCAGACAACACTTCAGTCATCCACTGATGATCAAAATAGTATCATCAATGAGGGGTAAATGGGCATTGTGCGCTTCCCAATGCAATACTCTGAGGACGCAATTTCACCCGTGTAGTATTCTGGCTAAGAATGAGTAACCTCAATCTAATCAGGAGGGAATAGCAAACAAGGCCCAAGTGAGAAATGTTCTGTTAAAGAAACGGGCGGAGATGAATTCTTCAGAAATGTCAATGTCATCAAGGACAAAGAAAGGCTGAGGAAATGTTCCAGATTAAAGGGGGCAAAGAGACATGGCAACTAAATGTGACACGAGCCCTAGACCAACCCTGTAGTGAACAGGGAAATGCTCTAGAGGACATCACCGAATCAAAGGAGAGATCTGGAACACAAATGGCAGATTCGATACAATAGTGCATCTGTGTTAAATTTACTAAACTATTAGCTCTACCTTGAAAAGACAGTATCTCTGTTCTTCAGAAATGTACATCTAAGTATTTCTTTCTGGATAAAGGGCTGTGACATATCTAAATTCCCTGAAAATGGTGTACATTAACAAGAGGTGATATGGGTGAAGGGCTTTGGGCTGTTCTTTGTACTACTTTTATACTTGCATATTTAAAATTATTTCCAAAAAAAAAAGTTAAAACAGAAAAACTATGATGTGCTGCTTTGGCAGTTGAGGAGATTTGGGTTTTGGCCTGGACCATGGTTCATAAACGCCTGGACTTCCCATGTGTATGACTGCCAGTGGAGGGACATTTGGATTCAGAAGAAAGGGAGTAAAATTTTGCAAAAGAGCGTCTAGCTAGCCCATGCAGAAGCGCCTCACCACCTACCTGGGAGTAAGCTGCTCTCTCTGGGCCTAATCAATGCCAAAGCTAGTCGTACAGAGGTCTTGGAAGCTTAGGATAAGGTTTGACTTAGTTTTAAACACGGGCACTTTTTTTAGTACCCAAGACTTTTGTTTAATGAAAGTACTTCTTTATTTTTATATTTTCTTTTGATGTGTACTTAAAACATATTCTGACATCAAGAGTGTGAGGTTTTTAATGGCAAAAACTTACCAAGGTTCATAACCCCTCTTAAAAAGAAATTCTTCCATTTTTAATTATGGTAAAACACTGTGAAACAATTTTAGGTCACAGACATTCACACATAGAATTCTAATCACGAAAGCAGTGGGTGGTTTCCCTGCTTGCCTGGTGATGCTAAAAAAGACCCTTATGAGTCCCATCAATCAAGGAGTAAAATCATTTTGGCTCTCATTATAGTTATATGGAGGAAATATTTTTATGTTTTAATTTAAAGATATGGCTCCAAATAGCAAAGGGCTCAGTTAATATCCTGAAACAAGATTCTCCAGCCTTGCAGATTTGTACAGGGAATGGCTTACAGCTGACTTTCTAAATAGAAAGCTACATTATTAATGACACCCCAGAAGATCTCAGCTGAGCAGGAATGAGGCTGGTGGTAAAATTAAAATAAAATATTAATAAAATTGACTTCAGCACAGTCAATAATCAGTAATCAAAACCAAGTGCCCTGCAGTGCAGGAGGTCTATTTAATTTGTAGTTTTACTCAGCACACACATCCATGATCGCCAGGGGCCCCTTGAATTGCTCTACAGGGCTGAGGTAACAAGGCTTGGCCATTACTAACAGGCTTTTTGCAGCTGCCAAAGAACTCAGGGTCAGAGATCGGGTCCATGAGGTATGATCGAATGATATTAGCCCGTAAACCTTTCGGTGCTTCATTGGTCATTTTCACTCCATTCTGCAGGACTGACACGGGGAAATTCGGAGATGGGTAACTTGTCAGCCAAATTCGGAAATCTGGATGTGTTGATTCTGGGCTTAACTCCTGCAAGAAAAGAAATCGGACACAAAAGGGTACATAAAATCCAAGACAAATCTCCAGATCATATGTGCATGGGATGGACTGGAAGTGGGAGGAAGCATTTTTGCAAAACAGAACTTATTGCTGCAATTTAAGGCGAAAGCCTTAAAATCTGATTCTGCCCCCGAAACAACATAGTTCACTGAGAAGGCCCAGAGTGTTGTCATTCTCCTTGATACAATTAAATCATCCGACTATAAAGTCTACAAAGGGGTTACATAATTCAGAGTTGGCCACAATAAAGACTAAGATATTCCCAAAAATCTCGCACCTTCACTGATGTTGCTGAAATATTTACAGAAATAATTCTCTGCCCCAGAGCCAAATTAAGAATAATTCGTTCTTTTTGCTATAGCCAGGTTGTGAGAATAAGTAATACACTCAGATATGTTAATATGAAACCAAGCTGGGATGGAAAAAGAATAGAGCATTTTGAAAGGCGAGAAGAACTGGTACATCCTGAAGCGACATTACATAATGACATAATGAAGTGACATTACCACGTCACTATTAGCTGTGCTGGTCTAGGGGATGTCCAGGCCGGCACTGTAAAAGCTGGCAGCACACACAGCACTGTCGTGAAGCCTAGGGGCCCAGGACTAACTAGCAGGGGCCCTTCCTTCTCTTCCTCTCCAGTCCCACTCCCTGCAGCTACCTCCCCCAATTGCCCATGTCAGTGGTATCTATGATTTTTTTTAATTGTAAATGTTCATTAGGAAAAAAACTATTTGAGAGCATTTATGTGGCCAAGGGGTGGGGCTGAATTAGGAAGGATGCATAGCTGCCTGAGTTCTTTAATAACAATAGTGGTGGGTGAGGGCACTGTTTCTTTTCCTGTCAGCTGCTCTATGTCCAGTGACTTAAGCAACATGACTCGTGGGACTTTGGATGAAGCTCACCACCCATTAGGGACAGCTCTTCTCTCCCGTATGATTCTCTGATGGGTGTATATGGTGCAATCCTACGTGTCATGAGAATGGCCTAGAGACAGAGGAAACACGAAGACACAGGCACAAATACAAAACCTCTAATATAAAGCCTGAAGGATGAGTAGATGTTGGTAAGGCAAATAACAGCAAGAATAGTTTTTCAGATAGAAATAATACCTATTATGATGGCCTCTCGAAAATATGTGCTATACCAATAAAAGTGAGGGAAGTTCAAATGGCTGGAGCATAGAAGTTAAGGCAGAAAGTGGCAGAGACGACACCTGAGAGGCAGGAAAGGTCAGAGGAAGAAGTGGGCTGGAAGCCAGGATGGGGTTTGACCTGCGTCTTACACGCAGTGGGAAGCCACTGAAAGGTCTGAAGCAGTGAAGCAATATTCATTCACTAATTCAGTAAATATTTATTGATTGTCTCCCATGGGCCACGCCCTACTCAAGGTGCTGAAGACAAACTAGAGAACAAAAGAGACAGAGAAAGTCTCTGTCCTCGTGATCCTTATGGTCTAGTGGGAGAAACAGACAAAGTGGTGATAAGAGGCATAAAGAAAAATACAACTTGCTCCGTAAAGTTTCAGCTGGATGTCTGCATAGTGCAGGTTCCATCCCACCCTGGGGTACGGGTAAACTTCGTCGCCCAGGGGACTCTGAGTTAGGAGGGGCTGGAGTCACGGGAAGTTACAGAGGACGCATTTTCTCTCTGTTCACTGAAATCAAGTGCAGGTTTTCAGTTTACTCAGTTGAGCTCCGTGGGGTTTTCTTCCTGGACTTTCTGCCCATCAAAGTAGGGAAATACTATGACCCACTGCAGGAAGGGTGGTTTCAGACTGGTCCTCTGTGGCAGGGTCAGGGGCTAAGTGGGTGAGAAGTGAGTCAAAGAAAGTTAGACCCCGAAGCCCTGTGGTTTAGAGTGGCCACATGAATTTCATTCTGAAAAGCCTCCTTTGTTGTTTTTGGTCCACTGCTGTAAAAAGTAACTTGGTTTCTGTCCACCTCGTGGTTTACTCCCATCTTTGAGGCTGCTCCTCTGGATTAAGGAGATTTCCAACTCATCAGATGAGTCCTTGTTCCTATTAAGAGGGATCCAGCAAGGCATGACCATGTGTTCTCCTCTAGTCCCCAGTGTGAGCCCATGGCTCCTGTAATCCAGCCACACCACTAACCCGCAACCCTCCAAACTAGAGGATGGGAATGGAGTTACTTAGATGGTACATATATCACTAATTACATCGGGGGGAAACAATCTAGTAAAAATAAACTTGCATTTTTACCTCACAAACTTTCTCGAGGGTTGGCATCCAAGAGGTGGCAAGGTGACAGTTCTGAAGAACAACCCATGTTCCTTCCTTGATAGCTTTTTCTAACATCTTCATAGCTATGGGCCCTTGGCCTTGACCAAGAGATAAAGAGCTAAGTTTTGATCCCCCATATCCCTGTGTACAAGGAGAGTAAAGATATTATTTAACATCAAATTTATAAGAAGACTCAATATTATTATTACAAGAAATGTTAACATTAAATATATTAAAATTAAATTATGGAGCATCCTTCAAAGGTTCAAAAACATGCAGCCCTAAAAACTCTTACTGACTCAGAATCCTATAAACATTTAGACAAAAAGCAAGTCAGTTAAGGAAGGAAATAGTCAGCTGGGTGCTTGATTGTTAAGATAAGGATAGAAAAAATCTTAAGCAGACTTTTAACAAGAGGAGGAGATGAAAGGGTCCGGCTGTCATTCAGTAATTCCTAAAACCCAAAGCCGAAAAGAAAACTATGAATAGACAGATGATCTTGCCCTGTTTCCTCCAGATCTTTGAATAATTATATTTTAACTAATTTGGCTACTGCATAAAACTCAGAGAAAAAAGCATTAACCCCCAAATCCCATTTAAAACTCTCTTTAAAGAATTTTGTGGGAATGTTTTCCAGGAATTTATTTCTACTGTGTCCTGACTCAACTGCAGCTTCTGGAAATGGTGCCTGACTCCTGAGCTTTTTCTTTCTAGGACAGTTCCCACCTGAAGGCCTCTTTGGAAGAGGCCTTGAGTGGACGAGTAGGGTCTCGAGCCCTCTCTCTCTCGAGCCCTCTCTGAATGTCCACGGCTTATTGACACGAGCAGGTAGAAGCAGCAGAAAACGAACAGAGCTAGACACTACTGTTTCTGGAAGAAGTGGAGACAGCAAGTGAAGATAATGCATTGAGCAGTCTTATATAGCAGCCAGAGAATAAACAAACTACAACGTGGAAGAGAAATGGAGGGGAACCAGGAAGGTCTCAAAGCATCGGAAAGGTCAAGTTGATTTAGAGAGATTGAATCCCACACAAATGGAAACTTCCAGCCATCTCCACCACTTCCACTCTGCTCACAGTCCCACCCGCCATTGCTCTTCCTGGCCTTCCAATAGCACTCTCTAATTAGTGCCCTGCTTCCATGTTGCACCTCTCAGATCATTTCTCCTCACTCCAGCTAGAAAGAGCTTTATAAATTATAGATCAGATCATGTCACTTTATTGCTTAAAACCTTACCACATCGTCCCATCCTACTCAAAGTCCTTAAGGCAGCCTACCAAAGCCCTGCATGATCTAGTCCCTCAGTGCATCTTGACCTCATCTCCTGAGTTATGACAGCCATGTCCCCGCACGTCTTTAACCAATGGTAAGTGCTATGTTACACAATCAATCCTCTAGTATTTAAGAATTACACCCAAAGCAAAAGACATGGGGTGTTAAAATATAAATTGGCTTAGTAAAGAGTATTGTAACCAATTAGTATGTAATCTTTGAGAGGCCACTTAACCTCTCCATGCTTTAGTATCCCTTTCGGTAAACTGGAGACGCCGCCTCACAGGACTGCTGTAAAACTCAAAAGAGAAAACGTGTGTAACAAGATCTAGCAAAATGACCAGTGTATGTAAAGCACTCAACAAAAGTGATGATGGCGATTTTAGAAATATCAGCATTATTACCATAAAATGTTACTTTGATTAGACCAAAAGGGAAAAAACTCAACTCAAAAATGCCCAATCATCTATTATTATTCTCTTGTTCTAGGTTGAAAGATGCGAGAAAATTTATACTAAATTCATTTGAATAATTTTTAAAGCCTAGAAACGTAAATATTAGAATATATTCTAACTTGGTAAAGTGCCGGTAATATATGATGGTTCTGGAAAGCCAAGAAGGGCCCCCTTTAGGGATTAGGAGAATGGGCAGGATCAGAGAAGGTCCTCCCCAGGGTCACTGTGCAGACTTGAATTTATTAAATCAACCCAGCTCACAGAGTGGGGCAGTGATGTCACAGAGTCTGTCCATTCCTCCAAAACAACAGCAAGGGCCCCCCGACCCAAATTCTGGTTTTGAAATCTGGATAAGGAGCTATTTTTACTGTCATGCTGCCATTTAAGTATCATTTTCTTGGGACTCCATCAACCTTTGGAGCCCCAAGTCTTTCAATGGCTAAGTGAACGACGAATTTTGACCTTTCCCTTTCTCCTTAGGATAAAGAAGTATTGCTCTTTTAAAAAATTCAGTTGGCAAATCTTTTATTTATTTATTTTTATAATATCAGATAACCTCCTCTGGTTTTCTCTCTCTTTTTTTTTTTGTGAGGAAGATTGACCCTGAGCTAACATCTATGCCAGTCTTCCTCTATTTTATGTGGGATGCCGCCACAGCGCACCTTGATGAGTAGTGCTAGGTCCACACCTGGGATCCGGGCCTGCAAACCCTAGGCCACCGAGGCAGAGCATGTGAACCTAACCACTACACCACAGAGCCAGTCCCATAACCTCCTCTGTTTTAAGGTACCTGGTCATCAGCAAATTTTAGAAGGGCAGCCATGGGATCCGCTCCAGGAGAGAGCACGAAAATCAGCGGTGCACAGCAGTTACTGTCTCCAAACGCCTTGGATAAGTCAAAGGGGGGCGGTTCAATGAACATGCGCCCCAACTTGTGGATTATAAATTCTTGCAGCATTGGAATAACCTAGAAAGGGACAAGAATATATTTGAAAGAATATTCAAAATCTGCCTAAAACCTTAAGAAATTCAGATTCAAAGGTGTTTGAAAACAAAGGACTCTAGCTACATTATCTTAGTTAATTAATCATTAATGCTGGTGGAGAGTCAAAGGCATCACTTTATAGAAATGTTTTTTCAATAGAAAAAAACGATAAATTATTTAAATAATAAAAGGTGAGTGATACCAGAATTCAAAGGCATTTGTCTTCTTTTTAGTGAGTATTCAATACTTAGTGAAGGAAGAATATAAGAAACTTTAACTCTCTAACTTAAGTTTTAAAACACCATGTTCCAAAAGTCCACAACTCAAAAGAAGAAATTTCAGTATGATTTATACAATACTATATCACCAGGAAAGAACTGATATAGCTGGGGGAAAAAACAGAAAGAAAGAAAAGGAAAAGCACTTGAAGAAGAAACAAGTCATTCTCCTGGGAAACAGGAAAAACTGTATTGCATAAAATTTCCGATAGCATGCCTGTGCATTTTCTGGGGCCCTGTTTGAGAAAGAGCAGAACTCTGAGGCTTGGGGGTCCCCAGCAGGCGTCGATGTGGGAATGGAATTGTATTAATCAGTGCAGCTGAGGTGGCTTCAGCTACATCATCCCTTCCTTCTGCTAAGGGTCTAGACCTGTTATCTCCGGACATTGCCTCCAGCTAATCACGCCTCAGGTGTGAGCCAAAGTGATAAAGATAGCTTTAACAAACCAGTCGCCCTGTGTCTAGCCTCACAAATTATGTAAACACATCCCAGGAAGAGGAGTAATGGGTGACAAGAACACAAAGAATTTTTTAAAGGGCCTGGAATCCCTCTGACTGGATCGCTGCTCATAACCAAGGATGGAATTGTGTGTACACCACCAGCAATTCCACCAGCAAGTAACTTTTCTGAACTTGGAGCAAACTGCAGGAGCAATTTTCAGATGTCAAATATTTCAAAAGGATTCTCTCCTCTGGAAAAAGTTACATGTGTTTCCAAGTTTTAACTGTGTACTCTTGGGAACGTATATTCACATGAGGTGTATAAGTAAAAATCATTGACATGTCACAATGCCTTAAAAACTGTTGATCCTGGTGTGAATGTGCATGTGTCACTGAGGGGGCGAGGGTGGGAGGCTGAGAGACAGTGAAGGAATATCTGGGCTTAAATTAGATTTTTTAATGCCTCCCCAATATTTCTCTAGGTTCATTCAAATAAGGAAAAGGTATGGAAGAATAACAACAAATTTATAAGCATCATGTTGGCAAGGACCTACCTAACAAGATGAGACATATTGTTCGTGTGCAACAAATATCTATTGAACAAAGGAATGCATAAAAAACTCAGGATGCCTCTTTTTGTGAGGGTGGAATTCTAATTGGAGAAATTCTAAACAAAAATCGTAGATTAATAAATTCACCTATCATAAAGTTTCACGTCTACATCAGTTCTCTCATCGTGCAGACATATTGACTGGGCACAGATGTCAAGCTTATTGCAGGAAACTAAAAATATCCTGTCCCAGCCTCATCCCCTCCTCTTCTCATTATTTTTTCCTTTAGCAGGTCTTTTCTCATTGGATTAAAAAAAAAGAACAACTAACAAAAGAAAACAAAACATTTTTTCATAACCTCTTTCCTCCTAAGACTGACTTCTTCACTAAATTATAGTTTTACAGACAAAATGAAAGCACGTGGCTTTGAAGAGCATGGTCCTACTTTTCCGAAGCATGAGCTGTAAGTGGCTCCTCTTTTGAGAGTGGGTCAGGCCCCTGCACACGTGCAGACACAGCCGGTGTGAAGTGATTCTCTTCTGTCAGTGCTGGAGGACCAAGTTAGGGATGCTCATGAGGGGGTGAGCCCAGACAAATTTGTGTGTTTCATTTTTGGTTTTTGTTTAAAGATTGGCATCTGAGCTAACATCTGTTGCCAATCTTTTTTCTTCTCCCCAAAGCCCCCCAGTACATAGTTGTATATATTCTAGTTGTAGGTCCTTCTGGCTGTGCTGTGTGGGACACTGCCTCAGCATGGCCTGATAAGTAGTGCTAGGTCTGTGTCCAGGATCTGAACTGGCAAAACCCTGGGCTGCCAAAGCGGAGCGTGCAAACTTTACTTGGCCACAGGGCCAGCGACTCAGTGTTTCATTTTTAATGTTAGAATGGAACAAGACTTGCTTGCTCCCAAAACTGAACTGTAACTCCCAAGGTAAATGAAGCCGTGCTAGCTATTCAGTTTGCAAGGCAATCACATTGGGTTTGCTTCTGCAATCTGATATCGCCAGCATTAGGTCTGTAAAATGAAATCTGTCAGTAACAAAAATTACAGACTAATTTAGGCAACCATCTACTCAAAGGCAGGAAAGAGGTTTGTGGTCTTTCCTTTATGTTTTTCTATTTTTTGCAAGTTCCTATAGGATTTATCTGAGGTCAGAGAAACATATTAACTTACATTTGACAAGTTTCTTATTGAAAGCTGATTAATTTGCTTTCTGTTTATAGTTCACAAGGAGAGAACTGTGGCCAGAAGCTCTTCATTTTGTAAATGGGCTCAAAATATTTCACACTTCAGTATTTATCCATCTGATATATTTCCTTTGTCAATAAAACACAATAAACTATTAAATTCTAACAGAAGGTGCAAGCCCATCCCATCTTCCTACTGGTGATTTAGCAAGCATCTTCTGCATTTTCCCAAAGTAGGCCCTTAGAAAACCTGGCATTTGTGGCTTCTTACCACTGCGTACAGTTGGTTCTGAGGGGAGAACATGGAAAGAAGACCAAAAAAAAATTGTGCCAACAAATTATACTGAGAAGTCAAGCAATTGTTGATTTCCTGGTGGATGTATATTATCTCATATCTTACAGATTGCAAAGAAATAAAATCTAGATGGTACAGCCCAAATATCAGCTCCATATAGCACCAGTCCTTTCTCTGGTGTGCTATACCATTTTACTTTGGAAAACCACTCTTTGAAAAGCATAAAGCCATAGGGGCTGGCCCGATGGCCAAGTGGTTAAGTTCGCGCGCTACGCTGCAGGCGGCCCAGTGTTTCATCAGTTAGAATCCTGGGTGCAGACATGGCACTGCTCATCAAGCCAGGCTGAGGCAGCGTCCCACATGCCACAACTAGAAGGACCCACAACGAAGAATATACAACTATGTACCAGGGGGCTTTGGGGAGAAAAAGGAAAAAATAAAATCTTTAAAAAAAAAAAGCATAAAGCCATACATCATTTAAAAATATATAGATTCCAAAATCAGCAATTCACCACTAGAAATTGGAGTTCTGGGTAACAGCAAGATGGAAGGGTTGGAGGTTGCTAGATAATATAATAGCATACTAGTAACTATGTTTATACTAAGGATCAGGGTGTGGTAGTACAGATAATGGTAACCAGCCAATTGTATCACTTGGGATACACTGAGTTATGCTGTGGTAGCAAACAATTTCTGGATCTCAGTGGCTTAACACAACCAAAGCTTATTTCCTGTCCTTGCACAGGAAACTAACTGTCCACATACTGGCCCAGTGCTCTTGCCTGCCTTTATGGCACTGAAATACCAACACGTGATCCCACCGGCCCCATGGCAGGGAGAACGCCCTGGAGAACCTCACACTGGCAGTTAAATGCTTCTGCCCTGACACTTCTGCTCACATTTTATTGGCCAAAACAAGGTGTATGGTCACAACCCCCGCACGTCGAGTGTGCGCAGGAGAGGAGAACCAGGAATGTCGGTGAGCAGCATTAATGTCTACACTCATTCGCCTGCCCCAGGACAACTCCAGAGGCGATAAGGAAACATACAGGAAAAAGTCACAAGACAGGGTGCTAGGGCACTGAGCAGAGTAGCTGAGAGAAGGATGAAACCATCAGTTCAACCGCAGATGATTTAAAAACAAACAAAAACATACGAACAAAAACTCCTCAGCTTGAATATCTAACTCCTCACTTCTCTCAAATACACTTGAAAAAGGGAATAAATATGGAAAGAAATATTAGATCTATTTGGTAGCTCAAAGTATTTTCAGATTAAAATGTCAAAAATTTGCAAACATAAAACTGAGGAAAAGATATTTCTAGATGGAACTGCTGCAATTAGGGAATGGCTCATTAATCATTTTTAATTAAACTTAATATAAGACATGAACAGAAGATCCTTTGTTTTTCAGATATTGAGGGGAGAAGGTCAATGGTGCCTGCAGAGTCATTTTACTTATAGAAGTCTTTATCTAGCTTAGAAAACAGAGAGAAAACCTTTGAAAATTTTAATAAAAAGGTTTTAAAACGGGAAGCCATATTAGGCAAGAGTTTGAAGCACCTGATATTCTCCCATACTTAACACTTGAAATGAAGACTTCTGAGGCTCAACACTAAAGTTTTAGTGGAGATTCATTTTTAAAAGGGCTACCAAGGGGCAGGATGTTTCACCAGTTTAACAACGATTCCTAACAACTACAGTGCCTTCCAGCACCTAAGAGCAGGGCGCACTACGACCTTCACGGGCCCTGGGCACTTCATGGGTCCCTTCCTCCACAAAAAAATATGAAAAACTATAGTTTACAATTGTTTTGGTATAATTACAAATGTAATACAGACTGGATTATATTCTCTGTTTTAAAAGAAATTAAAACATTCTCATGGACCCCTCAAAGTATCGTGGGCCCTAGGCACTGTGCCTACTGGATGCTTGGGCCCTGGCCGAGAGCATGCTGTCGAGTCAAGCAAGAATTACATGTGCATTGGACAGACTATGGCTTACAGAGGAAAGGAGGCCTCTACCCCATATTATCACTGACATGTATAAAATAAATTTTGAAAAATTTATTGCTTTCACCATCTCAGTTCTGCTTTTTTTTTATTAGGATGGAAATATTGTCTTATACTCCTTAGCAACTCAAATTGTGAGTACAGCAAGTTTTGAAATAATTATGTATTACTTTTACATGAGTAGTAACAATGGACAATTAGGATATTTTTTCAATTTTTTTCCAACATATTTAATATCTACATTTTTCAGAGTTTATGCATATCTCTGTGGATATGGGTCATTATACTTCAAGTGAATAGTTTTTTGGGTTTTTTTTTTTGGTGAGAAAGATGCACCCTGAGCTAACATCTGTGCCACTCTTCTTCCATTTTTCACATGTGGGATGCCTCCACAGCATGGCTGATGAGTAGAGTAAGTCCATGCCCAGGATCCGAACCTGCGAACACAGGCCTTGGAAGCGGAGCACACAGAACTTCAACCACTCGGCCACAGGGTGGGCCTAGTTTTTTTTTAAATGGAGTATACTAACACAAATGAGGATGTGAATGAGTACTGAAACTTGCTGAGATGACAGGTCAGATGGTTCACTGGTTATATAATTCATTATTTAAAGAAATTAAAGCTAACCAGTATTGACATTTTCCTTTGTAGTCAGCAATGGGGAGTGTCTTTTTTTTTTTTTTGAGGAAGATTAGCCCTGAGCTAACTACTGCCAGTCCTCTTCTTTTTTGCTGAGGAAGCCTGGCCCTGAGCTAACATCCATACCCATCTTCCTTTACTTTATATGTGGGATGCCTACCACAGCATGGCGTGCCAAGGGGTGCCATGTCTGCACCCGGGATCCAAACCTGTGAACTGCCGAGAAGTGGAACATGTGCACCTAACCGCTGCGCCACTGGGCTGGCCCCTTTGGGAATGTCTTAAAAACAATATTCTACTAGCTTTCCAAAGGCCAACAAAGAACTATTTATAAGGATAGCATTTCAGGAGCCAGAAATTCTACCATAACAGCTTGATATTAACACCACTTCTTAATTTCATCAATGTAATAAGAATAAAAATGAGATTATAGCATGTAAAGGAAGTAGATTGTGAGGAATTGGGGAAGCATACGTTAAAAGGAAGAATCATAAAATAAATAAAACTATAAAATGTAATCTGCTCAGTTACTAATTTAGTGTGGCTTTAACAAATATATAAACTTTTGGTAAAATGGCTGCATTAGATGGCAGTGGGGTTATTTCCCCCTGGCTCCTCCACCTCCCCTCTGATTACATAAGGCAATACACGTTTGGCTGGTGGAGAGAGGAGGGATGGAACCGCTGAGCTGCTTTCAAAGTCCACATTTACCTTGTCTGGCCTCAAGCAACGAATGATAAGCATCCTTTGAAACTCATTTGCTTTATCCTCCCAGTTGTCAGGAAAAACCTCATGATGTGGTTCCTAAAATTACAATGGATATAATTCAGTGTTATTTTGGAGACTATTTCTAAAAAGAACAGTATTTTGACTTTTACACCAATTTTTAGAGAAAATACATAATGACTAAATGAAATCAAGAATGCTAAAGTAAATTTTATTAGGTTGGGGAAAAATTATGAAATAAGGAATGAAAAGAAAATTTAAAATACCATAACGGAATCAAAACTACACACGAATGAAGCAGGTTAAAGTCAGTATGAATACTAATCAATAGACAAAATGATCCCTATTTTTTCCCATTATTTCTCCAAAAGCATTTTAAAAACCTACCACTCTCATCACCTATTTATAAAAATAAACATTTATTACAAAAGAAGAAGGGCATTGTACTGAAATTTATTGTGTTATTTCTTGTTTTGAACAATTTTTTTGTATCTTTTTTCTTCTTTATTTTTTTTCCAGGGAAAGATTTGTCCTGAGCTAACATCTGTTGCCACTCTTCCTCTTTCTTTTTTCTTCCCAAACCCCAGTGAATAGTTGTATATCCTAGTTGTAAGTCATTCTAGTTCTTCTATGTGAGACACTGCCGCAGCACGGCTACTGACAGACGGGTGGTGTGGTTCCGCGACTGGGAAGCGAACTCGGGCCACCGAAGCAGTGAGTGCCGAACTTGAACCACTAGGCAATCAGGGCTGGCTCTGCATCTTTTTTATAAAGGGATATTTGAGAATGGGTATAAGTAAAGAAGCGAAGAGAGAGAGCAACTAAAAACATATAAGAAGAGAGGCATCAAGGCCCCAGGAGGAGGGGCAAATCTGGAAAAAAGAAGATGTTTGTACCTTTGAAACAACAGGGAAGGCTATGTGGTGTCTCAGATCAGAAATCTCCAGGCTTCAGCATAGCGAATAATATTTCTAAAATATATTTGTCTCTAGGAAATATATTTTTATTACTTACAAGAAGAGACCCAGTCCAAAATATTTGAATTCATGTGCAGACACAATCTTACTAGCATGTATAATACAACAAATACACAACCAAATAAAAAGCATTCTCCACATGTCTGGCTCTCTCTCTCCTCCTCCAAACAGAGCTCTTGCATATTAAACCCAAGGAAAGCAGAATATCAAGAGAGTAGAAACAAAGGAATAGAAAAAACTAACTGGGAATTGGCAAAATATTAGCTTCTGTGCTAAAGAAAAATTGAGGGAAGGGAACAATTTCTATGTATTCCAGAAGGGAAACTGTGAGTATCATGGCATATGTTAACTATAAGAGTCTCCAATTAGCAAGATAGGGTCTCATGAAAATTATTTGAGAACTATTAGTTTTTCCATCTCCTCAAAGGACAGAAAATATTTATTAGCTTGTACTCCGCATTCAGAAAATCTAAACAATAGCTGATTTGTAAAATTTTAACTCATCTGCTATTAAGACTGCTAAAGTCTAAATTGATAATAAATCAAAACCTGGCATAGAAATTCAAAAAGAATATTTTTAAGGACCATGTGGCTTTTTTGCATCTCCACACATTTCAAGGAATCTGAATAGAAGTTCAAACAGAACTACCGATTTAGAAGGTAGGGATAATATAAATCAAAACTTTGATTTTAACACCTGACGAGTTATTTAAAGCTTACTTAAAGCTTGCTTTTACTCAAAGATAAGAATAAATTATTTAACATTATTTTCTCCATTTAAAACCTTTGGACTAAGAAGGAGGGTTAAAAACATACCAAACTATCGTATACTTTTTTCCACCCATCCTTTAAGTGCATAAACTCCCTACGAATAGCTTTGAAGGCAGGCAAGTCATCCAGTCGACATATTTCATCCCAGGATTTTTGAGGAAGCCATGTACAAGGGTTGGCATGAGGATTATCCAGTCCAATGCCACCAGTTAGCAGAAACCTCCACTCGGCTTTATTAATCTTCGGAAGACAAAGTGGCACCCAGTCAGAAATGAGTTCATCAGATACACAGTAAATTCACAGCTATTTTAAAAGAATTGACCGTTAATTTCAAGTTTCATCAAGTATGACACCCATGAAATTCTATAACTACTGATATAGCTCAATATTTATCCATAAGAAACCAATGTATCCATTAAAACCAGTTTTCAAAGTAGTTCCATTTTAGATAGCTAATTTTTCATAATTTTCCTCCAGAATTACTAAACATGAAAATCTGAATATATTCTATTTGAATATATGTTTTCCAAAATGGCTACTTAGAGTCCTATTGATTCTAAAAATTGTCAGGAGTCAGAAAGCCATCAACCTGCTATGTTTTCAATTATTTTACATGAAATATAATGAGGTACTGCTATGAAACTTTTGCGAGAAATGCAAGGATAAAACTTTTACTTCTTCAGCTTTCAACAAATACATTACCATATAAAATCAATAAATCTTAAAACATAAGTGTGTAAAATAGTGAATTCACAACACTTGTCTTTCATTCTCAAATTGCTTCCTACATTTTAAATGAATAGATTTAAAACATAGCAAAAATTTATGAAAGTTACTGTTCAGCCCAAATGGTCAGATTTGACCAACTTGCACAAGTTCTTAAAAACATCACCATTTATACTAATAGTTTGCATAAATATATCAATATATTTAGTAAATTTATATG
The DNA here is from genome assembly GCF_041296235.1 of Equus asinus. Classification (NCBI taxonomy): domain Eukaryota; kingdom Metazoa; phylum Chordata; class Mammalia; order Perissodactyla; family Equidae; genus Equus; species Equus asinus. The sequence goes on from NC_091793.1 coordinate 131,402,783, forward strand.
CATACTTATACAAGATTCTTAGAAACTAATTTATTTTAAACTAAAACATACAAAACTTTAAGCAACAGTTACATAATGAACTCAGCGCCTAATTTCTTTTTCCTCTCTGTGAAATTCAGTGTAGTGATGTCCTGCCTTAACTATAATAATAATTAATATTATTGTTTATGTACAACCTTTTTTTTATATATTCCCACACAAATTAGTAAATGACTGAATCAACGTTAATACAGGTTTTTTTCCTAAAATGAAAACAGTACTGACCGCACGCTCGTGTATCAGCAGATTCACAGTGAGACAAAAGGAAAACAGGAGTTTATCTTTTTCAAAGAGTGACCGGCAGACATTAACATAAAGGGAATAAGTAAAGTGATCCTTGAGAATTTGAAGCCTAAGGGTCAACAGAAAGAAAAATCATTCAATAAAAATAAATTATACTTTAAAGAAAATGCTCTTAAGGAAACCTATTATGAACCGTTTAGATGTATGCTCTTCTCATAAGCTTTCTAGTCAATTACCCCCAAAACAATCAAAGATCCTCATTAAGCAGGTACAGCAATTTGAGAGCTACGCAATGCGGAAACACTGCAGCAGAACTGCATTTTACTGTCGACTGATTTTTTAAAAGCTTAATCTTCCGTTTGGAAAAAAGTCAACGTGTGGTTTATTAATCTATTACATTTAAAGGTTTACGGATTACTTTTAACTACAAAACATTGCTTGGGGTAAAATTTGACTTCCTTATTCCAAAAGACTTCCAAATGTTCTCTATTTTATACTAAATGAACAGACTCAAATTAATAGCTCCTTTATTAAGGTAACATTAAGTTTAGCAGTGCGCTACTCTGCTCATAAATCTATGAAAGCTGGAGAAATCACAAAGCTGGAACAAATTTACATTTTTATTTACCATGTAGACAAAACAAAGACATATGAATAATTCCAACATTTCCAACTAACAACTTTCTAGTAAGTGCTAACATGTGTGATCCGTATTCATAATAATTCCTAACATGAATATAACAACTTAAGCATTTCCACTTATCTCATAAGGGAAAGAAACTATCGTTGAAACAAAACTTTTAAAAATAGTTATATTACATAGGTTATAATAGTTATAACAGAAATAAATAAGTGACTAAAAACATTTGTAGAGAGTAATGGTTGACATGGATTAATGGCCCAAACTCTCTAAGCAGATCAATTTATCTGAAGGAAAAATTAGCAAAGTATTATGATTAAGCAAAATTATATTGGTGTTTCTAAATGTGTCTAGAAAAAAAAATCTACCAGTACGACCATATTTTGACTATTTCCAAACTGATACCCTAAGCTATTGATCACCCTCGCTCTATTGTTTTCCTTACCGGCCTATGTCTTTATTTTACCCTCTGCCAGCTTCCCCACAAAGAGAATTACAACTTGATGTATTTTATTTCCAGGTGAGACCTGTGAAAAAGGGCTTGGTAGAAAGCCCCTTGAAAGTAGTTGCTGAAATAGAGTTGAATTCTTTGAAGATTTAAAATAATTATACTATTCCTGTCCCCATTTCTATGCTAATAGATGGTCTTTTCACACTTGGCATTTAATTTGCCTCATCTATACCTGTACAATTAATACAGGGTGACTCAGATTTGGTCTTTCTAGAATAAAATAAAAATTTCTGCACTTTAAGACAAATTTCCTCTTGCAGATTGGGAGACTGAAGGGAAAAGGGTAAGGGCCAATCCTACCAGGAATTCAAGTTCAGTCTCACTAGTGATAAAAATGCAGAATAAAATATGATACTTTAATAATCTGTTACAGAGAAAAAGAGGATAAAAACTATCATCCTCAATGCTGATGTGTGATACAGTGCTATAAGATCATTCATGTTGCTCCGATGGAGGCGTACATTTGAATAACTTTCCAGGAAAGGAATTTACATCGAGACTGAAAGAAGTGAACACTTTTGTCCTAATTTTGGATTTCTAGCCTAAGGAAATAATCAATGATGTGGACATTTATATTTATTGCACTTTATTTATAATACAAAAGCTAGAGACTACTTATAATTCTTACAATAAGAAAATTATGGTATATTCATAAAATGGCATAGTGGGAAGCTACTAAAAATTACGTTTCAGAAGAGTATTATAACCTGAGGAAAATGATTTTGACAGTAGTGGGAAGAAAACAAACTATGTGAGTGAGTGTGTGAGTGTATGCACTTACATGTATTTCTGAGAGGAAGATTTTCGTTTGGTCCCTGTAACAAAGCTATATCCTTGTTAGATGCTTGTCTCTGTACTTTTTTTTTGCTACAGTTATTTGTTTATTTGGCTATAATAAATTCTGATGCATTGAAAATTTTATAAAAAACAGATGGTTCAAATTTTTATGGCTATTTCACAGTATATACCACAGTTGTCATAACGTAGTGTATATTTGGTGTCATAGCTAAATGATAATTACTATGAATAATAACCATCAGAAGACAAAGATGAAATACATTTTTATCTCTGAGTAAAAGGAAATGAGAAATAACTTTAGACCGATATTAAGATTCTAAAACAATTAAGTAGCCTGGTGTTAACAGTCACACGCTTTCTACGCCCGAGGTATAGCCCGTAGTCCAATAGCTGATTAAAGTCCACAGGTCATCTGATGTTTATAAATGACGGACAGATAAACAAATGATTCTTATTAGAACTGATTCTATCTTATTTCTAAATGGGAGCTAGCTTCTTAATTGAAAACTCTTATTTTACCAAAAAAGAAAAAGATTAAACAAGTCTGGCTAAAAGAGTCTCTTTTGCTGTAGCCACTTTGGAATTCTATTTGGCATTATTTACTAAAACGGAACTGATGTACACCCTGTGATCATCAACTCCATTTCTGAAAATGTACAGACCAGAAATGTGTACATAGGGGCACCAAAAGCCAAATAAAAGAACAAAATAAATAAAAGGGCCCAAATAAAAGGGGCCGGCCCGTGGCGCAGCAGTTAAGTGCGTACGTTCCGCTTCGGCGGCCCGGGGTTAGCTGGTTCGGATCCCCGGTACGGAGACGGCAGCGCTTGGCACGCCATGCTGTGATAGGCATCCCACATATAAAGAACAGGCAGATAGGCATGGATATTAGCTCAGGGCCAGTCTTCCTCAGAAAAAAGAAGAGGACTGGCAGCAGTTACCTCAGGGCTAATCCTCCTCAAAAAAAAAAAAAAAAAATGTTCAAGGCAGCAAAATCCTAAAAAGCCCCAAAATGGAAGCTACCCAATGTCCCCAGCAGTAGAATAAATAACTTGTGGTATAGTGTAAGGACAAGTGAAAATTAAAAGAGGTTTAATTTTCCCTATTGAAAATAAGGAAAGAGATTTCTCTCCCCTCTCTCTCTTAGAGTATTTATTTTTGAAAACTTAAAATTATAAGTACTTTCTTCTCTCTGAAACGTATATAAATCCTTTCAAAAACTAGCTAGGCTTTTTGTCAGCTTCATGGCTCAGGACTGTGTTTCTCAAAGACCTGGGAGCCATCTCTTCAAAATGTAAACCTCAGGGGAGACAGTGCCCCTCTCTCCCAGTTTCTGTGGGAGGGAGGAGCCTGACTTCAGAGGGTACCTGGCTCCAATTGCAAAACCACCTCCTGACATAAAGATGAGAGATGTTTGTGTTTCCTCTGGATAAAGCCAGTTTGCTAACACAGAAGGTCACCTCAATTAGCAGTAAAGTTAGGATGAGATTTCTGTCTCTGAATCTCTTAGTGGATTGCCTGTGATGTGCATCACGTTCCAGTTTAATGCTTATTTAATAATATAACTGTTTTTTCTCTACTACCTTTGTGGAGAAAGTTTCTGAGTTGGGAGACCATTTTGCTTTTAGACTTCCCCATCAATATACTAGCACAACGGAATACAATTTATCAATGAGAGTGAATAAACTACTGCACAAAACAACATGAATTGCACCAGCACAATGTTGAGTGCAAAATGCCAACACAAAAGAGCATATACTGTGTGATTCCATTTACACGACGTTCTCAAACAGGAGAAACTAACCTTCGGTGTTGGGAGTCAGGACTGTGATTATCTTGTGGGAGGGCATTAGTTCCTAGAAGGGGACATGAAGTGGGGTTTCCAGGCTGTTGACAAGGTTCTCTGTCTTGATCTGGTTACTAGTTATACAGGTGTGCTCACTTATGAACATTCATTGAACAAATACTTCTGATTTCTGCATGTTTCTGAATGTATACTAATAACTTCAGTGAAATTTTTCAAGTACATTTTTTGTGTTTACTCTTTGGTTCCAGCATTATACTTTTAGGATCACTGTCATCATAAATATGATTTTCATTGTTTCTAAATTAAAGGATTTTATCTAAAAAGTAAAAGGCACATTTTGTTTTCTAGATGTCATCCCAGTCTGACATCTGGGTAAAAGGATTTGATTTTCTATAAATTGTAAGGGATTCTACCACAGTTATGAAGAAATAGGTGTCATATCTGTGGGTGAGTTCTAATTTGATATAACAAGAGATAATAAAGGAACCAATCATTATTTTTAAAGCATAAAATTGTTCTAATTTTTAAATCTTGTACACAAAATAAGTCTTTAAGTGACAGAGCAAAGAAATTTTCTCCTCTAGACTCCAGTAAATACCTTGATTTTAAACTAGTTAAGATGATAACATTCTGGTGGTTATTGTGTTGACCAAGATAGAAATTAAGAACTGCAGTGAAAAACAGAACATCATTTACTGTGTGGCTCCACGTGACTGGCACTGGGATAACTTCTGGGAATATTTTTTTTTAAATCCTTGCCTCAGGAAACTCAGAATCCAGTGTGAAAACCAGACATGCTTGTTCAATTAACTAACATAATGCAAATGGCAGGGAACGTTCCTAAGAAAGGGCACTCGAAATCTTGTTTTCTCGATTTCAGTAATCCTTGCTAACCTTGAGAATTTCAGATACCGGAAGAAATAGAGAAATAAACTAAACATTTTCAAATATCATAATATAAAAACAAACTTTTAACTTTTCCATCATGTCTTTCTTCCCTAAAGATACTCTTTCTTCCCCCTCCTCCCTTTGTCACAGCACACATCTGAAAAACTGTTTGCCAAGCCAAGTGACGGTCTCACGCCTTTATTAGTCTCACATTCAAGCTTAAGCTAATGAATGATATGAACAAAAAATTGCTGAGTCTAAGAGTATTCAAAATTTAGGAAAATTATACCATGATATGAAAGGAATTCAACTCAGATTTCAAAAGATTAGCATTTTGGATTTCTACAATAACATTCTTAACTGCAAGCGATAAGCATTGAGTTTCCTTTGTGGGTAGGAACACTGAAGAAAGTGAAGCATCCAGCTCCACGTGGACCAATAAAGCTCAAAGGGCAAAGGCTGCAAGTAATTATTTTCTTTGTTCAAGAAGTAATTTCCTGTTAGGCTCTATTAAAAACATGTTTTAATACCAAACCAAAATTTCTCACTGATAACAAATAAAAAGAAATTTTATTCTCTCAGACTTACTATTAAGTAAGGTCTTAATTCCATTATTTACTGTAAGAGCCAACAGTAGAATAAGGTATTTTATGTAAATAAGAATAATCACAACAGAGTATTTTTTTCAACTGTATTACTTGACACATTTTCTATATGTGTATATCAAAATATGAATTTGTAACTTTTGGAATGCAAGCTTGCAGGGGGTAAGAATCATATCTTTTAGGGAGTGTTACTCACTCTTTCCATACCTCCAATCATAAATACATTTTGCAAACAATAAACAGAGGTAAATATTTCCTCTTTTTAGATTTACATTATAATCCTAAATGTCCGTAAACAATTTCCTGGCAGACCAAATTTGGTCACATCTGTTCAATTTCTAACTCAAATTTATTTCTGGTACAATGATTAATCAACTTCATTTTAGCTATGTAGCTGCAATGCTCACATCATTCTGAAACAACAGTGAAAGCCACCAATTACTATTTAATTTTCATGCATTAATTAGTATTAGTATTAATTAGTATTTCATTTACATACCTTTTTGCTAAAACATCTGATTTCTCTGAATTTTCAATAGACAGGATAAAAAGGTTAATAAACCAAGTCAGTGAGTATTGGTACATGGGCTCGATGTTGGCTAAATCAGCAATAGAAAAAAACAGGATGGTGGAATGGATGGCAATAGGACGATAGCCCATGCGGGTGGTATCAATCTTTTTCTCTGTCTCTTCGGCTACTTCCTGCTTTTGAGAAATCTCATTAGCCAAAGCCTTGGAGGAAGATAATATCTTAATAGCAGTTTCATCTTCTAATATATTGCCTTCTGAAGATGAAAGAACTTCTAAAATCTTGTCTTCTATTTCTTTTAACTGCCTGGAATAAAACACAATTTTCTCAGAAGAAAAAGAAATCTAAAATCACTTCACGTGTACATTCTTTTATAAGAAACAAAGAGCTTGTAACCTAAAGAAATGTATCACTTTGTGACAAATATCCAGAACAGTGGTATTGTATAATTAATTTCTTATCTTACAAAATGTCAAAAAGGGCTTTCTGCTCCACTTCTCTTTCTAATGATCATTTATGTGGTAACTAGAGAGAGAGATGGTAAGCCAGTCTTCTCTGCCATCAAGCTTCTCAGCCCCGAGTGAACAGAAAGGATCACTCCATTTATTTTGAAATTTTTCCTGACTTATAGAGCTTTACTGTTTCTACCTGCGATATTATGGTCAGGTATTATGAGCAGAAAGTGGGCTGCAACATATTCAGATTGTGCTCCAGTGAAAACAGGTAACCTCAGTTTCATAAGGAACACTAAAACTTTAGTGTTACAGCTTTCTTGAATAGTTGAAAATGCACTGCCTTGGCTTGGAGCAGGGCTTCTACTTCTTCCAGAGCACGTAAAAACATACTGCATATCACAATTTTCCAAATTAACACAGAGGCATTGTAACACCTTACATCTTCCTCTTGAATCTTCCCATTCAATGCATCTATTAAATCTAACAAAATAGATCTTTAAAAGGTACTTTAATTCATTCTAAGTGATCATGAAACAACTAAGAATAATTCTGTTTTACAACGTTTAAAACCTTTTGTTTTCAGCTCCTTGTAATATTAAGGCTTGCTTTTCTTCTTCAAGGTCGGGCCTTTCTCGTGCCACCACAATTCCCAAAAGCTGATCTTGCATTCCCTCAGAAGTTATCATGAAGTTTAATAATGTTACCTATAAATGAAAGAATGTACAAAAATTGCATCATTATTTCTATTGAGAAAGGCTCTGCTTATATGCTTCAAGTTCTGACCTTAAAATAGACTCTATTTCCTACAATAGTACGTGTGAAAAGTAGAATTTGTAGACTATGATTAAAGATATAGGCAAGCTTGATTGTGGATTAAAAACCCGCTAAAGTTTCTCATAGTCATAAATGTAATACTTCAAAGGGTTTTATTTGGTGATCAATTCATTCTTATTTCAAACTGGTCCAATTTCTGACAACTATTTAATCACTAAATCAATTAGAATCAGGTTGGAAGCCATGCTTCATATTGGCTGGACAAGCTGGTTTGTATTTTAAGGATCCTCATGGGATCAAAAAGTAAAGGAAATCTTACAAAGTGAGATAGAGAAAAAAGAACACGGTGTTTACTTGTCATGAGAAAAGTATATATGATATTTACGATCTGATAATCATATTGCATATCATAATATAATCATATTACAATATGGTATATTACATTATACATAATAACATATTATGATATGGTATTTACAATATAATAATCAGCCACTATTGTGAACTAAGGATTGTACATGTTGATGGTGTCCATCAAGATGTGGTCTGCTAGCAAACGCTTTCTCCCGATACTTAATGGCTCTCACCGGCAGGTCTCTCTCGGTTCTCTCCCATAAATGGGAAAGTAATCATGCTCAGGTCTCTCTTTTAAAAAGCAAACAACAAACAAATAAATCATTCTCTTGCTCTCACAATCCCTTTCAGCTACGGAACCATCTCTCTTTGTGTCTTCACTGGAGGCACATGATTTCTCTTTGTGCCTACTTACTGAAAATGTGATTTATATATGCTTTCTGTCTCCACCGCATTTCATTCTTCAGCCCTCTACAGTCCGCTTTCATCCCTGCCCTCACACACCCATCAACGCACACAGAATAAACTACAGAAACTTTCTGGCTCTGGTCACCAATGAACCCACAAGCTAATAAACACTTATTTGACTTTGGCTTAATTGGAAACACCCTCCCTTTTTTTAATATCTGTTTTGCCATCTGCCTACCATCATGTCGAGTTAAGGTCTGCACTCATGTCTTGAGCATCACCTCCCACTCCGCTTTTCCATGAGTCTTTCATTTTAGCTACACTGAACTGGTTGTGGGATCCTGTACACACTGACCATGAAGCGTCTGCATGTGCTTCAGCTCCAGCTGCTGACTGGGAGACCTTGTGTCCCCCTGCCTTTCCTAGTAAGAGAATAGTTCTTCTGCAGAAACAAAGTAATTTTGTTTTTGTACAATGTCCTACCTGCGATCAGGAAGTGTATAACAGCTTCTTACAGTAGTCCCAGGAAGGCGACTCCTTCCTCTGCCCAAACCCAGGCACCTTCTCCAGGAGCGGCCCTCTGGGCTAACTTGCCCCCCTCGCTTGCCCCATGGCGGGCCTTGGACACAACCAAGTATAGATTACATGGGCATAATCACGAATTTAAATGAGATAATAAACAATTCTTGAAATCGAGCAATTCAAAAAACTCATGAAGTGTTGTTATATAATTCTCTACTGCTCTGGCATTTATTCATAGAAACATTATAATTAAAGCTTTCGAAAGATTTTCCCTGTTGGCACATGAAGCCAAGTGCACAGGTTACATTTGCTTTAATCCCAAAACATAGTCCCAGTGCCTGGTGAAATGCACGTTTTACAGCTTTCACCTCATTGTATTCAGACACAAAGAAGTAAGCATTTACGTTCCACTAATGCTGGATCTTTCAAGATCAAGATTTTGCAAATCTAGCCATTTGCTCACAAGTAAACATTTAAAATCATACAAATATGGTCTCATAATTTTATTTTCATTTAGATTGAAAAAGATTATAGCAGCATGGTATCATCCCTTGGGTGCTTTTGAAAGCAAAAGGTACATAAAAGAGCCTAAAAATAAGATCAAGAAGAAGTATTTTAATTTGTAAATGAAAGCAAGCAACTGCCTCACTATGTTTTCTAATCCCCGTTTAATCAATCGCAGTAATTAAAAATAATGAAGCCACAAGACACTCTGGGGATCGGAAGGATTTTGATAATCATAGATCAGTTCCCTCCCCACAGTGGTTTATGACTTATAACAACAACTAGTTATTAGTGAGCAAAGAATTGTTCATGTTATTTGTGATACTTTCATAGATTTTATTGACAAGCAAAAAAGGATTTCCATATCATTTACACGGCTTTGAGATTTTACCATTTTTTTATATTTCCATTATTTTTTATATTTCCATATTATTTTATATTTCCATATTACCATATCTTTTATATTTCATTTTTTCTCACTTATATTTAAAAGTTAATGATGCTAATAGTTAACAATCATATAACACTGTGTGCTGGGTTATTCTAAACGTTTTACATAGATTAATTTATTTAGTCTTCACATTACACTATGAGACAGAGCTATTTATTATTCCACACAGACTAGGGAACTGAGGCACAGAGAGGTTAAGTAACATGGCCAAAGTCACACACTGGCACGTGAGAGAGCTGGGATATGAACCCAGGTAGTCTGGCTCCAAATCCACACTCTTAACTGCTGCCGGGTACTGCCTCTCCTAATGGGTGTACAACGTGTAGGTGTTTAGATAACGTATTATATTTTAATTTATTAAAACAGTGGCCAAGAATTTCCATATTTTAACACTGTGTTTTTAAAACTAAGCTCGATGGTCGCCCCACTTTCCCTGAGTCTTCCTGGCATCCCTGAATGTCCAGTCTAAAGTGTGTGTCCCCGACTCCGAGCTCCTCTCTGTCTTCCAAGTCATCAACACAGTCACCTTACCTACACGTTATTTACAATGTACACGTCTGGAGAGCAGGGACCACCTTTACTCATCCTGGAGGGAATGAATTACATCATTTCAGTGCTTCCGCTGCCTCGCTGCACACAGATGCCTACCTCAATTTAAATCTCTCCAATAAAGGACAGCATTTAAACTCCCTGCATAAATCTTGCCTCTATTATGTAACTTTCAAAACCTGAATCAATATTTCTTAACATCCTCTCCCACTAGCTTCTGTAAATGAAAGGCAGCCCTCCTTCCCTCCCTCACTCATCCGCTCATTTCACAAACATTTATCAAGTGCCAACTGAGGCTAAGAATTGGGAATAAAAAGTGGAATAACCTTCAGGACTCAGTTGCAGATTAACGTCTCAAGTCGTTTTAGTCACTGACTGAAACCTTAAACTAACTTTACTCTTTAAAGGGATTTTTAGTATTTTAAAAGAACGAGTGATCGAAAACAGTTCTTTCAAGTAATTATGCAAAATCAGATAGCAACAACCTTATTCTGAGAAAGAAGAATGGAGTTCTGTTCCTAAATTCCAATTCCAAGAATTAGCATACCATCATTCATTACAAAGAAACAACGCGCATATACGTCATCAATTTTTAACAATGAAAATCTAAGAATAATATCAGTTTTAGAAATTGGATTTTCACTGTCGTTTTTCACTGTATCCTGCACACACAAAAGCAATATTTGGAAATTATTATAGCAATTTCAGGAAATGCAAGGACAAAATCCATTTTTCTTAGGAAGACCTGTTTTCCTTATGGCTCAGGAGGAAAATACAGTCATTAATGATAAAATTTGATAAAGAAACATTCACTTTAGATACTGGCCTTTACTGATGTTTCGGGAAGATAATGAGGATTTCTCAGCTTTGTAGTAATATAGAAGCGGAAGTCTGGTGCATACTCAATGGTGGAATCTCCAAGTCGGATACACGTACTCCCACCCTGCTTAAAGGTCTGTTTTAGTAGAAGAGGTTCCAGGATTGGATCCAGTTCTTCTCCAACATTTTCTAGCAACACTGGAGTAAAATCAGAAAACGATTCCATGTTATTTTAAGTATTGACTGTAAACTTTCAAGCCTCCAATTTTTTCAGCCTTCGAGATTGCCGCTGTTCCTAGTTACCCATAATTTTTATCTTTCGAGTATAAGGAAATGATGCCATAAAAATAACTGGACGTCTGTGGGAAGGGCTTTATTGGTGGGTCTGCCTGGTCATCCTGCCTGCTTCCATATTCCTTAGCCATAGTTCTACTCGGGACTCCCCACCTGGTCTGGGATTCACTATGTGCCCAAGTATGATGGCAGTGAAGTATATCCATCTGAGACACCAGAGAAAAAGCATTTCCAGGTGCAGCTATTTAAATGGTTACTATATTTTCAATTATAAAAGTAACTCATTATAAAAGTAACTCATATAGTAGCTTGTTATAGAACATGTGGAAAATAAAGAAAGAATAAAGAAATGCTAAATTAATTAGACAAGGACACCATTAGACTGAGATGGCTCTAAGGCCACGGTGGCTTACATAAGCAACCCCAAATTTAAGCCTATAAATGCCTCAAGGTTATGAAATCAAAATGCTAAGGACAACCAATCACAGCCAATGAGGCTTTAAAGTGTAGCCAATCACTTTCCTTTCTTTGCTTCCACCCTTTCTCTCTCTGTCTTTCTCCTGGCTCCTGTTGGCAGAATGCTCTAAGCACTTCCAGTTTGGCACTGCCTGATTCTAATAGATTTTTACTCAAAGAAACTCTTAAAATTTTTGATGTGCCTCACTTTATCTTTTAACCGAAGGGAAAACTACTTCTACTTAGATTTTCTCAATCTTCTCTTTCTCCTTCTCCCTAAATATTTTACATAATTGACTCATACCATATATAAGTTGATAGAAACATGATGCAAAACTATACCTATATGATAATTATTTGTTGAATAAATTGTATTTTTCTCTTATTTTTTATTCATCTTTTTCTATACACAGTTGAGACTAAACAATATATCTAATTTTGCATCCTAATTATTCTGCTTGACATTATAGCACAAGTATTTCCCCATTTTATTAAAAACTAATAAACATGCTTTTAATTACTGTGTAACAGTCTATCATATTGATGTTCTCTCATTTTTTAAACCAGTGCTCTATTATTACATATTTGAATTGTTTCCTGTTCTCAATATTATAAGTAGTACTGTATACAAAAACTCTGCATTTCAGAATACTTTCTTACGATAGCATTCCAGAAGGGGAATCCCTGGATCAAAGATCAGGGACATTGTAAAGGTTCTCAATACATTCGCCAAATTAAAGTCTTACATTTCGGTGTTTGGAGTGCTATCACGGCCAAACTTGAACCATGGTGTCTTGTAGGAGTCCCTAAGGGACTGGGTGTGCAATCCAGATGGGAAGGAAGGAGCTCAGGGCATTGGATGACACGTATTTGGATCTCTATTGCAGGGGACGTGCAGACATAGTCTGCTCCTTCCCGAAGGGTACTCCTACCAAATGAATTCCTACAACTGTCTTCCTGTCAATTTCCTTCACTGCTGAGATCTTAATTAACCAAAGCAGGCATGTCTGATGATTTTTAAACTCATTTTCATTTTCTGCTTGAATAAAATGATTATTTTTCATGGTTAAATAATGAGTGCATCATAATGTATTAAACACATTAATCTTCTATTATTCAGATTGCTTCCATTTTTCTACTGTTAATAATGCTGCAGTGAACATCTTTTTGAATAAATTCTCGTGTTCATCTCTGATTACTCACTCACGCTGCAGTCCTAGAAGTGCAATTAATAACCGACAGTTACGAACATTTTAAAGGCTATTTATATTGCCAAATTAGTCTTCTGAATGGCTGTAGAGATTTCAGAGCTGCAATGAACACTCACTTTTTTGTTTGTTTTTAACCTGTTTTCGTATAACATCACTATACTTAGAAACACCAGGCATCACGCTGGCATTGTATTTTCTCATCATCCTCACAACTTTAAAAAGCATGGACTATTATCATCCCAGCTTTACAGATGAGGAAACTGAGGCCAGGCAATTGAAGGAAATGGCTCAGTTAAACCAGCTGGTAAATGACAAAGCAGGGACGTGAACTAAGCAGTCTGGCTCCTTACCTGGCTCTCCTAATCACCGTGTGATACTGCCAGCATTAAATACTACACTTGTGACTGTCACAATTTGATAGTTAAAAAAATATTGTTAAAATTTGTATTTTGGGCTTGATGTTTGAGGTGCTCTTTGGCTAATTACATTTCTTCTTCTGGAAATTGTATGTTAATGTATTTGCCCATTTTCCTATTGTGGGGTATGTTATTTACAATTAGGTTCAGTTTTAAGTGATAAAAAACCCAAAATAATAGTGACACGAACAGGAAGGGACTTCTATCTCATGTAAATGGGAGCCTGAGGTAATCAGTGCAGAGCTGGAAGGACAGTGTGTCTAAACCATCAGAGAGCCAAGTCATCTCCTTCCCTCCCCTCCCCTTGCTGCTTCACCGTTCTTGGCATATGGCTTTGATCTCTGGCCAAAATGGCCTTTCAAACAACATCATGTTCCAGCCATCAGAAAGAAAGAATAAATCGAAAAGGAAGAAACATCTTTTAAGAATATTTCCCGGGAATCAGAGCTGGCATCCAGTAACATCGAGATGGGCAGACCATAGTCACATGACCACATGCAACCACAACAGAAGTCAGAAAAATTATTTCTTTACTCTGAATGCAATGTGCACAGGTAAACACAGGGAGTGCTAAAAGTAAGGAAGAAGGTGAGAATGGATATATGGATAACAGGGAATAAACAGCACTAATTGTCACAACGTGCTAAGTTTTAAAACTTTATTTGTATTTTTTACATTGTTGTAGCAAATACCTCCCCCAGTTTTCTGCTTGTTTTTAAATTTGTTTATGTTTCTTTTTATAATTTGACTTTATGTTGTAGAAATTTTCAAACCTTTTTCAAAACTAAAAAGAATAGTATACTCAAAATTCAGCCAATCGTATTTCCTCTAATCCTCATCTCACTCTGGATTATTTACAAACAAATCCCAGACATCACAAAACTTCATTTGCAAATATTTGAATAAGTATCTCTAAAACGTAAGGACTCTTCTTTAAAAATTGCCACACCTTGGGACCAGCCCCATAGTGTGGTGGTTAAGTTCGCACACTCTGCTTCAGTGGCCTGGGGTTCGTGGGTTCGGATCCCAGGCGCACGCAGACCTACACACTGCTCATCAAGCCATGCTGTGGTTACGTCCAACATACAAAATAAAGGAAGATTGGCACAGATGTTACCTCTGGGACAATCTTCCTCACACACACACACAAAAATTGCCACACTTTAAAATATTATCAATAATTCACAATTTCTTCAAATATCAAGGCAGGGAATACATTTCCCCATTGTCTTAAAATATTTTGATTATAGTTTGATTGCCAAAATTGGGAAACAAATAAATTCCATAAATTGTGATTGCTTGATATTCTCTTTAATTTTTTTTACATAATGTTTCTTGGCTTAAATTATGAATTTTTACAATCATATTTCTTAATCTTCTTCTTTTTAATTTTTTCATTGTGTATTTTCTTAGAAAGTCCTTTCCCATCAAAGACAACTTAGTTATTCCCCTGCTGTCCTTTAGTATTTATAGCTTGTCTTTTTTTCTTTCATATTTAATTCTTTAATTCATCTGGAGCATATTTTGGTGTGAGGTGAGCCTCTGATTTGATATATTTTTCCACAAAGTAAACGTGTCCAACACCATTTGCTGAATGGCCTATTGTTTTTCCATTGGGTTATAATGCTTACTTTCTAATGCATTAAAGGCTTACGTATATTAGAGTTTCTCCCAGCACTTATTCCAAACTCACTCTTCTACTGAATTTTTACTGCCTCTTTTACTTTCTTTCTTCTAGGTTAAGTTTAGTATTATTTCTAGAACATTTATTTTTGAAAGAGTTGACACTTTTACATTTAGTCTTCCTGCAGTGAAAAAGCAATGTCTTAAGTCTTCTTTTGTTTTTCTGTGAAGTTTTGTCATTTTTGCACTGTGCATTATTAAAGACGTCCTAAGTTTTTTGTTTCACTTTGTTTTGTTTTGTTTCCATTTACCAGTTGACTAGAATTATGACCCATTTATTTTCTTCTCAGGAGTTATTGATTTCTTTTAAATATTCTTTTTGGAATATATCTACTCCATCGAGTTCTTTTATTCTAATAGCTTTTCAGCTAATCCTCTTTGGTTTTCTAGATGAAACATATTGTCTATGAGTATGATAATATTCTTCCCTCTTTCCACACGTTATAGAACCCTCATTGTTTCCTGTTGTATTGCAATGAAAAGAACTCTCCTAATAATGCTAAACAATAACAGTGATAACATATCAATGTCTCATTTTTACTTTTACATGATCAGATTTTTAAAACCTATTAATTTGCTTTAGTTATGAACTGAAATTCTGTTTATGAAATATAACACAAGTTTTGCATAATAGCCTCAACTTTTATTACCAACAATTTTTGTTTGTTTGTTTGTTTTTTTGTTTGTTTTTTTTTTTTGGAGGAAGATTAGCCCTCAGCTAACTACTGCCAGTCCTCCTCTTTTTCGCTGAGGAAGCCTGGCTCTGAGCTAACATCCGTGCCCATCTTCCTCTAGTTTATACGTGGGACGCCTACCACAGCATGGCTGCCAAGCAGTGCCATGTCCGCACCCGGGATCCGAACCAGCGAACCCCGGGCCGCCGAGAAGCGGAATGTGCGAACTTAACCGCTTCGCCACCGGGCCGGCCCCTATTACCAACAATTTTTTCACAAAGTATAATATTTAAATTATTTTTCACTCAAAAATAATATTATACAATTTCATTCCCTACTCCCCATAAATTGTTTCCTAGTTTGAAACAGAATTGAGTGCCTATATTAATACTTATAAGTGTCTTTTTTCAAAGCTAAAATATACATTATAAAACTTAAATATTGCAGACTTGATTCTTTTCCTCAAAAGTGAAAATTTATTTCATCACTAATAGGATCAAGCCATAAGCCTGTTAGGAAAGATTTCTATAGCATCCTGATCTCAAAGAAATATGTTCCCAACATTGAATACTTACTACTATTATAAGCCTCAGTGGAAAATCAAAAGTATTTCAAACTTAAAAAAATGAAAAAAATAACAAAAATGCAAAGGTACATGAATTACCCAGAACGATATCCTTAATTTAACTATTTTGACTCCTTTAACTTTTAACTAAATCAAAATATGTTTCATGTTAAAACATAGGAGCCAGGGGCCAGCCCCGCGGCCGAGTGGTTAAGTTTGCATGCTCTGCTTTGGCGGCCCAGGGTTTCGCTGGTTCAGATCCCGGGAATGGACATGGCACCGCTCATCAAGCTATAGTGAAGCAGCATCCCACATGCCACAACCAGAAGGACCCACAACTAAAATATACAACTATGTACTGGGGGACTTTGGGGAGAAGAAGAAAAAATAAAAATAAAATATCTTAAAAAAAAATACAGGAGCCAATTCATGAGACAAGCTTCTCTTCATATTTCCATCATCAAAGTTAACAATATTCTGGTTTATATAAAAGCCTCCTTTCTCACTCCCAAGCACCAGCCCACCACAGTATTTGCAAAGCTTTGGGAAACCAAGACTGAGAATCCAGACACTGACTGCTGACATCTTTGAGTAGGCAGACCTTCTCACTCAAAACAGTACTCCGTAGCAACAGAAATACAAAGAGAACCAAGTACTCTTTTCACATTTCTTTTGCACTTAGGACATTAATTGATATCAGATTTTTTATTATAAATTGCCTACATTATTATATGTGAGACTTCAAATTCATAGGAAAAAAATCTTCTGGGTATTATGTTCCACTATGGAGCATATCATATTCAAAGTAGATTCAACAAACCATCACTGAGCACCGACTGGGTACTCCTAAAGAGTCTGGAGGTGAGAAACACACAGTCATGTACATGAGAACAAGGGCAACACCAGACATCTGTGAACGCTCCAGAATTGGCACTTCATTGGACAGGTCAAGAGAAATAACACAGAAAAAGAGGTGTCTGAGCTCTATCTTAAAGGGTAAAATTTAAAGGAATTCACCAAGTGGATGGAAAAGCACAAATGAAAGCTAAGAGATATGACACATCACTGTGTTGTTACACGTCCTGGCTGCTCCCTTGTACCCTGTACTCCGATTTTCTAACCCTCATCACACACGTAACCTCTCTCTCCCTCTACTTCAATAAGCTCACAGACAGCAGAGACCAAGTCTGTCTTGTTCATGCTGTGCTTTCAGTGCCACGTGGTGGGTGCAAAATAAATATTTGTTGGGTGAACGAATGAACCAACAAATGAGCAAATGTAAGGAACATTAAACCGGAAGTAGTTTTGCATCCCTGGTATGTTATACGCAAGAGGGAGGGAAAGTAAAGTACTGGGAGATAAGATAAAAGTAAAGGAGGCTCAGATAAGATAGATCTTGCTCTCAACGCAAAGATTTCATTTTCATAGTTACTGGAAAGCTATTAAAAGATCTTCTCTACAAGTTGATTTCTTTTTCAAAAATTTAAAATTTCATCTTATTTTATTTTTCCAGCTTTATTGAGTTGGGAACAAATTGACTTAGCAGTATTTTTATGATTACTATCCTAGGCACACCTCAGTCACTCGTGTAACTAATACAGACGTATCTTTGTTTGCTAGAACACTGGCTTTCAAACTCTTTTAAAAAGCAGGACACTTTTTTCAAAGAGGATTTTATCTTAAAACTCAATATAAACAAAAAAAAAGGGAGGCCTGCTCTGGCGGGAGCAGAGGCCAGTGGGTGAAGAAGGCAAAGACCTCTGCCTTCTCGACCACGGCTGCCTGTGAGGGATGACAGATCAAAAGCCACTGTCCTTGAACAGGTCAATAACTAAAGGTAACTTCTTAAATGGAAGAGTCTTTAACTGCTTCTGTTTTAAAACTGTAACAGTAACCGATACTTATACTTGAAGGTTCAATATAAAAATAGTTATAAAATCTGTCATCTGTTTCTCTTTCTATAATAGATTTAAAACTTTTCACTTCTCTCTGATGATTCATGTTAGCAAGCATTGTAAATAATCATTATCCATTTTAAAAGTATTCATTCCAGCGGGCTGGCCCTGTGGCCGAGTGGTTAAGTTTGTGCACTCTGCTTCGGCGGCCCAGGGTTTCGCCAGTTCAAATTCTGGGTGCAGACATGGCACTGCTCATCAAGCCACGCTGAGGCAGCATCCCACATGCCACAACTAGAAGGACCCATAACTAAAAATACACAACTATGTACTGGGGGGCTTTGGGGAGAAGAAGGAAAAATAAAATCTTAAAAAAAAAAAATGTATTCATTCCAAAACATAGGTTAAAGCCACTGTGAGTGACACAGAAGGCACTGGACTAAGGCATCAGACCTGGGGACAGGTTGCAGCACTCCCCTTGACTAGGCATACAGTCTTGGTAACTAACATTCTCCCACACCTCACTTACCGGTTAACCAAATGAAGTGGTTGGAATTACTACTACTGGATTTCAGAATTCTGTGGCCACAACTCCAAGTAAGAAATATATTTTGAATCTTGGTCCTGTACACACATTGCATATAGAACTTTAAAATTTCATGAAATATTGCTTACCTTTACTCCATGCTATGCAGCCTAAGAGGTTCCATTCTTTTCTATTGCATTTCATTTAAAAATGCTGGTCATGACCCACTAAGTTGGTTTTCTCTCCCACAGTTGGGACTCACAGTTTGAAAAACACTATACAGATTGTCTCTATGGCCGTTTCCTCTCCAAAATGATGCAATACGGACATCAAGATACATGCCTGAGATCACAGAAATCTTCAGAATGTCAAGCACACGGTAGATGCTCGATTATCATTTAATTGTTTTTTACTGTGTCAAGGAAATTACTTGAACATTTAAGTCTAATTAAGTAATTTTAAATCAAGTATTTGAGGTGTTAATTTCTTCAGGAAATCTTCCTATTGCTCTGAATTCTCATAGTTCATCATCTGTGCCTTTCTTATTATACTAATGTAATTAAATATAATGCTAATACAATTAAAGGATAATACACATAGTAAATCTCCGACCAAAAAACAACACATATTGAGCTTATCAGACACTGCTGTAAGTACCCAAAGTACAGTAACTCATTTCTTCCTCATACTATATGATCAAAGTACAGATAGGGAGACTGAGCCTCAGAAAGGTCACTGAACCAAGCACTGAGTAACAGAGGTAGGCACTCTGATTGCAGAGCCATGCACCTACCCATAACAGAACAGCGGCCCCAATAAGGGTTAGTGAGCTATGTCCATTTTCTGTTTTTATTACAGTTAGTTACCCATATTGTCTGATCCCATCTATTAAACAAGCAAGACATCTGATAGTGGAGATCATATTCCCCCTTTTCCTGGAACTCCTCCATCACCCATACTATACTCTAAGAATGAAATACCCCTTGTGTGTGTCTGTGTGTCCATATACATAAACACAAGATTTTGTAGGTAGACTTAGATTTTTTCATTTCATGCTTGACAGAACCTAAAATTGTAATATTTTAAAGACTAACTCGTTATTAATATGCAAAAATAAAATGTCTGTAAGACGACCTTGTATATTCTTTATGATTCTTCCACGTAGTACTAGCTCTAACAGCAACTGGGATTTACTATACTTGTCCTGGGACTAAATATGTTGTAGTTTCATAATGTTTACATTTATTTGGTCAAGTAAACAGTCAAAATTTCATAGGTAACATGGATTTAAAACGTGACTAATAACCCCAATTTACTCAAATCATAAGTATTTTGTTCTGTGTTTTGACAAATGTGACATGTGCATAGAGCTTTATTAAAAAGTCCTTGTCATATTTCTAGTCTCTCCATTGTAAATGGCAGATCATAGTCAGCCATGTAAAATGTGTACTTACCTCTCTGCCACTTTTGTACGGTAAGTCAAGAAAAGAATACATGGATAATTGGACTAATGTCACGTTAAAATACTTTTGGCATATCAAGCAGCCCTTTTAATTGCAAAAGTGGAGTCATAATAAGAACTAAAGAATTGCAAACATCAGACAAAAATTAAAACAGCTAAATTAAAGGAAGCATCATAAATGAATCTTGAGACATAAAAAAAGTCCTAACTTGCTGGTACTATACTCTCTAAAGTTCTCACGTGATTAATTATCAATAAATAATAAAAAACGTTAACAAAGTCATAATTTAAGATGAGTCTGACACAACTATCTTTTTAAAAAAGAAACAACCTACATTGTTTTGGGTTAATTGTGCCCTCTCCAGGCATTTCCATAATGTACACTTGTTATTCAGCTACATACCAGGGGTACCAAACTGGATGCAATTTTCCAGAGTTCTGGCATAGTCAGGATCACTTAATTTAATTAGATGGAGACTATTGGCTTTTTCCATATTCTTGACCCATTTATTAGCCTGGCCTTGAGGATCTATCATCAGAGGCCACCTTCTTGCATTCCTGAAAGGGAGAAGAAAGAAGATGCTGGTCAAACTATGATTTGTCTCTGTGCGATTTAAGCATGCACACATCACTTTCTTACAGTTTATGCTTTATAGTAATATTTTACTCTTTAATTTATTACAAGAAATGATATTCTTGAAGCAGAGACATTTAGATTGAGCAGGCTACTAGAACGGCAGTTACAAAAATCATGTGGAAACAACACAACCTCTTTTACTCCTTTTGGGAAATTACCATTCTCGAAATGTTAAATTTGATTTTTAAAAATATTTGCTGCTCTTGCTAACTGGGTGACAATGACAACACCAAGAGTACTAGAAATCAGGAAATGCAAGTTCTACACTGGGCCTGGCCATTGATTGCTCATGTGACCTTGGGCAAGTCACTTCACTTGCTCAGCTTCCATCTCCTGTCATTTGTACAACAGGGAAAGAGAAAGGATTGAGACATCAGATCTCTCTTTGAAATATGGACCATTAAAGATATAATGGTCTAAAAATAAGGTGAAAAGCATAATTTTCTATCATCTAACCTTCATAATAGCCATGGAACCTTAAGTGTTCACATAATCGTTGACCTAGTATTTGCTTCAAACACTTGTATATTTAATGCCATATATGTACATATTTGTCATATATGTCGTATATTTGCTTAGCAACTGTGAGCTTATTACAGACAGAAATATATTTTCTGGAAGTCAGGGCTTTTGCACTATAGAAGAGCTCACATTTATTGCTTTATTCTCACTCATCTCCCTTTTATGATAAGAACGAGAACAGTGAACCATGAGGCACCCAGTTTCTTTTCCAGCGTGTTGTGGGGTCACAAAGTGTCAACCAGTATCTGCCATCACCATATGGTATCCAACCATATAGCTTTCTACCTTGTGTGACATGTAATCAGCATTAAGGTTATTGTTCTTTTTTTTTTTTTAAAGATTTTATTTTTTCCTTTTTCTCCCCAAAGCCCCCCGGTACATAGTTGTGTATTCTTCGTTGTGGGTTCCTCTAGTTGTGGCATGTGGGACGCTGCCTCAGCGTGGTCTGACGAGCAGTGCCATGTCCGCGCCCAGGATTCGAACCATCGAAACACTGGGCCGCCTGCAACGGAGCGCACGAACTTAACCACTCGGCCACGGGGCCAGCCCCAAGGTTATTGTTCTTTTTCTTCCTCTTCGAAGCTTCAGGAAATACAAGCCACGATTCTGGAAAATTTTCTAAAGATACTGTCCCACTCTTCAAAAGTGAGCACAGCAAATTCACATGGAACATCAGAAGAGAAGGAGGAGAAAATAAAAGGTTACTGGGGTAAAAAAAAAAAAAAGAAGTGGGACTGGAACAGGATAATATACTTAATCAACCTCATTATAACACGAATTTAGCATTTCATTGGATAATTTGTCCCCTCACATGGAAGTAATCATATTTTTTAGCATGTAAGTTAGAGTTGGATACAAAACTTATAGTTTATATGGTAAAGAAGATAGTCTTGTCCTCCAGTATCAGCATTATATAATGGATTAATTGGCTTGGGCTGCTGTAATAAAATACCACAGACTGTCTTAAACAACAGAAATTTGTTTTCTCACAGTTCTGGAGGCAGGAAGTCCAAGATCAGAGTGCTAGCAGATTTAGTTTCTCCAGAGGCCTCTTGCCTTGGCTTGCAGACAACACAGCCTTCTTGCTGTGTCCTCATTGACCTTTCCCCTGTCTGCATATCCCTGGTATCTCTTCCTCTTCTTATAAGGACACCAGTTAATAGTTTAGGGCTCCATGCTATGACCTCATTTAACCTTAATTGCCTCCATAAAGGCCCCATCTCCAAATACAGTTACATCGGGAGTTATGCCTTCAACATATGAATGGGGGGAACAACTCAGTTCACTATATTCAGGAAGAAATGAGGCCAAAAGAATACTGTAATATGTTAGATACAATCAACTAATAAAAAGAGAATCACATCCATAAGAAACTAAAGGGAGTGAGGAGGGAAATTAGAAAAGAATAAAACTTATAAGTATGTAAAAGTTTCATTCTGTCACATTTTAGAAATATTTTTAGGTTCGGAGGATTACGTGTGAGTGTTAGACAGCGTTTATGCTTCCCTACAGAAATTGGATGACTCACGCTTCCTTCTGTTGCTCCCACATGTTTTAGCCACAATACCCATGTTCATGCTGTTTTTTTGTCCAAAATGCACTTCTTCCCCATCCTTTCACGTTCAAGTCCTACTCGTGTTTCAAGGTCTGCTTGAATGCTATGAAGTCCACAAAGCCTGTCTTGATCTCTTCTCTCTGTGAACTTCTTTAGCCATTCATCCATATTACATTTATGGTACTTTCATATAATCAGAATATTCTATATGATAATATTCTATTATTGATTCTATAATTTCTTAACTGCATCACTCAACTAAATAGCATATTCTTTGAGGGGAGAATGCTCATTCTTCTTTATCCTTTTTTCCTAGATCAAATAAAGTTTGCACATGATAATCTATTGAAATAGAAACAGCAAAAAACGTCTGACAAACCCCATGCAAGCTAACTCATTCTGAAAATTGACATTTTCTAAGAGATCAACCCTGCATGGAGAAGGAAGGAACACCATCTCAAAACCAGAGGAAAGGACTTCTGGTGCTGACCAAGCTGGGCTACACCCAGTACAGCCAATCTCTTCCACTGATTACAATGAAAAATTCTGGATAAAATACAAAAAGCAACTACTTGCAGATTCTAAAAGTAAATAATAACAAGTGAATGGGAAAGAAGTTAAAATCTGAAGAATGACCAATAAGGGGGTGGTGAGTTTCTTGGGTGTTTTTGTTTTTTTTTCCTCTAATCTTGTAGCTTTGATCTGAGAACAGGCCTACTGGAGAATTGTGCAGCAAGCACAGGGATCAGAAACTCTCACTAGAGGACTGAGAATATGACCATGTGTGAGCCAGAGAGAGTGGGGGAAAGTGCATGTTTAGTTTTTCTCTTTTTTTTCTCCTGTCCCCGCCCTCAGGTCAACCCCAGCAGAAGAAGTATATTCCCATGGGAGAAGCCGTGGGATGAGTCACCTAAGAGAGCAGACTGGAAGAGGGGCCTCTGTTGTGCGTAGAGAGTAAGGGCATCTTTGTCTGCTCAGGCTGTTGTAACAAATCACCATGGCCTGTGTGGCTTAGACAACAAACATTTGTTTCTCACAGTTCTGGAGGCTGGGAAGGATAATGTTTTCAAACAAATTGTGCTAGAACAAATGGATATTCACATTCTCTGTCTCTCTCTCCATATATTTTTTTATATGTGTGTAAATATATATATTTACACACACACAATATATGTAAATAGATATATACTTACACACACACACAGAGATACTATTCTATACCCAGTTAAGAACTGTATCAGGGGGCCAGCCCCAAGGCTGAGTGGTTAAGTTTGCGCGCTCTGCTTTGGTGGCCCAGGGTTTGGATCCTGGGCATGGACATGGCACCGCTCATTAGGCCACGTTGAGGCGGCATCACATACTAGAAGGACCCACAACTAAAATATACAACTATGTACTGGGGGAATTTGGGGAGAAAAAAAAAGAAGAAGAAGATTGGCAACAGTTGTTAGCTCAGGTGCCAATCTTTAAAAAAAAAAGAACTGTATCAAACTTATTTTCCCCAAACAACACCCTCAATATAACACTCAATATAACATTTTTTGATTCAAAAACAGGACAAAGTTGCGACTTTAGTTTAAAATATTTGCTTTTAAAGATTAGGGCTTCCATACAATATCATGTCAGATTAATAAAATTTCAAAGGAGATATTCTTCAGGGTAGGTAGAAAAGAATGTACTGGTTTTTAAATATATATATAACAGCAATTATTGTGGAGAGTTATGTTCGACACACATGGGTTTAAATAGCTTCACTCTTTGGATGAACATAAATCCTGAATTTGAAACAAACGAGCACTGTATTTACTGTTTACTTCCTCTTCACCACTGTTTTGCATTATTTTTTGACAAGACAACGTTTTTCTCTACACTATCTTCTCTGCTACTTCCTCCACCAAACATTCTTGAATCCAGAAATGCTTTCAAACCAGTGATTCCCAAATGGAAGTTGAATTTTTATAGCACTCGGCATTCCAAGTTTTAATAGTGTTTGTTCTCTTGTTAGTCTTTTGTTAGCTCTTTGTTCTTTTTGTTAGCTCTCTTGTTTGTCTAGAGACAATTGTTACTTGGTTTTGGCTCTTTCGGGTTTGTGAAAAATGCAGACATGCCACAGTGATAATACATGTTCACAGCAGTCTGCATGGAAGGACAGAATTTGAATATAACAGTGGTGCTTGTCAAAGAGTTTTGCTATTTTCCTCCTTACACACATAAAAATAGATAAAAACAGAGAAGGAAAGATAGGTGTTCCTGTCAGTTACTATTGCTGCTGAAATAAACCTAATTTATCTGACTCCTACAGAAATGAAAACTTAAAGACATTTTTAAAAGGCAGAGTTATATTAGATACAGGTCTGATCTGCTTACCAAATTGTTAAAGAATCCTCTTACCTTCCCCGTAAAATGTTCAGCTGCAATCCAACTACATTAAATGTCATCACTCGCCCTGAAATTCTGAATAGCCAAGGACCTGCAGCTGTCAATAGCTCCAGAAGTTACTTACATTCTTACTTATCCAAACCGTACAGATTGTTCCAGTTTCCTTAAATAATCGACTTCTCACTGAGCTGAGACAGTATGTGAAAAGCACTTAGCACAGGATCAGGTCCTCAGTAAGTGCTCGGTATGAGTATTCTCATTATCAAGCAAGTGTCTCTGAGGAATGGAGGAACGCACCATGCAAGTAAACGCTTATCCGATACTTCAAAATGATCACCTTAAACCTACTTACTGAAACCTCTCAGTAAAAGATTAACGAAACACATCAACAAAATGAGCCAAGAATGAAAATGTTAATATTTCCTTCTTAGTAAAGTTGCTACCATAACTGCTTGCTAATATTCGAACATTTTTATAAACAAAGAGCAAAAATATAGGAGTTATGGCTCATTAATACCATTTTCTACCTGTAATCTCTCTGGAAATGTGAGCTTGTTGTCTTAAAAAATACTCACTGAAAGGTTTGGAATCTTTAAAGCAGAAATATTCATCAACAGTTCTGTTGTTATTGAGATATGACTGGACCCAAAAGAAAGCGCACATTTATTTGCTAGAAAATAAGAAGCAATTTAGCTTCCAATGAATACAATGGTTATAGATGTTCTGTAGGTGGAACAAAGGTATATAAATTCAAATCAAAACAGTAAAGACATAACTACCACTATGTGGGACATGACAAACTATATTTGCAAGGGCTTGGGAAGAGCAAAGTATTTTTTCTGAGAGGGAAACAATCGCAACAACAATAACGAAAACAGCAAAACTCTGACTATTCTTAGGTTGAAGTTAATTGGTCCACCTGGGCCAAAGTCACTGTCAACGATGGACTTCTAAACTTGCGGAAACCTCCCATATGTGTCAATGTCCACGGTGTGTTCTCACACTGAACACCAGCACAGACTATGTGCCATCGCCTTGTTAACTCAGTCAACAACGAACCAGCTGCCATTCTGGGCTTGTTAAAAGGCACTTAAAAATCTGTTTTAGCTGCAAACCAATGCACATATTTATCATTTATCTAGATTCTACCATTTTTCTTCTGGATTAAATTAGGTTATCAGTGCAGAGTACTCAGTTAATTTTAGTTTCCTGAAGTTTTGTAATCTTTTCTTCAAATCAACAAAATAATTAAATTTAAGTTTAGTTCCTGAAAAAGTTTGCCTAAGTACAATTTACTTGGCTGAAAAATGAGAACTACATGACACAGCTTTTCTTTTTGCCTTAGTTATCTGAAAGCTTTGAACTTAATTCAGGGCCCAGCCGTAAGGATTAGCTTGTCTCAAGTACCTAGCAGTAGCTAGTAGTAACAACTTCTTTACTTCCACTAGGTGGTCTCATCAGATTTTATCTTGTTTTGTATTATATTCAAATTGTACATACGTCAAATCTCTGTGGAATAATTTACCAAATAGATGCTAAAGAAATCTGTCAGGATCATTTGTTGAGCAGTAAAGAAATGTGTTTACCAGAGTTTTAATTTGTGGAATAATTTTCATAAATATTGCACACAAAAATTTAATAACAACTAGTCTTCATATGTAGTGGTTAATTCTATTTTAATAATTCACATGCCTCAATCATTTTAAATTAAGTACTATCATATTGATTGCTTTTTCAGTAGTAAAGCAACAACTAATCAAAACAGTCATGTAACACAGAATTGAACATTTCCTACTGATGGTTTACCTACACTATTCCCAAGACGCTAAAACCTCCAAGAAGACTGGCCCAGGGACAAAAGGCCTGTAGTACTGTGAACTTGGAAATCACACAATTCATGATGGTCCTCACACTGGGACAGGCTGAAGTCCTTGGTTTCTGGGAGGTAAGACCTGGAGGAAAGGCAAGGCTGGAGGGGCCTCCCATATTCTCCCAGCCCAGTCTCCATGGGACTTATCTACTAACCAGGAGATTCCAGGAAAAGCAACCATTTGTCTTGAAAGCCCCAATCAGCCCAGGGCCCAGAAATGTATCATTAAAGCTGGTCCCACACCCAGCAGGGACTAAGAGAATTTGGAACATCCAAACCCATCACCACCAACAACCCACTGCTACACCTTTCACTAACCTGCAATCCCAAAGCCCTGTATCTTATGGGAATAAAAATTTTGGACTTCACTTACTTATGGGAGGGTTTTGTTCTATTTGCTAAAAATTGACTAAAAATTAGGCAAATGTCATCTGGGTTTTGTTTGTTTACTACAGTCTCCAATACTCAACTATTCCAATATTAATATGAGAAGAAAGTGATTATCCATATTTAATTTAGCTAATTAAGTAAAATTTTGTTTTCAATACTATAACAGTTTACTAGCTATAACTGCTAAAAAGGTGCACAGATACATAACTCTACTGATTAACAGAGGTCATTTGTGAGAAAAATATTTTCCTTACATTATGATGATCCCATTATCAATGGAAAATGAGTCGGAAGGTAACCCAGCAATATTCCAGGCTCGAATTGTCACTGCTTCTCCCAGGATCCCCATAAGGGAATAATCATCAGAACAGGGGATATCTCTTCCTTTGCACAAATTTGTCCATTCCTTGGTTTGGTTCTTTAAGACATACACAGAAAGATATAAAAATGAGGCTGGAGATCACCAAATGAAAACTTTGTAAACTCCTTGATTATACTTTATTCATTGAGTCAACAAATCATTGCTGAAACTCTACCTCAAAAATGATTTATAGTTATCAGATTTTTTCAAATAAAATTATAATTTAGAAGGTCCACTATGTATTCAACTGAAAATTAATTATAGCCAATGCTAAGATAAAGTTTAGATAAATCACTTAACAAGTGAAGTCAGAATTTTGTGCCTGGAAAAAATAATTGCCAATTACTTGACGTAGAAGTTGGAGACCACCATGTTTTTCTTTAAATTACAAATATTCAGCAAGCCTAACACAATGTTATGGTATAAAAGTAAATCTAATTTGCACTGGGAGGGCCACAGAAAACATTTGTTTCTGGCTCTCACATGCCCTGGGGGAGGGATGATGGCGGGGCTATTAGGCACCAAGGATTGGGGCACACATTAGAGTTTGGGATATTCCATCTGGGGCACAGTTTGCTAAGATGCTTCATGCCCAAGTTGACACTCAGAAATTCAGAAGCCAAGGTCCAATTTGAAGTTACAGATAAAGAGTTCAGAAATAGTCAAACACAAGACAGAAGAGAAAACAGGTTAGGAAGAGACATGGGGAAGGCAGATATACATGGTGTTGGTACCAGCCCATGGGCAGAGGAGGATCCTGTGTGTGCAAAGTGGTGCAGGCGGAGAGGGCACAGTGGGCACTACCATCTCCCTCAGGCTCCTGTTGAGTAGGTTCGACCAACATTGCCTTAGGTTTGCACACGAAAGGCCATGACAGTTTGGGGAGAGTTGATGACTTTCATGACCTTGATTAGCCAGTTATTTTGTAGAATGCCCCACAATTGGGTCTGTATGATGTTTCCTCCTGATTCAGTTGAGGTTATGCAACTTTGGCAGGAATATCATAGAAATGATGTTGTGTTTTCATTGCATTCCATCAATGGTACATGATTTCAAATTGTTCATTTATTGATGATACTGATTTTTATCACTTGATTAAGGTGTCTTCCAGGCTTCTGTGTCATAATTCTGTGATCTTAGGTGTGATTAAAGCTTCTGTGGATGGTGGGACACAACACAAAGACACTCAGAAGAAAGGGAGAACTCTTTGTTACTTATAGCTCCAAATAAGAGAAAGCTGCCATACAGGAGGTTGCACACAGAAATGGAGTAACAGCAAGGTGTAACTGTGGGAGGCGGTTTATAGATGGTAAGCACGGTGGGGCGGGGTGAGCTAGGCTTCATGGGCTTCCTGGGGACTCGGTATTTTGAATAATTCCACAGGCATGAGGAAGAAAGGACCTTCCCTTCTGGGTGTTAGGTGTTGGGGGCCTCTGGAAGTTGGGTACATGCCTACTGTACCCCAGGAGTATTGGAGCCTCATAAGGAAAATGCTTGGGGTGAGGGCTTAGCAAACTGCCCATGAAAGGGAATTCAAAGTTTTTAATCATGATTCAAAACTGAGAGAAGATAGCACTTGTGAAATATTGTATTACAGCTTCTCCACCGCTAAGTTGCTCTTTTCCCCTTTCCCTTTGAAATTTGTCAGCATTTTGTGGGAAGATACTTTGTAACTATGTAAATATTCTGGGTTTTGTGAGGCACTCATTTTTGAAATTTATTAATTTATGTCTGTATAGATTTATCTTTTCTATTTTTTGTCTCTCTTTTTATTGAGGTATAATTGACATATAACATCATATTAGTTTCGGGTATACAACAGAATGATTCAATATTTGTAAGTATTGTGAAATGATCACATAATAAGTCTAGTTAACATCCATCACCATATATAGTTACAGAATTTTTTTTCCTTTCCTTTTTCATTTTCTCCTGATGAGAACTTTTAAGATCTACTCTTAGCAACTTTCAAATATACAATACAGTATTAACCATAGTCACCATGCTGTATGTTACATCCATGACTTATTTATTTTATAATTGGAAGTTTGTACCCTTTGACTCCCTTCACCCATTGTGCCCACATCTTTTCCTATTTTATTCAATGAGTTATAATAACGTTACCATCATTATTTATTGCTGATTTGGCCAGTGGGAGTACCTTTAAATTAAATTCTATGTCCTTTTGACATGTCCCTACCATTCTTTGGGCATTTCCATACTCTTGCTCAAAAAACATATTTCAGGCTTATCTTATAGTCAAGTCCGCACTGACCAAGGATAATCTTCCTATTTTGAGTTCAGCTGATTAGCAACCTTAACTGCATCTGCTGAGTCCCTTTGCCATGTGATGTAACATATCCACAGGTATAACACTAGAGGGCCAACACTGGGGGCAAATCCTTGCCGCTCACGGTACTTAATAACTATCACCTGGCTTTCCTGTTTGGTTTGGGTTGGTTGCTGACACCATGAACAGGTGTGTCTATGTAGGGAGGAGGGGCTGAGAGCATTTCCATTTTGGATTCTGCCTCCTAAGTATGCAGTTCCTACTGGCATGTTTTGATTTCTTTATTGTTAGGCTTTATTGTTTTTATTCTTTATTGTTGGGTTGCAGACTTTTGGGGAGGTCTGCAGGTTTTCTCAGATATGGCTTGATGCTGGAGTAGGCATGACAGCCAATGATATGCGGAAGAAGTAGAGAACATGAGAGCAATAGCTGCTGTGGAATGCTGTTTATAGTTGACAGTATGTTATCACAGAGAACTCTGGATTAAAAATTTAAGTGGCTCAACACAACTAGAAGGACGTGCAACTAGGAATATACAACTATGTACTGGGGAGATTTGGGGAGATAAAGCAGAAAAAAAAAAGATTAGCAACAGTTGTTAGCTCAGGTGCCAATCTTTAAGAAAAAATTTAAGTGGCTCAATTATACATGTGTAAGGGTGTGGCAACAGCAGAGAATAACTGAAATGAATATGAGGGACTCTGAACAACCATCTCAAAATATAAGCCAAAGGCCTTGGCTGGTAATCAGTGGTAAGAGAGATGGTGGAAATGGAAAACTGACCATTAAGGGTGTCATCTTGGTGAAAAAAATTCCATCACCACCAAAACGGTTTTGACCTTGATTATTGGCAGGGAAAGGTCAGTTAGAAAATTCACATTAATTCAACTCCAGGGCTTGTATGTCCTCACAGCACTCTAAGATTCTGTTTCAGAGACTGACATGGGCATTGCAGTTGAAGTACTGTGGGCCCAGCTATCCCAGGAGAATTGGACTTTTCTGTGTTTCACTTATAAAGAGTACCAGAAACTCTACAAAGGGGTCGATGAATAATTGACAACTACTCTGATTCAAGTTTGGAGGGAGGTGTTCCAGCTATTTGTTGAGGGCTCTTGTTATCCTGGGACTTTGATGCTAGAAAAGAACCAAGATTTTATCTTAGTTGGGTTTCCCAGAAGCACACTCTGAGATGAAGATTTGTGTGAAGTGATTTATTAAGGAAGGGATGCAGGGGAAGCAGGAGAAGAATAGGGAAGAAGCCAATAAAAGGTGAGAGGGGGCTGACTCCACGGCCTAGTGGTTGGATTTGGAGCACTCTGCTTCAGCAACCCAGGTTTGCAGGTTTGGATCCCAGGCATGGACCTACACCACTTGTTAGCCATGCTGTGATGGCAACCCACATACAAAATAGAGGAAGACTGGCACAGACGTTAGCTCAAGGCAAATCTTGCGCAAGTAAAAAGATGAAGATTGGCAATAGATGTTAGCTCAGGCCAAATCTTCCTCAGCAAAAAAGAAAAAAAAGGGGGGAGGGATCTGCCAAATTTCTGCAGCAGTGGCTTCAGCTTGATCCTACAGAAAGTGTAAGTTATTCCCTGGAGTTGTCCCAACCAGAAGGAAGGGAGATGGACTCTCATGCCCCAACTTCTGTCAGTCATTCATTAGGCCTGAGCCAGAGGGAAGTAAATTGCCCAGCAATTCTAGCTCTCCAAGCATTGGGCAAAGTGGGTTCTAAGAACCCAAGGGAAGTCTGCCAAAAAAAGAGACACAGGTGCTGGTTGTTGGATGTGAAAACACAGGAAGCCAGGAAGGGATCCAGGCAGAGCACTGACTTTGTCACTATAACCCTTGTGCTTAGAACTGAATGGGAAGCTTTTGATGGGATGTGAACTGCCAGCTTCCCTAAGAGGAGAGGAAAAAAACAAAAGAGAGATTATGGAGTATGACTCAGAGAACGAATTAATGGGAAGCAATAGCGACATTCAAGACTTGTTAAGAAAAGTCACAGCCTAGGTTGCTATAGTGAAGCAAAGAAGGGACAAGACTGCCTTCAAGCCTTCGTGGAGATGAGATGGGATGGGATGGCTACTTGAACCAGGGTTAGGGACAGTGGATTAAGTTCACAGAAAGAACTATGAGCTTTGGTTGTATCTTGTGTCTACCTTGAGTGTCACTTGGCTTTTGTCATTAAATTCTGAGGTCTCAGTTCTGGACCTCAACACTCCCTTGAAGCATTTGTGTGGTGGTCTGACTGGCAGCCCCCATTCTGGTAGAAGTGAGTGACTGCTGTGTCAGCAAGACGCAGTGCCTTGAAACAAGTCTGTCAGAGGGCTGGGTTGGGAGGAATGGTACTGGCTCATACACTTTCAGCATGGTCCTGGAACACTAAACAGGAGCCGGTGCAGACACCCAGGGGTATGCTGGGGGCCAAGAGAGAAGGGTAAAGGTGGCTGCAACTACTCCTTCCACTGTTCCAAGTTGATACAGGAGAGTAGAAAGAGCGCTAAATTAGGATTTGGGTGACTACAAGTCTCATTCCTGCTCTGTCATTAACCAGCTGTGTGCCCTGAGCAATTCTCTGAATCTTTATAAGTCTCAGTGTCTGAAATTGTCGAGGAAACAAGGCTGTTACTAGGTAAATAGTGTCATCTTAAATGTTAACTATTTGAACTATAAGATGTTAACACCATAACCATAGACAGTCATTCAAAGATACGAGTGAAAAGGCAAAGCTAAAAAGATATGAAGGTCATGCACCAGGACAAGGGCTACCAGAACCCAGAAGACTAAAGACAGAAGTACCACTTATGTGAGGATTTTAAACCAGTTTGGTTAAAAACAAACAAATCAAAACAGTAGCCCTCAAGAATCAACCCTGCTTAAGAGAAAACCCCAACATTAAGTGAAGCTCACTTAAGACCACGTGCAAGCAAATGCTTTGTAAAATGACAAAGGTGAGTTGTTTCGTTCTTCTCTCCTTGCTTGACACAAAAACGTATTGCCAAATGTTTGAATTTCTCTCTTCTCTGTACCTTCCTTTTCTTTTTCTTTTAGTTCTTTTAATTTTTCTAAATCTCTCCTCCTGCTTTGACAGGGCCACGTCCTGGGTGGGATGCCAGTTTAATTTTCCTAAAGAGAGCTGAAGAATACACTGGGTCCCATTCAGGAAGGGACTGAAAAGCGGAAGAAAAATGCGGAGAAGAAATAGGATTAGGAGTTGGGTCAGGGAGAAGGAGAAGACAAGCAGAGCCCATCAAAGGGGAGGGAACTCGAAGCAGGGGACCCGGCGTTGGTTTTCTAAGGAAGAAGCAGCTCCCCACTTGGGTTCCAGGCCGTCTCACCTCTTCCTTCTGTAAAGTTGCAGTCTCTGAAGTTATTTGGAAATGATTTATTACTGAGACTCATAGGGAGGAACTGATTAACCCCCCACCCCTACCCCTCCCGGGCCCCAAATCCTGATATCTTTATACTTGCTTAGGAACTGAAATTTTATCATTAGGCCCTGCCATCTCATTACATTTTAAAGTAGATCTTTTTGTTTCTAAAACAATTCGTTTTAGAAGAGTATTTGATATAGCATCTTCTGGCTACCAATCCAATTTAAAGAAAAAATAAAATACACAACTGAAAATCGCTTAAAAACATATTGCTCCTCGTACTTACCAACCAACCAACCAAGATCCCTAAGATTAATGTTGGCTGTAATGAGAGGGTCTGGAAGAGATCTTAGAAATCGATTAGTATTCCTACCTGTCGATAGTTCGACGTAAAGGCTCCCAGGTAGGCGACAACTCCAGAGGAAATGAGGATGTCACCTGTCAGGTTGATGTACAGCTGCCCCAACTCCAGGGCGGATTGGCTCCACCGCGTTTTCTCACCCCCA
This sequence comes from Equus asinus, assembly GCF_041296235.1. NCBI lineage: Eukaryota > Metazoa > Chordata > Mammalia > Perissodactyla > Equidae > Equus > Equus asinus. Next base: position 131,436,748 of record NC_091793.1, read on the forward strand.
AGGCCTCCAATCAACTGCTCAGCTCGCTCCAACTTTTTGCTGCACAAGTCAACCTCAAAACAGAAGTGAGCATCATCAATGTCCGCAAGGAGAATGACTTAAAAATCCTGCAAGATTTTACCGCCAGAGATAAATTATTTTTTTAATTACAAACCCACGCCTGGAATTCTCTTTTAACTCTCTAAAAGAAAAATGTGAGAGATCTTACTTTAAATACTGGAAAGTCCATGACCTTTAAGAATTTTTTTTTTCATAATAAAGTGTGTACTTTAACACAATTTATGAAATTCATAATGGATATTTATCATATAACGCAAAGAACAGCTCTATTTAAGGAAATGACCTATAATATGAGATACTGAAAGTTAATTAAGTAACAAAGCACATTCTCTTGCAAATATAGATGTTTTCCCTCTATTCAAATAATCTAAATGCATTTTATTTTAAATATTCTATGAACATTTTTCTCCTCATTTAACTTCTGGTTGATTTAATGATAATTTTAAAAGTTAAATGTTTAAAAGTTTTAATAATTTATGCTTAGCTACAAAGCACAATTTTCAAGTTGTTAGATTGCGTCAACTGACTCAGATACTTGCAATTAACCTTAAATTAGGACATCAGTCAATAGCTGAGAGCCTTCTTTGTGCCTAAGACTGTCAACCGAATCTGATTACATGTAATTAAGCAATGTGATTTAAAAAAAGAAAAAGGCTAATTATGAAGGTGACAAACCCGGGGAAAAGCCATTTCAACCACGCACTAGAAATACTTCAGGAGAATATCTGAATTATTTTTATTTAATTTTGAGTGACTTAGCATCGTTATTTTTAGAAGAAAACAAAATTAAGGGTTAGCTTAAGGTTCAAAATGAAATAATTTACATGAAAAGAGGAAATAAATACTTGATAAAAGCAGAGACATTTAGATTACTTTGGAATAACAGTTTGTCTTATACTTTTTCCTAATGCTATTAATATTTATATTAAATAAACACTTTTAGATTAAAAGATATAAAATACTATATGAGTTTATCGAAAGATAGGTTTAAAAAAGCAAAAGGTGGGGCCGGCCCTGGGGCCTAATGGTTAAATTTGACTTGATCTGCTTTGTTGGCCTGGGTTTGGTTCCTGGACCTGCACCTACACCACCCTTCAGTGGCCATGCTGTGGTGGTAAACCACGTACAAAATAGAGGAAGATTGGCACAGATGTTAGCTCAGGGCAAATCTTCCTCAGCAAAAAAAAAAAAAAAAAAAGAACGAAAGAAAGAAAAGAAAAGAAAGCAAAAGGTATGTAATTGGTAATACTTTTGATACTTCCTAAATTTAAACCTTTTCTTTTTTAACTTTACCCCTTTTAATATCTTCTGTATTCCTAGCTTCTCTCTTCATCCATTCTTCTTTTAACAATGTTTACAATAAACTGAATCAGGTCTTAGACTATAATAAAGTTACCATCAGAAACTACTAAGTAAAAATACTTTAGCTAAAATTTCTCCTCCAAAAGCAGATTTTTAGTACATATACATGCATACATTCATTTTATATTACTGTAATCTTCCAACATTTTCTTAAAAGTAAATAAAAATTTCAAACATACAGCAGAGTTGAAAAATGTTTACAGTGAGCAACCAGATACCTATTAGTTATATTATTTAAACTAAAACTGACCACTTGGAACTCATGCCCAATAATAGGTCACAGTTCTAAAGATTAGCACAATATCGTATATTTGTTACAAATATAGAACTTGTGTACATGTCTTAGAGAAAGAGGCAGTCCGGGCCGTGGGAAAGAGCATAGCTATTAGGGTCAGATTGCCTGGGTTCAGACTTAGCCTTTAATGCTTAGAAGCTGGGTTGACCACAGGCAAGTTGCTTAACCTTTCTGTGCTTTAGTTTCCATAAATTGGTCCAAAAAGATTACCTCCCTCAGAGGCTGTTGTGAGAATAAATGAAATAATACACACTGCTTGCAGAACAATGGCGCCTTGCACTTAATAAGCACTCAATAAATATTAACTGTTATAAAATATTTTCACATTTTTTTTCCCTGGAGCATAATCAGACTTTAGAAATTAATTTTTGCAAATGGTGTCTCTACAGAAGTTAGAGGAATGTTTCTCATCTTACAAACATTTTCAGTGGACACAGTATGGTTCTGGGCATTGACTTCTCTTTTTTTCTTTTTAAAGATTTTATTTTTTCCTTTTCCTCCCCAAAGCCCCGTGGTACATAGTTGTATATTCTTAGTTGTGGGTCCTTCTAGTTGTGGCATGTGGGATGCCGCCTCAGAATGGCCTGATGAGCAGTGCCATGTCCGCGCCCAGGATCCGAACCAGCGAAACCCTGGGCCGCTGAAGCAGAGTGTGTGAACTTAACCACTCGGCCACACAGCTGGCCCCTGGGCATTGAGTTTTAATTTCAGCTCTGCCTAAGTCACTCACCATTCTGGTTCTCCATCTCCTTATCTATAACATGAAGAGTGATTTAAATAGTCTAGCTCAAAATTCTAGTAATCTAAGGCAGAGATGACTGGCAATTTTTTTTGGAAGGACCAGAAAGTAAATATTTTAGGCTTGTGGGCCAAGAGGCATAATCGAGGACACTAGGTAGGTACTTACATAATGTCAAAGAGCCAATTGACATTATATAAGTCAATGACATTATATGTAAGTCTTTAACAATGTCAAAACCATTGTTAGCTTGTGGACTGTACGAAAACAGGCAACAGTGGGTTTGGCCGGTGGGCTATAGCTTGCCAGACCCTGAACAGGAAGAAAACGGGATTGCTGTGTTATGTGCTGGTGTGCATATCGTTCTTTTTTTTTTTCCACAGGGAAAATTCATGCTGAGCTAACATCTATTGACAATCTTCCTCTTTTTTCTTCTTCTCTTCCCCAAAGCCCCAGGACATGGTTGCATATCTGATAGTTGTAGGTTCTTCTAGTTCTTCTACATGAGCCACTGCCACAGCATGGCAACTGACAGGTGGTGTGGGTCCACGACCGGGAGGTGAACCTGGGTTGCTGAAGCAGTGAGAGCGCTCAATTTTAACCACTATGCCACCAGGGCTGGCTCACAAACATTATTCTTGTTGATGATAATTGAGGACTTCACCATATTTGTCTGTTTTGCCCCATACCTGGTTTTCCAAGTCAGCCTTCTTTTGTTTGTTGAGTTCGAGCGTGTCCTGGAGCCTGGCCAGCTTGTCCTGAACCTCCCGCAGGGCTGCCTGCTTCTTCCTAAGCCCATCCATGGCAATTTTGAGCTCCCCTTCAGCTGAAGCCAGTTTTATCTTTTTGGGAGCCACTATTTTTGCCACTCTGCAAAAAGTAAAATTGGAAAGGGAAATATACATTTAATATTCTGGAGGACTTTCTATCACTGAATTTACTTTTCTAATATCCTTACTATCACTCAACACACATTTTTATACAAAATCTATACTGATTTCCATATTCTATATTTCACCTAAGAATCAGTCAAACCTGATCCCAGCACATAAGAAATGACTATTAAAATACATACTAAATTTGCATAATGTTTTCAAATAAGAAATAATAAGATAATAATAAGAAAAATTATTTCAATAATTTTTCTACCTAAAATAAAATATTCAATTGTTAGCCAGTGTAAATTTTGGTGATTTTGCAAAAGGAGAATAGCATATTCATGGAGAATATTACAATGTTTATAGAAACTAGCCAAATTCATTAAGGCTTAATTCTGATGAGGAGAAAGGGAGGTATTTAATCTACATCATTTTGCTTTTTAAAACACCTTTCAGAATATACCCTTAACTAAAACCAGCTATCTTACAAATACGTATTTTGGTAATAAAAGGGACATAGAGGCAAAAGAATGGATCTAAATTCTCTTCTCTTTATCTGGAAAACCAAGTCAGTCAAGTACTCGTTCCAAACAAATGATAAAATATTAAATTAAAATTTATCAATAGCATAATATATAATGGGCAAAAAAATATATAGTGTGTAATATATATGTACAATGATCCAAATTGTGTATGAGTTTGAATGACATCCTGCTTTTTGAAGAAACGGCCAATATTTTTTACTCTGGTAGATCATATAAATGGTTCTCATACAAACACCAAAGAAAGGCTCCTTGTCTCACAAGGAATACTATTATACCAGCGGTTTTCAAAATGTGGTCTGGGACACGGCCCCTCCTCTTCAAGGAGTCCATGAGGTCCTCCCTTGTCCAGCTAAACCTCACTGAGAGGCTGTATTTCCTTCATACACTTGTGGGGATCAGAATTGACCACCTCAAAATATGTCTCTTTGGCTTGATTATTTTTAAGAAAAAAAGACTCTGAAAAAAACTTTGACCTGCCCCCCTAACTGCCTAAAAGAATTTAAGATAAAAGGCCTGTCCCCAGGACAGGCCATCACCAGAAATAACCCTGGGTATCATAGACTGTGAGAGTCCTGGCTCGGCCCATTCTTATCTACCAAACATCTGCTTTTCCATCTCCATGTGAATTGCCTTCCTCCCCTTTGAAGCCCCAAAACACTACCCCCAGCACCCTCCTCTGTCTTTAGCAAAGATGGTACTTAAGGGAACAGCGTCTGCCATTTTGGCGAGTGGCTCAGCTTTCCTGGGTCTCTCCCATGGATACACGTTATAAAGCTTTGTTTGATTTTCTTCTGTTGTTCTGTCTCATGTCAGTTTAATTCATAGCCCAGCCAAAAGGACCCCGAGGGTAGAGGATTCGTCTTTTTCCCCTACACACTTCAGTCAAAGCAATCTATTGCAACAGATTGAACGAAGAAGCAGATTTGAGAGTCCAGCTGTCTCTCATTAAACTGCATATTAAAGAGATTTGCAAAAATATAAAATATCACCACTCTTCGCACAACTTGTTTCGAAAGTGTGGGTTTTCTAAAAATAAAATGTTATTTATGCCATTTTTTGTTGCTATTTTAAAATGAATTAAATATTTCTCAGTTTTAATTTCTAATATGGTAGATAAACAAAAGTTTTGGGGGTCTTCAACAATTTTTAGGAGTGTAAAGGGTTCCCAAGTCCAAAAAGTATTATACTATTTAATTGGTATATTCTTGCCTCCAGTAAATACGTAAACACGTAGCAAGTATTAGACATAATTTTCTGAGGAGCCTCTCACCTATGTAGCTTTTAAGTTTCATATTGCCTAACTGACCAAACCTGAAAATAAAACCTATCAGTTAGTTTTCTCTCTGTCAGTCCTTACCTATCATACGAATCCATTGCTATGACCCATTTGCACAGACCTTCAGCTGCTGTGGAAGCATTTCTAATCTTTTCTGGAACAAAATCTGGATTTGGAATATAATTTTTTCTTATGATATTCATATAAGCTGGAGGAATATTGTCCTTGTCATACTCATGAAGTGACTGTAGAAACCTAATGTCACCAAGAAGTCTCTTAGCTGGACCCCAGAAATCCTCTATTTTTTTGCCTGAACCTGTGGGGTCTGGGATTTTGTCTGCTTTGATGCCTTTCAAGATGCATATGGCTTCCATGACGAGCTTGACGCCAGCAGGAGGACTCTTCATGGATTTTACCACAGTAATGTCCTTAAAACAACAACAAGCTCATTACTAAAAAAAGAACTGTCTGTTTATATATAACTTGTCACTGGTTGCTAATTTCAAACTAAGCCATAAGCTATAGAAACTCCCTCTGTCCAGTGGGTGGAAAGAGTGACAGTGATCCTACTGCGTCAAGAAGCATTGAGAAGTTTGTCCCAAAGGAAAAATTTAAAACAAAAAAGAATAATAGAAAGATACCCTATGTGAGATTACTTATGACATGAAGTGTACTTCAAAAATACATAAAGGAGAGATTTGGGTGTCACAAAGAAAGAGTTTTGCAGCTTCTTAAAAACTATAAAAATAATAGATGCCAACATTAGAAAAATCCAGAGAAATTATACATATGAAGGTCTCCTATAATCCTATGATATAGTGTAAACTTTTTCATTTACATTCTTCCATATATTTTTCTATGTGTATATCCTGCAAACCAGTGTATATGCCATATTTTAACCAATAGAATCACGGTATACATAACATATATGCTGTTCTAAAACCTGTCCTATTTCAATAACAATATATAGTAAATATCCTTTCCATGCTAGAAAACATTTACAAACATAAACATTTACAGTCTTCTGATGTATAGATAGGAGTCATAATTCTAATACCCTATCTATGCTTTTTTTCTATTTTTTGCTATTGCAATTGCCATGTTGAATTAAAGACTTTATGCCTTTTATTTTGAAAGCTTTTGACACATATTGACAAGTCACTCTTTAGAAAGTATACAAGGGTACCTGCTTTGCTACATACACCCTTAGCAACACTGGTGGGCATTCTGATAGGCAAAAGAAATTTTATGTTAATCTGCATTTTTTTAAATACAAGTGGGGTAGGATATATTTTCATGTTTACTGACTATTTGTATTTCTTCTCTTGTAAATTACTTCTTTATATCATTTACTATCTTATCTTAGAGCTACTTTTTTTTCTTAGTAAGAAAAGCTCTTTCTGTATGAGCTGTTTACGTAAGGCATATTAATTAATATTAATATTAATCTTTTGTTTGCCATGTATTTCAAATATTTTTCCTCAGTGTTTCTAAACTTCTATCCATAGTGCTTACATCAAACAAAATGTGTTGGGTTTTAGGTACCAAAATTTACTACTTTTTAAAATATTTTATTAATTATGAAAAATACAAAAGTGTGTCAGAGTATATATATTACAAACAATATTGCTTGGTATTTTTTTGTTTTTGTGATTTTTCTCATACCAAAGAAATCCTAGGTCCTAGGCAATGCCAAGATCATAAACATCTGACTTACATTTTCTATTACTTTGCAGTAATATAACTATTTATTTTTAAATTTCAATCTGAAATCTATTTTGGAGTAAGGTGTGAAGAAAGCATCTAACACTCTCTCCCCACCCCACTCAAAGGTTTAGCCAAGATTCTCAACTCTGTTTTTAAAAATTCACCTTTATCTCTCTTAATTGAAATGTTCCCCTTTCACATATTAATTTCTAATACTACATTTCACCAAATCTAAGACATGCTATTATAAACATAACATTGTAAGCCATATTATTATTTTATATATCACCAAAAAAAAAACAGACCCACATTGACACAATACTTGATCACATTTACTGTAAGGTGTATCCCAATTACAAACATGTCTAAATATAAAAAAAGGTGCACCTTACAATCAAAATGTACACGTGTCTTACGCCTCTGTCCATTATTGTAGTGCAAAGCTGTTAAGCAAAGCTCTTGAAATAACAAGAGTAATAGGTTATAACGTCTGGCAGCTTTCTTCTTTTTTAAAAATTGTCTTAGTCGTGCACACGCATTTCTTCTTTCAGGTGAATTAGGGAATCTTTCTGCCAGTCTGAAATGATTCCCATCATATTCAAAGTGGAGACTAATTTGGAGAGGTTTCAGCCTGCAATGGTAAGCGCTTTCCGGAGCTGCGATGACACCTCTCTCGGCACGTGTGGGCCGGCGCTCTTACCTGTGCGGTGAGAGTGTCCAGGGCGGTGAGCGCGGACTCTAATATCGGCAAGGCCCCCGCCAGGTCAGCGTCACATTCGTCTTTGATGGCTTTGGCAGCCATCGCTTGCTCATTTGCTATTGTTTCATCAGCCTTCACTATTTTTTCAGTTTTGGCAACTTCTACAGACTCCTTCTCGATGATCACCATCATCTCATCGACCTCTTTGCTGGCAACTTTTAACTGAGGGTGCAAAGCCTCCAGCTCTACTTGCATCATGGCGACCTGAGATGCAGCAGAATCCAGTTTATCCAAACCCACTTCGTACCTCTTCTTCATTTTCATTACTTCACTGAAAGCAAAGAGATAAAACAAGGTTGGTCGTCAGGCTCTGTATCCTACTTCAAGGAAAAAAAGGAAGTGTTCTTGAGCTTTTCAGGCTTTTTTAAGGTACAACTAAAGAAGTGGTCTGAAAGATTTTCACATACATTAACAATTTGTTAAAAAATATAAACTCTAGAAAATCCGATGTGCTCCATTAAGAGCAGACACTATGTCTTGCTCCTCTCTGTATTTCCAGTACCTAGCACAATATCTAGGCATACAATATATATTCAGAAGTTATTCTCTTTTATTTATTATACACTAGGTAGAAGGCAAAGAGTATCCTATACGAAAATGAACGGTGTACCTCTAAAACTACGCACCTTGGGAAGTTTATTCCAACACTGTGGTTCCTTAAAACCTTTTTATAATCACTTCTTTTAAATAGACTTTGACGCTCAGAGTATATTACTTTGAATGTTGCCAAAGGTGGCAAATGACTTTAAGATGTATCCAATATGTTGAAATAGGAATGTTTATCAAGACAAAAGTGACAAATAGGATAGATAATAAACCTCAACTTTTTTTTTTTGGTGCAAAATGATTATAAGGTAATAATAATTGGTTAGAAATAACATAATATTTTAATGTACTTTAAAATTTTTATTTGCATTCATATATGTTCTCTAGATAATCATCCAGAGAAATATGTAGAGAAAACTATTCTTCTTTATAATTTGTTTCATTTTAAATATTTGATATACCACAATGTTTCAATGTAAAAGGTGACACCTTTTAGAAATCCTCTTCAAACTGTAGGCTGGAGTGGGTAAGGATCGGCCTGCTAATTGTCTAAAGGGAGAAGCACTCTCTTAACTGAGTGTTTTACTGGCTTAGTCGGAATAGGTAACCAGGAGAACACTGAAAAACTGTCAGAAAAAAATCAAATTTAGAGGTGAGGGCATGCCACATTTTTGTCACCTGTTGGTTCCCTCTGAGTTAGCAAAATATCTGACAGGACTGAGAACCCAGGGGACTGGATACATGAGACCATATTACCCGTGAGTTCGGTTTCAGTTGGAACCTTGTGGAGCAAGCACAGGAAAGGTCTCGCTCCTGCCAGCAGGAAGCAGTTTCAATGTTCTGGGTCATCTAAACCACTGGTTTCCTGGCAGGTGACCTGAGAACTTGCTGCCAGGTTCCAGTACTACCTGGCTATAAAGAGATCTGAAGGCTTCAGCTATTAAGGGAAGAGTAACTACGGGTTGGGGGGCGGGGGGATTCCAGTTGATGTACACGAGAATTTTTTTAAAAAAGAGGAAAATTTGAAAGGCAAATAAGAATATCCAAAAGTGCCTAGAAAATATTATTTCAACTTCTCTATAAGTTTGTATCTCAATTTTATAATCTTTCTTTCAGTTAGGACAGCCTTTTTTTTTTTTTTAAAGATTGGCACCTGAGCTAACAACTGTTGCCAATCTTCTTTTTTTTTTTCTGCTTTACCTTCCCAACCCCTCGTACATAGTTGTATATCTTAGTTGTAGGTCCTTGTAGTTGTGGGATGTGGGATGCCACCTCAATGTGGCCTGACAAGCGGTGCCATGTCTGCACCCAGGATGCGAACCCTGGGCCGCTGCAGTGGAGCGCACAAACTTAACCACTCGGCCACGGAGCCAGCCCCTAGGACAGTCTTAAACATTGTGAGCATACACTCAAACAGAGACATCAGTGATATTCAAAATTCAATCAGACTCTCCAAGAGGTTCTGATCCTCCTAGAAGGGAAAATATGGAGGGAAAAAAAAGCAAGATTCCATTAAGTTAAAAATCATAAGATCTACATGGAGAAATCATAATCTTGATAGCTAAAGAAATAACAAAATTCAGCCAAGTCATGTAGCAGCCTTGGGTGGCAGCTGCCCATTTCACTAGGTAGATGGAAAAATACTAATGGTGTGATTCAAACCCGGGGTGTGGACTATGGTGAGTGGGAAACGCTGAGGCCCAGCTGCAGAAGGCATCCCAACAGGCGCTACAAATACGGACGAGGAGTGTTCTACCGTATCCAGGCAGCATCCTGGACAATATGAGAAAAGGTGCTTCAAAACACCTGAGACTGGGTTAGCTACAGGAAGGTTTAGAATTAACAATAGTTAATATACAAAAATTAAACTCAGCGTGAATATTTGTGTGTTAAGGAATTTGTGCATATTTGATGTTTTAAGGTTTTTTTAATATTTAAAAGAATTTGGTCTGTTAGATTAACAGATCAGCCTTGTAATCTAAGGTAAATTGTATAATTGAGCAATACAGTTAGAGTGTGTTTTTAAGCAAAAAAATTCTCACTAAGTTTGTAGATAATATTAAAACATTTAAAAGAACTTCAGGCTTACCATATGTATACGTTTAACTTACTAGACTTCATACATTATTTAAGTCTCTAGGAAAGTTTGATTTGTCAAATCAGACCTCAAAAGGAAAATTAAAAAATGGAAAATTATAAATGCCATACAAGAAATTCGTTTAAATAACTTTTTGAATGTGACCAAACATTCAAAGTTGAAGTAACTGAAGACCCCCTTGAAGGTGATCATTAAAACTTCTAAATTTCTAACTTTCCAGTTAATTTAATGCTTTTATACTTTGTAATATACATATTGAGTATTAATTTTTAGAACCAAAGAAACTTTTGAATAAACTTTTCTGTGTGTAAAAGTTACTCTCAATGACATCAAAAAACTCACATTGACACATTCTATAGTACCTAAGTTTATTGAAGTTTATATTGATGTTTTCAGATGGAAGTTTATTTGAAGAAGGAAAGCTGACCATGTATATTCAGAGAGGCTGTCTGGGTTTCAACTGTTCAGTACCTAAAGAGAAGGTTTATCTATTATCTAATTACTTATCAAAGAAAAGTTACTCTCTAGTAGTGTTTACTCAATACCATTATCAAAGTATCCTGGGGTCTTATAGCTCTGAATGGCACATCTTCATTCCTTTAACAAATATGATTATGCATTTACGATGTGCTAGGCAATGTGCCTGTACAAGAGAATAAGACCCGCTCCCTACCCTAAGAATGTTTGTGGAGTAAATCAACTAAAGATTTAACAAAATTCAAGGTGTGTATATATATAAATTCAAGGTATATATATATATATATATATATATAACATGAATTGAAGGTGTGTGTATATATATAACATGAATCTCTATTACATCACAGCTATGTCATTTTTGTACATGCAAATATTTTAAAACTGCCATAGCTTACTTAGAAACATGAAATTTCATTTTTACCTTCTTTTCTTTTCCAACAACAGTTTGAAGGTGGAGATTAATTCAAGATAAGAGGTAGGAGTCACATAATTGTATCTCTGAAGTTCAACATAGAAGGATGTTGATAAATCTATGGTAGACGTGTGGAAGCTTTTACACATGTCGATACAGCCATCTCGTATTTCCTCTGACATTTCAATCTCTTCCAAGAAGCGTGAGGCAACTGCCTGTAGTGCGTCTTCAGGCCAGGACTAAATTTAAGATAAATGCTTTAGCACTTGATCCAAGGTACTAATACAAATCTGTTACTACTGCAGTCCTTTACAACTTATGGATGTTGGAAGTGCAGGGCGAAGCCTAAGGGATGGGGTGGGAGAAACACTTCGGTGAGGAACTTCCCCCAAGTACTTGCATGCTTAGGGCAGGGAGACCGAAGGTACTGCATGTGCTATTAACTCTTCATCGCTTGTTCAGAGGTTAGAGAAATTGTTCATGAGTATTTCAGGAGGAAGGAAGAGGAGAGGAACTGAACTAATGGAATGTCTATGTCTGTGTGCATTCTACTACTGCTATTTTCTCATTTAATTCTCCCAACAATTCTCTGAGGTAAATGTTATTATCCTTTCCCCTAAACTCCAGAATCATAAGACCAGCTACCTTCTTGATTTCTCTTACAGGCATCTCAAACTCAGCAAGTCCAAAATGTGGCTCTTATCTCTCCTAAAATGGTTGCAGTCTTCCCCAGCTTAGTAAACATCACCACTTAGTATCCACCCAGTTGCTCAAGTCAAAACGCAGGAATCATCCTTGATCTCTCTCCTCTTCCTCAACCCTACATCCATCCTGTAAGCAAGTTCTTTAGGCACCATCCCTAAAAGAGCTTCCCAATCCTTTCCCTTCTTTCCATATCTACAACCATCCCAGTTCACCTCTCTATTAACATCCGGTTGGAATATTCCAATAGGGTTCTAACTGGTCTCCCAGCTTGCCTGCTCCACACAGCTGCCAGAGTGATCTTTTCAAGATCACTCTCACAGCACACTCCCCAATTTATAATCCTTCGAAGACTTCCCAGCATACTTAAAATAAAATCCAAAACCAACTTGTGAGTCTCTACCTGATCTGGCCCTTCCCACCTTTCTGCCCTCAACTCTCCTACTTCCCTTAGTCACTCTGCTCTCGTCGCCTGCTCTTCTCTCCCACTCATTCCTTCTATAGCTCCCCTTGCCTTCACTAGTTGATTCTCTCTGCCCAGATCCTCTCAGGACTGGCGTGTTTTGTCTTTCATGTTTCCTCTTAAAGGTCACCTATTCAGAAAGCCTTTTACTCCCTATATTCTACCCTGTATGATGGAATTACTTTTTGCTAATTTGTTTGTCTGCAGAAAGTAAGCTTAAGGAGAGCAGAAGACTTCTGTGTTTCATTTCCCTCTTCATCTCCAGCTTTTAGAATAAGAGTGGCTACAGAGCAAGGGTTCAATAAAAATGTTTTGCATGAAATAACTAATCTCAGCAGGAAGTGCAGACATAAGAGGAGCTGTGTAAATTCCTCAAGGTCAAAAATGCTCGTGAGCTGGACCTCACTCACAGGATCTCTGCCACAGCCCACAAATTTCTTACCCGCCACCCTTGTCCACTGTGCTCTGTATTTCCTGATACTGTAGTTTACCTCAAAAAGTGTCCCTTTGGCTTTCTTCCTTTTGACTTCTTGTTGGGTTGGGCTAACAGAAAGAGATTGGAGGGTGGAAGAAGAAAGAGGTAGAGGTATTTATACCCTCCCTTTCTTTCTAGCAGGAACTGAGTTCTAGGTTTTGGGTTTCTATTCCTGTCAGGCATCCTACTTCCACAGCTCCAAGCTCCAGTAACTCTTTCCTCCCTATGCCCTTTTATGTCCAGCTGTGGTAACAACTTCCTGCTATGCTCCACCACTTCCTGATTGCTCCCCGATTCCCTCTCTGTTCCTTTCACCCTGCCTGCACCTCCCTGAACAGTCCTTCATTCAGCTTTCCTCAGTGAAGCCTTCCAGTGTGCTCTCTGTTTCCTGTCAGGACCCTGATTGATGTACAAATTTATCCTCAAACTTTCTACAATATATTGAGGTTAATGACTATAGACACTAGAAATAAAATGTCTTTCTATTATCATGATTTCTTGAATTATAATTTCATAAAGTGCATTGTTATTGATCAGAAAATTCTGCTAAACTACATTTTTTAGGGGAAGTCTATAAAATGTCATGATAATGATGGAGATTCAACATTTCTAGAACTCTATCTAAAATTTACAAGGCAATACCTGAAACCAGTCAATGGTACAGCAGTTAACAAGAGCAGGGAACTTTCTAAGTCGAATCCGAAATGCATCTCCAATGGGACTCATGGCGAGCACAACATGCAGTTGGTTGCGGCAGCGATCAATAAACATGTTGAAAAGAGCTATGGGGCTTCCGTCTGTTTGTTTGGTTTTATCCCGTTGGCGATCCAACTGACGCATCTTTTCACATATTTCCTGCTTCTCATCTACTGCGAAGAGATTTGGAATCTCCCCAGCATTTAGCAGATTGTTGACATCTTCTAGAAATGACTCCCTTTTAATCTGAGTATCTGTAAACAGGAAGACTCCCTGCACCTCACCTTCAGCACACTTCCTTAAGATCTCTTTTAAATCTTCACGCCACTCAGCGGTACCATAGCCCTTGGTGATTTCAACCTGGAAAACTGAATAATCAGCCATGTGGGCAGCTAATCTAGTGACAGACTGCCTTCCACTCCCTCCAACACCAACCAGAAGAGCATGGCTGCGAGGCTGCTTCAGGATCCTGGAAATTCTGCTGATGTGTTCTATGGCAAATCGGAATAAGACAAGGTTCATGGTTTTTTTGCTTATGTTGTTGTATTCTTCCAGGTGAGCTTCTACTATCACTCGAAGATTATCCACATCTGCAATTTCTCTGTAGTTGGTATCCTCCCTCTTGGGATCATGGAAATCACAAAACATTAAGCTGCGTAAATCATCTTCTTCCACTATTCCATCATTATTAAAATCCAAACTTCGAAAAAGCTCATGAAAATCTTCATGCATATATTGTTCCAAAATTTCTTGAATGTAGTTGATAAGCCAACTTCTGTCTGAATTATCCAGAAGGCGATCATAATACACTCTAAGGACCTGTATAGTAATTAAAAAGCAGCTTTAGGAACTGATTCTTCTATTTTTTTAGTTTTATTTCTGTGCTAACCTCAAGTAATATACAAAGCACTCTCAGAAAATTTCTGTGGGTTTATTAAAAGCATGTCCAAACAATCATGACTGACTCATAATAATGTTTGTTTTAAATATTAGTTTTGATCATATATATTTGGAATAATACACAGCTACACTGTTGTCAATAAATAAAGGTAATTTGGGGGGACTGAAGCAGACTGTAGAGATGCGAAGAGTATTAAGGACTAGAGAAAGAAAGACAAGGACTAGAGAAGGTGAGTGACGGCCTTGCGGGTCACTCAACTATGGATAACAGAGCTGGGCACTGGTACCTAGGGGTCTCCAACTCCCCTACGGTGATTTCCTTTTTCCAAGCCAGATAACATTTTGAAAATTATTGGGAAATCAATAGATATTACTTGTTTTTTAAAAAGCACATTTTCTAGAAAAAGAGAGAATGTCTTACCTGGAGGGGAAGTTTGTTTTGGACATTTGATAATTATTTTTGCTGTAAGTCATTGCAGAGAGCAACCTACTAAAATAAATCTCTGATTATAGGCACAGGTTATGGAGCTGCAAGAAATAGTTAATCAGCCTTGCTACATTAATTAACTATTTCCTCAAAGTGTTATGAGTGTCCCGTCATTACTGTCTGTTTGGACCAAACTCTATCCTCCAAAAATACATGTGTTGAAGCCCTAATGCCCCAAAGAGACAGTATTTGGAGAGAAGTGCTTTAAGGAGGTAATTAAGGTCAAAGGAAGTCATAAGGTTGGGGCTCTAGTCCAATAGGGCTGGTGTCCTTAAAAGAAGAGGAAGGGACACCAGAGCTCTGGCTCCCTCTCTGCGGGCACATGGAGGAAAGGCCGTGTGAGGACACCGTGAGAAGGCGGCCGTCTGTAAGACAGGAGGAGAGCTTTCACCAGAAACCAGCACTAACGGCCCCTTGATCTTCCACTTCTGGCCTCCAGAGCTGTGAGGAAATTTCTGTTAAGGCACTCAGTCTGTGGTATTTCTGTTACGGCAGCACTAGCAGACTCACACACATGCGACATGAGCAATGTAGATTTTCGTTGGCAAAACTTCTGACTTTGAGTCCTGACTCTGCTATGCCGTTTTGGGCAAATTACTTAAACCTGTCTGCACCAGCATCTTTACCTATAAAGCGGAAGTAGTAATACCTACCTTACAAATCTCATATGGCAAAAATAGAATGACAACGTATGTGGAAACACTATAGAACTGATAAATATAACTATTACATCCTGCCTTGGATTCAGCATAATGGTGTTCAAGAATAATGACTGTAGTGTTTTCACTGTTGTCAAGTTGATGACATAATAGTATTATCCCTTTTTCTAGTACTAGTGGCTGTAGAGGCAAATGATTTAAGTTGCCCCCAGTCCTCCACTCCAACCAGTTTAAAAGCTATTTCTCTACAGGATAATCTAGATTCCCCACATATGCCAATAGTCACCCCCTTGCACTGAGGTACCAAAGACCTCATACAATATTCCTATGAGAGGAAGGAACTAAATTGAGCCAACCTCACGTATCAGGCATCAGCCTAAGCATGAATCAAGTATATTATTATCTAGCTGGCAATTTCGCAAAACCTAAGGCAATGTTTCCTCAAAGATCATCAACACATCTGCATTGAATCATCTGAGGTACTTGCTAAAATGCAGATTCCAGGGCCCCACTCTGGACTTGCTGACTTGAACGATTTGAGGACAGTGCCTGAGTTTATCCTTTCTTTTTTCTTTCTTCATTTCCGTATATAACTTACAAAAATCTTAAGGGTAAGGTTCCAAGACTTTTTAAACATTTATACAGCCATGTAACTACCACCAAGATCAAGATCTAGAACATTCCCAGCACCTTGGCAGGCTCCCTCATTCTCACTTCTGTTGATGTCTGTCCTCCTCCCTCCGCCCCAGGGGACTATTATTCTATCAGCATGTCTTACATTTTTAAAAGTAGGCATGTAAAATTTTCTATTATAAATCTAAATTATTGCAAGGGAGGTCATTTCTGGCATATTTATATTGTATTTGTGCTTTGAATTGATTTGCCTCAAACCCTTGATTACAGATTGTTTTAACTGATATATTACTCACATGTAAAATTTACTCTTTTAAAGAATGTGATTCAACGGCTTTTAGAATATTCACAAAGTTGTGCAACCACCACCACTATCTAATTCTAGAACTTTTCCATCACCCCAAAAAGAATCTTTGTACCCACTAGCAGTCACTCCTTATTATCCTCCCCTCTGCCAGCACAGCCCATGGCTACCATTAATCTACTTTCTGTCACCATGGATTTGCTTGTTCTGGACATTTCATATAAATGGAATCACATAATATGTGGCCCTTGGGGTCTGGCTTCTTTCACTCAGCATGTTTTCTAGGTTCATCCATGTTGTAGCATGTATCAGTATTTCTTTTTAGAGATGAATAAAATTCCATTGTGTGTGTGTGTGTGTGTATACACACATATACATTTTGTTTGTCCATTCATCAGCTGATGTACATTTGAGTTGTTTCCCCTTTTTGGCTATTATGAATAATTCTGCTAATAACATTTGTGTACAAATTTTTGTGTGGACATATGTTTTCAATTCTCCTGGAAGGAGTGGAAGTGCTGGGTCATATGCTAACTTTATGTTTAACATTCTGAGGAACTATCAAACTGTTTTCCAAAGCAGCTGCACCATATTACATTTGCACAAGCAATTATGAGGCTTCCAATTCCTCCATCATCCTCACCAACATTTATTATTATCTATCTTTTTTTTTGCTGAGGAAGAGTCACCCTGAGTTAACAGATGTTAGCTCTGTTAATAGATCTAACAGATGCCAATATTCCTCTATTTTGTATGTGGTGGCATGGTGGCCGATGAGTAGTGTAGGTCCACGCCCAGGAACTGAACCCAGGCCACCCACGCAGAGCACGTTGAACTTAACCATTAGGTCACAGGGTTGGCCCTATTATCTGTCTTTTTGATTACAGTCATCCTAGTGGGTATGAGGGGTACTTTACTGCAGTTTTGAATTCCCTAATGAATAATGATGTTGACTATCTTTTCATGTGCTTATTGGCCATTTCTATATCATCCTTGGAGAAGCGTCCATTCAAACCTTTGCCCACTTTTATTTTGGGTTATTTATCTGATACTGTTGAGTTGTAATAGTTCTTTATGTATTCTGGACAGTAGACATTCATCAGATATATGATTTACAAGTATTTTCTCCCATTCCATGGGTTGTCTTTTCCTTCCTACATAGCATCCTTCAAAGCATGAAATGTTTAACTTTGATGAAATTGAATTTATATATTTTTTCTTTGGTTGTTTGTGCAGAATATCTATATTTAACAAGCCAACCAGATGTTATACAGACTAGCGCCGGAGCGCCATGCAGAAGCCAAAGGGAATGCAAAATAGTAAGCCAGTTTTATACTTTGAAATCTCTTTAGTAAAATTATATTAGGACTTCTAGTTTGGCAAAAGTGTCTGGAAAGGAAAAAAGCCCTAAAGTAGTGGCTGACATTCATTAGACCCTTAAGAAATCTTTTTTGAGTGAACAGAAATGGAGCACAAATGAGAGTGTTGAGTTCAATCATTTCATATTTTTTGAAATGTTGAAAACAATGTGTCTAGCACTGTTCTCAGCACTGTGGATAATCAGTGAGAAAAAAAAGAAATCTCTGCCCTCACAGAGCTTGCATGCTGCTGAGGGAGGTGCACAATAAACACAACACATGACTTCTATGGCACGTTGGAAGTTGACCAATGTTATGGAAAGAAGAAAAACAGAGCAAGTCAAGAAAGACTGGAACTGCTAGTGGCATGTGAGGCTGCAGTATTCTATAGGGCGGTCAGTGTGGGCCTCATCGAGAAGGAGAGATTTGATCAAAGGCAGGAGGAAGCTGGCCCAGAGGATCAGTATCTGGGGAACAGCGCTGCAGGCAGAGAGAACAGCCCAGGAGGCCTGCGCTGCTGGTGAAGGGTGAAGGTGGGTGAGAGCAGGATGCAGCCTGAGGGGAAGCAGGGAGAGCTGCACATACAAGGTCTTACAGGCCACAGGTCTTTGTTCTGAATTCCTCCCTGTGAAGTAGGGTGTTCCTGCAAGGTTTTGAGCTGAGGACTTAAACTCATTTCATTATAATTAATATGAAGTAGTCACTAAAAATTACAAGCTATTATATTATGAACCTCATTAAATGCCTGAAAAGCTCAACAGTCATTGTCAGAACTCAATAATCTGACATCCAAGCATCTGAAAAATGCTAAAATGTAACTGTAAACATCACAAAAATCCAATGGCACACATGAACTACTCCCATAGCTGGAAGAAAGCAATGGCGTGTATGAGCCCAAGTGATGAAGCACGTTACATATTGTAAGACTGTCTGCCTTCTCCCTTATGCACTCATTCAACAGTACTTACTGAGCACTTGCTATGTGTCAAGCATTGGGAAAAGCAGTGAATAAATAAAATTACTGCTCTCATAAAGCTTCTATTCAAGTAGAGACAACAAGTAAGCAAAAATATAGACAGTGTCAAGCGACATTCAGTGTTATGAAGAATTAAGTGAAACAAGGGACAAAGAGCTGTAGGGGTAGAGATGGCCCAAGGCGAGCTCCTATGGAAAGGGGATATTTGAGCAGAGACCTGAAGGAGATAAGTGGGAAAGCTTTGTGGATAATGAAGGGAAGAATGTTCTAGGCAGAAGGAAATCAAGGGTAAAAATCCTGAGGTGGAGGATGCTAGATGCTTCCTAGAGTAAGACTTGGCCCCTGACAAAATGCTGCCTTAGACAATGCACTCCTTCAATGAAGTCAACGACCTCTCCTCGTCTTGCCTTTCTCCTTCTCCATCTTTCAGCAGATTTCTATTACCCACGTAACCTAAAGATGTACAGCCTGTGCCCATGTCCCAGAATATGGATCCCACTCAGGCAATTATGTGACCTACAGCGGAGTGCAGTAAGAATCCAAAGACCATACTTTTCCAAAGAATTACTTTCAGGGACCTTGCTGTGGCCAAAATTTCCGAGTGGAATGTACCTTCACTTAGCCATATATTTGAATGCGGGAAGATTTAGGAATTCAAATCGTAGCTCTAAAAAGCCTACAGAAATGAAATTTTTAAAAGCCCTTTTGAAATTTATGTCTCTGTAGGACATGCTTTTAACACAACAGCACATTCCCATTTTCTAGATTTCTTAACTACATTATTAAAATTAAAATAACTATATTCTTCATATAATAAAAATGGAAGAACATTTTTCCTCCCACTTTCCGATTAGTTGGCTATTTTTAACTCCCTTAAAGAAGATTGACCCAAAGTGATATCTACTTCAAAATATCCTATAAATCAACAGAAATTCCTAAAAACGGGAGATAAAGCATTTTAAACATCCTAAAATATATTAGTATTAAATACTTTAAAAAATTATCTTGACCATTGGCCTTCTTAATGCCAAATAGCTGAATGCATTTCAACAATATAAGCTATCAAATATTTCTTTTTACCCAGTTGTTGGCACGATAAAATCTTTATTTCTTGCATAATCATATTTCAATGACACAGAAATCTACCTCATGAACCCAAAGACGTTTGATCACTTCTTTGGTTTCTGCTGTTTCTGGTCTTGACAAACAAACGCCCTGAATGACACGGGAGAAGTCTCGGAGGTTGAACAAGTAGTGAGATTTGGCTGGCGTAGGCAAGAGATTTTTCATTGCTTCTTTATACAGAGTCATTGTACCATTTACAATTTGTGTGGTCAAATCTAGAAAATCGTCTGGAAACTTATAACTTAAAAAAATGATTTTAAATAAAAAGAAAGAAAAATGTTAGCAAATATAGAATTATAATACACAAATAATATTTAGCATGATTAGCTTAAAATTTTTTCTTTTTAATCTTGTTTTTTTTTCCTCTGGCTTTTTTTTTAATTTTTTATTTTTTTCTCCCCAAAGCCCCCCAGTACATAGTTGCATATTTTAGTTGTGGGTCCTTCTAGTTGTGGCATGCAGGATGCTGCCTCAATGTGGCCTGATGAGCGGTGCCATGTCCGCGCCCTGGATCCGAACCCTGGGCCGCCACAGCAGAGCGCTCGAACCTAACCCCTCAGCCACGGGCCAGCCCCTAGCCTAAAATTTCTATTCTGGTTAAATCAATTGATTTAGTTTAGAGAATTACCATTTCTTGTTATAATAATAGAATTTTTACTTCTTTTAAAGCTACTTTCCATTCATTATTTTATTTTCTGTCCAAAGGAACTCCATGAGTAAGCAGGACCAATTTAATGAACTTAAAACTACTTGAGTGAATAGAAGAGGCAGCCAAGGAACCCAGATTACATAACTCAAACCCAGCACCCCTGGACAATGTGTCCTAACCTCTTTCTTTCACTCCCTGGCATTCTCAATTGCATATAGATAGAATCCCTGAAGAACCCTGGTGAAACAGGTATTTTCAGAGAAACAGAAGAAAGAAAATACAAACATAGAAAAAGTAAGGAAAACAGAAAAAGAAAAAGAAGAGTGAAAAAGAAAGTGAAAGAAATAGTGAGCCGGGACAATAAAGGGCAAAGGGCATGACTGGAATAGAGAGAACTGGGGAGAGAACATTCATTTGGAAAAACTGGCTATCTTTAACTTCTGCCTTGAGGAGCAGCCCACTGTCCTCCTCCATCATCACGGCAAGGGCAAACAATGACAGTTCCCTGAGAATGACCAGCAGGGAGGCCACACTTGCACTGCTCAGCTCCACTTGGCTCCCCGACTTTTGTGTATCTTGTGGAGAAGCACTGTGTCCAGAGCCAGGAGCAACATTTCCCAGGGTACAGGCTCCAAGGCCATACTCAAACCTGGACATGGCCACCCCTAGGGAACTCAAGAGTTCTACTATGGGTATCAAAGGCACAGGATAAATCTAGCATATCTTTCCAGCATTAATTACACTATGTGGTGAAAATTCAAAATATTGATAATTCTAACATGGACATATTATACAGAAGAATATACATTTTTTATAGATTTTTAGGCTAAAATCCAAGACTTCAGACAAAAAAAGGAAAAAGAGAAGACTACTCTGGCCCCTCTGTGTTGTGCTCCCATACCTGGTGATGGGAGCAGTGGAGGGGAGCAATGTTACGTGTTCTCTTTTTCCTCACCTAGGGATGCTTTGGTGGAAATGTTTAAGAACCACTACTTATATTGATACATTTTTAAAAGATTTTATGCCCCGTAATGGAAAAACAAACACACCTTAAATTACTTACCAAATTTTTAAATGCCAGGTTAAGATCCTAGAGAAGATGGTAAACATGGATTTATCACTAAACTCATTGATTGTTACAATATTAAAATGTCGCATGTATCGAGGAGTTACTGGATTTCGACCACCACCTATACATTAAAAAGGATAACTCTTAACAATGTTACTAGTATATAACAGGGTATTTTCTCTAATATTTTACAGCATAAAACAACTTGAAAGATGGACGAATTCATGGCGCACAGAGAAGTTAAGAGTAACCTTGACCTCAAAACAGTTTGGACAACATTGACCTCAAAACAGTTTTCCCCTCAAGCTCAAGGTATTGTTTTCCTCGTTGAATTATCTTAATGAGTTCAACAAATTAGATACAATCTTGGGTCAGGTGTATGTTTCCAAGGGCAATCAGACAGACAGAAAGAGCCATTGGCCATGTTCTCCACGACTCACAGCCCAAAGCAGTAAATTGTAAACATCCTCATTACAATATAGTATTAAGATATAATATTATACAATATTAAGGGAACTCTGGTGTATCTGACTGACCAAACTTTAGGGTCCTTCCCACATGGCTGAAATTCACCACGACTTTGGCATATAGCCTGATTCTTCCCCGACATCTTGAAATGAATTTCCCTACGACTAGTCTGTAGTTCACATGGTCACTTCACCAGCTACTTGCATTTAAAAATTTGGAGATTATCTCAATTTCATAAAATAATGATTACGCTTTCAAATATGAGGCTTTAATAACTGACTTAGCATGTAACATCATTTTACCAAATTGACATTATCATCTTTAAATATATTGTATTTTTAAAAAGAAATTGCATTTGCTTTCTAAGGGATTCTATACTGAAATCTTTGTTAAAGAAGTGATTTTAAAAGTGCATAGTATCTCTAATATATATTTTGCATAAAAATATATAGGTTCATGTTTTATGTTTGTTTAAAGCCAGGTAAATCTGTATTTTGCTTCTATCACTGAATTATACAGCACTGATTTTGAAAACATGAATAATGTGTGAAAGCATGTAACTGACAGCAATGAGTCTAGAGACCAAAACAGTTCTGTATGTCTATGTATTTAGAAGCTTATAGTGAACACTGGCTTACCTGGGCAATTTTAAGGAATGTGAAAGGTTTGCAGAAGTAAAGGTAAGAGATCGTATCCCCAGCTCTGTCCTCAACCCTTCCTCCCAGACCACATTCAGAAATGGTAGTTATTTTTAGAAAATGGGGTCCAAGAGGAAATGATTCCTCACGGATTCAGCCTATTCCTCTATCCAGTCCCTGAAGAGGCAGAGAAAAGTGGACACACAGCACAGATGACTAGCTTGGGGTGGTGGGGGAGAGTTATAGTAGAGCTGAAGTCTTAGACCCAGAAGCAAGAGAGTCTTATTAAAAAGAAAGAAAAAAAGGGGCCAGCCCAGCGGCAAAGCAGTTAAGTTTGCACATTCTGCTTTGGCAGCCCAGGGTTCACTGGTTCAGATCCCAGGTGTGGACCTACGCACCATTGGGCAAGCCATGCTGCGGCAGGCATTCCACATATGAAGTAGAGGAAGATGGGCATGGATGTTAGCTCAGGGCCAGTCTTCCTCAGCAAAAAGAGAAGGATTGGTGGCAGATATTAGCTCAGGGCTAATCTTCCTCAAAAAAGAAAGAAAGAAAGGAAAAAAGCATTCAACGTGGCCCAGGGAGTGTGCTGAGAGCAAGTACTGATTTAGAGCAAACTGTCTGTATTAGAGGTCACATGAAGGTCAGGGAGTTTGGAGGCAAATATCAGAGAGATTCTCTGAAGAAGTGGTACACCAAGAAAAGGAATTTTTTAAAAAATAGAATACCAGCTGGAGTCCAGGAAAACAACAAAAATGTCAGTTAGTTGAATCAAGCCATTTTAGATATTCCAGCATAGAAAATATCCCCTACCTAGAGATTCCTTTGACTTTATAAATTTCTCTTGGAAAATATAAAAGATCTTTAAGAGTTAATTCTTTGGGCCATTTCCTACTTAAATTCCTCTCAAGAGCCTGTCTAAATCCAGAGTCTCACTAGAATGGGACCTGACTGGGGGGAGAGGAAAGGCCATCTCTGAAGCAAGGATGTTTCATAGAGGTGAAACTTTAAGGAAAGAAACAGAGGGAAATGAATTGCCCCAGGGGGATTTGGGTTCTCAGAATGCAGAGACAGGAAAAGGGGAGCAAAGTTCCAGAAGGTGGGAGAAAAAGAATTTGGAAGAGTTAGTGAGAGAATGGCCCCAACCAAGGCAACCCACTTGGCGATGTTGACCATCTGGGTATACACCCTTAGGTCACAATGTATACACATAGAAAATATCCACATATACACAACATAGTAACTCAAACTCATCAATTGGGTTTCTTTTTCTTTCTCCAGCTGTCTCTTTAGATATAGCCAAAGTGATTTTCAACATTAATAATCACAAACTCAGAAAATGTACCTGGAGGTCCCATAGCACACATGATTTGAATGTCTACTAGTTTAATCATGGAACAATCTTTCAGGTCATACCAATTCCAGTGATCTAACCACTGTCTAAGTAACTCGATGGGAGGTTGAGCCCCGTATACCTCCCGAGCAGGCATATTGACATCATCTACAAAGACAACCTAGAAGGAAAAGAGAAGAGGTATTAGAAAATGTTAACATCTTACTATCGTGTCTGTCCTTGTGTGTAAAGAATGTTGAGGCAAAGAATTAGATTATCTTCTCATGGAGTAGGTATGGGAGAAGAGATGTTTTCTTTTCAAATAAAGAATAACATCCCTTAGGGGCTGGCCCAGTGGTGCAGCGGTTAAGTTTGCACGTTCTGCTTCGGTGGCCCGGGGTTTGTGGGTTCGGATCCTGAGTGCGGACCTAGCACCACTTGTTGAGCCATGCTGTGGCAGGCGTCCCACATCTAAAGTAGACGAAGATGGGCACGGATGTTAGCTCAGGGCCAGTCTTCCTCAGCAAAAACAAGAGGATTGGCAGCAGATGTTAGCTCAGGGCTAATCTTCTTCTTCAAAAAAATAAATAAATAAAAATAACATCCCTTAGAATCCATGCATCTAAGGAATAGGGAGCCAGTCTCATTACTAACCTTTTTTGGTTAGGAGTTTAGGACTTATTAATCCTCTCAAATAATTTGTTTCTCAATATGTCTTCTCTCTTTTCCTTATACAACCTCAATACATTAAAATAAATGAGAAAAGTGTACTTAAAAATGATTATAAGCTCTGAGTGGTGACAGTGAGGTTGAGAAGGGTGCTCTTGGCAGAGGAACACAGATGAGTCAGTTGACAGCTGGGTTGTTTAAAGGCCTAGAAGAGCAGGCAGCAAAGACTCTGCCAGGTCAAAATGTTAATGAGAGAATTAGGAAGGAGGTAATTTCCCAGACGAATATTCTACTTTTAATTCAAAGGGCAACTGCTTGTTTTTAATGTCAAGTTGTCTAACGCACATACAAATGTGAACACACTTTTAGCAAAACTTCTTAATCAAAATTTGTGATAAAAAAAAAAAACTGGAAAAAGATGTCAAGCCCCAGTATATCTGGTTTCCTTGTTCTGGTTGCAGCTGTGGACATGAATAGGACCAGTGCTGTGTATACGTATAGAAACGAGAGCAATTACCATTCTCTTGCCCAAAGGAGGACCAAAAACTCCCTTTCTCCTTTTGTCCAGTTTTGACATGATAATATTCTGAGTTTGAGCTGCTGTCGTTTGTGCTGAGAAGTTAATTAGCAGAGGCTTGTAGATTTCTTTATTGAGTTGATTTAAAAGAAAATTCTATATAATAAGAAATAATAAAATAAGCCATAGCTGGAATTATATTCTGACATTTCAAAATAAACACCAAGCATCATTGTCAACACACTTGAATTTAAACTTGGCATGTCATAACAAGGTAAAAAGATGTGGAATCAACAGAAATAACAGTTACCATGTCAATGGAGAGTCTCTATGTGTCCAGGCTCGGAGCAGTGGCTTCTCCGATTTTCAAAACCAACTTGCAGAGGACACATTCCTTTTTAACATGAAGTCACAGGGACTCAGAAGTTAAGCAACTTGCTTGGGTCTTCAGACTGCCATTTGCCTCTCTCCAGATCAATGTTCATTTTAATACAGCTTATTATCTTTTCACTTAAATACCAAGTTTACCTGACTATAAGTTAGGAAGCTTAAATAACATAATTGAATTTTTAAAATGGAATTCACTGAAAAGCAGGTATCATTACCATGATTCTTAATCAAGATGTTGTGGTTCTACAAATCATCTTGTAGAAGAATAATGAGATAGGAAAACATTTACAATACATTAAGTAGAAAGAAGCAGATTACAAAATAAGATACAAAGTATATTGCCAATTTTGTGAAAAAGTTGGGGGTTTTTTTCCCTAGGCTGTTAATTACCTGGGCTGAATTTGATGGAGGCACAAATGACAAAAGGCTTAATTTTTCTCCAACCACTGCCTTAACCATGTCAAGTCTCCATTCCCTGACTCTTGATGCTATCAGGGTAAATCCTCTAGCTTTCTGTACACTTTCAGTTATTTTTCTAAAATCCAGGCCAAATCAACATCTTGATTTAAAATCTCAGTCTAAATCTCTCTCCTCCCTGCTCTCGGATATTCCCTGACACATACTGCATTTAGTTTATGATAAAGGTATCATCTCAATCGGTTGTGAAAGAGATTATTCAATAAACGATACCAGGACAATTACTAAACTATACACCCAAACATATTCCAAAAGGATTAAAGGATTAAATTAAAATATAAAATCAATAAAGAACTAGGAACAGATACTGTCGTAAATTGGGGGAATGTGAATTGACTGGGAAGCTGCAATGGGGGAGGGACCACTGAGGGCTCTTTCGCTCTCCTCCGCCACTTCCCCTGTCTTCCTCCTGTCCCATGGTTAGGCAGGGGCAGAGCTAGGGGAAGAGAGGCAAAAGTCCAGCTTCATTGGTGTCACTGTGGTTCTCTTTTGTTTAATGTTTTCTCACCCACTGTCATGGCCAGCTTCTAAATGCTTGCTGTCTGAGAGCAGATGTGCAGGTTCTTTAGATACTCCAAAGGGACAGCCACACTGCACAGTTCCCTGACATCAGGGAACTAATAGGGATCCCCCACTGCTGTGGGCAGTCATCTAGAATGGAGATCCAAGAAGGCTCGAGTCCACTTATCTCCCACATTGTCCAATTGACCCTCAAGGAAATGTGCACTTACCTGCCATGCCAAAGGCTGGGGGTGCTATTTACTTAGTTCCAGGCAGCTTTCTGCCTTCAGAAACCTGAAACTAGAGGCAAGAACTGGTCTTTGATCAATATGTCCCCCTAAACTCAAGGGAACACACGCTGTCCAAAGCTACTGAGATGTGGGGCATTATCTGTTGTAATAGCTAGCATTTTCTTAACTAATACACAATGGGTATGATTCCAGAAATCATTAAGAAAAATCAGTCTTATCACTACCTAGGAATCATTTAGATATTAAGTAATTTAGAAAAATAAATATCAAGTGTAATTAACTAAAACACCCTTTCCACGGGATATGAAATTCTTCATCCTGAACAAGCTATTTTTATTAAAATACCCCAAAAAAGGTACAATAATTTAGTGATATAAAATGGCATCATATCTTTCATCAATTTTCTCAGTTACTCAAAAATTCTCTGTGGCTCCAACATCAAAATATTTGAGCACTTAAAAAATATTAAGTCCATTATTTTAGGTAATTTAAAAAATAACATCCTTAGAAATATTATGCACTCTTTAATATGTATATTTCTACAATACTTACAATAATATAAACACTCTTTCCAGTTCCTGTTGGTCCTACAAATATTGAAGGCTTTTGATGGGTGGTCAACAATTCCATTAATGCAGAGTATCGAATTGTGTCCAGAGTGGGTACAATGATTTCATTAAACATCATATCCTTAGGAATGGAAGGAGCTTCTGCCAATTTCTTTATCCATGGTTCCCATTTTCCTATTCCCTGTTTATAGTAAACAGCCAAGTAGTGAATGCTATGTTATAAAATACTTTTAAAAGTTCTGTACTCCTGTGCCATTGTAGAAAAAAATCAAAGATCAAGACCAAAACCCCTTGATATTTATACATTTATTTTTATCCTTTAAAACAATTCACCCGAATTTGAAAGTTATATTTTGTGTTAAATTAAGGAGAAACCAGGCTTTTACGTGAATGAAAATGAAATGGCAATGCTATGATACTTTTGATGTCCTGAAACCACTAATTATGTCAACCCGAAGATGAGTTATTTTGGCCAAATGTTAGATTCTTGAAGGCACTGAGAAAATTAGACTAATCAATGTGTTAAAGAGTAAAGAATTTTATTCAATAAATGTTAAATAAATAAATTTTACTCAATAAAAAAGATAGAAATTTTTTCTACCTAGAACATCAGTTGTATATTGCTTGAGTTTTATAACGGTATTTATAACATCAGCTTATTATTTCAGGCAAGATTTCTTTTTTTTTAATTGTGGTAAAAAATACCTAAAATTTACTTCAACCATTTTTAAGTGTACAATTCAGTAGTGTTAACTATATTCACGTTGTGCAACAGATATCTAGAACAGACATCTTAATATGAGATTATTATGAATTAACATTATACTATATCTTTGCATCCAGTAAGCTTATGAACTAAAATTTTAAATTGCTATGACAGCATTTATAAGAAAACATTTCAAAAATATCGTGTTAACTCTCTCTCCTTAGGTAAATACCACTGCCCTCTCCATTCTTACAGAATCAAATTCAAGCTCCTGGTCACTCAAATCACATCACAATTCAGATGCATCCTTCTTTCACACCTTCATGTGTCCCATAACCCAGCCTCAGTGATGGACCTACTGGTTCCAAACACGCCCTGGGTCCCTGGGCCTTGACACATGGCACTCTTTGGGCCTGGAGCGCTACGTGACACTCTTCTGAAGAGGTCAGGAACTCACTGAGGGCAGCACTGTGCTTTATTCATTTTTGTATCCTCTAATAGAGGTTTTTTTGAGGAGGCTGAATTCGCATCAGTCTGAAAAACTGTATTGCAAAGAAATCTCTAGAACTCTCTAGAACTGACGATGAAATAATGCCCTTTCCATTCTTGGTAATCTTTTCTAACATGGATATTTTGCCCCCATATGGGAAAGGAAAAATTAAGAATCAGAAAACCTGGAATGGACAGTCATTTAGAGATTGTGTGATCCTGGGAAAATCACATAATATCTCTGAGCCCCAATTCCCTCAATGGTAAAATTTGCAAAATAATCTTCTTTCCTATTTCAGAGATATTGGGAAACAAAATAGAAATGATTGTGAAAAAGCTTAATAAACCGCAAAGTGCTCTGAAAATGCAGGGTATTGTTAGTAACTTGGAAAAAAATTAAATTAGTAAAGATGAAGGATATCTTGTGGTTGGCAGGGTGAAGAATCTCCTCTGAGGTGAGCTTGGCAATATATCTCAACAGCCATAAAACTTAAAAATGGATATGGTAACCCCTTTTCTAGGAACTTATCTTAAAGAAATAATCAGATATGTACACAAGGACTTATGTACAAGAATGTGCACCAAAGCAGAAAAGCTAAGAAACAAGAAAACAGTTCAATGTCCAAACGTAGGAAACTATTTGAATAGGTCATGGTCCATCTAGATGGTAGAATATAGGGAAGCTTTAGAAAAATAAGTTTATTAGGGAAACATTAATGAGAAAGGAAGGTATTCTCTTCATTAAGGGAAAAAGAAGGATATAAAAACTACCCATTGGAGATACGGTGTGATCCCAATTTTACTTGAATCTGTACATATTTAAATAATACGTATTCCCAAACTTTGTTCTCAAAGCAGTACTTATGGGAGCTGTTACACAAAAACAAACAAATAAACAAATACCGCCCAGGTTTTACTGCCCAGTCTGTTGGGAAGAGCTGAGTTAATCCTAACCCAGCTGTGCTCCTGCAGGACGTCTGAGCTCCTGTAACGTGCTGACACACACCACGAACCTCCAAGAGGTGTCCTTGAACAGCACTGCCTAGTGATGGACCAGACGTCATAATGTGTCATTTTATTTAATGAGTACATTCGGCCCATCAGGTGTTATTATTTATCTCATTTTATCAGTGAGAAAAACAAGGTTCAGGGAGACTACATAACTAGTCCAAGGCAACCCAGAAAAAAAGGTGCCTTTACTAGGACTCAGACCCAGCGATGTCTGACTTCAAAGCCAGGGTGCCTTCCTCTGCTTCATGCCATCTCTTAAAGCAAACGGTGGTGACAAGGCGATCACAGAGCGGAGACGCGCTGTGTGTCTTGGAGGGGACTCTGCCAGGTCGGCAGCTGCAAATCTCGCTTCAGAAGTCTTACCTCAGTGACAAACTGATAATCATAAATTGTTCCTTTTTCGGGAAATGGGACAGTTAGTGCTTTCGAAGATGTTTGTTCAGTGCCACT
The DNA here is from genome assembly GCF_041296235.1 of Equus asinus. NCBI lineage: Eukaryota > Metazoa > Chordata > Mammalia > Perissodactyla > Equidae > Equus > Equus asinus. The sequence continues at coordinate 131,466,871 of NC_091793.1, forward strand.
CAGTAATTTAAACTTATTTTGCGTGAGTTCTGAAATTGGGCCTTCCATTAGTTCTCGAAGAATCTTATCAAATTTCAGCCGATCATCATCTTTACAAGAAGCACCGATGGACCAAATCAATGAAAACAGAAAAATGCCCTGCAGCGGAGAGACGAGGAGATAGAAAGCATTAAAGAGTAACTGTAATCTATCCTTGAACTGAAACAGATCAGCCAGATTAGTATCTCTGAAAGGAAATTAATAAACTGGTATATAATAGTAAGTTATCTCAGGATTTTGTAATAATTAGGTTTTTTTTCCAACAAATTGCATGTCTCATAAAATCTTACTATCAGAGAAGATAAGACAACGCAAAGCATGAATTCTAGCCATGGTGAAACTTTAGAAAAGTTAATCTAGTAAATCACGTGATATTTTAAGTATATGGCAGGATCTTGATATTGAAAAGAACATGAGATAACTTTTTATTAAGGTATAAAGGTATATTTTAATAAAGAATAATCAACCCACAGTCCACGTGTTTTTTAAATTTACATTTTGATATGGTGTTTTTTTTAAAGTAGAACAAATTTACATTCTCGTATTTATCTGTTGTAATAATGATCTAAGCACTGATGACATCGCTAGACTGTCACCCTGCAAACCGTCTGCTAAGAGACAGGCAGAGAGAACAGGAAGGACCACGAGATCCACCACTAAATGAGAAACCCTGTTTGCTTGCTTTAAAATCAAATCTCTTTTTTAATGGCAAAGCCAGCACGGCCTTGACTGTGCTCATAAAGGTGTGGACCCTACTCTGACACTGTTCACCTGCTCCTAGATTACTCACAGACCGGGTCTCTCTGGAACTATTTAAAACTAAGTTAAAAATTAATTTATTTCACAAAATATAAGCAATAAGTAACATAGTGACTATATTAGAAGTGCTGCCATTAGCAATATATAATTTTTTATTAAAGAATTTTCAGTCCGTTGATAATTTTACTTCTATTCTAAAGATATGTTTAGGGGGCCGCCCAGTGACACAGCGGTTAAATGCACACGTTCCGCTTCGGCGGAGCGGGGTTCACCGGTTCAGATCCTGGGTGTGGACACGGCACCGTTTGGCACGCCATGCTGTGGTAGGCGTCCCACATATAGAGTAGAGGATGTTAGCTCAGGGCCAGTCTTCCTCAGCAAAAAGAGGAGGATTGGCAGCAGTTAGCTCAGGGCTAACCTTCCTCCAAAAAAAAAAAAAAAGATATGCTTATAGATTACACATTTTCTTACTTTTCTCAATCCAAACATATATTTATACACACACGTGCACACACATATATATTTTAAACATTAATATCTCATAAAAAAGGGAAGAAAATAAAGAAAAAGACTAAGGAATTATTATGACTTGGAGGTTGAAGGTGAGGTGAATCTCATTGTCAAACAGGTCATCGGCATTTTGGAGACTGGTCATTTCTGAGACTGGTCAAATGACCCCAAATTTCAGTAGCAGATCTAAGGGGGTTATTGGGCTCCACCCGAACCTCACGATGAAATGGAACTGCCAGTTGGGTAGCTGCCCTACCAGCCCTTGGCATTTTGGACCTGACTTTTTCCTCACTGTTCAACTAGCACCCTCTGTGCAGCCTCCAATTCCAGGGGGAAGATGAGGTTTGTTAATTAGGAAGCAGTGGGGAGAGCAACAGATACCCTTTTATTGCAAGACACAAAGAGCACGCGGCCTCACCTCAAGTAAAGAGTACGTTTCTCGATCATTTCTTCCTCTTACTTTGACATCATCAGCAAAGTCATCCATAAAACAGTCAATTAGGTTCATTAAGGATCGGACTAAGTTTGTATCTGAAGTAGGAGATAATTCCTGAAAAATCAGAAAGAAAAGTCTATAAAACAAATTAATTTAAATCAGGCACTAACTAAAATAGCATCAACTAATATTTATTGAACTCATTCAATTAGAACATGCATAGCTTCTATGAAAGATACTGCTATAACAATTCTAGTGTTATGGACGAGAAGCTGAGGCACATGTGAACTCCCTGGTCTAGAGTGTGGCAGCCGTGGACGTCACATCCAGGGAGTGCGCACTTTTTAACCAGTCTTTTTCTTTTTCTTTTTTTTTTTTTTTGGAGGAAGATTAGCCCTGAGCTAACATCTGCTGTCAGTCCTCCTCTTTTTGCTGAGGAAGACTGGTCCTGATTTCACATCCGTGCCCATCTTCCTCTACTTTATATGTGGGATGCCTACCACTGCATGGCTTGCCGAGCGGTGCCATGTCCGCACCCAGGATCCGAACCGGCAAACCCCGGGGCCACTGAAGTGGAACATGTGCACTTAACCACTGAGCCTCCGAGCCAGCCGCAAAACCAGTCTTATACTGATTCTCAAATTTAAAAAATTTACTGTTACATGTTTAGTTAATTTAATCAAAGACAGAGATTCTATGTTATACCAATTTTATAAACCAAAACACTAAAAAATAATCTTTCTAAAACGGTAAGTAATAAATAAAGCCCATTCTAGAACTTCTTTATAAGCTACAGCAGTACTCACGCTAAACTCATCCCTGTGCGATCTATTATCAAGTCTTAAAGAGCACAAAACACCGCTGGAGTGCTGTAGATGTTGTGTAGTTTACTTTTGGGGGTCTCACCATGACAGTTTATAAAATGACAAAACAGCATGCACAGTTCCTAGACCCAAGCAGCATATTCAAGTCTCGAAGACCTGTCTTCTTCCCTCCAAGCCTCCTCCAGCCTTTAAAGTTGTATTGCTTCGTGGTTAACATGTAAAAATTAACTATCTGAAATGCACTCTCTGCAGATGAGAAGCGGCTGACTTCATACTCGGCCACAATCCCAGTAGTAGCAGGCAGAAAGGACAGCTGAGTTTCACACTGAGGATACAATGCTAAAACCCAAAGAGTTACAACTACAAACAGGACAGATACTTATGACTACTTAGTGAATAACGAGCTAGTGATTTCTTCAAGATAGGACAAAAGTATATAGTACATCTTAGAAAGCTTGCATGAAAAGTGGGGTTTTTTCCTGTTTTGCATTTGAAAGGATAAGTTCCAGTTACATGGAAAATTCGTTTATTTGTACTGCCTATATTCTATGACAATGCCAGAAAAAAAAACTGTAACATTTGATTATAACTTTCAATTGATACATGTTTAACTGCTTTTGAAACATGATGACTTCATACCTACAACATATTACCATTCCAGCCAAGCTTCTCGAAAGAGCAGTCTACACCCACTGTCGCCTCAGTAACTCCCACATTCCTCAACCACCTGCCCTGAAGGGCCCCTGCGTCTCCCCTGAAAGTGCTCTGGCCCACGTTCCCCCATGATCTTCTCAACTGCCAAATCCGGGGACATGTGCCAACCCTTTCCTGCCTTGACCTGCCCTCTTGGTACTTTCTGATGATACTGACTACTTCCTTCTTAAAATGTTCTCCTTGTCTCCCTCTCTCTTCCTGAAATTGCCAGTGCACCCCGGATTCCATCCTTTGCTCTCTTCTCTTTTGTTCTCTGGATTTTCCCCTTAGGTGATCTCCATTAGCATGGTTTTAAACTCTACTTCCAGACCTGTACCTTGAGCCAAACTTCTGCCTCAAGCTTTTCTATTGTATTCCAACATCAGGAAAATACCAGCCCCGTGTCCCTATATTTGTTCTAGAGCCAAAATCTTTCTGAAAGACCTTTAGTCGCCATCTCCTAAAGCATAAATTAAGCACACTTTCCATGCAATTTCCAGCTAGGGAGGGTTTAAGAGCCTCCCTGGAACTCCATCAACTCTCTTCTCTCCCCTCGGTCTTTCCCCTCTCCCAACCCCCAGGTTGTATTGAAAGAAAGAAAAGTGGATTTGCCTACTTTAGGACCTTTACCAATGCTGCTAACAAGGACTGACTTCCCTCCCTGAATTCCAGTTTTTTTTAGCTATTGACAGTAATGCCTAAACAATCAGATGCACTCATGTTAAATACAGTGGATTCCTCATTTAGTATCCCTAAGCCGTAATTTGCCTTCCTCCATTATCACTCATTATCCAGTTCTTTAGATGCCACAAATGAGATTACTTCTTAAAATTATCCTTTTTCTGATTATAAGATATTTATTTTAGTAACTTTAAAAAATAAAGAAAATTATAAAAATGGAAACTATTTTAAAAACTAATAGTCCATCAGAAATGAGAGAGCAGATTTTAGCCAGATGTGGTTTTCACCTAGATGTGATTAGGTGGGCCGCTGACTGTTTTTTTTTAAAGATCAAAAAGATTATCACCCATACGTTTTCTCAAACCCCAAGATGCTTTATTTAAAATATTTTTTGGAGAATGACTATATGAATTATAATCTCCTCACTTTAATCAGAAAAAAGTTTTCAGTCAAACCAGTTAAGGAATTATTTTAATATCTGGTAGTTGAAAATAAAAACAGACATTAAAACTGACATATATAGCTAATTTGGATTTTCCATTTATTTTTTATGTGTCAAAATTCCCATCCCTCTTACCTTCGTATGCTTTCTGATAAATTCGACAGAAACAGGGACAAATCTGTCAAATAAGCTTATTATAAATTCCTTCTGAATAATACTGACTGCAGGAGGTAGAAGATTTATCCAAGACAACATCAGTGGTCTCCAGCCCAACATGTGAGGCTCCATGTAAATCATACCACACCTAGAAACCTGGGAAGACAAGAATTGTTCACCATTAAGGAACACTTATAAAAAGAAATATGACTGGTACATCTGTTTCTTACAACTTTCAGAAAACCTGTGGGAAAAAAAAAAAAAGCTTAATTTTATACTAAATGGTCCTAGACAAGAGGAAAAGCTCCCCAACTCTTAAATTTGTCAAGTGTATCAGCAGATGCGTCTGCCCTTGGAGAAGCACAGGTTGCTCTTAAAGTAAATTCATTTAAAATCAAAGTTACTAAGTAATAAACATATTTATAACACTTCAAATTTACAAGCAGATGCCAAAGGTGAGAACTTACAGTGGCAGGAGAAGCAACTTCCAAATCCATTGGTTCAAAAATAAGATTCATTTGTGGTGACATTTGAATAATCTCCCCGCTCATCAGACACAGCTTTTTGTTGTCATCCAGCACTGTATTCATATTCTCAATCCACACTGCATCTACTGGTCCATCGAAAATTAACCACTTCCTATCTGGAGTCTGGTTTATGCATTTGGTAAATAAAGAGCAAAAATGTCATAATGATAATTTAAGGAAACAGTTCAATAATATTTCAAAGTTTAAAAGTGTAACTCCTAAAATTAATTTCACCATGAAAATGTAAAGGCGTCTTTTGAACAAAGTGTATATACGTATACACATAAGTGTACGTAGATATCTATGTAAATATATAGTCACTAAGGATGCCTACATCTGCCACGGACAAGACAGAAATATCACATCTTTTCTTAAGAGTCCATCTTTTCCAATGTTTCTGAATTCATATATAACATGTCTTACAGAGTAATTTCAGTAGAAAACTACAATTGCCAGGGAAAGCAGCATTTTCATTTGGATAATCTGACCCTGTACGGCATTGTGTTCACACAGATTAATTACTCTCCTGTGATAAGTCAAGTTATTTCTTGCCCCTGCTGAGTGAATTCACACATCACATGCACATCCCACGGTGACAGAGGACATTAATATCAACGTAACACACACAGTCCCATGACGATAAATGTGAAATTATTTATTCATTGTCTGGAACATAGTAAATGCTCGACAAATATTAAGGAGAGGCCAGGCACTAACAGGAGATTGCGAGAGCTGAGTCTCCTTTCCAGACCCTCACAAATCAGCCTTTTTGTGCCCAGGGATGACGCTTTGGTTCACCTTCAGCAAATGTGAATTTGAGTTGAAGCAGTGAAGGATTTGAGTCCATCTTAACACATTCTTGGTCCCTGCAGCCCACTGCGTTAATCTACGAGACATGGGCCTGTCACGGGCTCAGGCCACCCCAGACTCACACCCAGAGGCCAGCTCCGGCCATGCTCAGGAAGCAGGAAGAGCCCGCACCCCGAGATCACCAGAGATCGACGCTCCCTCGCGCCGCGGGCTTCCCGTGCCTGTTCACCTTCACTTTGGGGAACACGGCCAAGTAAGGACAAGACAGTGGGCTCTGCAGTCTGAAGGGCCTCACTTCTAATTTGGCTCTACTACTTGCCAGCTTTGTGACATTGGTCAGCTACTCAACCTCCCTGAGACTCAGTATTTATGGGGCGTAGCTTCCTGGAAAATGTAACGTGAGCTATGTAACTGAGTATAAGGTGGGCGATAGTGCATGATTATTTCTGTACAACTAATGTAACTGCCTACATTCTCTAGAGACTTCATATGCTCATCTGGGCCAAAGTGTATCCACTGTGGCAAGAGAGGACCTGAGAAGTGACAGAAAGCTCTCTCTGCCTCCCCTGGGCCTCACAGGTATTTATATCCTGGAAATGACTCATGAAGCCTGACACTGGGCAGGATCTCTGCCCCGTGAGAGCCAGTCCTCATGTGACTCATTGCCCAAGGCCCTCAGCCAACAAGAGCAGAGGTGAGATTCGATGTTTTTCTATTATTACACTGACTCATGAGTCATGATCAGCTGTGTGCTTAATTGGATAAAGAGCACCAAATTAGGATGTATGGTATTCAGAATAAAGAAAATAGTTATTAAAAAAAAGATTTAATAAATAAATTAAATGTCTCTAGCCTAGGCCCCTTTTCCTTTAAGACCAGCCATAGCAAGCTGCCTCCCATAGGACCACACTCTATGGAGAGCCCACGAACACAGGGCAACCGAGTAAACATTTGCTGGTGTGTGGACACTTTTCGTAGGACTGACAACAGCCACTCAGCAGGACAAGCAGAACAGGCCAGGAGTAGGTAAGTACCCGCTCCCATTCACAGCAGTCAGCAGCTGGCTCATCCTTACCTCTTCTGCTTTCCACAGGCAGCCCTTCCTAACACACTAGAGGGAAAATGTTGGAACTTGAGAGCAACATTTGGAAAAGTCGGCAATGTCTTCTGTAAGCACTGGTGGAGTGCATCTAACAACAGTGCACCGGTGTGACAGAGGCAGCAGCCCAAAGGTAGGCAAAGCAAGAAGACTACTGAAGGAGCAAAAGGATCACAAAAGGCAGAGGCTCTCCCTCCTGGATCATTGAGCCTGAAAAAAGAAAACCAGAAATCCTTTCCCCTGTCCTTTTCTCTCCTGCCCTCCCTTCTGTAGATACCGGGGCAAAGGTGCTTGCCAGCATGGTCTCTGGAATCTTTGGAGATGCTAACAATGTTCTTCACAGAAACACTGCCAGACTATCCAGTAATGTGTTTTAAATAAATATCTTGAGCTATAAATATAAATGTTTGAAACAATTGGAAAAAATCAGGAATTGGGCAGAAGGAAATATCACACCCTATCTAAATAGGCATAGGAAAGTTTCAGTACTTACCGCTGAAGAAGCAAACGCTCTAAAACTGACGGCGAGGATCCCATCAGACCACTCGTGGGACACCAAATCAAACTGTCCGTACAGCTGGCCCATGGTGACAGACTTAGGATTTAAAACAGTAATTTGAACCTTGTTTTCTTCCATTAACCCCTGAATGGAAAAGAAATCAATTATTTAGTTAGTCAGAAGAATACTTTCCTCATAGAAAACATGATTGTGTATGTAGAAAATACTACAAAGAAACTACCAAAAGTAAAGAGTGCATTTAACAAGGCTCCAGCATACAAGGTCAATATATAAAAATCCATTGTATTTTTTACATAATGTCAATAAACAGTTGAAAAATAAAATTTTAAAAATGCCAATTACATTAGTATTTAAAAACTCATAAATTACTTAGGAATAAATTAGCCAGTGTTGTGCAAGTTCTAGAGATCTAAAACTGCAAACTGAGAGATGGCAAATTCTTTTTAGTAAAGGGTCAGATAGAAAATATTACAGGCTTTGCATCTTACATATGGTCTGTCACATATTCTTCTCTGTTTTTCTTTCTTTTCTTTTCTTTCTTTATAAACCTTAAAAAATGTTAACACCATTCTAAGCTCATAGACATCACAAAAATAGGCTTTGGGCCAAATTCAACCCATGGGCTGTAATTGGCTGACTCCTGCTACAAAACATTTTCTGAGAGAAAATTAGGAGACCTAAATATAGGGAAATGAGTATCTTTCTCAAGGAGTGGAAAAGTTAATATTGGTAAGTCATCAGTTTTTACCAGAACCTTGAAAGCTGGTGTGTGGCATCATACAAGAGATGTTAATACCCTTGGGGCATAGGCTTTTTTACATTTTTAATTAATAAACTTAATTTTTTTAGCGTAGCTTTAGGTTCAAGAAAAATTGAGCAGAAAGTACAGATATTCATGTATGCTCTCACCCGTTCCTGCCCCACAATTTCCCTTATTATTAAAGCCTTGCATTGGTGTGGTACATTGTTATGATTGATGAACTGATATTGATATGTTATTATTAACTAACGTCCATGGTTTACATTGAGGTTCATTCTTTGTATCGTGCAGTCCTATGGGTTTTGCCAAATGCACAATATCATGTATCCACCATTACAGTATCATACAGAACAGATCCACTGCCCTAAAAATCCCCTGTGCTATACCTATTCATAGTCATTTCTTTTTTATATACAACAACGTAACAAGTTCAACTCTTCCCAACACTGCCTTCTACTTGTCACCCTGGAGCTTAGGACACAAACTACCACACTGAAGAAAAGATGTGGGAGTGATGATATTAACCAGTAAAACAAGCTCTAGCTCAGGTCTTTGCTTTCTTGTGCCCTGGAAGGGGGTAACAATGTGTCATCCTAAATTCAGAAGCTGGGGAAAGCTGTATCATCTTCTTAGGCACGATGACGTTGCTGTCACCAAAGCAAGGTTTTTGTCCCAAATGCATCAAGGCTAGTGTGAAGCTGTAGATTGCATGCAGTGGCTATGGAGGCCTGTCCCTTTTAAATCACCACAATGTTGCTCTCAGAATTTCCTGGTAATGAACCATTTTGGGCTTTATAATCGGACCAGAATACATGCTCATACCTTCATCTTCTTTAATCTTTGGGTGGCACACGTCTGGCTCTTTTAGAGACTTGTTTATTTTTTTATAGCAAAAACAATTAGTCCATATAACAAACAAGAAAACAGGAAAAACACAAACAAAAAAACTCAAGAAAACACAGGCAGGATGGTAGGAAGGCAGGAAGGGTAAAAGGAAGGGAAGGGAGGGGAAGAAAGGAAATAGCATGGAAGTATAAAAGCATAAGTAACAGAATAAACAGCCTATCAGCTTGTATAACAATAAACATAAATGAATTTAAATTTCCCTAGGAAAAGATAAAGACCATCAAACTGGAGAAAATAAAAGTCAAGCCATTTATTCTCTATGAAAAGTAAATCACAGTCATATCCAGAGTTAAAATTAAACCCATGGGCAAACACATATGCAAGGAGAAAGCAGGGGTTGCAATACTGAAGTTAGACACAGGGGAGCCAAGGCAAATAACAGTACAAGGACATAATTTTCTATTGGTTGAAGGGGGAACTCCACGATGAAGACATTACAAATTGCATAGAAGTTACAAACATTGAAATATATGAAGCAAAAACTATTTGAAATACAAGAAGTAGACAAAAACGTAATATTAGTTGCAGAATTTAAAACAGTCCCATTCCTTTAGCATAAGAAGTAGATCAAACTATGATGTGTAGGACAGAAATTTTGAATAATATCACTGCCATTATTTATTATATATAAATAAACATACATGTATTATATAATACAAACACATACATTTCAATGCAACACCACTAGCAGCCAAGTAACAGAACTTTGCATCACAAATCTAACTACCCAGAAAATAAAAAATACTCTCCTAAAAGTATAAAAAGAAAACCATCAGGTTTTTTTGTGTTTTCAGACATTTTTCTACAGTGAACGTTACCTTTATAATTAAAATTTTAAAAAGAAGAAATAAAAGGTTGAGAATCTGTGACATATCCTTTATATGGTGAACTTTCTACTTGCTTCACAATACTTTTCTAATTTCATTTTCTCTTTGACTCATTTTCTTCATGATTTTAAATTGCTGCATTAAAATCTCTTTTAAAATGAGCATACATTCTATCTTGTACAAAGCTGATTATGAATAAATTAATGCACTAATAGCACAGTTACCTTTTCACATATATCATTTAGTGCTCCGGCTAAGACACGATATGCGCTGGTTTTTCCTCCAAACGGTTCTCCAACAATCATAAAACCATGACGCACAATCATCATTTCATATATTTGAAGAATCTTCTCAGAAAAGAATCTGGTCATTTGCAAATTCATGGAGTCACAGTTATCTTTGATAGCTGCCAGCAAATCATTGTAATCTGGTTTGGGTAATTTCACCCCAGGAAACAAATCTGAAGTAATTCCCTGATGATAAATGGTTTGGGGATTTACATTATATATCTATAAATTCTCTCTCTCTCTTTCTATCTATCTATATGTCTACATACACATATATACATATATACACACACACATAAACATAATAAAATTTCTCTCATCTTCATATTTAATACTGATAGAAATAGAGCCATTAAATAATAATAGTTCAATTGTATTTTTAACACCTTTACAAAGGTATGATTGACATACAATAAACTGCATATATTTAAAGTGTTTAATTTGATAAGTGAAACCATTACCTCAATCAAGATAATCAACATATCTTGTGACCTTTTGTAAACCTCCTTCCCATCTCTCCTTATCGCCTCCCACCTCTATCCCCAGGAGACCACTGATTCACTTTCAGTTGCTATTTTTATTTGCATTAGCTAGAATTTAACATAGATGAAATTACACATATGTGTCCTACTTTTGTTGGTCTGGCTTCTTTCACTCAGTATAAAGATTTGAAGATTCACACATGTCACCGCATGTGTAACAGTTCATTCCTTTCATTGCTGAGTAGTATTCCACTGTATTGAAGTGCCACAGGTTTTAAATCCATGGTGGACATTTTCGTTGTTTCCAGTTTTTGGCTATTACAATTAAAGCTGCTATGAACTTTTGTGTATAAGTCTTTGTACAGAGAAGCACTTTCGTCTGTCTTGGGTAAATATCCAGGAGCAGAATGCTAGATGATATGGCGGGTGTGCATTTAACATTTTAAGAAACTGCCTGTTTTCTAAAGTGGTTGTACTATTTTACATTCACCCCAGCAGTGTATGAGAGATCCGATATTTGGTATGATCAATCTTTTTAATTTTAGTCATACTAATAGGTGTGCAATAGTATCTTAATGTGGCTTCAATTTGTATTTCCCAATGACTAACATATTTGTATGTGCTTATTTGTCATATATATATCTTCCTTAGTGAAGTGCCTGTTCAAATCTTCTGCCCATTTTTAACTGGTTTATTTTCTTAATGATGTTTTGACCATTTTTAAAATATTCTAGATACAAGTCCTCCATCATATATCTAATTTCCAAACATTTTTTCCTAGTCTGTAGCTTGTCTTTCATTCTCCTATCAGTGTCTTTCAAAGAGCAAATGTTTTTTAATTTTGATAAGTCCAGTTTATCAATTTATTATTTTATGCATGTGCTTTCGGTGTTGTACTTAAGAAATTTTGTTGGGGCCGACCCAATGGTGCAGCGGCTAAGTTCACACATTCCGCTTCTAGGCAGCCTCGGGTTCACTGGTTCGGATCCCGGGTGCGGACATGGCACCACATGGCACGCCATGCTGTGGTAGGCATCCCACATATAAAGTAGAGGAAGATGGGCACGGATGTTAGCTCAGGGCCAGTCTTCCTCAGCAAAAAGAGGAGGATTGGCAGTAGTTAGCTCAGGGCTAATCTTCCTCAAAAAAAAAAAAATTTTTGCTTAACCCAAAGTCACAAAGGCTTTCTCCTGTTTTCTTCTAGAAATTTTATAGTTTTATATTTAGTCATAATATTTTTAAGTTAAAAAGTTAGAGAATGAACACTATCTGACTTCAAAGCTTATTATATCAACAGTGTCATCTTGGTATAAAGATAGACAAACAGATCATGGGAACAGAATAGGGAGTCCAGACATAGACCCACAGCCTTGTGAACAACTGATTCTCAACAAAGGAACAAAGGTAATTCAGCAGAGAAAAGATAATAAGATAGTCTTCAACAAATGATGCTAGAAAACCTGGATTTGCCAAAACAATAAACTTCAATGCATATCTTATGCCATATATAAAAATTAATTCAAAAGTACTTTACTCATTGTAGTGTGTAGTATTTTAATCAGCTTGGTGTCTCTTAAAAATTCATGTCTACTCTAAACCCTCAGAATTGACTTTATTTGGAAATAGGATCTTTGAAGATGTAATTAGATTAGTTAAGATAAGGTCACCCTGGGCCCTAAATCCAACGATTGGCATCTTTATAATAGAAATGGGAGGCGGATTCAGACACAAAGACACACAGGGAAGAAGGCCATGTAATGATGGAGTCAGAGATTGGAGGGACACCAAGCCAAGCCAAGGAAAGCCAAGGATTGCCAGGAGCCACCAGAAGCTAAGAAAAAGCGAGGAAGCATTCTTTCCTAGAGTCTTCAGAAGGAACCAACACTTGATCTCAGACTTCTATCCTCAAGAACCGTGAGAGAATAAATTCCTGTTGTCTTAAGCCACCTAGTCTGTGCTACTTTGTTTTGGCAGCTCTAGGAAACTGATACAATTATAAAATGTATGATTGGAAAGAATTACAATTCCATATTTAGTGTATATGAATATATAAAGGTCATTGCAAGGTCTAAGAAACACCTTTACAAATTGCTAAGGCTACTTTATAAATGTTATAGAAACTTATGTGAGAAATATGACTATTTCTTTTTACTCTGAAGGTAGAAGTGAAAATTCAGAAGTGTCCAACGTGAAAGCATACATTCAAGCTATACTTTACAATTTAGGAATTACTAGTTTACTCTAAACTTAACTCTGTAAATGCTTTTATGGAGAAATTGATCCCAGTTGATCAAAGCAATAAGTTTCCTTGGGGCAAAGAAGAGAAAAAGGCAACTCAGCAGAGTGGTTAAGACGCTGCAGCTTGACTGCGGGGCTGGAAGCCCTACTCCCTTGTGTACTAGCCATAAATACAAGCTACTTCTCATCTCTGCACCTCGGTGACAAAACCTGTACAACACGGGTAATGACAGCATTTGCCCCATAGGGCCATTATGAATATTAAATAAATTACTATTTGTAAAGCTCTTAGAATAGTTCCTGACCCATGGTAAGCAAATAGTGTTTGCTAAATAAACAAAAACATCTCCTCAGGTTGTTCGAATTGTTAATGCTTAAGCCTGAAAGCAGCAGATAGCTCCAGAAGCTATTGGTGTTCAGTGGAGCTCAACCAAGACTAGTACTCTTCGCTCTCCCACCAAGTAGCAAGTCGGAAATACGTGGAGGTGTCCTTCTGGTTCTCACAGCAGGAGAGGTCCACAGACTCTGGGGGTGGGGGACGAGGATGCCAAATATTCTATAGCGTGCGGACAGTCTCCCACAACAAGGAATTGTCCTAATTGAAAATGTCAATTATGTTCCATTTGTGAAATACTGATCAATAAATCTTCACTGAATATACAACTGCAAGAGAATACATCTAGTGAAGGATATTTCCACTTTACAAAAATGAATATAGATTTACTCCTGGAAAATCTGTACAGTGTACCAGTACCAAAGAAACTGAGGGAAAACTTGAGGAAGAAAATTGGAACCCTTTCCTTGTAGATTTGCTTTATAAAATATTTGCTCTGCCAGCTACGCAGTAAGGAAAGCTCCTCTCAGATGGATAAAACACGGCTGCCGTGGACAGCTGACAACGACCACACTACAGGGGCAGTGTCACTCTCACCTCCCCACGACAGCCATAACGACTTCAGTCTTTTTTCTTTTTCCTCCCCAAAGCCTCAGTACATAGTTGTATATTCTAATTCTAAGTCCTTCTTTCTTCTAAAAGCCACCACCACAGCATGGCTACTGACAGACGAGTGGTGTGATTCTGCGCCCAGAACGCACTGAACTTTAACCACCAGGCCATCGGGGCTGGCTCAAGACTTCAGTCCTCACATGCTAGAAGCTAAGTGCCTGTCTCCAAGGCAGCCCAAGTCCACACAGCATCTAACCCACCCACTCTAATTTCTTCCAGTTGAGATGGGGAAAAGGAAAAGAATGACATCAAGAAAAAAATGATAAGAGGGAAACTTTATAACCATCACTCAAATATTTCTCAATTACTCATAACCTAATCTTTAAAATGTAACAAAATTATTAAGCTTGGGTCTTATTTTAAATTTGCCTGAAAAAACAATTTCATAAAAGTGATTGCCCTCTTTTAAAGAAATTATGCTTATTTATTTTTTCATTTCTTCAATCATTAATTTTAATGAACATTTACCAAGAACCTATTCTGACAAGGGACTCAGCGGTGTGTTAGATTACTTTCCTTCATGGAGCTTACATTCTAGCGCAATTTATAAGCAAATATATTTTGTAACTTTGGTGTGCTTATATCCTGCAGTGAAAAAAAAAAAAAAGCATTATTTGAAAATCCCAAGTTGTTGAAAGTCATCCAAAGGTAACTAAACACACTTCAAATAAAACATGTTTCTCTGTGCCGTATCACTGTTTTCTATAGTGGAAGTTTCTTGTAGGGAGTTGCAAACTTGGACATTTGATTAATAGATTATTATAAGAGTTTTGATACATTGGAATAATAAATGTTCTTACCTCAAAGAGCGGTAAATCATGAGACAAAAATTTTGGCAGATTTACATCAATAATAGATCTAAGCAGCAAGATTTCTTCATTTTCATTTGGGTATTTCAGCTAAAAGAGAATACACTCATGATGAAATCTGCATCTGCTAACTGCACCCCTGTGCGTTCACACACACAAGCGCACAGGCCCCAGAGGCAACTTAAACTCACGCAAAATTGTTGCTCTCGTTTATCTCATTTAATTGGATTGTTACTAATTTTAGAAACTGCATTTATACTTGCTGAATTTCCTACTAGTTTATAACAAAAACCTAGATTGAATCAACTACAGGTGCTCTGGTTAAAAAGCTATTGGCCATGAATCCAATATAGTTTTGGAGACGTCATTGCCTATATATGGGGTAGGAGCATGCTTATTCTATGCATTCAAGACCAGCAATGGGCTGGTTAAGTGAAAATAACCATTAAAAACAGGTAATCATTTTTAAAGATGCATTTAAATTTAAAACACATAAACAGTCACTCATTTGCCCATATTTTGATGCCAAGTACTTTTCTCTGAGTGTAGAGTTCTGCGCCATTTTTCTTGCAGAAAAGACATCAATAACACATCATCTGCTATGTCCAGTTTTGTTGTGTTCTGCTTTGTTTTGTTTTTTAAAGAGGATCATGCTCTTTAAAGATATTTGTGAGATAATCTAAGTGTAGGATCCTTATCAATATTTTAGGGGTTTTTTTCAGTCTTATATACTTGTCTTATTCATACCTAATTTAAAGTTAATTTTTTAGCATTTCATCTTTATGAAATCTTTCTTAAACAAAGAAATTAGTTTTCATAAAAACAGAACCCTTTTTCTTTTCACGTTTATATATCATCAGTTTCTTCAACATCTGATTAAACAACATAATAACAGTAAAATGTCCAACTGGCTTCAGAAAGTTTTGGGAATAAGCAAACTGACCCCGGGTGCGGAACACAGCTCATCCGACAGAAGCCGAAGTGGGAGGGCAGAGCAGTGCGCTGCCTGCTGGCTGCGGGCTCAGTACGGGTGTGTGTTAGCTTGGTCCACAGACAGAGTGGAGAGGGCTGATTAATGCACTAAGGCACTTAAGTAGACGGTGTTTCAGAAAATTTATATTAAATCCCGAAACACCTGTGGTATACCCCCCAAAATCTCACTGAACTCTGAACTTGTTGCCCATGCCCAAAATAAGGTTCACATAATTCACAACAATCTGAACTCAGCAATATTTCTCCCAACTTTAATACTTTACTTAACATCTCACTCCAAAGTTTCTCTTACTATCATGCATTTAATTTTCCAGAACCTTTTTTTTTTTCCTCTAGAATCTCCCTGCCTAGTAAATTCCATGTTCCTCCTCATCTGGCTTTAACCTTACAATGTCAGTGATGCCTGGCAGTCAAGTTCAGCTGTTTCTGAATCTCCAGAGCTCCCAATGCCAAAGCCTGTCCTGCTCGTACGGACTTTGTCTTTGGATCAATCTAACTACACATAAATTATGAAGTATCAGAGTCTGTTTTATTATTTGAGAGGCTATTATTTTAAAGCAAATTTTTAACTTGTTTCTTGATATAACAGAAAAAAACTTCAAAATATTCAAGCCAACACATTCAACAATTCTAAATTAGCTTTTGACAAAGAATGATAGGATTCATTTGCAGGATTCATTTGCTGCATAACTTTAATAGCTCAATTCAATAGTCAAGATGTCAGTGATGACATACACGAGAACAATGCATTATCTTTCCCATTATCTGACCACAATGCAATCATGACATGCCAGGTTAATACAAATTGTTGCTTCCAGTTGCATTTGTTTATTGCAAAACACGATGACTTGAAGTTATGTTAGGCTAATATGAAATAGAATATTACCACTATATATCAGAATTCTTGATAACATTGTTACAGAAGATAAAAATGTATGCCATTGTTCTTAATCATGTAGGATGTATTTTAAAATCTTTATCTTCTACAAATCATGAACATAAAAATTTTATAAACTTCAAGGTCACATTTTGCATTTTGCTGTTAACTGTATCTTATCTTGCTTGCTTTCATAAAGAACTAATATGCAGTTATATTTCATGGTTCCACAAAAATACTTCCAATGAAAAGTTACCCAAGTCTTCAAATATTTGGGTTGTCATCTACATAGTTATGATTTATACCATTTTAAAATGCAAACATTATATTGCAAATCTATTACTGCTAGTCTACAGCTGGCTGCAATTGTGTAATTATAATAAGTGACAATGTTTAGGGACTTCTGTAAATATTTGTTAATTGTACACTATTTCCTTTAAAGCTATACGTGCTCATATAGACTGGAAGCCTTCAAAATATTTCTCAGCAGCAAAGAATTTTATTCCTTGGTAGTATCAGTTTCATATATTTAAAATTATGGAACAGAACTCAAATCACTAAGAATTATATGTGTAAAGTTACAAATCATAAAATTTCCTTTTTGACATGTGCAAACTAATCAATTAGTTTTTTAGTACAATAATTGAATTTTTTTCAGTTGATGAAACCAAGCAGTTATTGGAACTCTGTGAAGACACATGGTCCTGAGATTTACAAACAGGAAGTTTATGAGTGAGAAACACGAGTTCTCTACCTTCAGATTCCCAGCAGCAGTAAGCACCGACTTCACAGCTCGCATGCCATAATCATAGTGATGCTGCGACGACAGCTGCTCTGAACACAAGCGATATGTAGCCACGATTTTCACTGACAGTGGCCGGGCTGTGACAAACCCACAGGAGTACAGGACTATTTCAGCTATCATGGCATAGTCAGGCACCATCATTGCTACTGTCCGAAAGAGAGCCTATGGGACCAGAGAAAATGTGTTTTTAAGACACCATCACAAAGATAACTCTACTCTTTATTTCATGCATGTTACAACTTAATACCTTTTCTGCAGTAATGTTAAATTACAGTGTCCAAATCATATAGATAAAAACACAATTAAAAAATTGGTTTCTTGTTATATAATAAATACATAATGAACTTTTTGTATATTTTTCCTTAAATTATGTGTTAAGAACACTTTCACATCTCTATCATACTTAGATCTTTGGTAAATTATTAATTCATATAAGTGTTTAGTGTCAGTTATGTTCTATTCTTCTTGGGAAGCGACGTGTTATAGGAAAAAAGCATCAGACTCTGCTGGGCTGTCCAGAAGCTGGGCTTCTCATCTAGACGGGTGAGAAAGCGCCTGGTGTTGGGAGACTGGGCTTCAAGGGAGGCTCTCTAGGGATCTAATTAATCATCTGACTTGGATTAATCAGGTAATCCCTAATAACAAGGCTTAACCTTTTGGAGTCTGCAGGCACAATGTCAGTCTTTCACCAAGCAAAATAAAAGGAAAAAATTGGAAATAAGACTTGGATAATAGATTAATGGAGATAAATTAATTTTCCAGATTGTAAAGATTTTTTTTCTCATAGTATTTTAAATATTGTGGGATAAATAAGTGTCATGTGATGGTAAGTAAATAGAAAACTGAATAGATTTTAAAAGAATAAATAAGAAAATTTAAGTTAGAATGTTGTTTCAGGATGTACTTCAATAGCTCATGTATTAAAACATGACAGTATTGTACTAAAGAGAGAAAACAACAATATTCTAGAAAAATGACAATTGTATTCAGACAGTGAATGACAATCGTAGTGAATGATAATTATATTCAGGTAGTTTATAAATACCTTCTGGGAATTACTTGAATTACCAAAAACACAAGGCAGACAGAAACTAAGAACATCTTGCTTAAGTGATCTGCTATGACTCTTCCAAGTTGAGAACAAATAAAAGATTTGCATCAAGTAAGATCCTTCAAATGTCTTACGTTAATTATCATCTAGAGGCCTTAGTACTGCTATTTTATCAATAAGGTTACCATTAAAGAAAGGAACAAAATGTTACAAATATATAGCTTGAGCAAAAATGTGGAAGAGAGAAGCTTAAGCAAGTGTTCTAACCACTGCATACTTGAGGGAAAAAGAATGCAAGAGAATTACTATACAGATGGTGCCACTTTTAAAGGGTAGGCTCTCAGCAACTTTTTTTTTTTAATGAATAAAAGAAAGAATTAATGAATTAACAAATCAGTCAGTCGGCCAATGGCTAGGTTAGGGTGATACAGTCTTTCCACAATAGTGCAAATTGCTACTAGTTTGGGGTCAACATGCAGTTCTGTGTGTGTAGGTTTCCTTCTGACGATCCTATTCACATTCTCTTGGCTCTATTAGCAATATGGGGGTAATACCATGGAACAGACATATCAGTGGCCAGGAGAAGAAAAACTAGAGCAAGGTAAAGAAGTTTCAAGAGGTTATCACGGTGTTCCATTTAATAGGAGTCCTCCATCAAAAATTTAACGTTGACTCTTATTTATCACAGAGAAAAGCATCCTGATCAAAATATTTTTTAGGTCTAAACTATTCCATAATCACCATGGCTTCTAATACTTAACTATTCTGAAACAATTAATGAGTATTGATTTTTCAGAATAGTTTCAATATAAAATACAGCTTCTCTAAAGTGGAGATGTGTTTAAGAAATTGTTCTACTATGCAGATATTATCTAGATGAACAGGATGTCAAAATGGGACTCTTTCTGCACCAAACAATACACATCACTTATCAAAGTCCCTAGGATCTGCCAAATATGCAAAATTTACAAAGGAAATGTACACAATTCTTGAACCTTCTCACTTACTTGTAGATCACAAAATATTTCAGAGAGTAAGGAAGGCAGGAGGATTTGTGCAAAGATTTCCATTATGAGTTCCCGCAACCCCCCACTCATCGCCCCCAAGTTCAGTGAGAGCTTGATGGGCATCCGCATATTTGGGGAGATATGGATTGGTACCTGTCTGATGTCTGGGAAAGAAAAAGTGGCCTGGGGCAGCAGGATCAACGTGGCCTTCACTCCCAGAGCTTGCTGGGACAAAGGATGCAAGAGATGTACATGATGAGGAAAAGAGAGAGCCAAGACAGTCATTTTAAGACCTACCCAAAATAGCCCCTGGCAAAGTGAGAGCTCTCCAACAGTGAAGTCTCTGTGGAGTCAGCCACCAGAGACTCAGGCAGAGAGGAGGGAGTGACAACGGGAGGAACAGAATCCATCACCCAAGTGTCAGGAGTTCAGGTGGAGAGACCTAACAAAGGAGTCCCGAGAACCCACGGGCATGAGCAGGATGGAAAGAGTCAGCTGTAAGAGAGCTGTTGCAGGAGGGGGCGGAGCAAAATGGCAGGGTGAGCTGACCCAGGATTCTCACCCCTTCAAAATATAACAAAAGATTGGAAGAACTGAATTTCAGAGAACAAAAATAATGCCAGCTCGTTAGAGACCTACAATACCAAGAAGGCAGAGATCATAACCTTGCTTTACACCTTCAGAGGCGCTGGAACGGTAGGAGAGAACATCGCTCCCTCCCCTAGAGTCTGCGATGGCTGCTGCGTGGGTTGGGAAGGAGCGGGGGAGGGGCCGCATGACCGGGGGATCATCCAGGACTCCTGCCCTGGTTCAGTGGAGACCCGCTGACGGGGGGAAAGCTTCCGTCCGCAGGGACCCCATAAATCAAGGGCCTTGGGAGACCAGAGAACAGAACTGATCTGAACCCAGACCAGCACGTGTGAGTAACAGCCCCTCCCCCCCAGCGAAGCCAGTGGGCGCAGCCATCTTGCCCCAAGGCGGAGAGCTAACATGCCGCTCTTGACCCCCCATCTAGTGGCGACAGGCTGTAACTGCAACTGAATTCTACCACCATGAGAAATAAACACTCCTCTACCATCCAGCAATTTATAAAAGCCCCAGACCAGAAGGAAAACAATAAAAACACAGAATTAAGTCCTGAGGACTTGGAATTAGGTAAACTAAGTGATAATGAATTCAGAGCAGCTATAATAAAAAAACTCAATGAGGTAGAGAGAAAGATAGAGAAACAAGCCGAGTTCTGGAGTTACTTCACAAAAGAGATTGAAATCATAAAGAAGAATCAAACAGAAATACTTGAGATGAAAAACACAATGGACCAGATAAAACAGAATACCGATTCCCTGAATGCCCGTGTAAACAACATAGAGGAGTAAATTAGCATAATCGAGGACAGACAGGCTGAATGGCGCCAGACAGAGGAAGAAAGAGAACTAAGAGTTAAAAAAAATGAGGAAAATCTCCGAGAGATAATGGATTCAGTGAGGAGTAAGAACATAAGGATCATAGGAATTTCCGAGAATATGGAAAAGGAAAATGGAGCAGAAAGTGTGCTTAACAAAATTATTGAAGAGAACTTCCAAAATCTAGGGATCAACAGAGAAATGTGTGTAGAGGAGGGTCTTAGATCTCCTAGATTTGTCAATGTAAAAAGACCCACCGCAAGGCACATAACAGTAAAGTTGGCAAATAGGAACGATAAGGAGAGAATACTCAGGGAAGTAAGGGAAAAAAAGAGAATAACCTATAAAGGAGCCCCTATCAGACTGTCAGCGGATTTCTCTACAGCAACCCTACAAGCTAGGAGAGAATGAAGTGATATATTCAAAGCTTTAAAGGATAAAAACCTTCAGCAAAGAATACTCTATCCAGCAAGAATTTCCTTCAGATATGAGGGAGAAATTAAATCTTTTACAGACAAACAAAAGTTAAGGGAATTTGTAACTAAAAGCCCTCCATTACAAGAAATCCTCAAGAAGGCTCTCATACTTGAAAAAAGAAAAAAGGGAGAAAGGGGACACAATCCACAGACCAGGGAGACCGATGGATAGAACCAGAACAGGATAGCAAATATTCAATTATAGCATTAGGGTAAAGGTAGGGAAACTACCAAAACAAGGACGATCTTAGCACTCTAACTACAAATGAATAAGACGAGTTGGAATAAAAAATGAAAATAATTATTTAGGAGGGGAAGAGCAAAGGGTCTAAATCAGTATTGGTCAAGTAGGTAAGAGACCACCAGAGAATAGACTATATTATACACGAGATTCTAAATACAAACTTCAAGGTAGACACTAAAATAAAGTACAGAACAGAGTCACAAATCATAAATAAGGAAAAATCTAAGTAACCCAGCATAAGAAATTGCAGTATTAAATGGGTAGTCTAAAGCACACAGGAAAAGAAACACAGGAAAACAAGATAATGAGCAACAGATTGATAGCATTAAGTCCACAGGCATCAATAATCACTCTCAATGTGAATGGATTGAACTCTCCAATAAAAAGACACAGAGTGGCAAAATGGATTAAAGAACACGATCCAACAATTTGTTGCCTCCAGGAAACACACCTCAGCCCCAAGGACAAACACAGACTCAGGGTGAAGGGGTGGAGGACAATACTTCAAGCAAATAGCAAGGAAAAAAAGGCAGGTGTTGCAATTCTCATATCAGACCAAGTGGATTTCAAAATAAGACAGGTAAAGAGAGACACAGAGGGACAATATATAATGATCAAAGGGACACTTCATCAAGAAGAAATAATGCTTATAAATATCTATGCACCCAACACAGGAGCACCAAGATTCATAAAGCAACTATTAACAGACCTAAAGGAAGATGTTAAAAACAATACAATAATAGTAGGGGACCTCAACACCCCACTCACATCAATGGACAGATCATCCAGACAGAAAATCAACAAGGAAATAGTGGAGCTGAATGAAAAACTAAAACAATTGGACTTAATAGTCATATATAGATCACTTCACCCTGAAAGAGCTGAATACACATTCTTCTCAAGTGCACATGGAACATTCTCTAGGATAGACCATATGTTGGGAAACAAGGCAAGCCTCTACAAATTTAAAAAAATTGAAATAATAACAAGCATCTTCTCAGATCATAGTGCTATAAGGCTAGAAATTAATTACAAGAAAAAAGCTGAGAAAGGCACAAAGATGTGGAGACTAAACAACACACTACTGAACAAGCAATGGATCATTGAAGAAATAAAAAAATACCTGGAAACAAATGAAAATGATAGCATGGCATACCAACTCATATGGGATACAGCAAAAGCTGTATTAAGAGGAAAATTCATCGCAATACAGGCACATCTTAACAAACAAGAAAAATCCCAAATAAGCAACCTTAAAGCACACCTAACTGAACTAGAGAAAAAAGAACAAATGAAGCCCAAAGTCAGCAGAAGGAGAGAAATAATAAAAATCAGAGCAGAAATAAATACTATTGAAATGAAAAAGGCAGTAGAAAGGATCAATGAGACAAAGAGCTGGTTTTTTGAGAAGATAAATAAAATTGACAAACCACTAGCCAGACCTACAAAGAAAAAAAGGGAGAAAGCTCAAATAAACAAAATCAGAAATGAGCGAGGAGAAATAACAACAGACTCTGCAGAAATACAACAGATTATAAGAGAATACTACAAAAAACTATATGCCAACAGAATGGATAACCTAGAGGAAATGGATAAATTCTTGGACTCCTACAATCTCCCAAAGCTCACTCAAGAAGAGGCAGACAATTTGAACAGACCAATCACAAGGAAAGAGATTGAAACAGCAATCAACAACATCCCAAAGAATAAAACCCCAGGACCAGATGGCTTTCCTGGGGAATTCTACCAAACTTTCAGAGAGGATTTAATACCTACCCTTTTCAAGCTATTCCAAAAAATTAGGGAAGATGGAACACTTCCTAACACATTCTATGAGGCCAACATCACACTGATACCAAAACCTGACAAGGACACCATGAAAAAAGAGAACTACAGGCCAATATCACTGATGAACATAGATGCAAAAATTCTAAACAAAATTTTGGCAACCAGAATTCAGCAATTCATCAAAAGAATCATACATCAGGATCAGGTGGGATTCATACCGGGGACACAGGGATGGTTCAACATCTGCAAATCAATCAACGTGATACACCACATCAACAAACTGAGGAATAAAAACTACATGATCATCTCAATAGATGCAGAGAAGGCATTTGACAAGATCCAACAGCCATTTATGATAAAAACTCTGAACAAAATGGGCATAGAAGGAAACTACCTCAACATAATAAAGGCCATATACAACAAACCCATAGCCAACATCATATTCAATGGGCAAAAACTGAACCCCATCCCCCTGAAAACAGGAACGAGACAAGGATGCCCTCTATCACCACTCTTATTTAACATAGTACTGGAGGTCCTGGCCAGAGCAATCAGGCAAGAAAAAGGAATAAAAGGAATCCAAATAGGGAGGGAAGAAGTGAAACTCTCGCTGTTTGCGGACGACATGATCTTATATATAGAAAACCCCAAAGAATCCATTGGAAAATTGTTAGAAGTAATCAACAACTACAGCAAAGTTGCAGGGTATAAAATCAATTTGCATAGATCAGTAGCATTGCTATACTCCAGTAATGAACAGAAAAAGAACTCAAGAACACAATACCATTCACAATCGCAACAAAAAGAATAAAATACCTTGGGGTAAACTTAACTAAGGAAGTGAAGGACCTATATAATGAAAATTACAAGGCCTTTCTGAGAGAATTGGATGACGACATAAGGAGATGGAAAGACATTCCATGCACATGGATTGGAAGAATAAACATAGTTAAAATGTCCATTCTACCTAAAGCAATCTACAGATTCAACGCCATCCCAATCAGAATCCCAATGACATTCTTTACAGAATTAGAACAAAGAATCCTAAAATTCATATGGGGCAACAAAAGACCCCGAATTTCTAAAGCAATCCTGAGAAAAAAGAACAAAATGGGAGGCATCACAATCCCTGACTTCAAAACATACTACAAAGCTACAGTAATCAAAACAGCATGGTACTGGTACAAAAACAGGTGCACAGATCAATGGAACAGAATTGAAAGCCCAGAAATAAAACCACACATCTATGGACAGCTTATCTTTGACAAAGGAGCTGAGGGCATACAATGGAGAAAAGAAAGTCTCTTCAACAAATGGTGCTGGGAAAACTGGAAAGCCACATGTAAAAGAATGAAAATTCACCATTCTTTTTCACCATTCACCAAAATAAACTCAAAATGGATTAAAGACCTAAAGGTGAGACCTGAAACCATAAGCCTTCTGGAAGAAAATGTAGGCAGTACACTCTTTGACGTCAGTATTAAAAGGATCTTTTCGGACACCATGCCTTCTCAGAGAAGGGAAACAATAGAAAGAATAAACAAATGGGACTTCATCAGATTAAAGAGCTTCTTCAAGGCAAATGAAAGCAGGATTGAAAAAAAAAACAACCCACTAACTGGGAAAAAATATTTGCAAGTCATATATCTGACAAAGGCTTAATATCCATAATATATAAAGAACTCTCGCAACTCAACAACAAAACATCAAACAACCCAATCAAAAAATGGGCTGGAGACATGAACAGACATTTCTCCAAAGAAGATATACTGATGGCCAATAGGCACATGAAAAGATGCTCATCATCGCTGATCATCAGGGAAATGCAAATCAAAAGTACACTAAGATATCACCTTACACCCATTAGAATGACAAAAATATCTAAAACTAACAGCAACAAATGTTGGAGAGGTTGCGGAGAAAAAGGAACCCTCATACACTGCTGGTGGGAATGCAAACTGGTGCAGCCACTATGGAAAACAGTATGGAGATTCCTCAAAAAACTAAAAATAGAACTACCATACGATCCAGCCATCCCACTACTGGGTATTTATCCAAAGAGCCTGAAGTCAGCAATCCCAAAAGTCCTGTGCACCCCAGTGTTTATTGCAGCACTGTTTACAATAGCCAAGACGTGGAAGCAACCTAAGTGCCCATCAACAGAGGAATGGATAAAGAAGATGTGGTACATATATACAATGGAATACTACTCAGCTGCAAAACAGAATAAAATCATTCCATTTGCAATAACATGGATGGACCTTGAGAGAATTATGTTAAGTGAAATAAGCCAGCAAGAGAAGGATAATCTGTGTATGACTCCACTCATATGAGGAATTTAAAATTATGGACTAAGAACAGTTTAGTGGATACCAGGGGAAAGGTGGGTGGGGGGTGGGCACAAAGGGTGAAGTGGTGCCCCTACAACATGACCGACAAACATTAATGTACAATTGAAATTTCACAAGATTGTAACCTATCAATAACTCAATAAAAAAAAAATTTTAAAATTAAATAAATAAATAAATAAAGAGAGCTGTTGCAATAAGACATGCAAGAGAAGACTGAAGAGGGCAGGAAGCGAGGCACGGCAGCGGGACTGGACAGGAGCAGCAGGCATTACGAGACTTTTGTGACACAGGATTCCTGGTTTTGGTGACTGGCATAATCGCTGGGCGAAGAAGAGGGAAGCCTCAAGGTGGACTCTGAAAACTGGTAACAACACTCCTGGGCCTCAGCAGTCTTTTTTTTCTATTTGAGAATACATATCTCTTTCATTTCAGACTAAGACATTTTTCCAAAATTGTTAGGTATTTCCATATATACTTGCAAACAGATGTTCTGTAGCAGCTCTAACCAAAAAGACTGCACAATAGGAGGAACAACAACAAAAAGCTACCAAAGTTTGAGAGCAGCTTTTGGCCTAAAGGAGAAGGAAAATACATTTCCCCAAGAACCACAAGGTGAATATTTTGACACTGGTGCAACACGCACAGTAAACAAAACCGTGGAAAAGTCTGCACAGGGCATTAACAGACTCAATCCAACGGTCCCAGCTTTTTAGGACTAGCTACTCACAGATTTTTCTCTTGACAAACACTTATGTATTCACATTGATCCTACTGAATGAAAGAAAAACATGAGTGAATAAAAAAGCAATTCTAAACAGAAATCACAATGAAAAGTCGCAAAATGCTTCTCAGATAAAAGAGGATTTACCAGTTTTTATTTTTTAATCATACCTTCCTCCACCAAGGCAAAGGACTAAAACAACTCATTGACATATAAAAGTGCATGGAACGGAAATACAAAAATACTTGGCAGCAATTAGTTGAACCAAATGTGAACAGTGGAAGGAAAGTAGGACTTAAAGCCAGAAGACTTGGTTTTGGATGCACAACTCCCACTGCGCTATTCTTCACCCTGTACTCTAGGTGCTGGCCATAGATACATAATCCACAGGAAAAGCATGGAAAATGCCCAACAAAGATATGGGGAAAACGTCAGCTTTCACCAATAATCAAAGAACTTCTTTCTGTTTTAAGTGAAGATTCTAATCTATTCAATTAGCAAAGTATTTTGTTCTTTTTACTAAAAAATATCAGTGCTGGGTATTAATGTAAATTAAGAATTGATGTGGGATGTAAATTGTTTCAACCTCTGCCAGAAGGCAATTTAGCAACTCAGGTCTTGGTCCTATGACTCTACCTAAGGAAATATTTTAAAACAGAGAAAAGACTTAAGTATAAATTGCCCATTGTAATTTTTTTTTCCTGAGGAAGATTTGCCCTGAGCTAACAGCTGTTGCCAATCCTCCTCTTTTTTTGCTTGAGGAAGATTAGCCCTGAGCTAACATCTGTGCCAATTTTCCTCTATTTTTTTCTATGTGAGATGCCGCTACAGCATGGGTGGCAAGTGGAGTAGGTCCCCGCCTGGGCTCTGAACCCACAAACCTGGGCTGCTGAAGTGGAGCACGCAGAACTTTAACCACTCAGCCATGGGGCCAGGCCCTGTAATATTTTCTATAATGAAAGAAAACTAAAAGCAACCTAAATGTCCAACAGTAAGACACAGCTCAGTAAATTTATTTACAGTTTGAATAATATTTATAAACACAGGAAAATGCTCATGTTATAATATTAACTTGAAAAAATCACTCAGTATACGTAATTGTCTGATATCAGCATTTAAAACTGGCATTTTAAAAGGCATTTAAAATTGAAGGATACAACACAGTAAGCAGTAGAATAAGTACCTTTCTCAGTATTTCCTATTTTTCTAATTTTCTGTAATAACTAGTATTTTTTATAAATAAGTTTTGGAAGTTGCATCCAGTTCATATATTTACTTATTTTTGTTTTGTTTTGAGGAAGATTAGCCCTGAGCTAACATCTGCCTCCAATACTCCTCTATTTTGCTGAGGAAGACTGGCCCTGAGCTCACATCCATGCCCATCTTCCTCTACTTTACATGTGGGACGCCTGCCACAGCATGGCTTGACAAGCAGTGCATAGGTCCACACCCAGGATCCAAACCAGCGAACCCCGGGCCGCCAAAGCAGAACATGCGAACTTAACCACTGTGCCACCGGGCTGGCCCCATATGTTTACTTTTTAGAGGTATTCAAAGCTTTAAAAAATATTTTCTAAAACAGTTCTCTAAAATATAACATCTGAAAGCAAATATTTTGCATAAAATTCAAGGGTGGCTTGTGCTTTCTTTTTACATATTGACTTTGTAAATTACAGAAAGGAACTAGATAATTGCCCCTCTGTACCTTCAGATTATCCGGCAGTTCTGACCGCCCAGCATATCCAGGGTTCATGGTAATAAAGACAGCGCACGTGGGGTCAAGTTTTAGTTCCGTTCCTTCAAACACTAACATATCAGAACCTGCATTAATACCTGTGGGTAATCAAGAATGAAACGACTCAGCAATTCCACATATAAATGTGACTTGTGCCATTCATTACCTGCCGGATTTCCACTGTTTTGACATAAAGCAAAGGCAAACCAGTCCATTACCTCTTTGGATAGTAAGAATTTGTTGAGCGACCACAGACAGTACTTCCAAATCAATTCTGTTAAACTCATCAAAGCATGCCCAGGCACCACAAGATAACAGTCCCTGGGAGAAAAGAGTAATGAAATTTTTCAATTTTATCTGACAACGTTGCATTGAGATGTTGCATTTTCACCTCATCTTTTCAAGGATTTAATATCCTATCAAGGATATTGCTTATTCACCTTTATCTTTAAAGATGGCTTATTTTTTTTATTACGAATTCACTATTCTGCACGAACAAAGAGTTTCATCAATTGGAAAATTTTCCAATTGATACATATCTTTTTTACTTTCAGTATATTTTTGGCATTTAGATGTATACCTGTAATTTCAAAGCTTTTCTTACTTTTTAATTACAAGTTAG
This sequence comes from Equus asinus, assembly GCF_041296235.1. Taxonomy (NCBI): domain Eukaryota; kingdom Metazoa; phylum Chordata; class Mammalia; order Perissodactyla; family Equidae; genus Equus; species Equus asinus. Next base: position 131,495,755 of record NC_091793.1, read on the forward strand.
TTTTATTTGCTTTTTCCATATGGACTCCATAGAAGGGATTGTAATAATCTTCTAAATAAGATGACTCCTGTTGCCGGTGAGACTACTTTGTAATCTAAGCACCTTAGTAGCCAATAAACATAGTTTGAAGCCCTAGTCTGCAATCCTAACTCACAGCTACCTCACAAATATGTGCCATTTGCTCATAAGGAAGAGCTAGAAAAGCAGGCTGGAATAGCTCAGTCCAAATTTACTTTTTTAAAAAATTAATTCAACAAATATTTATTGAATGCATATTCTACAGATAGCATATGTACATATGTGTGTTTCACTGAGTGCCTGGTGTGTGCCAGGCGTGATGCACGGCTCTTTGTGCACATCTTTTGTGCAAGGAAACTAAAGCTATGTCATACAAGATGTTCAGTGATTGGTACAAAGCCACACAGCTAATGGTGGCTGACCTCGGACTTGCACACAGCTCCATCTACCAAACCACACTGCGTTAAACAACAACTCCATGCAAGTCAAAGAACAGTATATTTTTATTATTTAGAGAAGACTCTATCTATGACCTGGATCTCTAATACCTCATATAATAAAAGGATTAGAAATCACAGAGAACAGAATGCTTATGAAGTCACATATTCAGTTACACGGACTGTGAGGTTCTTTACAGTAAGACCCATGTCTTTTTCTTTTGTACCCCATTATTCAGCATAGTCCTAACACAGAGTGTCTATATAATCAATAAACACATCAATAAGCAAATTTAATACTATAAGTGTATGCATCTATATGAAAGAATTAGGAATATCATTATATAGATTCCAAAATTGAGTAATACATACCAGACTTTTCTTTAAACATTTAGGAATATAATACCTATTCAAACTACTCTTGGATCTTTTAGATTTGCTATTTCTTCCTTAAATAATCATTACACCAATAATCATTAAGAACATGATTAAAATAGCAGTTGGTCATTCAAATGCTTTCTTGACTTTTATTTATGATAATTTTTACTTTCTTTTTTTGACTCATTCTACTTGTTCCAGCATCACAAATGTAGACTTTTTTTATATCCTAAATCTGTTATAAAATTACCAGGCCACAGTTAAGCCGGAAACGGTTCACTGGATGAGGCAGGATTGGTATGCTCTTTTTTGTTAGTTTGGTTATTTTTCAAAATGTTAACTTCTTCTGGAGAAGTTTTGGAAAAGCCAGGATTACAAAATCTTTAAAATTTACTTTGAAAATTACAGAAAAATAGAAATAAAACAAACAAATAAATAGAACCCATAATCCCAAATGGATAAGTTTTTGTGCAAGCGTACCACCTCACATTTTAAGGAATAACAGGCTGTAGCAACAAAGTGCTAAAATGACCAGCTGTCCGCAGGTTTATAAACAGACTTCACATCTTTAATTCCTCCTTTTGCCATCTTACAAACTCATAAAAGTGGGAATTTGACTCAGAATAAAAGAAAAACAAAACAAGGGCTTCAAGTTCACCAAAAAAGTTTAACTAGAATGTGTCTATAAAAGTAAATTACTGAATCATGGCTTGTTAATCACAAGATGTACAGGTTAAAGAAGGCTGAGAGTCCCACAACCTTTACACGATGTCGCGGTTCTCAAACTTTTAGCTGCCACAGTGCACTGCAGGGACATGACTCCCTCTCGTCAGTGATCCGGGCCCATCACAGCAGGAACGGAGGGGGAGGCAGAGCTCGCTCTCAAACAAGCTTTTGATGCAACCCTGCTTCTCTTGAGAATTACTGAGACAGTACATTAATTTTAACTTTACTTAAAATACAGTGTCTTTTACTTGCATTAAATTATGTTTCATCATAACCTTCCTCTCTGAGCAGTTATCATATTGCAAAGAAATGAGGAGTCAATTCAAACCTTAAAGAATTTTCCTAAAGCCAGGTAATCCAACCCATCTGAGCAGTTGAAAACAACACATTGTTTGGCTACAGCTTTTGCTAAATCTTTGGTAGTTTCAGTCTTTCCAGTGCCCGCTGGCCCCTCAGGGGCTCCTCCAAGGTGCAGGTGAAGGGCTCCAAACAGGGTTCTGAAACATGAGAAAAAAACAATCTTCATACAATAATGTGATTTTTTTCATATACATTCTGAAAAGAGGAAAAGTTTAACCTGAGAGCCAAATTTTCCACTTTCTCTTCAATAATTTCTTCCCACTAACCTCTGAACATTTTTGACTGTGCATTACTTTGTCTGTTCCGATATTTTACTTCTATAAAGCTATATATATGACAAAATCAGAACAAATTCACTTTTGAAACTCAATGCTGACTTCTGGTCACCATGGAGAATTCAGCTGATCCTGAACCACCCAATCCCCTACTGCAAGCATATGGACATGCTACAGAAAAGAAAACAAATAACTTTTGAAATAGATGGCATTTTTGAAAAAATGAAAAGCAAATCACCAATGAAGAGGAGATGGAAAGCTGGTAAAGTAATTAGGCGCTACAGTGTAGAGGTGCATATTGTTTTGGATCTGCATATAAACATGAGTGTATTTATGGCCACAGAGAAACAGAAAATAACTTAGAACTTAGAACGGAGCAAGGTGAGGAGCTGGAATGGATTTACCTATATAAACCTAGAAGCCTTCAAAGGCTGCCTTGTTTCTAAACGGAAACTAAAGTTACTCCAGCAACTGACTCAAGACAGACAAGAGTCAACTATGGAAGAGACAAGAAGCTTACCCTTCATGCAGGGCCCAATGAAAAGCCTACATCATTCAGAGGAGTGGAGTCTAAACGTCCACTACCCAGGGGCACACGAACCCAGACTGAGAAATTACCATGAAAACTTTTTTCTGGACCAGAGAAAACCCTAGAGACCTCCTCAGAGGTAAATGTGAAACCATTCCACATGGATACCTCCAGAGCTGAGAACATGTAAGACTGTGCGGAGAAACCACCTTTACTAAAATGAGCTCAGTTAAAACTGGAGCAAGAGAGATCAGAGTTAGGAGTCAGACTCGCAGTGGCAAAGGCAGATGGACAAAGGTCTGGGGGGGTTAATACATACATGGCACTCTGCCTTCTCTGGCATCCTATTGGTTTGTTCAATGAGATTTTTTTTAAAAAAGCAACAGACATCAGAAAATCATGAGGAAAAAAAAGTCAAACAAACAGAACTCTGGCAACCTGAGATCTGGCAATGAAAAATATAATCATTGAACTTTTAAAAACTCAGTGAACAGATTAAACATCACAGGAAACATAAAGAGACAGAATTATGCACTAGAAGATAAATATGAGGAAACCACTCAGGGAGATACAGAGATCAAGTATAAGAGAAGTTAAAAGACATAGAAGAAAGAAGGAAGAGAATGGGGAAAAGGCAAAATTTAAAAGGCAATGCTGAGAATTTGCCAGAACTGAAGAAAGACATGAATTGAAAAATTCCCAAATAAGATAAATAAAAACTCACCCACATTTAGTAACATTACAGTGGACATCAACAATAAAGAGAAAATCTTAGAAACTGCAGTAGAGAAAATTACCTTCAAATGAATAATAATTAGAATAACAGTAGCAACAAATGCCAGCAGAATATCTTTGGAGAGCTGAGGGAAAATTTCTGTTCATCTACAGTTCTATACCTAGCTAAAATTTCATTTAATAATTGAGTGAAGATCAAAAAGAAGAGAGGCATTTTTAGACAAAGACTGATATATCTCACTACTTGCAGAACCTCACTGAAACAATTACTAAGGATGTTGCCTAGTAAGGAGAAAAATTAAAAAAGAAATAAGGCTAAGGAAGAAGCAAGAGTGAGTAAAGACAATGATAAAACTTTTGGAAAACCTATATAAATATTAGCTGTAAAAATATGTTACAGTATACAAATAGAGGTTCCTTCTGCCTTCAAATTTTGACTACACTCCAAGCTGAGAGCAATATATGCCAGATCATTTATCTTATAGATAGTGAGATTGGTCATCTAGCATCAGGGCATATAGATTGCCTAGGAAGACTGCATGGGAGTCCAGGAGCGAGGATTTCATTGCGAAGAGCTATTACTGTGTTGTGTATCTCTCCTCCCTCTGTACGGAGGAAGAGAGAGAGCAGCATTGTCCCTCTCTCAAGCTAAGTAAGGGGGCTTTAGAGAACTACTCAGAAAGCTTGGCACATTGGCCCCTGGAGTTTGTGGAACACAGGAACTGGGAGCTGAGTCACAACTTAAAATACTTAAAGTCAAGAGAATGCCTGCAGCTTCCCCTGATGGCAGAGTGGGAGAAAACAAGGACAGTAAGAGAGATGTACTGTTAACTGCTGGCAAAACAAAGGCGTGTGTATCATCTGACCAGATCCAGATCCCACTGGGAGGGAGCCAGATTTGAGTCATGCTGAACGACTCTTTGCAGGGACCCTGCAAAGGAGGCCCACCTAGAATCAGAGAAGACCCCAACAAGAGAGGTCTGTGTGTGATGGATCTCAGACAGAGGCTGAGGCCAAAGTCACCAAAAGCCAGCCAGAGAAGGCATTTTCCACAGGTAGGAGAATCCAGTGACTGGGGGATCCAAGAACCCACATAAGCATCCCCTGGGAGATCTGGCACATCTGTGCTTGTGCCATCACTGAGGGCTCTAAGCAGCCAAGAGATAGTTGTCCCGAAGGACACCCGTCACATACAAACCTACCTCTCCCTTTCCTTCTTCCCTCCTCCATCGACCCCCAACACTAGAGGAACCAAAAATAAGCCACTGAGAGATGGATGCAAAGGACTGGGATAAAAATGACACAGGGCTGACCACATTTACCTTCCCAAATGCAGGCCCTGAGCGGGAGTCAGGCTCGAGCTGGGGAGAAGGGAAGTTTCAAACTCGATGAAAGATATTAACTTTGATATTAGACTTATATGGACTCTCAATATCTGACAAAAATAACACTATTCATTAGTATCTTAGAGTAACCAGAAAGACTAGAGAATCTACCCTAAATTTCATCCAGGAACGGGGAAAAATATTTGATAGAGCAAGTTTCAAAGAACAGTGATAAGAAAGAATAAAATTGCTTTCTGCTTGCATCCTGAGACTGGTTTAGTCAACCAACTAGTTAAAATGCCTAAATTTTTTGGAAGAAAATGAAAACACAAACTTTAAGTTAGTATTTGACAATAATTTGGAATATGGGAGATGAGAACTTGGAGTTAAAGTAGTTAAAGCCCTTTTATTATGCAGAAAGTCGATTACAAAAATATAAATGCAAACACCTATGACATATCTAATGGAGCTATCCGGCAGGCACGCGTGTGGTGAGAGCTTACAGGAGCGTCCTTGGCTGCAGGTACAGATCTGGGGGGCTTCAGGATGTAGGCTGTTAAAGCCTGAGAGTGGATGTGAACATTCAGGAAACCATGAAGCGTGAGACAAAACACCACATGACAACAGAATTCTAGAAAATTCTCTTTCAGGGAAAGGAACAGGATGCCTCAAATGATCTAAAAGGAAAAGTCAGAAAGTTTTAAGAAGAAAGGAGAAATGAACAATGTAAAAAACAACAGCAGGAGCCGCCTGTGGCCAAGTGGTTAAGTTTGCATGCTTCACTTTAGTGGCCTGGGGTTCGCTGGTTCGGATCCCGGGCACAGACCTACAGACTGCTCATCAAGCCATCCTGCGGCAGCGTCCCACACAGAAGAACCAGAATGACTTACAACTAGGATACACAACTATCTACTGGGGCTTTGGGGAGAAATAATAATAATAATAATCGGAACACCTATTTCAGAGTTTGGAAAAAAAAAACCAGGATTATCTGATAATACTTAGAGCTCTAGAGTTGAGTACAAGAAGCCAGCAGAGAAAGAAACTGAAGGCCAAATTGAGAGGAGAAATAAAGGTAGAGGAAACAATAACATAGGACACATTTACCTGTGGGAGATAATTCAGTACTTTTAAAGAAATTAGTGGGCTAGGGGTGAGTTAAAGTTATTTCCAATAGATCCTTAAATTAATGAGTTTACCTGTAACATCTGTCAGTGAGGGGAGTAATGACCAGCCTAGGGGAATTACCCAGATATTCATATCCATATCGTAAACCAGCATTGATCATCTTTGTTTCTAAATGATTTTCCTAGGATAAATCAGATAAAATGAAGTTAGCTTAAACAATAAATTTTTAAATAATGTGAAATCTCAAGCTCTTTAATAAATAATAGCCACGCTGTAAACAATATCTTTAAAATTCACTTTTCAGACATCATTTAATTCAGTAGAAGAATTCAATATCTAATTTCCTTGGATAAGTAATTCAAGTCACTGTCTTCCATTTTCCCCATATGCTATCTTTGGAAAATATTTGCTTCTTTTCTCTCTTATATTTTCTTTTTTTCTTTTACTTGCTAATACTTTTAATTTAATTTTTTATTAAGGCATAATTGACATACATTATATTAGTTTAAGGTGTACAACATAATGATTCGATATTTGTGTATAGTGCAGAATGATTACCACAATAAGTCTAGTTAACATCAATCACCATAGATAGCTACAGAATTTTTCTTTCTTGTGATAAGAACTTTTAAGATCTACTCCTTTAGCAACTTTCAAAAATGCAATACAGTTTTATTAACTGTAGTTGCCATGCTGTACATTACATCCCATGACTTATTTATTTTATAACTGGAAGCTTGTGCCTTTTGACTCCTTTCATTCATTTCTCCCACCCACACCCCACCACCAGCCACTGGCAATCACCAAACTGTTTTCTGTATCTATAATCTTGCTTTTGTTTTGTTTTAGATTCCACATATAAGTGAGATCACACAGTATTTATCTTCCTCTGTCTGACTTATTTCACTTAGCAAAATGCCCTCAAGGCCCATCCATGTTTTTGCAAATATATCAAGATTTCTTTTTTGATATTTTTCTAATATTCCATTGTGTGTGTGTGTGTGTGTGTGTGTGTGTGTGTGTGTATGTATACCACATCTTCTTTATTCATTAGTCTATTGATGAACATTTAAGTTGTTTCCATATATTGGCTATTGTAAATAATGCTGCAATGAACATGTGGGTACATATCTCTTTTCAAGTTAGTGTTTTTGTTTTCTTTGGATAAATACTCAGAAGTGGAATTACTGGATCATATGGTAGGTCTATTTTTTGAGGAAGCTCTGTACTGTTTCCCACAGTGGCTGCACCAATTTACACTCCCATGAACAGTGCACAAGCATTCCCTTTGCTCCACATCCTCACCAGCGTTTGTTATCTCTTATTTTTTTGAAAATAGCCACTCTGATGGGTGTGAGGTGATATCTCATTGTAGTTTTGATTTGCATTTCCCTGACAGTTAGTGATGTTGAATATCTTTTCATGTACCTGTTTGCCATCTGTATGACTTCTTTGGGAAAATGTCTATTCAAATCCTCCGCCCATTTTTAACTCAGATTGTTTGTTTTTTTGCTATGGAGATGTATGAGTTCTTTATATATTTTGGATATTAACCCCTTATTAGATATATGATCTGCAAATGTTTTCTCCCATTCAGTAGGTTGCCTTTCATTTTGTTGATGGTTTCCTTTGCTGTGTAGAAGCTTTTTACTTTGATGTAGTCCCACTTATTTATTTTTGCTTTTGTTGCCTTTGCTTTGGTACCAAATGCAAAAAATCATCACCAAGACCAATGTCAATGAGCTTAGCACCCGTGTTTTCTTCTAGGAGTCTTACGGTCGCAGGTCTTAAAGTCTTTAATCCATTTTGATTTAATTTTGCATATAGTGTAAGACAATGGTCCAGTTTCATTCTTTTGCATGTGGCTGTCCAGTTTTCCCAACACCGTTTATTGAAGAGACTGCCCTTTCTCCATTGTATATTCCTAGCTCCTTTGTCATAAATTAATTTGCCACATATGTGTGGGTTTATTTCTGGGATCTCTATGCTGTTCTATTAATATATGTGTCTGTTTTTATGCCAATATCATACTGTTCTAATTACTATAGCTTTGTAATATGGTTTGAAATCAGGGAATGTGATGTCTCCAGCCTTGCTCTTCTATCTCAAGATTGCTTTGGTTATTTGGGGTCTTTTGTGGTTCCACGCAAATTTTAGGATTGTTTGTTCTATTTTTGTGGAAAATGCCATTGGCATTTTGATAGGGATTCTATTGAATCTGTAGATTGCTTTGGGTAGTGTGGACATTTTAACAGTATTAATTCTTCCAATCCATCACCATGGAATAGCTTTCTTTTTTGTCTTCTTCAATTTCTTTCATCAATATCTTATAATTTTCAGTGAACAAGTCTTTCATCTCCTTGGTTAAATTTATTCCTGAGTATTTTATTCTTTTTTTTTAAAAGATTTTATTTTTCCTTTTTCTCCCCAAAGCCCCCCGGTACATAGTTGTGTATTTTCAGTTGTGGGTCCTTCTAGCTGTGGCATGCAGGATGCCGCCTCAGCATGGCTTGATGAGCAGTGCCATGTCCACGCCCAGGAACCGAACCGGCAAAACCCTTGGCTGCCGAAGCAGAGCACGGGAACTTAACCACTTGGCCACCGGGCCAGCCCCCTATTCTTTTTGATGCAATTGTCAACGGGACTTTTTTCTTAATTTCCCTTTCTGATAGTTCATTATTCTCCTATATTTTCAATCATTTGTTCAATTTGTTTTCAGTATAGAGTGGATATAATTATCATCAATTTACAGATAAGGAAACTGACGCTTAGAGAGAGTAAGTAACTTGTCCAAGTTATACATCTGGTAAAGGGAGGATCTGGCATGTAAAACAATGATTGCACAGTCTGAGGTCCTAATCACCACATACACCGCCTCTCATATAGGTTTCCAGACTTCTGGTTCTTGTTTCTCCCCTCCTCCCACCAGATACCGCCCAAGCCTTTCACAAGAGTGAATCTGATGAGAACTTTCAAGTCCATATCTCCAGTCACCAGCTCTCTCTTCACACTCTCAACAGGCCCAGCCTCGCCCACTGTACTAACGGTGCCTGCTCCTCCTGGCTTCTTGATAGTAGCTGCCAACACCACCCACCCAGAGGCCCTGATAAACCTTCCTTCCAGATCATGTTTCTAGTTTCTTGAATTGATCAACAAAAGGCAACTTTGATGACTAAAGCAGACTAAAGTAGTCTGATTTGTACATTCTTTAGATGTATCAGGAATCTAAAAACGTAGTTTTAAACTGACTAGTTCCAACATTTTGCAGATTCAGCAAGCATAATGATTCATTTCAAATGAGTAGTTTTTTATAATTACTCATAATTTGTGTGTCTATATATGTGTATGTATCTCTATGTAGCTATGCATTTGGATATGGATTTGGATATAGATATAATTTTTGTACAGATGCTATAGATATAGTTTTTGGCTGCCTTAATCTTCAATCTGGAGAAAGCGTGTTTGTGTATAGTCAGCCATCAGCAAAAAGCCTATATTACTGACATCATTTCCCATGTGAGCAAGCCAGCACAAATTAAAACGCTATGAGCTGAAATTGCTGTGTAATAACATTCAGTGGTATCACTTACTTGCCAATAGTACCTAAGCTGACTTAACCATTCGAAGTCCGAGTCATCATTAACTTGTTTTTTAACAAGTGATGCGAGGACATCTCTAGCATGGACATCCAGCACCACGAGGGCTCCCAGAGTAACGCGATTCTGCTTGGACAGTTTGCCACGGACCAAGGTGACAATATCATCAATTTGTTTGTTACATTTTTCCAAGTATTGCTCAAGAGCCTGAAAGAAAATAAGATATGATTACTCAATGTGATCAGAATCCTTTTGACCAAAACCATCTTGAGCTAGCATGTATACAGACTAGTCTCTTCATTCTTATCATAGTTTTCCATACAACATAATTTAAAAATAATCAATTTTTCTTACTACAAAGGTATTAGGTGAACAAGCGCAATCTGGTCAGATACAGTGGACATACGTGGTTTGTATCTACCCAACATCCTCTCCTCTCCTATTTCCACTCTTCTATGCTCTGTGGTTCTGGTGAGCTGTCAATCATATTGCCCCATCTCTATGGCAACATGAAGGAGGGGATGTGAGACCCAACAAGAGTCAATCATAGTTCTTCCCCGGGGCTGCTATACAGATAGAGAAACGAGTGCCGCTCAGTAGGCTTGGTAGACTCTGAGCATGCCAGTCTGAAGCTACTGCAGGCCTCCATTTCCACTGCAGAATAAAGCCTGCCTGAGATCAGCAGAGGTGAAAGACAGACAATGAAAGAGAGACTGCAGCAGCGAGGAAGCCATGAGACCCTGATTCCGACTGCTCCTCCTTGGATCCCATGAGTCCTTCGAGTACTCTCGTGTAAGCTTTCTGAGTGGGGTCTGTGTCACTTGAAATGTAACGACCCTAATAAACAAAACATGTAACATTTTAGTCGATGGTGAGCTAATGCCAGTTCTAAGGACCAGGCTTGCTTCGGGGTCTCTTTTCTGGTGGGTAAGTCTAATTAGTAAGGTAGAAACGAGAAGAGGGTTTATGAAAATCAAATTAGAATCGATGAAAGCTGCTGTGCTTAAGGGCAGTGTCCATATGCCCAGCAGGTTGACGCGGCCTCCTTCTTCCCTGATAACGTTTAATAAGCATTGTGCACCAATGGGTTTATTCTACTCCTTTAGGGCCAGGTAAGGGTAGCAAAGAAACTAAAAGTACGGATGTCCAAGAATGAGGAAAAGTTTAAAGGATAGTGTTGAGGATTGCAAGCTGTTTCTCTAAGGGGCACTTTTCTTATTCCTTGAAATATTTTATCTTTTTTAAAAAAATTTTTAAGGAAGTCATTTTTTCAAAGGTTTGGTGCTTGAACACTATTTCCTTTATATTATTTACAAGATTAATAACTATTAATTTGCTTCTTAAGCAGTGAAAAATAAACTTCTGTCCCATGCATGTTTAAATAACCATAACTGCTTAATTTCTTGGAGCCAATTAGTGAATTTAAGAATACTGAGTATATAAGTTAGTAAGAATGGTTTTGACTCGAGGAAGACAAGCTATGCCAGCAGGTGCATCTTAGTTTCCTTATCAGCAAAAGTAAAGATCTCTGCGAGTCTTACCAGTTCTCAGGTTCTGTAGTTCAATACAAGATATAAAATAAAAATTTAATGCTTGGACCTGACAGTACAAATTATATGTCCAGAAGAATTTGTTTGTATTTACACTAGCAGAATGTGTTTTCCTATACTAGAAAAACAGATTTAGAACTAAAATTTAGCTTAAACTGTGAAACTGAGTTCTTTAGGAACTACATTATATGAATCAACAAGAATTCGGATTAGCTAGATTGAAAAAAATCATGATATTGATAGTATTTTTGTTACATTTTATTCCTTGTAAAACATTCTGTACAGTGAGTTAATGAATCTGCAGGTAACCACTATTATATTCAGCCAAAATAAACCCTATCTGTAATCAAATATTTTCATCATACGTAGATCCTTCTACATACACAATGACATACTGACTGAAAATCACATCAATATTTGCAATATTCTGAGCTCTGTGGCAGTGGCGGTTCTTTCATTCATTTTATAGCACCTGTAATGCTTCATATGGAGGAGTTCCACAATCAACATTCACTGAACAAATAAATGGAAACACAGATCCTGAAGTGCATGGGTCCTCTGGGAGTGTGACAGTATAACATGGTGCTATTGTAGGATGGGTTCTCATTTTGGCTTTCTCTGTGAATGCCTCCATACCTGCACCATATTATGTGATTCGAAAAAAACTGAATAGACCAATAAAGGAATACTAAATAAATAACTCCATCTAAGTATCAGTGGATACTCTTGTAAACCAAAAAAACTATTTGTGTCTGTATGCAGTATGGTAAGAATCATAGGCAGATAGTTTTGAGCAGAGGACACACTGAAGTGGAGTGACCTAAATTGCGCATCCCTTGAGATTCAAATTACACTTGAGAGAGAAGTGGCAGCATGAAAGGACTGTAATTTATACTTTAGCTCCACCTCAACTCCCACCTGTCCCAGCTTGCTTGGAGTAGGAGCAGAGAAGAAAATGGTTTTGACAGAAGGGTAGAGGTTTGATAAACACCACATCTAAACTGAAGGAATTTGGAAGATGTCTACAGATTGTCTGATTTGCTCACATTTGCTTCTTTGTTCCCTCCAGACTACTTCCCCACAGTGGTGAGTGATAAAGTTGGTATGGTGGTTTTAGGGGGCCAGCAAGCAAGGAGGGAGATTCAGGAGGCTCCATGTACCCCAGTAGCCCACAGTGGCGATGGAGGAATCCCTCTGCGTGGGATGGTTGGTGGGTGGTAGCTTAAAAGTGAAAAGACGAGATCAATTCTCTGGCTCCACTGAGGAAAAAAGACAAATGCACTTGGGGCCAGACAGCCAAGAGGCCAGAAGTAACCCCAAGGGCTTACTGTGGTTGGGGAACCCCTCATCCCCAGTGCTCTGGTTTCCATGAAGAAAGACTTTATCCTGAAAATCCCTGACCACCTGGCCTATGCCCTTATCCCTTCCCACAGAGGAAACATCAGTGACCACTGGCAAGTTGGAGTAAACTAAGCATGTGTCACTCAGCTCCTTCCTCTGTGGGATCTGCCTGCTTACAGAGAATATGACTCTCTCTCAAACCCCAACACCCACCACTGTTCAACAGTACCTGAAAGATAATAATATCAAACTCTACGTCAAAAATACTCTAAAAACTCATAGGTTTAAACAAAAGATTTACAATTGCTAGATTCCAATTGGTTTATCAGACAACTGAAAGTTGACCAGCTTGAAATCCTACCTCAAGGACAAGAACGTTGCATTGAATGTTCTTCCATTTAGCAATGTTCTTCCAATAGCAATCCAATTACTAATATTATTAAATTCATATATCTAATACATTAGAATATATAAAATTAAGCATCTTCAAAATATTAATAATTATTTATTCAAAGTCAATACATTAAAAATAAAAATAGTCAAAATAAGTCAACTGATACCTTGTCTTGATTCATAGGCTAGTTTTACTCAAGGCATAAAAGAGAATTGTATTATATTCTTTCCTCCTATCTGAGTTTAGGAAGTTTCTTAGTCCTATAATCATTCTTTTTTTTGAGGGAGATTGACCCTGAGCTAACATCTGTGTCCATCTTCCTCTGTTCTATATGTGGGACGCCTGCCACAGCTTGGCTTGATAAGCACTGTGTAGGTCTGCCCCCGGGATCCAAATTGGCATGTGAACTTAACCATTACACCACCAGGATGGCTCTCCATTCTATTTTTTAAAAGCACAAAAATGTATTCAATGAGAAGATTGAGGCTCAACTACTCCTGACTTTTTGAGTGGATTGTCTTTATTTTATTTTTTAGAATAAGTGCATTCTGGCAATAATAACTATTGAAAAAATGCTGAAAAACCTGGGGGTAATAAAAGCTTACCTCTTGCCCCTCTGAAATAGCTGTTTGTACTTCTATTGTCCAAAAGGTTTGGGACACACAGAGAACTGTCTGTCCAGGCCAATCCCTTACCCAGTTAATTCGTTCATATTGTGTATAGGCAAAAATTGCACTTCCAATTACCTGAGTGAAAAAGAAAATGTCACAGATGAACAGTTTCACACTTTACTTGAATGAGCTGTACAATGAAGAGCTAAACTCTTAAACAGATGAACTCATACTGCTCAATTTTTTACATCTTAGCCAATTATGAAGACTCAAAGCAAGTGATTACACTACTTAAATTTAAGTTTATTCATACACTTGTCAGCAAAACAAATATATTATATAGCATTTTATTTTGCTGATACATGACCAATTTGTGTGAACCACATTATATCAAATATTTATTTGACCAATTGTAGCCAAAGACATCCTAGATACATTTGAATTCAACAAGCACAAGCAATTTTATTGCAAAACATAAATTCAAACAATTCCAAAATGGAATCAATCGAATTCATAGATAATAATTTTCTTTGAACCTAATCAAATCCCCACTTAGCCATGTGCATACGTGTACATGCACACGCAGGCAAACCACACAATTCCTCTGAAGTTCCACCTGTTTTTCCAGACCTCACTCCCTCTCAGTCCTATAGTTTGATGCCCAAGGCAGTGATGACAGGGATGGATGTATAAGTCACCATGGAAAGCTGAAAGCTGTAAAGTCAGGAAGTCTAATTTATGTACTTTGCTACCTTTGTTTTCAGTGGATTGATATATCCACTTTTTCTACCAGCCATCAGTGGGAAACATTCTAATCTATTTTATGTATCAACTAAAAATAGTAAAATCGTCCGTGAGGTGATACCTACTTTAATGTTTGAATTTCAGAAAAGATTCTCAAAATTAGACTTTTCTGAGAAATATATAAGGATGAGTGAAACTTTCTGGATTTCTAGTCTAGCTAAGATATTTATAGAGCTGAAGAGAGGAAGGGCAGTGTTGGCCACTGATAATAAAGAAAATTTAAAAGGCTAGAAGAAGCCACAAGAAAGGTCAGGTGAAAATGAGCAAGTGAAAGATGGGAGAAACACAGAAAAGAATAGAAGATATAGTAGAGAAATGTCAAGGATGGAATAAACATGCGTTCTAGAAGGACACTGTAGCGAGAACTAGAGGAAGACATTAAAATCGAACTCACAAATTTCTATATAGTTGGATGAGGAAAGATATGACCACACAAAGTTCTACCATATTGTATGTAAAAAATATTATTATAGCAACATATGCCACATGTATATATGTGTGCATATGAGTATATATGTGTGTATGTGTATATATATATATATTATATTATATACTATATATATAATTAAGTATATTTGTATATATATAATAAGCATATTAATTAAGCTACATTAAACCCATGATAATCTAGTAAGATAAAGGGGCAAATTGCCAAGAACATGTTTTTTTATTATTTGCAATATTAACACAAAATTCACTTAATTTAGGCATGCAGTAGCCTTTCAAGCATGCAAATACATATAGCACAACACAGTAAGTAACACACATATCTCCTATTTGTAATAGTTTACACACATTTGCTTGCATATTTCACCAACACAAATTTACACATGAACATTTGGGGAGGATATTTCCTACACAATTCTTTGCCACCCCATGTTAATGCTCTAAAATGGCAAACAAAATATTTTTTCTAAGCACTTTGACAAAAGTAAAAGAATAGTTGAAATAGTATCAGATACATCTAAAATAACGAGTTATCCCTGTATACATCAATTAACAAACCATATGACCCAGTTCAATGCTGCTAAGTAGTGGTCAAAGTGGAATTCATCTGCACTGTTAACAGCTACATAAATGGGAGTGCTATTTGTCAATACTCATCAAGGCCTAGGAAAGCTCATCCTCTTCAGCCCAGTGATCCTACACATGAGAGGTAATCATAAGAAAATAATGCAAAGAAACCAGCTATATGCATAAGGACAGTCATTATAATTTAATCCATAACAGGAAGAAATGGGAAACTGTCCAAAAGATTTTCTATCTATTGGAAAAATATTATGCAGGCAGATATTAAAACTATATTTAAGAAGAGAAAGAATCATTAAGACACATGATTTACATTAAACACCTAGATTCCAATGAAGTTTTTCAATAATATATGAAAGAATCTGAAAAATTAATGAAAACTCTTGTTGATTAGGAACTGATACCATATTTCCTTCTCATTCTTGCCCTCATGCTCCTTTGCTCAATTATGATTTTTATTCTTGATGAAGAACTTGAATGCTAAGTCCACATTATAGTAAAAAATGGATTTAAGTGCTCAATTAATCTCTATTTGTTGCCATGACTTGAAATTCTCTACCAACAAACGTAATTACAAATGATAGAGTTGACAATATGTTTTATGAGATGTGGAAAATAGGAAATTATCACTAATTGTAGGAAGTGCTTATGATTTTCTAACATTTTGGTACATATATAACATATACACAGAACAAGAGGATTCACCGTGGAAACACACATGTCAAGAAGATTGAAGTCAAACTGCAGAGAGGCACTTCCAAAGCAAGACTAAAGACAGACTGTGCAGACCAAAGTGTGCCTAATTAATGATGAAAGCACGAGCATGTGGCTGCCAGAAATGAGACAGACTCATGACTGAAACTCAAGTTTTCTGTAATATAGATGGTATTTTGTCCCACTTTTCAAATGAGTCACTACAAAATTAATATCATAGACCATACCTTTGCCTTCAAGCTATCTATTACAATTGAATTGGTAATTCATGACTCAATTTCTGTTTAAATAACAACGCATTTATTAATGATACATTAAAATTCTATCACCTTTACTAGAAATAATAATAAACACAGCCAGCTACCTTGTGGATGGATTTAATCATAGTTCTCTCTAACTCAACCAACCACTTCTCCACTTGCCCTCTGGCTTTGGCTGTTGAAATGGTGTCCACAAGTTCCACAACCTCTCCTTCACTACTCTTCATGTGAGTAATGTCTAAAGTTTCTGTAAATTCTACCTTTGCAATTCCTTCAAAACATTTCTTCAAGTGAGGTTGCACTCTGTGAGGAAAAACAAATGTTTAAGAGAAATAACCAAATTAAAGCAATTCCTTAAATATCAATATTCTTTGTGCACCAATCGTCACTCAAAATTCATAAATGTGCACTATGCATTAGGCCCCTGCTAGATGCTGCTGGAGATGAAGTGCCGGGGGGAGAGAGGGTAAAAAAAACCATACACTCCTTGCCTGCATGGATTATACAGTCCAGTGAGAGGTCATCATTAATTGAAGATCACAAAAAATCTGTGAAATTACAATTATAATAAGAGTACAGAGGAGATGTCCATGAGGCTTTATTTCCAGCACACTGAACTGAAAGATGGTAAAAGTAACGTAAGGAAGAAACTAATCTTGACTAACTGATAATATACTAACCTGAAGAATCTTCAAATACACAAAAGGATCCATTTCAACTGGGATCTTCAGAGACTGCTTGCAAATTATGAGCTGGGTTCAGTGCATTCAGTATTTCACAGCTTACTAAGTCAACTGCTTTGAAGGTACCCAACTTCCATCCATTCATTGTAATACAGATGGAACTGACTAAACCACCCCCTTTGGGCCCATCACCAATAACCAACTGAATTCAGCATTCAAACAGGCAAAAAAGAAGCAGAGTATAAAAATTCAAATGGAAATCTGAGCCTAAATTTAGCTTTTTCTCTGGATTACTTGTCTCCTATTTTGAAGGCATAAAATACAACATTAACAAATTTGCTTAACAAGTATCTATTCACTGTCTGCTATATACTATACACTCTTCTAAGGAATGAGGAATCAGCATTGGGAGAAAAAACACTCAAAACTCCCTGCCATCGTGGAGCTTATATTCTGCTAGAGGAAATCAAACAGGAAACAAATAAGTACATTATAGAGTAAGCCAGATGATAAAAAGTACACCAATGGGAAATAAGGCAGAGAAGATAATCCAGGAAAGGTGGCTAGAAGTGCTGGAAGGGGTTGCCATTTTAAACAGAGCGATCAGGAAAGGCCTCCTGACTGGCAGATGTTTGAGCAGGTTTCCACAAAGACCTACCGCAGGTGAAAGGAGTCTTATGGACAGCTGGGTGAGGCGCATCCTAGGCAAAGAACATACACTGAGGTAGAAGGCTACTCCTTTCACGGGGGTATTGCAAGGACTGTAGCAGAGTGAGCAAGAAGGAAACGTGTGGGAGATGAACAGGAAGGAGAATGGCGGACCCCCTTGTGGGTCATTGCAAGCCACCGGAGGCACTGTCTTTTATTCTGAATATAATTAAAAGAGTGAAGTGTCCTGAAAAATCTGTACGAGAATATGTGCTAAAATAAGAAATCCACTCGAACATCCATAAAATTTGGAAAAATGTCATTCAATGATATTATCTGTGTTTTTAATAATTATTTTAAGTTGATTATTGATGATATTTAGAATAGTCTTGAAAAAGTTATTACATAAACATAATTATATATATTTATTTGTGTTCCACCTTATTCTAAAAATTAAATTTAAGCAGATAAATTTAGCCATGTGTTATATCTGTAAGGTACTTACCTAGTGGGATCTTTGGTCTCAGACAGAATCTCAAGAAGTTCATCATTAGACAAGAAAAAGAATCTGGGGAAGAAGAGACGTTTCTTTTCCAAATATTCATTAAGTCCTTTAAGAATGAGTTCCAAAAGTTCATTAGATTTTTTCAGCCTTTCCAGCATTCTCTCAATAGTTACAACTGTCAGAACATGTTTATCCTAAAAATAAAAGAGAAAACACTCAACTCAAAAATATTAGATACTAACTTGATTTATATTCATATTACTTTTGAGATTTTACATGTTTTTAATCAAACAAATATGCAAAATGTAAAGTGAATGTTTACTTTTATTTTTTTTAAATTTTTTTCTTTTGAGGAAGATTAGCCTTGAGCTACCATCTGCTGCCAATCCTCCTCTTTTTGCTGAGGAAGACTGGCCCTGAGCTAACATCCGTGCCCATCTTCCTCCATTTTATACATGGGATGCCTACCACAGCATGGCTTGCCAAGCGGTGCCATGTCCACACCTGGGATCTGAACCAGCGAACCCCGGGCCGCCGAAGCTGAACATGCAAACTTTGCTGCGCCACCGGCCGGCCCCCAAATGTTTACTTTTAAAAAGTAGTCTTGCATATTCTAGATCTAACTAGCCTCTTTAATTACATAAAAGTCATGTTGACTTGATCTTCAGCAATGTTGTTCACAATTTCTCCAAGTTGGACAGTGTCAGAGACAGAAAATGAGTGAGCGAGGGAGGGAGAGAGAGAGAAAGAAAAAACAAGGATGGGGGAAACAAAGCAGTATCAGATATACTTGTCTTTTATTGTTTGAGGAAAAGTACTCTAAAAAGATGTCATCATTATAATTTTTTTCTTTTAATGAAGCAATCTTTTTTATTTCCACACACTCCTTTTTTTTTTTTTAACAGATTGGCACTTGAGCTAACATCTGCTGCCAATCTTCCCATTCTTTTTCTTCTTCTTCTCTCCACAGCCCCCCGGTACAGAGTTGTACATTTTAGTTGTAGGTCCTTCTAGTTGTGGCATGTGTGATTCCGCCTTCGCATGGCCCGATGAGCAGTGCCAGGTCCGCACCCAAGATCCGAACTGGCAAAATCCTGGGCCGCTGAAGAGGAGTGCGCAAACTTAGCCACTTGGCCATGGGGCCAGCCCCTATAATTATTAATACTATTGCTATCAATCATAGTAAAATAACACGATCCCTGTTTTATAACTGTAGATAAAAATGTAAGAGTTCAGGGTGGGGAGGAAGGAGTTTTCAATAAAGATCTCACATTGCAAAGAACTGCATTTGGAGCCACATTACAGCACTCTGCTTGCTGAAGGACTCAGGTTCAAGGTCTGTTCTTCCTGAACTCTCTCGAGAGACTAAGACTGTTCTACCCACAGGGCATGGATTTCTGAACATTCTATCACATGAAAGCATCACTGTGAGCTGCTTGCTTTAAAGAGATTCAAACACAATCAAGTATTTAAAAAAGAGCTTTCTTTTATGCCGTGGGATTCAAAATAAGAATTACAACCAAAAGCTGATCTTATGAACTGATATTTTTAAAAAGTAAATAGTTTATTGATTTCTCAAAATATCCATACAAGTAACTGCTGGGTTTATGAAAACCCTTAGAAATACATATTAAAATACAATCTAAATATAGCTGAACTAAAATTCTCTTCACTTTCTTTTTCCTTTAACATATGACAGATGCCATCCAGGTCTAGCCTTGGTCTCCTA
This sequence comes from Equus asinus, assembly GCF_041296235.1. Taxonomy (NCBI): domain Eukaryota; kingdom Metazoa; phylum Chordata; class Mammalia; order Perissodactyla; family Equidae; genus Equus; species Equus asinus. Next base: position 131,515,530 of record NC_091793.1, read on the forward strand.
ACTCCAAAATCAGCATTCACCATTGACACCAAGGGCAAAAGAAGAAAAGTTCTTTACTAAATAAGCTTAAAGCTGTTAGAAAGAGGTGCTAAAACACATTAGAGATTTTGGGGCTGGCCCCGTGGCCAAGTGGTTGAGTTCGCGCGCTCCGCTGCAGGCGGCCCAGTGTTTCCTTGGTTCGTATCCTGGGCGCGGACATGACACTGCTTGTCAAGCCACGCTGGGGCAGCGTCCCACATGCCACAACTAGAAGGACCCACAACGAAGAATATACAGCTATGTACTGGGGGGCTTTGGGGAGAAAAAGGAAAAAATAAAAAAAATAAAATCTTTAAAAAAAAAAAAAAAAACACATTAGAGATTTTGATCACCAGATCAAATAATAAACCTCATGAGAACACACCAGCACATTTATAAATATAAGTGATAGGGCATTTCAGAAAATTTCTATGAAATTAAGTCAAGAGAATATTGTTAAAAATTAATCATAGAATTTCAAGATTAACTAATTAAACTTATTTTTGGCATTCATCCACGACTGAGAGATCAACCAAAAATGTCAGCTGTAAACGGTTTCATACGGAAATTTTATTTCTATTGCAAGAGTCTCTAAAATATGTTTTTGTTAATATACGTAGAATGTGGCTGAAAATGATAGATATAATTTCCTGCTTTGTTTTGAATTATAACAACGTAACTTGGAAACACAGCAATTTACTCAAAGAACAAAATAATTATCATTAATACTTGTTTTCACAATAAAACAGGTTCATATGAAATATGTAACCTATGATTAGATTAACTTATCTTTAAAGGGACACACTTTTTAAAAGGTATTTTATTATATTTCCTAACAGTTTTATATTTCAAATAAGTATTTTTTAAAATGCATACACAAAAAAAGCATGACAGGGACTCAGGTCATAATTTAAACGTGTAACTCATTCAATAAAGGATAGGGTAGAACTCATGTATGCCTAAAGCCAAAAACCAAAAACCAAAATGGTGTTCTTAGAGTGCCACCTTCTGGAAAAGTATGCCTTTCTTTGTTGGAAAAAAAAGCTGAATGGTCGCTGATACATGTGAAAAACTCCTTTCACAAATTAACAATATTTGTTTTATTCTCCGCCAAAGAACTTATTGCAATGTTGCTATTTTGGATCTGAGATTTGAAAGCTAAAAAAATTCAGTTCTTTAAAACAAAAGTTCATATTTCTTTCCTTATTACAATTAAATACCTCTGGAAAAACTTAGCATCCAAGTAAAATGTTTAAATTGAATTCTTGTGGTCAAACCTATTTAAATAGACTAGCTCAATGAATCTGAGCCAAATGTGCCAGTTCTAAATGAACATGGGCAATAATCTATATACCTTTGCGTATGGACTTCAGAAAAATATATATACAAGTAACTGTCTCACAACTGGAAACTAATTTCACTCTCTTCCCATGGGATGGGGAACATAACAGAGACTGCATCAGATAAAGAAAACACAGCTCTGTCCCTAACCCACATTGCTCCTTATAACCTGGGTGACCCTGGGTCATTTACTTAACCCAAGTCTCAATTTTCTTATCTTTAAAACGAAGATAAGAGCCCTCTGCTCAAAGTTGTTATAAGGACAAATTAGATAACATATTTGACACACCTAACATAGTGCCTAGAACACACAGACTTGAAACTACTGTTTTCGTTTTCCCTTGCATAAGTGCTTCTTGGAGAGAGACAGACAGACAGACAACTACCTGGGGGGATGGAAGGAATGAGGCGCTTACATCGCTCCATCAGGTCTATGGAATTAAAATGAACATTTTATAACCTGTCATCCTCCAGGTAAGATATTTATCACAGTAAAATAAAACTGGCTTTAAGTCCCCTTAAGCATTGCCATAAAATCCTGGTACAGGGTAGGCATTCCCATAAATATTTGTTGAATGCTTGAGCAAATGCAGGATGAGTTAAGCCTGTAGAGACACAGAACTCCAGGAGAGTACAAGCCTGGGTGTGGTACCAGGCTGCTACTTATTAGCTGTGTTCTCAGGACATAACAACGCTATAATAGGAAACTACTAGAAATTTGAAACTTAGTATGACTCCCTTGACACTTTAATTACTTTTCTGTCTCCTGGAGGGGAGGAGAAGGAACTATTAACTTTTATATTTTTTGCTTAAAGAAATAATTTTACAGATTTTCTGTGTCCCCTTTGGCTTCACAAGCACCACACTCCCATCAGCTCGAACGACAGGCTCCTGGTTGATTTACATTTCTACACCAAAAGCCTGTGATATCAGGGACCTGAAACCTAATTTGGGTCTACGGAGAGAGCATACTCATTACTGCTACCAGGAAGCTTCACAGAAAGTACTGTTTCAGACTCCGTGATGGAGTTATGCTCAGGCCGGTTCAGTAAACTTCGGAAGCCTAAACTTCCTAATCAAGTCCCCGAACAACAGAAAACTGGTAAGGTCCACATTAAACCCTTTAAGCACTAAGACAGGAAATGTGGGTTCACTGATAGACCTTTCAGCCCCTTACAACTTTGAAATCCTTTGACCTCACCAGGAATAGAAATTCTTTCAAGACCCAGGATGTTTATAGAATTAATCCAGATCTTAGGGCCCACTTACCTAAAATTGAATTTTCAGAGAAAGTTTTTCAGAATAAACTCAGAATCCTTAGAACTAGCAATAATTCGAGGATCCATCTCAATTCAATTATTCATTCACTCAGTCAACAAATACTTGAGGGTTGGCTATACAACAGGCACTCTTCTTAGTGTTTGGCAACAACAGTGAAAAAACAAAGATCCCAGCCTCCATGGGGAGACGACGACAAATAACAAACATAATAATTCATAGTTAGAAGGTGATGGATGCTACAAGCAAGAAAAGGGGGCTTGGGATGCTGCGAAGGCAAAGGGCAGCCTTCAGTTTTGAACAGGGGGCTCCGTGCGAGCCTCTTCACAAAGGTCGTATTCGAGAAAAGACTTCAAGGAAGCAAAACCACTAATCAGCTCTGCAGACATCTGGAGGCACAGCATTTCAGTCAGTGCACGGGCTCCAGGTCAGGGTGTGTTTGGCATGGGTGATTTGAAAAAGAAAAAAAATAGGAAGCCAGTGTGGCTGGAATAGAGTAGGTAAGATGGAATCGTAAGAACAGAGAGGTAAACGGGTGGAGTGAGCAGATCAAGAACTTCCCATTCAATGAAACCACTGATATATCCCCATACAGAGAAGTATTTCTCTCCTGGACACTAAGATATTTCAACCAGCAAAACCAAAAGTCGGGAAGCAAAATTGCTGTGAGTAGCGTACTGGGTGAATTGGTGAGAAATGTCACTCTCCTTTTCACTCCTTAATTCCCACACCCATGGACTCGGACAATGGGAGAAACCATACATTTCGAACTGGTTGAGAACATATGCTCTGTATCCTCTAGAACTGCACCCCAAACTCGCAAACTACTGTCTTCCTGCTGGTATAGCAACTGAGTCTTCAACATGAGTCCTTCCATTTTTCATAAGGCCAACACTCATATTAGAACCTGTAAATCTCATGAGTGTCAGTCAATTGCCTCATTTCCCTTGTAATGTGAGTTCCTCAGCAGAAGCAGTGTAGTGTGGAAACTCAAAATGAGCAAGTCACTGAGTAAGTGAATGAATAAATGACAGTGTTGGCAGAAGCTTGGGAAGAGAAAGGAAAGACCCATCTGGTACAGACAAATCACTGCCCCCTTCTGTGTTAAAAGAGCTCCAGTGGATTCAATTCCTTCTAAACGGCTGCCTGGTCCCTTCAGGTGTGGTGCTGTAACAGAAGCATTATGTTTGTTTCTGCAGCTGGCAGCTTGGACAGTCAGCAGGGCTGGTGAATGGTCGTCCATGATGATAAGTCCTTCCATAATTCCCATCACTGCCATCATGACTTCTTTGTTTATAGCTAGAGTGACCATATATCCCAGTTTGATGAGGACAGTTCTGGTTTATGCTTGCTTTCCTGGCTTATTAATTACTTTAACTCTCACAAGTTCCCGAGGCTGGACAACATGTTACATGATTATTCTATTCGTAGCTCACCATGCATACACTGGCAAATGCTGGTTGACATTCACAAAATAGAGCAACTGGTCAACTATATTATTAAGTGCCTCCTTTTGCAGTGCTGTCTTTTATTAAGCATTTACATGAAAATACAAATATGCTCACATTATATTCTATTCTTTGATCCCTTCTACCTCTTCCCCAGACCTCCTTGTTACCAGCCCTTCAATCTTGTTTCTTCTAAGTTTTTGATCATGCAGCCAAACTGTTTGCTACTGACCATGATCTACGTAGATCCACACTTCCAACCCTGGGGTCAGATGAAGATCCATACTTCTGACCGTCTCTCTTTCTAGGAAAGGTTAAAAAACAAACTAACATATTCCTTGAAGTTGTACCCACTAGAAGGATTCCCTTCCTGCCGCCCTTTAAGGCCACTCCTAATGACGCTGTCATTTCCACTTCTGGATGGTGCAATTATATTTTACAGAAACATCTTTAAAGTAGTCCCTAATTTCTTTAAATCATATCAAGAATTTTCTGGCATTTCAATTTCTTTTAGGTAAGAGCCAGGTTTGGGTCAAAAAACCAAGTGCCATTCACATCTCCTTGACTAGTACATTGAAACCAGGATCTCTGGTAAGTGCATTCACATCAATAAATCTGACCACATTTAACTTAAGTTATTTTCTCCATAGACAAGCACCATTACAACACATTGCCTCCTATATTTCTCAGGCTTCTGCCAAGGCTTGTGGCAGGGGGCACTCAGCAGTATGAGGGTCAGGGTACCCGGAGTCAATCAAATCCACCCAAATGTCCCCAATCCCAGTTCTCCCCACCCCACTCTTTCCCAATAAGTAAACTACCCTTCACATACCAGATGTGGCAAGGCTGTGAGTTAAATTACATTGTAATTTGGCAACCCAGTGGATCAGACTGTATAATTCACTTTTGGCTCTGTCAAAGTTGTAGCTATGAGAAATAAGGGGCTCTTTGAGGACAATCACAGAAGCTCTTTAGTCCTCTGACCATGTCTTGAGCAGAGAATTTAAAACTCTGAATTATGCCATTTCTTTAATTTCTCCAGTGCTTTTGAAAGAATTCAGCCCATCTCACATCCCTTGTATTTCAAATTCCTACCATATTGACCTATTCCAGCAGCCACTTGGTCTACCAAATCAATGCCTATAAATAGACTCTTTATTCCAGGAAATCAAGAGCATAATTTAAGTTAATGATTTTTGCACTGCATGCCAGGTACCACACAGTGTTCCATTTTCAGATGGTAACTAGATCTGCACTACCCTGAAACCCAACTGAGTCACATGAACAATCCTAGATTCCATCCTTGAGGTTCTGGTTTATTTATTATGAGTTTAGTGCAGAATCCTTCTAGGTACATTAAGCAAAGAAGACATTTAACATAGGGAGTTAAGTGATTACAAAATCGCTGGAAGATCTGAGGGAGCACAGACCAGGGTAGGCTTCCAGGTCGGACTCTTAGAACACTGTGGAACCAACCTTCCAGGAGTGCTACCTCCTCTGTCCCAATCAGGACCAAAGGGTACCACCACCAGAACTAGTGCATTCAAGAACACATCAGGGTGGATGTGATTCCAGGGATCAGAATGGGATCAGGAAGTCACCATCATCACCACCTCTAAATACCCATAAAACTGGTGACCAGATATTGAAGTTCTGTTGGAAAAGAAAAATAAGTCACGTGTCCATAATCTTGCTTGACAGCAGAAATAAGTAAAACGGCAAGAAGACAGCCACTGCTTCCCTTATGCCTTCCAAATCCCAAATGAGTGTATCTAATTGTCAAAATCTAATTCAACTCCAGAAACTTAGATGCTAAAGAGTCTGGAAGACGTGGTTTTTAGCTTTCCAGCTCACTAGAAAGAAGTGAGATGCTTGGTACCAAGTGATCATATTTACTAGAGTAAAGGGAAAAATAAAAATAAAGAATGACTCCTAAGTTTTTGGCCTGAGTAACAGGAAGAAATATCTACTGTGATGGGGTTAGGCTACAAGGGGAAAATGTTTGGGGAGAGATTCAAAAGTGCCTTCTTTTGCCTTGTGTGGAATACAAAAGAAGACTTGTATGGGTCAAAAGCCAAGTTTGGGGATGAGCGCAACATACATGAAGAAAGATTATCCACGTCTTTCACCTCCAAATGGTGCTGCTTCCCATCCGTGACTCTTAGGGAGGGGGCCCAAGAGGGTGCCTAGAATATTTTCAAGCATCTGTAAAGAGAGGAGGCTAACATCTTCTTCCCCAACTGGAAGTCTGCTCTGTCACCAGGTGTGCTGACCTGCTCCATTGCTACCAGAGCAGGAAAAGAACCCTGGGAGAAGATGGTGTGGTGAGACGACCAGGGGAAGGAGAGGCCAGGACCGTGTGCTCAAGGCTACTAAGAGGTACTGAAGAGGGATCTCACCTTTCTGCAGACCCTAGATGAAATTAAGGGCTACAGATTTGTGAAATACTGCTGTAGCATGGGGCAAAGACACACACATGAAAGGAATGTGGCACAGGCCATCATCGGTAGGTCAATTTGAAGATGCAGTCAAATCTTGCAGAGGATGACCAAACCTGGGGGAGATGCTCAAGATAGGGTCCCTCAGCAGCTAGAGTTTGTCAAGGTCTTCACCTGTCCGCACTCGGTCAATCTGTGGACTTTATCAGTCCACAACTGGTCAAAAAGCTAGACTAGGTGTGATATCCAACAGTAAAGGACAGTGCCTGGACACCACTGACAGGAGGCTGTCCATCTTACGACCATTGCAAAAAGAACAGCCAATTTGGCTGGGTCAATTACATCAGTAAATGCTCTCTACCTCTCTCATTTTCTTTCTCTCTCTCCTTCTCCCTCTTCCTATCTTTCTCCCCATCCCTTCCTCCCTCCTTTTCTTCACCTTTTCTCTGTCCCAGCACCAGATGATAAGCACAGGAAGGAGATTAGCATGGGAGAGCAGTCCCCACACCTTCCCATCCCTAGAGCCTCAGGTTTACCTGCACTGTGGGGAGGAGAAGAGCTCTGAGTAGAAGATGAAATTGAGCTCTTAAAACAAGCACAACTAGGGGCTGGCCCCGTGGCCGAGTGGTTAAGTTCGCGTGCTCCGCTGCAGGCGGCCCAGTGTTTCGTTGGTTCAAATCCTGGGCGCGGACATGGCACTGCTCATCAGACCACGCTGAGGCAGTGTCCCACATGCCACAACTAGAAGGACCCACAACAAAGAATATACAACTATGTACCGGGGGGCTTTGGGGAGAAAAAGGGAAAAAATAAAATCTTTAAAAAAAAAAAAAACAAGCACAACTAAGTATTCATAAACAAAACTATCTTAATAACCAAAAGTGACTGAAAAATTCTGAAATTAGACTGAAAGGTCAAAAGGGAGCCTCTCCCAGAAAAAAGAGGCTTTGGCTAAGCATAGTTGGCAACAGGTATCAAAACAAAATTATTCCACATTTATACCTCAAGGAACCAAGACACTTCAATCAAGCCAGTTATGTCAACAATATCATTTACATTCTATTTTTAACCTCTGAGCCTTTTCTCTTGGCATAGTTCTAAAATAACCTTTATTAGGAAACTGTAAGACTGAAAATGATGGCTTTTTGTACCAATCACTTAATCCAGTGGCCTCTACTACACAGGTCATCTCATTATCCTTCCTAAGAGAATACAGATTTATGTTGATCTTCAAAGCTTTGGAGAGTGTGGACAAAAGCTGTCCTGAATATTAACATACTGAGAAAAAGAAAATGTAAAACCAGCTGAGGAAGATAATCAAGTCTTACAGCAAAGCAAACAAAGTGTCACCCAAAGAAAACTGCTTATTCGGGAATGAGCGGAAGTAACGTGTTTTTTTTGTTTGTTCTTAATTCAGCAGTTTTACAGAATTGAAAATTCACCTCCTTTATTTACCAGTCCCAGCACAGCTGCCCTTTTCTAAGCATCAAAATATCTATAAAATTTCCTTAGCAATGTGGGATTTGATTGAATACCAAAAAAGAAATTCTTTTTTTTTAAATTTTTAAAATTATATTAACTAGGAGAATATAAGCATCTACTTTTTACTTTTTGGGGCAAGAGAAAAATTCCACTTCATCCTTTTCTAAATGAAAATATATACATGTTATAAGGGTTTTGCCCTGTTGTAAGGAAACAATCTATGAAAGGCTAAATTTATAAAGCAAATTAATTAGAGATGACTAAGTGCATCACAAAATGACTCACTTATAGGTCCTTTAACTATAGAATTCTAGTGTAATTAATTTTACGAAAGTTTGGTTTATACAGAGATTTGTTTCAAGTATTATTACATAAAATGAAGTAAACATTAAATAAATAAACTCATGTCCATCTTTCTGAATATTCTCCTATCAAGTCATACAGTTGATGTTGATACAGTATTACCAGTATTTAGGATTATAACCACAACTTTCAAAGTTCAAATAACAAAAATATGCATAATTCTATTTTAGGGTAGGAAAATTTTAAGATAATACTCTTCCTATCTTACAGTATTGTATTTGATCAAAACACTAACAGCAAAGTTTACATTCATTTAATGATATAATTTAATAACTAACATTTCTTCTATTTTAATCTTAACCTCCAATAACACACAAACCATGCCTTTCAGGTAGCAAATAAATGACTTCAGTTGAACAAAAGTCATACATTTTTTAGTGTTACTGATTTTTACTAAATTTCCTCCGTAACTTAAACTGTAAGTTCTCCTCCACAATATTTGTGTTGATTGATTGCATTTTGCTTGTATTTATTGGGCTCTTTCTATTTATTTATCTTTATGACTCATCCTTTTTTGGGCCCCTGAAGAGAACCTTGCTGACTGAGTGGCTGGCACACTGACACGTTTCCACTGCAGCACATTTCAGTGGTGGGGCAGCCCATAACCAGGGGCCATAGGATATATGGGGACAGCAAGCACTAAGGGCAGTGTCTTCCTACCAAAGCATCGGTAAGACCCACTAACAGAACCAAATCTCATTAAATAATGCAAATTCAATTTGGACCTCAAGAAGTAGTAAGGATAAAATATCTATTTTGCTTTTTTTTTTCCTCCCCAAAGCCCCCCAGTACATAGTTGTATATTTTTAGTTGCGGTCCTTCTAGTTGTGATATGTGGGATGCTGCCTCAGCATGGCCTGATGAGTGGCGCCATGTCCGCACCCAGGATCCGAACCGGCAAAACCCTGGGCCACCGAAGCAGAGCCTGTGAACTTAACCACTCGGCCACAGGGCCAGCCCCATATTTTGCTTTTGATATTTCTTGCTCCTGGGATTCTAAAATAATATCTGAAAATGGAACCTACATGGGAAAAAGACAATAGCTTATTTGGATTGTTTTGAAAACAAAAATCATGTCACTTCACCAAATAATCACATTCTCAGAGACTTTTACCTACTTGTGTGACATTTTTCATTATATCTCTCCACGTTTTATCCACAGTTGTAAATCGTCTGCCTTCCTCAGGCATTTGAGACATAATGTCCGGAGAACTGAAAATGGGCTCCAAATACAGCCACGTGGCTTGGACCTTGAGCCATTCATCTAGAATTTCCTGAAGCAGCAGGAGTTTGCCCTCCCATTCTCTGAGAAACAAAACACAGAGGCTCTTATCAATAGCAAACCAAGCAATGTTTCAGATGACAAAATTCAAAACCAGGACTAGACTGTCAATCTTTATGCAATCTTTTATTCCAATTTCTGTTCACCTAACTTCATTCAAAGATAAACCGCTACATTTGTTGTACAAAATTTGTTTAAAAATAATAGCATCAACATTTACGCTTTTACAGACACACATGTTAAGATATACCTATCTGCAAATGGGCTAGTTTCTCTATATGTCATAACAATAAACCTTTCTGCAATCCAGTCCCACGGGGGGAGGGTAAAAGGTGAGGAATGAAATGCTGGAGACAGTAACGGTGTTCTCAGGGAAGAGCACTCTGCAGCTCTCAGGAAAGGTAGTTACATCCAAGACTCATTTCCTTTAACGTTCTTTTTTTTTTAAAAAATGTAGGCCCATAAAGGCTTTATTTCCAGAATAAAATATTTCAATTCATAAGATGTAACTGGCATTTAAAGAAAAATCTACATCATTCTAAATATATTAGTGTAGCATTCATGAGAAGGAAGTATTTTTGAATTTACAATAGGTTATCAGTTCATTTCTAAATATGGAGAACAAAAATAATGACAATTTCCTCAAGAATAAATATTATAATTACACCAAAAACTAAAAATTTTACAAGCACAGTTCTAAGATCTCTGTATGTATTTGCTCCATCCTCACAACAACCCCATGAGGTAGGGTCCAGTATAATATCTATTTACAATGGGGAGACTAAGGCACACAGAGATAAGTACCAGGTTCAACTTGACCCAGCTAATAAGCAATAGCGCCAGATTTGAATCCAGACAGCTGTAACCACTATGCTATAGGAGATAACACAGCTATAAAGAAGAATGATTGGTTAATGGCAGAGGAACTTAGAGATGGGCTAGCTTTAAGTACATATTAACACACCACTCATCATTTATAAGTGGTGATCTGTAAGTCTACGTTGTTAAAACCAAGAAACGCAAATAGGAGTTCTAAAAGTCACCGGGCATTTTCAAATAACTTTCTAAAATATCTTCCTTTCAATGTTTATCAGTGAATTTGTTTTACCTCTTTTCACAAGAAATGAATGCCTCTGCTTTCTTCTGGTGCTCTTCCCTCTTTCCCCATCTAATCTGACTGATGCAGAAAATTTCCCACTAACTAATATCTCATGCACAGTCTTTAAAAATAGAATCTAGATATACCAGTTCCAGAGTTGTTCAAAAATTACTCTTGATGAGCACATGGGAGCAAGCTGGGCAGGAGGCAGAGCAATCAGCAAGACTGAGCCAATACGAGGGCATGTGCAAGTTTCGGATAATATACTGCTTTCCCTTACCATGCAAATTCACACTTCACACTGAGGACGGTAGTCTGATTTAGATTTACTCACTTTTTTAAGGTAAAATATAAACTGCTTGACACAAATTACAAAAATTGAAAAAAATTGGACAGGATAAGGGTTTAATTTAATTGGCTGTGTCAGATGCTCAAAATTTCAGACTAGAATCACAGTTTCATTTTTTCGCACTTATCCAGCCATCACTCATGCATGGGAGTTGAAATTGCTTTCAAGGATCATCTACAACAAACTAATTAGTATATTTGGAAAATGAAATTATCTTCAGTTTTATAATCTATACATTCTATAAACTATGTTCATAGACTCGAAATTATTTTTGAGAGTCAAATATATAAGATCAGATTGTAGGCAATAAAAATGAATACCTGGGCTGAAGATCCACTACCTTTGTCATGAACGTGGACGACAGCAAAAGGATCAGTGCCCTTCCAAAGGAATCAAAGTTCTCATTCCTTACAATGAAGTACTTAAAATAGTAAGGATGAAATGCAGAATCAATTTTCAAAAATAACTATATAGTACATGCAAGTGATGATTTTGGTAACATAGTATAAACATTGTCATATAAATATAAACTTTACCTCATTTGTTTTTCGTAAGGCTTAATGAATGGAGATCCTCGCATAGTCTGTGCCTTAATAATGTGGTCATCCAACAACATCTGAATTTCGTCAACTGATGACAAAATAAATGTCCCAGTTTCTCTATAAGGAAGAATGACAAATTCCATCGCATCCCATTCATTAATCATCTTCTCCATGGCCTTTTCGAGAGAATATTCTTTGCTAGCTGCTTCACTAATACCTTCAAACCTATCTAGATACGGTTCCAGATCCATGTCCAAAAAAGAGAAGATGGTGGAGTCTTCTGCTGGCTGCAGAGGGTAACCCACAATGTTGGACATGGCCTCCCAGTGCCTGGGGCGCAAACCAGGATTACAGATCACTTGAATGAGAGGAATGTGCTGCTTGAAATCTTCCACTTTCGCTCTCACTTTTTTTGTCATTGCCAGTGCATTTGGAGAATCATGGAAGGTTTTCTCCAGTTTATATAGTCCTCTCCAGTAATTTCCAACATCTGTTTCTACTTGGTCTGGATTCACTTTGTGATATGGTCCTTCTGTCCAGCCTCTATATTTGTTGCTAAATTCAACAGCAGTCTCATAGAGACGAAGATAAGGGTTCAAGCCATCTTGGATTTTTTTCCGCTGAGGATATATTGATGGTAGCCAACCAAATGCCTCCTCTTCAGCATTAAACTGCTCAATCTGCAAGGACAGGTATTAACTATATTATTCTGAAAGTGAAGGGTATTCAAAATTAAATTTTTAAAAAAATATTTATATTAAATGTGACCCAAAAAACCCTCATTAAGCCCTAAAGTTAAACTTAATTAAGTCATAATCTAGAAAAACTGAGCAGTAATCTTTCTCCTATTTCTTTTTAATTACAGTTTCCAGAGAACGATGACTGTTTAAGTTAGTTAAAATAGTAAAATAAATGTATATATGAAGAAGTCTTTGCCCAGACAGATACACTGAGGATTTAGCTTCTTTTATTAATTAACAAGAACTTAAGCACTTTTAATATACACAGTATTGTATCAGGTACTGTGGAAAATAGAAAAAAGTATTATATTGCAAAGTACCACTCCAAGGAGTTAGAAATCCAGCTGAGAAGACATATGTATGTAGAAACTTAAATAGCGATTGTTCAATAATAATATATGGCAACAAGAGAGATGCCTTAGAGCAGTAGTGTTTAATATAAAATGAATAATATATACTAAAAATGCTATCACTCAGAGGCGAGAGATCATGCTGAAATAGTGCAGGCATGGATGCTTCCGTAGAGCAGATGTAACTGGAGAGGGGTCTTAAAGATATGTAGGATAAAAAGAGGCAAAGAAGGTATTAATTTCCTCTTAGTTTAGTAGTGAAGTATGTGAGGATATGGGTGGTTCAGAGGAGAAATCTACAGAATTCAAAACCCTGAGCAAGATAGATACTGATAAGATATTAAAATCTTTCAATGTAAGAAAAACGGTGGAGCATTCATAATATGGTCTGTTTTCAAATTTCCCCTTTTTAAATAAAAAGCACAACTAAAAATTTCAAACATCTTATATGGCAAAGGCTGTGGCTTTTGTCCCTCCAGCATCTTCTACTGAGAAAGCTGACTTCTAAAACAGCAATATTGGGAGCAAAGCGGCTTGAAGAAAGAAGATAATGGGCCTACTTTAAAACACAGCCTCCAAATCTAAGCTGGCTCTATCAAGATGGAAAACTAACCAGTAACCAGGTGTTATTATCATGTGATGCAAACAATTAAATGATACAAAATCAAATTAAGAAGCAGATGGAGGCATAGCTCTATCTTTCAAATAAAATATGAAGGCCACTGAAATGTTATCACTACTGATAGAAAACAGTGATGCTGTTCCTCCTTGATGCGGGTCTGTGAAATCCATCTGTGCCATTTACATTATTCTCCAATTAAATGTAGTTCAACTGTTATATTTGAACCCATTTCTTAAAGGTGAATATGCAATACAAACTCAATGTTCTTTCTTTTGCACTAATTCGTCCTCTTAAGAATGTTTTAATCCTACCTTGTCTGCTGCTAAATCCAACTTTGCATTCAGCGTTTGGGCCTTTTTCAGGTACCGCTGTACATCCTGAAGATCCCCAAGTGAGTAAAACTCTTCCGACTGCTTGGCATAACTCTCCAGTTCCTCCACAAATCGTTCACACCGCAGCTGATAAAAACAACATCCGCTGTTACTATTGAAAAGTTAAAACCCCTAGGCATCAAGAGAAAATTTAAATATTTGTAAGGATTATGAGAATTATTATTATATTTTGTCTCTGGCAAAATATAAAGAAAAGGATGACCTGGAAGATGACTGGGATCTAAAATAAGCAGAATTTTTTTAGGAGTTGGAATTTGAAACTAATGGATCAAGATTCCTGTAATTCACAAATTAGAGAAAGTTTACCCTTGTACTGTCAATGTAAGAAGCTGTAGTAAAATGAGTAAGAATGTGTTAAACAATGATATTCATTAGTACGCTAAAGAATTTATGCTAACAAATGATTTATAAGCATTTGAAAAATCTCAAAATCATCAAGTATGGGGTAAAAGAAAACTCTAGTTTTTTAAGGGATGTAAAGACATTTGTGGCATTTTTACAACAACTGGAAAAAACAAATTTCTTTAATTGCATTCTGATATTCAGATATCTCTTTAATTGGCAATGCTAAAACAAAGTTTTCCAAGGTTATTTTTCTTGTCTCATGGGCTCTCTTCACAAAAAAACGTATAAGGTAAATAAATCCAGATTTAAACTCCAGCCTAAAAACTGTAGCCTTCCTATATCAAACAGGTGTGTGTTTTTTTAATGAGAGGCTTATTGCAAACTTGTCATTGGTAAGGTATTCCAAATTAAATGGTTCTAAAAGAAAGAGCTCTTAATAAAATATTCAAAAGTCAAATCTAGGTTATTCAAAAATAGATTTTGTATTTTATAGATTATCTAGGTTGATTTCTGTCCTCTTTCCTTTAGTTTCCTGTCAAATTTATTGCTCTGGCCCAGTGGGAGAAGGGAAATGAGAGGAAAAATTCAACATTATGTGCAGTTTCTAGAATAGTATACTTCACAATAAAGTATAGATAATTCTGGGCCACCTACCAATTTTCTAAGAGTCTATTATGGTGTAACTTAAAGTGTCTAATATGTTTTTTAACATTCTGAAATGGCCTCAATATAAATAAAAATATAGACTACAGTTTAAAATGAAGGCTATTTTTAAAGTCTGTCATTTATTCTCCAAACAACATATTCTGCCAATTGTATTTGTATTAACTGTATTTGTTGCAGCATGGTAGAAAGAGGCTAGGCTTGCTATCAAGGGACATCTCTACTGGCTGATGTGGAACAAGTTTCACCGCCTTTGGGAACCTTAGTTTCTTCATCTGTAAAACGAGATAGAAAATCCTAAGTCATTTATTCGGACAATAGCTATGGAGTGCTCACAGCATGCCTGTGTGTCAGGCACTGTGCTGGCCAGGAGGGATAATAGAGAAAAGGTCAACATGAGATGGCCCTGCTATCAAGGAGCTGACCGTCTAACAGGGAGATAGACATGAAAATAATAACATAATGATCAGGTAACTGGTCCAGTGGAGATGTGTTAAAAGTATAACAGGAACAGAGGAGAAGCAGCCCTGAGGTCTGACTGAGAGGGCTTCTCAGAAAGCCAACCGAGTGTGCTAGATAGACAAGCATGTGTGCGGGGCAGGGGTGAGCTCCAGAGCAACAGGGAAAATGCACAAGAGACGAGAGGTAGGGGAGCGGGGACCTAGGAGCTGCCCAGGGTTATGCAAGGAGTGGGGAGAGTCAGGAGATGATGCTGGACAGTAGACAGGAACATCACAAACCATCTTACATGTAGGACAAAAGAAAAGAGGTTAGAGTTAGAGTGATGATTCTGGGCACAAAACGTAGGTGAGTGTGAGCAATTACGAGGTGTGAAGGCACTCTACACCAAGGGAGCTTTGATGTTAAATAATAAAAATAAAATAACTCAAAAGAGTTCTATAAACCGTATACGACAAATAGTATTTTTATTAATGGTCACTTGTGGGCAATATATTAAAATGTTTTCTCCCTTGACAAATCAAGAAATGATGCCACAACAATCCACTATGTGTACTACCTCCCACTAAGATTTACAGTATGAGAAATATGTGCACTAACTTCTACCAAGATTTATAGTATGCGAAAGCTAAAACACATGACCTGCGAAATAGAAGTCGCCAATGCTATGTAAGAAGTTAATACTTCAAAAATATCTGTGATGCCAACCTTAAGACCTTCTTGATATTGCTCTGTTTTCTCTTTAACAATTTTCCTGTGTTCATCAAAAATTTCTTCCATTCTTCCATACCACTGGAAAACATTATTATTTAGCCTAATGTCTGCTGGAGAAAAGTTGGCACACTCAATGAGGAAGGCAAGGCAGTTTTTAGAATCCACCAATCTCTGTCCCAGTTCAATCATATCAGTTGTCTCCACTTTCTGAATATAAGCCTGAGGGAAAACAAAAATTACAGACGGCATTTCAATGAACAGCTCATGTTGAAAAATAGCCTGTGGAAATACACTGCATAAATATGTACACACTTGGTAGAAGGAAAGACTTTTGGTTCCAGAGAGGGGACTGCAGCCCAATTTACTTCTCATCCATCCCAAACACCTTTACTAAAATAGCAGGGGAAAAAATAGAAAATACTAAACAATACACAAAGAGCACTGGAAAACCAGAGAAGAATGCCATGGGTTTCTGGAAGATATGAAGCAGGTGCCATCTGAGAGACCATTTATTCTTTCAGAATAGCATTTATGGGCACCTATTATGTGCTTGACACTCTGCTGGGTGCTGGCAATTCAGTGTGACAACAACCAGAGGTGGGATTTGCCCTCAGAGAGTTTATAGTCTAGTTGAGGGAGACAATTATTAATCAAATAACCACCACAACAAACGTAAAATTGCAAACTTGCAACAGACACCAGAGCCGCAACACTTTCCTCAGTTACAAAAACTAAAAAATAACTGCAGGCAAGTTTAACAAGAACTGTGCTAAATCTATACGAGGAAAACTATAACACTTTATTGAAGGACATTTTGAAAGTTCTGAATAAAAATAGAAACATATGTTGAGACATAACATTGTAAAGATGTAAATTCTCCTCCAATCAGTCTATAAAATCAATGCAATTTCCATCATAATTGCAATGGCATGTGAAAAAATTAAATATGACATAATTCTAAAAGCCTCTGAAATAGTAACTACTCAAGTAAAGACAATCAGAAGTAAAGACAATCATGAAAAAGAAAACTGATGGGGACCAGCCCTGCCGAATATCAAAACATACTACACAGATATGGTCATTTAGACAGTTCTCGCTCTGGCCCAGGAATAGAGGACGGAGCAGCATAGAGAGAGTTCAGACATGGATCCAAGTACGTATGGAAATTCAGTGTTGAAAAGATGCATTGCAAAGTAGGAGTGAAATGACATCATTTAACAAATCGTATTGGGGTAACTGGCTATTGATTTTGGGAAAAAGCAAGAGCCCTAGCTACCTAGTAGGAGAAATACAGAGAAGCCATATTATTAAATAAATAATTTGCAGCAGAGTCATGATTCTGCCTTTGCAAAAACAAATCTCTCTATTTGTGTGTGTGAACGGGTGAAGGTACAGGTGTGTGCGTGCACACCTATGCACACGCCATGTGTATGCACATATATACGCAGAGCTCCCTCAAAGCTCTTTTGATACATCTTAATTTATTTATATATCTTAATAATATAAACGCCAAAGGAAATCTGCTACCCCACTGAAAAATGAGAACACTGGCCGCTACCTGCAACCAGTGTGCTCACCTTCCCCATCTTACGCCCTCCTCCCTGTCTAGGAAGTACACACTTCTTTTTAAAAAAACGTTGTTAAAGCTCTTTGAAATCTCTAATCTCCATCTCTCTGGCTCTCTCTCTAGTTATATATATACATATATATCTATATATATATACATCACTATATATACAATATATCATATATATCACTATATATAAGTTTGGAGAGAGCAGAATTCACCCTCAACTAACAGAATCATTACCCTAAAGAAAGAAATTATGGAAAAAGGGAAACTTTTATTTTTCTCTTGGTACAATCCCATATTGTTTAAATTTTTGCTTTTGTAATTAAAAAGAAAAAAACAAGCAACATTGCCTAGAACTCTTTCACTGATATATCTTTCTAATTAGACCAAATGTTTTTAAGTTGCAAATTCAAACAAATAAGATGCAAACCATGGTGGTTTCCACAGGTAACAAAATGCCTAGCTGAAAATATATTTTTCTAATATGGTTAACGATATTTCTATGTAAACAACTGGACTTTTATTTCTCCTTACTGATATATGTGACTGATTTCTGTGCTAAATAAATTGAGAAGCTATTTTGCCCTTGCAGGAATAAATGTTTTTAAGGTACAGACATATTTTTTAACACCAGTTAATGAATCCTATTTACTAATTCTGTTAAAAGTTGCTATGAACAATAGAAATTGACACTAAACAACCCCAAATTCCTAAATATTTTCAGCGATGGCTAGGAGGGTAAATAAATTACGCTCTTCATACTGAATATTCATCTTTCCAAAAGACTTTACAATTAGGGAATTCTCCAGCTATCTTTATAATCACCGATAATCAAAGTATCAATGTCCCACAACAACTAATATATAATATACAAATATTCTAAAAGAGAATATATCTAGGCATGTGTGTATATCGGACACATAAATTCACATAGTAAGAATCCCAATCCAAGTACAAATACTTTAAAGAAAATGGAACTCTTTTAGTTAGAGGCTTATATGTAAAATTTGGTTCTAATGATTTTGACAAACTTTTAAGTGAATAATTTAAAGAATGTACAAAAATCATTTTAACTCCTTTTGCAATTTCCTACCTATACAAAGTTTTGAATGATTTTACATGCTTTGCTGGGTACACTTAAGTATTTTAAAGCCTAAAAATAAAAGGGTTCTATTTTGGATCTTGGGAATGTTAGCAAAGGAAAAAAAAGATCTTGCAAAAGCTTAACGTTATAAGAGTGAAAAAAGAATAAAATAAAATGGTGATCAACTAGTTGTTTTATATTATTTTATTCACCATTAGGTAGACTTCAAGCACAGCAGGAACATGAAAAATGATGAAAGTGACACTTATCTAATATTTTCAGTACCATAAAGCCTATGCTCAAACATAAAACACTTCAGCAAACTACAGCAGAAAATTTTAATGTATAACAAAAGACAGGCTATAGAAAACAAAATATTACTTAAGAATTAAATATTTGTTGATTAAAAGAAAATGAAGGGCGACCACACAGTTTGCTCAAGACAGTACTGCTCTATGCCTTTAGCATGGTAATAATTATTAATAGTGCTTTCAAAAATATCCTGGTAGATGATTGCATTGACAGCTCCAGTACCTCACCTCTTCTGGTATCTCACTCTGACTCTGAGGGCACGTGACTTTCTTTGCCCAATGGGATGTTAGCTATGCGACACAAGGAGAAACCTGAAAAGCACTGGTACAATTGGGCTTGCTTTTATGCCTCTACCGTGACATGAGAACACACCCAGGTGAGCCTGTTGGAGTTTGAGACACAAGTGGAGCAGAGTCCAATTGCTGAGGATAGCTGCACTAGTCAACCCGAAAGAGAACTAGCTGACCCAATTGAGTAAGTAACCCCAATGAGACCAGAACCGGCCAGGAGCACCCAGCCTAAACCACCAAACTGCAGACTCATGAGCTAAGTATATAAAACAACAACATTACTTTAAGCCTCTGTGTTAACGTTTGCAGGGATTTGTTATTGTATTATCATGTCAATAATTAACTTCTTATAAAAGCTGGCAAAAAAAGAAAAACAATTAACTTTTACACCCACAACTATAAAGAATTTAGAAGCAATACCTTCATTTCCATCAGTTCTGCTGTATTTGGAGGAGTGCTAAGAGCTTTTTCAGCTATCTTCTCAAATTCATCACATAATCTGAAACACCAGACAAAAATCAATCTTATATATTTAAATTTCATTCCTAAACAGGTTCCTATAGATGATTTAAATGTTCCATTACATGAAAAATAAAGTTAGATTATCTTACCTATACGACAGCTAATGAATGAAAAGCAAATTTGTGTTCATTTACTTATTCATTCAATACACATTTAATGATCATCTATTGCATTCCCAACTATAGGATTAACTGACAGAGATACAGAAATGGACAAGATGTAACAATGGTCCGCAGCCTGTTCACAATCCAGTATGGAAGACAGGACCATAAACAATCACATCCAACCTAGAATTTTAAGTGCTCAACCAGAGATTTTTTGAGATGGCACCAAAAAAATGGTACAAAGGAAGGGAGTCATTAACCCTACTTGGAGAGAACGGTTAAAATGGGCCTGTATGCTCAGAAATTTCTGGTAATATGCAAATATTTCCTATTGATTTGGGTTGCAGCCAGTATAAATAATGAACTTACTGTGAGGTTAAAAAGAAAAAAAGAGCAAGTGGAAGTCCAGATAAAACATGTAGAAATTTCTTCAAGAAGAGTGGCTGAGAGGTGAGGGAGAGAGAAACAGCATGGTGATGATGTTGGGTTGAAGTGAGGGGTCTGAAGATGGAAGAGGGTTTTGAACATGTTTGCAAATTTTAGAGACAGAATCAACAGCAAAGGAGAGATTTAAAATGTGATACAGAGGGGATGGCTGGGGGAGCCAGCTCCAGAGGGATGGGATGCAATGAGGTTGAGCTCATAGGAACTTTGAATGGGTGTGACAGACTCTTGCCGTCTGAGAATGTGGGCCGACAGGTATGAAGGGGTTCATGGACATGTAAGGGCAAGGAGTTGAGGGTCTTCACACTGAATGGTTCCTCTAATAGTCCATCCAGTGAGTCTGGTGAGAAGCATAATTAGGAGAAAAGGGGAAAAAGTAGAACTGGCATGAGTTCAGAGGGTAGTTAAAAGGCAGAGAAAATAGCTATGAAATTAAAATAAATATTTCACCTGGCATGAAAAGCTACAAGTAAAAGACATTTTCACTATCCTTCCAGTACTTTTAGAGGAAAAGGTGCTTTAAGTAAATATGTGATTCTGGTTCCTAGATAAGCTACGCGAGTCCTGGTCCTCTTTCATGTGGTGCCTCTCTCTTCAGCGTCACCCCTCAGCTCTCTTCCCTCACAGTGTGTGGGAAAGCAACACCAACCCCTCCTGGTTCTCGGGATACACCATGCCATGTTCATACCTCACTCCCTTCTACATAGTATTTTCTCTACCTGGAATTCTTTCACCCACATTGTCCACCTAGCAGATTCCTACTCATCCTTCAAAATGAACTCACACATCACTTCCCCTTTGCAGCCTTCCCTGGCGTTCCCCTCTCCCCCAACTTCCACCCCGAAAGAAAATTACTCATTTCCTTTTCTGTTCTACCTCCGTGGCTCAGCACAGTGCTCACTGCGCCCTATTGTAATGTGCAGGTTTGTATGTCTATTTCCCTTTCAACACCATCACTTCCTTCAGCAGTTTTACTCATATTTAGAGTCCAAGTACCTAACTCTGTGCCTAACACATGGTAGGTAAATAAAGCTTCCTTCAGCCTTAGATACAGCCTGAAAGAAATATTCTATTTAATACCATAACTACAAAATTTTTTTTGATTATTTGGGTTTTTTTCCATGAAACTGATACCAGAAAAGAGGTTCCTAGAGTGACACTAGCACCAGTTGTTGGAAGACTGATTACACTTCTTGTCTTAAAAAAATAGGCATTCTGCTTTGCACATCAGCACTCTGTAAGTTTACTTAACATGAGTCAGTTTTCCTAAAATCTCCAGGTTACTCAACAAATGAATTTTTAGTTAAGACAAGTTCCCATGGCTTTGAAGGGTAATTACAGTAAGATGGAAATTCCAAATTTGAGGGTCCCTGAGGACCTAAAACAACTACTGTGTAAATCTGCTTTGAAAACCCAATTTTGTGTATTGATTATACAAATTTAAAAATCTGAAGTTAGAGAACATCCATCTGACTTGTGCAAATGAAATGCACACACATTTTAATACCACTTTAATTCAGACAATTGGGAAGGCATATTTGCGGTGAAAACAAATAATACTAATAATCATGAAATAACACATAAAGCCAAGTAAAAATACATTGACATTATCTTTCTTTTGGGTCATTCATGACCCTGCTCTAATCCACTATTTTAGTTGAACAACAGTTGTTTCTATTTAACATCCTCCCCCCAAAATAAAAATATAATAATATCACATAATTACCTTGTATTTACTTCCTGATGATCTCTGAACATTTTAGCGATAAGTTTTCCACAGATAACGTCTGCTCGCTTCACCAAAGCTCTGATTAATTCCTCACAGCGCATTTCAAACATTCCTAAACGAACAGTCTGCAACGTTAAGTATCAAAACTCTATTAAACACGAAAAGAAATAAAAGATTCCCACAGTTTTACCTTCCTCATACT
The DNA here is from genome assembly GCF_041296235.1 of Equus asinus. Lineage (NCBI taxonomy): Eukaryota > Metazoa > Chordata > Mammalia > Perissodactyla > Equidae > Equus > Equus asinus. The sequence goes on from NC_091793.1 coordinate 131,537,715, forward strand.
ACTGATTTTGTGTGTGCGTGAACTAACAAGATTGAGAGTTTTTTAAAAATATGATACAGGCAGGGATTTTTACAACTATTTTCTGGATAAGTCTCCTTGAAGAGTTTGTTGCCTTGGAAGCTAATTCCATTTCAAGACAATAATGGACACAAAACTTCAGAGGACTGAGTTATTGCTAAATAAATAGTGTGGGACTTAAATGCTATATTTTCTCTGTACAAAAAAATAATATACATCCATGACAGAACTTTTGGGAAATATAAAAAAGAACAAAAGAAGAAAATTTTAAATCACCAGTGTCCTACTAAACAAAAGTAACCACATTTTGGCCTAATAACCATATTTTCCAAATGATTTATAAACACCAAAGCAAAAAAACATAAGTTTTTAGAATTTTTGAGGGCTCAAAATAAATAAAGTACTTAGAAATCTGAGTTGTAGGAGATGTTTGCACTCTGAGCACAAGAACCGTGTCTCTTTGACTACCTCTGCATATCCAGGACGTGCCACAACGCTTGGCACAGCGAGCAGCTCAGTAAATATTTTTCCTGTTGATAGAAATGTTCTAATTCTTCAACAGTATGGTCTAAAAATATATCCTAATAAAACTGAGAAAAGATCATGAGGCACAGAGAACAGTAGTACAAAACAGGTCAATTACCTTTCTGGATGTATACTGTATTTCCTCTATTAGTTTTTGGTATTTGCGAATTTCCTGTATTATTTTCTCGTAATTATGATTTTCTGCGAGGAAAGCATCAGCATCTTGCTCAGCCTTTTTGGTAACCAAAAAGTCATACTTGTCATAGAGTCTGCGGTGCTCGGTAGGTGCCACGCTCTCTCTCATTGTCACTTCCCTCACCTTTTTTTTGTGAGCATCAACAATTTCACTGAGAATTATTGGCTTCAAGGTTGTTGGTTTAGACTTACTTTCCTAAACAAAGGGGAAAAAACAATATTAGTTACTTAAAATACCTGAAGTTAAGGTAACAGTAACATTTATCTTTGCAAAATTGCCAATCTGACCACATTGTCTTTATTTTTATTCACAAGATCTTTATGATTTTCTAATCTCCCTAGAAAGATATTCAGTCTAATCACAGCAGTATTTTAAATATTTAGGTTTCATATAATTTTTTTGTTTTCCGTTTAAGCCACTTAGTTGTGTTCTGTTTTCTGTACGGATGAAAGGACAGCAGCTTGAAAATATACACAAAATTAAAGTTAGAATACACAATAGCAAAATTCACATTTTATTCGTGCAATTGTACATGCTAGTGTAAGGTAGTGCTTGCACTGTATGTTACTTTTAAAAAATAAGCCAACTCAACGTCATAGCATACTCTTTGATCACAGTACTTTTTCACCTTAGGAACAATCTATCTAGAACAAAGAAAGATTGGTTACTCATTCATTGACCTTTGATTTTTGATTCTGTGAAGAGCAAGTAGAGCCGAGTAAAATCCCCAGTTATGAAATCTGCATTCTGCGATCACCGTTAGAATGATGGCAGGCAAGGATGGGTCAGACAGCCGTTTTAAGTAAGCAAAGAAATCTCAACAGCCTGTCTCCTGTTTTCAAATAAGAAGACAAGTAAATGTGCCTACATGGTTTATCATCTTGAAACAAGTTACACTTAAAAATACATTTGCTCTATCTGTCTTCCAGAAGAAGGGATTTTTAACTGTAACAAACAAAAACCATTGCCCACAGTGGATATTCTACAGCATTCAAATTGATATCAAAGAATTCCTCAGACAACTGGGCAATTTGTTCAGGTATCCAGGGTGCATTCGCCTGCTCTGTCCCCTCGTGGGCATTTTAGGAAAATATATTGTGTAGAACTAGATGCTTTATGAGAGCCTCACCTCTGGGCTCGGTAGATACTTGGTGTTATCTTCTTGGAAAAAGAACCTCAGGATAAAGTAATCTATATTATATACTGTATGCAACGTGAAATTATTGGATCTAATGTGAAGCTCATTAATATTCACTATAGAATGTTTCTTGAATTTATTAATACCTGCCTAATTTCTAAAGCCTAAAGATCTATCTTTCTAAACAGAACTGGATATCGAGACTTCAGAACTATATTAGAAAGTATACTTTTGATATGAATTCTAATCAATTCCTGTTAAGAGTTAAGAGAAGTGATCTTTCGTGTGAGACAGCTCAAGTGTTCGAAAGTGTGTCAAATTCTGTCACAAGACCGTGCTGTGCTGGGACCCGCAGCACCTCAGCCCCTTGCAGGTTTGCTTTCCATGGGAAAAAAGTGTATTTTAATTTGACTTTCAGTTACTGTCAAAGATTTGATAAGAAACAGTGATACGAATTCCACTTTGAGTTGCTGTCAAAGATCACTGAGACCACATTCAATTATTTTACCGAGAGTACTGTCTATGTCACTTGTTTCCAAATTTGACTGATTGCCAGAATCATCTAGGGAGATTTTACCAGCACCTGTTTCTGAGTACCAACTGTCATTGTGAATTCACATCTCTGGAGGCAAGGGGCGGTGGTGGTGGGGATCCCCAGATTTGTATTTTTATTTTTTTTTTTGAGGAAGATTAGCCCTGAGCTAACATCTGCCACCAATCTTCCTCTTTTTGCTGAGGAAGACTGGCCCTAAGCTAACATCCATGCCCATCTTCCTCTACTTTATATGTGGGACGCCTGCCACAACGTGGCTTGACAAGTGGTGTGTAGGGCTGTATCCAGGATCCAAACCGGCGAACCCCAGGCCGGCAAAGCAGAATGTGCGAACTTAACGGCTGCGCCACCGGGCCGGCCCCTGGATTTGTATTTTTAAAATGTCACCAGGTGAGGCTGATGCATAGGGTTTCAGAACCACTGCCCCATGTATAAGGCCCCACAGAAAACCTATCTCTCAAAATCTGATACCAGGAAAATACCCAAGCAGTCTAAATTAAATGTTCAATCCTAGTTAAAACTTATCATGTTTTCCTCTTCACTTTAAAAATGAGGAAGCTCATAGCTATATTTTACAACCATAATATCATATCAGCTGTATGCATTCACATGATTATAATACTTCTCTCCACTTCAAGCTTTGCCTAATAACTCTTATTAACTTGTTACATTTGTCTATTTCATAAGCTACCTCAAATTGTTCTTGAAAAAAGGTAGGGTATGAATAGAACAGAAAAAGGTGCACTAGATGAAGTGGAATTAAACGAAGGACAGACAGCAAGTTTCTAGAGAGACTTCTACTTGTGCACTATGAGGAACAGATATCCCGAAAACAACTACCTAGTTCAAAACACAAAAAGATGCTGGAAAAAAATGCTAAATACAACTTTCATAATGCATAGCTAAGGAAGGAAAAGAATAAGGAAAGTCTAAAGGGCCAAACATGAGAGAATCATGAATGAGAGGGAACTGTGCGGAAGCGAGCAGCTGCCTGGAGACTCTGTGACCCCGGTGGTCTCAGCTCTGCTTTACTGAGTCTCCAGGAAGGTAGAAGATGCGTGGGTTGGGGCGTGGAGGGGAGAATGGCTGTCAGGGAACAAAGACTCAAGCCTGAGCCAGGTGGGAGTCATAATTGATACCCACACACGAAGCCAAGAACACTGAAAGGTGACTGACACAACCTCAGAATGAGGGTTCTGACGGCACAAAATTTAAGGATGCTGAAAGGTGACAAAACCTTTGAATGTGGGGGTAAAAGTGAGAAAAATGTCCATTTTGGCCTTATTTCTCAGCAGAAAAGAAAAAAGATTGTTACCTTAAGAATTTGTAACCACAAGCCTGATCTCATACAGATTTGGGTAAACATTCACAAGGCCAGTGTGGTCCACAAAAGCTTTAGGCAAGAATTTTGTTAAAAATGGTCCTTTGCCTAGCACCGCTCATCAAGCCATGCTGTGGCGGCATCCCACACAAAACAGAGGAAGATTGGCACAGATGTTAGCTCAGGAACAATCTTCCTCAAGTAAAAAGAGGGAGATTGGCAACAGATATTAGCTCAGAGCTAATCTTCCTCACACACACACACACAAAAAATGGCCCTTGGTCTGCAGGGGCCTCCAGAGCACCTGTTAAGAGAATTTTAATTAAAGAGAAATGCAATTTCCAGAGGAACCAACTTCAGCCAAGGCCTCAAAGACTTCCCTGCATAAAGTTCTTACATGGATAAGCCCACAATAAGAGGGAAAAACACCCACAGAAATAAACCACCAGGAGCAGAAGTCAGATCAGCAAACAGAAGAAAAAGAGTCATGAATCCATGACCAAGGATGAGAAACTATCAAAAATGCCCTGGCCTATTTGAAAAAGAACTTAATGGAATTCCTAGAAAATAAAATAATAAAACTAGAAGTTCTATGAAGAGGAAAATATCCTCAAAATGGAAAATTTCACAGTCATAATGTTAAGTAAAATAAAACAATTCACAGATTATTTCTAAGCTGACCATCTATGCAAAGACATGGAAAACTAAACAGAAAGTGTTCAGGGATATCCAGACATGCAGGAAGTTTACCTTTAAAAATTCAGAATAATAACTAAAAAATTCAAGTTACTCATTGTTTTGATAGAGGGTAGAAGGATAGAGATGTGAACAGGGAAGGGCAAGGGGGCAGGGAGAGCTGAAAGGTATCAGTAATATTCTATTGTTTAAGTTAGCGTGGAGGTACCCAGGTGTTAACTTTATTGCTACTTAAAACTTCAAACACTAGTCTCTTATACTCTTTTGTATGCATGAAATATTCATAAACTATTTTAAAAATTAAAAAAAGAAAGCTACTGGTTGGACTTACAAAACTTGAAAATCTTATAAGTTAAAGAATTTTCAGACATGCTTATCTCATATACTAGATGGAAACAACTACTGTTGAAATGTCATTGTTGGCATAGCTCTGCCAAATATTTGGCCAAAGAGAAAAGGGAAGCAGGATTTATGATCTGAAAGTATGGAGACTCTTATATTTACAGAAAAAGATGTAAGAGGAGGGTAATCAATTGGAGGACAGTCTTACAGAGCTAGAAGAGTATAACAAGGGAACAGCATGGTATGAGTGCTACAGCAACTCTTGCTGACCGCCTCCGACCTCATCACAACTGTCATTCCTTGCCCTCAGAAGGTCTCCCACTGAGTCCAGTGGAAGACTGGACTAGGAAACTAGGTATGTTGTAAGAGGAGCTAATGGGAAAAAAACCAACACTTTTTTGAAGCAAAACTTCCTTATAAGTCCATGTTATTAGGCCACTTACATTCCGTACAGCAGTGGATACCTGTCTACACCTTTTAGAAGTTATTTGAAGTGAATATCATCATGCCAATTCAAGCAATCAGAATATCACTGTTACTTACCCACTTGGAATACAATTTTGTCTCAACTCTTGGCACAAAACTGACAGCCTTAATCATGACATCATAAACATTTAGAAAGATTTCTATATAGTCGTTGAACTCAGGTTCAAACTTAATGGTGTTATTATCAAGAATCAGCCTCATGACGAAACCTGGATGTTCAAAAGCTCTAACAGAATCCTGCAAAAAAATAAAATACATAATGAATATACATATGAATTGTGGTAGACTAAGGAGTGTACTGGTTCCAATTAGAATACATGGGAACTCACCTTTTGTCTCATGCCCTAGTCAGTTAAGCCAACAGATGAATTGGAATCAAACAAATGACAAAGTAAACTGTAAGTTTTACAAAGAGGAGCTCTACTAAAACAAGCAAGAGCAGTTCCCAGCTAGACTTGTTCATATCTCATTGTATCCATTGGGCTTAAAGATCAACTATAGGGTCAAGGTTTCAGGAAAAGGAGGATGTGGACAGCAGTGGGACTCTAGAATCTTGCAAGAAGGAGCCCAAGAGAACACTCAAATTCCCAGGCCCTGCTCACACTATAACAGGACATTCTTCCAGAAAGAAAAGAGCTCCTCATGGAAAATTTCCCCAGCCATCATGACCCAAATTTCTCAATTATGGGAATTTTCACTAATCCTCATCAATAAGATGATAATTAAAAATCCTAAATATGCAGGTTAACACTAACTTTTTTTTAATAGATAAGGTCTAAAGATATAATTTCTGCTCTCCCACTGGTAAAGGTATTTTATCATTTTCCTCTCCGAAAGAATTGAAAATAAATAAATTAGCAAATGAATATTGGTGTGAGTGAACTGTACTTACTGGGGGTTGTGCAATTAAGTCTGTGAAATCTTGCATGGAGACCAAAGCAAGGTCCTGCAGTTGTAAAGTCATAAGTGTAGCAGCGCAGTTGAAAAAAGATTCTAGTTTGGCACTGTTGTCACCAGTTGGCAACTGCTTTTTTTTATTACCTTGGTAATAAATATTCTGCACTTCTGGAAACCATCTTGAAAGAACAAAAGACTTTTAAAAGTTAATACTTTCAGTAAATTACTCCTTTTACATTAAGCATTAATGGTAACCTCTGGATATCCAAGTCTTACTTAAGAGGTATACTGTTAAGTGACATCATCCACCCTCTGAAATATAAGCACTAGCATACTTCACTTCTTCTAGGAAAAGAAATCATAGCCAACAGAAAACAATTCACCAATGTGATGTGAAAAAAACATAAATCTAACTCCCGGAACTATGATTCCTGTACTTTTTGAATAAATATGACAAGTAACTTTATTGGATATTACAAAACACTCCTCTCCAGTCTCTGAGATGTTCTTCAGGGAATGGATTTGTTCATTTAAAGCTGAAATGTGAACAACTGATTAAACCAAGAGAGGGCTTACTTGGCTCAACCCACGTGGTATTTTACCATATTCTATCAGTTTCACAATGACTTGAAAAAACAAATCAACAAAATCAAGAATATTATTTTCTTATTCCCCTTAATGTCAAATCCTGAAAGAGTGACAGATTTAAAACAAATTTTCCAATGTGTATGTGTCCTCATAATAAAAGGATAACAGTGAAATAGACATACAGATACATCATGATGGTAACAAGTGAAGTTTTCAGTTTATAAAACCACTGTCCAACACTGCAAAATTAAGGAATATTAGTACCTCTTTCATGAGAGAGAATGGATTTTTTAAAATAGAGAGTCAATATAATTTCAGGAGTTGCCTGAATGCTCCAAAAGAGATCTAAGTTTTAAATATATGTATCCATCCCTTTAACAAATATGTGTTTAGTGTCTGCTATGTGCTAGGAACAGTGTCATGGGAGATATAAAAAAAGACATGACCTCATCCCTTCTCTCTTATAATAATGAAGGCAATGTGTCATAGCAGAAAAACAGCTTTGAAGTCAAAGGATAGAGATATAATTTTCCATTTAAGTAATGGAGAAGGGTTTTATAGTGAATACAACTTCACTGAAGAACAGATAGAAACGAAAGGGGGAAAACCGTAAGAAAAGGATATGAAGTAGAAGTAGGATAATAAGAAAATAGGAGGGATGAGGTTGGCTAATATATCTGGTCATTTCACTGTCTATAATAGAGATAAGAGACTAGAAATAGGAAGAAATAAGTGGGGGGAAGTCCATAAGGAATTCCGCAGAACTTGGGAGCTAAACACAAGAGCTTGGGACCACCTTGCTCTCTAGGATGAAGCCATGACAAATCTTCCTGCAGTGATGCATCACCATTAAAGCACCAGGTAAAGAGGACAAGTAGCAAATACTAAGCAGAGACAGGCAGTGGTAGATGAAGAAAGGGGACTGAGAAGCCTCCAGTAGTTCAGAAAAAAAGATGGAATAAGTTTGGGACTGTAAGACTGGAAAAAGGGTAAATAAAGAAAATACATTTTAAAAATTGTTTGTTCAATCATTGTCTCAAAAATATTTACAGAGCTCCCCACTATGTACAAAACTCTTGGGGTACAAAATATTACTCAGTTCTCAAAGTGCTGATAGACTAGTGGAGAAAAAAAGGCATATACACAAATAGATATTATAAAAAGAAGCAGCTATAAGAGAATAAACTGTCAGAGGCATTCATAAGGAAGAGATTATTTTTGATGAGATAACAGTAAAGACTTCATGGAAGAAGGATCATTTGGGCTGGGTACTGAAGGACAGAAGAGGGGTTTCTCCAGTAGTGAGCTACATCAAGTACTTTAAATAGTGTGAACCATAACATTTTGATGATGGTATTCAAGGGGTTCTCATTTTATTTTAATTTCCTTAACCTCTGATTCAATCTGATACCATTATGTATGCAAAAATGACAGCGCTAAGAGTCACAGAGCTGAACAGTGAAGCAACTAAACAACTTTCAAATTTTCTTAGAATTCCCTTTGCACAGATGGAAACAAACAAGAAGTAACTAATTATCTTAAAAATCAATAATTGAGGGGGCCAGCCCGTGGCCGAGTGGTTAAGTTCGCACGCTCCACTGTGGCAGCCCAGTGTTTCGCCAGTTTGAATCCTGGGTGAGGACATGGCACCGCTCATCAAGCCATGCTGAGGCGGCATCCCACATGCCACAGCTATGAAGGACTCACAACTAAGAATATACAACTATGTACCAGGGGGTTTTGGGGAGAAAAAGAAAAAAAAAACAATAATTGGTTAAACAGGAGAACAAAGAACCTTTAAACTTACCCATTGGATAGATATTTAATGGTGGGAAGGTATGGTTACAGACTAGTCTTAAAAGTTATGTCCTGCTTAATTTAACTTGACTGTTTCTACAGGCACGGCTCAAGGTGAAAGTCTTTTTAGAGCTGAGAATGGAAAAGACCTTAAAAATCAGATTAAGAAACGTGGACTCATTTTGTCAATAAAAGTGAGGCACTGAACTGGAGGTATTTTAAGATTCATCTGGCAGTGGTTTGTAGGCTACATGGGAGGTTAAAAGGGCCTGCCAAAGGCAGTAGCAGTGGGAATTAAGAGAAAAGAGTACACATGGAAGATGCTTCTGAGAGAAGATCAAAAATAATTGGTGGTCATAAAATAAGTCTCAATAAAAGCAAAAGGATTGAAACTATACAAAATTAAAAATAAGTACAGAAGGACACTGGAAATCCACAAATATGTGGAAATAAAACAACAAGTCCTAAAAGCCAATGAATCAAAAAAAGAAGTCACAGGGGAAATTAGAAAATAATTTGAGATTAATGAAAATGAAAACACCATATACCAAACTCATGGGATACAGAAAGGCAGTGATCAAAAGGAAATTTATAGCTGTAAACACTTACATCAAAAAGCAAAAAAAGATCTTAACTCAATATCCTAAACTTCCACTAGAAAATAGAAAAAGAAGAGCAAGCAAAACTCAAAACAAGGAGAAGGGAAGAAGTAAGGGTTTGAGTGTAAATAAACAAAATAGAGAACAGAAAAGCAATAGAGAAAAATCAACAAAACCAAAAGTTAGTTCTTTAAAAAGATCAGCAAAATTGACAAATCTATAGCTAGACTAACCAAGAAAAAAGAGAGAAGACTAAAATTGTTAAAATTAAGAAAGAAAAGGGGTATATTAATACTAACCTTACAGAAATAACAAAAGATTATAAGAGAATGTAATAAATAAGTGTACGCCAACAAATTAAATAACCTAGCAAATTCCTAGAAAGATACAAACTACCAACACTGATTCAAGAAGAAATAGAAAACATGAATAAACCTGTTACAAGTAAAGAGATTGAGTTAATAATCCAAAAGTAAAAATAAAAAGGCCAGGGCTCAGGAACTGATGGCTTCACAGGTGAGTTCTACCAAATGTTTAAAGAAGAATTAACACCAATCCTTCACAAACTTTTCCAAAAAAAAGAGAAAGGAACACTCCCTAACTCATTCTATGAGGCCAATATTATCATAATACCAAAACTAGACAAAGATACCACAAGAAAAAGAAAACTATAGACAAATATCTCTTATGAATGCAGACACAAAAATACTCAACAAAATACTAGCAAACTGAATCCAGTAGCTTCTTAAAAGGATTATACTCCAGGACCAAGTGGGATTTGTCTCAGGAAAGCAAGGTTAGTTCAATATATTAAAATCAATGTAATACAGCATATTAATAGAACAAAGGAGAAAAACCCATTATCATTTCAATAGATCCAGAAAAAGCATTTGGCAAAATCTACACTATTTTGTGATTAAAAACAATCAAGAAACTAAGAATGAAAGGGAAATTCCTCAACCTGATAAAGGTCAACTACACAGCTAACTTAATGGTGAAAGACTGAAAGCTTTTCCCTTAATATCAGGAAGAAAACAAAGATGTCCACTCTTGCCACTTCCATTCAACATTGCACTGGAGGTTAATCAGAGCAATTAGACATGGAAAAGAAAAAAACATATGCAGATAGGAAATGAGGAAGTAGAATAATCTCTATTTTCAGATAACATGATCTTATATAGAGAAAGCCAGAAAGGATCAATGCACAATAAACAAGTTTAGCAAGCTTTCAGGATACAAGATCAATATACGTGAAATAGTTAAATTAGATTTCATCAAAATTGAAAATACTTGTGCTTCAAAGGACATTATCAAGAAAGTGAAAGAAACCATATAATGGGAGAAATATTTGGGTCTAGTATCCAGAATATAGAAAGAACTCTTACTACTCAATAATAAAAAGATGGATAACCCAATACAAAATGAGCAACGATTTGAATAGACATTTATCCAAACAAGGTAAATAAATGGACGATAAGCACATGAAATAAATCAAAAGCACACTGAGATAGCACTTAGCATCCACTAGGATGGTTATAATCAGAAAGATGGACAATAACAAGTGTTGGCAAGGATGTGGAGAAACTGGAACCCTCACACTTGTCGATAGGAATGTAAAATCTTACATTTAGAAAACATTGTGGGAGTTCTTCAAAAAGTTAAACATAGAATTATCATATAAACCAGCAATTCTACTCCAAGGGATATATCCAGGACAACTGAAAACATATGTTTCTACAAAACAAAGGCTGATAGCAGCATTATTCATAATAGTCAAAAACAAGAAACAACAAATGTTGATCAACTGATGAATGGACAAATAAAATGTGGTATAACCATACAAGGGAATATTATTTGGCTGTCAGAAGGAATAAAATATTGATACATGCTGTAACATGGATAAACCTTGAAAATAGTATGCTTAGTGTAAGAAGCCAGACATTAATGTTACATATTGTACCATTCCCCTTAGATGAAATGTTCAGACTAGGGAAATCCATAGGGACAGAAAGCACATTAGTGCCAGAAGTTTGTGGAAGGGGGAATGGGAAGTGACTACTAACAGATGCAGGGTTTCTTTCTAGAGTGATGGAATTAATGGTGATTATTGCACAACCTTGTGAATATATTATAAACCACTGAATTATACACACTCAAGTGGTGAATTTTATAGTAAGTGAATTATATCTTAATAAAAAAGAATAGTTAGCAACACACTGAATATAGCTTGGGGCAGTGTAAGGGTGCTAAGAATGTAGATGATAAGCAAAAGAGACAGAAAAAGGAATGACGTCAGCATCATGGTGGAGCAAGTTGTTTCCCTTGGTCTCTCCCCTTTAAGTTACAACTAAATGGACATTCATTAACCAGTAGAGGATTCCCTGCACAGCACAAGAGGACATCTGAGAGATCTATGCAACTATACATCTGAAAGTGGTAGGACTGGATCCCCAGGAGACAGTGGAACTAGGTGAGTGCACTCCTCCCCCTCCCTCGTGGCAGCAAGCCAGGTCACAGATCCTCACACAGTGGCCAGGCACAACTGTAAGAGAAGGCAGGGACAGCTCAACCTGCAAAAACGCTTTTGGAGTTGCAGCCTGGCAGGCGGGAGCACTTGCGGTGCCACAGCAGCCCCATCAGTGAGAACACTCTACTTCAAGTGGCAGCAGCTCAGTCTCTGAGAAGGCGCCTGCCCACTGATCACAGCACAGGCAAGAAGGCACCTACCCACTCAGAAGGTGCCCCTGCCATGGAGAACAGCAACCCATGGGACGCACAGAGTGGTGGCTCAGCCCCTGTGTGGGCACACCTCACCCCTAGTGTAACACAGGCAAGAAGGTGCCCTGCCCACTCAGAAGGCATCCCTGCCCACAGAACACAACATCCCATGGGACCCACCAAGTGGGTGCCCCTCCCGCCTAGCATGCAGCAGCTCAGCCGGTCCCCTGCTGAGCACAAAGGCCCCGCCTACAATGTCCACCCAGCCCGCCCAGTGCAAAGGCCCTGCCCATACATGTGAGTGCAACCTGCAGAACAGCTGCAGCCAGCCCGGGCAAACACAGAGTAGCTCTACCTGCACAACATCCAGAAGACAAGGCAGGGTCAGAAAACAAAGCTCCTGTCCATCCCCGGAAGTGGCAGGTGGAATCAGTGACCTGATACTACTGCAAATGTTCTGTCAAAGGATCAATTCATCAAACACCATGACAAACTTCAGTAACACTTCAGAGCAGAAGGAAAATGACAAGTCTCCAGAAAGCAATCCTGAAGTCACAGAAATTTATAATCTAAACGACAGAGAATTCAAAACAGTTGTCATAAAGAAACTCAATGAGTAACAAGAAAACTCAGAAAGACAGCTCAATGAGCTCAGGAATAAAGTTAATGAGAAGGAATACTTCACCAAAGAGATTGAAACTCTAAAAAAAACCAAACAGGAATTTTAGATACGAAGAACACAATTAATGAGATAAAAAATAATCTAGAAACCATAAAAAATAGAGCTGATTCATGGGGGGTAGAATTAGTGAATTAGATGACAGTAATACAGAAACGCTTCAGGTAAAGGAGGAAAGAGAACTAAGATTTTTTTTTTAAATGAAGAAATTGTTCAAGAAATATCTATCTCAGTTAGGAAAAGGAATATAAGGATTATAAGTATTCTAGGGGCAGAAAAAAGGGAAAAAGGAGCAGAGAGCTTGTTCAAGGAAATAATAGCTGAGAACTTCCCAAACCTGGGGAAAGAACTAGACTTACAAGTACATGAAGCAAATCAACCTCCTAATTACATTAATGCAAAAAGACCGTCTCCAAGACACATAGTATTAAAATTGGCAAAAGTCAATGACAAATAAAAATATTAAGGGCAGCAAGGCAGAAGAAAATAACCTACAAAGGAACCCCTATCAGGCCTTCAGTGGATTTCTTGGCAGAAACTTTACAGGGTAGGGGAGAATAGACTCAAAATACTGAAAGACAAAACACTTTCAGCCAAGAATACTCTATCCAGGGAAACTATCCTTCAGACAAGATGGAGAAATAAAAGGTGTCCCAGATAAACAAAAGCTGAGGTAGTTCATCACCACTAGACCTGCCTTACAAGAAATGATGAAGGGAGCCCTCCTACCTGAAACAGAAAGGCAAATGTTTGAGCAAGGAGATAAATAGACAGACAAAATTAGAAAATTGCAGCTCTCTATCAGAAGAGGTTAGCAAAAACTTAATTGTAACATAAAAGATAAAGGGAAAGAAAGCATCAAAAATAGCTATAAACAGGGGCTGGCCCCGTGGCCGAGTGGTTAAGTTCACGCGCTCCGCTGCAGGCGGCCCAGTGTTTCGTTGGTTCGAATCCTGGGCACAGACATGGCACTGCTCATGAAACCACGCTGAGGCAGCATCCCACATGCCACAACTAAGTGGACCCACAACGAAGAATATACAACTATGTAACGGGGGGCTTTGGGGAGAAAAAGGAAAAAAATAAAATCTTTAAAAAAAATAATAACTATAAACAATTTAGTCACAAACTCACAACACATAAAAGAATTTGTGACAATAACTCAGAAGAGAAAGAGGTAAGGGATGGAGTCTGTTTAGGCTAATGGAGACAAGAGGCTATCAGAAAATGGACTACCTCGGTTATGAGATCTTTTATACAAATGTCATGGTAACCACTAAACAAAGAATCAGAATAGTGACATGAATCATAAATAAAAAGAAAACGAGAAAATCTTCACAGAGAACCACCAAAATGAAATGGCAGTCAGAAATACAAGAAAAGAGAAACAATGGAAATAGAGAACAAATGGAAAACAAGAGATAAAATGGCAGCATTAAGCCCTCACTATCAATAATCACTCTAACTGTAAATAGATAGAATTCTCCAATCAAAAGACACAGAGAGGCTGGATGGATTAAAAAACAAGACCCAACAATTTGCTGCCTCCAGGAAACACATCTCAGCTCTAAAGACAAACATAGGCTCAGAGTGAAAGGATGGAAGATGATACTCCAAGCAAATGGCAAGCAAAAGAAGAGAGGTGTTGCCATATTTATATCAGACAAAGCAGACTTCAAGATAAAACAGGCAATGAGAGACAAAGAGAGGAAGTATATAATGATAAAAGGGACATTCTACCAAGAGGAAATAACACTTATGAATATATATACACCTACAACAGGAGCACCAAAGTATTTAAAGCAACTACTAACAGACCTAAAGGGAGAATCTGACAGCAACACAATAATAGTAGAGGCTCTCAACACCCCACTTACATCAATGGATAGGTCATCCAGACAGAAAGTCAACAAGGAAACAGTGGCCTTAAATGAAACATTAGGTCAGGTGGACTTAATAGATGTATATAGAATGTTCCATCCAAAAGCAGCAGAATACACATTCTTCTCAAGTGTACATGGAACATTCTCAAATGTAGACCATATGTTGAGAAACAAGGCAAGCCTCAATAAATTTAAGAAGGTTGAAATCATCTCAAGCATCTTTTCTGACCACAATGCTATGAAACTAGAAATCAACTATGAGAAAAAAGCTGAGAAAGCCACAAATATGTGTAGACTAAACAACATGCTACTGAACAACCATTGGATCAATGACGAAATCAAAGGAGAAATCAAAAAATATCTGGAGACATTTTGGTATGGAGACATACAACATACCAACTCATGGGATGCAGCAAAAGCAGTACTAAGAGGGAAATTCATAGCAACACAGGTCTACCTTAAGAAACAAGAAAAATCTCAAATAAGCAAACTTAAACTACACCTAACAGAACTAGAAAAAGAAGAACAAACAAAGCCCAAAGTAAGCAGAAGGAGGGAAACAATAAAAATTAGAGTAGAAATAAGCAAAATAGATACCAAAAACACAGTACAAAGGATCAATGAAACTAAGAGTTGGTTCTTTGAGAGGATAAGCAAAATGGACAAACCATCAGCCAGACTCACTAAGAAAAAAACAGAGAAGGCTCAAATAAATAAAATCAGGGATGAAAGAGAAGAAATTACAATGGATACCACAGAAGTACAAAGGATTATAAGGGAATGCTATGAAAAACTATATGCCAACAAACTGCCTAGAAGAAAATGGATAAATTCTTAGACTCATACAGCTTCCCAAAACTGAATTAAGGAGAAATAGAGAATAGACCAATCACAAGTAAAGAAATTGAAATGGTAACCAAAAACCTCCAAAAAAACAAAAGTCCAGGACCAGATGTCTTTTCTGGAGGACTCTACCAAACATTCAAAGAAGATTTAATACTTCTCCTTATCAAATTATTTCAAAAAGTCAAAGAAAATGGAATGCTTCCTAACCATTTTATGAGACCAACATTACTCTGATACCAAAACCAGACAAGAACAACAAAAAGAAGGAAAATTACAAGCCAATATCACTGATGAACATATATGCAAAAATCTTCAACAAAATATTGGCAACCAAATACAGCAATACATTAAAAGGATCATACATCATGATCAAGTGGGATTTATACCAGGGACACAGGGATGGTTCAACACCTGCAAATCAATCAATGTGATACACCACAATAACAAAATGAGGAATAAAAACCACATGATCATCTCAAGAGATGCAGAGAAAGCATTTGACAAAATCCAATATCCATTTGTAATTAAAACTCTCAATAAAATGGGTATAGAAGGAAAGTACCTCAACATAATAAAGGCCATATATGACGAACCCACAGCCAACATCATACTTAAGGGTGAAAAACTGAAAGTCATATTTCTGAGAACACGAACAAGACAAGGGTGCCCACTCTCACCACTCCTATTCAACAGAGTACTGGAGGTTTTGGCCAGAGCAATTAAGCAAGAAAAAGAAATAAAATGTACCCACATTGGAAAGGAAGAAGTGAAACTCTTGCTGTTTGCAAGTGACATGATTCTATATATAGAAAACCCTAAAGAATCCACCAGAAAACTATTAGAAATAATCAACAAATACAATAAACTTGCAGGGTACAAGATCAACTTAAAAAATCAGTTGCATTTCTATACACTAATAACAAACTAGAAGAAAAAGAATTCAAGAATACAATCCTATTTACAATCACAACAAAAAGAATAAAATATCCAGGAATAAATTTAACCAAGGAAGTGAAAGACCTATACGCTAAAAACCATAAGACATTATTGAAAGAAATTGAAGACGACATAAAGAAATGGAAAGATATTCCATGCACATGGATTGGAAGAATAAACATAATTAAATGTCCATACTACCTAAAGCAATCTACAGATTCAATGCAGTCTCTATCAGAATCCCAATGACATTCTTCACGGAAATAGAACAAAGAATCCTAAAATGTATATGGAATAACAAAAGACCCTGAACAGCAAAAGCACTCCTGAGAACAAAGAACAAAGCTGGAGGCATCACAATCTTTGAATTCAAAATATACTACAAAGCTATAATAATCAAAACAGCATGGGACTGGCACAAAAACAGACATACAGATCAATGGAACAGAATTGAAAGCCCAGACATAAAACCACATATCTATGGACAGCTAATCTTCAACAAAGGAGTCAAGAACATACAATGGAGAAAGGAAAGTCTCTTCAATAAACGGTGTTGGGAAAACTGGACAGACACATAGAAAAGAATGAAAGTATACCATTATCTTACACCATACACAAAAATTAACTCAAGTATATTATATATTTAATATATATAATTATATAATGTATATTATATTACATATTTAATATATAATTATATAATATATATTATATTATACATATTATTTATATATATCATATATATATAAAATAGAATAGTACTCAGCTATAAAAAAAGACAAAGTCATCCCATTTGCAACAACATGGATGGACCTTGAGGATATTATATTAAGCAAAATAAGACAGACGGAGAAAGACAAACACCATATTACTTCATTTATATGGAAGATATACAAATACATGGATAAAAAGAACAGATTGGTGGTTACCAGAGGGGAAGGGAGTGGGGGTCGGGGTAAAGGGGCACATATATACGGTGACGCATAAAAATTAGACTATTGGGCGTGAGCACGATGCAGTCTACACAGAAACTGATACATAATAATGTACACCTGAAATTATACAATGTTATAAATCAATATGACTTCAATAAAATAACTGAAAAAAATTTTTTCTAAATAAAAGGAGACAAAAAAAGTCACAAAGTTTTCAATTTGGCTTGGGGATGGTCCAGAACAGGGAGAGCAGCAGTCTGGAAGACAGAATAAGCACTATCATGGGGATGCTGAGATTCAGGTGCTGACATGGCATTCAAGTGGAGATATGTGGTACAAAATTCATAATAAGGGCCTAGAGCTCAGAAACACGTAAGATCTTGAGACAGCTGAAATCATGAAATTTTGGAGAATATAAAGAAGAGAAAAAACATCAAACACCTGGGGAGCCCTTACTCTTGGTGATAAGAATAAGTAGTGCCAAAAAAGAAATAGAAGAAAAGAAACAGAGACGGACAGGGACACAGAAAGAGAGATTTCCAGAAGGCAGGGTGATAAACCACAGCACCTACTGAGTAGAGCTGAGGATGAGGACTAAGAGGAGATGCCTGGGTTTGGGGTAGACGCTGTAATCAATCACTTGCTATATGCTTCTCCACTGTGGTGAGCTGATGCTCCGCCTTTTACCCATGATAAACACACTCTGGCTCACTAAATTACGGTCAGAAGCTTCTTCCCTTAGAATCAATCAGGAAGCATCAGCAGATACAGCTAATCAATCTACATCTCTCAGCAACATCATTCAATAAACGTTTGTACTCTACTCTGCACTTTGACACCCCAATTTACTAAAATTTACAGGGGTAATGTATTCCTTGGCTAGAGCCCTGAAGTTACAGATCAAGAAAATTTATTCTTATTCTGTCCTTTAGAGCCATTTTCTTCTCTGTAATAATTATGAGGTTTCATTCTGCACCTCTTCTCTGTTTATGTTAAGTAAATACTAATACTAAATAAAAGTTTTTCAAGTAATGTCAGACAAAGAATTTGATTCTAACACATTGGAGAAAAAAAAGATTAGGAAAGATTCAGTCTTAAATTATCAAGATATATTTCTAAGTAACTTTTGGAAATTATGAAGCTATACTGGAGTTTCATGTCCTCTGTTATCTTAAATTTGATCTAATTTTAATGTCCTCTTTATAATAATTTAATAACCCATGATAGAGACAATTTCCTGTATTGTTTCAGAGCACATTGTGTGGCACCAGCATCAAGAATAATCATACGTGGTTACCAGTTTGAAGGGCCAGTCTAAGAAGATGTTTGGTTATCATTTGATGAAGCCAACCTCCCAATGAGATTTTAAACTCCTTTAAAGAATGTATTTTCCCACCCAATTATTCTTTAAACTCTTCTGCGTCATGAATCCAAAAACAAAATGAAAGAGGCACAGCACCTTGCACGTATTAATAATAGATGTCAAAGAAATATGTGGCAAATGATTGGTTGATGATTGTTCCCCCACGGTTTCCAACCCTCTGATCCAATCAGAGCAGAGGTAGAAACCAGACACTGAGAAAAAAGTAACCATTAATTATAATCATTTTAGTTTCTGCACAATCTATGTGGTGTAGAACATCTGGGTAGATATTACAGACCAAGGCAGTTAAAGATAGCATATTTAACTCTCAAACAGAAATGATTACAAATTTGTTAAAATGGGATTTTCTAAAAGCAGTTAAAATGCAGTATTCTATCAATCACACTTTTAAATTTATGTTTTCCTACATGAAATTTCAAAACTTTACAATTTAAGTAGAGTCTCTTTGGTAGATTCCATGTGTCTCATGACAATACTCTGAAAGGTCGCCAGCTCTAATGCCTCCTGGCGATTGTGAAATTCTTCTACATCCACTAAACGCAATTTTCTGCAAGAGATAAAAATGAAAAGCGATTTAAGTATGAGGGTTTTTGCATTTAATATTTTTGCTAATTAATCTCTTCTCAAAAACTATGATAATTTAGGTTTTATCATTAAAATTTGTGTTTCATAAAATTAAATATTCAAGAGCATAAGATATTACAACTTTTAAAATAATTAACATAATTCAATTCAACAGGAACACTGTGACGTTATGAAGCCGCACTGTGAAGTAGAAGGCTGCAGTGTCTGTGATTTGATGGATAGTTTAGACTGAGTTTTGCTTTCAATCTGGAACAATTAAAACAGGAAAAGAGGCAGGGCTCAGAGTTTACAGGGCCCCCTGCTCCTAACACAAAAACTGCACCCTCTCTGCAAAGAAAGCATCCCTGATATTAGGGAGTCATGGAGTGAGGGAGTTCTCACAAATAACTAAGACCCCGTGTATCACAATCTTTTGAACCTGTCTGGTTTTAATTATTTTAGAAAAGACAGTGCTTACTCCAGTCAACAGTTTTCAATGCAACCCCTTATCTGATTACAATGCAATGGATCTTTGTAATATATGTGGTTTGCTCATTTCAGAACTTTCTCTGGCAGATTAAAATAAAAGGACAATATTACCTATTAGTATCATTGTGTTATTTACCTAAATTTAACTACAGATTCCTTCCCTACTGGAGGAACTGCTATTTGATTTCCATTGTAATTAAGTGATTTCTATGTTACCTGAAAGATAGTAAACACTATTAAAAACATCAGATTTAATCTTCACTTAAATACCAATGCAAAATCCTGGCTAGTAAACAAAACACATTTCAAATCTACTTATCTATATTCTTTTCACAAGCTAAAGTCCATCTCTTAGGTTATAATGCACTCACTACGTGGCGTCGATAATACATTAGGCACAAAATAGGTTTGACCATTGCTGGAGTGCCTTTGATAACGTGTTATTCTGGACAACTGAGCAGTGTAGTGTTTTAAATAAAATACTTCTAAAATGTAGCATAATAGCACACACCAAAGGTAATCTGCTCTCCATGCTTCTTGGCCAACGTTTTCAAGCTGTTTTTCCATTTTAAAGCTGCAGCTGTCAATCAGCGTAGAGGTGCACGTGGTGTGAAGCACGCTGACTAAGAGTATTGCTAGGGAAGGAGCCCCGGAATTCGCTTTGCTTCTGAGCCACCAACCGATTTTCCCTGCATCTCCTTAGTGTTGGGGCCAAGACAGAATTCTAGGCACAAGCCAGCCATCTTTGGTGTTTTGAGATTAAAAGGTCTTTATAGAACTTTTAATGTACAACAACTTTCCCTGAAATCTCTGCTGAGAACACTTCCCATTTGGTCAATAGGCTGAATTGTTAAGAAGATGGGAAAAATACTACCTTTCCTACTTTCTCAGGACAATCTCTACAATAACCTAGCGGTAGAACAATAGTTTTAACCACTGCTTTAAAACTACGGAAAGAATCAGGAAAAAAGGTTACTCACTATCCCTTAGCTTGAACTTGGTTAGCAGAAGGAAAATGCTTGTAAGTCTCTAAAAGTTTTATGATTATGAGTCTTCTAACCACCAAAATATCTTATTCATCTCAATTTTCTATTCATAGAGCCAAATAACAGCCTCAAATCACCCAGACTGTGACCCTCAGGATCCTCTCTGAACTCTCTCTATCCCTTACCTGCGACAGCCAATCAGACAAATTTTTGTAGACTCAGCTGTCAGTCACACATCCTTCCTGCCCGCATACCCACCACCTGTTCATCGCAGGCTGAAACCCACCTTGACCTGGGTCCATCACTGATTTCAAGCAGAAGAGATTTCAACAGTCCTAGCCCAACACTCTAGACTCGACACCTAGTCAGTTGCTGACTTTGATCTCTGGTTCTCAAAGCTAATCTCACTTCTTACTGGAACCAAGTTGCCCCCAAATCCCACTCCAAGTGCCCACATTTCTTGCTTGTTCCATGAATTTTACTGTTACAAATATGTCTTGTTCTTGCCAGCCCCCTTCTTTGTCCCATTCAAAGTAGCACATTTTTGTGTTCTGTGTTTGCTTTTTTCACTTATTAATCCATCCTGGAGATCTTTCCATATTAGCTTATTGAGATTTTTCTCATTTGTATTTCATAGCTGTGTAATGTTCCATTGCGTGCATGTGCTGTAACTTACTGAGCCAGTGAGCTATCGATGGATACTTGGTTGTTTCCAGTCTTTTACTTTTATAAACAAATGCAATGAGCAATAAAAGAGCCTTATACCTATATCATTTCCTACATTTCCTCTCATAAACAATAAAGAAACTTAACCCTATATCATTTCCTATATTTTCAGGTGTATTTGTAGGCTAATTTCCCAGAAGTGAGATTGCTGGATTCAAGTGTAAATGAATTTGTGATTTTAATAGCTGTGGCTGGATTCCCCTCAAAAAGGTGCCATTTCTTCAAATCTCACCAAGGAAGTATGATGTCAATATTTTGGAATTTTGCCATTCTGATAGAAATAAATGATTTCTCGGTGTACTTTTTATTTCAATGTCTTTGCATTTCTCTTATGAGTTAGATTAAGTATCTTTTTAATATGTTTAAGAGTGACTTAACATGTATCCTTTCTGAGTACAGTAAATGAATCCACAGTGTTCTAATCTAGCAATATTTTCTTGGGCTCACTTGGGTCAAATAATGAATTTTTAAAAACCCATTTTATCTTTTAAGATGAAATTCACTTTCTTAGACATCTGTCTTTTATATTCAACTATTGTAATTTATATCCTATGATAATTCCTACACTCATATATACACTATATGTACATGTGTCCTCATATATACACTATTTTTCAAGCAAAAATATCTGCTGTGCAGGTTGTGACTGCATTACAAATGCTATCTCTGACATTAAGTGGGTTCTGTAAGCTTAAATACTGAAGGACATGAATGTGCACATTCCTACCTAGACAGCATCCCTTCAGGTTTCCACACTCGTGCATTTTAGAGTTATTCAGATGATTTTTTAGGTTGTCATCCCCCAACTCACTGCCACACATAGAGATGTAATACATTTTCAAGACCTGCTGAGATTCAGGGTAAATGACTGTCACCCAGAATAAGGACACCCTGTATCTCCAATGCCAGCTTCTACTCAGAGGGGCAGCACTCATGACTGCCCACCCTTTCTTAATATTCACATAGGGAGTAAAATGACTCAAGCCTGCAAAGGCAACATAGGAGTTGATGGGGTCCTCTTTCCACCCACAGACTGCAAAGCTGCTTTCTCATTTGTCTTTATCCTGGACGCCTTGAGGTTTGCTTCAGTTGCTGCTACTAACACCTCTGCCACCATGACCATGGGCACTAATTTTGGACACATCTACTGTTTACTGTTTTCTTATCTCAGTTTTGCTACTCTTTATTTCCCTTCCTTCCTGCATTGTCTTGTCTCTTGCCTCCTGACATTGACTAACAGGCAAAGTCTAGCCCTTTATGGACAATCCTAGGCAATGGAGCCCTCCCCCAGCATCCAGGCCAGTGTGTTCTAGCAATTCCATCCGTGAATGGATGTAAAAGAAAACAATTGTGGTGTTTTGAAAATGGAATGTATTATTGTATGTAGAATCTTTTGTGAAAGTGATATACTATACTGCATGACCTCATAACTGCAAGCAGAATTAGCTCATGGGCCTTGTCAGGGAGAGGTATTTGAGCCCCAGTACCCAAGAGAAAAGAGGTGAGAAAAACACGGGGCAGGGAGATAGCCTCATCTTATTCTTATAAGCCAATTTCAATCAAAGAAATCCACAGTGTACAATGGAGAGCTGGAAGGATCCACTTTCTAGCAGTATGTAGTCTGACCAACAAAAGCCAGTTTTATGCTATACATGTACATGCATGTGGATATACATATGTATATGGTTATATGAGGAGAAAGAAAAATATGGGAAGATACCCACTAGGTTATCATGGGTCTTGTGCTGGTTTGGTGGAAAGAAGGGCAGGTATGAGGAAAAGAAAGGCTGGTGGGAGTCAAAGTAAAGGAAAAAAGACTGCCCTTAAAAAGTGTACATGATCGGGGCTGGCCCCGTGGCCGAGTGGTTAAGTTCGCGCGCTCCGCTGCAGGCGGCCCAGTGTTTCATTAGTTCGAATCCTGGGCGCGGACATGGCACTGCTCATCAGACCACGCTGAGGCAGCGTCCCACATGCCACAACTAGAAGAATACACAACTATGTACCGGGGGGCTTTGGGGAGAAAAAGGAAAAAATAAAATCTTTAAAAAAAAAAAAAAGTGTACATGATCACACTTATGTACTGATGTAAATTACATAAATAAAGAAATTAAATTAAAATGTGTTAAACAAAGGAAGAGAGGGAGAGAGGGATGGAGTGAGGGAGGGAAGGGGCCTTGAATACCACAAACCCACAGTCATTTTACCTGTGGGAGAGCAAGGGACGAACTAGGGAGCCTCTGGTCGGATGGTGGCAGAGCTAGGGCAATCCTGGATGGCTTTGCTTCCTGAGAGCAGACCCCAGGAACAGGGTGAGGGTTAGGTGCTCCTGTGCACTGAGGATCTGAACTTTGGAAGGAGTTCAGAGAAGCTGGTTGGTGATGCCCTCCCTAGTGTGTATGTCCAGGGGTTTCCCAAAGCAGACAACAGCTGTGCTTCTGAAACAACCACAACTCTTAGCTATGATTTGCTGGTCTTTGCTGGTCTGTGGGAGGCAGAAAAAATGTTCTCCTTTATCGTACTCTCATGCTATAAGGACAATACAAGCAATAAAAGCCAGGAGACCCTGGAGATCATGTCACAGCACCAGACCACCTTGGAGACCAGGGTATCATCTCTTTTATTATAAGGCAGGAACAATCCAGGTTTTGAGGCGGCACAAGCGAGGCCTTCTTTAAGAAAAATAAGATAAATCTGTATTACTTTTGCACATTTTATAAAAACACATGTCCATGGGTGCATATTGTTAGGACAATATTGCTAGGACCCCCAGTGCCTTGGAAGGGGTGCTGCAACGGAGGGGATATGAAGCTAGAAGTTCTAAACTTGGAGGCAAACCATCCTCAGCCCTAGGGCCAAGCTCTTTAGCTCCACAGCACCATCAGCGTCCACACCCAGCTCTGCCAAGCACTCGCCACGCCCAGCTGCACCATCCCACCACAACAGTGCATATGAGGTCATGCATGATCCCAACAGTCACCCAGGAACTCTACTTCATGCCGTTCACACAGGCAATATTCCTAGGTTTCCAAACACTATAGATGAGTGTAGCAGCTAATGCTCTGTGGGATTTAAAACAGCCATGACAATTCAGCCCCTTAACTATGATTATCCCTTAGAGTATGTGTGGTAACGGGGTGGGTAGGATTGGGTCAGAGATGAAAGGTGACGTTCACTGGTTCTCTATATATGTCTATGTTGTTCATTTAAAACCATATTTAAATACTTATGTTTAAATTTGTCATTTTTTTCTTAATTTGCAACTAAAAAAGTAAAAGAAAGAATTAAGATGTGCTAAGATAACTTTCAGGGGCCAGCCTGGTGGCGTAGTGGTTAAGTTTGCGCGCTCCACTTCAGCAGCCCAGGGTTCGCAGTTTTGGATCCTGGGCACAGACCTACATACCACTCATCGAGCCACACTGTGGCAGCATCCCACAAATAAACTAGAGGAAGACTGGCACAGATGTTAGCTCAGAGACAACCTTCCTCAAGCAAAAAGAGGAAGACGGCAACAGACATTAGCTTAGGGCCAATCTTCCTCACAAAAACATAAAAATACAAAAAAAAATAAAATAACTTTCATCTCTCCTTTAAAAAAGTCCAATGAGTCCAGAAATACTCACTTAAAAGTACCGTGCCACAAATCCAGCACAGCCAGCATCGTAGGGTTCATTGCGTTCAGGTGATCCCTAATATAACTGCTTGCAGACAGAAAAGATTTCCTCCAAGGTTTTGGAAGAATTTCCATCCTGAAAACAAAGAGAAAATATTTAGTTATCGTCTTTAAAAATCAAAAGAAAGTATTTTTATAGTCAATGTACTTTTTTAGTTGTAATGGTTTAAGTTTAATAAAAAACATGATGTATCCCTAATGGTAATAACAAAACATACAATTACGTTTAAAATATATAAAAGTCATACTCATTATGGTTTAGTATAATTTCAGGGTAATAATTAATACATTTGAAATTAGATTTAATTCTTTAACACATAAGGTAATTAATTTTTTTCTCTAACTACCTGATCCTATTGAGTCCACAAATAACTCATAATGATCAAACAGTAGCCAGCTATGCTTCATAAATATCTTGAAAGATTCTCTTAATTTCAGGACATAAAAAATTTACATTTTTCCTTTATTTTTAAGATATTTTAAGGATATAGTCCAGTCTGCCTTTGGAAACCCCTTGAACTTCACCTTTGTTAATGTGTAAAGGTCATTTACAAAAGCACAAACACTAACATTCCTACTTGAAGACATTTATTCTGGAACTCCCATGACATGAACAGTCATCTTTTGTATATTGCAGATGTGTCATGTTCATCTTTCAGAGTATATTTAAACATTGACATTTTATGTCTATAATTTTTCTACTCTCATTGATTTTAAACACTTAGTCTTGCTTTATCATAGAGTAAGTTTAATTTAGTTTTTCAGTTGTGGCTATACCACCTTCACAATGACAAAGGATGACTTTTGTCTATCCCCAGTAGAAAAGCTGTTCTCCATAGAAGATGTGTTGGAAATGGCTACATAACTGGTTTTTTTTTTTTTCTCATTATGGGAAACAATTTGGGGCACTTTTAAATGATATGAAGGAAACAAAGTAAAACTGAATTGGTTACTTAATCATATAAATATAAGCTCTATTCTTCAAACCCATTAAGAGATTTATTCCTAAATGTTAATTACTTTACGGAAAATATATAGGAAATGGATTTTCCCATTGTGTTCTATATTTTAATCCATGTAATAAATTGAAATATATTCTATATACTCATATTTTTATACAACATTCCCAATGTGTTTGTGGGCATTCAAATTGCCATCAAGCTTTTATATCCCTATTAATCTGAAGCCTGTGCTAGGAGCTGTGGAGATACAAAGATCTATATTCTTTCACCAAGGTACTTATGTTTTAACTACCCAGGTGTCCATCTATGTGTCTCTTTGTCTACCCAACTTTCCATCAATTTGTAAATGTAACACATTAGGGCTTAAATACATAAATAAATAAACAAAGATAGTAAGAACAATCAATTGCACATATGAAGTATGTAAATAAAAACACATACATACATGAGAAGATATAACTGGTGTACAAATACAGACACATACACAGGAATGGTCACATAACCAGTATTCTTAGAACAATGTGATTGCTTACTCAGCACGATGGGGTAGAAGTTCACCTGCCTGTTTATCATCTTCTTTTTCTCTAGGATCTTTTAAAACAAAATCAACTAGAAGAAAATTGAAAAGTTATGATCAATAACCTTATACTAATTGTAGTATACCTCAAAGCAATTGCAAAACTAATTTCATTGAATTAATTCTTTATGTTATGTTTTCTAAAATAATGAGAAATTTGTGCATTTACAAATAAGAAAATGTTTTAAATTTTATGAGAAAATCTGATGTCTCTGTCTTTGAGAGTGTATGTTCCCTTTCTTAACAACGTCCCTGTTCTTTCATTTGAGATGATAATTTCTTTTAATATTACATTTTCCTTTATAGCTATTCCATCAGAAGTAGTTCTCGTTGAACTAAAGGTCAATAATACAGAGCGGCAATAGTTTCCCTTCACTGAGGAAAGATACAAATTGCCTCGTTGTCTTTTAAATTGCTTAGGAGCACAAAACAATCTTGTTATAAAAATCAGTAAAGTGAGCTATTTCGCTTTTGTCCTCTGTGGTCTCTAATTCACATTTATCTAATTTTCCTGCCTGTCCTTCAAGATGCTATTTCTAAAATGCCAACATGTTATTACCCCTCAGCTTAAAATCCTTTAGCATCTTCTCTTTAAGTGCTTCAGAAAAGCATGTAAGGCTCTTCATATTCTGTCGCCTTCCCAAAGATGCACCCTCTACTTTGGCCAGCAGAACTGCTTACAAGCCTGGAACAACCTTTCATGTGTGTCCGCCATTGCTCACACCATTTCCTTGGCCCAGCATGTTCCCCAGTACACTGTTCATCCTTCAAGACTCCGTTCAGGTGGCCCCAGAGTCCTTCCCAACAAGTGGGGCATGACTTTTTCTCCCTTAGAGCGGGTCCTCCATTTCCCTCCTCACTGCACCTACTACTCTGATATGTCATTTAGTGATTTGTCCATCTCCCTCATTACACTATGAACTTTAGAGGTAAGGATTTGGCTTTTTATTTTTATAGTACCATGACACTCAATAGGAGTCTTAAATGCAATGAATGCTTTTCTCCCTGAGGGGTCCCCAGGCCTCTCCAAAACATTATGATTTCTTCAACTCTGAACATAACATCAATTATACCAGGTTTACTAACACAACCAATTGGAGAACCTTTTTAAAAAGTATAGGTTCAAAAGTATCAATTTTAAAAAGTATAGCCCTGACTCTAGAGATTTTAATTCAGATGGGTCCAGAAATTAGTATTTTAAAAACGATTCTGATGATTAGTCAGTCTTAGAATCTATTGTTCTATATCACGAGTTAACAAACTTTCCACGTAAAGGGGCCAGATTGTAAATATTTTCAACTTTGTGAGCCACAAAGTCTCAATCATAACTATTTAATTCTGCTCTCATAGCTCAAAAGCAGCCAAAGGCAATATGCAAATGAATGTGTGTGGCCGTGTTCTGATAAAACTTTATTTACCAAAACAGGCAGTGGGCAAGACTGGGCCTGTGAGCTGTAGTTTGCCAGCTCCTGGTCCATAGCAACAATTTTGTAATTAATCACATTCTAATTTATGATATCAGCAATGTTAATGTTAACTAAGTAGTTAATTAATGTTAATTAATTACATGTTAATTAATATATCCCTACTAATAGAAAGAGTTTTTAAAAAAAGTTTTGTTATACTTTATTAATGAAATTTGCCTACGATCTTAAGCAATGTAACAGCAATACAAGAAAGAGCATAATAAATATAATAAACAGTTACAAGTGTAGGTATTGACTTTCTATTAAAAAAATTTATCCTTAATGAGTCACATATTCAAATTAGAAAGCAAGGAGAAATACCGATTTACCTATGGATTTTTTTACACTAAGAAGGTAATCTTCTCTCATTTCATCAGATAGTACAAGTATGCTGTTAGTGAGGACTTTCAGATGTTGGGGAACTAAATTCAATACATTCTCTAGCCAAGAATCTTCCATTGGGGCTACATGGTCCGTATCAATTCCATGGTGAATGTAATAGTAATATCTCTACATAAAGGAGACCAGAAATGTAGATGAGTTTAGTACTATAACAAAAGAAGTGTGTTTATCAAAAATGAAACTACAAAGCAAAATTAAAACTTTACGAGAACAAAGTATTTACAAATCATAAAAATACATTTTATGTAATTCATGTAGGCATTATTTGAGATCTCCTAAATTCAAAAAAATATATATTTCATGAAAATTAAAGCTCTTATCTTAGTTCATAACTCCATTTTAAAACATAAAGTTATACTACCAAATCTATGAAGTACTGAACAGAGCACACGTGGAAGTAGAGTTCAGTGTTTTATAAACGTGAAAATTTGGTATGCCAGTTTTTATCCTTTTCTTACTGATCATCAGAATTTGATCTTAAAGCCTCATGTGAATCAGTATTCCTAAACATGAATCTCAGAAATGTTACACAACAGGATTTAGGAAACTCCCAACTGGCCTATTAACATTCCACACTAGAATTTTATAGCTGCTATTAAATGTGTGCATCAAATATTCATTTTAAGACCAGATAGTATTTCTCTAATAATAGACATTTAACTTCAATATATTTTCACAAGAAGTTTTTATATGTCACTTATTAGAAAAATATTTAAGCATCAAAATACTTTCAAATTAGAAATGCTAAAATCTTTGATATTTACATTTTTAAAAATCTGTATTTGAAATACTCAGAGAATTACTATTTCTACAGTAAGTTAATATGCTCTGTAATGTGTACATTATGTAATCAGGATAATATCTCATAGAAGAATAACGACGTAGAATGTCTCTCTCTACAAGGCAGAGGCTAGCTGTAATGAAAGGAGCAGCTAAACCTGAGACTCTTGCCTAAGACTGTGGGCTTAGGCAGCAAGAGAGAGTGACTTCCTTCATTAACCCAGGAGAGCAACTTTATGGAACTCTGCATTCACTCCTAGAACCACAGAGCTTCACAAGGGAGCAGCAGAGAATAAGTCAAAAGCATAAAAGTATCTCCAAGTGCTTTTTTTACTTTCAATAATACTGACAAAAGAAATAGCTCCTTACCAAGATGTCTTTCTCTATTGCAGAGGTGGTCTGCTTTGAAAATGGGCTTTCATCAGGGGTAGGTGAGTTTAAGACAGCATCTTGTTGCCTAAGAAAATGATAAACACACTATTCAAATGCGTATAAAGGGCAGTTAGAACAGAAACTAATAGATATGAAAACAGCAGGACTGTCTTATTTAAATCATAAGAAAAAATGAACTGTTGAACATTTTATTAACAGTATACATATTGGTTTGGTACCATATTCCTCCCAGAATTCTTTCTCCTTATTTGTAGAGAGACAGTTATACTGGAAATGATTTGCAGTACCTAATTCAGAGACCACACCCTTCTTGATGGGCTTTACTCATTCTTCCTCATTACTCTAAAATCAAGCTCTCTTTTCTCTGAAATTTTATAAGAGTGTTCTCGCCTTATTCCTAAACTATGTATGGTTACTTATAAATATGAGGTTTAAAAGAGCACTGATGGAGACGTTGTGGAGAAAAAGGAACCCTTATTACACTGCTGGTGGGAATGCAAATTGGTGCAGCCACTATGGAAACAGTATGGAGATTTCTCAAAAAATTAAAAATAGAAATACCATATGACCCAGCCATCCCACTACTGGGTATCTATCCAAAGAACTTGAAATCAGCAATTCCAAAAGTCCCATGCACCCCTATGTTCATCGCAGCATTATTTACAATAGCCAAGACATGGAAGCAATCTAAGTGCCCATCAACTGATGATTGGATAAAGAAGATATGGTATATATATATATATATATAATGGAATATTACTCAGCCATAAAAAAGGATAAAATTGTCCCATTCACAACAACATGGATGGACCTTGAGGGAATTATGTTAAGTGAAATAAGCCAGATAGAGAAGGATGAACTCTGTATGACTCTGCTCAGAGATAGAAGTTAAACATGTAGACAAAGAGAACAGATCAGTGGTTACGAGGGGAAAGGAGGGGTGGGGGTGGGCACAAAGGGTGAAGAGGTGCACCACCTACAACATGACTGACAAACAATAATGTACAACTGAAATTTCACAAGGTTGTAAACTATCATAATCTTAATAAAAAGTTTAAAAAAAAAGCACACTGATGGAAAAGACTTTACATTTGGTTTTGCAGAAGACACAGATGCATTCTTCAAAAGACCATTCCTCAGACTTCTAGAGACATACAGTACAAGTCAGCAGTGAGTGACATAGAGGCTCATATGCTCCTTTGTATTTATTATTGGCTAGAAGTTTATATCACACTATAATATTTATAGCTACAATTCAATTCAAAATCTATACCAGATATGAACCACAATTCATGTCTTCTTACGTTCCATTTTGCAGAAAGGCATAGTTCAGGAAAAACAACAAGTTGTTCTGAGATAGCTTTAACCTCTTTATCATTCAATGTATTATGTTCTGGATCCCAACTTCACCTGGGATGCTGATCAGGTCAGTGATGCTGTATGATAAAATACTCCTTCCCACTCCTGCTGTCCAGTGAGTAGAGGCTGGAGGTTTGTTGAATATCTGTCTGAGACACCATACCAAGATAGGTACCCAGAATGGGCCTTCTAACTTAGACTTTTGCAAACCTAGGAATCCAATACTTTGTGAACTTTACACTTATTCTTTTCAATAAGATGGACCAGAGAAAAGAGTCAAGGCACTGTCTCAGTAACATCTCAGGTGATGTCTCAGTTTAATCAGTACACAGCAGGTGCTCAATGAACCATTCTCAAGTGAGGGAATAAGAGTATGAAAGGAGGGGTGGGAGATCTTCAAGGTATTCTGTAACTGGAGAGAGAAAGGTTGATTATTCCAACTACAAAAGTAATCACCTCACTATTTTGTTGATTGTACAGTAAAGAGGTACTAATATGACAGCAACATAGTTCAGGAATCAAGACATCTGGGTTCAGATTCTGCCACTATAAAGTAGATGACCTTAATAACTGGGTTATTGGGGGATTTTTAATAGCAGACATGCTCATCTTATCTACCTGCTGAATCCTGAGCATCAAACAAACCTCATCCTCTGTGTGAGTAAGGCCTGCCTAGAAGGATGCAGCAAGCTTAGGGTAGGTGAGGAGGAAGAAGGCTGGGGGCCCTGGGAACTGCTGGAGAAGTTCCTGAAGTCAGAACGAAAATCCTTCAGCTATAAAACTCTGTGATTCTATCATTCTGCGGCTACAGGAAAAGATTTTGTTCACTGGGAAAAACAATAATAGAAGCCTTTTACCGATCACCTAGTCAGACCCTAAATGTCTCACATATATTATCTCTACTCTAATCTTCACACCTGTTGTTAAAGACACAATGGGATAATTATCCCCACTTCACAGATAAAACTAAATGACAGAAAGATTAAATAACTTCCCCTTTGTCATACAGTTAATTAAGTATGAAAACAAGAATTTGCCCATCCATACATACTTCCAAACTGCCATGCTCTTTCCAACAGAAAAACATTCCTTTCAGAAATAAAATAATCAATATAGGAGACACTTTATCTAGTTAAAAAGAAAACATGATGTACTTATTTCTCAAAAGTGAAAAGAAATATATCAATTTTTTCTTTCTTTATTAAATCAATAGAGGTTTTGGTTCAAGATGGTGGCATAAATAGCCCTTTTTTCAAGTTTCCCTGTGAAAATGCTTGTAAAATAATTTTAACCAACGATTGTGAAGAGACTAGAGGGTCATCAACTGAGAGATATTTCAACAAATTTTTGGAACATTAAAAGATGATAGAAGACAGATGAAGCAGAGTTGAAAACACCACAGCCCATAACTCACGCAGGAAGGAAACCAGTCTGCCTAGAAGACCCATAGAAAAGGCTCTGGTCTTGCAGTCAGCAGATCCCAAAGGGAGAAATGAGTAGAAAGGCTGAAAACATGGAAGTTGTCTAATAACTTTCTGCCAGCAAATCAGACAACTTAAATAAAAAGTGTATTCTGCATAAAAAAAATTTAAAAGTACCAACATGACTCAAGAAGAAATAGTAAATCTGAATAGATCTATAGTGGGTAAACTAATTGAATTAGTAATTAATAATCTTCCCACAAAGAAAAGTTCAGGTCCAGATGGCTTCATTAATAAATTCCATCAAAAAGTAAGGAAAAAATAATACCAATTCTACACAAATTCATTTAAAAAATAAAGGAGGTAAACACTTCCCAACTCATTTTATGAGGCCAGTAGTGCCTTGATACAAAAGCCAGACAAAGATATCAGAAGAAAAGTACAGACTCATATCACCTATTAACATAGACTTGAAACTCCTTAACAAAATATTAGGAAATCAAATCCAGCAACATATAGAAAGGATTATACATAATGACTAAGTGAGAGGAATGCAAGGTTTCTTTAACATATCAAAAGCAATTAATGTAATATACCATATAAATAGACTAAAGGACAAAAACCAAATGATCATCTCAATGGACACTGAAAAAGCATCTGACAGAAATCCAGCACCCATTTATGATAAAAACTCTCAACAAACTAGGAAAAGAAGGGAACCTCCTCAACCTGATAAAGAGTATCTTAAAAACCTACAACTGACATCCTACATAAATATGAAAGACTGAAGGCTTTTCCCCTAAGACTGGGAATTCCATTCTCACCAATTCTATCCAACAATGTACTGAAGGTCCTAACAAGTGCAAAATGGAAAGAGAAGGAAACAAAAGGCATCTAGATTGGAAATGGAGTAGCATAAGTATCTTTATTTTTAGACAACACGATTGTATATACAGGAAATTCTAAGGCATCTTTTTAAAAGCTCCATAGGGGCTGGCCCCATGGCCAAGTGTTTAAGTTCACACACTCCACTTTGGCGGCCCAGGGTTTGCCGGTTAAGATCCTGGGCACAGACATACACACTGTTCATCAAGCCATGCTGTGGTGGCATCCCACATAGAAAAACTAGAATGACCTACAAGTAGGATATACAACTATGTACTGGGGCTTTAGGGAGAAAAGGAAGAAAAAGAAAAAGAAGATTGGCAACAGATGTTAGCTCAGGGCCAATCTTCCTCACCAAAAAAATAAATAAATAAATAAAGGATAAAAAAAAATAATAAATAAAAGCTCCAGAACTAGTAAACTAGTGTAGTAATGTCTTAGGATCTAAGATCAAGAAGCAAAAATCAATTGATTTTTCTATATACTGGCAACAAACAATCAGAAAATGGAATTAAATAATTCCATTCACAATAACATCAAAAATAAAAATACCTAGGAAAAACTTTTTTAAAAGAAATACAAAACTTGTACGTTAAAAATACAAGACACCGCTGAGCAATTAAAGATCTAAATAAACGGAGAGAAATAACATATTTACGGACTGGAAGACTCAATACTATTGAAATGGCCATTCTCCCAAAATTGGTCTACAGATTCAATGCAAAGTCCCTAAATCCCAGTAGGCTACTTTTCTTTTTGAAGAACTGATAAGCTGATCTTAAAATGTATACAGAAATGCAAAAGACCTAGAGTAGCCAAAACAATTTTGAAAAAGAATAATAAATTTTGTGCACTTAAACTGTCTGATTTCAAAACTTACTATAAGGATCAAGACAGCACGGTAGTGGTGTAAAGATAGACACATAGATCAATGGAACAGAAGTAGAACCCCATATATGGTCAAATGATTTTCCATAAAGGTGCTAAGGTAATTCAATGGGAATAGTCTTTTCCACAAATGGGGCTGAACATATGAATATTTATATGCAAAAACTTGAACTTCAACCCTTACCTCACACCACAGATACACCATTGAAATAAATCATGCACAAAAATGTAAGAGCTAAAACTAGAAAGCTTCTAAGAAAATATAGGAGAAAATCTTTATGACCTTGTGATAGGAAAAGATTCTCAGATAGGACTCCAAAACCATGAACAATAAAAGAAAAAATTGATAAATTGAGCTTAATCAAAATTTAAAACTTTTGCTTTTCAAAAAAATACCATAAGGAAAATGAAAAGATAAGACACAGACTGGGAGAAAATATTTGCAAATATATATGTGATAAAGGACTTGCATAGGAAATATATAAAGAACTCTTACAGTGCAATAATAAGACA
This sequence comes from Equus asinus, assembly GCF_041296235.1. Taxonomy (NCBI): domain Eukaryota; kingdom Metazoa; phylum Chordata; class Mammalia; order Perissodactyla; family Equidae; genus Equus; species Equus asinus. Next base: position 131,572,333 of record NC_091793.1, read on the forward strand.
AACAATCCAATAAAAAGAAGGGCAAAAGACTTAGACACTTCACCAAAGTAGTTATACGAATGTCAAACAACCACAAGAAAGGATATCCATCATCATTAGTCATTAGTCATTAGGGACATACAACTTAGAGCCATAATGAGATACAATAACACATGTATGAGAATGGCTAGAATGGCAAAACAAACCAAAAAACAAAGTGTGGGCAAGGATGTGGAGAAACTAGAAGCATCTTCAGACACTGCTTGTGGGAATATAAAACAGTATAGCCACTTGGAAAAGTTTAGCAATGTCTTAAAAACTTAAACATACACCTACTATACAACTCAGCATCTCTACACCTAGGCATCTACCAGGAGAAATGAAAACATATGTCCACAAAAAGATTTGCATGCAAATGTTTATAACAGCATCAGTCAAACAGCCAAAAACCAGAAACACTAAACTAGACAAATGGATTCCAAAAAGATACATGTTATATGATTCCATTTATATGAAATTTTAGAAAAGATAAAGCTATAGAGACAGAAAGCAGATCAATGACTGCCTGGGCAACCAGTGGTAGAAAGGATTAACTGAAATGGGCATATGGGAACTTCTGAGGATGATGGAAGTATTCTACAACTGGATCTTGGAGAAGGTTGTGCAACTGCAGAAATCTGCTAAAATTCATTCAACTGTACCTTTAACATGGATGAATTTAATGGTATATAAATTATATCTCAATAAGGCTGGTTTCTTTTAAAGCCTATCTAGAAGCCTTTAAAAATGAAATGTTCAAAAAAAAAGGAAAAGACAAGTTGACAGCACAAACACATTGCAAAGTAATGACAAATAAAGCAACATAGGCTTCTCATCTACAATAATACACGCCATGGTGGCTATAGCTGATAATATTGTATTGTATAATCAAAATTTGCTGAGAGTAAAACTTAAGAGTTCTCACCAAAAAACAGAAAGGTAAATCTGTGAGGTGATAGACATGTTAATTAACTTGAATGTGGGGTCCTTTCACAATGGGTACATACATCAAATCATCACACTGTGCACTTTAACTACATTGTAATTGTATTTGTCAATTATACCTTAATAAAGCTGGGAAAAATAAGACATGCCAAAAATAATGCTTAATGTTTTTCAATCTAATGTTTTCCAGATGTGTAGGGTAAAAATTACTATTATCCTTTAACCCTGTAGCCAGCTTAATCATTAATTAAAGAATAAGGACAAAATTGAGACCTTTACAGAAATGAAAGTGTCAAGTTTACTCTGAACAGATCCTCACTGAAACAACTACTAAAGGATAAACTTCAGCAAAAAATAAAATGAACCCAGATGTGAAGATTGGAATGCTAAGGCAATTTTCTAAGAAATTAGAAAGACTTTAGTAAATCTAAGTAAGTGTTAAATTTAAAAAAAAAAAAGAGTATAGAGAATTTAAGGACTTGGTAGAACTAAAATACTATAGAAATATTGGTAGAAATGAAATAAACAACAGGGGCCGGCCCCATGGCCAACTGGTTGAGTTCCCATGCTCAGCTTCGGTGGCCCAGGGTTTCGCTGGTTCGGATCCTGGGCGCGGACATGGGACCACTCCTCAGGCCATGCTGAGGCGGCGTCCCACATGCCACAACTAGAAGTACCCACAACTAAAATACACAACTATGTACTGGGGGAACTTGGGAAGAAAAAGCAGAAAACATTAATTAACTAATTAATTAATTAAAATTAAAAGATAAACAATAATCACATGGAAAATGCAGGGGAAAGTTCAGAGCTAAATTAAAGCATTCCAAGGTCCTTCTGTGATATTCATGGGGAAGACAGATAAAATGAATTTTAAACTTTAAAAAATATAAATTACAATATGTGGTTTGAAATGTTAGGGTAACCACTAAAAGAACAGAAATATATTTGATAACTTTTAAGCCAATAGGAAAAAAGGGAGAAGAGGGAAACTTCAATTCAGTAGAAAGCAAAAAAAAATAAGCAAAGGCAACATATCGTCAATAAGAAATTAAAAATAAATTGGTAGAAGTTAAGCCACATACATAAGAAACTATAATGGGATTAAACATGCTATTGAAGTACAGAAACTCCAATAAGTCCATCCATGCCCTGTTTATAAAAGGCAAAACTAAAAAAGACAAAATATCGTTAAAAAAGAGACTTCTGTTTCTTACAACCCAGCAGCAAAGATACTTGAAAAACCTCCCAATACCATTCTATAAATACTGGATATGTCACAAAGATCCTTTTGAATGCATAGCTGGGCTCACAGAAAGAAAGGAAATATTCAGGAGGAAGAAAACAATGGAATGGCAAGGCAGAGCACTCCTTAAAAACCTGAGGCCATGGCGGCCGTTGTGGGGGCTGGGCCTCAGACTTCAACGCCCATGTGGGTCAGGAGACAATTCTTAGGCCTGAGGGAAATGGGAATTCAAATTGAGACCCCTGTACTAAGCTGAAACCCAAGATGCACTCTATCCTCAACTACAGGAGGACCAGAAATGACAAGCAAAGGGAACTGTGTCAAGAAAGATCATGTGTCCTGGCCAGGACACAGGGTAGAGAAAAAGTGGCTTCTAAGAAATTGTAACCAGAAGCCTACAGGTCCATGGTTTTGGGTGTTGATTTTACCCTGTTTGAGGGATCTAAGAGTGCTTAATCCAAGAAAGAGATATGAGGGCCAAGCTGGCAATATTGCAGTGGCGCCTGGCAAAAGCAAACTCCAACCCCCTTGAGTGGAGGCACACACCCACAGTCCAGCTGCACAGGACCCCACAAAACCCCTGCCCCTGGTAAGCACATAGCACCCACTGTCCTCCCTTCCAGATGGCCATCCTGCCAGTAAAGCCCCATGCGGGCAGAGTAAAACGGGGTTTCTGTGGGTGGGTCACCTACTGCAATGTGTCATGAAACTCCATTTGTTCACAGATGGCAGTGTGTGTGCCTTGAGAGTCACAGTCAAAGAAAGAGGGTACTGAGCAACCAGCACAGAGCTATGAGGAAACAAGCAAAGAGGATCTAGTGACTTGCATCTGCCTTGCCCTCCATAAACAGATCTAAAATTCAGACCAGGCCGAGCCCGGGCTCTGCTCATACCCTGATCATTTCGCCCCAGTTCCTTCCTTTTCTATAGGAGACTCACAATGCCACAGAAGTCACCACACCACCTTAGCAGAAGAGATGGGGAAAAAAACTACCCCATCCACCAACCACTAGGTCTGCAACCAGAATCCCAGTCGTTCTGCTCTCTCAGCCAACATCTAGCATAACATGGGTGCTTTTTCAGTTCATGATATTTAAAAGTGGGATGCCCTTAATAGGGTTAAGCTCATTCTTTCATTCTACATTTATCCCCTGACCTCATTCCAACAAGGCTTTGAGGCATCCTTAGAGAGGCATAGAATTCTTATATTTTGGATGAAAATTTCCCAGGGGCTCAAACTAGGGTAACAGTTACTAGTTAGCTTATAGAACTTACATAATGACATTAACAAGAGTGCTTCTAAAGTTTTCTCGTTCTTTATGTGGAGATTTGCTCTTTGATTTGGAAGTAGATGGTCCAGCACAACTGTCATCAACTTGGTCTAGTAATTTGCCCCTTTTTCCAACGTGTTCCATGTATTCAGCTTGAATTTTAAAAATCACAAGTTAGTCATCTAAAAAGTAAGCTAAGACATTTCAATAGTTAGAATAAAATGACAAAGCACCTTTCAACAAAAAACTACATGCTTTAAGTTCACAAGTAACTATAATTTATTTTCTTTAACTACGGGGAAGTTAAACTAGTCTTGTTTAATGTCACCATAATAGAAACCTGTGACTATTTTAAGAATATTCAATTAATTTATTTTCTATTTTGATTAATATGCTAATAAATGCAAACTTTCAATTATATTTGCATAGAATCTTAAAAGGAACAAGATTAAAATTATAATAAAAATAGAATACAAAACTATTTCAGGAAGTTTAAAGAACCATGATGAAAAAATGTTAACATTCAATGTAATCAATCTGATGAGTCAAAATAATAAAAATTATTAAAATGACTTATTTTTGGAAGTAAGGTTTACAATTTACCAAAATCTCTTTTAGAAAAAAATTCTTAGTCTTTGCAGAGGCAAATTCTGACTACAATAAATCAAATTTTTATTATAAGCATTCCAATTCCTAAACTATCAGCTTTTATAGCATTTACAACAGCCTGAAATAACTAAGACTGGAATCAATTATTTTCTAACGGAAAACATTTGGAATAAATTTTTCTATTTGATATAAACGTCACTTCAGTTTTACAATTTCACTACTCTATTAACTAAATGTTGTAGGATTTTTTTCTCTAGCAAATTTCCTTAACTCTAAGTTAGAATATTAAAGCTCTTACCATATGACTGTTCATTTTTAATACTAAACTGTTCTGGAATATCACTGTCCTGCTTTATACTCAAATGGAATGACGGAGCTGCCTGCTGCCACTGGGGCTTTGTACTCACCTGAAATATGAAATTTAAGTAGCATTAATAAAACAAGATAAGAAAAAACTTTTTTCATGAAATGCATGAGTATTTATAAACATGACATTTTCTCAACCAAATCAGGACATCTGGAAAGAAGACACAAACACTCAACAGCAAATCTTACTCAAGCCCACGAACGGCTGTGGTGGTAACATTTGGGAGCCATTACCAAAGGCCCCAATGCTAGTTTGATGTGGACACCAGTTACCCAACACTGGGGTGTTCATTCCAGAGAGTCTACTTCCCCCCAGATATTAACATGTTTTTTAAGCCTTCCATTTTAATGAGGCACTCTCTGTTGGTCTCCACCGCTAATGAGTTCCACTGCATTCCAGCTCCAAAAGGTCTTCCTGTTCTCATGGCTTTAAGTGGCTCTGGAGTATTCTGGAAACTCACAAATTTATTCCATCATTTAAGGCAGGGGTCATAAATTCTTATACAATTTGAGGAGGTATCATAAAGGAGAGAGGAAGGCTAATGATGACAGCTAATTAGCACTCAGCTTCAGCGCTGGGACACAATGGAGAGTGGGACTGTGGCAGATGGAAGAACACCTACATCTTTAAAAAGGCAACAACTAATTAACTCAAGCCAATTATTGCAATACCAGAACACAGACCCATTGTTACTGGAACATATGACTCTTAAATAAACCCAAATGAGTGGATTTTAAAGTAAAATGTACATATTTTTTAATGTTGACAATTGAGTCTGTGTCTCCTTTCAGCTGCAGACCAACTTGATAGCCCATGCTTGTACTGGCTTCTCCTTCTTTCCAGTTTTATTCTCCTCAATCCCTTATTCCCGGTTCCAAATAAACTACCTGCATGCAGGTCCTTGTTTCATGCTCTTTTTTTGCAGGAAAACAGGCTACAACAACTTATAAGTCAATGCTTTTCCATCCATCCGTCTGCCCTTCCATTGTTCCAGTCTCATCTTGCTCCATAAAGGATTTCAGATTCATGGGAGTGCTATGAGTGAGTGTACAGAATCAGGTCACCAGCCCACAGAGGTTGGGAGCCACCAGTGCTGCGTTACCCTTGATTTTAACAACAAAGATCACCTCTGGAAGCATGAAGCCCTGTAATGAAATCGCTCTAGGTCTTAATTACTGCTAGAAAATTTCATCTGTGTGCAAACCTTAATATTCAAAGGAAAACACTTTTTTTCTAATCAACGGATTTTTAAAAACATCTCTTAAAAATATTATTTCCCTTAAAACACATAAAACTCAAAGAATGCTGAAAAAATGTAAGACAGCCAAATACGAACGTAAAACCATATTTACATCAGCCAACAAAAGCATTTCAGACTATTATATGCCACCAACAGGAAAAGATTATTACGCAATTCAACTTGGCCACTGAATATTAAATATGGAAATTTAAATTTTTACATTTCCAAACCTATATACTAACAAGACACAACAAACTAAGGGCAATTTTTATTTTCTTTTAGTTTTAAAATGTGCTAAATTTTTACAGAGAAAATAAAATGTCTATTCCATTTTAGGTCTTGTCTTTTAAACTAGAAAATTTAAGATAGATTTTGCAGAACTAGGGAAAATATGCTATGGCTCAATTTTACAGAACTTGGCTTGATGATCTGGCATTATTAGTAAGAACACATTTTCAATGAAAATATGTATTTTGAAATGTTCAAGATAATTCACCTAAGAATATTAACTCAAGTTTTCTAAGTAAAAAATGTCCTCCATTTTAAATGATCAAGAATCTTCTCTATATAAAGCAACATGAAGTCAACTTCATAGTCTGCTCTCACCTTTTAAAATATCTTTCAAAAAATAATGCTTTGTATGAACCTTGAAAATATTATGCTAAGTGAAATAAGCCAGACCCAAAAGGACAAATATCGTAGGATTCCACTTATACGAGGGACCTAGAGGAGTCCAAATAAACAGAGACAGACAGTAGAATGGTGGTTTCTAGGGGCTAGGGGAAGGGAGAATGGGGTGTTAGCGTTTAGTGAGTAAGAAGTCTCAGTTTGGAAAGATGAAAGAGTTCTGGAGATGGAGGGTGGTGATGATTGCACATATGAATGTACTTAATGCCAATGAATTACAGTTCAATTAAAAATGGCTAAAATCGTAAGTTTTGTTATGCATAATTTATCACAATTTAAAAAAATAATGTTTTCATTGAACCTTCATTTAAGCTCAATTTCCAGGAGTCACAAGAACATAACTCAATGGCACTAAACTCAACATAATTACTAGATGGTAAAATTTATTATGGTAAAGTTCATCTTACCTAGCACCTATCAACTGAAAATGTCTACCAACTGCCTCTTCTAAAGGACAATGACAATTTATAGTCATAACAATTAAAAAAGGATGGCAAGAGCTGAAGAGTCTTCTGTGGCATAGCATTTCACTGCTGAAAGATATATCTCAAAGGTCACGGCATCGACTCTGCTCATATTCAAACTCAGAAACTGAGGCTCAGAGAGGTAAGTGGCCCCCTCAGATGACAGAGCCACGACTGACAAAGCTATAACCTGACACCTCATTTCCTAACTCCAACACTGACATACTTTCTGCTGGTCCATCAGGGAAATTCCTTCAGCCAGAATATTCAAATATTCTGTACATAGTAGGAAATTACAGCTTACAGTTACTTTATTAAGATAGTCATTTTTCCTAACATGTGCACCTTGTAGAATTTCTCCATCAGAAAATAATCAAGTGGAGTACAAAATTCCAAGTCAGAAATTCAGTTACTATTTACAAGTTTGAAAACTAATAAACCATTTAAAAGGGCAAAAATTCAACGAATAAGTGAATTACCGCAGCCAACTGTGGTAAAACTCTTACTGGTGTCTTGGATTTTTCTTTGCTGGCTGATTTATCCTGCATGAAAAATATAAAGAAAAAATACCTGTTTACTCTGTCAGTGCTAAAATTGATTTACTCAACCAAATTTTACAGAAGTCTGCTCTAAAGTAAAGCACATATTATCCAAAATATTCAAAGACATACTCTACGACTTTTTAAATTCTCAATATTTGTCTTAGAATTGCTTCCTTTATAGCAAGGAAGGAAAGGAAAATGGTACCAATACTCACAAAAAAGCTTTAAAAAACGTGCAAAGCTTTTTATCCATTACATCATCTTCTGGGACTTTATCAGAACCTAGCTAGTGCCCAGGGCTTACTCAGCTCCACCACCCCTCTCCATCACTAAAATATCACTTTTGTCTATTGACAAGCAGAATGCTCTCCCTCCTAAGCTGACAACGTATTCAAGACAACACACCCTCAAGCTGCCGTAAGTAACAATTGTACTTTTCAGCAGCAACTTTCAGAGAAAAGTGCAGCTATCTCTTTTGAGTAGAGGGTATTCATGGTAGGAATTTTATCTAGGTAAGAGGAAGCACTGTTGAGAAGGATACTTTGATCTATAAAGCAAACAATATGAGTTTTGCTTTTTGCCAATTGTCAATTTATTGCCTCTCAGCTCCAAATCTACCTTTTTTGCTGTCCTTTGTGATTCTTGAGAAGGATCCTATAACATTTTCCCTTTGCCAACCAGCATTAATATTATAAAGAGTGCTAAAAGAAAACTGTAAGAGTAGGGACTTTTCTCCCTGGTTCCAGTGGTTTTTCTCATTGCTCCCAGGGCATGGCTACCAGCAGGCAGCATAGTTGCCCACAGGCACCTTCCAGCCTGTGCTGTGTGGCTCACCCAATGGCAGACACCCTCCAGCGGGTTTCACTGGCATCCCTATAGGCAGCTTTCCAGCAAGTTCCCTTACATCACAGAGGAAGACTTCCTTTCAAACTTTTCAGCATCCCAGCAGTGGTTTTCTCCCCTTCCAGCCCAGGCCTGCAACATCCCAGCAAATGTCTTTGCCACCCAAGTGGGCCACAGCCACGCCCCCTCCAAGAGATCTTAATCTAAGCTTTGGGAAAGAAAGAGATGGATCTTCCAAGTTTCTTCCTTGAGCACTCTCCCTGAGACCTACAGGGAGTGGCTACTCCTCATGTCTGCTATTCTTGTATGCTTTAAAGCTGTGTTGTCCAAAAGAAAATTCATTAGCCACCTGTAGCTATTGGCTGCTTAAAATGTGGCCCATCTGGGGGCTGGCCCCGTGGCCGAGTGGTTAAGTTCGCGCGCTCCGCTGCAGGCGGCCCAGTGTTTCGTTGGTTCGAGTCCTGGGCACGGACATGGCACTGCTCATCAGACCACGCTGAGGCAGCGTCCCACATGCCACAACTAGAAGAACCCACAACGAAGAATACACAAATGTACCAGGGGGCTTTGGGGAGAAAAAGGAAAAAATAAAAAAAAAATCTTTAAAAAAAAAAAAAAAATGTGGCCCATCTGAAGCGACATATGTTTAGGTATAAAATATATACTAGATTTTGAAGACTTAATAAAACACAAAGAATGTAAATTATCTCATCAGTAATTCTTTATATTGATCAGAGTATATTTTATATGGATGACATTGCATGCTGCATATTGTTTTAAGAAGTTTACATGAATTATATCATTTAATTCTCTTTAAAACTCTATGAGGCAATTAGTATTGTGCCTATGGTATAGTTGAGGACTTTATATATGATGTAGTATTTGCCCCCACAAGGCACACAGTCCAGTTAATATTAAAAACTATATGCTTCCATGCAGGACAGGAAATGGTATGGAGTACAGTGTTCAAAGAAATTTCTAGAAAAAGAAATAATGGAAGCTAAGCCTTGAGGCACAGTTGGATCTCCATAGAGAATAGCAATGAGCTTACTGAAGACAGAAGGAGCATCGTGAACGATGACTCAAGGGGATGCTGGGGTCGATGGTGAAGGGACTTGGCCCAACCGAAGTAGCAGGTCCAACCACTGTCTTATTCAATGATGATTTCTGAACTCTTACCATGTGTTAGGCTCTCTTTAAGGCACTAGAGCTACAGCTTTGGAAGAACGAAGCCCCTTCTCTCATGGAGCTTACATTCTAGTGGGGGTACAGACAGCTATTTCAGAATAAATACATCATGTAATGTCAGAGAGTAAGAAGAGCAATGCAGACAAATAAAGCATCACGTAATGTCAGGAAGTAAGAAGAGCAATGCAGACAAATAAAGCAGGGTGAAGGGAGAGAGGGAAAGGTGGAGCAATGCTCGGTTAGGTGGGGCAGTGAGGCCTCTTGCAGAGGTTACGTTTGAGTAGGAACCTAAATCAAGGGTGTGGCGGGGATGGATAGATGGGTGCTGCTATATTATGCAGGACGTAGATTTGTGGCATGATTGGCCTGGCTGGCAGCAGAGAGCCATCGTGATCTCCTCTTGGGGTGATCCCACGTCCCAGTTCACACGTCTTGCCCAAGCATAACTAGTAGCACTTTCACTCTCAATGGCTTTCAGTTTGGGTGATAAATTATACTTTTATCTTATTTATTACACAAGGACATACAAAAGGTTATTTCATAAATGGTCCTGGCAGCAGTAAACAAGACATATGAGAAAAAAGCGACTAGAGTCAGCCGTGAGGATAGTTTAGCAGCTTTTTTAAATAATCCAGGCAACAGGAAATATGAGCCCTAATTTACAGAAAATGCTAGCAACTGAAGGTCACCTCAACCTTCCTACGGCATAGCTCTGATCATTTGCCCCCAGGTCAGAAACATGAAAAAGCCCCCTAATAAAGTAGGCACAAGGCTTCTTCTTGGTTTTCAAAGCCTCCTCCATACACTCCAAACAATTCCGTTTCCCAGCCTCTCTGACAGTTACATTGTAGCCACAGGACTGGAGCAGACCAGCGAAATGTGAGCATCAGCAGGACAGGTGACAAGCGCTGTCCCTCCTTCCTGGCTCTCCCGCCCTGGCCACTGTCAGCAAGGAGCCCACATGTTCTCACGGGCATAGCTTAGGCGGGAGGAGGGCTACCCGATCCACATCAGACTTCTGAGCAAGGGGTAATCTTTATTGCATCAAGTCTCTGAGATTTGGGAGTCTGTTACGTCAGCTAACAGAGGGGCCAATATGCACCTGAGTGTCTCTCTGTTAAAATCTGACACTTTCTTCAAGACCAAGATCAAAAACGTTTAGATTCTCTTTCTTAACTCCAATTGCAGGTGACCTTCTTTGAACACGCACAGCGCTCTCCTGGTAATTCTCTTACTGCTTAAATTCTGTCCGGAATAGAATCCACATGCGGACCTCCCCTGCTCTCCTATCCCCTCACCCTGCTCCATCTCTACTAGTCTACTAAATCAGTCTTATAGAGCTTGATAAACTAACTTCAAAATAATTTTAACTTTATCTTAGAAAAAGTTACAAATTGGCTAAGCAAGCCCTAAAAAAAAAGTGCAACTAAAAAGAAAGAAAAGTAAAAAAGAATGGCCATGAGCTTCAAACAGTACTTCCCAAAGTACAAACATCAGGTTACGTGAATATTTCCTAAATATCCAGTGCTGTACCACAAATGGCTCTGTCTTCTACAATTTCTACAATTCCCAGTGGACCACAGGACGTGAAGGGAAACACGAGCACATTTTCAAGCTAAAAGATGCAGTAGGTGTTCCCAAAGTTGAAGGCTTCCTTTGAGAAGAATGAGGATGTGGTAAAGGCCTAATCAGAATGCAATTGTAGATGACAGAGAAGAAAAGTTCTGGAATATACGTTCCAAGTGTCCTGCAATTTTCATACCAGGATACAGAGGGAATTCAAATGAGGTCTATTGTATTGGAGCCACTACAAATGTACAAAACGCCTTGCTTAACCTCGGCCTCCTACAAAAATCCCCACACACCTGACTTCTTAGGACCTCTACACTGCCTGTCCTGCCAGCAGAGCTATCCTGCCAGTCTCATCAGCATCCTACTCGGAAAAGAGTGTTGCGGGCCTTAATGTTTCCTTCTTACACTGCAGTGCAGAATCTCTCTCTCATAGAATATTTTATAAAGAATAGTTCTCTGGCTAACCAAGAAGAGCTGCCACACAGAAGCCAGAATCCCATCTAGCTAAGTAATGCTGTTCTTCAATAAAACCAAAGCGGTGGATTTTAAAGTAATATCTACGTACTATTTATGCTGACAAGCAATTCCATTTTAGTCTGCAATTTCCTTTCAGATGATGACTTAGGCATATGCCATTCCTTCCCTCTGCTTTGGCACTCTTGTGACACTGGCCCCAAGGGAATTCCCTTGACTTTTCTACCAGATGACTCTCGTGCCTCATATCTTTTCTCATCCTCCTGGCCTCATCTCTGATTCCAGACATGGCTACAGTGAACAGTTCTGTGCTGGCTTCAATTCATGTAGGAATGACAGTGTTTCACCTCAAGAAAAGGTCTTTTTCTTTCTGCTGTGGGGCTTCTCCAAGGCCATAGCATGGAGTTCTCAGAGTAGCCCACTCTGCACACACACATGAGCAGCCATAAGTGGGTGAGTTAGGATTCTCAGGAGCAAACTCTACCAGTGTGGGATGAGAGCTCACAGATAAATGCTACCACCCTGACCATCCTCAGGTGGATAATTCCAGGAAGCATTCTAGAAGCAACTCAGAAGGTCATGGCAGAGTCACTCCAGTTGCCTAAGTGTGACAACCAACAACACATCCTCGTAATGGTTTCTACTTCTTCCTAGTTTTACTCTCCCGAACCCCTCACTCCCACTTCCGGGGATCACCTCCCAAAGAAACTGTGCACAAGTCCTTTCTTCAGGCTCTCTGTCACAGGAAAACAAGCTAAGGCAACTTAAAAATCAGTGCTCTTCCCTCCTTCTGTCTGCCCTTCCATTGTTCCTCTCTCTTCTTGCTCCATAAAGGATTTAAGATTCCTGAGAGTGCTTTGAGTAAGGTGTGCAAAAAGGGTGAGAATCAGGTGTCCAGATCACAGAGGCTGGGAGCCACCAATGCTGGGTCACCCTTGATTCAGCAACAAGGATCACCTCTGGAAGCAGGAAGTTCTGTAATGAAATCTCTCTAGGTCTTAACTACTGCAGGAAAATTTCATCTGAGGGCAAACCTTAACATTCAAATGAAAATAATTTTTTAATCAATGGATTACTTTTTAAATCTCTCTTAAAATATTATTTATCTTAAAAGACAAAATTCAAACAATATGGAAGAAAAATTGAAAGATACAGTAAATATGACACAGGATAAGGTTTAAATCAGCCAACGTAAGCATTTTAGGCAATTACATGGCTCACTGGTTAGAAAGGATTATTCAACTCAGCCTCTGAATATTTATTCAGTAAATAAATTTCAATTTAGTTGCTATTTCTAAACCTACATACTAGTAACATAAAAAAAACTAAGTAATTTTTTTTTCAGTTTTAAAATTTGTGAAACTTTTAAAGAGAAAAAATGTCTATTCCACTTCAGGTCTTTGTCTTTTAATCTAGAAACTTAAATATTTGAGAACTAAATACAAAAGCTATGATTTTATTTTATAGAATATGGTGTGACAAACTTGGCATTATCGATACAAATAGGTTCACAATTGGGGGCCAGCCCCGTGGCTGAGTGGTTAAGTTCGCGCACTCCGCTTCGGCGGCCCAGGGTTTCGCTGGTTCGTATCCTGGGCGTGGACATGGCACTGCTCATCAGGCCACACTAAGGCAGCGTCCCACATGCCACAACTAGAGGCACTCACAACTAGAATATACAACTGGAGGGCTTTGGGGAGAAGAAGAAGAAAAGAAAAAAGAAGACTGGCAATAGACCATAGCTCAGGTGCCAATCTTTAAAAAAAAAAAAATAGGTTCACAATTAAAACATGTACTTTGAAATGTTCAAGAACATTCACCTAAAAATTTTCATTTGAGTTTTTTTAACCTGAGAGAATCTTTCATTTCAAATTATTAGGACTCTTCTCTGTATAAAGCAACGCAGATTCCATTTTATAGTCATTCTGAGCTTTTAAAACATGTTGCAAAGCAAATAACGTTTGCATTGAACCTCCACTTAAACTTAACTTCCAGGAATCACAAGAGAGTAGCTTAAAGGCACTAACTCAACATAATTATTAGACAGTAAATTTTATTGCAGTAAAATCTAACTTATCAGCACTTTATTAACTGAAAATGTCTATTAACTACTTCTTCCATAGGACAATGATAATCTAAAGTCAAAACAATGTAAAAGGATGCCAAGATCTAAGAAATCTTCTGTAGCACAGCATTTTAGCACTGGAAGACGCATCTCCCCAAGTTCATCAAATCAGCTCATTATCACACTCAGAAACTGGAGCTCAGAGAAGTAAGTGACTCCCCACAAGTCACAGAGCCATTAGTGACAAAGCTGTAACCCAAGTCCTCATTTCCTGACTTCAACACTGCTTCTGTTAGCACATCTTCACAATTCTTTTTTCAGAATACTCAAATATTCTGTACATACTAGGTAATTACAGCTTACAGTTACTTTAAGATAGTTATTTTCCTAAGACATGTACCTTATAGATGTTCCCCATCAAAAAAGAATTAAATGGAGCACAGAATTTAAAATCAGAAATTCAGTAAGTTATAAGTTCGAAAACTAGTAAATAACATTATTATAAAAGCAGTATACTATGATAATATATTGGTAAATTACCGTAGATAACTGTGGTAAAAACCTTACTGGTATCTTGGGTTTTCCTTTGCTGGCTGATTTATCCTGCATGAAAAATACAAAAAAAACCCAAAACTGTTTATTCTGTTAATGTTAAAACTTATTCAGTCAACCAAATTTTACAGAGTCAACCAAATATCTACAGAGTAGATAAATGCTTTCGAAAGCATATATCATCCAAAATATTCCAAAACATACTCTACAGATGATATAATATTGTGTGCAGAAAATCATAAGAAATCCACAAAAATTATTAGAGCTAATGAACAAGTTCAGCAAGGTTGCAGGATACAGGACTAATACAGAAACATCAACTGTATTTCTAGACACTAGCAATGAACAATCCAAAATTGAAATTAAGAAATGAATCCATTTACAATAGCATGAAAAAGGATAAAATACTTAGAAATAAATTGAATAAAATAAGTGTAAGACTTGTACAATGAAAGCTATAAAACATTACTGAAAGAAATTAAAGAAGACCTTAATAAATGGAAAGATACCTCATGCTTATGGATTGGAAGACTCCTCAAAATAATCTACAGATTCAACACACTCCCTGTCAAAATCCCAACCACTTTTTTTTGTAGAAAGTAACAAGTTAATCATAAAATTCACATGGAAGTGTAAGAGACCCAGAACAGCCAAACAATTTTGGAAAAGGAGAAAAACGTTGGCAGACTCACACTTTCAGATTTCACAGCTTACTACACAGCTACAGTAATGAAGACTGCGTAAGGATAAACATAAAGACCGAAGGAATAGAACTGGGAGTTCAGAAATAAATCCATACATTCATCGGCAGCTGATTTTTAACAAGAGTGCCAAGACAATTCAGTGGGGAATTGGTGATATCTTCTTCTGGGAATTTATCTGGATCTAATCGGTGTCCAAAGTTTACTCAATTCCACCTCCCTTCTCCATGACTAAAACTTCATTTTTTTTCCAGAATGCTCCCTTCCTAGGGTGACAATGTATTCAGGTTAACGCACCCTCAAGTTACTGTAGCATCATTTGTACTTTTTAGCAGTAACTTTCAGAGAAGACTACCTTTACCTTCTTTGCAATAGAGAATAATTCCATGGTAAGAATTTCATCTAGGTAAGAGGAAGCACTGTTGAGAATGATACTTTGATTTACAAAACAGATAATATGAGTTATGCTTTGGCCACTTATCAATTTCTTGCCTCTCATCATCAGATTCATGCTTTTTGTCCTGCTTTGTGCAAACATTTCTCCAGGTGGCACAATATCAGGAGGATTCAAAAGGGACACTGTAAGAGGAAGAGACTTTTCTTCCTGGTTCCAGTGCTTTTTCTTGTTGCTCCCATGACGTGGCTGCCAGCAGTCAGCATCCTTGCCCTTGGGCACCTTCGCAAGTTGTGCTGTGTGGCTGACCCAGTGCCAGACACCCTCCAGCAGGTTTCTGCAGGATCCCTAAAGGTAGCTTTCCAGCAAGTTCCCCTTACATCACAGAGGGAGACTTCCTTTCCGACCTTTCAGCATCCCAGCAGGTAGCTTCTCACTTCCCACATTGATACTTTCCTCACTGATTTTCACAGCTGTATAGAGTTCTACTATAGGAATATAAAACAATTTATCCATTCCATTCTCTTGTGAATGAACATTTAGTTTGTTTCCAATGTCTCTCTTTTACAAAAGATGTTTCAGTAAACATCTTTTGCCGTATATCTTAGTACATACACACACAATTCTTGTATCTCACATGCACAATATAGTGTGTGTATATAATATATATTTACAACATGTGTGTATGGGCATATCTGCTTTTGTCCTTTTATTTAATTCCATTGGTATATCTGTCTATCTGTAAACAAATTGTATTGCATTGTCTAAACTACTACGACTTCACAATAGGTCTTGAGAGCTGTAAGGCAATTCTCTCTATCTTACTATTCTCAAAAGTTATCATACGCAATCTTGACATTTCCTCTACCATGTTAATTTTATAATCCACACTGCATGAAACTTTTGGGGATTTTGATAGAAACACATTAAATTTCTAGAATAATTTGGAGGAAATTGATATCATTATGATACTGACCCTTCTTTTTCATGAATACAATCTATTTCTTTATTCAGATCCTGAGAGTGTATCCTTCAAAAACATTTTATAATATCGTTTATAAGGGTCTTATGCATCTTTTGCTGGACTTAGTCTTAGGTATAAAGATTTTGAATGGAAAGTGCATCATAGGATCTAAATGATTGACTTACAAACTTTTAATCCCAATTGATTTGTAAATGGAAATGTCTATAAAGCTGTATTTACTTATAATCATTTCTGTGATGGTCAATTTTTGGTTGGCCCAGTCAGGTCTCCGTGCTTTTCTTCTTGCTCTGTGCCTGGAAGTCTGAATTCTATGTATGGGCATCATCTGGGCTCCCAGTCCTTTGGCTTCTGATGGGGATTAAGCATTGAGAGGCACTAGTAGCAGTCTAGAGAGCAGGAGGAGAAAGGGTTTTGGCTATTTCTTTCCTGTACTCCATTTCCCAAAGTTCTGACAGTGGCTGAATTCTTCCATAGCTCAGCTCCTGTCAGGAAGCTACCATTCCAAGCCCCCAGCTCTCACCAGGTTCTGAGAATGGTGTTCAGTTTCTTTGACCCGTCAGGCCTAGGAATGGTAATGGCTTCCTATTGCTGTTAATCCTTAAGTGCTTCCTCATCCCTGTTGGTTCCTTCCTGTAACCTTGCACACACCTCTGCAAATGGTCTTCTTATAAGTTGTCTTCAATCAAATCCTTTTGAGCTTGCCATCTGTTTTCTGTTGGGATCCTGACTGATATAATTTTACATAACCAAAATTAAAATTGCTGAAGAGTCTAGGTCTTCCTTGAGCAGCCTAGTTGTGCATTTAGATTTCATTTTGCTGATTTTCAACCACGAGTCTATTGAAAGGGTAAACCTGGTATACTCCAAATTTAACCATTCTAATCAAATGACCAGAACCTATTAATGTGTCTGGTTAAATCAACAATAATCTTATGAAGTTGTCTGGTTAAATCAACAATAACCTCTCAAATTTAATACAGTTGATTTAAACATACGCAGTTGGCATATGCTTGAGTTATGGTTGTTAAAGATATCACCATGCTGTTGGCCTCTTATCCAACTGTTTTCACTCTGACCTCCTTTTTAAGCAATGACATCAACAAGATATGAAGGAAAACAGAATGAGCATCATATAAATGCAAAACTACTCAATTTAACAACTAGAAAAAGTGCTAGAGTAGAGATATGCTGACAGCTTTTTCCTCTTCTCTGCCCGCAATCTGTAGTGGATTTGTAGGGAGCTTCGTGGTCTTTGGATATTTGCATCTTTAAACCCCTGAAAGTACTGCAACTGAAACTCAAGATGCCTTATTTTATGGTTTAACTAATTTTAAAAAATGAAATGAGCAGTTGTAAAAGATTTATATTTCTTTTAAACACCTAATTTAAGAGCTCAGACTGCTATTCCTGAAAAATGCCCTGTCACGCTCAACCTTCCGCTAACAAGATGCATACGTTAAAATCTCCATCAGCAAACATGATTTTAGCACCTGCTCACTTTTTCAAACTAAATAAATACATAAGTAAACATCACATAAAAATGGCATTACCAAAAGTTCAATCCATTCCATTTGTTTTAGGTTAAAATATTAAAACTTTCATCCTTTCAAAAGGAAAACTATGCTCTAAATTAGCATAAATGAAAGTATCAAGAGTTTGAAAATTACAGATCAACCAAAGCAGCGAGAGAGGGACCTCTGCTGTTTAAAAATAGTATGTAGAAAATGGAAATCATCCTAGACGGGCTCAGGCCCATTCTTCCAAGATCCCACTGCCTTTTCAAGCATCCAGGGCCCTCTGTGCAGGAGAGGGATGAGCAGTGTCATTTCCAAACATCACTTTTATTAAGATAAATCGGAACTTAATTGCCAATAGATGTTTAGTGGATGCTTTTTAGTTGTAAATTGGTCAATTATGGGCTTTGCAAAATAATGGCTATTCAGAAATACCACTGCAAATATAGTAAACATGTATTTTTAATTTCAACAACATACAATATGGTTCAAGATTAGGCCAAAGACTAATAGGGGCATCAAGGAAATAAGTTGCTTAATGTAAATGGATGGTGATGATAACAAACTTTTTTAAAAGGACTTCAAATGTCACAGAAAAAAATCACTAGTGCAGTCTATTAACCTAATTGCTGAGTTTTTCAGTTACCCGTCTCGATTTTTTTGTTATTTTTTGTTTGTTCATTTGTTCTTTTACTACTAATTACTAGTTATATGGTAAGTAAATCAGTGTTTCTTAGTTCTCAATTTATTACCCATTTCAATAAAAGGCTAAAACTAAATTGTCCTGATCATTTAGAGGTTAATTACTTATTTGATTAACTAATGAATTAGGGTTTTGACATTTCCTGTTAGCAATCTACAACCCAATGGATAGGCGAATGAATCACCTTTTAACAGTGTTTTCACAATAAACTGCAATACTACAAAAAAATATGAAATATCGAAAAGGAAAGAATTATAGTGTAGCATCAAAACAAAGAAACTAAGCAAAATGTGCAGGCTGAAAAGTAAATGTTTCCCATTCAGTGCCAAGATGCTCACGGGGCCCTTTCCATATAGAGAGCTAGAGTTGCATTCTAGCTATAGCCAGAACAATGCCCACGCCTAATGCCTCCCCATTTCGTCGGGCATTACAAAGTTTGACCATTGTTCCTCTTTCCTTTTGTTTACAGCTGGTCTTAAGTTCAATCAAGAAAGAGTTCTAAAAAGAAGCTAGTGCAACATGCATTCTTTATTACATGCCTTGGTGATATTTTCTTAGGAAGAAATTCCATTTGCCACTTACCAAACTCTTTCACGTATGGTATGGTATGGTAATGATATGGTATGGTATGGTAAGGTATCTTATCTTATTTGAACTTTATAACAACCTTAGAAAGGAGGGGAAGTTGTTCTGATTTTTCCCCCTGAAAAAAAGGGAACGAAGGCTTAAAAAGACTAAGTGATTCGCCCAAAGTCACACAGCTAGGAATGAGCTTAGATTCCAACACCAGAGCCAACTCCCCAGCGAGCCTCCCCAACCCAAACGCCCCCACCCTTAGCACGCCGGGACACTCGGGCTGTAGTTTAAACTGCTGGCGCCCCACTCGACTGATCTGTTTGGTTGTTATGGCAACACCAAGGACGAACGGCCGGGAAGGAAACAAAAGAGTTTCCACGGACAGCGCTCAGCATCCCAGATGGGAACTGGGGTGAAGGAAGCTGTACCCCACGAGCTCACAACTGGGGAGTCCGGAGGACTCGGGTTTCCATCATTTTGGAAACGCGCGGGAAGCTTCGCGGCGGGGCGAGCCTGGCGAGGAGCCGCCCTCTCACCTGCTGGCTGCTCATGGCTGCGAGGACGCGGCGGCGGCGGGGCGCCCCCGGGATGCTCCTGCCCGGTGGCCCCGGGAGCCCCTCGGACAAGACGTCGCCCGGGACCCGCCTGCAGTCCCTGCTCCCTCCGCGCCCGGCCGTCTAGCTTTCCGGCCGCGTTCGTTGCTAGGCAACGGGCCGGTGCAGTTTCCATTTCCGGTCCCCTGCGGCTCCTGGTACCTCAAGCGGGAACGAGCCCTGCGGCCCCGCAGGAAGTGCTTTCCCCGGCGCGCGGTGGCGCCTCTGCGCCTGTGCTGTGGGGCCGCGGGGCGCGGTGGGCGCTGCAGGCGGTGGGTGCGTCTCCTTCTGCCTGGAAGGGTCAATACTGTGTGATTACTGATTGTCACACTTCTGCACCCTCCTTGTAACTTAGCTGGGTGCTCCGGACCCCTGGCTTAACCCCCCATTTAACTGTGTGCCTAGAAGGTCCCCGAGGACTAGAGAAATGAAATGATGCAAAGATGGGGACCCTTTAACACCTTTTTTCTGTTATCCGTGTGCTTTCAGTTCCTGTTGTTTTCTTGACTTTTCCCAAAAACTATCCCTTGGAAGAATACCAGAAAAAGAACCTTCAAGAATTCATGTAAACCAACATTCTCAGATGGTGTTGTGCCAGGCACTAGGCATACAAATGTGACCAAGACACTATCCCTTCAGCACAGGTGAAGGGAGTATTCAAAGAAGCGGTTATAAGGCAGTGGACTCAACGATGGGAATGAGAGTCGGCAGGGAAAACTCAAAGCGCCAACTATTTTCTCAAGAAGATGTGGAAGGGATTTGAAAGCTGAGGTCTGAAGGAAAATGACATGGCCAAACAGTGTTGCAGGTAGAAAGCAGATTACGTAAAAAGGCCTGAGACAGGGGTAGGTGGCTGCTGGAAGAACTGAAAATGGTTCTGATAGGTTGCAGAGTAGATTTGGGTAAAGGGAGTTAGAGAGAATGTAGAGATGCAGCTGAGGTGGTAAGCCGGTGCTGTATCCTCAAGGACTGTCTCAAACGTGACACGGAGTTTAGACTGCAAGGGCAACTGACCTCCACTGAAAGTTTATGTTAAGAAATGACCAGATCCCATTCTAAAATTCGTATGGAATTTCAAGGGACTCGGAATAGGCAAAGCACTCTTGGAAAAGGACAAATTTGGAGGACTCAAACTTTCTGATTTCAAAACTTACTACAAAGCTACGGTAATCTAAACAGTGTCTTTCCAACAAATGGAGCTGGGAAAACTGGATATACACATGCAAAAGAATGAAGTTGGACCCTTACCTAATACCATATACAAAAATTAACTAAAAGTGGTTAGAAGTCCTAAATGTAAGATCTAAAACTATAAAATTCTTAGAAGAAAACGCAGGAGGAAAGCTTTATGACATTGGATTTGGCAATGATTTCTTGGATATGACACCAGTTGCGCAACCTACAAAAGAAAAAATAGACAAACTGGACTTCATCAAAATTTAAAACCTTTGTATATCAAAGGACACTATCAACAGAGTACAAAGGCAGACCACAGAATGAGAGCAAATATTTGCAAATCACATATCTGATAAGAGATTAATATGCAGAATATATAGAAAATTCCTAAAACTCAACAACAAATAAATAACCTGATTCAAAAAATGGCAAAAGTGGGACAGCCCCAGTGGCCTAGTGGTTAAGTTTGGCACACTCCACTTCGGCAGCCCCAGTTGGTTTACCAGGTGCAGACCTATACCACTCATCAGTGGTCATGCTGTGGCAGCAGCTCACATACAAAATAGAGGAGGATTGGCAGCAGATGTTAGCTCAGGACAAATCTGCCTCAGCAAAAAGAGGGAGATTGGCAACAGATGTTAGTTCATGGTGAATCTTCCTCAGCAAAAAAAAAAAAAAAAAAAAGCAAAGGACTTGAACAGACATTTTACCAAAGAAGATATACAAACGGCCTATCAGCACATGAAAAGATGCTCTACATCACTAATCATTAGGGAATGTAAATCAAAACCACAATGAGATGCCGTTTTACATCCATCAGCATGGGTATTATCCAAAAAAAAATGGACACTAACAAACGTTGATGAGGATATAGAAAAATTGGAACCCTTATACACTACTGGTGGGAATGCAAAATGGTGCAGCCACTATGGAAAACAGTATGGCAGTTCCTCAAAAAGTTAAAAATAGAATAACCATATGATCCAGTAATTCCACTTCCGAGTATACACCCAAAAGAACTGAAAGCAGGGACAGAAACAGTTATTTGTAAACTACATTTATGGCAACATTATTCATAATAACCAAATGGTGGAAGCAACCCAAGTGTCCACAGATAGATGAATAAACAAAATGTAGGAATACAGACAATTGGATTTTTTTTCATAGCCTACATACTAATATTTATTTTTTAAAGTTATACAAGTGTGTGGAACAAATGGTCAAGTAGAACAAAATTTTACACAAGAAGTCTTCCTTCCATTTCTGACCTGCCTCTCACCTCCCCAGAGGCAACCAGTGTTACTAGTTTCTTTGGCAGACTTCCAGAAACGTCTATACATAAATAGACATATATGTCTCTTTTAGTTATACAAATGCCTGCATACTATACAACCTATTCTGTAATTTGCTTTTCCTGCTCACAGTGTATCTCAGAGATGGGTTCATATCATGCACTCATTCTTTTTGACACTGCATAGTATTCCACTGCAGATTCCCCCCAGTTTTTTAGCCGGTCCATTATTGCTGGATACAATGGGAATATTATTTAGCCTTAAAAAGGAAGGAAATTCTGTCACATGCTACAACATGGATGAACCAGGAAGGCATTATGCTGACTGAAACTAGCCAGTCACAAAAGGACAAATACTGTAAAATTCCACTCACATCAGGAATGTAGAGTAGTCAAATTCTTATAGACAGAATGGTGGTTGCCAGGGATTAGAGGTAGGGGCAAATGATGAATTATTGTTTAAAGGGTATAGAGTTTCAGTTTTGCAAGATGAAAAAAGTTCTGGAGATGGATGGTAGCAATGGCTGCACAACAATGTGAATGTACTTTGTGCCAATGAACTATACACTTAAAACTGGTCAAAATTGTGAATTTTATGTTATGTATATTTTACGACATTAAAAAAATTTTTTCAGTCCTTTAAAAAAAGGAGGAAAACTGAAGACAAAGAAGAAAGAGGAGGAGGAGGAATGACAGGATCACATTTGCATTTTAGAAAGATCACCCTTGCTTTATTCTGGTGGAAGGAGAGGAGAAAGGCAAGACTGGAGGCAAGAGAGAGACCTACTGGGAGCCTATTACAAGAGTTCAGTGAGAGATGATGGTGGCCGGAAATGGACTCATGAAGGTAATAGAGCGAAGTGGACAGATTCAGGAGATAGTCGGGAGGTGGTTTCGCTAAGATGTGGATGTTTCAAAGAAAGAAATAAGGGTGAGGATCCTTTTACTGCTTTGGATACCTGTATGGATGGTGAGGGAGAGGAAAGAAGCGGAGGAGGAGGCTTTAAAGAGAAAGTGAGGAGTCTGGAGTGGGACACAGTGACTGTGAGATCCCTCTAAGACGTGTAAATGTATTTATGGCCAGTAGATGTTGTACATATTAGTTGAAGCTCAGAAGATCATTTCTGAGCTAGGGACGTGGATTTGAGACTCATTAACATATAAATGACATTCAAATTCATGAGCATAGATGAGATGGCTCAGGGAGAGTGCAGAACAGGAACAGAACAGACTCTAGTATTTTTAAAAAAAACTAATATTTAAGAGTTGGACAGAAGGGGACCCTACAAAGAGAACTGAGAAGAAGTGGCCAGAGGCAATTGGGAACTAAGAGTATAGACTCATGGAGATCAAAGAAAACAAGATTTCAAGGAGGAGACTATGGTCAATGGGGTCAAAGTCTTTGGAAAGTAAGTAATCTAAGGATTTAAAAGTATCCAATGGATAGAGCAACAAGGAAATCGTCAGTGAACATGGCAAAGGGATTTCAGGACAATGAGGTAGGAGGATGTGAACCCAGACACCAGAGGTTTGAGAAGCAAAGGGAGAGAGACTGCCAGTGCAGACAAATCTGCAAGAAGTTTGAGTTCTGAACAAGAGACATAGAGTGGGGACTGAGGGAAGCCACAGAGAGAAGGACTTTATCTTTTCAAACAAGAGGGTTTTGTTTGTGTTTAAATACAAATGGGAAGGAAAAGGATGAAAACAAAGGAAAAAGTAAAAGGGAGATAGAATTACTTCAGACGAAGAGACACTTTTTAAGGACACATTGTAAAAAGAAGGTGGAGGGAAGGATGAGGGGAGGTGTGAGTGTGGGGGACTTTGCTGGTATGCAGTTGGGGGCATTCCCAAAAAGTGATTTTCATTTTCTCCATGATGTAGAAAGCAAAAATCATCTGCTGAGAAGTAGAGGGAAGGGTAGAAGTCAGGAGTTAGGAAAAAATTTGAGCGGAATGAAGTTTTGAAGTAACTTGGCTGAAAAGGAGAGAGAACAGAAGTGATGGAGGAAACAGAGAGAGGGCCCAGCTGAAACTGAAGCCCTTGAATTAGTAATGACAAATCTATACTCCAAAGATGTTCAACAGACCAGGCTCAGGTTCAGAGAAGACCAACACATGGCCCCTTTCCAAGGCCGGTGCGACAGAAGAACAACTGTTAGCTTGCCAACTGGGCCCTATGCACAGAGGGCAAGGAGAGACTGAAGAAAGAGGACGACCAATCCAGCTCAGTATGTGGTGGCTTTAATAAGCAAGGGAACCTACATACAAAGTTTGTCTTGGGCGGCCTCAAGCAGAGCAGATCTCCATACCCGCCCACCAGAATCTTAAAAGTTTATGTAGAGGCCTTAACAGGGTTCAGTCATGTGTACTGTCCAGGTGGCCTCAGCAACACATTACTCTCTCAAGGCTGCGTCCTTGAAACGGGTTCCCACTGTGAGAACGGTGGGCAGAAAGTCCATTCCAAGGACAGGGGAGACGGTGAGGATCCTCTCATTGCTGGATTCCAGCTCAAAGGTCAACTGGTGGTTGTGTCCTCTCGATGACCTCCTCCAACAACAACAGAGCAAGAGAATGGAGAATTTGATAAGAGTGAAGTTAAAATAAAGAATCTCAGAACCTAAAATTAATAGAGGAATAAAGCGCTGTTAAATGGGGAGAAAGGTGTTAAATGGGGTGAGTGGGGGGCTCAGTGAGAGTGAGACGTGGAAGAAACTAATGTCGAAGCAGAAAGGTTAGGAGTGAGAGTATTGACTCTGCGATTTCAGAAGTGGAGCAATTACAGGCATTGACAAGGTCCCCAGTGTGGCCATGGAAGTGGGTGACTGAAGTGAAAGACTTTGGCCACGGAAGGTCAAGGAAGTAAGTTGCTAAGGTTATGGCTGTTCCCATGGATGCTGAAGTAGCAGAGTAGAGAGGAAAACTGTGAGCCGATGTCTTCAATGAATGAAGCAGGAGACAAGGAGAGAAGATGTTATGAGCCTAAAACTAGTAAGAATTTGTACTGGAAACGAAAAGATAAATGCTGCAGCTCCCATCCCCAGAAGAATTGAAAGTTGCATTGTGGAAGAATTGAAAGTCCCACAAAGACACAGAACTTCCAAGGAGAGACACATTTCAGTAAAAACCTGGAGGTTGAGGTAGGGTTCAGAGAATGGGTTGAAAATGTGGTGCTTTCATAGCCCGAGGGCACAGTGTAAAGCTCTGAAAGCAGTCGAGTATTAGAAGGTTGAGTCGGCCAAAAAGAAGCAAAAAGCACTTAGAAAGTAAGAGTACAAGAAGCAAAAAAATTTCCTCAAGGGCTTACACCACAGGTAATAACCAAGGGATGAGAAGGTGTGACTAGTGGCTGGCACTGTGCTGCCAAAAGAACTAGTCCCAGCAGTTCCCAGTTGTCCAGAAGGAATGTCGGGTTCCTGGCAGAGAACCATGGAGGGTCTTAGTCCACATGATCAGGCTGGCAAGGGAAAGAGGGATTCACAGCAACAGTCTAGACAGAGATGAGCCTGAAAAAGTCAGCCATTCACCTCCCACCCTTTCCCCATGTGAGAACTTTCCTTCTTCAGTCCTCTGCTGTCTCACTCTCTGTTGACCCCAACCTCCAGAGCCATAATCGAAAGAAACAAACATCAGGGTATGCTGACATCCTACATTGCCTCTGCTAGGCCTCTATGTCTAGCTCTTCTGGGAGTCAATTTCTCCTTTGCAGAATCCTGTTTCTAAATTTGTCTTCTGTAGGACACCTTGCCAGAATTATGGAAGGAAAAACAATTTTATAAAAATTGGCAGAGACAATTCTTTTGTATTTGCCAGTTGTTGTGACCCCTGTCGAGCAAGAGGAATGTGGTTCCTGGAACTGAATTCCCGTAGTAATTCTCATAGTAATCAGTAATGTCACGCACCCGACTGGCTGCTGAGATGGAATCCTTGTCCTCACCATTCAGGTTAAGGTCAGTTTGAAACCCTAACAAGAATCAAAATATTTCCAAAAAATGTTGGGAATGAATTTTAGATTAGATGTGTTGGACCACTGGATTCCTCAATTCATAGAAAGGCACTTTATAACTCATGTCACTTGTCTCCTTGAAAGAGTCCCTTATGCACTTAGTGCTCAATTTGGGCAGAGCTATCTGTATGGTTTGACTTCCTGATCTACCAATATGGAAGTCCGTTTTAAGAGAAGGTGTCTGGAAACAGAAACTGGTAACGTCAGTTAAATTAGGAAAAACCAAATGGAGAACCGAAATTGACTTGCTGATACTTTGGTTCCCTGAGCATCACGTTCAGTTGCATTTGTGATCTTGTGTTTTCTCTCAGGGTTTGGGTGTTTTTTGCTCAAATGATTTTATTAGACGTGAACCAAATGCTTGCTTAAGGATTTTATGCCCAAATTTGTGCTGATTCTAAGGGAATCTTTTATGAGAAGATATTTTATTTTCCTTTAAAGTATATTGCGTAAGCTTATGCAGCTGCTGAATTCTGACTTTTACGTTATTTGTTACTACTTATTTTTTTACCTCCTGCTTTTGAAACCATGGCATGTGTGGAGGAAAGGAAGGAAGGTTTTCTGGTGTTAGTTATACATGCTCCTTTTGAGGCAGTGTGGCAGGTTTTTATTATGAAAGGGCGTGGTCTGAGGTTGAGAAAATTGAGGGTACAACTTAAAGCAGAGTCCAGCATTTGGTATTCTTTTCTCTGCCCATGCCTTTCTCTCTTTGTGAACCTATCCTCGTCCTTGTTTCCCTTATCTGCTCAGTCAACAAATATTTCTTGAGCACCCACTGTGAACCAGGCACTGTTCTAGGCATGGGAGGTACAGAAGGCAGCCAAGATCCCAGCCCCGTTCTAGTAAAGAAAAGTAGAAAATTAGCAACAACCACCAAAAAAGTGCATTAATAAATAAGTTATTTATTTGTTTCATATGATGAAAAGTGCAAGAAGAAAATGAAATGGGGTAATGGGAGAGACTGCAGTCAAGGAAAGTCTCTCTGAGGAGGAGACATTTGAGTTGTGACTTGAATGACAAAAAGGTCCTTCAAAGATACTGAGAATGAGTTTCCCAGGAAGTAGGGGAGCTAGTGGGAAGAATGTGGGAAGGAACTTGACATGCTCAAGGGCCTGAAGAAGGCCAGGAGCATAGTGAGGAATGATCTTATTTTAACAAGGTGGAGAAACCAGGAATGGAAACGGGGCAGAGTGGAAGCAGGAAGACCGAATAGGAGCCTATCGGCGGAGGTCAGGAAAGTAGCAGTGGTGGCTCGAACTCTGCAGAAGTGATGGCAATGGAGACAAAGGGACAAACTGGGGTATATTTTGGAGGAAAACCTGATAGGACTTGCTGATAGACCAGGTGTAGGGAATAAGAATGAGGTAAAAATGACTGTTAGGTTTTTTGTCTGAGCGACTTGGTCGTACCTTCAACTAAAATAGGGAAAGTTGGGGAGGGGGCATGCTGGAAGGTGCCAGAAAATAAAAAACTTGGCTTTCAAACAGGTTAAGTTTGAGATGCCTATTAGATGTCCAAGTGAGATGTTGAGGAGAGAGGAAGCTATACAACTCTGGGTATAGCTCTGATCAAGCTATAGATTAGAAGTTCATCCATAGAGAGATGGTAATTTAAGCCATGAGATGAGATGAAATCATCAAATGAGAGAGAGTAAACAGAAACAAAAAGAAAGGTGGTCCAAGGACCAAGCCCTGAGGCTCTCGTTTTCTCTTTCTGGAAACTTGAAATTTAAAAATTACATATTTTGTCAGCCCTTTAACAAAGAGTTATGCAAGTACAAAGTTAGAGCTACAACAGATATCTTAGATACAAAATGTGGTTGACAATTCATGCATGTGGTATTTGTTTGTGAAAATACAGAGCTATATATGGACCAATTCCCATAAAAACAAGTAAGATGCTGCTTTATTACCAGTCATTGACCTTCAACTAATCACAACCAGACCTGGAAACACACCAATGATTGCATTTGGTTTCTTTGAACGCTAGGGGGAGATATGTTCACTTTAAGAAAAATCTTAATAGTTTTTTTTTCTACAGAATTACTCTTTTACCATGGAATGAGAATATTTTAAATGTTGATATTTTTTCAATCATTAATAAATTGCTCATATATCAAGGCTTAACAAATTACACGTTTGGAAAGTAACGCGATTTCTTTGTTAAACCAGATTCTACTAAAATGCTATTTCATATAGGTTTATGATATGCCATATTTTTAGGTGATACGTTAATCATTTTTCTCTTGGGCAATGTGAAACAATAATATAACATTCAGTGAATTTTTATTTGAGGAAACATCAGTTCTTCCTTCCCAGGAATTCTGGTAATGTGCTCATTGTAAGCCAAAGTGTCAGAAGCTTTGACTCTCGACCTTACACCTACAGACTTGGGGACGTGCTGTATTTCATCACGTTCAGTGTGTCCCAGGTGGACTCAAGGTCATTGGCACTGACTTCATTCTGGACTTTTTATTTGCCCAATAAAATGCTCTTCGGCGTTGCTAGGTAATCGCATAGATATGTAGTGTTTTCACGGCTGCTTGGGGCTGCAAGACAACCTTCTCTCTATTTACTTTGGTAAACTTTCCAAAGAACATACTGTAAGGCATCCTCTTTTCTTGATCAAAGGTTAAGTGTGAACCCTATCCAACAATTCTTAGCCTACCAAATACTTTATTTGACCTTGTAACTAATTTAATAAATCTTTTCTGTAACTTCAACACTGAAATGCTTCTGGTAATTAAAGTGGAAAAAATGTATTTTCTATCTCTAGGGAAGGAGTATAGTGGAGGAAAAGAGGCTACTTTTGGAATCGGAGCTGGTGTGAATCCTGACTTTGGATGGACATTAACTAAACTTATTGTGGTAATCATTTCACAATATATACATATATCAAGTCATTATGTTGTACAACTAAAACAATGTTAAATGTCAATCAAAAAAAAAAATTCCTGACTTTGTCTCTACTGGTTGGAAAGATAAACAAGTTACTTTGCATCTCTGAACCACCATTTTCTTTTCTCCAAATTGGAATCACAACCTTTTAGAATTATTGTGGAGACTGATTCAGATAATGTATGAGAAACATCTAGCTTAGCTCCTAGTAAAAAGCAGGCACTTTAAGTTCCTGGGCCTTCCTCTTTCCTTCTGTGTGAAATGCTTTATAAAATGACCCTATAAATCATATGTTCACAGATTATGTGCTCTGAAGTATTTGTCAAGTACTGGTGATATGTACAGAATGTGACCTGGGCCACATTTGCAAGGCAATCTTGCAAGAGTACAGCATGTAGTCAGAGCTGTATTGCCCTGTGCTTGACAGGACTAGGCAACAGGACTGGGCCAGAGACAGGACCTCACCAAGAGATCAACCGCTCCTAAATATGGGCTTGTGAGTGGGGAGAGAAGAGGGAGGCACTGAAAGTCTGATAACGACTGTTATCCCTGAAAGGAATGACTTCCCCTTTCCCTCCACAAATGATTCCACTTCCCCACCCCCATAAACATCCAGTTCAAATCCTCCTTTCTCTAGGAGACCTTCCCAGCCTAAATGAACTCACTTCTCCAAACACCTGTAACATTTAGCCAATTCAATCATCTGGCGCTTCATGCCTTGCATGCCTCCAAAACCATTTCATTTACATGTGTCTCCCCGACAAGTTAGGTTCTCGCGAGGCATGGTTGCTACTATGCCGTATTTCTTAGTGTTTCACTTTAACACATTTCACAGTGCCCTACAGGAAGCAGACATCAATACACACTCAGATGGATTTCCGTGTCAGTTTTCCTTCAACTGACTTTGTCACAGGCAGTTTGACAATAGAACTCATCAAGGGTAAGCGTGTAGATACGGTTTAAGTCATTCTGCTGACAGCATCTGAATATTATCTCTTTTCTTTATACTACAGATTCTCAAAAAGAAAGAATGAAAAATATATTATGCTCACATTTGTGCCGTGTACTGTGGTACATATGTCATAATTTTTGCTAAGTATTCACTTTCAGTTGGAACAGATTAGTTACCACGATGTGATGGCCATCACTTACAGATAGAACATAGCAGAGAGACTGTGTGACAGGCATTTTCACACACAGCAAGCCGTTTTTCCTTTTTAAACCTCTTAGTCAAATCTTACTATTGATCATAAACATATGAATGATGACTTGACACTTGCAAAGCTCTGAGATTGGCATACATAACTCCGTTTTTACATCTATAGAACTGAGACAATGAAATTTTATCATTTGATATTCAAGCTGCAGAATAAAAGGGTGCTGAAGCTGGAATTAGAATGTTCTTCAAGGCCATGAAGGATGAAGAATAACACATGATATGGATCACCTGTTCCCCAAGTGTCAAACCGTAACACAGAAAAGTCATAATCCTAAATCTTGACTACTTGGCAGCTCTGTGATATGACCCACTTGCTGTGTGACTCTGCTTTAGGGTGGCCCCACCTCTCCCCTAAGGAGCACTGAGGCAAGGTCACATGTTCTTCAAGAGGAATGTACTTTCAAATGCTAATAATTACAATTGAAGCAACATTATTTTCAAAAGAGTTGCATGGTAATGCATTTTTCAAAGGATATTCAGGTAACAGCTACAATTTTTTAAAAAGTAGATGCAGAAAAAAATATGGAGGCAGATTCTTTCCCTTCTGCTTTTAATCATTCACAAATTTCTTAGCTGCTAAATTAAATGTTTACTTGACAGTTTCTTCTAAATTCTACACCATTTCTTTGTCCTTTCATATCCCAAATCCTCACATGGGTCTTCTTTTCCCACTTAATCCATTTTCCATTTCCTTGCCACTGGATCTCTTTGAAAATCCCCTATAATCTGGCCTCTATTTCCACAGTCTATTGAAATATCACTAATGACATTGACCCACTTCTCATCTTTCTTAACTACTATTCAGAATGTGATGTTGCTTTTTCTTGCTTCTTAAAATTCTCTCCTTCCTGGTCTTGCGTGACTGCCAAGCTTCATTCTTCCAGTTCTTTCCTGTTTTTCTGGCTCTTCTTCCTTCCCTGCCCAGCCATTTGGAGATAGTCCTTAGAGCTCTACTGGTGCCCTCTTTCCTCAGTTCTCATGCCCTTGGCTCATCTACTCTTAAAGCTTCATTCATCACCCTGATGCTTACAGCTCCTGAGTCTGCGTTCCCTGCTGTGTTCTTTCTCACTTGAGTACCTATTTCTTGTGTCCACTTATCTACATGATTTTTCCCTTTAGTTGCCCTTCTGTCCAAAGCTACTGGTCCAAAACTGATTTTCTCTTCCCAATTTTTTCATTTTACCTGCAGCCTCACCAATATTCTAAGGTCAATATCTTGAGTTCATCTTGGTTTTCTCCTTTTCCTCCAAATCCAGATCCAGCCATTAGTTTCTGTTACTACTTTTTCATAGACATGACTTACAGATCATCTCTTTCTTCTAGTCCTATTGCCACTTTTTAAATCTAGGCTCTGAGCACCTACGTATCTGAAAGAGTCTTTTAATTGTTTTTTGTCTTTGTTTATTAGAGATTGGCACCTGAGCTCACAATTGTTGCCAATCTTCTTTTTTTTTTTTTTCTGCTTTTTCTCCCCAAATCCCCCTGGTACATAGTTGTGTATATTTTAATTGTGAGTCCTTCTAGTTGTGGCATGCAGGACACCGCCTCAGCATGGCCTGATGAGCGGTGCCATGTCTGCACCCAGGATCTGAACCAGCAAAA
Organism: Equus asinus; assembly: GCF_041296235.1. Taxonomy (NCBI): domain Eukaryota; kingdom Metazoa; phylum Chordata; class Mammalia; order Perissodactyla; family Equidae; genus Equus; species Equus asinus. The sequence continues at coordinate 131,604,069 of NC_091793.1, forward strand.
CCCTGGGCCGCCGAAGCGGAGCGTGTGAACTTAACCACTCGGCCATGGGGCCAGCCCCTTTTGTTTTGTTTTGATTTTTGGTCCCCAGTCTGTCTAGCATAGGCAGAACACACTAAAATAATCCAGAATGACTCCATCTTGGATTTGGTGTCCTCATCCCCTATTTCAGAAGACTATCCATCAATTCCTTCCCCCTACCAATCCAGTCTTATTTCCCACAACCCTCTTCCCTATGTGAGTCTCTATATTGTGCAGTGTAAAACCTCTGCTCAGATTCTCATCCTCCACATTCTCACTGAGTTTACTTTTCCTCTGTATCTTTATTTAACTCTGTCCGAACCTAACTCAAAGGTCTTCTAGCAATTAAGCTTTTGCTCAAACATCCAGCAATGGTCTTTTTTTTTTTTTTTTTTGGTGAAGAAGATTGGCCCTGAGTTAACATCTGTTGCCAAACTTCCTCTTTTTGCTGGAGGAAGATTGTCCCTGAGGTAACATCCATGCCAATCCTCCTCTATTTTGTATGTGGGATGCTGCCACAGTATGGCTTGATCAGAAGTATGTAGGTTCACACCCAGGATCAAACCCACTAACCCTGAGCCACCAAAGCAGAGCACATGAACTTAACCACGATGCCACAGGGCCAGCCCCTGGTCTATTCTTCTTTAAAGCAAGGATTCATATAGTATAATAAATCTTCCAATTTATTAACCATTATTGTTTGCATAAATGGTATTCTCTTTTCCTTACCTTTTTTTCCCCCCCATTTCTACTTACTTATTCTTTAAGTCTCAGTTCAAAGATCACTTCCTCTACAAGGTCTTCCCCGGTCACCCTAGGCACTTGTGTCTCCCAAATACACCTGGCATAGTTTTAGACATGTAATTGAACAGATGCAAAAATCTCCCCATTGCTCTATATTTTGAAAAAGAATGACCTCAATGAAATTAATTGCCTTCTCAGACCCGAAGGATACATACATAAATTAATAGGAAAAGATATTTTTCTAGGTTAAGCACTGGTATTATTAGTAGAAGCAATAAATAAAATGAACTGTCAGAACTATTCTATTTTCAGTGAAATTACACAATAGCTTATGACTATAGTCTATGAAATACTTATCACTCTAGTCTGTATAATAATCATTATTTTTGTTTTTATAACTTTTTCTCTAATTACTAAAATGACAAGTTGATGCTATAATGGTGGATATATGTCTTCATACATTTGTCAAAACTCATAGAATGTACAACACAAAGAGTGAACCCTAATATAAACTACAGATTTTAGTTAATAATAATGTATCAATATTTATTCATCATTGTAATGAATGTGGCACATTAATATTAATATTAATAAAGGGGAGGCTGGGTTAGAGGAGATTAAGGAGGCATATAGGAACTCTCTGTACTTTCCACCCAATTTTTCTGTAAACCTAGAAGTACTCCAAAAAAATCATCTATTGATTTTTTTTAAATAACGTGTTTATTGTAGGAAATTTATATTGTCATCTAAAAAAGCACAAGGAAGAAAATTAAAAACATCTTTACGTCTACTGCACTATCATTGCCAATATTTTGGTATCCCTTCAGTCTGTCTATTGTTCCATCCATCTACTATCCATCCATATATCAATCTATTTTTTTTTTAAGATTTTATTTTTTTTCCTTTTTCTCCCCAAAGCCCCCGGTACATAGTTGTATATTATTCGTTGTGGGTCATTCTAGTTGTGGCCATATATCAATCTATTAATGGATGATACTTTACCCATTATTATTATGAGACTAGTTTTTAAAAATATTTAATCATATATCATAAGCATTTTCCCTGTCATTAAGTACTCCCCTACAAGAAAATATTTAATAATCATGTAGTATAAACCTCTTTATCTTGAAGCAATATTTCTAAGTTTTCCCTCAACTTTAACTTCTGCAGCCTGAACAAACTCCTTTCCTTTACTACTTTCTAAACCTGTGTTATTGTTTTCTTCTTGGTATTCATTTCTGAGTTCTTGATATCCCTTTCTCAGGATGCTTTAAAGTGAGTTATTTCTAATACTTTCCAATTTTTTATGGAATAGTCTCTTACACAGAGAACAATCCATCATTTGTTTTGTAAGAACATTTCTTTTCTGAACACATCAGATCATTAGCTAAGAATAGTTTTTGATACAAAGCAGCACGTATACTGTCCGACAGCACACTGGTAATTCATGAGAACCTATATTAAAGTATGCTGACAAATATAAGATCTTTTTCTACCTGACACATGATTTCCATTTATGCATTTTTTTCTTCTTCTTCTCCCCAAAGCCCCCCAGTACATAGTTGTATACTCTAGTTGTGAGTGCCTCTGGTTGTGCTGTGTGGGACGCCGCCTCAACACGGCCTGATGAGCGGTGCCATGTCGGCGCCTAGGAACCAGCGAAACCCTGGGCCGCCGAAGCGGAGGGTGCAAACTTAACCACTGGGCCACCGGACCGGTCCCAATTTATGCATTTTTATTTAGGACAGAAATGTGGAGGTGGAGGCTCGTTAGAAGTAGCACCACACAGAGTCTCTGAATTAGTGCCCATGGATCAAAGCAGTCCGAGTGATGGGCCACACATCTTCATTGGTTCTGGCTTTCTTTGTTACTGAGAAGTCAGCAATTATTCTTAACGTTGTTCACCCGTATATAAAGTGCCTTTCCTCTGACTGCTTATAATATTTTTTCTTTTTTGTAGATTTTTAGCAATTTGATTATGAGGTGTGTTTTGATGTGATTTTGTGTTTATCTTGTTTTGCGTTCACCAATTTCCTTGGGTTATATTTTTCATCCAACTTGGAAAATATTTGACCAGTATTTCTCCAAATCTGTCTCTGCTCCAATCTATACCTTCTCACTCTGATAATCTAATTAAATATATACTGACTGCTTGATCTGTTCCATGGGTCTCTGAGGCTCTGGCCACTTTTTTTTTTCAGTCTTTGCTCTCTGTGCTTCACTTTTGGTATTTCCTGTGCCGTCTTCAACCTATGCAGTGTTAAATCTATCTTGTGATCATTTCATTTTATATGTTGTTGTACCTTTCAGTTAGAGAATTTTTATTTGACTCATTTTTAAAGATTCCATTTCTCTGTTGAGATTCTCTGTTCTCTCAATATGTTCATGTTTTTGTTTTAATCCTTGAGTATATTTTTAATAGTGGTTCTAAAGTCCTGTCTACTAATTTCATCATCACAGTTATTTCTTGTTCTATTGATATTGGCTGATTTTTGTTTCTCTGACTGTATAATTGGGATTGGCGTACTTGGCAGTTAGCAAAACCCCCACATGGATCCTTGTTCTGTGTGGTAAGAGCTATCAAATTGGGAAAGCCAAGTGGAAGCCTCTGGAACTTCCCTCCACCCCCAGCAAAGAAGGCATGTCAAAACAGATGTCACATCCTGGGATAGAGAGGAGGTATGGGGGCAGATGGCAGAAATGAGTGCCATCCCAGAGTACCTAAGGGAGGAATGCTTTTGCCAGAGCTCACGGCAAGAGTTCCACTGAATCCTAAGCTATGGCTTCTCCCTTGGTACTTTGGGCAAAAATAAAACACACTAAGATTGAAAAGAGGGGCATAAGTACAATTGCAGCAAATATTAAAATATAAGGAGAAAATGTTATGAATAACGTTATGTTCAGGTGTTTAAAACATAAATGATATGGACAAATTCCTAGAAAAATATAACTTACCAAAACTGACTCAAGAAGAAATAGAAAATCTGAATGATCTAATAATCATTATTGTAACTGAATTAGTAATTAAAAGACTTCTCAAAAGGTAAACACCAGCTCAGAAAGTTCCACATGTGCATTCAATGAATCATTCAAGGAACATATTCTAATCTTAAACTTTTCCTAAGACTTAGAAAAAGAGGGGAATATCCCCCAACTAATTTAATAAGCCCAATTGAATCTTGCTAATAAAATTAAACAATGGCAATCTGAACAAGGAAAATTATCGGCCATTCTCACTATGGGAACACCCTAAACAAAATATTCACAGGTCTAAATGAACAGTATATAAAATATAAGAATGCAAGAATTGTTTAACATTAGAAAAACCTATTCATATAATTTACCTCATTGTGGTATAATCAAAACTATATTTGGTCTTTGTCCCACGTTCTTGGCATAGAGCTCCTAAAATCCTTGGCATTTCCTGAGGGAGGGAAGTGCCTTTTGTTGTTCATAATGTAATTCCTGATTCATAATGAGCCCCTTTCTATCATAACTTCGGGACGGGAGCTGGTCCCGGAAAGACCAAGCACAGGATTAGAGGCTTGGGACTTTGAGTCCCACATCCCAAAAGAGGTGGCTGTTTGAGGCATGGGGGCTGGAGATGGTTCAATCACCAGTGGTCATGAGTTAATCAATCACGCCTCTTTAATGGAACCTGGATAAAACGTTCTTGAACAGCGAGGTTCAGGAAGCTTCCAGGTGGGTGAACAGATCAAAATGCTGGGATGGTGGTGTGCCCGGAGAGGGCATGAAAGCTCTGTGCCTGCCCTCCTCCACCTCCCTTACCTTGCCCAGTGCATCGCTTCCGTTTGGCTGTTCTTGAGTTGTATCCTTTATAATAAAACTGTCCTCACAATTATAGAGTCTTCCTGAGTTCTATGAATCATTCTATCAACCCTGAGTTGGGGGCACAGGGATTATGGGAAGTCTCAAATTTACAGCCAGTCAGTCAGAAGTCCCAGGGCCCCCACAACTTGGGATTGGTGTCTGAAGTGAGGACAGTCTTGTGGCAGTGAGCCTTTAACCTGTGGAGTCTGTGTTAACTCGGTGTAGTTAGTGGCAGAATTGAATTGTATGACCCCCAGTTGGTATCAGTGAATCAGAGAATTGTTGGAAAGACACTACGCTGATTAACAAATTAAAGAAGAAAATCATATGATTGTCTCAAAAAGCATAGTAAGAAAATAGGTGGCAGATCCTTTAGGCCTCTTTGCCTAGATCCCATGCTGGTGCACACTGGTGTACCACAAATGGGCTACAGGCGAACCCAGGTTGCGAAGACTTGTGAAGGCCAGAGCCCTAAGCTCTTTGCTTCTCCGACTTTAAGCAGACTCGTCCATTTTGTCTACTGTCGTGTATGAACAGTATCATTTTCTACATGTGCTGTCATGTGAAAAAGTACAGATTTTTTTAACAGATGAACTTCACTCAAATGGGTGAATTTTTTGTCCTGTTGTTCCACCCTCTTCTCATTGGTGGATGAAATCCATTGGTTTCATTTGATTAAAGCGTCTCTATTTAAAAATTTTAAAATCTATAACTACCAGAAATTTGCTCTTTTCTTCCCTCCATGCCTGAACTAACATGACACAGAATCATGGGTAAGGGAGTGTTTTGCAAATGCAAACTTCCCTCAGTTGGATGGAATCAAGGCCAACATGGAGGGAGCAGTGTTAGCAAACCTCTTTAACCACTTGCTCATACCCTTCAATGCAATTGTTTTCGGTAATCAAGCTGATAGCCGGCCCTGGTGGTCTAGTGGTTAAAATCTGGCTCTCTCACAACCGCAGCCCAGCTTCGTTTCTCAGTCACGGAACCACACCACCCGTTTGTTGGTTGTCACACTGTGGCAGCTGCATGTGGCTGTGATGCTGAAAGCTCTGCCACGGGGATTCCAGCAGGGTCACCCATGATGGACAGGCTTCAGCAGAACTTCCAGACTAGACAGACTAGGAAGAAGAAATTGGCCGCCCACTTCTGAAAAAATTGGCCCTGAAAACCCTATGAATAGCAGGGAGTATTGTCTAATACAGCACTGGAAGGGGAGAGGATGAGGCAGAAAGACCGGGCAGGGTTCCGCTCTGCTGTGCAGAGGGGCGCTAGGGGTCGGAATCCACACAAGGGCACTAATAGCAACAAAATCAAGATGATATTCTTTATCTCCGTTGGTCTGACTGATTCAGAACTTAAGCAGGAAGGGACTATTTTATGTATTGACCTCTTCATATGCCAATGCATATAATTTCTAAAATGAGGGGTTATTCTGAATCAAAATTGACAGATGAGCCAAAATTGAACCCAGATTCCCCAGTGACTTACAAACTTTCCACCTACTGCAAAAGTTTCCATAAATACCCCCTCTCCTGCTCTTATTCTTTTTAAATTGTCACTGAAAAAATCTCCTTGAAACGTCTTTCATGGGCCAGTTTCACCCTAAGCCACCTGCCCTCCTATAATTCTGCTCAATGAGACCCAGTGGCCAGTGTCAGGCGGGCCTCTTAGAGCAAAGCTGTTTGCTCTTCCCTCCCCCCCTCCACTTCTTTCTTGCACCGTCTATGGCGAATCTTCCTTTCTTAAAGGATTTCAATAGTAACTCTGCCCCATGAACTGAAGTCACGCATGGTGAGTTTTCCAGCCTCATTATTTTCTATCTTGCAATCCTCGTTGGCCAAGAGCTCCTTCTGAAATCAACACATCATGACTGTTCTAGAACACGTACCTTCCAGGTGACCCTCATGTGGAAGAAACTTTGAGAATTGCAGGCTCAATTCAGTAACGTGGCACTGAGCAAGCTATTCTCTTTCCGTCCCCTTTGGAGGTGTTTCTTTAGTGGCTCCCCTCTGTCGAGGGAATCTTCCATCTGCAGTCTGAAGGAGAGAATTTCTACCGGTCGTATTTCTGCAAGGCTTTGTCCCATCAAGCCTTTCCACTCTGCCACCCCTCCCGCACACACACACAAACTCACTTTATACCACTACTAGCACCTGCTATAATCACTGTTTCCACACTCACAGACACAAAATGATTTTATGTTAAGAGATGGTTAACATTTTCTTTTGTCACAAAATCATTATAGGTTGGCTTTTTGGATTTTAAATAATCTTACAGAGAATGTACTTACATAGGGCATGGTACCTAGCCAAAGACATCCTGAAGGTTTGCTCAAAAACATTTCCTGTTGTGTCAGCCTTTATTAAGACCTCCCCAGGAGCTGATATTTCGGGAAGAAAATCCTACTAGTAAAGAGAAGCATGTGAAATTTCCAACAGCAAAAGCGTATGTAACCAATGAAAGGATAAAATTTCAAGGCCTGTACAGTAAAGCGGCTGTTAGATGATTTACTGGAAAATTCTTCCAAAACATAACAGAGGCTTCCTACTACAAAGGAAATATTTTCCTTCAAGTCCATAATACTAAAGTTCAATATGTTATGTACTCAAAAGACCGCTCTAATAAAATCTAGGATTTTCACGATAACCTCCACCTTGGGGACTAGACTCTCATTCCATGGCTCTGAACAGCCAGGGCACCACTGGTGTGAGGTTCATGATGTGTGTTCTAAACTCCAGAGACTCCCTCGTTTTGTGCAGTTTTCAGTATCCGTAACAGAGGCTGGGACGTCACTTCTCAGGCCTACAAGTGACTAATGCTGCACCAGGCAAATCAGATAACCTCTGGCTTTCAATTAGAGAAATCATCTTAGACCTGCCAGCAGGGCACCGTGTGATTTACAAGGCAGTGAGAAAAATTGCAAACAATACTTGCGGGGGAGTGAGTCTAGAGGAAGAGAAAAATGGACTGTTTCCAGTCCCTTCCTTAGCTTTCCACGTGGATGATGAACATGAAGAAGGACTTTCTCAGATGCTCCAGCGCCGGAGCGTTTCAGCCAAGTCCTGGTGGAGGCCAGCGAAGGCCACTCAAGGTGTGCAGCACCGTGCCCTGTCGCTGCCCCACAGCCCAGAGCAGTGACCTGTGGGGGCTCTTAATAGCTCCCAAAATCAAAACTTCCCCAGTTAACCTCATCTCTGACTCTGCTGACCCCCAAGACCATTTATTAGGAGTTACCAGAAGCCTCTGGGACTCTGTAATGCTGTATTCACATGTAAAACACCCTCCTTCTGCTTCAAACTACAAGGAGGCCCCCACCCGTCCAAAGGGCACGACTGAGCTGGCTGAGCCGCAATCACTCTGAGACTTGGATCCACACAGGAAACGCAGAAGGGGCAGCGGAGCAAAGACACATAGTGATGCAAGCCGAAGTCAAAACAACAGGCCTTCCCTGCCACCCGCCTCCTTTATTATTTCGAACACGCCACCTGACTCTAGCCGGCCAGTCCCTCAGCGTGCGGGAGGGGTGGGCCCGCCGACGCTGCAGCAGGAGACCTCTTCGGCAGACACTCCTCCTCTGGTTACTGATGGATGGTGAGGAGGCTGCTCTTAGCTCCCTTTGGATGATCAGACAGTAAGAAAAGACACTTGGCTGCCATATGCGCATCTATTCATTGCACCTCCAGGCTAAACCATTCTACTTTTCTTAAGAAATAAACATGGAAGTGGTCCAATGGCAACAGGAACGTTGCTACAGGAGCGGTTTGTTCAACAACCACGACGTATGAGTCAACCATCCGGAGTTTGATTCTGACGTGAGCTGATACCGTGGGAGCTGGAGGGTGAGCTATCTGAGCATGCGCTTTGGCTGGCCTCCTGAGGCTGCTCGGCAGTGAAGGTTTGAGTCTGTGTGTCCATGACTCAGCTCTGCTCTGCTCCGGGAAGATAAATTAGGTGCCACGTGCTTTACCCTTGGTGAGATAGGTTATTTTGGGGAAAAATGTAGAAAGTAATTTTTTTTTTTAAATCCCAGTAAATATGAAAGGTCCCTGTCTCGAACGGTGCATATTTGACCCACGATGAGAACTTTTTTCTTCCTTGTGAAAAAATATTATCTTCAAAGTTGTCTAGAACTGTTCACTACGTGGGCCCTTTGAGTTGCGCTGATAAGGAGGGAGTGAAACCCACTTCCCATGATACTCTGCTCAGCCGAGGTGACAGCACGCCCCCTGCCTTGCGCGCTGCCGCCCCAGTCCCAGCTGAAGTCTGATCCCAATCTCAGCAATGAACAGTCCCAGGGCCTGTTAGTTCCATGTGGCAGGAGATATCTTGGGATCAGTTAGCTGTTTTTCTTATGTGTGCTGGCTTCCGTCCTGCACCCTGTGAGTGTGCTTGTTCCCTGCTTCCCCCTCTGCTAATAGAGCCCTGGCCTGGCTCGGGGATCAGGTAGCAATGTGCTCACAGCAGTCAGGCTGGGCCCAGGATGAGTCATGACTGGCCATTCTCCTCTGCCAGTGACTGGTGTAGGGATCAAACCAAACAAGAAACACTGCTTAGGGGCTTTGGAAAAAGGCTTTCTTCCCTAATAAAAGGAACCTTGACGTGACTGAGCAGCTGAATCAACCCACCCAGCAACCCTACCTCTGGACTTCTTGTTAGGGGAGAGGATAAACTCCTTATTGTTTAACCCCATTGGATATGGCGAAAATTGCAGCTAACAGCATCCTAACTGGTCCTCAGTAGCAGGAACCTGAATTTGCTTTCTATTTCTGCAAGTGTTACAAGCCACAGGCTATCAGCTCCTATATCGGCAGAGAAAGTAAGCACTCACGGTAAGCTGTGGGAACTGAAGCAATTGCAGCTGAATTTGCTCATCTGTAAAATGGATATAGCGGTAGTAACAATTTCAGAGGTTTGTGATGATTAATTTAGTTAGTACAGATAAAGCTCTTAAAATAGTGCACAAAGACTCAATATAATGTCAAATGTTGTCATGGAGATGAGGCAAGAAGGATTGATCATTCTGGGCTCAATTAGGGCTGCCAACCAGGAACCGAGGTACAATCACTTGCAAAGAGAAAGGTTCTGGCTGAGACCCACAATGTAAAGGAGACAATCATCGCAGTTTAACAGCTTCCTCAGCGCACTCCTTCCCTCCCCAAGGGCGGAGGCGTGATCTGGCTGACAGCAGCTCGCATCTCTCTCAGCTCGAGGGTTGGTTCAGTTTACCCGATGTGCTAGGCTGAATAATGACCATCCAGGGAGGTCCAGTGTCCTTACAAGAGAGCAGAAGGAGATCAGAGTCGCTAGTGGGTGACAAATAAAAATGGCAAGCAATAGCATATATTGGAGAATATGAGGAAGCCATTTGGTATAAACCTAATTCGGCCTGACCTTGTCTTTCCAAAAGGGCCTGACCAAGGCCGTTGAGCATGCATTGTATATCTGCTTTAGATATTCCCTATGGCAAGAACAAAGGCCCTTGAGATAAAGGTGCAACTTCGCTCCCCCTCCCAACGTTGGCATTCCCTTAAGGATTAAGCATCTTTCCTTAGGCTAGGAACTGATTGCTGCACTCGCCTGTGACCGCCCAGCTCAAGACAATAGGCTTGCCTCCTACTACGCCCTCTGAGATAGCAGACCCAGTGCCTGCTGTGTCCATCAAGCGCTGTGCCAACAGGGCAATCGTGTGACTATTGTGGGAGGGACATTTCAATCATATGTGAAACGTCCTGTATGGGGGTATATAACTACTCTGTATACCTCACTTCTTTGGTGCCCTTTCTTCCTTTGGGAAGAAAGGCCCCAGGCCATGGTCCTCAGATTTCAGCTCAGAATAAACTCACCCAAATTTTCATTTATAGATTGGTTATGGATTATTTTCATTGACATGTGGGACGTCTTGATGGAAGCAGATTGCAGTGATGGGAGGAAGGGGCCACAAGTGGAGGGATGCATGCAGTCTCTAGAAGCTAAACAAGGCAAGGAAACGGACTCTCTCTAAACCTCCAGAAGGAGCTCAGCCCTGCTAACAGCTTGAATTTAGACTTCTGACCTCCAGAGCTGTAAGAGAATAAATTTGTGTTAAGCCAAACTTTTCGGAAATTTGTTACACCAGCAATAAGAAACTAATAGTTCTGACTAAGCAGGTGAGACACGTCCCCTACCTCCCTGTGTTAGGGTGGAGATTTCTGCCACAAGTAACAGAAGCCTCAACTCAAAAGGGCTTAAACAGTTAAGGGATCTATTATCTCACATATTAAAAACAGAGTCACAGAGTCAAGGTGTTATAGGTTGGTTAATTCAACAGCTCAATGACATGATCAAAGATCCAACTTTTTCGGGGCCGGCTCCGTGGCCGAGTGGTTAAGTTCACGTGCTCCGCTGCGGCAGCCCAGTGTTCGGATCCTGGGCACAGACATGGCACAGCTCGTCAGGCCACGTTGAGGCGGCATCCCACATCCCACAACTAGAAGGACCTGCAACTAAGATATACAACTAAAAGCAGAAAAAAAAAAAAAAAAAGGTTAGCAACAGTTGTTAGCCCAGGTGCCAGTCCTTAAAAAAAAGGAAGATTGCCAACAGTTGTTAGCCTAGGTGCCAATCTTTAAAAGAAAAAAAAGATCCAACTTTTTCCCAAATTCTTGCTCTGCCGTTCTCAGCATAAAGGTTTATCTCGTCAGGTTGGCCCATTCATGATCAAAAATGGTTTTTCTGGGGCCAACCAGTGGCCAAGTGGTTAAAGTTCTGCATGCTGCACTTTGGTGGCCCAGGTTTGCAGGTTCAGATCCTGGGTGTGGATCTACTGCACTCATCAAACATGCTGTGCAGGTGTCCCATGTACAAAAAAATAGAGGAAGATTGGCACAAATGTTAGCTCAGGGCTAATCTTCCTCAGGCAAAAAAAAAAAAGGAGGATTGGAAATAGATGTTGGCTCAGAGCAAATCTTCCTCAGCAAAAAAAAAAAGAAAAAAGAAAAAAGGTTGTTGTGGTTCTAATCACTATACCCTTACAAGTTAACATCCAAAGTTTGGAAGATAAAAATAACTTCTTTCATGTGTCCCTTTGATGCAGGGTTGGTGAGCCGAGGAGTCGAAAGAAAGATTTCTTAGACCCTTAAGATCTGGCAGTAGTGCTCTTTTATTTAGAGAATAGAATAGCATGGGGACAGGACCCATGGGCAGTCAGAGCTTCTGCTGCTGCCGCTTCTGCTACCCCCGCAGGCATGGGGACAGGGCCCATGGGCAGGCAGAGCTGGTGCGTGGGGACAGGACCCACGGGCAGTCAGAGCTCCTGCTGCTGCTGCCTCTGCTGCCCCCGCTGGCATGGGGACAGGACCCATGGGCAGGCAGAGCTGGTGCGTGGGCACAGGACCCACCGGCAGTCAGATCGCCTGCTGCTGCCCCGAGTTGAGGGTTAGGGCTAATTTTATAAGGCATGGGTATGTGAATCATTTCTTTACAAGACAAAGGAAAGAACATGAAAAAAAGTTAAAATGGTATCAGTGCAGGTAGGGTCTGGTCGTTGGGTGATCCCATGACTTTTAGACAAGAATCAAATCGGATTAAGTAAAGGCCAGAAGCCACCACCCTAAATCAGTTACATGAGATTGCCAGACAGCAACCAACTTAAGTTCTTGCCTTCCCCATTAAGAGTTTCTAGGGATAAGGTCATCTCTCTTCTTCTTCCTGGTACAGAGAGGGAGGCACCTTTTACAGATAGAGATTTACCTTACAAATGTAAACGTGTCCCAACAAGGGCAAGTTCCATTCCCCAGAGCCTCCCTCCCTGTCCCAGTTTATCGAAAGCAATCAGCCCCAAACAATCCCGATGCCAAAGAGACATATCTTGGGGTGGCCAATTTCAGGTCCCTACAAGGTCATCCCCCCTTCCTTCACAAATGCAAATATCTCTCAAAGAGCAAGCAAATTCCAGTCCTCAGAGCCTGCTTCTCATCTACAGTTTTTTAAAATTAACCAGGCTAAAAATCCTCATCACCTTTTTAAGGACCAGGAATATTTTCCCTTAAGTCCCCAAGTAGACTTTGTCTCTTGGGGCATTAGCAAGAATTTAATGATTCATCTATTTCTAAACCAGTCACTGGGGAGGAGAATGGGATCAAGACTCACCTCCTGGTACAAGAGAAGGGCTCACTAGGTTGCATTTGTAAGGACAAAGAGGGATGGCAGGTGGCATGTGTAGCAAACATGCATCTCCTGCATTGGCCGCTCAAGGACCCTTTGGAGCAGACGGCCACATCAGAGGGAAAAATCTTCCGAAAGAGATGAGGGCTGCCCTTTTGGTGGAGTGTGCGAATGTCAGTAACCCTCGCTCTTTTCACTCAAAATCTTCTGACCCGGAAGTGCCTTCATTTATTTAATATTTTTATTTGCTTTGAGTAACCCCTAAATAAATGTTTGCTCCATCAAAGGTCAGTAATTGTTATTTTGTGCCTCCACTGGTGTTATTTTTTATTGTTTGATCCTCAATAGTTGGGCAGGTATTTAGAATCTACTGGAGATTTCATTAGCATAGATATTCACATTAGGTTGAGTAAAAATAAAAATACTGCCTCTTATATCACATTTTCTCTGGGCCTGTCATTAAACTAAGGACGTGACATAACTCCTTTAGGCTTAGCTGTGTGAAGTGGCACTGATTTCATTCCCTGTTTTATAGATGAAGAAATTCACACACAGAGAGGAAAACCATTGTTAATCCATAAATGCCTCCTTGGAAAAGCTTAAGCAATGGCAAGGAGTGGTTCTCTAGTGATATTTTAGAAGGAGGTAAAAACAATTTAGGAAAAATGGCCTGATACATGACATACCAGAGTACTTTACACTGTATTTCAAAAAAATTCTCTTTGATCTAAAATTAAACAACATAAGCAGCATTCAAACCTAAACTGAGGAGTAGATGAAAACATAGGACAAAATGAAAAGTGCGTGTGTGGGGAAGATACCGATAGAAAAAAGATAAACCTAACAAATCATGGTCTAACACATATGACCAGAGAAAAAATTTGAGATTTCAAAGAGTTGATTTAGAATCAAGATCATTTTGATGAGGATTTTTGGCTGGTTATTTTTAAAACTGCGGATAAGAAGCAGGCTCCGAGGACTGGAATTTTCTTGGTCTTTGAGAGATATTTGCATTTGTGAAAGAAGGGGGGATGAGCTTGCAGGGACCTGAAATTGGCCACCCCATGATATGTCTCTTTGGCATCGGGATTGTTTGGGGCTGATTGCTTTCGATAAACTGGGACAGGGAGGGAGGCTCTGGGGAATGGAACTTGCCCTTGTTGGGACACGTTTACATTTGTAAGGTAAATCTCTATCTGTAAAAGGTGCCTCCCTCTCTGTACCAGGAAGAAGAGAGATGACCTTATCCCTAGAAACTCTTAATGGGGAAGGCAAGAACTTAAGTTGGTTGCTGTCTGGCAATCTCATGTAACTGATTTAGGGTGGTGGCTTCTGGCCTTTACTTAATCCGATTTGATTCTTGTCTAAAAGTCATGGGATCACCCAACGACCAGACCCTACCTGCACTGATACCATTTTAACTTTTTTTCATGTTCTTTCCTTTGTCTTGTAAAGAAATGATTCACATACCCATGCCTTATAAAATTAGCCCTAACCCTCAACTCGGGGCAGCAGCAGGCGATCTGACTGCCGGTGGGTCCTGTGCCCACGCACCAGCTCTGCCTGCCCATGGGTCCTGTCCCCATGCCAGCGGGGGCAGCAGAAGCGGCAGCAGAAGCTCTGACTGCCCATGGGTCCTGTCCCCATGCTATTCGATACTATTCTCTAAATAAAAGAGCACTACTGCCAGATCTTAAGAATCTAAGAAATCTTTCTTTCGATTCCTTGGCTCACCGACCCCGCATCAATTTAGCTTTCCCTAGCTGGAGACCAATATTTTTAATGGCTTTTATATGTTTGTAGAATTATTTTGACCTTTCTCTGAACTAACAACTTCTTTTAAAAATGTACATGGGGTATTGTGCCCCAATCATTCTAGACAAAAAACAGGCCTATGTTATGTTTTGGCTATTGGGTTTTTCGAATCACTATTTATCCACTTTATTGTTATCGGGTTTAGATATAAAGAAATAAATAATTTAATCAATTCTTGCATACAGATAGAGACAGTAATAATCTTCAGTTAAATTCATTATGATTCCCTGAGAGAATGATGTCTTCAAATGCTGGCACAATGATGCTCACGTTGGTTGGCACTGCAATGGAGATTGAGAGGCTTTTTCAACAACATAGAAAACAGTAGGAATTTCTATACCAGGAACAAAAATTCTCTTATCCGAATCCCATTAGAACTGACAAGGGTTTCAGTGAAGTCAGTGGTTTAAAGATGGGACATTGTAGATTTCATGATGCAAAGTAAACCAAAGAATGTCTTCAAGAACACAAAATCCTGAAATAGTATATAAGGGAAGTAGGAGGCTAATTTATGGCAAGTGCAAAGTATGAGACACAAAAATTCCCCAAACAAAACAATTTGTATTGTGGCAGTATGTTGGTTTAATTCTGGCTTGCTCTACTTAAACAGATCAAATGTTCAGAAAGAAAAATAACAAATGTTGGTCATTTATCTGGATGATTCCCAATAGTCATATATTTGATATGGTAGAGGTAAAATAGTAATGATCCAGGTTTTCTTTTTCAGTACTTGATATCTTAAATTGTTCTTGTTTCAACTATTTCTAAAAATAGTTAATTAAAAGAGTTCATTAATGATTGTAAATATTTCTCTTTTGTGTTTAGTTTTCCCAGACCAATTAATTGTTGCCAAGCGTGTCTGGATAAGCTATTTCCTCTGAATATCTAGATTTTAAACTGACATTTCTATGGCACTCTGAATCATTGCTGATGGTGTTTTAATTAATTGAATTTTAATTAAAGTGTTGGAAAGTAATTTGGCAGTATATACATGAATCCTACAATGTTTGGGCATTTGACCCAGTGGTTCTGCTTCTAGAAATCATTTTCAGGAAATAATGCAAAATTCAGAAAACATACTTATGTTCAATAATATTTGTTTACATAGTAATTGTGCCAGCCAACATGAGAAATAATCTAAATGCCCAATAATAGCAAGACGATTAAGTAAATTACGATATATCCACGGAATGAGATGTTATTGTCTCTAAAATTTATAACAAAAGTGAGAAAATTGTTAAATATAATGACAAGTGTAGAGACAAGCAGAAGGCAGAAGCAAAAAGGCATTTGGCATTTGATTGTAACAACATTAAAAAATACGTATTTTTTTAAAAGACTGAAAGAAATATATCTCCAAATGCCCGATAACAAGAGAAAGGATAAGTAAGTTGTAGCATAGGTACATGATAAAATATTATAATTTTTTAAAATAATTTTTTAAATGGTTTTCTTTGGTGAGGAAGTTTGGCCCTGAGCTAACATCTGTCGACAATCTTCCTCTTTTTTTTTCCCCCAAAGCCCAGTACATAGTTGTAGATCCTAGTCATTCTAGTTCTTCTATGTGGGATGCTGCCACAGCATGGCCTGCCAAGTGGTGTGTAGGTCTGCGCCCAGGATCGGAACCAGCGATTCCCGGGTCGCCGAAGCAGAGGGCACAAACTTAACCACTCGGCCACAGGGCCAGCCCCATGAAAGTTTTTAAAGCAATGAACTTCAGCCATACAAGCCAACATGAATGAATCTTAATAATATATCAATAAATATATCAAAACAAGCGAAACTAAATATTATATTATTTAGGCCCACATACATATACATGTGCATGCATGTTTGTGTGTTTATATGTGTGTGCATGATGAAACTAAGAAAAGAAACGGTGACAAACACAAAATTTGGGACAAGAGTTATCTCTGGCAGGAAGGCACAGGGTCAGGAGGAATAGGGAGAAAACAAATGGGTAGAGGTCAGGTATTGGTACCATCCTACTTCCTGGGCAGGGCAGGGGGTCTTTTGCTATTCATTATGTAATATACTGATGAGTAAACAAAATAAAAGATGGCCATCCATGAGCCAATGGCATTAGTGTGCCACAACCAAGAATTACGGTTGATTCTGTTCTCACCGTTGTTAGAAGATGAGATTATGAGAGTGAGCTTTTTCCCTTTATACATTTCCACAATTTCTCATTTCTATGATTAGCATTATACTTTCAAATTCAAAAACAATAAGCTGATCTAGAAAGCCAGTAGATACAAAAATTCAAAAGACATATTACACCCGAGTCTGGATGAGCTAGAATTACCAAATGTGGGTCAGGCAATCGAGCCAAAAGCTAGGGTTTAAATGACACTAAGTGCAAACAGTTAGTGTCTGATTTATTTTCTTAGTCCTGGTGATTCAGATTCTTCTCTGAGAATGTGACCACAGTGGGACCTAAAGCTGAGGATCGAAGAGTGTTATATTTTCTCATAATGACGAGAACAGCTAACAGTGATTCTCACTATGTGCCAGGCCCTGTGCTAAGAGCTTTTCACCCATGGTCGGATACAGTGCTCACACTAAACATATGATAGTCACTAATATCGTCCAAATGTGACACATGGGGAAACTGAGGCACAAAGAAGCTAGGTGCCCTGCCCAAGATCACACAACCAGTAAATTAGGGAGCTCAAACTTCATGTGGACCAAGCCTCCTCCTGAGAACAACAAAAACCATCTTACCAAGTGTGAATTTTAGTACTTATTTACCCAACTGGAAGTGTAATGAGTCTGGGAGAGGGGCCTGGAGTTTGCCTCTTAGAACCACGTGTGAGGGTAGACTGAGGGGCTTCGTTTCCCAGGGCGTGGGCTGGAGACAGAAGCTGAAGTGCAGATCCCAAGGGTCTTTAGAAGGAAGAAGAGGACAGGACTTCGAGTGCAATATCAAGGGCCACAGTTACTGAGGTTTATATCCAGGTTTCACCACATAGTTAGCTTTGTGACCTGAGAAAATTACTGGAATTCTCTGTGCTTCATTTCCCATGATTGTAAAATTGGGATAATGGCAATACCTACCTCACAGAGTCATGTGGGTGTCACATGAGTTAGTCTGTGGGAAGCACTTAAAACAATGCCTGGCACATAGCACTGACTGAATGTTAGTTATCATGGTTCTAGTGTATATTTTCCCAATGCGTGATCCTTATTCTCTCTCTCTCATTGTGCATTCCTTGGTCGCTTTGCATTATTTGGGAAATGAGACAGGGTATAAATAAATATAGAATGGAAAACAATCTTTATGATATTAATAAATACACTTTTATGATATTGAATAGAGACTTAAAAATGCCTAAGCTGGTTTTCCTTTGAAAGTGAAAGAACGTAATTCTGGGAACAGGAGATTTGAGTCAGGTCTTGGCTCTGTCGCTAACTGTACAGTCTTGAATAAGTCTCAACTCTATCAGCCTCAGCCTTTTCATCCCACAGTGGAGATGATCAGGCCAGGATCGCCTACCTGAACACTTTATTCCGGCATGCTTTGGCTGGTTTGTTCTTTCGTTCTGTGATGTATATTTGACGAAGAACTGCTCTGTGCCAGACTCAGTGATGGAGGTGGGACATGCAAGGTCTGTTACCTTGAGGAATTCAGGGTGGGGGAATTACAATCCTGGACAGGGCGTGTGCGCAAGGGTGAGTGTGCCGAGGTGGGGAAGGGTCTAGAAGCAAGTATTCCAGTTGCAAATGATGATTGTCAAATTCTGGAAGAAACACCAACCACATACAGGGAAATAATAGCTGGCATTATCTTGGCCATTCAGGAACAGGTCCTTGCCTTTTTGATGTGACACATATGCACATCTCCATGGGATTTTCTACCTGTAATTGCCCCTCTTTGAAATGTTTGTTTTGCCTTTGTTTTGGATCCTTTAAGATTCTATGAAACTTTAACCCAGTTTCTCAGGACAGAACATTTGTATTTGTTTGGCAGAAATTTTCTCACTGTTCAGGTCCAATTATTAAGTTAGTTAGATAGAAAATAATATTACTACTCTTTCATGCTTATCACCCTTGACATTTTCCATAAATAGAAACTTTGTTCATTGGCTGACGTCAAAGGTGGGATTAGGTACATCAACTTCCTTGGAGAAAAGGATGTGGGTCCCTAATTCAATTACAGATGGAACTGAATTTGATAGCCCCAGACTATTTGCCAAGACTACTTTTGTAGCCACAGATGACCTGACAACTCAGCATTTTCGTTTTGAGTCAAGTCAGAAAAAAGGCTGCTTTGCGTCTTATTAGTCATTTGTTTGCACATTTCTTCAAATGTTCATTTGCTGCCCACGACGTACATGTCCATTCGGAGCAGAAAAGCCCACCAAGCTGACCACAGCTATGCCTACCTGTCAAACGTTAAGGGACCCTTCCACCGCAAAATTCTATGGCTGTGGCATCTAAAAAGGAGGAGGACTCCAGAAAAAAAATCATCTAAAGCTTTTTTCTTAACCTATCATCAAGATATTTGGTATTGCTTGGACTAAACTAAAAAATTTTCTTAAATCTTGCTTCTTAGAATGTAATCAGAGGAGAAGTTAAAATGGCGAATAAACCATGAACAAATACATGAGAAAAGAAGTGAAAAATACAGCATAATATTATTTTTCTCCTATAAAATTGGTAATTATTTGAAAATTGATAATACCCAATTTTGGCAAAGGTGGAGTAACAGGCACTCTCACTTAGCTGTTGGGCCTTAAAATATTAGTGCAATCTTTCCAGAAGGGAAAAACATCTTAATATTTTGCATATCCTTTGACCTTGAAATTCTACTTTTAAGAAATTATCTTAAGGAAATAATTGCGAATGTATACAAAGATTTGCCTTCAAGGATAATTGCCGCACTGTTTTCAAGAATGAATAGTTAAAAAAATTAAATGTCCAAAAATAGGGGATTGGTTAAATAAAAGATGCTATACTCATACTATAATATAGCATGTAATTATTAAATATAATGATATGTTATAATATTTTGTGGCAAGAATATATTTATGGAATATTATGTAAAGGAGACATCACTATGCTAGCAGGGTTTATTCCTAAATATAGGGATCTAAGTTGATTTTTAAAATTTTTTTTCATTTTTTTGTTTTTCTGTATTTTCTATGGTGAATACATTTACCATTTTAACAAAAATCATAAAATATAATGTAATAGTTTCAATAAGAAAAATGCACAAATTATAATGTAATTCTTTCTTAAACTTGCATAGTTTTCTAAATGCTATTAAAGCCAACAGATATTGGCATTCAGCTAATAATCCCTGTGAGAGTAACTTTATTAAAATTTATGTTTTATTGGTTTTTATCAATTTAACTCCAAATAATGTGGAATGCAGTGTTTGTTAAAGACACTGTAAACACAGAGCATTCTAGAGGATTCCCTGTTAGACATTTGCGTGTCACACTCGGTGGTTGTACGCTATTTCAGTTGCCTGCCAGGACTTGCAAACTTGCTCTCCCCTCCATGGGAAGCATGTGGAAATAGGAAGAGTTGACAGATGTGGGTACTTTTGTAGTTGAGTCCAAAATAATAGGGATAGGAAGCCAACATTTATTGGTAGCCTAGATGGCCTGCACTAAATTCTTGCCTCCGCCCCTCATTGGCTGTATAACCTTGGCCAGCTTAACCCCGGCAAAACCAGGATAATCTCTCCCTCTGCCAGTGATTATGAGATTTAAACGAGAAAAGGAGCGGTAAAGGTAGAATTTGCACTATACTGGCAAATGAGTACTCAATCAACTTTAGCTGTAACTCCCATCAATAGCTTCATCACGTGGTTAGCACATCTGAAGCCTCCTGCCCAGTCCCGTGTGGCCGAACCTGAGGAAGGACGTCAAATAGCAGGATCAGTCAACAAACGCCCACGTTCCTCCACGTTCCCCAGGGACCAGAAAGTGCAAGCTGTGGAAAGGAATTGAACTTGGAAATGCCCTTGCATTCCTGCTTTATTTTCGTGTGTGGACGCATGCCTTAATGGAATCCTTTTGTTGAAAAAAAAAAAGCACAGAAGAAAAGAGTCTCTGTCCACCGAAGTGCATATTGCGAAGCCTTGGGGAGTCCCATATTGGAGGCTTTGTGACCCAGAGCCCAGCAGGGGTTATGCTTCAGGGGATCCTTTTTGAATTGCATGATTCTTCTTTAAGGTTGTGTAAATGTTACCCAACTTTTAAGTCCCTGCGTGGATGAAAATCTCTGAGCAAACTGGTAAACGTCACTGAAGCCCAGAGATGAGGGTCCCACTGCTAGGAAGGGCCTGACTTATTCAGAGCCCTGGGCAGGGGAACAATGACCACTTTATGTGATAAAATAATCAACCTGCTAAAACAATGACCACTTACAGGAAAAATGTAAGAAAAGTTTACTTCAACCGGGAAAATGGTGGTGAGTCCGATGCTGCCTTCAAGCAGATGATTCGGAAAATGCCTGAAATCCCTGAAAATGCCAGCTCCATGCTCCTAAAGTAAAACCTCTCAGTCCTGAGCAGGGCAGGAAAAAAAACTGTTTGTTTCCTGAAAAACACAAAAGCTTATTTTTTTCAAATCTGAAAAAGAGATATAATTTAGAAAGGGATAATCACAAGCAACACTTTCTACTGAGAACAAAAACCAAAGCAAAAAAATCTTTATGGGCATTCCCACGAAACCGCTATGGCAAATCTCGTTGGAACGCATTCATGTGGAGGCTTTGAAACATCAGCACACAGCAGGAAATGAAAGGGCGTTTGAAAAATAAAGGAGAGCTCCACTTTCTCTTCTATCCCTACCTCTATATATTGCAAAGAAAGTCCTTATTTTCAGCAAAATTACTATCACATTCACAAACAGCAATTCTGGATATGTGTCCACAGCTCCGTGCCAACCTCGCCATATCGCTGTGGATTCAAACCTTCCAGAACATTTTGTTTTTCAAAAGTAGTTTTTGCCTTAGAATACGTTCACGTGGAGAGTAGAGAATGTGAAGTATGGTGGATAACGAGAACTCGGCCTGAGAACAAGAGAAATCTGCTAGAGATCTTAAGGAGTCTCCTAGGAAGAAAAGTTCTTTTTTAGCTCCCAGTGAATTCCTCGGCAATTAGTGGTTGGTCTTGAAATGATGGCAGTTGCAAGAACTGTGGCCAGAGATCCATCGCCTGCCTACATCATGGGAATATCCTTGGCCTCTGAGAAAAAGAAACTGTGCAGAGTTATTGTGGCCCAAAATATGGTTTTCAAAGCTTTATGGGCCTCTCTTTCAATAACATATGAAGCAAACAAACAAACAAAAAATAAGCAAAGAAAAATTGTCCCTGATCAGGATTTCATAGGTATTTCAAAGCAGAGGGGTGCCCTAACACTATAAAGTCTTGTTTCTGAACAGGGAGCTATGTTTCAGTACGCCACGCTACCCTCCAAGAAGTATCTTAAACATTTGGAGAAATGAAGTCCAAGATAAATGGCTGTGGGACTTTGTAGGTAAAATGACTAACTTCCCACATTACTCAAAAAGATATAATAAAGTGCCATGAAAAACCACGTACTTCCAAAATCATCAGAATTTGCTAAAGACAGTATATTATTTTAGTTTTACATTTTTTGTGTTATTGCTGACAACTTTGCTTCTTCCCCTGTCAAATGCCTGATTCGAAAAGAAATGCATGCTTATTGTAGATAACTGGAAGGCATGGGGAAATATCACATAGCATTCCACTGCCCAGGTGCTGACATGATTAATATACTGGCATATTTTTTCTCGACTTTTTTCTTTTCTTTTTTTTTTTTTGAGGAAGATTAGCCCTGACCTAACATTTGTCATCAATCCCCCTCTTTTTGCTGAGGAAGATTGGCCCTGAGCTAACATCAATGCCCACCTTTCTTTACTTTTTATGTGCAATGCCTGCCATAGCATCGCTTGATAAGCGGTGCATAGGTCCGTGCCTGGGATCCGAACCTGCGAACCCAGGCTGCCAAAGCAGAGCACACAAACTTAACTGCCACACCACCAGGCCAGCCCCTCTACATATTTTTTTTTAAACCTAGTTGAAATTATACTCTGTGTGTGTTTATACTTAATGTCATAGAAGTTTTCCAAGGTCATGGAGAACAGTCCATAATTATCATTTTGAAAGCAGCACAATGTTTCATCACATAAATATACCATATTTGCTTAACTGTTTCTTGTTCTTGTATGTTTTGCACATTCTTTTGTACCTTATTTCACTTTTTCAGTGTTTTGCTACTGCAAGCAATGAGGAGCTTTTCTTGCCAAAACATAAAAGAATTGTACTTTATATTTGTTTGTACATATATGTGTATATTTCAATTCTGGGTGCTGACACCAGATATTGTGATTTATCTAATATTTATTTTCTTTGATGCAGTTACTCAAAAATTAAGGAGACTCATTTGTACCTAGTATATATTTAAAAAACTCCCCCAACATCAATAATATAAGATAACCCAATTTTAAAATGGGGAAAGCAATTGAATAGACATTTCTCCAAAGAAAATACACCAATAGCCAATAAGCACATGAAAAGATGCTCAATATCGTTAGTCATCAGGGAAATGCAAATCAAAACCACAAAGAGATATTACTTTATACCCACCAGGACGGCAATAATAAAAAGACAATAACAAGTGTAGGGGAGGATATGGAGAAACTGGAACCCGCATAACACTGCTGGTGGGAATGTAAAATGGTGTACCCACATTGGAAAACAGTGTGGCAGATTCTCGATGGTTAAACATAGAGTTATCAAACGACCCAGCAATTCCACTCCTAGGTACACACCCAAGAGAAATGAAAATATACGGCCACTCAAAAACTTGTGCCCAACCACATTATTCTTAACAGCCAAGAAGTGGAAATAACCCAAATGTCCCTCAACTGAAGAATGTGTAAACAAAATGCCGTATATCCATACAGTAGAATATTATACAGCAACAAAAAGGCTTGGAGGACTGATACATGTTACAACATGAATGAAACTTGAAAACATTAAGTGAAAGTAGACAGACAAAAGACCACTTATTTTATGATTCCATTTGTATGAAACTTAGAGAATGGGCAAGGCCACAGAGACAGAAAGTAGTTGCCCAAGATTAGGAAGTTTGGGAGGAAACAGGGAGTGACTGCTAACAGGTTTCTTTGTGGGGAGATGGAAATGTTCTGGAATCAGATAGTGGCGATGGTTGCACAATTCTGTAAATATACACTAAAAACCACTGAATCTTACATTTTGAATGGGTGAATTCTATAGTATGTAAGTTATATTTCAATAAAGTTGTTATTTAAAAAGAGGACTCAGCATATTATTGAAAATGTTCAGACATTGGCTCATTTTTCATAGTTTGCAAGGTACCAGTGATGGACCCACCGTGTTCTTCGCAATTTAGTTTTCCTGGCTGCAAAGCACCCTTTGGTATCAAATTTCTTTATATGTGTTTGCGATGATCTTGTAGTCACAGGAGTTAATTACTAAAGCTTCTGTTCAGGTTTCAGCTGGTTGAGTCATAAATGCCTGACTTTTTAAGAACAGAATTTGGGCTCCGCTTCCTGAGAGAAACTAAAGAATTATTTTTGAGAGAAATTAATCTAATTCACAGACTTTTGCTATAAGTTCAAAGCAAATGTGAGCTGTCTCTATCCAGTGACCAGAATAAGATTTATCTACATTTGAAGCTCAGACACTGCAATGATTTTGACAAAAACTCCATATAAATCTCACATATAGTGAGGTTATTTCCATTTTTAACCTCTCTAAGAATAAATGTAGTCTGGCCGGTTTGATTTAGGTGGCATTTGTTCGTTTAATTTTTCACAAGCATTTTTGACAACTCACAAACAACACCTATTTGTACTGTCACACAAATGGGGATGAGGTCGGAGCGGCAAGGTGTGGAAGAATGTGAGGGATCGTAAATATTTCTGTGGTTATTTTTCAGAAAATATAATCTGCCCTGGGAATAGTTTTTAAAACTTGTATTAGTCATTTGCACTTTTGCGTGAATATATTTCAGATCCTTTCTGAGAAGAGATTTTCATAAGAGGGAGGGAACCTGAGTACAAAGCCTTGAAGGAGTCGGGGAGGAGGCATAGACAAAAGAAAGAAATAGGCACTTCCAGAAGTAGCGAGGCTTCTAGCTCCCACCGCTCCGGCAGAGCTACCCACGAACACGTAGGAGCCCTGCCTTCTACACCGTTTTAAGTAGTTGTTCCTCTCTGTTGACGGGAATGGTGGATATTCTATAAAAAAATTCTGAATTCCTTCCATTCTTCATCCAATCACTTCTCTCTACCCTATCTTACCTCTCTCCTTCTCCCAAACCACGTCCTAACTGAAGACCTGGCTTCACGGCAGGTTAATATAACTCGAAAACGGAGACCGGAATTGTGCAAGGCATTGCAAGGCGTGGCTCAATTTCACTGGCCGACGCCAAGCTAGTCACCTCATTTGATCCTCTGTGCAGCTCCTCAGCTATATCTCCATCGCTGGCCACACCAAATCCATAGATCCAAATACCAGCGTCACGGTCAACACATTCAAAACCGAACTCATCTTCCTCTCAAAACGCTCGTCCTCCAGTGTTCCCTGTATTAGTAAATAGACAACCATCAAAGGGTTGCTCAAAAGGAAAACTTGAGAGTCATCCTTTCCATGCTCACTCATGTACACATCCAAGTAATTAGGGAACTCTATCACTTCTGACTCTCAAGGCACACTCGAATCTGCCTGTTTCTCTCAGCTTCCCCAGCCACCACCTCTTGCCAGAATGGCTGAAATAATCCTCCTATGTGGGTCTCTGCCCTCAGATCTAATGCCTTTCCAACTACCCTCCACACAATGTCCAACCAACAGTCTTAATACACAGAATACGATTATGTGAAACTCTCACTTAAAATTCTTTATGGGCACCTCGTGACCTTAAAGCAAAAGCCGACCTAACTAATATGGCCCCTGCTCACCTCTCTCTGGAGACCTTTTGGTTCCTTGAATGAGCCAGGCATTTCCTGCCTCAGAGCCAATGCTATTCCTTCTGCCTGGAGAAGGTTTTCCTACGAAGGCTATCTTCACAAGAGGTTCCTCAGACACCATAGATAAAGAATTGTGGAGGACTCATTTTATACCAATTTCTGCTCCACATAAGGCAAATTGTGTGCAAATAAAGATAATATGTACAAATCCTATTTGTATGGTACAAATGGCTAACTAGGAAACACTAGTGAATTATTCAGGTTTCTCTTTTCTATTTAGCAAACATTACATTCTGTAATGCTGTAAATATTGCAGTTTAGATTATTCTATCCTAACTTTAATTTGCTTTATGATAGATTTTTAGGTTTTTTTTTTAATTAACATTATGATAGTTTACAACCTTGTGAAATTTCAGTTGTACATTATTGTCAGTCATGTTGTAGGTGCACCACTTCACCTTTGTGCCCACCCCCCACCCCACCTTTCCCCTGGTAACCACCAATCAGTTCTCTTTGTCTACATGTTTAACTTCTACCTATGAGTGGAGTCATACAGAGTTCATCCTTCTCTATCTGGCTTATTTCACTTAACATAATTCCCTCAAGGTCCATCCATGTTGTTGTGAATGGGACAATTTTATCCTTTTTTTATGGCTGAGTAGTATTCCGTTATATATATATACCATATCTTCTTTGTCCAATCATCAGTTGATGGGCACTTAGGTTGCTTCCATGTCTTGGCTATTGTAAATAATGCTGCAATGAACACACAGGTGCATGGGACTTTTGGAATTGCTGATTTCAAGTTCTTTGGATAGATACCCAGTAGTGGGATGGTTGGGTCATATGGTATTTCTATTTTTAATTTTTTGAGAAATCTCCAAACTGTTTTCCGTAATGGCTACACCAGTTTGCATTCCCACCAACAATATATGAAGGTTCCTTTTTCTCCACAACCTCTCCAACATTTGTCACTTTTTGTTTTGGTTGTTTTTGCCATTCTAACAGGTGTAAGGTGATATCTTAGTATAGTTTTGATTTGCATTTCCCTGATGATTAGTGATGATGAGCATCCTTTCATGTGTCTATTGACCATCTGTATAGCTTCTCTGGAGAAATGTCTGTTCATGTCCCCTGCCCATTTTTTGATCAGGTTGTTTGATTTTTTGTTGTTGAGCTGTGTGAGTTCTTTATATATTATGGAGACTAACCCTTTGTCGGATATATAACTTGTAAATATTTTTTCCCAATTAGTGGGTTGTTTTTTTGTTTCAATCCTGTTTTCCCTTGCCTTGAAGAAGCTCTTTGAAGAAGCTCTTTAGTGTGATGAAGTCCCATTTGTTTATTCTTTCTATTGTTTACCTTGTCTGAGAAGACATGTTTAAGATGTCTGAAAAGATCCTTTTGATACTGATGTCAAAGAGTTTACTGCCTATATTTTCTTCTAGAAGCCCTATGGTTTCAGGTCTGATCTTTAGGTCTTTGATCCATTTTGAGTTTATTTTTGTGAATGGTGAAAAAGAATGGTCAATTTTCATTCTTTTACATGTGGCTGTCCAGTTTTCCCAGCACCATTTGTTGAAGAGACTTTCTTTTCTCCATTGTATGCCCTCAGCTCCTTTGTCAAAGATTAGCTGTCCATAGACGTGTGGTTTTATTTCTGGGCTTTCAATTCTGTTCCATTGATCTGTGTACCTGTTTTTGTACCAGCATCATGCTGTTTTGGTTACTGTAGCTTTGTAGTATGTTTTGAAGTCAGAGATTGTGATGCCTCCAGCTTTGTTCTCTTTTACATTTTTAGTTTTTAATCAAACATATAAATTAATATTTTCATCCAAACTTTTTTAAAAAAAATGATACAGATTCCAGTCACTTTCTCCTAGTTTTTTCACTTAGTCCTGGAAAATTTAACTCAAACCTGGTATGATAGAAAAGGCAAACTTGAGCTCAAATTCCCACGTATGGTAACTAGGGAACTGAGAAATTGCTTAAATTCTCTGAGGCTCAGCTTCCTCACCTATTCGATGAAGATAACATTTGATTTGCAGAGTTGTTGGAAGATTAAAGGAAACAGCACGAGTAAAAGGGCCAAATATAATTTCTGATTCACAGTGGGCCCTCAGCAAACTTTATTCTTTCTCCTTTAACTTATATTTTATACTTCTCTGAAAACAGACATACTCATAAATGGTATTTTTTATAGAGACGCACAAACACCGTTTTATAAACATGCATTGTAAAGACTTCCCAAAATTAAACTGATACTTAGATACAATGTTGTGGGACTATTTGTCTGTGTTGCTTGGGACACTGGAACCAAGCCAAAGTAATTAAATCTCTTACAAATTGGGTAAAATAAAAGGCCCCAGCCACTGGCCAATGCAATTATTCTATTTCTGGGAAGAAAGGAGACAGGTTTATTTGCAGTATCCCATGCTTAATCATTAGTATTAAATCAATTAGGACCAGAACTAATTAAAGAAGCCAACAGCTGATTACTGTTTTGTAAAAGAAAGAAGTCATTGATGTTCACACAGGTTAAAGTGGCCAAAAAGCCCTCAATAAAATGGGCCGGCTCCTTGCTCCCTTTAGAGTTGTTTTCAATGGTCTTTAGTCTGTGATTACTTAAATATTCCGTTTTTTCAGAAGCGTTTTTGTGCAAAGTCCAATTAAAAATCCAATCACGTTCTTAATAAATTGGGCTAACAATTTCTGTCAAAGGAAGAAACAAATAGATGACGATGTTTCATCTATAAAATCTGACTTTGTGTGACTCTATAGACAGCTAATTCAGTTCTAACCAGGGAAGATCCTGAAGCCTCAGATTTATTCATCATGATTGATTTCTAAGGAAAAGGAAGGCTGTGATATGCCCTATATGACACAGAGAATCCGTTCTATTTGTTCCATAATTTTCTCTTGCCATTTTCTCCACGTACATTTTGCACGCATTTGTTTACTGTTCAGTATAAGTGGAGCGACGGCACACTTACAATTGTTTCTATAATTGGTGACCCAGTTGCATTTTACCATCTGGCTAGAAATATTGGCGTAATTAGCATATATCTTTCTTTTGGCCTTTCAAAGGGGCATTACAATCACTAAATTTAAATTCCAGTGGTGAACCACAGAGGGTGGACTCACTCTGACTAATTATAAAATATCCCTGTTTTTGCTTATTCTGAAAGTTGACCACAGCACAAGGTTGGCATAGGACCTAAACGTGAGAGATTTTTCATTTGATTCTGACCACACTTGTACCCACCCTGCCCATTGAAGAGATTCTTGAACAGTTTCCTTAGTAATATATTTTAAAGGAAAGGATTTAATTGATTTCAATAAGCTGGAAGATCAATTTGCTTCCTAGAAATAAAACTTTTACTTTTCCTTATAAGAAAACAGAAAATTGTGCGTGTGTGTGAATAAATTATGTAAATGGGAAAATGTTGGAACTTCTCTATTCTTATAAAAAAGCTTTGATGAATTAGGAAGAAGTCAGAAGACATGGAAAGGCCTGTGATGGTTAATTTTATATGTCAACTTGACAGGGCTAAGGGATGCCAAGATAGCTGGTGAAACATTATTTCTAGATGTGTCTATGAGGGTGTTTCTGGAAGAGATTAGCATTTGAATTGGTAGATGGAGTAAAGAGGATGACCCTCACCAATGCAGGTGGGCATGGTCCAATCAGTTGAGGGTCTGAATAGAACAGAAAGGCAGAGGGAGAATTTGCTGTCTTTGCTTGGGCTGGAACATCCATCTTCTCCTGCCCTCAACATTGGCTCTCCTGGTTTGCAGGCCTTCAGACTTAGACTTGAATTACACCACTAGCTTTCCTGATTCTCCAGCTTGCAGACGGCAGATTATAGGACTTCTCAGCCTCCATAGTCACATGGGCCATTTCCCATAATAAATCTCTTATATACGTATATCTTATATCTATATGTATCCTATTGGTTCTGTTTCTGGGGAGAACCCTAATACAAGGCCTTTGCTTTGGGGTGGGGAAAATATCACAAATGAGTTAAATTGCTAGAGATGAAGCAGCAGTGAGAGTGCAGTCTGCTGGTTTGGAAGCCAAGGCATGGCCAAGCTGAGAGTCCAGCAGAAAGCCATGCCAACGACTTTCTATCAAGGAAACAGCTTCAAGATATTGAGGGCCCATGAGAATCAGAATGTGTTGTACCAGAACCTAGTGGTGATTTCTAATAAAGGAATGAAGCTTATAGCGCTGCAAATGGTCTCACTTGGATCAAGAATTAGGAGCCTGACCTTGCCATTTCCTTCTGCTATACAAGAGCTGATTCTCACAAAATAACATGTATTTCTGGAGAAGCCAGATCTTTAGAGACACCTGGACCGAATTGCTTTGGCATCAGATACAGTGTTTTTCCAAGTAAGTGTCCATGGATACTACAGAGAGATGTTAGCATGGTCAAAGTGATTATAAAAACACGCTACACACTGGGCTCCTCACTTGGAGATTCCCAGTGTACATTAAGGCCTCAAGGAATCCTGCAGTAAAAATGCATGTTTAACACTGTTAACATGGTGTTTCCAAAATATAATTGGGTGCCCATGCTTTCTTTCTTTGCCATACACCTAATAATATTATGAGGAATGTGAATTTGGGAAACATTGATGATTGCATCAATTAAGATGCTTTCAGCTGCAAATAACAGAAAACCCAAAAGAGAGTGGCTTAAACAACTAGGACATTTTAGAAAATCATACACTGAAAAGTTGAGGCAAGGAGTGCTGCCATTGCTCCAGTAGGACAATAACGTCAGGGCCAGTATCTCCAGAATTCCTTTGTCCCTTCCTTGGTAGTTACAAGATGGTAAAAACAGCTCCCATCCAAGACGGTGGGGAGTTGTGGGTCTGTCAGTATTTCTGGTTTTCATCCAGAAATCAAAAGCCTTTCAGAAGCCCCCCAGCAGACTTCCAGTTCATCCCTAGCTCCAAGTGAGCTGGAATAGCCTCTGTAGTGGAGGCAGGCAAAGGACAAGGGGGTTGGCTATGGTTGGTGGGCTGGCCAACCTCCAGTGTCTGTAACAATGGTAGAATCACTTTTAGAAACTTGCCTTGCAGTTGAAGGCTCTCAGCTTCCACCAAGGAACACAATTAGAACCAGTTATATGACATCTACTGTTGTTTTTCTAGTAAGAGCATTCTGTTTATGAGGATGTTGTCCAAAGTAAAAGAATATGCTCTAATGAGACCCACACGAGAAACCCTTCTCAGGCTCACTGCTATCCCCTCCCTCCCTGCCATGCTCATTCCAGAGACAATGTTTACCCCACACAATCTTTTTGGTTCTACGCAAGCCCTAGAAGCCACATTGCTTGTGGTGGACCACTCTCTGCAAGGTTCTGCAATTCTCAACATGCAGTGGGGAAGTGGGCAATGTTCTTGATGCTCCGAGACTTATAGAGCTCTCTCTTCCTGTTACATTGTGAGCCTTTTCCACTCTTTTCAAACTGTTTTTCTCAATAGATATAAGTATTTGCAAATAAAAGCCCCAATGGAACATGTTTTTCTTTTTCTCTTTTGAAGGCTACTATATACCTTCCCTGATGCAAAGAAGCAGTCTCCTGATATAAAAGGAAAAACTATAGGCAGAAATTATAAATTAGTATTACAAGAATTATTTGGCCACACACTTTACACAATAAACTAATCACCAATTAAGATGTTTGGTATTTAATGTCTGTCTCTCCTGATAGATTGCAAACTCCATTCATTTGACCAACACTGTTCAAGGATTCTTTTCTTCCCCATCTTTTGCCAAATTTTCACTCCTCAAGCCACAGCCACCTCCACTTCCTTTCCTCTTGGCAGAGTAGCTACAATCTTCTTATAAGGTAAGGAGAAACTGACCACTCTCTTACTTCACACCTCTCATCATCTTCTTTCCTTCATTTTTGTCCATGAGAAGAAAATGTTTTTCCTTCTTCTAGCCAAAGTCGACCCCTCCATTTGTCCTTGTGATCTCATCACTTTCTCTGGCACTTTCTATCATCATCTTGCACTCTTGTACATTTCAATTGCTGCCTCCATGAGGACACCTCTTTTCCTACTAACAATTTCAAGTCCTCTCCATCCTAAAAGGTTTTTTTTTTTGGCAAGGAAGATTGGCTCTAACATTTGTTGCCGATCTTCCTTTTTGCTTGAGGAAGATTGTCCCTGAACTAACATCTTTGCCAATCTCCCTCTATTTTGTATGTGGGACGCCACCACAGCATGGCTTGATCAGCAATGTGTAGGTCCACGCCCAGGATCTGAACTTGTGAATCCTGGATGGCCAAAGCTGAGTGTGCTAACTTAACCACTACACCACTGGCCCAGTCCCTAAAACATTTTTTAAAACATTCTTCAAGGGGTCTGCCTGGTGGCACAGTGGTTAACTTTGCATGTTCCACTGCAGCAGCCTGGGGTTTGCTGGTTCAGATGCCCGGTGTGGACCTACACACTGCTTGTCAAGCCATGCTGTGGCAGGCGTCCCACATAGAAAATAGAGGAAGTTGGGCATGGATGTTAGCTCAGGGCCAATCTTCCCCAGCAAAAACAGGAGGATTGGCAGCAGATGTTAGCTCAGGGCTAATCATCCTTTAAAAAACCCCACTCTTCTAGCTAGTGTTCTTTTTCTCTTTCCCTAGATTTCTTGGGAGACCGATATATACCTGTGGCCTCTACTTTCTATTTTCACAGCTCTGTGCAAACTCACCATTCTAGTGAAACCGTTATATCCAATGACCATTTCTCAGTCCTCTTCCTCTTGGAAGTCTGCTTGCTAGAAGTCAGTTCAGATGAGACACACTGCCCTGTCTCTTTCTGGCCTCTCCTCCCATCTCAACCATGCTAGAACTAGGAGAATCAGTTGGAACATCATGGTGATAATCTAGATTGGGGTCAACAGACTAACTGCAGCCTGCTGTCTGTTTTTATCAAGTTTTATTGGCACACCTATTCTTTTGCATATTGCCCATGGCTGTTTTCGTGCTGCAACAGCAGAACTGAGTAGTTGTAACAAGACACTGTCTGGCCTGCAAAGCCTAAAATATTTAATAACTAGCCCTTTATAGAAGTTTGCTGAGCCCTTTCTAGATCATCTAGACAATCTAGAACTAGAGGGAAGAATGTGTACCAGTATGAATCAAGAGGAAAAGACTGTAAGATATATAAGGAGATATCATTGATACAAACTAATGACGAATTGGAAGAGGTGCAGTAAGGAAACAAAATTTTTAAATGACAGCTAGAGATTCCTATTTGTGATGTGTGGGTGAACAGCGCTGTGTTAATTAACGGAGATAACGTGAAGTCAGGAAGTCTGGTTGAGGAGGTGATGCAGAATGTGAGAACATGACCATGATTTTACTTAGAGCTATTTTACATTTGCGGATACTTACATTATATCCAAATAAAGATAATACTTACAACTTCAGTGTCCAGGAGAAAAATTAGGCTAAAGACAAACATTTGGGAATATTTATGTGCTAGAAAAAGAAAATAAGATATAGAACCTGAAAGGAAATTGCTCACAATTAAAAAGTTCCAACACATACCAATTTCTCCTTCCTAAGGATTCAATTAATTGTCAAGTTCTGCACACCATTTCTCTCTCATACTTCATACTTCTTACATGGTGATTTTAGCGTGTACTGTTGACCCTCATTATCCGTGGATTCCTTATTTGCAAATTCACCCACTTGCTAAAATTTATTTGTATGTAACCCCAAAATCAACACACATGGTGCTTTCACAGTCTTCGCAGACATGTCCACAATAGTGAAGAAATGGAGTTGCCTGACGCCCTGTTCCCAGCTGAAGCCGAGCAGGGTGACATGCTGCCTTCTTATCTCAGCTCTCAGACTGTAAGACAAATGTCCTTTTTGTGGTCTTTTTAGTGTCATGTTTTCTGCATTTTTGTGCTTTTTGTTGGTGATTTCACTGTTAAGAATGGCCCCAAGGCATAGTTCTGAAATGCTGTGTAGTTCAGGGTTCCTACACAAGGCCATGATGTACCTTATGGAGAAACACGTGTATTAGATAAGCTTTATTCAGGCACGAATTACGGTGCTGTTGGCCATGAGTTTAACGTTAGTGAATCAAGTTCTATTTTAAGAAATGTCTTTAAACAGAAACACACAAAAACAAGGTTATGTATTGATCAGTTGACAAAAATTACAAACACAAGCTTGCAGGAACCTAACTCTGTATTTCCCCTAGAAGCAATGTTTCAGTATTCACTGTTTGGGAACTTTACAGAACATAAGTATCGTAAATAACGGGAATAGATCGTACCTTGGTCTGCAACCAGATTATAAACTTCTTGAAGAATCCCTTACTCATCTTTTGTTATTTCATTCGATTTTTTTAAACTAAAAAAAACCCCAAAGCAGTTTATCTATTTCTGGGTGAATAAGAATCCCTTATTCATCTTTATGCAACATGTAGTGCACTGCTATTCATTGAAATTTTCTAAAAGTATCTATTATTATCAGAAAATACCTCTTGTTTTCAAATTTATGTGGCTTTTCCAAAAGACAGTATCTAATAAACATATTAGTATTGGAAAGGGAGTTCAAAGACGATGTGGGTCAAGGGCTAGAACCTTCAGGCAAGGAGGTTTGCTTTTAAGACTAACAAATTTAGAAATACTTTAAAGCAAAAGACAACCACAAACATAAAAAAAGTGCTTTTTAATTTTTAACCAAAGGATCATTAAGTTGATGTAATAAGCGTTTTTTTTTTTTTCTGGAGTATTCATAATAATGTCGGTCAATATGACTTAAGCAACATGATTATTTAATAAAAGTTAAGATGGAGGGCAGTTGTAACTTGTGTGAAATTTACAATTACAGTTTAAAGTTCTTTAAACTTTTATAAAATTGATAATAATTCCCCAAATTGGAAGTCAGATAACTTAATTTTAACACAATTTAAAATTAAAGTACAATTGTCTATACAACAATGAATAAGGACAAGTTTCTAAGTCAGATATCACACTGAATATCCAAAAATAAACAGAAGAAATGTAAACAGTTATAAAATATCAACATTTATAAATGTTGCTTAGAACAAGGCTATTCAAAATATGGTCTATGAACGATTTGTGATCCATCCAACATGAAAGAGTGAGCTTGTGCCAGAAAGAAAGCTAAGTGTGTCACTCATCAGCTGACTTTTTTTTATAACCAGACTTTCTTGATAAAGGAAGCGATGTGTTGATTATAATCTGGCACAGGCGCCTCAAATCGCTACAGACCGGAGAACGGGTGCTGCTTACTTCTTTCAAGTGCCATTACAATTTCACTGCTAAGAGTTAGGTTAACTGTATTGTGGGGGAAAAATTTAAATGACAGTTATAAGTGTCATCTATAACTCATCTATTTTTTAATCCCATCCATCCAAGGATCCTATCCAGAAGGTAAATTAAATTTTATAAACTCCACAGAATTTAACGTTAACCTTCAGATGTGTTGAAGTGTTACTGACATTACTCACCCCAGAGGCGCTCTCTAGATTCCCACGTTAGTGAGAAACATCATCTGCTGTTGATAGACATTTGTTTTTAAACTTGGGAGAAAAACAGTATGAATTGAATCATTTGTTAATAAGATCTCTCTAAAAATTGGCTTAATTTATTTTCACATTGCAATCAGTGAAAACATTTAAATTCACCTTTATGAAAAAATTGAATTTTTATACTATTTGTGCAACCACTAGTTGCTTTTTTACAATAAAAATTGTTAGGAAAAAAGGTATGGAAATTTACAGCTCTGAATCCTATTAACTAAGGGGAGGCATACGAACTATTTTAAGATTTCTCAGAGTAAAAGATAGTATAAAATATTTTTAAGAACCAGCTTATAATTCAAACATTCCTTGATTTTTAAAAATTTTTTAGTATGGCATAATTCCTCTAGAAATTTAAAAATATAGTATGGTCTTTTGTAAAAGTAATCATTTCCTCTTTCTGCAATGTCTTACTAAGCTGTACCTGCATTAGCTTAATACTGAAGGCAAATACATGGACAATCAACATTTTAGGAAAAACTCATCAGTTTTAGATATACAAGAGCCCAATTTAGCTTCTGCAATGGCTAGTTTATTGAACCAACAAGCTACTTCTTAAAGAATTTAAACGTATATTTACATGTCGTAAGAAGAGAGCTCCTTTGGCACCTGAGTTGAGAACAATATACTGCAGTAAAGATCTCTAAAGGAAAGTTGTCTAAAGACTATATTTTATCCATCTATACATATATACAACAATACATATACATATACACATATGCACACACACACAAGTAGAATTAACTTTTCCTTTAAGAAATGCTGAAGATGTAAAAGTTATTCACCATTTAGCCAAATAAAGTGACCTGATGGTTATTAAGAACAGTTTTAAGTTATTTGGAGTCTAACCAAATTTCAAGAAACTAAAGGTTTTACAGTAATATATAATTCAAAGGGGGGAAATGCAAGATTTTTTTAAATCAAAATATCTTTTTGATATAGTAACATGGTCATGAGGTTAAAGTTATCTTAACATAATAACAGGCTTTTTGATAGTCACCAGGTGCAAAGTCACCAAAGATTACCCAAAAAGGAGTGAATCTGCCCCCAGTAGGACTGAACACAAGTCAGCAGCCACAGGTCAAACATTCTGCTGTCCCTAGACTCTGACTTGCATTGGTCCCAGCAAAGGTCATTAGAGGCCACTGTGCAGACCACCTTCTGCTGCGCCCACCACTTGCCAGGAATTTTACACAAGCACTTTCGAGGAGTTGACGCCACCATGCTTTATGATCACGGTCACTACTGCTGACTCTCGTATTGTGTTCACAGTCCTGCTGGTGTTACGATATTTTTTATGCAGACTTTTAGAACTCTGAATGACTGGCTTGTATTCTAAGACTTAAAAGACATCTAAATTCTGTTAAGTTGTCCGTCAGCATTTTCTTCTTCACTCAATTAATAAATATATTTTGCAGACTAAACAGAGAGCACATTCAGTTTTACCTAAGTATCTTCGACTCCAGAAATTCTGGAGGATGAAAGTCCCCTATGCTTGTATACCATCTATTCTCCATTTCTCAGACCTTGTTAAATCTGAAGTGTGCTGAGAGTGGGCAAAAGACATCTGAGTTAAAAAATCATGCCATGCTACTCTTTTCTCTGCTCCAACTTGTATAGAATACCCCTAAATCAGGCTTCTAACTCCCTCTTTGCTCTGGTTGAAGGATCTATCTCATATAGCAGAACATATATATGGCAATCTTACACAGTTTCAAAACATTCGTCATTGAAAACCATTTTCAAGTGTAAAATATCTCTTGAGCATCTATAAAACAGTATATATTCTTGCTTAAACTTGACACTGCTATCCTACACAAAATTCTGTCAACAGAAGCACAGTACAGGATTCACCTCAGAGAACATATCAAATTCAAACGTCTTCATTTTGTTCAGTCTGCATCAACCACAATATAATTCAAACCACTTTTTTCCTGATATGTAAAATACTTAGAAAAATCCATTTGAATTTGAATTCTTTCATTAATATGTAAACTCAAATGCACAATTTTATTTTTTGTCATATATTTAAATATCTTCTTCTCTGCAGACTTGATATCTCAGGATAGGAAATAAAATTCTACTAGCAGCTAGTAATTTAGCATTAAAACTCTTCCCTAAATTCTGCTATGCAAAAGTGCATTTACAATATAAACATGCCATATGTGAAGCTGCAAACCACCATCTCACATGGGAGTGGATTTCAAATTCCAAATGCAGTCCAAGCGAGTCAAAGAGACCCGTGCTAACAGAGCAGATCTGAGACAAGTTCATGGGGAGTGGGCAACGAGTCATCAAAGCGAAACCTTTTGGACACCATGCTGCTATCCTCCGGGATGTTCTCTTTGTCCTCTCGGTCACTACAGGTTCCATTACAGGAGGACTTGGAGGTCCTGTCTTCAGAGGACCACAGCACATGATCCTGACTCTGAGAGGAACCAGAAGTTTCTTCAGGGTGAAACAAGTTTCCAAAGTCCCACTGCTGCAGCCACGAGTGAGAGAGGCAGGACTCCGCCGTGGGCCTCTTCCTTTGAGAGAAAGAACAAGGGAAACTGAGAACCAAAGTCAAGTCAGAGAGGTCTGCAGTTTGATAGATTATAGACTTATTTTTTATTTATCATGAAAATAACACAAATCCATGGTACAGAAGGGAATAATAATAGGAAAACGGGGGTCCTAGGGCTTCCTTAATTCTGACACGTGCTCAAAATTCAGCTTATCATGGGGCTTCCAGATGAGACTATCTGGTCAAAAGGTTTGTGAACATGTTAGCCTCCCAAATAAAAATTAGTAAAATTATAAAGTCTCTTGGGTTCACAAACCCTTGAAAGGAAAATATATGTAATTTATAATCTCTATTATCTTGTATTCTTAAAAGCAATAACTGTTAAATCTTGAAAACAAAGGCTACTCTTCAATGATGTTTATCCAACATTTTGAGTTTTTAAATTTTGTTTTCTATTATAAAAATAATATGGTCAAATATCACAACATTTCAAAGGAAGGAAAACACCTCTTTGTCTTCAGAACTCCAACCTTAATACAACCACCATTACCGTGAGAACATGTTTCCTTAGTCTTTGTTTTTATGTTCATTTTTTCTTGCATATAAAAAAATTAATGTGCTCATTATAGAAATTTTAGAATGTAATTGAAAAAATATTTAAGAAAATGAAAACTGCTTATAAGCAGAAACAAATAGTATTATTACTCTTTCTACTAAATAACCATTCGTGTCTAAAATATAGTCAGTGAGAATTTGTTTAGTCTTGTAGTAAGCCAAAAAAATAATTCACAAACCTATGAGGTTTTTTTTCTTAAACAGATAAGGAAACTGAGTCCTCAAGGAGATGACGTAACGGCCAGAGATAAAAGGCCTGACAAGTAAGTAAACACGGCTGATCCGGGTGAAGAAAGGGGAGGTCAGCTTTTTCTTTTCCTGCTTTGAAGCTGCCAATGAGTGAGGTAAGAGTCCTAAGCTATAGCTCCAAGTCCCTTCTTTAGTAAGCAGGCAAAGAGCATCTGATCCTTAAAGATTTGACAATCAGTAATCTGTACGTGTTACCTAACTATGATTATTTAACTACAGATTGTTCACAGCAAAGTCTCATCATGACCTGCCACGCGCACTGCAAACCTGCTCTGAATTACTTCAGGGAATTTCAGGGATTAGTGGAAGGGTGAGAGAGAAATAACCCAAATCTTCTCTTCAATCCAAAATTCCCCGTGGTACATTTTACATTTCCCATGTTTGAAGTCACGGATTTGTTAATGATTTCTTATACCACTTCTCTTCCCATTTTACCTGAAACTTGAGAGGATACTTCTAATAATTTTATATCGTCTTAGAATGTATCTTTCGTCATAGACACATATTATTTATTTTGTAATACTATTTAAACAAATTAATGTTATTACTCACTCTGGATTTTTTACCAAAAGGCTTTGGACAAAGTCTGTGGCCAGCTGTGAAACTGACGAAAAAGTTTCTTCTGAATAATCTACATTAACTTGAGAAATATTGAGGTATGTTTCTTGATTATCTTCGCCCACAAATGGGGACGTATGAGTTAGTAGCATATATGCTATTATACCAATATTCCTAAAAACAAATAAGGGACAAGAGGGGAACTTAAAAAGTGTGTTAATCTTAAAACATTTATATAAAGTAAAATCAATACTCAACACATTCCTGTCCTCGAAACTTGTATGGTTTGACTACAAACTTAAATCACTTTTCAAAGTTCCTATATTATTAAAACTAAAATAACTGTATTACATCAAAGTTTGCCTCACAGAAAAAGAGTATGAGGGAAATGCACGTACGTTATATAATTATAAACATACTAAATATATATCTTTACATCTGCGGTCTGCCCTTCACACAGACCCCTGCTATCGAGGACACGAAGTTGCTCAAAGAGCAGCATTTCTCAAAGGTGTCCAATGACGCAGTAACGATCCGTGAGACATAAACAGCGGCTCTGTGCAAACACAGTCTGCAGGTTCGACAAAGCACAAAGTTGTGTGGGCAGATTTTTTTCATTGCAAAACTTTTCAGAGGCTTACATATGTTAATGACAAGCCTGGTGCTCAAGGGCCGGAAGAAGACACTACATACAGGACACGTGTCACCTTCTTAGTTAGCCACAGGACCCTTTTCCCTCGGCAAATCCACGACAGTTCCATGGAACACAGGGAATATGTCTAAACTCTTCCATTGGCCTGTGGAGTCAGTGCCACACGGTGGTCCCCACTCAAGTTCCAGCGTCAATTCCAGTTCTCCTCCCTCCGATAGTCTCTGTGCTAGCCACAAAGTCTCACAGTACCCTAGAGATAGACTCTTAGGAAACTCAACTTTTGCCTGCACCTGACCTCATTCTTCTGCTGAGCAAAAGCCTTCCTCGCGCTTCAGACCCAGATCAGGTGTCTCCCATCTGGTGCCCGTCTGCGCTTGCTCTATGCTTATTAAACGGCATTTCATCTTTCTTATGGGACAGGTAGCAGGGCACAGGCTGAGCCTCCCTCCAAGAAAAGGTTTTCCCTTGTTAGTCCTATATCTTTGGCTCAAAGCCAAAGTGTTACTTAAAAAGAATGAGCATGTAAATGTTTTCCTGCGACAAAATAATAATACTTGAACAAAATCTTTTAAAGAAAGCCTTATTATTTACTTTTGGAATCAAAGAACTCTAGAACATATACTACCCAACTTTTAACAAAAGCATTTAGGTAACTAACAACATCTTACCACATATCTGTTGCTGT
Source organism: Equus asinus (assembly GCF_041296235.1). Classification (NCBI taxonomy): domain Eukaryota; kingdom Metazoa; phylum Chordata; class Mammalia; order Perissodactyla; family Equidae; genus Equus; species Equus asinus. The sequence goes on from NC_091793.1 coordinate 131,644,464, forward strand.
GGTAATAGGATCATAGTTTAGGATTTCTGGAGCTGAAAGAGAAAATAAAACTCAAATTCAATACTGACAAATTTAAAAACATGAACATTATTTTACATTAAATTAAAACTGGATTTAATTTTAAAGAAAACTAATATAAGATCAATAGAAATTTAGTATTATATTAATTATCCTGTGACTAGACATTTACACATATCTAACACTGAGCAAATTATATAACCAGATGATTCAAAAGCACCAATAATCTTCCTGGAGTAACAGGTAGCCTTAGAGTTTTTTTTTTTAAATCATTAAGATGAATCTCAAGAAGAACAATTATGAAGTAAAATGTTACAAGCTGAATCTTTTCAAAATTTTAATTTTATTACTGCTATGAATTAGTTTGCATTATTTTACCAGACTGATTTAAGATTTTCCCTTCAGGGTAAATAAAATCATACGCATTTACAATGACATTAAGAGCAAATTATGCTTGCTGGAATTGCTTAGATTTTCAAGTAAATTAAATATCCCTCTTAAACTATCAAAAACCTAACTTTCTAAGCAATTAATTTCCCACTGTCTCTGCCCATCAAAATTTTATTTTTTCCTGAGGAAGATTAGCCCACAGCTAACATCTGTACCAATCTTCCTCTATTTTGTAGTGGGTCACTGCCACAGCATGGCTGAGGAATGGTGTAGGTCCACACCCGGAATCCAAACCCGCAAACCTGGGCCGCTGAGAGGAGTGCACCGAACTTAACCACTAGGCCACAGGGCTGGCCCTCTGTCAAAATTTGTTAAAAAGTGCAAAATAAATTCTCTATACTTTCTAAACATTACTATAAATTTCAAATTGGTAGAGTCCAAACTAGGATTTACCCTTGAATAATAACTTATTTCAAAGTATGGTTTCATAATTTTTCCAAAGAGCAACTGTCTCCTAAACCCTAACATTTTGTTAACAAAGCCCTCGAGCCATAAATATCAGCAGCTTGCTGGCCCCCTAAACCTTTCCTGTCCTTCTGTGAGCTGTGCTATCTCTAATCGCAGCCATTTATTCTAGGACACTACAGCCCCTATTAGCATTCAAAGGTTAGAATGTGCTTTGCTTTTCATTTTGGAAGGCCAGTGGCCTAGCTGAGCAGCATCTGCTCTGTTTGGTTGTATCTTTCCAACGCATGCATGGGGAGATCAACATCAGCAACAACAAAAAAGTACAAAAATATTCTTACTATAAATTACAATACTTTAAATTTATATGCTGCTTCTTACAATTTAAATTATCTTTCATCCGTATGATCTAATTTGTTGATTAGTACAACATTCCTAGATTACCTAGTCATAGGTTCTTTTGGCACCATTCTTCAAAATCTCGCTTTTCCCACCCTAGGCAAAACCTCCCACTTCAAAGCAGCAGCAACAAACAGCAAGGAGTCGGGCTACCGATCCCACAAGGCTGGAGCTGCCCCCCCTCTAAACAGCTCGGGGGTCAGGACGGGACAGAGCAGACCGACGTCCACCCAGCAGCCAGGCTTCAAAGGCGAGAATGGGCCACTTGATTCTGTGTTTTCCTCTTTTTCTATTTTCTCCCATTCCCTAACTTCCCTTTACTCATTTTTCTTTATGTACAAATGTTAAACTTCTGAACTTATAGGGCCAATGTCCTGTGAGTCATTGTGAATGTCTCAATAATCCCACATTCACTACAATTCATTTAAATGTGTCATAACCAACTTCAGTGCATTAAAATACTTGATCCAAATATATCCTGGAATTACACGCTCTACAATATAGTTTTATAGAGGCATCATTTAGTTAATAAATTTCAAAATGGTGTAGAAAATAAAGGGAAATGCTTACCTAAGTATTCTGGTGTTCCCATGATTTCCCGAAGTTCACAAGCATTCCCTATTTTTCGAGACATTCCAAAATCCACAATTTTTATGTCCCCAAGAGGGTAGATGCTGCTCAATAAGATATTCTGTGGCTAAATAAAGCACAGCAAAAAAATGATAAGTAATATACAACAATAAAAGAATACCAGTTTGGGATCAGAGGTAAATTAAGTAGAATTTATCGTTAAGCTAGCCAGCCTTGGTGGTCTAGCAGTTAAGACTCAGCACTCTCACTGCCATGGCCTCGTTTGTTTCCCGGTCAGGAAACCACACCACCCACCGGTCGGTTGTCACACCATGGGGGCTGCGTGTTGCTGTGACGCTGAAAGCTATGCCACTGGTATTTCAGATACCAGCAGGGTCACCCATTGTGGACAGGTTTCAGCAGAGCTTCCAGACCTGACAGACTAGGAAGAAGGACCTGGCCACCCACTTCCAAAACTGGAGGAAAAAGAAATTAGATGGATACACTGATAGACTGATTATGAGATACAGAATATCTCAGTATTAAAGACAAGACTACTTAAATCTGCCCACTATAAAGTCCAAGAAGGCTTTACTGGATGATACTTAAGCTGAATCATAAAGGATAAACAGGAGCTAGCCAGTTAGAAAGGTGGTCTGGGCAACAGCACAACAGAAGGCATGAAGGAATAAAAGGCACACACTTCCAGAAAGAGAAAATGGTTCAGTACGGTGTGATGTTCTGGATCTGACTGTTCCCAGGCTTTTGCTCAGACGGTAGGGAGCATGGGAGGTTTCGCCCACTGCCTCCTAGGACCCTGTGACAGCTTTCTGACTGCAGGCCTGAGGCCTATTACAAAGCTCCCTGCCACTGTCACCACTGCCCAGCACTGCTCCCAAAGTCTGTGACAAGAATCACAAGCCTTCCCTTGGGGAGGTCCCGTGCTTGTGTGTCATTAAATCACAGCGACCATTACAGGAGAGGAGGGCCAGGCGTCAGCTCCACTGTCGTCACTGCAGGCTTTACAGACACAAAGCCAGGTTCCCACACCCTCCCTCACTTCAAGTTCTGTGCAACGCTGTGTAACACACTTGTCTTTAGCAGGAAAAAGACCTAACAGGAAGCTGGGGGGCGGTATGACTACCTTATATTTACCATGTTGCTACTCTTCCCTTATCTTACTGTACAGGACACCACGGGGCAGCTGGAGAGTAAATACCGCCCTTCCTCCATAGGGGGACCACACAGAAGAGATTTCGTTTTTGAAAAAGGGGTGAGATAAAGAGGGAAAGATGCTAAGACTAGTTTGAGACACAAACTTTAAAGTGTCTACAGGACGTCCAAATAGTATCTAATCTACACTTGGAAAAAATGATCTGGAATTTAAGAGAGGCCTGGGCTCCAGGGAGAGCTTTGAGAGCCATCACTATTATCAGAGTGGGCGTGGAGGCCAAAGGGTCACACAGGGAGACTGGTCAGAGAGAGGAGCCCAACATTCCAAAAAGGACAAGACTCAGATGTTCCGTCCGCGGAAGGCTGTGGAGGAAGGCGAAGGAGAAAGGATGATTAAGAGGAGAGACTGAAGCGGCATTTCAGGGCCTGGGAAGGGGGTGAACAGTCTGGGGGAAAGGAGGAGCCAGAAGACGGGGAGCCTCCGGAGAGAGAAGACTGAGCGTGGGGCTGCGAGGAAGCAGGGCCGGCGGAGGGGCTGAGAGCTGGAGCGAGATGAGCGCGGAGAGGAAGACAGCGTCACGAGGCGGGCAGGCCCCGGAAGCGGGGGTGACAGCGACATGGAGAGGCACGAGCGCAGGAGCAGAACACACAGCAGTGATGGGTTAAGAGCCCGGTGATTGAGCTCAGCTGCCCACACACACAGTCTTCTCTCCATCAATACAAACTCCAGTCCACGCAGCGCCAAGTGAACGAGGAGCGCAGCGGCGCAGTCTGGACGCCCGCGACCACAGGCCTGGCCTGTCCACGCCAGCTCGCAACTGTGCACGTGGAAAGCAGAGACGGCACACCTTGTGTCACTTAAAATCACACTACGTACCTTTAAATCAAGGTGTACAATGTTGTTCTGATGTAGATAATAAACCCCTTCAAGTATTTGTTTAATGAGTCTGATAATGTCATTTTCAGAGACCATTTCAGCCACTTCAGGTAAACACAAGTTGAAAATTTCTCCACCGGCAGCACTGAAATAAAATTCAAATAACAGACAGCTGAAAAATCACTGACCTGAAAATAACAGCTTTTAAATACTGTATATCTATGAAGTAAGACACACAGCCACCTGAACTTCAGTCTCTCTCTACACACATTTCAGGGCTGGCGGGAGGGGCAGAGGAAGGAGCTTTAAAGAAGCAAGTAAATGACAAGAATATTTCAAATTCTAGGTGTGACTACTTGAATAATTAACCAACAAAATTGAATAGCTTTATAACTCAGTAATATTGTAGTCTGCCTTAATGCTGCAGCAAAAATAACAGCTAGCTAACCTCCTGAGCTCGGCTCTGCCCCCTGCCTTCATTTCATTTATGTACACACACATGAGTGTCATCAGTTTGATCCTCATGACAACCATGTGAGGTGGGTGGTTATTATCCCCATTTGACAGATGAAGAATCAAGTAGCAAGAGGTTCACCAACTTGCACAAGGTCCCACAGTGACAGGGGCCACGACGAGTCTGTTACACGTGTGAACATCTGATTCTTAACCAGGAGGCTGCACTGCCACACCACACAGGACACTGGCAGCCAGAATCCAACTCCCCCTTTTTTTTTAAAGAACTGAAGATCTAAAGAATATTGATAAAGGCATTGTGAAAAAGCCCTAGGTTTAGAATCTAATAATCTAAACTTAAATCCTAAATCCAATGTTCACCAGCAATATAACTTACGGTCACTCACTTACTGAGTTTCCCCAACTGTAAAACAGACATTATCAGTGAACTCAGCAAATTTTGATTTCTTTTTTTTGAGGACAAAAATCTAAATAAGATAAAATTTGTCAGAAGATCACGCAGAAACATCTAGATGGTTATTCATCAAATTTATAAGGTGTGTTTGCAAATATCTCAAGTAGAGCATATTATACGTGATAAAATAGGAACTCACTCACTCTCGAAAACACTATTATTTTTCTTCCTTTGTTTCACTGCTGTATCCACAGCCACAAGAACAATGTGTGGCATATAGAAGAAGGTAGTCAGTAAGTGTTTGTTGAATGAATGAATGATGTAACAGGCAGCCATTCTTCAGAGTGGCTGAAACTGAAATTCAGAAGTCTTGGTGAGTGCCAAGAGGAAGAAGCATGCCATGTGTATTAGGGGCCATGAGAAGAAAAACATCAATATGGTTGAAAATTTGAGTCCCACACTGAAAGTCACAGGATGGACCTTCCCACTGCAGATGAACCTCCCATCAAGCACGTGTACCCAGTGTGCCAATGACAGGCCACAGGGATTTGCTGCTTTATACTCTATCTATGACATTCCAGAAAAAACTGAGGGACAGCCGGTAAGGAATACACAGGAAAGCCCTGATCATGTATTCTTCACATTTCAACTGCCCCAAACTCCCAGAAAAATTCATGAGAAATTAACGGTAATATTTGTCTCAAGGTATCATGGTAGAGACAATCTGAGTGTGAAAAATTTAGTTTGCTATAAAATTTATAGTAGTGAACTCCAAAGTAAGGAAGAGAAAGACAGTATTAGAAATACACATTCTGGGGCTGGCCCGGTGGCACGGCGGTTGGTTAAGTGCGTACACTCCACTTCAGCGGCCCAGGGTTCGCCGGTTCAGATCCTGGGTGTGCGTCCCACATAGAAAGTAGAGGAAGATGGGCCTGGATGTTAGCTCAGGGCCAGTCTTCCTCAGCAAAAAGAGGAGGATTGGCAGCAGTTAGCTCAGGGCTAATCTTCCTCAAAAAAAAAAAAGAGAAAGAAAGAAAAAAGAAATTCACATTCTTCTGAAACAAATAAATTAATCCTTCTGAACAATTCACATACAGACCATCCCCAGCGGCTCCTAGGTCTCCCTGTCAGATGTACACAGTCACAGCCCTGCTCAGGGTCTCCCGAGGGAAGAGGGACTCCACAGGCCAGACTGCCAGTGACACGCTCACCCTTTCCCTTTTGGGTTACATTATTTAGTTTTAACGAAACAAATCCTCTCAAAACAGAACGTGGTCTAAATATATTCCTGAAAAGACACTGTAGACAACATTACTAATGCAATCATAAGCAAATAAGAAAATGAAGAGATGACACTTTACATTCTCCTAGAATGAGTTCCTTGCTAGGGACTTTATAAGATAAAGTTGATAAGAAATCGGACCAAATCATTTGAAATTATAAGAAAACTGCATAAGATATGGATTTACATCCACTAGTAAGATGTGGAAAATGCCAGAAAGATCCGAATGCTTCATATATATGGCAACATAAATTGCTTAGGTAAGAAATCCACTCTTGAACACTTTATAATCATTTATGTACCAACATTTTACATTACATTCACTAAAGTTAATTCAATAGCCAGAACCTTCCACTAATTCTAATATTCAAAACAAAACATAAGAAAACAAACTGCGACAAAGTGTGTAAAGCACTCTGCAGTGCCTGGGACATAAGAGACAGGACAGCAGGTTGCTCGCAGGGCTGCTGCTGAAATCAAGAGCGCCTGGGGTCCGTCCTGGCTCTGCCACCAACTCGCTACCTTAACTGGGACAACTGTGCCTCTGTTTCTTCCAGTGTACCGTAACGACACATAAGGAAAACGACAGCTCCTACTGCAGTGGGCTGCTCTAAGAACTAAGTTAGATAAGCCAGGTGAAGTACTAAGAACAGCACATGTTCAAAGGATCAAAGCAGATGACCTGTGTTAAGCAGTGTCTGACGCCTGGTAAATGTTCAGTAAATATTAGCTGCTCTTACAGGGAGTTGACAAATGTTAATTCCAAATCTAGCGACATCCAGCCTTTCTGAATTCTGGGGTTTCTTGTTGAATTCTGATTAGGAAGGCAATTTAAAGAGTCTTGCTAAATTAAAACTCATTTTTAGAAACACTGCATCATACACATAAAAACACAATATATTCTTAAGTGGAAAGACTGTTGTAAGAGAGTACGCCCAGGAGATCACAATTTTGTTTCTAAAGGTATACATGCATAGACTGAAACGTAAGAATAATTTTAAAATACAGAAATATGTCATAAAAATCACCACAGTTTACATATGATTTCTATTTTCTATATCCTCTAATTTCATTTTTTTCTTGTTTTTTTTTTTTTAAAGATTTTATTTTTTTCCTTTTTCTCCCCAAATCCCCCCGGTACATAGTTGTATATTCTTCGTTGTGGGTCCTTCTAGTTGTGGCATGTGGGATGCTGCTTCAGCATGGCTTGATGAGCAGTGTCATGTCCGCGCCCAGGATTCGAACCAACGAAACACTGGGCCGCCTGCAGCGGAGCGCGCGAACTTAACGGCTTGGCCACGGGGCCAGCCCCTATACCCTCTAATTTTAACACAATGAATAGGTATTATTTTTATAAACAGAAGTATCCTAAGGGTCTTTGTTTATTCAGTAACAAAATCAAACAAATACTATGTTTGTCAGCCAGTTGGACTGTCTCTTCCTTTTAGTTTGGCGAGCTGACCAATGGCTTTTTTGTAGCATTTATTGGTGCCATTTTCCCCACAAAAGAGGGACACAGGTGGAGCCACGGGAAGTGGAAAATGAGGAAGACTTAAGAGGAGGGAAAGAACAGACAACACGAGAAGCAGATTGCAGAGGTGAGCAGACACTGGAAGCTGGAAGCATAATGGGAGCAGTGTGCAGGTGCAGACAAGCAGACACTTTGTTAAGACAAGCCACTCAGAGCAGTGACTACACAGCAGAAAAAATGTCTCTACAGTCAGAAAAGCCACGTAGCTCACTGTCATCATCCTAGAAAGTACATTCAGGTACTCCTCCTCTTTCTCTATTAGAAGAGTGTGCCCCTGAGGGACATCGAGCGCACATTCGGAACTCCACAGTGCCTGTGTTCACCGGCCTGTGTATCTGGAGACATGCTGTGTGTGTGACGAGAGCACTTTACAGTGACACTGTCAGGCAAACCTAGGTGCTACACACTATCTCCATCTCCAGCTGCCTTTTCCAGCTTTCTGAAGCACACTCTAAACATTAGTAGGGAAGTAGAAAACATCTTTGAGAAAGACTCCCATAACACAATAAAGTCAAGATATAAAAGATGAATATCAGAATATTTTCCTATCCAAACTGATGGATTTCCTTGGGTACTAGAGGGCCAAGATTTTCAGTAAAACAAAGTACTATTTCCCTTATCCACAAAATACAGATTCCATTCATTTTATCTATATAGCTTTGGAGGGCCATAGTAAAGATTTTTAAATTAAGTATTTATTTCTAGCAATCAACATGAAGTCGTTTTAAATTTTTTATATTAAGGGTCTCTTTTAGAGTTATATTCCTACGCTAATGATGGAAACACAGCTGGCGGAATTTTAGAATGGAAAGACAACTAGTCAGGGTATTTCCTGCCTCTAAATCAGAACATGTGAAGTGAATACCAGTCTCCCTTTTGGGAGGATTGTTTTAAGAATCAAATGAGAAGACAGATGAAGTGTTTAGCACAGTGTCTGCTATACAGTAAATGCCCAGCATGTATTACTGTTGCAATTGTTATGATTACATGAAAATGTGCTGTCTGGTGCTCAGATTGAGCTCCCTCCAGAAGGTGAGGCTTTCTACTTCGCATGCTTTGCTATTGTGCTATATGGTCTTGTCATTTCCTACTGGGTTCATACTATTTAAAGATATTTAGTAGACAACATAAGCTGGTAATTTCTAGACAAAAAAAAAATATTCTTTCTCTCCCATACGATCTCACAGAGCTCATTAATCCAAGCACATTCCCCTACTGAACCCCACTATTTCTAGGACAAAGTTCTTGTCCCACGTTCTCCAAAGGATAATAACTACTACTCATAATCAATTTTAGCTGGCTCAAAATTCAGCACTAAAAAATTAATGTGTCCAATTTGGAATACCTTCTTTCCAGAAGTTAAAAAAAAAGCTTTGTATCTCTTTTATCTAATGCTCCAAATATGCTTTTAAAACACTTGTTATAGAAAAGTCATTGCCTCATGGAGAGCGGGGCTGGAATGACTCAACTATCATCACATTTCCCCCCAATTTATAAAGAGATCTAATACTACCTTCCAGAAAGAGAGTATTTATGTTACTTTTCAAATAATCAAAGAAAAGGCTAAAAAATCATTCAGACTTTATAATTGGTAATGAAATACTTTCCTGTGGACTAAGTATTAAGACAAAAATAAAAGACTCAGCAATTATTAAAAAGTGACAAGCTGATTGCAAGAATTTAAGTTTAATTCACAAAAGTAAACAACTTAATTTGGTTAACAAATAGGTTTAGGTGAAATATAGAGGCAAAACAAAACACAAAACCAAAAATAAAATAGAGCTATCGGAACACATAGCTATAACAGTTTCAAAACAAAATTTTAGTTAGATTCATATATTCAGCAAATACAACAATTCAAAAAAGTGCCTTTTTAAAGTGATTATGCACTATCCATATAAGGAGAAATGTGACAATATCTAATGCAACTACACATGCATTTACTCTTTGACCCAGCAATCACGCTTCTAGAAATGTACCATAAAACCACACCTCCACAAATAGTGCCCATTTGTAGAAGACGGACTGAATAAAGCACGATACAACCACACAATGAGTACCAGGCAGCCACTTAAAAAAGGGCAATAATAACAGTAGTAAGAAAGATGCCCAAGAACTAATACAGAATGATTTCTAGGATATAATGTTAAGTCTAACATAAAGTAAGGTACAAAAGAGCATATAAAATATGCTACCTTTTCTGTAGGAAAGAAAGGGGAATGTAAATGCATACAAATTTGCTTATATAGACAAGAAGGAACACATAAATGAGCCAGAAACTAGAAAATATGGTTACCTATAAAGGCTGGGTGGGAAGAGAGTAGAAAGGATAGAAATGGAAGTAACACTTCGTAATACGCCTTTATAGACATCTTTGAGGGTTTTTTTTTGGGGGGGGGGTGCTGGGGAAGACTGGCCCTGAGCCCCTGAGCTAACATCTGTTGCCAATCCTCCTCTTTTGCCTGAGGAATAGTATCCCTGAGCTAACATCTGTGCTAATCTTCCTCCATTTTTTTGTATGTGGGATGCCACCACAGCATGGCTTGATGAGCAGTGTGTTGGTTCATGCCTGGGATCCAAACCCATGAAACCCAGGCTGCCGAAGCAGGGTGCGTGAACCTAACCGCTGCACCACTGGGCTGGCCTCAACATCTTTGAGTTTTGAATCATGTAAATCTTTTTTACAATTCCAAAAAAAATAAAGGATTTAAAAATCAAATCCTAAGATTGAATATGAACAGAAACACGTGTACCTAACTATATAACTCTGACCGTACATCCTTAGTGGGCTATATTCTACAGACAAAAAGAATGGCAAAAAAAGGCTGACCTTTACTGAGGAACTTTTACTAAGTGGTATTAGTATTGTTATGCCGGAGCTATTTTGCATGTATTGTGGTTTGATAAGGCAAACAAGTGGGTAAATGTCATTGAGAACCAGGATTCTCACGGCGGGTGACGGGAGAAACGAATATGGGAAGTGAGAGGTGACACGGAGCCCTGTGGGATAGGACTTGAATGGGAGCTATCAGAATGAACTCATGAGTTCTTAAAAACGTTATTTCCTAACACTATCCTTAGAAAATGCCTGGAAACGATACTCTGTTAACAATGAGCATGTCCAGCTCCTCGACCTTGGTTTCTAAATAACATTCTCCACTAAAAAGAACCAGAACTTCTCAGACAGATGGCTGATGGCAGGTCCGGGGTAGGGAAAACAAAAGGTGCCCCTGGAAATCTTGGCGTGCCATAAAGCAAGGAAGTCCTCCACTACAGAGATCACATCAAAAGGGCACAGCAAGAAGCTTAAAATGGTACCACTAGACAAATGGGGGACAATTTGGGCACAAAAGATAATGGCAGAGGGGCCGGCCCCATGGCTAAGTGTTAGGTTCGCGCGTTCTGCTTCAGCGGCCCAGGGTTTCACCGGTTCAGATCCTGAGCGCAGACATGGCACCGCTCATCAGGCCATGCTGAGGCGGCATCCCACATGCCACAACTAGAGGGACCCACAACTAAAAATACACAACTATGTACTGGGGGGCTTTGGGAGAAAAAGGAAACATAAAATCTTTGGAAAAAAAATAATAATGGCAGAAACTATTATTCATTAATCACAAAAAATAAACCATGAATCTATACTGATATTAAAAAGGGGGAAAGGAAGGGCAGCTCTTCTTTACAGAAGAATGCCAGTTGAAGAAATTTAAAAGGAATAGTAGAATTAGAAGTCATCATTTTCTGACACTCACTATAACAATTCAAACAAGTAGTGTCAACGGTTACCAAAATCACTAGAAGATAAGCTATTAAAAAAGAGAATATCCACAAGGTCTCAAAATATCACCACCCAGATTACTTATTAATTATAAAGGGGAAAAGGTTCCTTACAATGGGGCGGGCTGGCCGACTCCACCTCAGCCATGTTCTAATTAACAAAGCCAATAAGAGAACCGCCTGATGGCAGCTGCCGTCTGATGTGACTCCATAAGAAAGACACCTCTTCGCCTACACTAGCCTTCTTGCCAAAAGTGCTGAACCTGAATCTAATCATGAGAAAACAATCAGACGAATCCAGAATGTAGTTTATTTCATGTGACAACTGATACAGACTTCCTCCCAAAAGGTCAATGTCACGAAAAATAAAGTGACTAAAGAGGATTAACAAACAAATACAATGTGTGAATCTTGACTGTCTCTTGTATTGGAATTTAGGAAAAAATAGGCCTATAAAACATGTTTGAGGTAATCAAAGAAATTTAAATATGGACTGTGTATTAGGTGATCCTACTGAATTAAGGTTAACTTTCTCAGGTTTATACTGGTGTTGGTTAAGCAGAAGAATGCTCGTACTCTTTGGAATAAATACTTTGGCATGCAAAGGAGAAATGTCATGACACCTACAACCTTCAAGTGATTCAGTAAAGAAGCCAAAACGTCAACAACTGGTGAATCAAGCTGAAGAGGATGAGCGTTAACTGTACTATCCTTTCAACTCCTCTGTAGATTTGAAATATTGTAAAATCAAAAAGTTGGGGAAGAAACATGAGTATGTAGGATAGTTTGAGGAGGGGATCAAATTGGTAACTGTTATTAAAGACTCTACCATTTTATTTTTGCTATATAAAAAATTATGCCACCTTATTAAAACAGCTAAACTTTGTCTGATGTGACAATGCCACCCCTAAGTGATAGGCACAGTAACTAAACCAAAGTCCTAGTAATAACTTTCAGTAGGCCTCAGTTGCTCTGTAAGAAATTAAACATATTAATCCACTCAACATTTACTGAGGGCTTGTTCTGCTTCAGCCACGGGGGACTGGGACCCTTAACACTTCTGCCCTCACGGCACTCAGTTACTGGGCAGGGGACCTGAATCAATTTTCTGAGTATGAACAGCGTCCCTCCATCAAATGTGTCAATACTTTGTGATGCATTTTGTTGTCGCTATTTGGATGAACCACAAAAACAGGATTTTATGAAAGTGGTCAATGCTTCTATGTATAGTCACCTTCCAAACCCAGAATTCCATTACTGTTTTGGAAAAATGTTAGCTGCTTTTCACATACTTCCAACAAGAAGATGTCATGCAAGCAGACAACTTTTTAAAGGTCAGCTGAAGAATCTGACAAAAACAATCCAAAATATATGAAAAATGAAATCATATTGGTAGGATCCTGGGCTTTTCTGCAATTCTAATTTATTTTGAAGGTACTATAATATACCTTAATTGGTATGTTGGTGTTCTGGGAACTGTACAAAGTATCCACTCTTAAATGCACTACTTGTCACTAACATTTTGCAAAATAAGCATTTTGATTTACAAACTGATTCCAGGCAATCAACTCTCCTGGTACAAAAACATATTGATTTTTTATAAATATATAGACAAACCTCTTCATCCTTAAGACAACTGAATACTAAAATTAGGTTAATATACTTTTAAATTCAAAAGGTAATGATGCAGGTTAGCTACCAAAAAGAATTACCATATTTATAACGCACTTTTTCTAATGCAAGTATTTATTATCTCTTTAGTTTATTATAAAATAGATTTATGAAATACTATCAAAACCTAAAGCATACTAAACATTTGTTTTTCTAAATCACTTATGATCTCTTTAGTTTATTATAAAAGAGATTTATCAAAAACCAAAAGCATACTAAACATAAATTTAGCTGATCTCTTCCAATAGTTGCAGATGTTCACACACATTTGTTATATACTTATAATAAATGTGTCAGACTGTCATGCAAGAAAGGTACTTTTTAGAACCGCATGTCAATATATTGGTTAACAAACCAGTCAGCTTAACCATGCTCTACCCCACCTGACGAACTGCTGATTATTTGGGAATTTTCAACTTTATATGACTTTGGAAAGAGAGAGATTTTACTCCGTATTGCTACAATTCCTAACAGTCTTCTGCACATCACATACTAAATAAAACTGGTTTTTTTAACAAACAATGTGCTAGGCCCACCTTCATGCCAGCTTACCTTTCTATTCTCCTCGGCTCATTTCATTGGATGTGTTTTCAAAGAGATGGACAAAATATATAAATGATTTCAATTCTATTTGCCCACCGGATTGTTTTGCAGAAAAACTCATCAATTTTCTGTGCCGTTAGCAATGAAAGTATACTCATCTCACCACATTCGCCAAGCACTGTTGTCACTTATTTAGTTTGTGATGTTTAATTAGTTTTTGTGTATGTGTTTGTGTGTGAGGCTATACATTTAGCCTTGTGAAAATATTTGAATGTAAACTATTTCCCTCTAACATTTTATCAGCAGGAATCCTTACAAGTTCTTATCGTATTCTTGTTCTTGACATTTTAAGTAATTTTATCCCACCAATTAAAATAGATACTTTAAATTTACTTAAAATTGAAGAGTATACTCACTATTCCAATATCAAAATGATTTCACTTGCATTTTCATAGACTTCATGAAGATTAATTACGTGGGGACAGGACTTGGCCAACTCAAGCACAGCAATCTCATGCAGAATCTCTGCTCGACAATCCTGTCCTCTTCTTCTCTTTTTCAGAAATTTTGCAGCATACTCTTGGCCAGTAGATTTTGATATACACTGTCTAACCACAGCAAATTTTCCTCTGGAAGAAAAAATGAGAACAACCAGTTTTAACTTTTCCATAAAAAATAGCATCATTATAACACAGATACTGTTATCCCTCCAACTTAAAGTCAATCCTTTCAAACAATCATTCCATTAGGAATTTATCTGTTCTCTCAACTGAATCAAATACTGCCCGTACTTTTCAAAATTTATAGTACTATCACTTAAAAATGAAAACGACAGGGGCTGGCCCCGTGGCGGAGTGGTTAAGTTCGCGCGCTCCGCTGCAGGCGGCCCAGTGTTTCGTTGGTTCGAATCCTGGGCGCGGACATGGCACTGCTCATCAAACCACGCTGAGGCAGAGTCCCACATGCCACAACTACAAGGACCCACAACAAAGAATATGCAACTATGTACCGGGGGGCTTTGGGGAGAAAAAGGAAAAAAATAAAATCTTAAAAAAAAAAAAAATGAAAACGACAAATGTAATAACAGGATAAGACAGAATTCTATTTGTTCTTCACTATTAATATAACATGTTATCATTGTAGGAGATCTCTTTTGCATCCCGTCTCCATGGCATACTCTTGATATAAATTACTGTGTTTAAGTGTCACAACAGTCCTATACAGTAAACACTATTCTGTTTTGCAGACCCCAAAGAGGATATGTATCTTGGTCTATTTCCAAAGACCATACCCTTAACAGGGTATCACATTAACTCTCTAATCAAAATACCTTTTCTTCAAATACAAAAAATTACAGTGAATGCGAAAATGGGTATTTGACATTTAATTTTGTTAGTGTAATCACTTTGCCTTTCCAACACCACTTTTAACAAGCTTTGAAGCATTCTACCACAATTTGTCAGTTGTTTTACCAGTAAATCTTAGTATCATTCAGTAGTCTGTGAAGCCTGTGACAGCTATCAAAGGTATGTGTGTCCTATGGACAGTATCCAAAGATACTTTACAATCACCTAAGAAAAGTTACCAACAGTATGTACAAACACACCCATTACAGTGATGTTTATCATTTTAGGAGTAAGTATGTTTTTAGCTCTCTACAATAGAAGTGCTCAGCATCTCAGCCAAAATTTAAAGACACTGGCAAATATGTGTATTCTAAGACTATGGTCACCCAAAATCTAGTTTCCCAAAGAACTAAAGTTATTTTGAGTAAGACTATTTTAAGCAACAAATAAAAGCTATTGACTTCCTACCCAGAAAAATGTACACATGCCCTTAAATAGAAAGTATTACATACAATTCCAGAGGGTTTTCAAATTTCAAAGCCCATCCATAAATCTCCTAAGCCTGAGTCCAGGGTATCCAAAATTAAGAACCTTTATCCTTAGTCTCTAATTACTCTCTAGATACTAACAAATCAGGCATAAATAAAGGATCTTCAGAGAGTTAGTTTTGTTTCACAACTCCGCTTGCCCCAATTCCCCTTAGAATGTATTTCTAACACAGCATATCAGGGGCTTAGCAAGGCAAACTATTTTTAATCCACTTGGTGTTTGGAGCGAAGGTGAGGTAGGGTTAGGGTGGGGGACAAAATAAATTTCTGGATTGTATTTCACTTGCCATTCACTAGGACCAAGACGACAAAGATTCCTACTCTTTATTTCCCAAATTTCCTCCAAACTGGGGCCAAGGAAAAGCAGTGGAAATCAAGCTGAAAAAGTATAGCTCCTAATGCCAAAAACAAAGTGACCAAGCTATAATTTGACTCAGTTCCTATTGTGTATTAGTTAGCAAAGTGGAGATTTTATAATTACTGCAGTAATTAGGGCCCACAGGGTCCCTGCCCTCATGGGGCTTTTACTTAGTGGTGAACATTGACAAATAAATAATCACCAACGTCATGTGGTCGCCTTTGCTTCTGGTTGAGGAGTGCTATACTTGTTTAAGAAAGCCTCTGGAGAATGCCTGAAACATAAAAAGGGTTATTATTTAATTTTGTTCTTTGTTTCTGAGCAAATTCTGGTTTGTAGATACACTCATAAAATTACAGCAGAGCTAAACTGTCACAACAATATATCGATGCAACAAATTTGCATGCACAAACCTGATTCTTTGAAAAAAACTTTTCATTTATGATATGAGGATGTTTAATTTTAACTATAAGATTTTTCTCACTGTATGCAAAAGGAACACAAACGGATGCATTTCAATGAGCACACAAACAAGTCAATCGTTCCCTTAACTTTCTATTGAAACCACCCTGTCTTACAGATTTTAAACTGGATAAACTGAGTCAGACTAAGATTGAATGACTCATGAAAGGTCACATATGGAACTGGAGTGCCAAGAATTAAACTGTGGAACGTGCATTCCTAGTTTTCTCTTCTCACCACTACAAAACAATTTCTCCTTTGAAGATAAGTTTTTTTTAAGCAGTGCAACTCACTCACTTCTGCCCACTCTTAGATTGAGAAGCTAAGATCTGTCTAAAACAGAAAAGAAATTTTGAGCTTTATGAAGAAATTCACCTTGTAAAACTCAGGAAACACAAACCAGTTAGCCAAGAAAACTGTCCATCTGAAAAAAGATATAGTTTATAGCACTGGTTGTGACAATTTAGTTCTGCTATAATTTTATGAGTGTATCTACAAACCAGAATTTGCTCAGAAACAAAGAACAAAATTAAATAATAACCCTTTTTATGTTTCAGGCATTCTCCAGAGGCTTTCTTAAACAAGTATAGCACTCCTCAACCAGAAGCAAAGGCGACCACATGACGTTGGTGATTATTTGTCAATGTTCACCACTAAGTAAAAGCCCCATGAGGGCAGGGACCCTGTGGGCCCTAATTACTGCAGTAATTATAAAATCTCCACTTTGCTAACTAATACACAATAGGAACTGAAGTGTCTGTTGAATGAATGCAAGGAATATGCACCTACTATGATATCATATATTGTGCTATTTTGCATGCTGTACTTAAAGCATTTATATTTTTTAAAGTTTATTTGAGATTCCAGTACAATTTTACATATATATTCACTTACATACTGTAAATAAGGTAAACATTTTTACCATAATTATCAGATGAGTTATGAAAAAAAATTTGTTTTCTATTCTCAAGTGCTAATTGTGGTTTAGAAGCCCAAAAATAATCTTTAATGCATAATGTTCCTATATCAAATTTAACAGAAGCATTTAAGAAAATTTAAAACCCTTAACAATAATACTTAATTCATATCCTAAAAAGGCAAAAGCTGCCTAGATTTCCCAGCAGTGAAAAGGTCTAGTAGTTACTGTTTTGCATTCTAGAACACACAATAAAATGTGAAAGGAGGGGGAGGGTAAGCCACAAAGGAAGCTGACGTTTATTTCTGCATCGGCCTCACCCTTCTAACCACAAGAAGTCCTATGAAACCTTGCCTCAGTGGGGGAGGGGTGGAAACAACTTACCCAACATGCTAAAAAACAGGAACAATGCAAAGTTTTTTGAGAATTGTCAAAAATGAACCGTTAACTTTTACATGTTTTCTCTTAGTTTGTGATAGGAAAATAAATTCCTATATCTTAACTAACTTAATTAACATCTTAAAATTAATTAGCAAACCAATTGATTCAGAAAGATCGCTTTGTAGTTCACTACATGCTAGAATTATATGTTTATATACTTCAAAATGTACAAGCCCCAGGAGAAACATGATTATGATGCTAATTTCCATTTGCAAAAGCATAGGATATTAAAATTGGTAACAATATTGAAAGAACTTTAAGTTCCTGGCAGACGAAAGGTCATGATTTCCAACTTATCAAGATTTACTAATCAGATATATCAATATTTACCATGTGGCTCATTAACCTTTATCAATTAAAAGAAAAATGCTAGGTCTCCTCATGAAGGTATTAGAAAATGGGATACCAGCGATCTGAATTTGTTTTAATCAGATTCTATCATGAGTTTTTGCTCTAAAATGTTAAAAAGTACAGCTGATTCAAGCTTATGATTGTTATTTACGATGCCACCTCATTTATAAAACAATTTAGGATTATTAATATTGTCCTCCTCAAAATTTAAGTTCTCCAAAGTCTTCAAAGAAAAAAAATATTTCATAGCCTTTCTAACTCCCATAATATCCCTTATTTTGCAAAGTTAATTTAATAAATGTGTGTACATTTACTCATCAAAATAGTTAACTCAGAAAAATAGAAAAGAATACTCTTTACTGTGTGTACTGTTCAAGGCTTTGCATATTCAACATCCTGCTCAAAGCAGTCTCCAAACATTTTTGTGACAGAAGGAAACTTGGAGATATTTAATCCACCCTCTCTTCTTTTGTTTTTGTTTTTTAAAGATTCGCACCTGAGCTAACAACTGTTGCCTATCTTTTTTTCTTCCCCCTTCTTCTTCTCCCCAAAGCCCACCAGTACATAGTTGTATATTCTAGTCGTGAGTGCCTCTGGTTGTGCACACTCTCTCATCTTAAAGAGAAGGAAATCATACAACTGAGTAGATTACACATCTTTAGATCTAGAGCAAAGACAGGTCAACTGCTTTTGAGCTTAGCCTGTTTTTACTAACATACCATATGATGCCATATGACACATATTGACATGGCTGTTGGGGAAAAGGGAAACTCCTAATGGAGTCTTCGGCAACCTCCATACAGCTTTGTGGTATTCTAGATGTAAGACAGGGACAACACTGCGTCCAGTCTAGAGCTCCTTATTTTAAGACTGACGAAGAAGAATACAAAGTGGTCCGGAAGAGGATAACTGGGTCAAGGAAGGCTGTCTGGAAATCAGGTCATGTGGTGAGTGTTCAAGGAAACTGGCAATATTTAGCTACATGCAAAAGCTCTGAAGGGTTTTCAGATGTACATTATACGCAGCTACAAAAGGAGAACCACGTCTTTTGGGTAAGTATTAGCAGAGTAGAAAACAGAACCTTCTGTGCCAAAGAGGCGCCCACAAAATGGAACAGATACATTCTGAGGTAGTGAGCTCCCCATCACTGAATCATGCAAATTGAGGCTTAACCAGCTCGTCAGGAAAATTAGAGGAAAGACTGCTGCACTGCTTAAAAATTATATTAGAAGACCACTGACCAACAAAATCCTTCCAGGGCAAAGGGTCTGTGACCACCAACGTGAGACACAGGCAACAAAAAGAAAACTTACTCTTCCCTGTTACAATGCAAAGAAAAATAAAATGATAGATTTAGAACTAAACAATGTCATAAAAACATTCTGAAAGGTTTTTTAAATTATATCTTTTAACATACCATTAAAACACCCAAATATTTTGCACATAAAATTAAATAAACATTCCAGAATTATGAAATATGCTTTCACATCTAGGTCTTAGTCTGATGAAGTAGATATTACCAACCTTATTTTGCAAAAGGTCATCTGATGTCACATCCAACATCTGACCAGTGAAAAAGCCAGGACCTGCCTTTACCCCTAACATAAAAGACCACTGAGAACAGAATTACTGGTCACGGTTCAGTCAAGTTTTGTTTTCATATCGAGATTTTCAAAGATAAAAATCAATCATACTGTATTACTGTACATCTGTCAATACAAACACGGCCTTGGGTAAACCATTTTAACATAAGCCAAAACATTTGCCTCCAGAACTAAAATCAAACTGAAGATAGAAACTGACTGCCATCTTCCAACCCTTTGTTAGCTATCTTTCATTTAAAGCTCAAAAGATGCTAAACATATAAGTTAAATAACTTGGCATATCTTTGGTTGCTTGCAGATATATTAAAACAGTAGTATTAAATGATCTCGTACCATCAGGTCACTCCATGGCCTTAAGGAAATCTGCACCTTGCTGAAGCCACAGCCGATTAGTATTAGTGCAAGCACAGGTTTTACTCATAGAATATGCATTCTTCGTCATATAGAATTAGACTATCAAATACGAGTCGATTCTTTTCATTTAGGAAAGAAGAGGAGAATTTCCCTATATATTGTTTTAGCCCAGCACAATATCCCAGGAATTTTTACAATTTTTTATTTAACAAAAACTTATATAGCACTCTACTAAATATTTTGCAAATACTAAGTAACTAATCCTGACAACAACGATATAAGACAGACACAATTATCTTCACCCCCACTTCTCTGACGGGGTAACTACAGCACTAAGAGGGACACCTAGCACTTTAATGGAGGTCATGCAGCTTGGAGACGGCAGTGGTGCCCAGGTCTGGGCTCGGCTGCTCTGCTCAGCTGCCGCTTCCCATGCACAGCCTCCACCAAGAAGCCCGGCCTCCTCTCAGGGCCTCTGAAGCTGCGTGGGATGTATCATCCAGGATCACTAACCCTCCACACATTTCGCTTCCAAGTCGTTAGGACGGGACCCTGTATAATAACAGCAGAGATGATGACTTCTCTGTCTCATCTTTGTTGTTAACAATCAAGTGAGTTTTATAGAACTATAGACACAGAAATCCAAAATGCCAATTTAAACAGCACACACATCACAAAGTTGCCTTACCTTCCTAGCTCTTTAGATGTGAGTGTATAAAAATTATTAAAGTTTTCCATTTTCATTGGGGTTTGAGGCATTGTCGTCAGCAAGCCTGAAATACTGCGGCAATCAAACCTTCTCCGCGACATGGCAGATGCCTCTAGATATGCTCCTCCAGCCACTTAGCTTTACCTATTTAAAAAGAGAGCAGACACAGGATATAACTTACATGCAATTAAGAAAAAAAAAAGATGTTATCTCAGACAGGATGTGCATTACATTATACACCTCCAAATATAGCTATAAGATACAACTCTCCTGTCTCCCCCAAAAAAGAAGAAGATTTAAAGAGCACATTTTACCAAAAGGAAGGAAAACAGAAAGCACACACACACACTGGTATCACCTCTGTGGCACTTGAACCAGGCTACTGACTTCCTTTCACACTACTATAAAAATCCTGTAAGACCTCCCAAATTCTTAAAAAACAGTTACAATAAAATTTTAATACAAGTAATCATTCAATTTCATTTTTAAACTCTCACTCTCTAAAATTATATCTTCACATAACAAGATAATTTAACATAGCGAGGTAATGCTTACTCATTTTTAATTTAATTTTGCATGGCCAAACAAATTTGGTGGTGAATTCACATCTTGTGAGTTATATTACAGACATCTGAATGACTATAGCAAATAGAACTTGCTTCACAGGCTGTGTATGTTTCAATACTAAATTCAGAGATTTTCCTAGATCTTAGCGTTGCTTTCTTGGGCAGAGCCTAGCACAGAGCCTGCCCTGTACGAAGAGCTCGATGATTCTGCCGGATGACGGACAAACCACACACAGCTGCTTTCTGGAGTTCTGGTCTATGTCTGATGCTCTTGTCTATCTGGAACTTAGTGATATTTACAAGTTTTTGGTTTTAACATCAAAACTACTATTTCGTATTAACAATTCAAATGGCAATAGCAGACCATATATTTCAAATTACTTCTGACTTTCTGCTATGCCTATCTAATAAAGATCCAGTTTCTTCCAGCACCCTCTTATAAGGACCCCCAAGACTTCTGTTCCTTCTCTGCCACATTTTTCCTCCACTTATTTCCTGCTTGACATGTACCGTTCTTTATCTTCCCAAGTTCAAATGCGAACTATATTCAACTTAGCAATAGGCAGTGTAATTAGACTTCAGTGTTATCAGTTTCTGTATTTTCTCAATTTTATTCTTATGTCAGCAAAATCTTTTTCTCCGAATCTCTTGTCTTTGGGGAATCAGAGCCTAACTAGTGTGGGGATACATCTCTAGCTGTCTAAGAGGAGCCGCGCAGTCTTCCGAAAATAACACTTAGACTGAATCACATCCGGTCTGAATCCCATTGATCCATCATAGCAGCTACGAGATCTTAACCAAATTATTTAACTTTGCTACTATTCTGGGCTAAACTGTGCCCCTCCCTCAAAACTCACGTGTTGAAGTCCTAACCCTCAGTACCTCAGACAGTGACCATATTTGGAGAGGGGCTTTAAAGAGATAAGTTAAAAATGAGGTCATTAGGGCACGCCTTAATCCAACAGGACTGGTGTCCTTACAGAAAGAGGAGAGCAGGACACAGAAACACACAGAGGGAAGAACATCTGAAGACACGGAGAAGGCCATCTACAAGCCAAAGAGAAGGGCCTCGGAAGAAACTGACCCTGCCCACACCTTGACCGCAAACTTCTACTCCCCAGAATTGTGAGAAAATAAATTTCTGTTGTTTGAGTTGCCGTTCTGCAGTACTTTGTTCTGGCCGCCCTAGCAAACTAACACTGGTACTAAAAAGAAAAGAAGGAAGCATTTCGCATGTACAGGAAAGGATACAAATAACCTAACACTTGCTTTTTCAATATTATTACTTTGCCGTATTTTGTTTAAATTAAAAATAAGTAAGACCTCACAGACACAGGTGAAGTCGGTCCCTTCATTCCACCCCCAGTTTACATTCCCACCAGCCCTGAGTGGGAAGGCTTATCATTTTCTTGCCAACATTTGCCCCATTCAGACTTTTAATTTTGGCTGCTCTAGTGTGACGAAGGTGAAACGGAATTTTGTGATTTACTTTGCATTTCTCTGATGACTAGAGAGGAAAGCTTCAATTCTGCTGCCTCTAAAGTACGGATGATGACAGAATCCAATTGCTGAGCTCTAAAAATTAAAATATGATGAACTCATGATATGACACTGGTAAAGTGCTAACCACGAGAGCCCATCGTGATTGTTCAATAAATATTGTTACTATTCTATACTCTCTATGCAGTACCCTGCCATTGCCGAGGAGCTGCACCCTGTTTCCACATACAAAACTCTCACCCCAAGTTAGCTTAGACTCAACTCTTAAAATTCTGCCTTTCTATTCTGTTTTGATGAACTATTTGTGTACTTTCTTAGTTCTGATGGAACTGAGTTTCACTGGTCGCTTATTCCTCTCTGAAAAATTAATACCAATTTCCATTCTCAATCTATTTTTTTTCAGGTCATCTTTGAGATTTTACAAATTTTTTTCTAAATTTAAAAGTCTATGACTATGCATCCTTATGACTGCATTTATGTTATACACGTATACACAGAAAGAAGGGATGCACCCGTATCTTGGAGACAAACTGGGCTATATTCCCAAACACTGTTCATCAATCAGGCCTTGGGAAACATGACAACAGTAATGTGTCAAACTCAATCACAGACACAGAGTACAGGTTCTTGAGTCTAAGATGTTCACCTCATCTAGATCCTAGAATCTAAGAAGTTGATCTTATGCTGTAATATACCATCAACAAAGTGATCTATTCATAAGAACTCTAAAGAACTAAAATATATTTTATGAATAAGTATTCTCTGCTCTCAAGTTTCAAAAAGAGTCAATATGGTTCTTAGATGTAGTTGATTTATGTTCAATGAAGCAGGATGTACAACAGTGAAAAAAAATCAAAAACTTGTTGAATGAATGAACCCTGACGTCCAACAATAGGGAAATGGTTAAATACACCTAAATAATAAGACATTATATACACAAAAATTGTGCTTTCAAAGAATATTTTTAATTCATTATATTAGTGAAAAAAGGAAGACAAAACTTTATGTACAGTATTATAAGTTTGTGGGAAAAATACGAAAGCAAATAGAAGACAGGACTGGAAAACAATGGCAAAACGTTAACATGGTTACCTCTAGGTAGTGGGATTATGGCAGTATTTATACTTTCCTGTGTTTAAATATCTACACTAAGCAGGTACTAATTTATGAATCGACAAAAATTAATAAATACCTTTGGGTAAAAAAGATGGCTGTGAATATGGATGACTAGATTCTGAATGCAGAAACTTACCCATATGCAACAGCAAAACATCTCTCTTTACACATTGAGGGTTTACTTGCTTGGAAGTTCAAGAGCCATTATTGCTCAGGTTTTTAAGGCCTCAACGTTTTCTCTGCATTTATATAGAGCAGATGGTGTTCATTAGCCAAATAATGTGTCAGTTCTTATGCAGAGACCATGTAAGCATTTAGAGTAAATACTAAGCAAGAATTAATGTCTTGTTTAACGCTGCACAGAAAAAACAATTTAACAAATTCTGAATTAATGTTATAGTTATAATTCTATACTCTGAATAACAGTTTGTAACCTTAAGACAAATGTCTTTATTACAAGTTTCACTTGTGAAAATCCAGACTCATCCTGGGATTCCTCCAAAAGAAATTCAAAATGTGATATCCAAATATACTGATAAATATTAAGTTTTTAAATACATATTATTTAGTTATATTAGAAGGAAAAAGAGCTTAGCTTTTTTTTAAAACAAAAAGGATTGAAATGGATAATGGTAATATAAATAGGGACTTACTAATCAAATTACTTAATAGTATTTCCTAATACTGGACATTGACTTGTGTTTAATTTTTTACCCTAATAAATTTTCCTCCCCTCACATGTACTGTTGGTCAGCATAGGGATGAACATACCACAGGTACTTGTATGACTATAAATGTAGCTGAAAATACCACTGGGCCAGCAGCAGTTTCTTAAATACACATGAATACAAAAATCATCTTTCGAATTGTGACACATGTCACTGACTGCAAATGTGCTGGAACACAAGCCATATCTCAGAAAAGAGAAAGAGCACATTTATGAAGACTGACCTTTCAACTTATCTTATTGCTAATAGAGCTGTATTACAAACTGCTTTAGGCAACCATACAGCAGCCGGTGAGTGTATTTTTTCTTCTATTTACTGCACTTGAATCAACTGTCACAGCCTAATACTTTTCCATTTCCTCTCCATTGGCCAGTTTTGCATACAGTGGAGCATGAATGTCACCTTTGTCCACCAAACCCTCCACAAAGCTCTGGCTGCCCTTCACAGAAGATTTAATCCTTGGCCACATGAAGGTTATCAGTCAGCTTTCTCTCTCCTGGCATCTTCCTAAGTTTCCCACCAAACTGTCTAACCCCAACATTAGTCCCAGACCTGTCCTTGTTTTCTACCACAGCTCACGGACTTCTAACTGATTCTAAATTACCAGGATGTCTCATCCCACTTGAAATTCATTTCCTAACACTTTACTAGGCTACACTAACGAAAAAAAAATCTTAAGGGACTTAGTAGGTAAATGTGTGTGTGTGGGTACACAACCACAGACACACTCAGGCACCAGAAACAGTAAGAGGGTATCAGAAGGCAGGGTACAACTAAGCAGTCTAGGGCCCAGTATGACGAGAAGTAATGGCATCTCAAACATGTTTTCAGAGATTGTTTTTCATTAACTCCCATTGCAATAATTACAGTAAGAATTCAGATATGGGTCAGCGAAGGATGGACAGAAGGAAACGTTAGGCTTGATTTGGACTTTAATTTACTTGAAGGGAGAAAGCAAATGTGACGTGATCAAAAGTAAGACAAACAGCCCCTATAAACCTCTAACTAGCTCTATTTTAAACACATCCATCATAATATTCATTTCAAAGTTATCAAATAAAAATGTTTTATAAAAATAGAATATAACATATACAATAAATAAAAACATCTAGAGAATTAAATTGTCTGCTTTGATCCCCACAAGCGCAAGTCCTGACAGCATGACACACAAAGCCCTGGAGATGGGTACACACCAGCTTCGGTTCCTGCCACCCTCCTGTCGACATTCTGCTTCTACATCTCTGCTATACTTCTCTCCTCAAACACCCTTTCTACCTTTCCTTAAATGGCTAACTCTTCTTATGCATCCTTTATGTCTCAACACAGAATGTCATCTCTCCCAGGAAGCTTTGCCTAAAACCCACAGGTTGGGTTAAATGCCTCTATGCTTCAAACGGGAGGACCCTTGACATACCTCTTTATCTCAACATGTAACACGTGGGACTGCAATTACATTTAGTGTCTAAAGGGCAGCAACCATTTACTTTTGTGACTAACCTTCCAACACCTGTCTGGCACCTGGCAGGAATTTAAAAAAAGTTTGATGAACTGAATGATAAGAATTATGAAATAAAGCAGGAAGAATTTTTAGGTACATCTCATATCTTTAAGGGTTTAGCAGAATAAGCTCCATCTTGAAATTACAGTATTAGAGCTGCAAATGCTGCTAGTCTCTGTTTAATTCAGTATTTGGCTAAATAAAATAAGAAATATTTTAAATTGCTATTAGACAATTTCAATTCTAAACAGAATAGCCGCGAAGTCGGGAAACATGGATAAAATTAGCTTATCAGATACCGTAACGTAATACCAACAGATCATTTTGTATTTACTTGTCTTTCCAGATTAGGTAGCCATCTGTTTTTACGTAAATTCCTACTTTAGCTAAGAACATCAACATTTTAAGAGTTACTTCAATCAGGAAATTCAGATACTTGTCCTGCCAAGAACTGATAAATCTATATCTTCACACAGTAAATATGAAAGGCAATGCAAAGTAAGACACGCAGGAAACAACTCCTTTCTACATCGCCATTTATAGCTACCAAACTTTCCCTAGGAAACAGAGGAATTGAAGATTTATTTATCTAGCATCCATCAAAATAAAGGAAGAACTTTCTGCTAGTGTGGCAGAACAATCCATTTTAAATGAGTCATTGATTAGAAGTAAAGGTACTGGTGTAGGGACCGAGATGAAGCTGATTTTCAATGTCAAGAAAGACACTGTATTCCTTATATGTATTCTACTAACAGGTTTTTTTTAAAATAAAGATTGAATAGAAAGTATAATTCAAGAATTTAATCCTTTGAAAAGCAGGAAAGGAAGCCAGCTGACTGCCTCTAGTCCAACCAGCCTAGCATAAACACTAGTACATGCCACCCGAGGGCTCAGGTCCCAGATACAGACCCTGGGCCTGCTTCTGCGCCACAACAGTAAGCGTTGTGCTGTCTCTTCTACCTTCAGAAGGAGAACTAAACCCTGTAATCGGGAACCAGGATATGGAGATGCTGGAAAACAGAAACATAGTCGGCCAAGAAACATATAGTGCCTGTCACTCATCAGATGGAAAATTAACTTTCTGTTGTAAAATACAGTACTGTTTACTTATATCATCATTGCTGAAGTAGTGTTTATTCAGCAACTATTACAATACAAAATAGAATATGATCCTTTAAGGATTAAAGATGAAACTACCATCTCACCGTTAATATTAAAATTTTTAAATGCTTAAAGTATAACTACGCCCTCTTTTGGGGAAGAAGTTGCAAAGGGTCAGGGGTGCACTGAAATATGTTGCATATAATGTTAAAAGAAACTGGCTAGTTTAGATGTTTAAAATGGCATCGAAGTTCAAGGTTAAATGAATTTGGAAAAAAAGGATAAATAAATCAAAGAAATAAAAAATTTTTTAACAAAGTATGTCTTGAAAATTGCAACATTTATCACACCATATTTAGATAAAAACACGTGTTTGGGGGCCAGCCCGGTGGCATAGTGGTTGAGTTCACGCTCCACTTCAGTTGGCCCAGGGTTCACAGGTTTGGATCCTGGGCGGGGACCTAGCACCACTCTTCAAGCCCTGCTGTGGCGGCATCCCACACAAAATAGAGGAAGATTGGCACAGATGTTAGCTCAGCAACAATCTTCCTCAAGCAAAAAGAGAAAGATCGGCAACAGATGTTAGCTCAGGGCCAAGCTTCCTCACAAAAAATAATATATATATATGTGTGTGTGTTTGTAACAATTTATAAGTAATTTGCTAACTGAAATATTCAAAGAAATACCCTTTGATAATAGTCTGAGAATATAAACTATATAAAAATAAAGTCATTGAATTTTCTCATCAATATTGGGGAAAACTAAAGCAACTAAAACATTTAAAGTTTTCCCAAGTGGAAAGGAAGCACATAAATGACTGTTAATGTTTCTGACACAATAAATACCCGCAGGATGTAAAAGAATTCTTCAAAAAAACAAGAATCAATAAAAATCCTTTAAAAGCAGTAAATCTAGGAGTACTGTTCTCAGCTGCCAATTTTATATACAGGAAACATGCACTACACGATAATATACATGCAATTTTGAGACAATTTTAGGATTAAGTGAAAGTGTTAGCAATTGATTTCTTTGATACCTGAGTTTTAAATTGGGTTTCTAAGATTAAACCAGGGAAATTTTGAAAAGGAAGTTCTCTCCTAACAATTATCAAACAGTTTCAAAATAAAGCTTCTAAAATAATGTTTAAATGTTTACCTAACACCAGTAAAATGCTGTCAATGTGAGCTTAAAAATAAAATTTGTGATTAGGAAAATGCCATTAAAATACCCATGTCTTGTTCAGATTTCTTATTAATGTGCTGACACAGTGACCAATTAGTCAAGTCCCGACTTTCCTAAAACTGATTCTATCTTAACCAAGTCGTAACTCACTATTCAGCGAGCCCAAGAGAAACCACAAGCATCCTGTCCCACACAAAAAAGAAAGGCCTTCAAGTTATACACAAATTTTACTTAGAAAACTTAAATATATTGCCACGTAAATATATTTCACTTCAATTTTAGATCCATAATTTAGAAAAATAATCTAAAATGCATGAGATGTATCTCAAAAATAAAGCAGCTATTAATAACAACTTCCATTCTCAAAATACTGGAGAAATTTTAAAAAACTGAACATCTGCTCAGAGGAGGAAGGGGAAAGAAGAGAGCTCTTAAACTAGCGCATTGCTCCTAAGGACCAGCTTTTTCAAAAATAAACAATTCAATGGGCATGTGGTTTAATAGTTATAAAACAAACACTTTAGAAGCCGAAAACTATTTTCTGAACGGTTCACTCTAAAACTACAAAACGGTGTATCAATGAGAAAGTAGGCTTATCATCTTTTCCTTTTAATAAAATTGTGCTCCTGGGCTCAAAACGCCGGGTTGCAGACACTGCCACCTGCCCGGTCCTCTCTGTAGACCACGCTGTCTCGGCGCACATTCTCCAAGACTTGAGGACTTAAAGGGGCCACACCACGGCAAACATCACCGCGAGGTTCAGCACATCACTGGTACCACAGATGCAAACACTACGTCGGGGAAACAATCAGTGAATGTGATACAAACACCCAGTATTATTGAAATTTGATCAGTATGTGGCTGGATTTTTTAAATCTATTTCTTTTTCTTAATTTCAATTTGCAAATTACCGTCGGAACGCCTTCAGTCCCATCACAAAGGAAAAACTACTATCAGCTAGCTACCAGCTGCCATAAAGTCTCAACTTTGTCTCTTCTTATCCCTCTAAGGGAATTCAAATGAAGCGCTTTTCCCTACATAAAACAGAAAGCTGAGTAAATGTCAAAATCGTAGCCATCAACTACTGCAGTCGTAGAGTTTGAGGATGGGCCGCGTACACTTAAGCGGTTTACACAGCGTCAAAATAAAATCAGATCACCGAAAATCACTGAAACAACTGCAATTGGTCTTCTCTATTCACTGACTTGAAAAACTGTTCACGAGCAGCAACTGAAAATGCCCCAGAGGATGAGCACAAACTTCAGACGCCAAGCAGCAGAGTGAGCAGGACGCGTCCACGAGTCCAGATGTGTACACGACCTGTGCCCACACCACAGCTGTGAACTCGGGAGGGACACGACCGACCACGTCGACGCGACGTGCAAGGGACGCGAGGGAGCCGGTCGCGAGGGGGGCCCGGCGGGACGCGAGCCGGGGAGAGCCCGGGCCGGCCGGGCGACAGCGCGCAGACACACAGACACTCACTGACACACAGACACGCTCTCCGGGCGGAGAGGGGTGTCGGGAGGACCACCGGCCGCCCCCCGCGCTGAACCCGAGGAAACCAGGGGAGCAGGACTCCAGCCGCAATGCGGCTAGGGGGCCGGAGCATTCGGCCATTCGAGGGGCGGCAGAGTCCGAGCCCATCTCCGCCAGCCCGGGGGTCCCAGGGGACCCTGGATCCGCCCACCCCGCCTGATCCCTCCTCGGGACCCCTCCCACATTCGGGGGTCTCTGCACCCAGGGGAAAGGGGGCTGGCTCAGGGGTTCGGAGTCGCAGCCCGAGCCCACCCGCCAGCCGCGGCAGGCCCGCGGACGCGCGGCGGCAGACACTGACCGCTCGGGCCGCAGCAGGCTCCCTCGGGGCTGCCCCTCCAGGGGGCTCCCGTCCCGCCCCACGCCGCTGCCGCCCCGGGACGCGTTCTCCAGCTCCGGCCCGGGGAGGCGCCGGGGAGCTCCGGGCGTGGCAGGACCCACTTTTACTCTTCCGGACAACGGCCAACAGGGGCGACCTGACCCCCTGGGAGGTGGCTCTCGGCGACGGCAGCGCGGACGGCAACCGGAGCTTACAGTTGAGGTTTGAAAACTGCAGCCGCGTCGCGGGGCAGGGCTGGGCGCTGGGACCCGGCCCCTCCGCCGCGACAGCCAATCGGAGCGCGCGCGGAGGGCGGGGCTGTCACGTGACGGGCGGGGCGGGGCGCCGGCCGGCGGCGCGTGCTGCGGGGCGGGGCCCCAGCGGCGAGAGGGTGTGGCCGCGCCGGCCGGCCGGGGCGGGACGGAGCTGCGGAGCAGGTGGGGCGCCCGGGTAATTGCGGCGAGGCCGGGGTGAGGCGGCGGCGCTGCGCTGTGAGGGTGCCTGGGTGCACCCCTTCCCCCTCGGAGTGCTCAGTCCGTCTGCAGGTGTGAATATCCGCAGACTGGGGAGAGGGAAGAAGTCAAGTTAGTCCCATCTGCTTCCGACTCGTCCCCAAACTCCTGTGCCTACCAAAAACCTGTTTTCTGACTCTTCCGGGTCATCTTCCTTATAACCTGAACTCACCCCGCAGGTGTAGAGCCCGGTTTGCTACAGCTTGGCAAAGTTAACGTCGCCTGGGGATTTGTGGAGCCCGGGCCTCACCGCTGAAGCCCGCTCCAGCGAATTGAGTCCTGAGGCATGACTTAAGGCGATGTAAGGAGAGTCCCAACAGGGTGAATTGCTGATTTTGCGTATAGAGTGCTAAGGGAAAAGGTGAGAGCCCCCAGCAGACTACTCAGGATCTGTTATCCCTTGAAGAAAATTAAAAAGTTGAAAGTTCTGTGCGTCACAATTGAGTTTTTGTTTTCTTTTATGTAATCTAGGAGTGGTTGCAGAGTACATTTACAATAATTGCAGAAGACTGTGGGAAAATATATTGGGAGGGGAATCGCTCTTTCAAAAGATTTTAACACTAAGTCAGCATCTAAAGTGGACGTTTTCTTGTTCTGTCTCCCAGTAAGCCAAGCAAATTCCCATCAAGCCATCCGTTTGCTCTTCCATGCTGTATTTTTCCCAAGATAAAAGCGTAAAATGCCTCACAGTCATTTAATGAAGTCTGCTGCTTGTTACTTAACTGATTCATCCCAGTTTAATATGTCACAGCCTCGTCACTTGGAAAACATGGCTTCCATCTATCTACTTTCTTGTTAGTAGCAACTGGACTGACTAGAGAAGCCTAAAGTTAGGATGGAAACCAAAAAAAAAATGGACTTTTCATCTATGATTATCTAAGAGCCCACAAGCCAATGAGACTGTTGCCAGCTTCTGCTTTATGAACTACAGGGCAGCAGCCCAGAGGTCTCAGCACCAGCACCGGAACCAGTCACCTCTAGGGATCTCAGGACTGCATCACGCGGTGATTTTTGGTGTGTGTGTGTGTGAAACTCTGGGCCTCCTCAGTTCCAACATTTGAACAATCGCCAGCTCTGACCAATCTCCTCACACTCAGTCTGCCTTCCCCTCTGTCATTAACGTGGTCCCACATCACTTCACACCTAGATGCAGACCTTTCTTTCTCCATCACAGCTTTAAACTAACCTTCCTTGTGGTCACAAGCCCTTTGCTCTAACCAGGCAGCCTGCTAGGGATCTTTTCACGTCTTGCATTTTCCTGTCTCTGCCCTGGCTCCAGGTTTTCACCATCCTCCTCATCAATTTCCAACTCTAAGAAGGTTACCCTCCCAGAAATCAGAAATCTTTGCTGACTTCTACTTTCCACTCCGGACCTGATCACCTCTCTGCCCTATGTTCCTAGGTGCGGGGCTCACTTGTACTTGTTCTGGGTGTTTCTCTTATGACCCTAAAGAGGTTGTTAACTTTCGTGCCTAATGTCAGATTTGCCAGCTAGGATTTAGCACACTATCCCAAGGACATTCTGCTACACTTCCTTGGTCTCAGGCTCGTGGTTCAAGTAACAAGCAGTTCCTGGTGCTGAGGAGCAGACTGTACCATCTGTGGCCTTGCAGTAAAATTCAGGAGTCGACATGTCCCTCCATCCTACCTCATTTACCTAAAGTCATTCATAGCCATGTCAAAGGTTCGGGTTCTTGCTCTCATTCCCTTGAGTAGGAAACCCCCATGTGACCTAATGGTCTTTCTGTCATCGTTGCCTCTGACCATGCAGTTCATTAAGTTGATCCTTGCACGCCACATACTGACCAGGGATGGTGGTGGTTATGGGCTGATTGTGTCCCTGCCAAATTCATGTGTTGAATCCCACCCCCCAGCACCTCAGAATGTAACTGTATTTGGAGTCAGGGCCTTTAAAGAGATATTTAAGGTAAAATGAGATTATACAGGTGGTCCCTAATCCAAGATGAAGAGATTATACCATCAACACAATGAAAAGGCAACCTACGGAATGGGAGAAGATACTTGCAAATCATACATCTGACAAGGGATCAACATCCAAAATATATAAAGAACTCATACAATTCAATAGCAAAAAACCCAAACAATCCAATTAAAAAGTCGGCAGAGGGTGAATCTTCCTCAGCATTAAAAAAAAGGGGGCAGACGCTATGAATAGACATTTTTCTGAAGAAGACATACAGACGGCAAGGCAAACAAGTACTTGAAAAGATGCTCAGCATCTTTAATCATCAGGGAAATGCAAATCAAAACCTCAATGAGATATCACCTGTTAGAATAGCTGTTATCAAAAAGGCAAGAAATAGCAAGTGTTGGTGAGGATGTGGAGAAAAGAGAACACTTGTGCACTATTGGTGGGAAAGTAAATTGGTGCAGCCATAGGAAAACAGTATGAAGGTTCCTCAAAAAATTAAAAATAAAACTACCATATGATCCAGTAATTCCACTTCTGGGTATTTATCTGAAAAAAATTAAAACACTAACTTAAAAAGATATATGCATCCTCGTGTTCACTGCAGTATTATATTTACAATAGTCAAGAGAGGGAAACAACCTAAGTGTCCATTGATGGATGAATGGAAAAAGAAGATGTGGTATGCATATACAATGGAATATTATTCAGCCATAAAAAAAGAAATCTTGCCATTTGCAACAACACGGATGGACCTCGAGGGCATTATGTTAAGTGAAATAAGCCAGACAGAGAAAGACAAATACCATATGATCTCACCTACATGTGGAATTAAAAATGAACAAGACAAAAAACCAAGTTCATAGATACAGAGAATAATTGATGGTTGGCAGAAGTGGGGATTGGGGGGAGAAATGAGTGAAGGGGGTCAAAAGGTACAAACCTCCACTTACAAAATAAATAAGTCATGGGGATGTAATGCACAGCATTACGTGAACAGGTGACTATAGTTAATACTGTATTGCGTATTTGAAAGTTGCTAAGAGAGCAGATCTTAAAACTTATCATTAGAAAAACAAGTTTCTTATCTATGTAAGCTGATGGATGTTAAATGGACTTATTTTGGTGATTATTTCACAATGTATACAAATATCAAATCATTATGTTGTGCATCTAAAACTAATGTTATATGTCAAGCATACCTCAATTGAAAAAATAGTTTAAAAAAAGAGACTACAACACAGACTGAGGGACGACCATGTGAGGACACAGTGACAAGGCAGTCATCTGCAAGCCAAGGAGAAAGGGCACAGAAGAAGCTAAACCTGCTGACTCGTGATTTTGAACTTCCAGCCTCCTGAACTGTGAGGAAATAAATTTCTGTTGTTTAAGCCCCACAGTCTGTGGTATTTGTAATGGCAGCCCTAGCAGACTCATCCAGTGGTCCTCCTGGATAACCCCAAGTGAATCCCCATATGTGATCAGGGATGGGGGTCCTTTCTGATCATGTCTTGATATTCACCCCATTCTGTCCATGGAAGTGCCCCTCTCATCTCACCGGGTTCGTCACCACATGCTGGCCACACACTGACCAGGGAAGGTGATCCTCCCTGACTGCACCTTTACTCCCTACAGTTGCAGAGAAGGAGGGTGGAATTTTATACAGAGAAGAAGGACCCAAATGCAAAACTCCTGCCGTTGACACACCCTCCTTCTGAAGAAAGCATTACCAGTTTTTTGTGTCAAGACCCTACAGTTCAATCCATGTGGAAAGAGCAAAAGAAGCACTACTGCCTGTCTCCCACTGAACAAGCCAGAAATTTGTGGCCAGGCTAAAGGCAACCAGACACAGGGGGCCAATAGCTTCTGAAGGGACTTGGCTCAAACCTCTACCCAACAGGGGGACTCATGTTGAACGGAGACAAGCTAGTCCAAATAGATCCCCTCTCTGGAGGCAGGCGTGCTGGTGTACTCAGATGGGTAAGTCACAGTGTATTTATCCATGGTGCCTACAGCCATGTCCCAATTTTGGAAGCATTGGGGACCACAGAGACCTTGCATTCCCTGGCTTTCTTATAACAAACCCTGTAAGCAAACGTAATCGGGGCAAGTCTTTCCTGATGAGCGCAATGACTCAGATTGGTATAGGTGTCTTCCTTAAACAGGGACATAATTCTTTCCCCCGAAGCACCCATGGTTAACTAGGATCTAGATTGCCCATCAAATCACCCACCACAGTTTATAGACTATAAACTTCCAGAACCATCCAAAAGAAATGTCAGCAAACCACATACATCATTTTAAATGTTCTAGTAGTCACATTAAAAAAGTCAAAACAGATGGAATTCATTTTAAAAGTATATTTTACTTAACCCAATATATCCAAAATATTGTCATTTCAACATGTAATCAACATAGAAAATTATTAATGAGACATTTTACATCCTTTTTGCATATTGTCTTTAATCAGGTATATTGTACATTTACAGCACATCCCAATTCAGATGCTAAATTTTCATTGGAAACGGTTGATCCACATTAGATTGCACAAAATTTACCATTGTCAAAAGAAGATTCACATCCCTACGTTTTTACAAACGTAAAAGTTTCAACAACTGAATATAATATCACTTTCTTAACTTAAATTTAAATAAAATGAAATACAATTATAATTTAGTCATGCCTGCCACATTTCAAGGGCTCCAGAGCCACACGTGATGGGTGGCTACTGTATTAGACCGCACAGATCCAAAGGGCTAGAAATGTGCCTTCTAATTGCTTCTAAACCTCAAATTGTTTAATGCAGCACTAGATACAATGTACATTCTCAATAAATCATAGCATCAGAGCAGTTTGAAATTTCAAAAATCCTTAAGGTTTGGTGGCTCAATTCCCTTGTTTTACAAAGGAGAAAACCTGGAATGAGAGAAGTCAAGGTACTTGCAGAAGATCACGCAACTGAGCCGTGGGTGCATATCTGGACAGAATTTACATTGCCTGATTCTTAATCCTGAGGTCTTTTCACCTCATTATGTCAGACATACTTCAGGAAAAAAATGATTTTTAAATTTATTTGAATAACCACTTGAATGATATGGGCAAAGGAAAGCATACTTATATCCTAGTTGCATTTGCATAACCTGATAAAGACAGTGCATCCTAGAAATACTGAAGGTCTTCTTCCACTGTGGTTTGGGGTCTGTCAGTCCCTCTTACCTCGGCCTGTCACTCCTTCCTCTCCTTGGAGATGCCCCAATGCACCTCCATCTCCCACAGCCCCAGAGCATCCGGCCACATTTTTCCGTCTAAGCTCTCCTTTCCAGCTGTCTAACACAATTTGTTTAAGGTTGTGCTTCAGAGAATCCTTTATATTTGCAAATCAAAGTATTCAGTAGAAACTGTAGCAAAGTGGAAGAGCTGCTGCGAACACGGAGCCCCGAGGTGCTGCCTCGTGAGAGCTGTGAGGCAGATGGGGAGGATGTGTGTGTGGTTAAGTATGTGGCAGCAGACAGACCTGCATTCAAGTTCCAGTTTTGCTCCGTCCTAGTTGTGTGACTTTGGGCACTCCTCAGTTTCCTTATCTGTAAAATGAGGGTAATAATAATAGCTACCTCTGTGAGATTTAAATGTGATAGTGCATACGGAGCACAGTGTCTGATGAGAGTAAGCCCTTGGTTGTACAAGCTGTTGTGATTTTCCCATGGTCTGCAGGCTCCCTGAGGAGAAGGACTGTATATCTGGCTCATTCCTGCATCTTGTGATGAGCAAAATGCTTTAGACATAATAGGTCCTAAGTGAATATTTGTCAAATGACTTTCTAAGATACTTATGATTTCCCTCAAATCTTATGATCGATGCTAGAGAGACGAGTGGGAAAAAATGTGAAGTCACTGGCAGGGGAAAGGGAGAGGAGGTGGCTGCTTCCCCATTCAGAATCTACCTGTTGGAGGCACTCAGGTTCAAAATGAAGCTGTAAAGTCAACAAAATGGTGACATCCAGGGCTTTGGGTGATAAAGAAATTAGAGTCGCTAGTGTTTAAAGGGAAGTAGATATTGAGTAGAAGGAAGAAATAAACATGGAGTATAAAATTGTCATTTATTTGATTTGAGTAGATAAATGTCTACTAGTTCTCCCCAACAAATCTCCTCCTTTTTCACTTTCCTAAGAAACTTTCTCTACAAGCATCTGCATACTCCATGAATCATGACCTGGTGTCACATTCCACAGAGCACATGGCAGGTAAGAAATAGTCAAGCTTCCAGGAACCCTTGACTAAGTAAGTCTTCTTACAACAGGCATAGATAAGGTATAGATAAGGCAGAGATAACTTTTAACCCCTACCAACTCCCTTCTTGGGAGTGAACTTTGCCTTAAATGCCTTAAGATGACAGGATGAGCATTGAAAAAGCCAATCTACTCCACTAGCTGAGTCCTTTCATGGCATAAACGTGTTGATAATGTGGGAAATTATAATACTAGTGATGATCACCATATCCCTGACACTGAGAATATTCAAAGCATCCTTGAGTTTTTTTCAGTAGTTAGCCTTCCCCTTAGACTCTTAGAGTAGCATTTCATTGCTTCATTTTTACAGAAAGAGATATAAGTATAGAGCTGTTCAGAAACCCTTTAAAGGACACACATCATGAGTGAGTGGGTATGTAATTTACTAGCTGTGAGAACTTGAGCAGCTTATAGTATCTCTATGCCTCTGTTTTTTCATCTCTAAAATGGAAATAATAATATTCTCACCCCGTAGGGTACATAGTAACCATAGCTCATTAATACTGAGTCTTGCAGTGTTCTAAATGTGCTGTTTATGTTAATGCATTTAGTCCTCACACTCCTATGTGTAAAGTGTTATAGGTTCCTCCTGTAAAGATGAGGAAACAAAGGGCCGTGGAAGTTGTATGTTTCCCCCCAGTAACCTGAGTTACTAGTGGAGTCATAACTAGTGGAGCCAGGATTCAAGCTCTCCCTCTGTGACACTGCCTTTTACTAGGATATTTAAAAACTGTAGCCACTAACAATCGAGGACAGGTTCTCGGGTGTTTAATTCACCTTAGTCCCTGGAGTCCCTGCTCTTTTCATCCTTTTGTTTCCTCTCACACCTACCATTGCAAAATTTCTTCATTGTTAAAATGACCTTACAAATATACACAAATGCAAGAGGAGGGGGCTAGAATGGCCCATGTAGCAATGGTTTAGAGTTAGAGACATTGGTATGCTCTAATGTTTAGCTTAATGTACGTGCAGGTATTTACATAAAGAAATATTTACAGATATGTGTGTGTACATGGGTTAATATATACACATATCTCCTTGCTCTGTCTGTCAGCTGAGAAGCAGTTCTAGAAGCTGTGACACCCCAGGAAGAATAAACACACATACCATTCAGGTCTTGGTTTCTATTACCATTTTCCACCAAAAGAAGCCAAAACTCCTTAGAGAAATTGGTATTTCTAGGACTGTTGCAGGAAACATACAGAAGAGTCTGGAACATTGTATAGTGCCAGAAAGAAGGAAGTGCAAACAGACAAACAAAAGCAGCACACGATGATGGGGGTATGTCAAAGGGACCCAGGAGCCAACCAAAAGAGCTCCCGATGGCCAAAGCTGGGACAATTTCAGGAACATAATAAATAAAGTAGTATTGGATTACAACCCAAATTATAAAATGAATATCCATGAATACATACTGATAAAAATAAATGATTGAATCAATAAATGAGGAAGAGTAGACAAATCTCCCACGCAGAACAATTATGAATGATTTATGAAGACACTCCATCCTCTAGTTGGTGCAGCATAACTCCTCATTCCTTAAGTGTGGCCTGTGCACAGTGACTTTCTTCCAAAGAGCACAGTATGTAAAGGGAGAAAAAACGTAACTTTACAGTGAGGACACCTGACCAACAGTACCTCAAACCAGGCCATCTGAGTTAACAACAATAGTTGTAGGTCATGTTGATAATGTGTATCCTTAATAAGATGCAGTGAGAATGATACTTTGCCTCTGTGGTCTTCCTCGCAAAAAGCCATAGCCCCAGTTCAACCATGAGAAAAACATCAGACAAATCCCAGCTGAGGGACATCCTACAAAATACCTGGCCTGTACTCCTCAAAACTGTCAAGGTCATCAAAAACGAAAAGTCTGAGAAATTGTCAACACCAAGTGGAGCCTAAGGTGACACGATGACTAAATGTAATGTGGTGTCCTGGATGGGATCCTGGGACAGAAAAAGGACATTAAACAAACACTAAGGAAATCTGAATAAAGGATGGACTTTAGTTAACAATAATGAGTTAATATCAGTTAATTAATTATGACAAATGTACCCTAGTAACGTGAAAAGCTAATAGGGGAAACTGGTCGTGGGGTACTCTCTGTGCTATCTTTGCGATAATTCTGTAAATCTAAAACTGTTCTAAAATAAGAAGGTTGTTTTAAAAAATGAGTGAGTCTGTCGTTGCTAAAAATATCCAAATGTAGGGAACTATAGAATCAGAAATTAGGGCTGAAATAAACTTTGAGATCAAAGGAGAGGACAAAACTTCATAAAATAACCAAAATGCAGTCCTGCTATTATTTTTGCAGTCTCTTCAAAATACCTGTCAATCTCCAAGCAAAATTTCCAAGACTTGGATAAAAATATATGTGACAGGAGTGCAGAAAGGGATCCAAAGAATTGTTTCAATATAATACATATCATCTAATTCCAATCACAAAGTGAATCTTTGATCTAGCAATTCTCCTACTGAGTAGGGAGATCCCAACACCTTTTTAGGGAGTCCTCAAGGTCGAAATTATTTTTATAATAATACTAGATGATATTTGCCCTTTTCATTCTTATTCTCTCACAAGTGTAGGATTCAGTTTTCCAGAGATTACAGAATGTATGATATTACAGCAGATTAATGTAGAAACAGATATAAGAATCCAACTGCTTTCCATTAAGCCAGATATTAGAGAGAGTGCAAAAATGCAAAACAAAGCCACCCTCATTATTTTGTTTTGGATAATATAGCTATTTTTTATAAAATGTGCTATTATGTTAACATGTAAAGATTGAGAACTACTTAGTGACCAGTTTGCTCTTTCAGCTTTAGGACATTTGTTACTCTGAGGTCACCTTGTGTCTTAACCCCTCCCGTGTTTTGAGACTTTCTTACCTTTTGAGTTTATGGAAGTGAAGTGGCAATTACGTTCCCAGCCTCCCCCGCAGCCAGGGCAGGAGCAGTTACCTTAGGTTCTGTCAACCACCTGTATGCACTTGAGCCTTAGAATCTGAAGCGAGTGAGGTGGGGCCAGGAGCAACTCTGTGATGGAAGCTGATGTGGCAGGGAGATGAGGTCCTGGAAGCAGGAGTCCTGGTGGCACCTCCTTTGTCCACTGTTAGCGGTGTCGACGGCACAAACTGCAGCATAGAATCCCGTGTTCTGACAGTAGAGGTGTATTCACCTGAACGATCTACAGTTGTGACTTTGGACATTGCTCCTGCTTATCTTGTCCTGACCCTGGTTCTCCAGCCCGGATCTCTAGTCTATGAGCTATACAATATCCTTTAAATTAATTCCTTTTCAGCATCAATCATCCAGAGCTGCTTAATCGTTTGCAATTAATAACTCTGGCTGATCCTATCAAAAATTGGTTTCTTAGTTACCTTCTGTAGTTATATATCTTGAACTCTTTTAACATCGGCCTTTCTGAAATTCCACAAATAAACCATGGTTAATTAAAGGAAAGAAAAAGCAAAATAAACTTACCTTTTACTTAATCTGTTATAGAAAACAAGCAACTACATAAATAAATTAAAATGTTTCGCATTTTGAAAGATAAAAAAAAAAAGGTTGGCCTTCTACTCCAGCTATAAATTTATACCAAAATTTTGAAATTGAGATCCAACTTTCAACCAGGAGACTGTAAGATTTTCGTTGTGTTACTTTCCAGTTATGCAATTTCTATAAAACGCGCAAAAGGCTCTGATGACGCTATGCCATGTGCTTAGTTCATTATAAATCACTTCAAGTACCTCCAGCCGTTCTGAGCCAATCAAAACAGAAATGTTCTAAAACATTTGAGAGTATCTTGTTTTATAGAGTGCTTAAGAAAGGCATGGAAAGCACACTTGATTTCAAATGTACCAAATTATCCAGAAAGGATTTTGGAACTGGTTCCTATTAGGTTACTTTTCGTTATTATTTAACGTGATATATAAAATATAATGCTTTTCTATTTGAGCTTCTAAGGCCCGAAATGGTTCTCCCTTCTACAATTTTACAAGAAAATTTTAAAATATTTTTATTCTGGTCACTTTCTTGCTAGACTTCAAAGGTGAAAAGCATGTGGGCCCATTAGGCCTTTCAGATCTTCCCATCTCATACTAACTCAGTTTATTAGGGACTTAAATTAATTTTGACCAGAAAAAGCATCTTCTTCTACCATTGAAATACTCGCTCAGATTAAGATCCTTTGAAGTAGTGTCTTGAAATAATTTAGAGAAAACATACGAGGGAAGCAACCCATCGCTTCTTCCTCTCATGCTCTTTGATTGTCCAGGTTTGAGTTTAGGGGTTCTTGGATCTGGATTCTGATATTTCCACAGTGAACTCCTCAGACGAAAAGTTTGTTTATAGCAGTCAACAGAAAAGTGAAAACTATCACTTCCCAGCTTGAGAACAGGTTGAGAAATCAAAAAGCGGGAACAGGTAATGACCAATGATAACGTATTACTTACAAGTCTAAATTGGGTGCATCTTTTAAAATATGAGGTTTTTGAGCACTTTGCAGATGATTATCTCGGTGTACCTGAGAGAAGCTGCATAAACATAAAATCATGTCTTTGTGTCTTCCTGTCTGTCACCCAGGGCATTTGTCTTTTTCTTTACTTGCAAGAACAGGAAACGGCAGAAATAGAGATTTGATCAGTTCCCATTCCTCCAGTGGGCCTCGCTCGGTTTAACCAAGGCCGACAGCGCATTTATATTTGGCCAAATAAATTACACAACTTATCAGAGGAGGCTAGTTTGTGTAGTTTTTAATTATCTTTTAGTCTTCTGGGCCTTGAGTTCTTCTCACTATTAGGTCTATCTCTGAGAAGGTTGCTCTTTCAAAGTAAAAATAGGCAATACCTTTGAGGCAGTTTCCATTACTCACTGACCTAGAAAAATCCCCTTCTAGTGGCTCAGTCCTAAGCGGGTCTAAAAAGCTGCTAGGCCAGTCATGCATGCTGAGTGTGGCACAGGCTATATTAATATTAATAGCACCGGAAGTCTTACAGCATTTTAGAGTTGATATAGAGCTTTCACGTGCAATATTTTATCTGAGCCTCAACAATCCTGAGATTATTGTAAACAAGGCTAGAATTATCTCATTTTACAAATGAGAAAAGAGACTCTGAGAGTGACTTTCCCAACTGAAGTCATGGCTCAGTATAGGGCTGAAGACTGTAGACCCTTCGGGGCCACCCCTAAGAGAGAGAACTATCCAGAGAGCACAATTATCTGACCTACTTTCTCTCCTCTCCCAACCCCACCCATTTTCTGAAACAGTATAGGAGGTCCTACAACTGTGCAACCATAGACAATGGGGAAGAAGGGAGGATGCAGTTTGTCAAGAGGACCCAAAGTCCAGATGGAACTCCAGGCTGAGCCCACAGCTATCTTACCAG
This sequence comes from Equus asinus, assembly GCF_041296235.1. NCBI lineage: Eukaryota > Metazoa > Chordata > Mammalia > Perissodactyla > Equidae > Equus > Equus asinus. The sequence goes on from NC_091793.1 coordinate 131,686,777, forward strand.
TAGCCACGTGCAGCACTACGAGCCCTGAAGTCACCCAAAACCTAGTGTTCACTTCTCCTCCACTGGCTGGGCCATGCTCACTCCTTGCTGGTGCCCTGGATTGTCTGAGGCAGTTTTGGGTGGGGAATTAGGAAAATCAGGAATGATTTACCGCCTAAAGTAATAAGATTTAGCACAAAACTAGGAATTCCAAACTAACAGCCAAAGTTCAAGGAAGATATTTAGGAGAAAGAAGCACAACTTCTTAAAAGTTGACGTTTCTGTAGTGAGACTATATAAGTACAAAGGATTAATGTTTTTGTAGTGAAAAGACAGGTAAAGCATGGTAATACTTTTTTGTGCAAAATGCTATGTGTGTCATTTCGTTTAATTCTTGAAACACAACCTTGATGTAGCCATTATTATTCCTGTTTCTCAGATGAGGAAACTCAGGCTCAGAGAACGTGAGTGACCTGCTTGAGGTCATGCAGCCAGAAGTGCAGACAGAATTGGAACTCAGACAATAAATCCCATGTCCTTTTCAATATAGCACACTGCATCGTAAGTAGTAGGTTACCTGTTCTCATGTTTTACTTCCATTTATGTCCCATCTCCATAACTCATCATACAAACGAGTTTCTTTTACTATAGTGGAAAGCTACTTATCTGCCAGTTGAAGGAACAGGAATACGCAAAAAACCCTTCTGAGAAGCGGAGTAGATGTTACAACAAGCGTTCATATATAAGAAGATTCTCTTTGGCAGTGATTTTGTCTTTTATGTTTACTCTGTAATTATTTTGGATGTTATAAGACTTCAATGATAGGATGCTGCAGAGGCTTTCCCTCTGATCTTCCCATGACTGGCTGCTCTTCCACCTTCAGTTCTCACCTCAAATGTTACATCCTCTGAGAGGCTTTCCCTGTCCATCGCTGCTCTCTTTGTAGCACTTTTTATCATAATTAATAATTATGGATTTATATGTTTACTGCCTGTCTTCCCCATGAGATTATAAACTCCCCAAAGATAGGAAGCATGTCTGCTTTATTCAGCAGTGTTCCCCCAGCACCTATCATGGTGCCTGGCACAAAGTAGCAACTCAATAAATGTTGATTGGCTGGATAGATGGATAGATGGAGGGGACAGATGAGTGAATCATTCCCAGAAGAGTTTCCAAAGGGATCTGAAGAAATAGGTAATTTGGTCATCTCATCTAGGGAATGCTGGATTGCTTTTTGGACTGGGGTAGGTCAGTCACCTTGTCCTTACAAACAGGCCTGAGATCTGATGACTTCCCAAAGACAATACACAGGAACTGTGAGGTCAGTCCACTGGGACAGAAGCGGAAAGGGAAGTAAACATACTAAGCACTTACCGAGTGCAAGGCAATGTGCTAGATACACATTGTCTCATGAAAAGGAATTCCTTCTATTTTACAACTGAAAAAAGTGACACTCAGACCGGCGAGGTTGCCTAAGGTCATGCACCAAGTAAGTGGCAGAGCAAGGATATGGAGCTAGATTTGTCATATTTCAAAGACTATGCTTTTTTTTTTTTAAGCAAATTCACTTTACTTACAATTTTTTCTTGGCCTATAACTTATGTACAAGAATTGCTCGTATTTTAAGTGTATAGCTTGATAAAATCTAAATATGTATACCTCCTTGTAACTGCCATCCAGGTAAAGAAATAGGACATTTTAGCCCACCAGAGGCTCCCTGACCTTCTCTCAGTCAATATTCCCAAGGCTACCACTCTTTTGACTTCTGGCATCGCAGGTTCCTGTTGCCTGTTTTTAAACTTTATCTAGATGGAATCTTACAATATGTCCTCTTTCGTGTTGGAGCTTTTTTTGTCTGCAAGACTCATCCACGTTATTGCTTGCAGCAGTAATTGATTCCTTTTTTTTATCACTGTCATATTCCAGTGAATTAATATAAACACAATTTATTTATTTATTCTACTGTTGATGGACATCCGCATTATTTCCAGTGTTTGTTATTAATAAAGTGTATGAACCATCTTGAACGTGTGTTTTGGTGAATACATGCACTCATTTCTGTTGGGTACGCACTCTGAAGTGAAATTGCTGGTCACAGCTATGCTCATGTGTGGCTTTTATTAATCCTTCCACTTTTTCCAAAGTGGTTACATCAATTTACACTCTTACCAGAAATGGAGGGAATTCTCATTGCTCTACATCCTTGCCCACTGTTGCTATCATCAGTCCTTTTAATTTTAGCCACTCTGGTGGAGGAAGGCCATGCTTTTATAAACTATGCCTTGGTGCCTTATCATGTGGGTCATGAGTCTTTGGCAATGGAAAGACCAAGAGTTTGCTTCTGATGGAGCTGACATGATACTATTCCCAGGCCTCCAGTGTTGCAGGAAAATGAGGATCTCATGTCTGGACACACAGTGGGTGAAAAAGTGGAGACTTCCCAATGGATAGAACAGACTCTAACAACTGGCTCATGAATGTGCTTGAGGCAAATGGACCCACTGAGAGAGAAATGGGTCACAGCATAAGGGAGAACTTTCCCCTCTTTGGTCAAAGCCCCAGAGACTTCCAGCAGACGGGTGAATAAGGCCTCATCAACGCCAGTCCACGTTTTGAACCCCAGAGCAGGACTCTTTTAGGTAAGGAAGTGCCCGCCTCATGTAGGAGGTCAGATGTCAGACATCACATTTTGACACCACAGTCACCATATTACGAGCACTTTCTGTCTGCCAGACATAGTGCTTCATACTTTAGAGAATGCAATAGTTAGGACTGTTGGGTTGTAAATAACAGAATCCAACCTGATTATGAATAAAGATTAATTTATTTAAAGGATAGTTCTTTATTCTGAGATTGCCCTTCTTTTCTGGTAGGAGTTAAAAAATTTTATTCCGTTTTATATAACAATGATAAGAGTGGAAGATAATTGCTAATTGTTCTAAGTAAATGTTACACGTAAAGCTCACAAGCTAAGCCATTCCTCTGTCCCCACCAACTAAATTTTTTCTTTTGGGTTGTTTATGGGGCTGAATTTTATTGCCACACGACACCCAGGTGGGAAAGCTACTGCTCCTCACCATTCTCTATAACGGGCATTTTCAACTTTTTATCCAACAAAAGCCCTCAGGTTCTCATCAATATCCTATGGTTTTGCATTTTTTTTTTTTAAAGATTGGCGCCTGAGCTAACATCTGTTGCCAATCTTCTTTTTTTCTTCTTCTCCCCAAAGCCCCCCCAGTACATAGTTGTATATTCTGGTTGTAGGTCCTTCTGGCTCTGCTATGTGAGATGCTGCCTCGGTGTGGCTTGATGAGCAGTGCTAGGTCCACACCCAGGATCTGAAGCAGCAAAGCCCTGGGCTGCCAAGCAGAGCACATGAACTTAACCACTAAGCCATGGGGCTGGCCCCTCAACATCCTTTTTATTAATATAGCAAGAATGGTAGGTGAGCTTGTATGACAGTGATACAATATTATTAACTAAAGTTCATGCTTTATTGAGGTTTCCTTTCTATTTACCTAATGTCCTTTTTCCATTCCAGGATCCTATCTAGGATACCACCTGACACTTAGTCATTATGTCTTATTAAGCTCCTCTTGACTGTGACTGTTTCTGTGTTTCTCCGATTTTTCTTCATTTTGATGACCTTGATAGTTTTGAAGCGTCCAGATCAGATAATTTGTAGAATGCTCCTATATCGGAATTTGTCTGTTTTTCTCATAGTTGAACTGGGGTTATGGATTTGGGGAGGAAGACCAGAGAGGTAAAGTGCCTTTTTTATCACATCATATACAGGAACATCCTATCCACATGATTTATGACTGTTGATATTGACCTCGATCTGGCTGAGGTAGGGTTTGTCAGGTTTCTTCACTGTAAAGTTACTCTTCTCCCCTCCCCCATTCTGCGCTGTGGTCTTTGGAAGGAAGCCACTGTGGACATCCCACATTTAAGGGTGGAGCACCTACATACATTACTTGAATTCTTCTGCACGGAAGATTTGTCTCTTCTTTATTTATTAAATTTTCAATCGTTTATTTATCAATAAGGACACATGGATATTTATTTTATATTTTGTGTTATAATCTGATACTACTTTATTTTGTTGCTCAAATTGTCTAGCTTTGGCTAGTAGAGATCTTTCAGTTGCTCCTGTATCCCTCTGACATACTCCCATCATTGGGGCTTTCTTCTTTAAAAGTACTTCCTTACTTTCCAGCACCACAAGATGCTCCAGGCTCATCTTGTATATTTCCTAGAATCAGCCCTTTCTCCAAGGAGTAAGGCTAATTTTTGAAATACGATTTTATGTTTTAACTAAGGGCCTTAGCTCAAGACAGGTCAAAGTCAGCTAGGAAACATTAGTTTACTAGCGTGTACGTGTTCAACCACCACCACACCCAAACTGTGTGGCTAGTTAGAAAAGATCTGTACACACACTCCAGCCACAAAGCTATTGGCATTCCTGCTTGGTTCCAAGATTCAGACAGCCTGTTATCTTCATTCCTCCTTAAACATTGTTATGAGTGATATAACAGACAGGTTAATTGCAGCTGAGAGAAAACAAACCCAAACATTTTAGCTCCAAATCATCATTGGCATTGTACAAGGAAGAGGATCTGATGATCTGGACATTGCTTTTCAAACCAGCGAGTGCACAGCCCAGGGTACACAGCATCCAGCGAAGGAACAGGCAAAATCAAAGTGCTATCTTACTGGACCAGTAAATTTAATATTTGGAGAGTCAGGGACCAGTTGTTATTTAACGCTAAAGGGGAATAATTTCTCTTTTCAAATTAAAACCAAGTTTGATGATATATGTAAGTTTTACTTAAAAGTAAATGAAGCATACAAATAATTTTGTATTGCTAGGGCTAGCTTCAAGCTACATTTCCATATTTGGAGGGTCCTCTATCACTATTGGTGATTTGATGCAACATTTAAGAAATGTTGACATGACTTCCTAATAGAAATTGGAGTAAGAGTAAATTATCACTAATTGGTGAATAATTGTTTAGGCAACAGTTAAAAACAGTTTATTTTGTTGTTTTGTTCTTGGAAACCAATCATTCAAGAATAGAATTTGCCTCCGGAGAAATGTATAGGTCTTCCCCATTCTCCCTCACTCCATCCCAAAAAAAGAATTGCTAGTCTGGATTGGTCAGTTTCAGGAACCCAGATGTGGGTCTCCTTCCCTTTTGGAATTTCATCACTTGAGATTTCTCTTGCATTTCCAGGCCGTGAGGCTGGAAGGTAATGGGAGCTGCCCAGACTTGGTCAGATCTGGCCATCTAGTTTTTGGGCTTTCCTGTTTTTCTGGATACATCAGTAGTAGTTTCCATTGAGAGTCTACTCTGTCCTGAGAATCGTAGAATGGGCAATCTGGACCAGCTCCAGATTCATATACTATGTATCCAGATTCATATATCAACATATTCTCTTACTTCTCTTTATTGGCTGGCTTTGTCTTCTGAGAACTTGCCTTTCCCTCTACATAAAATGAAAAGAATCAAGCTTTGAGTGTGGGTTTAGGAAGAAATAGGTGTAGGAAGCCTCTTGACCTCTTTTGATCTCTTTGGAACTGACTCTACTTACTGCAAAAGATATCCTACATAGGGTTTAATTGAATTCAAAGGAGATTGCATTGCACATTGGGGCAAAAGCCTGATAGTAATAAAAAGCAGGTCTTGGCTTTGAGCTCAGGAATTTAATTTGGGGGTGGAGGCAGGGAGAGGGATGTGTTGGCAATGTCAAAACAAGGTTCAAGAATTTGGATTTGGGGTCCATCTTCCAGTGCCAACTGAATACCAACTAGACATGAATCATTACACTACCCAAGTATTTTGTGTAGCAAGAGGTAGTATTTTGTAACGTTATTATAAATAGTCAAAGAAATATATACTGTTCCAATGATTTGTTCTTTGGAAAATTGTTTTTCCTTTCTAAATGAACATGCAGTGACTAAAAATCTTTTGAGAGGACCTATAATAACGGGGCAAATAAAATGTGTGAAACTCATTTCTATCAATGTAAACATTATATCTTTATCAGATGTTCTTGTTTCAATTTATTGTCCTGATTCCAAAGTTCACTTTGGTTGACAAATGGAATACTAGTCAACCTAGGATCTATTTAGAAGGAAGTATCTATTTAGAAGGAAAAGAGCCATTAATAGGTAAACATTTTTGATCAAGAAAAAGAGGAAAGTATGAAGAAAAAGCTCTTTTCCATTCCTTGATAAAGAAGTTAAATGCTTTTTGGTTAAAGGATGAAATGAAAAAACATCAAGAAAGACTTCCTGGGGGCGATTAGCAGGATAGCGGGAATTATGCATTGGTAAAACATTCACTAATTAAATGGGTTTCAGGTTTTATCAAAAGAATATAATGAAGACAGATAAATTTATCATAATAAAAGCACATTGAGGCCAAAGGTTATAGAGGGAATGTTATGATACAAAAACCAGGAAGTCAGTGCCATGGATGCAATCTCTTGCTCTTCCCTTTCAACAACAATGTCTAACTTTGGTCAGTTATAGAGGGCGAGCCTTTGCTTTAACTGCTGTGATGTGATATATGAAATTCTTTTCTAGTCTAAAAGACAGAATAAAGAATTTAATGGCACATCTGTCCCATGAAATCTTGACAGGGATCCTCTTAACTCATATGAATTAACATGGGGTGGTTTTCAGAAAGATACTGGTAAGCACAGATCATTTTCAAGCACACCATTTAGTGACTGTCTGCCCTCATATATTTGCCTTTCTCCTTTCCCCATCGCTTCCTATTAACTGCCATGTCTCAGTAATATTTTATTTATTTGGTCAATTCATTTACGCTCCCACTAAAGTATAAAAGATAATGTTATTGATTAAATCAAAGGTTCCAAACTGGTGGACTGCAAGGCAAATTCAACCTATAGACATGTTTACTTTGATCCACCTAGATTAAAAAGATATAGAAATATCACATAAAAATTTAAATTTCTGGGTTTCTCTTGATAACTGAGATTTTTCAACAGTAGACCTGAATTTCATGTGACTAGGATCTGCTGGAGCCAAATATTAGAATGCCCCCTTTAGGTAAATCCCATCACTCTCTTTTGCTTACACCCAGCCAGTTTCACTCATTAAATACTACTTGGCCCCTGTAGGCTTGTGAATATGTGAGCCCTGGATTAGACTGGTGTGGGTGGTAGTTGTGGTGTGCATATGTGTCTATGAAGTAAGCATTCAACCAAGATGGCTTAACAAATAGTCCAACCCAAGTGAGTTAAGAGATTGTGATTTGTGTTAATTCATTTCTTCATCATGAATCGGTGGCCTATCAAACAGTAAAATATCCTTTTAGAGATAAACTAAATAGATTTCTAATTACAACTATTATGAAAAGAGAACTTCCTGTATCTACAAAGCTGAATACCAATCCCATGAGACCTGTATCCCTACTTTATTTTCTTTCCTTTTGGGTTTTTTCTTCCCCAAACGTGTCACAGAAAAGTCAGAACATATTTTTTTAAAGAAGATTTATTTTGGATTAAGTGATTTCATGATGCAACATGGTTTTAAACAAAAATAGAGATCAGTATGAAAATAAAACAAATTGTACACATTAAAATATCTTTCCCTCAAAGCATTTTGGAATCATAAAAAAATACAACACAAAAGTCAGGGGTTCAGGTGAGGATAAGAATACAGACTTTCCAGAAAACAAACAACTAGTATACATTTCAAAGTCCCAGGGTCCATTTAATACCACCCACAAATCATTTCCAGGATGTCAACAATCTGCATTATTTCCTTTGAAAAAAAAAAAAGATGAAAATTTAAATATCAGGTGAAATGAGAGCTGTATAATCTTAATGCCAAATAGCAAATACCTCCCATTATTATTCTCTATTAAAAATCATACTGAATAAAGATGATGCCTAAATCAACTCAACAAAAATAAAAACAAAGCTTTTAACTGTGATACATGGTGTAGACACACAATGGGTGGAGTTGGTGAAAAGAAATGGAAAGGCTTAAAAAAATACACCACCTGTGCTCTGCTGAAATCTTAGAAATAAATGTGTTTTTTTTTTACAGAGCCTTAATATTAAAAAGTAAGCATTATTATAAAATTAGATTAATACTTTCAGTAAGAGGCGAGAGAGATGCATGTATTTTTATTTATTTATTTTGGAATGCCTGCATCCCTATTATAAAAACATGTCATCTTATGCACTTTCCAACATATTAACAGCCTCAGATTTTATTTACGAGACCATATAAAGAAAAATAGGCTGTAATAACATCTTTTAGAGCATTAAGGTCCTAAAAGAACATTCAGTTCTGTATGTTTCCTGGTTAATCCTTCCCAGGTATGTCTTGAACATTACCCATCCTTAGTTTACAGGAGGTGATAGTAACCAGAAGTTTACTGATGGTTCCTTCCCCACATCAGTAAGAGCTAATTCAGTTTGAATCATACAACATACCTATCAACACGCCTCAGGGTTGTAATACCTCAAAAGAAAGTTGGATAGAAACATATCACCTGCCCAAGGCCACTAGATGTAAAAAAATCACATATAAATTTAATTTTCGGTGTTCCTCAGAAACCACACAACTAGGGCCTTCCAATTCTGCTGATCTGTTGGATCACGGAAGCCAAATAAACTACCTCGCAGATTAAATCTAAGCAAACGTGTTTTCAGTCTTGATTAACTTCCTGAAAAATTGGAAACCCTGATTAGGTCTCCATTTGCAATTCAGTAATCTGATTCTTAGGTGTTCGCTTTCTAGATTAACAGGGAACATTGAAGTTACCATTAGAAACCATGAAAACGTCCCAAAAGCTATTCTAATGTCGATGAATGTCTGCTAAAAAAACAAATTAAGCATAATAAATATGTCAGGCAACCCCCCCTCTACTTCACATACAAAGTTCAATAATAGTAACAATAATTCTTAAGTTAAAAAGAATCCACAACATAATTTATTGCTAAACTGTCGAATCTCCTGATTAAGCTGTGGTTAGCTTTAATATTTCGGGACTAAATTCTGTTTTGCAATACAGAAAATGTTATCAATCTTCTGAAGTTATAAAATGAGGGTATTTCCTACCAGGTAGATTATTAGGCAATGAATGCCCTCATTGGGCAGCACGGCATCCTCTTCTCAGTCAGAAACCAAATTGAAGTGTAGGTTCCTACCCCACCAGCAAGCCCTAAGATGATCCTTCCACCCTTGTTTTAACTTTCCCGCTGCTACAGTCCTGTCTTTACCATCCCTGTACCCCTTCTGGCCCAGACAGCTGTGATATGGGTCCCTCACACACACTCACTCTGTACCTTGTGCCAGCCCCTCGGAATGCAGTTACCTCCTGAATCTTGACAGTTGGTCAATAATTAGCATTACATTCTCGGGGGGAGGCACAACTGCTGGGCTCCCCAGCTCTGCTTTTTGTGTTTATCAGCCTTCTGGTGGACAGCAGTTGGCCTTAAGCCACAACTGAGAAAGCTTTCCTGTCTCTGGCATTCCTTTGCCTTTGTGAGAGAAAAAAAAAATCTATCTGGAGAACACAAACTAGAAAGGTAATAGGTTTTGCAAACTTAGCAATTAATAGTGACATTCTCATTCATTTAAACTCAAATTTTATGGAAGGAAGGTGTCAATGATCCAGTGTTTTCACTTGTCAACTAGATCAGAAAGCAGCTAAGAGAGAACAAAAGGGCCTGAAACTCAGACTCAGTTTGGGATTGGGCCACATTCTTCATTTGCATGTTTTCACTATGCGGGGTTACAGGGACCTTTTAGTGATGGTATAGCATCATTTCACCTGCCTTGGGCATTTCCTGAATGGGGTTAAATTGGAAAGACTTTTGGACTCTTCATTATAAGATGTTTGCCTTAGTTAGAAGTGGTCAAATCGTAAGCACAATTTGTGCAGAAAGAAAGAAAGAAAGAAAGAAAATGGACGAATGTGAGGAGGACAGAGTGGAAAAGAGAACGTGCAGTGGTTCCTTCATCCACATCCCTGGAACTCAGCTATTAGGACTTTCTAGAATCCATCCTTATTAAAAATTAAACGAAATAAGGCTTCTGATTAAAGTGTTTTCATTATTTTGCTTCCAAATAATATTTGAGAAAACTAAACGACTACACTATATAAATCCATGAAAAACCATCAAATTTTGTATTCCATTTTTAATTTCCCATAACAAGTGGTAAAATGCAAGTATTAAGTCTATGAGGAGTTTTTCCATGAATATGCTAATTTCTTCATGGATTTTTCAGAGGGTGTCACTTCTTAAGAGCGTTTGAAAAAATGAGAGTTTGGGTAGATGAAGCATCTTGCAAAATTCACTGTACGTGGAATATGATGGTAGAAACATTAGTCTCCACATTTCTCGAGATGAAACCTAGAATTGTCACTATAAAGTACTGAAACTGATCTCACAGCCATCCAGGAAAATCAGCCTCAACTCAAACGGGACTTGATACCTTCTGCCCTACAAAGCACGTGAGGAGCAAGAGACAATGTACCTGAAAGCACTTTGAACTCTAAAGCGTTATACAAACATATGCTACCATTACTGTCAATCATCTGAATGTAGTTTTACCACTTCTGATTGTTATGCAGGTGAAGCAGATTTTCCTTCATTTATTACAAAATTTCTACTAAATTATAAACACAACATACGCTAGAAAATTGAGACCGTACTTCTTTAACCAAGATCCATTCATTTTGTGCACAAGAAAATCTGACCCCAGAAGTGGGGTGGGCTCAAAGACTGGGATTTTTCACACTGAAAACTGAAGGTACACTGCAGAGCAGACGAAAGGAAACAGGGAAACTACTAAACTTAATTTTGGCATTTCTTCGATAATTTGAAGATCCTGAGTTGCTCCTTCATGGTTCAGCTCCCCACCTGCACACTTTAAACCCTCGTTTGTAAATGCACCTTGGGCTTCAACACTTGATCAGTATCGACACACATGTCATTAGTTACCAACAGAAAGAGCATTTATATTTTGGATTTTTTTTTTTTTTTTTTTTGCCACAGTATCTCTCATATATAAAGCCTTCAGTGGATCTCCCAGACGGAGCGAGATGTTCTCTCCTCATTCCTTGATTGTAGAACATATCAAATTTTACGGAAAATACTTTTTTGAACCTTGGTGTCTACTCCACTAGACTGTGAGCTTCTCAAGGGGAGATTTTGAATCTTGTAGTTCCATCATCAAACACAGTGGCCGGCACAGAGTGAATGCCAATAACGTGTCTCTTCTCTCATTTAAGAGACTTTCTGCAAACATATATGATGTATCATGACTGTCTTTTAGACTATAAGACAGTAGAGCATAAGCATCACTTATGAATTTCTTAAACAAGACAAGACCATACAGCCAAGTTATCTAGGTCCACAGTCCAGAAGAAAATATTTATGGATATTTCTATTTGTAGAGGACATTAAAGTCTAATTTAGTCTGTGGAAATGCTATTCAATATTTTATATAGTTACTATTGGATTTTTTTGTTTCACTAATGAAGAATAATAGATCAGGTATGATGGTGATCTGATACGCTAAGTACATCTTTGATAATTCCCAATTCGGAGAACAGTGGCAACGAAACGATTACACTGTTATTTGGGAAGTTCAATGCCTCAGCAAAGAACTATATTTGTTAGAAATAATTACAGACACGTTTTATTTCAAATCTCTTTTACCTAACAATGTGGGTTATGGTAACAAAGTATCACAAACCGAAATGAAGGCTAACATGGTCTATGAATGTATTTTTGAAAGAAACGCAACCTTCTATATCAGCTGCTTAGAGAATGCTAGCTCTGAAACATCTTAGATACCATCAAAAATGTATTTTTTAAAAAAGTATATTACATTATTTTTCCTGATAAGGAAAAAAATGCAAACAAGTAAAAATAGTTTACAAAATTAAATATATACTTACATTCATGATCAGTAAGTACAAACTAACATTTCCAATTAAAGTTGTTTTTTCTCTTCACTTTTCTTATGGTTCCATTACAGTGCACAGATAAATCTTCCTTTCTTATTTCCAGATTTCTGTAACCATTTTTTTCGGAACATTTCCCCACACTTCAGTATCTGCCTTTCGTGCAGGAATGCAACACGAGTGGTATTCCTCTTGAGGGTCCCAATAGTAAACATAGCTTAACCAACAGGAGAGCAATCAGTTCTTACAACCACCTATGAAAACCATGCATATGACCTCTATAAAGTGTAAGCTTGCCAACATCCCATAATAGGAATTCCATGGCTACTCATAAATATAATTCTCAAAGAAGTAGTTGGGCAATGCCTGTAAAACCAGAGGCTGGCAAACCAAATGTTAATCCAAGGCTTTTATTACCCACAATTTAACTTTACTCTGTTGAACATCTGATTAGTTATGGCCATAAGTCAAGAAATAAACAGTGATGTGGAGGAACCCCCAAAACAATAAAAATGAAGGACACCCTCTGATAAAACTGAGCGGAAACAACATTAGTGATGTCATGCAGTTTCTGAGATACCATAGAAAAATTGTTTCTCAACATTGATAAGAAAATTATGCATCAGTGAAAATGCAAGCTTAGAAATATAGGACTGAGAGTTTCAATTTGTAATGTCTTCATTGATAAGGGAAAATGGAATTTTTATTACTAAAGAGAGCTGATCTTGGGTGTTGCAGATGGCTCCATAACTGAGCTTAGTGTTTCATGATGCTGTACAAATAAAAAGCAGTGGGGGAAATACGAAATATCTGTATTAAATACCATCCTGTAAAGTATTTGATGGATGGAAGAGAGTCTAATGCATTTTAAATAAATGCACATCATACTATCACATATAGTGAGTCTTAAAAAATTATTACTTAGATGCACAGTCCTTGTAGTGTAGACATGGCACTGTGAAGGAAGATTGATTTAGAAGCTGTTTTCTATTATACTTGTCAAGTGATGGAATTGCTTTTAGCCATATTGTATTGTCCCTTCAACTTTGGTACATTCAGTGCAAAATATTTCGGGGAATTTTTTTGTACCTTTATAAAAATAAAAGGCCCTTTTGTTCCCTGGAGAGTGCTTAAAAGGATACGTACTAGCATGATGCCCGAGTAAGCATGGAACGTGAAAATGGAACAGGTGATACGTACAGGATGATAGGTAGGTTCTTATATACATCTTAAAGAACATAAGGAACCTATAAAAAATAAACAAAACTCACTGTGTACTTTTTCCTGATATGCTGTGATTAATTGCTAGTTATTTTAAAATTGTTTTCATGCATTATAAAGCATAAACTCTGTCATTAGTAATTCATTGTATAACAGTTTGTCTTCAGCCAAAATTACATACATATCACTTTGCATATACATTGTCACAGACCACCTTATTGCAAATCTTTAAAGTTACCTCATATTGACTTGGTTTCATTTTCACTCATGTTCCTTGAAAGCTGAAACCTATGGTGCACACCATGCAGGCACTCATAAGCAAGAAAATGAATATTGTTATAATTTAGGGCTTAAATGAATATACTTTCAGGAAATATATTTGTTTTTATTATATTATTTAACTTGCACTAATTTGGAGATTGGGCCAAGTGCTGCCAGTTTGGCTTGAACCACGTTCAAAGATTAAGTTTCAAGATTCTCCTGAGTCCCTCAAAGTGACCGTGGAGCTGATCGTGTACAGGTCCATCTTTGTCTTGGAACGAAACAAATGGAAAAAGTTTGGCAGTCAAGAACTGTTGATTGAAAGACTGTTGGGTTGTTCCCTGGGCATCAAGCTCACCCAAATCCTTCCAGGAGGACCCATCGCCACTATCCAGCCCCCAAATGAGACAGAGCACGTGTTCCTGGAAGGTAACAGCACTCAGCTTTACTCTAACGGAAGTGTACTCTTGAAACTTCCCATGGTCAGCCATTCTTCTAGAGGGCAGCTCCTGACATCGCCTGTCCATCCGGAGCTGGACATTGTGTGTCCAGGTCACTCAAGTCCAAAGGTACTGGTCTCTTCGACTGCCGTCAAGAGTTTTTCATAAAGCATGGAGAAGGATGGGTACGGGGGGAGATCCAGACGGTTGAAACAAGTGTGAGCTCTGCAAACAGAATCAGTACATAGTTTAGATGCTGTGAGCGAAACAAGATTGTGTGTGTGTGTGTGCGCGCGTGCATGCTGGTCTTTCATAGTCAAATTGATTTGTGGCCAATTTTCACACTCCTTTTGGAAAAAACTTGAAAACATTTTGACTTAAAAAATTTAGAATCGAATTTCTCTAAGGAAAATGGGATATTTAAAAAATATTTTCTTTACATTTTCACGACCATTTACAATCCATATTACACACATATTACTATTTCTTTAGTTGTCCAAGAATTACAAAGGCAAGTTTGGGTTTTTTCGTTTCTCTTTTGATGTTGGATTTTTTTCTAAAAACAAGATGTGAATATAAGCTCTTGCAAAGGGGTTCATTTTCAGAGTTGCCATGTGTCCAGAAGTCTCTCTGATCATCTATGGTTTTGAATTTTTTCATTTTGTTGGGCAAAGAAGAGCACCAACTGTCTCTGGAGACCCGCCTCCTGGCGTAGAGTCCTGGGAAATTCCCTGGCTGGACTTCCCTGTCGAAGTCAGTAGACCATTGTTGCTTCTTTGAATCCTATAATCTGCTTTCTCCTAATTCATAATGCAAAATAATGGCCATTTAAATCATTACATTAAGTATTCTTTTTTAGAAATGCTCCCCCTTTTGCCAAGACAGGAAAAAAATATGCTTTCCTGTTATTTGCACCCGAATCACAATAAAAAACAGACAGTCTCTAAATAGTACATCTTATCAGGAAGTAAATCTGCACTTTTGACATGGAATGGGAAGCATTTACTCTGAATGTACAACAGCTTGTTTGTGGGAGCTAAATAACTTTGACTTTAAAAAATGCTCCTGAATTAATATGAAATTTTTAGGGGTTATGATTAGTAAAGGACTATTGTGACAAAGTCACATGTTTAAAGTTTCCTTCTTATACATCACTTTACTACTTATGAAGTAAACAGCTGTATTCCTAGATGGAGGGAGCATCATGGGAGGATCGAGGTGTGGAGTCGGACACACTTGGGTTTGAAGTCCGGCTCTACCAACCAGCTGTGTGATCTGGAGTGAGTTACTAAAACTGAGCCTCAATTTCTCACCTGCAAAATGGGAATAATACCATTTGTCTCAGAGGATGAGAGGATTAAATGAAATAACAGAAACATGCTTAATGCAATGCCTGGCTCATAGTGTCTGACCAATTAACACGGGGTGTACTGTAAGCTACACTTAATTACCATCAAAAAGATTTACTTTAATTGCCTTCATTAAAATGCCAAAAGATAATAATGCCCCATGGAAACTATGAGATAACAAAGAGATAATAAAGCAGGTGTGTGGCCACATGGCTTATTAGAAACAGGGATGCGAAAGGGCTCTGCTATACTATTATAAGAATACCAGTTTTAGGACACAGATGATACTGGCTCAGAGTTTATGACTCTTCTTATTACAAACTCTGGAATATATGGGGGGAAATCATTTAATTAATCTTCACAGCCGAACACTTTTTAAAAATATAATACACATTTCAGAATTGCATTTAATATAATTCTTATTATACCTTCCTAACACTGGAACTTCAACTTGGGCCTCAAGGAAAACACTTTATTTTAAAAAAACTGAACTAGCATACTAAAAGACAGTCCTAGGAATGGTTTAAAATCTATCTAGTGTGAAACATTGGAATAGAAATATCCAATGAAGACTTCATCTCCATTCTAAGGAAAGTCAAGGAAGAAGAAGAGAGGTGAAATATGTTTGGAACATAATTATATTCCAGACTTTGTGTGTTACACACGACATTCATTATCCCACTAGACTCAAAGATGGTACTTCTTTTAAAAGACATTTGTAAGTTTCCATTTCTTTGGTTACCAACAAGGGTCAGGATCTCCCCCCAAGTCAGCTTGCTTGTTACAATTCTTTGTGATCTACATGTTCAGCTCCTTTGCCTATTTATCTTTTCTTTAAAAGAATTTTTATTGTGATAAAACACACATCACATAAAATTTAGCTTATTAAACACTTTTAAATTCACAGTTCGGTGGCATTAAGTATACTCACGTTGTTCTGCAACCATCACCACCATCCATCTCCAGAACTAGTGCATCCCCAAACCGAAACTCTGCACCCACTGAACACGAACTCGCATCTCCCCCTATCCATGCAACCACCACTCTGTTTTCTCTCTCTCTGATTTTGACTACACCAGGTACCTCATATACGTGGAATCACATAATGCTTGTCCTTTGTGACTGGCTTATTTCACTGAGCGTAATGTTTTCAAGATTCATGTTGTACCACGGGTCAGAATTTGCTTTCTTTTTAAGGCTGAATAACATTCCACTGTACGTACACAGCACATTTTGTTAATTTATTCATCCACTGACAGACGCTTGGGTTGTTTCTACCTTTGGCTATTATAAATAACGCTGTTATGAACATTGGTGTACGAATATCTGTTTGAGTCCCTGCTTTCAATTCTTTGGGGTATATAACTGGTAGTGGAATTGCTGGATCATATGGTAATTCTTTTTTGTTGTTGTTGTGTTTTGCTGAGGAAGATTCTCCCTGAGCTAACATCTGTTGCCAATCTTCCTCCTTTTTTTTTCTTGAGGAAGACTAGCCCTGATGAACATCTGTGCCATCTTCATCTATTCTGTACATGGGACACTGCCACAGCATGGCTGATTGA
The DNA here is from genome assembly GCF_041296235.1 of Equus asinus. Classification (NCBI taxonomy): domain Eukaryota; kingdom Metazoa; phylum Chordata; class Mammalia; order Perissodactyla; family Equidae; genus Equus; species Equus asinus. Next base: position 131,703,552 of record NC_091793.1, read on the forward strand.
GTGGTGTAGGTGTGTACCTGGGATCTGAACCCGTGAACCCGGGCCACTGAAGCAGAGCGTGCTGAACTTAACCACCACGCCACAGGGCTGGCCCCATGGTAATTCTATTTTTAACTTTTTAAGGAACTGCCATACTGTTTTCCATAGTGGCGGAACCATTTTACATTCCCACCAGCACTACACAAAGGTTCCAATTTCTCTATATCCTTACCAACACTTATTTTTTGTTTCTTGTTAATAGCCATCCTAATGAATGTGAAGTCCGTTTACCTTTTAAAACTTTAGAATTTCCTACTATTTGTACAAATACTACAAAATAAAGAGATTAACTCTTTTATTATCTCCCACTAATCTCTTCCAGCTTGTTCACATTTTTATTTATGTATTTTATTTACAGAGCAATGTTAATCTGGTTACTTGTCTTTCGTTTCTGACACATTTTCTTTTTCTCTTCAGTGTGTTGCTATAAGAAACATGTTGAAAGGGTGATTTCTATTGTTTATACCTGATGAAGGTCTTTGGCCTTTTTTTTCTTCTGGGAGTGCTGATGTATTAAGGAGTGTGATAGGTCAACTTTTGGGACAACTCTTCTTAAAGGAGGAACTCATTTTACATAGCTGTGATCTTGAACAGGTATGTGTGAATTCTGTTGTGTGAACTGAATCATATTGGGTGAACTAGGAAATAAAAGGAATTCGAGATGACTCTTCCTCTGGGTAAGCAATAGTCCCTAATTAATGTTTTATTTGCTTAGGACAGGATACAACTCTAGGTACAATGTATCTATCACACCCTAGTTATGCCTGTTCCTTCCCTCTTGACAACCACATACTTTCTCTTAACCGCAGGTTAATTTTCAGCGAATCAAGAATTAACGAAAGGCCGCATACGTGGGAATGAGACTTCATAAACAGAATGTTTGAAGTCCCCAATTAACCTCTTGCACATACTTATATTGAGTGCTGAGTTTTAACTCCTTGTGGTCTTGCGGGAGGCAGAATTCTAAAAAGACCCACCATCACCCATGCCTTTGTGTAATCCCCATCTCTTGAGGGTGAGTGGGACCTGTAACTCACTACTAACCAATGGAATATGGCAAAGGTGAAGGTATGCTGCAGATGTAATTAAAGTCCCTAATCAGTTAATTTTATATTAATTCAAAAGGGGAGATTATCCTGGGTGGGCCTCACCTAATTAGGTGAGACCATTAAGAAAGCATGGGGTCAGAGACTCTCACTGTTGCTGGATTGAAGAAGGAAGCTGCCATGAATCCTACAGCGGCAAGGCATGAATTCTGCCCACAACCTAAGGGAGCCTGGAAGTGCGTCCTTCCCTAGCTGAGCCTCTAGGTGAGAATGCCGTCCAGCTGGCACCTTGATTTCAGCCTGCGAGATGCTGAGCAAAAGACCCAGCTTAACCTAGTCAAGCTGTGCCTGGATTCCTGACCCACACAAACAGTAATTCAAGAATTGTATGTTGTTTTAAGCTGCTAAATTTGTGGTAATTTGTGTTGCAGCAACAGAAAACTACTACACATCTCGAGGTAGTAAAACCATCCAAGAAAAGATGGCAAGTGTAGTAAACGTGACATAGTAGGCCCACCCTTATCAAGGGCAGGCAGTGGGGCAAAGCTGGGAGCAAGTAGGTGTCCTTTCATTCTTCCAGCTTTCTGAGCAGAGAAACAGGAACTCAGCATGTCTCTTCGCAGTTTCTGTAGTCTCTTATGCAGTAAATCCACAAGCCTGGGAAGTCTTTTCTCTACAGATTCAGTTCTCAACACAAAGGAACACCCTTTTCTGATCCTCTTCAGTCATAAGACATGAGCACCAGTACTGATCCATAATGTAAGGCTATCACTGCTTCCTGAATGCCATCTGGTTACGTAACAGCTGGTTACCATAACAGAACTTGCCTTCTCAATAAACTGAGCAGCTCCTCCAGAAAATGTTTCACGGGGATGGAGAAAGTATATATCGTGGAGGGGGAAACTGTGCAGAAAGATTAAATAGTTTTCCCAAGGTCAAAGCTGAGTCAGTGGCCAAATCAAGAACAGGACCTGAACCTTGGGTTCTTAGGGGAAGTCCAACATTAAATCGAAAGCAGAGAGACTGACGCTCGTCGGCTCTGTTTTTTCACTTTTGGAAGTGTGAGCGTCAATTTCATCCCAACCCTGTCTACGAACTGCTAGTCCTCAACATCCTACCAGATTACATACATTTTGAGGACAGGGATTGGCAAAGAAAACTTCAAATATTTTTTAAATGAATGACAATCATAGCATGCAACAGCTCTGGGGAAAATGGTCCAGGTTGGATCAGTCCAGAAAACTCTGGGAGATACCAGGGGATTTTTAGGTGGTCAAACCATCTGGTTCTCTCTGAGGCTCACCAGGAAGCAGAGATGCTCAGAGGGATATGCTGGAGGGCATCAGCATCACCCAAGGAGCTGGTTTACGATGGAGAGTTTCAGCGGCACCCCCTGAAATTCCAGTTCAGAAGTTTGGGGTGAGCCTAGGAATCTGCATTTTAACCATCACTCCAGGTGAGTCTGTTGCAGGTGGCCTCCACTATTGGAGAGACATCAAGTGGACTAGAAACCTACTAGATATCTACACTGGCTATCTGCACCAGCGTTTTGTGTGCTTGCAAACATTTCAAAACTCCTTATAAACAAGACAGCATTGCTAATGAGGAAATTGAGGAATAGCGTGGTTACATAACTTGCCCAATATTTACCATCAACTTGCTGTAAGAGCCAAGAACAGGAAAAAAAAAAAAAAGCAAAACAAAACACAATCCTCTGAGGCTTTTCACACCCCCTCTCCCGCCCCATTCCATGTCCTAAGAAAACTCCAGCAGAAAATAACAGGAGGGCCCTTGGACTGTGTTGATATTGGCAGCAAAAGCACATCCAGTTATTCAGTCTCAATAAAAGAACATTTTTTGAATCTTTCAAAGCCAGTCACACTAAGGCTATAACGAGTTTACCTCATTTAAATCTATGCAGCAGAACCACTCAAGGAAGGCAGGCCTAAACCCATCCTTGGGAAATCAAGCTGGCGTCAATATAAACAAGATTTAAAAGCCCTCCAGACATCTGGTCTGACTTAATAGATCTCTTGGTGTTTTCTGGACTCTTTAAATGTTAACCAGGAGGTCACATGCTTACCTTCTCTTCTTTCCTATAGATAGACAAGTCATTTATCCAAATCAAATAAGCCAGAAGTATCACAGTTATATCTCAATTTTCATAAATCGATTAATTGATTAATGTATTTCTGTGTGTGTATTTATTTATTAATTTATTCCCCATTTTCCCAGAAGTGATTTTTGGTAGCTTATAAGGACTCAAAATATAAGACAAAGAAGAAATTACAAACAGGATCTTAAATTAAGCTGAGAGAGATGGAGAAAACCATGGGCCTCATTTTGCCTTAACAGATGTAGTCCTAGAAAGAAAATATATTTGGATCTAATAAATTTTTGTTATTTGCATTATAATTTAGAAAGTGTTTTATCAATACTTTCTCTTTTTTTCAATGGGCAGTGGTGCCTAATCCTTCAGACTTCGGTTTCCTTACTCCTATTCCCCCTCTGCATCAAGTAATTAATAAATCAAAAGCAAATACTTAAATGCATTCTGGAAGATTCCTAAGAGACCTTGGAACATATCACTTTTTAATGTCAAGATTTCTTTGGAAATGTGAGTATTCCTGACCTAAAATTTACCTATCCAGTCCAAATTTTACCGGAGGGAGCGTCCACAGGCTTCCCCCTAAGGGACTCAGGTGCGCCTGCATTCTAGGTGTCAGGGCGCGCAGGAGGAAGGAGCAGTTGGTCTGGAGCTGGGCTGCGGAGTAGGCCAAGAGGGGCTTCCTTTGGGTTCTCCAGGGCCCCCTAATTCAGGGCCCATGAGTGTTCAGGCAGCACCCAAGCCCTTTCAGCTGTAGAACCTCTTTCATTATTTTCCCACTTGAAGATCCCATATTTTGAAAGCTTGTTGTCCCCATACAAAGTGCCCTGGTGAAGAAAAATTATTTTTTCAATTTGCATCATATTTCACTCATTCATTCATTCACTGAGCAAACACTTACTGAGCTCATACTGCATGCCAGGCATTGAGCTGTCCCCTGGTAGATGAGAATGAATAGTCTGGTCTCTGCCCACAAGGAGTTTACCCTCTAGCAGGAAAACATGCAGGCACATAAGACCCCCTACAGGTTGTGCAGTGTGTGCTCTGTACTAGAGGATCTGGCTGGGGCAAGTAGGCACGGAAATCCAGCCTACCTTTGGCGCTGCTCGCCAAACCATGAGCCCTGGCTCAGGGCTGCACTTCTCCAGGACACTACAAGACACCTTTGTCTAATTAATCCAAAAGATTCATATGGGCTATTAGTGAACCTGCACACAAACAACGATAATACAATGAGTTACAAGTCTTTTCGGCAGAGTCTGGAGAGGCTTTATGGAGAGCACTATTTGTGCCGAGCCTTGAACGATTTGTAGGTATGCAGGGTTTGTCGGGGTCAACAGCAAGGAGAAGGGTGATCTCAGTAGATTGCCCGGACCTGTGAGGAAGCATTGCCTCATCAGGAAACCTGAGACGTACAAGTGCTTGAGCGACAGGTGCCAAGGCTGGACCTGAAGCCAGATGGGGAGGCAGGGCCACATCAGGAGTGAGGTGTGTCCATGCAAAGGCCTCTTCTATTTCGTCCATCGATGAAAGGGACCTAGTGATTGGGTGTGGAGAGTGAGATGGCAGAGGTGCCATTAACCAAGACAGGGAACACAGGAAATGGGTAGAGGGTCAATGATGAATTCAGAGCCTGTAATCAGCATGAGAAATCCCAAGTGACCAATCACACAGAGTGAGAAAATTCAATGAAACTATAATTTCTCTACTATCTCCATGAATATTTTCTTAGACCATGAGATTTAGAACTTAGGAATTTCTGCTAAGACTAGTTCACAAATATTTGTTTAACCCACAGTGCACACTCCTGACCCTCGTTGTGTTTAATAAATGGGAATCAATGGAAAGGAATTCCATGGCACTTACTTCCCCAACTACTCATTTGTCAGATACCATTTGGTGGGGATGGTGTTGGTTATCTGTTCATTTAAATATCCATGACTTCTCTCTCTGTGTTTTAAGGTCCACATGGACAGAGGTCAATTTATACCTCCCACAAGGTTTTGCTCACAGTAAATCCATGATAAGTATCTACAGGCCTGTTAGAGGAATTAGATTTACTAACTAATTAATGTCTCCTTCTAAAGTCTCGTTAGGTCACCTTGATTAAAATGCACCTGGACCTATAAAGACAGTGTGGAACATCACCACAGTGGGAATTCCTGCATCAAGGGATAACTAGCAGAAAAAACTCTTCAAAATATGCATTATAAGCGGTAACTTCTTCCCCCATGGATGGCCCTTGGGAAAAGATGAAGAGCACATGCTTTTTAAATGTAAGGATTTAAACCCCATAGAAGAAAACCCAGTAAGGAACAGTTCAGGATGAGAACTCTCGGAAGGTCAAACAAGATATAACTATCCTGGGTGGATATAGCACAATTCTTCCATATCTAAAGACTGTAAAATATCACGCCAGCTCTGAAGGCTAGGTGTTTGGAACAACAGTAATAATGCTAAACTTATTGAATGATGTGTTAGACCTCGTTTTAAGCACTTTGCATGTATTATCTCATTTAATCTTCTAAACAACTTTGTAATGTAATTACTAGTACCTATCCCAATTATTCAGATGAGGATATACAGATACAAAAGTGGTTTCGGGGAGCCAGCCTCGTGGCGCAGCATTAAGTTCATGCACTCAGCTCCGGCAGCCCCGGGTTCAGTGGTTCAGATCCTGGGTGCAGACCCACACACCACTCATGAAGCCATGCTGTAGCAGGCATCCCACATATAAATAGAGAAAGAGGGGCACAGATGTTAGCTCTGGGCCAATCTCCCTCAGCAAAAAGAGGATGATTGGTGGCAGATGTTAGCTCAGGGCTAATCTTCCTCAAAAAAAAAAAAAAAAGATTTTGGCATATCTTGTCTGGAGTGATCCAGAGTTATACCTCAGGTTTAAGAATTCACCAAGAACAACATTCACTGAGTACCAATTATGTGCGAGGACACAGCCCTAGGCGCAAAGCCATATTCAATTCAAACAAGGTCCTTGTTCTCATAGGGTTATATCCTAGAGGGGGAGATAGTCAACAAGGAAAGCAATAACTAAACGAGATGAATGAATTGGGGTGAGTCCTCTAAAGGAAATAAGGTGCGAAGAGTGACAGGTGCACTGGGGGTAGAAGCCCGGAGGGCCTTTCCCAGGAGATGGTGCCTGAGCTGAGTCCTGGGGGTGAGAAAGAGCCAGCCACATGAAAAACCAGCAGAAGAGAGTTCGGGCAGCAAGTTCCAGAGTCTTGAGGCAGAATTAAGTTGGACAAGTTTGAGGAACAGCCAGGAGGAGGCTGCTGGCTGTAGCAGGGAGAGTGTATGTGTTGAGGCTGGAGTGGTAGGCCAGACCAGGCCACCCACCCGGCCCTCCTTGGCAAGGAGTTTGGATTTTATTCTAAGCCACTGGAGGGTGTAAGCAGGGGAGGGAGGTGATCTTGCGATTTCAGAGGATGATGCTGGTTGCTGAGTGCAGCATGAAGCACGGGATGTACGAACAGAAGCAGGACGTCAGCCAGCAGGCCGCTGCAATAGTCCAGGAGAGGCGCTGGTCTAGTGGACGCGGTGGGAGGAAGAGATGAACTCAAGCTAGTTCTTGCTCTCGAGGCCAAGAAAGGGGCTAACCACGCCTTAACAGCTGTTCTGTTTGTCGCTCACAAATATACCCTCTGAAACATGACTGTGGAACAGCTCTCAAGGACCATTAGTCGTTTTGACTTGGACTATCCTGTTCTCTGTTGCAGGCAGCAATTAAACCTCCCTTCATTCCACTAAATAGTCACAAATCATTTCAGTAGCTCTGCCTTTTAATCACTGAAGAGTCCCTTTTTAGACACAGTATGTTTTTAGGATCATTTTACCCACTTCCCAAAGTAAAGACCAATCCAAAGGATACAGCACATTTACGGATGTTTAATAAGGTAATAATACGAGTCACTACTTTGTATATTTTTGTTAGCACATGTTGATTTAATGGTAGAATTAAGTAAAAACTTAAAACATTATTGTTAAACAGTGAGAACTGAGCGGCAGTGCAGAGGGCCTTACATCAGAGATTAAACTACGGAGCGGACTATTGTATGAGAATCTTCTGCCAATTCCCTCCCAGACCACAAGGCACCTCAGCTGACCAGCAGGTGGAGGGGAACTGGGGAGACCAGGAGGGGTGCCTCAAGGCAAATACGGAAAAGACATGGCACCAAGGGGTCCATCCAGTGCCCATCTCTTGTTCTGAAAATTTTTTTTTCATTAAAGAAAGTGAAAATATAGTACCAGTCCTCAAGTGCCTTCCTATTTCCCAGCTGACAGTCCACTTTGACAGCGGACAACACTCTCTGTACCAGAAGAGGAGAAACTGAATTACTGAGGACGTGGGAGAGTAATATTTAATGACATGGAAAGATGTTCGTGATTAGTTATATTTGGTAAACAAAAAGCAGGTCAAAACAGTATATGCAGTATAATTGCATTTTTGCTTTTAAATGTGTGTTTGTGTGTGTTATGTGTACAAAAATGAGTGGAAGCATACACTCCAAAATGTTTACTGGTTATCTCAGGAATGGACTTTTGAGATATATAAATTGTATACATATATTTAATTTCTTGGCATTTTTGGTGACGTTTTCATAAAAATAAAAAACAGAGTTTTAAAAATTAAAAAACATCTTTTATCTTTAAAAAATAATTTTATCTTTTTAAGTTTTATTGCATTGGAAAAACTTTCTCCCTGGGACCCCCCCAATTCATAATTAACTCTTGCTTCTTATTTCTTAACTTGGGTCAGCATTTCATTCATAATAATCTCCAGACACAGCCATTTTCAAAAATTACTGGTTCTCTGCTTTGGCAAATCAATGCTCCCCCATTGTGACTGCAGTTTACAAACTCCTCTGTGCCATCATCCTGCTTGGCAAGAAGCTCCGAGATGAACACATAAACTCTAGCCCACACTAGGAGAGAGGATTTGCCCTGCATTTTCCAGGCTGGCATGTTAGCAGACTGTTTTGTGGAATGTTTAACAGCAATTGCCATAAAGTGAATTTACTGTCTCTTAAGTCCATCAGAGCACTGGGGGACAGGAAATCTTGTACAGAAATGCAACATACAGAGCTAAGTACCAACCAGGAAGCAGAGGGAATGCACTAATGTGTCCAGGCTGTTAGCCGCCACGGAGACACGCGTCTGCCTTCGTCGTGATTTATCATCTGGGTCTCTAGTTACTTTATTACCACGAGAGAGTAAAAGAGCCAAGGATTCAACTGGTACTGGCTTCAGAGACAATCATATGCACTTTAAAACACTTCTCGGCCCACGCTATGAGAACTGCTATTCACTGCTACCGTGAAGTGAGACTGGGAAGGCTGAGAAACGATGAGACTCATGTTTGCTTGAAAGTTTGAAAGGCCCTCAATCATCCATGTCTAGAAAGACTAAAACGCCCTCCCGTTTGCAGGGACTGCTTGCCCTCATGCTTTGTAGCCACTTCCAACTCTCCAGGGTACAGTGTCCCATGCCTGACACGAGATGATGCCAGACTTCTTAGAGAACACCTTTTTTTTTTTTTGAGGAAGATTAGTCCTGAACTAACATCTGCCACCAGTCCTCCTCTTTTTGCCGAGGAAGATTGGCCCTGAGCTACTGTCTGTGCCCATCTTTCTCTATTTTATATGTGGGACGCTGGCCACAGCATGGCTTGATAAGTGGTGCTAGGTCTGTGCCTGGGATCTGAACCGGTGAACCTCGGGGCCACCAAAGCAGAGCATGGGAACTTAATGGCTAGGCCACAGGGCCAGCCCTGAGAACACTTTTTTATTTTTATTTATTTTTATTAAGGTTATAAAAGTTAACATCCTTGTGAAATTACAGTTGTATCTCATTATTGAGAACACTTTTTTTAAGTAAGAAGGACATGTATTCATTTCGTCTCCAGTATGTATACCGTTACATTTTAAATGTTAAGTATTATCTCACTAATAAGAAAAAGAAATACATTGGGGTTGACCAGCTTGAAACAGAGCTGCTCTTCAATTCTACAATGTAAACATGTCAGGAAATAGCCGGAAAAATGGCTTCAGTGTATCTTTTCTGATGGTAGGCGAAATGGACTCAGTCATGTAAACTAACCTCTTTTGATCAGAGCCAATCTTACAGATCTTTTTTACACTTATGTTACAGCCCACATTTCATGAAGGGTGATGACAACATTATTATCAATGAAGAAATCCCTCCTGATAAAATTATACGGTCATGCAATGAAGTTCTTCTTTTTACTTTTTCCTCTAAAAGTATTTGTTTTGAGGAGCACATTCTAATAGTTACAGCGGTGTGGTGGCTTACAGAAGATTCAGGTTAAAAGGTTAAAAATAACAAAGAAAACCTACCATCCCTAAGGACTTTGATAGACCTCATCTTACTAACTCTTTGGGCATGACACTGTGACTCCGACTCTGCAGAGTGGATCTAGGCTCCTGCTCAGGATCATACAGCTGCTGTGTCACAAGGCTGAGATCTGCACTCAGGCCTCTTAACCAGGATGTGCAAATTGACTGTGGAGTGGAAGAGCCAAGAGGGTCTCTCCTCCTCTCAGACCGAAAGAGCTAGGGCTTGACATAGACAGGGTATGAAAACAGTCTGCTCGTCTCTTGTGCCTCTTATCATCTTTGTTTATGCTATTTTATCATCTGGGTAAAACTAGGAATCTAGAACCTGCCTTAGGTCATCATGAAGAAAGGAAGAAACAACAACACCTGTTGCCCAACTGCGTGTCTGCAACGATGCTGAAGAGCACCACCGTTTATAATGAGTCAGCATGTGAACTTCCGGGAGCTCTCAGGGGGAAGTAGAAAAGAGAATCCAAGCCGACCCCTGAATTTCTTCAACAACCTGTCAGTGCTACTTCTTGCTCAACCAAACCTAACACTGTTACGTGCCGCATAACAACGTTTTGGTCAACCATGGACCACATATACAATGGTGGTCCCATAAGGTTAGTATCATATGGTCCAGGTGTGTGGTAGGCTATAGCATGTAGGTTTGTGTAACTACACGCTGTGATGTTCACACAACAACGAAATCACCTAACGACGCATTTCTCAGAACGTGTCCCTGTCGTTAAGTGACACATGATTGTATACCACCTTGTCCTTGGCCTTTTACAGATGAGGAAACTGAGGCCTAGAGATCAAGTGATCTTCTAGGTCTCAGAGTTAGCTGGTGGCAGAGGCAGGACTAGAAGCCTGGTCTTCTAACCCCCAACCCTGAGCTCTTTCCAAAATGCCACTGCCTGACATGTGTTACAGATGATGGTGACAGAAATCACAATGGCAGCCGCCATCGACTAGATGCTTACTCAGGGCCAGGGTGAGCAGCCAATGTTTTACATGAATGATTTTGTTTAATCCTCAGAATTACCAAGCTACAAGGCAGAGGAGGAAACGGAGACTCAGAAACATTAAGTAACTTCTCTGAGGACCCCTGCGAGTAAGTGGCAGAACTGGGACACAGCCCAGCCTCTCTGAGGCCGAGCTCCCCGTCTATACCAAGTTGCCTTTCTCTGCTCCCCAGGTTTGGTGAAAACAGCAGTGATTAAATGTGAACAAGTGACATATCTGCTTATCGTTACAGTTTATTCCATCTACTTCAGGGGCTTTACAAAAACAGATTTCGAGAGAAAGGTAACACAGTTATTCTGCCCTTTCCTGTCTCCTTGATGCAAATCCCTAGGTTTCTCAGAAAAGTGAAACGCCTTACTCAGACAGTGTAAATCTGCTTTGAGATACAAACGTGTGTTTAAGGGGAAAAAGAACATGATTCAGGCCTAAACAAAATAGATTAGTTCTTTAAATAATGGAATTACAGTCTCCCAAATTTGGAACATCAGTTGCGCCGGGTAACACTGTTACCTGAGCTTGCACTCGCCATTGCTCTCTGTAACTGTGTTCTCAGCATCCTTTTTCTCATGTGTTGATTCTTACAACATAATTCTTAAGAACTAGTGCCTTGCAGTTGGCAAGAAGAAAGCCTTGATAACAGGTTTTTAAAAGTCATTTGTACTTAGAGAAATTTAGGATGACATCTTGGGGCACCTAACATCACTCGGGAAGATCATTTAACCTCTTCAAATTACAGTTTTATTATTAATAAAGGCAGCCTGAGGTCCTTTTTACCTCAAAAATTCCATATTATTACTCCTGATCAGATAAAGGAGTTCTAAAACTAACTCGTCTCCATTCCTCTTTTGCTCATTTGCTCCCTCCTTTTCTTTTGCTTCAGCTCCAGTTATCTCCATTCAACCCCAAACACTTTTTTATTCACAAATACTACCTTACCAGACTCTTACATTTATTAGTGGCAGCAGTAGAGCAATTTTCTTCCACTCCAGGGAAATGGATCATCTTATTATGAATGAGAATACAATGCAGAGAGCACTCACACGATTTGATATTCTTTAGAATAGTAATTTTTAGTGAAGGGATTCTAAGTATCTATTAACATAAACTTAAAACTAGAGCTTCTGGAAACATCTAGATTAGAGCCACAATCATAAGAAGCCACAAGTATGAGGACCAACATCGCTTTACTAAAGCTCACAAATGCTTTGGTTGTGTTGCATTTTGTATTTTAAGATATGTATGTATGTATTTTAAGCATGACCAGGAAGATCTTTTTTTTTTTTTTCCCTCTCATTTAGAAAGGTAACCAGAGATAAATTCATTCTAAAAGCTTTTTCCACCCTCCCAAACTTTTAACATAAAAACAGTAGTTACTCAATATCTACGAAAGTTAAAGGTTTCCGCTAGAACGCTGTAGTGACAGTAAAGCAATGTTCTCTATTTTACCTGGGAAGGGCGGTGATTTTCCCCCATTTCTCCACACAGAATCTTCTTGGGCCGTTACTCCCTCGGAGAGAAGCAAATCCTTCATAGGGAATGCTGGAGGTGCCTGTGACAAACTATTGACCCAAGAGAACAGAAGGAGAAGGTGAAGCCAGGAGACCAGCTGCCAACAACGGCACGGCGTCATCCATGCGCAGTGCTCCCGGGGAGGAGCAGCACGCTGCTCGAGGGAGGGAAAGCTCGGAAGACCAAACTTACGGATGTGGAATAACCATAACACGAGAATTCTGACAAAGAGCCGGAGAATACCAAGGAAGGATTGTGCATCATAAAGGGAAAGGGGACGGGGAGGGTTTGTAGAAGATAGAGCACCCTGTATAGCTGACAGCTCTGAAGCTTAAACCATGTATATTTCTCATTATAGATTAATAAAGTGGATATATCAATTAATCTAAGTCTACCTAGCATCCATCCCCCATCAACTCAAGGTGAATTAAAAAAAGAAAAGAATTTATGGGCCTGCAAATTTGAGGGCCAGATTCTTGATCTAATGGAGTTAAGCCTGGTCTACTTGTAAGGCTCTGCTTGAACCTCCAGAAGGCTTCCTCATGTCTGATAATTTTTTAGCTGCAACGGACCAGCAATTGCCCTGGGTGACCAGAAACACAGCAAGAAAATAACGAGTTAGTTTTCACAGTGTTCTTGAACTTCACTGTTATCTCAAATTTGTGGAAAGCTGGATGGAGGAAAAGATAGGATTCTTTATCAAGGAGCTGGGTCACTTCTCATGAGATTGAGGACCATCTCTTTCTGTTGCTAGGGATGCTGGCCTGCAGAGACCTTGGGACCTCTTGTTGAAGGGACCCAACTGCCCTGAAGGCAGATGTTGTTCCTGGGATTCTTGGACTGGAGTTGGTACTTCCTCACAACTCTAAGGAAATGCTTGGGCTTGGTTGGGGATGTTCTGCATAGTGATGAAGCCACAGAACCATGCAATCAGAAGAGTCTGGAAACAGTATATACCACATTTGCAGATAAACATGGGATGTATTTATTGAGTATATTTAGCAATTACTAAAAATATGCAGTTCCAACAATAATTATATTAATGCATTAAAAAGATTACAAATGGCATCTTACCTGTAACAATCGTAGTCGCTGTTCATTGTTGAATCTTTCCACTGCAGCCCAGAACCACCGAATTACAATATGATTGTCATGATATCCTACAAACCAATCATGAAAGGCCATATTACTTTGACTTTTCTATCTTAAGCCACCATGATGTGCTGACAAAAGATCCCCAGACATAAATCATCATCTTAGATTCTTTAAAGGTTGTTTATAATTTAAGACTAATGAATAACACTGTAAAGAGGATCATATGTGTCAAAAGTCAAACAAAAACAACAGTAAATGAAACCAAGAGGTCTCTGTTTCCATGCAGTGGTCAGTAAATGAGACTCGTGGAGAGAAGAACAACAAATGAGTTATTTTAACCATATCATTTCTGAAAAATATAATCGCTGTTACTAGAAATGCTTAACTCTTTCACTCATTCATTTAAGAAATAATTTTTGAGTACCACTATGCTAAGCACTGCGCTCAGCTTGAGGGTACAACGGCAAAGAAAATAGACCCTCACAGGGTTTCTGGTAAAGCAGAGACACATTAACCAAACAATTATACAAATAAATACATAATTGCAATCTATTTTAAAACAACATAGAATGTTCATATTTTAAAGTCAGATTATTTTATTAATAAAAAGGGAAAAGTAATTTTATTACTAATATTCCTTCAACTAATAAACCCCAAATAATCATCAACCTAGATGTGACTTTTATCCTATGCTTTAGTAACATTTAATAAAATCTTGACAGTATTATCCTACTGGTGGATTAGGCAGTAGTTGTGAATTCCAAAACCTTTCAATGAAGAAAAATCAAGATGAGAGAAGGCTGGCAAGGATTAAGGTATAATTACGGTTTCAAGCCAATTAATTGACATATTCGATGTGCATGAAGCTACTCTAATTCTGAGTCAATAGAAGTAAGTCCAAAATAGAAGGTGGGTAGAAATTATTTTAATTCAAATTTTTTCTCACATGTTTCAGTGGCTGAAGGATTTGGGGGGAATCCTGCCTTACTGGTCACCATGTGATCAGGGATGGTTAGTGCCCTTTGGAGAAGAAAGGGATCCAAGTAAAGGGTAAGTAAGACTAGCCTGGACACGGTGATGCAGAAGCTCCATGTCCCGCCTTTGGCAAAGACTGGCCATTTGGTGCTGAGCAAACAGCTTCCTTATTTATGAAATAAGTACGTTGGCTCTTTATAGCTTTCAAGTTTTCTGAACTTACGAATCGGCCCTTTTCTGCCTCTCCTTTGCTGTTTGTGCCAAACCTTTTGGAGGAGGAGGAGTGAATGTGTCACATCTATTCTCTATAAACAGCTGCTCTATGAACATATGGCAAGTGGCACCAGAGCCGCCCCTTCATTCAGTGCCAATAGTTGGGTTTAGCAAACATGGCAGCTGGGTGTCTCGCCCTTTTCCTGTGCCCTCCCCCCAGAGGTCTCCTCCCGAGGATTTCATTTGATACAATTTACAATAACCACGGAAATAGGCACTTGATTAGTCATATACAGTGAATAAAAGTTTATACTGTGTAAATACAAAAATGGCTGATTTGATTAATGGTATCGCTATTAGAATCTCCTCGGGGGAAGGTATAAGCTAATAATATTGATGGTAAGATGTAAGTTATGTAGCATGCTGGAGAAATTGTGTTCTAGTTTGTGAAAACAATTTGGTTAACAAAGTTATAAAAACCAGGCCATATATGGATTATACATGGAACCAATTGGAAAAGACATTACAGCAACCAGACTTCAGAATTAGCAGCAATGGAAACTGCCATTTAATAATGGAAACTGGAATTTAATATCACCTTTCAGAGAAAATGGCTGAGCAAGGCCAGCCGTGGCAACAGTGATGAGCTGGAAGAGCCAGGCATGGGCAAAAACAGAAGCAATTTAGCAAATGTTAAGGTATTTTTTTACTTCAAACTTTTAAAACTGTTTTTAAAAAAATCCATTTCAGTTTACAAATAACTGGAGAAGTGTTCAACTCTCAGTTTATTGTGCTAAGTGATTAATTCAGTGACTTAAAGTTTGTATTTTTCACTCTCCAAGTTCAGAACCACTGCTAACCTCTTACACATTGAGTTAAAAAACCAAACAGAAAACAACTTAACTGCCATGACTCCCTGAAGAGTTTATAACACTGCAATACATTTCAGAAAATGTATTCTTTCTTTCCTAAAAATTATTGGCTAAAGCTTTAACTCTGGGTTACCATCAGGTTTCTTTCTAAGTGTATTAATTCATCCATCAAATTTTATTGGCTTCGATCCCAATTACTAATTGAAAATTTGTACTGACCTACAGAAATGCCACTTCTAAAGCTTCCCATGTGGTGAAGCATCCTATAGTGCAGTTTGCAACTAATCTTACAGCCATTTCCTTTTCGGTCAAGCTTAATGCTTGAATTTAGAAGGGTTTGTTCAATACACTTGAATTTTGAGAATCGTGTCTTTTTCCATTCATGTGTTTCAACTGTGAATTACAACAGGTAAATAGTTCAGTGAAACGCAGAAAAACTGTGCCTGCTCCTCAGGAAGCTCAGCGGGTGTGCCTCTTCAAGGTAGAATAAGGTAGAATAGGTGGAGTTTGACCAGCTGCATGTGAGCTCCTTGGTGCTTCACTGACAGCACCATAAAACAATTAATTAGTGTTCTTAAGGTCACATTTCTTCACCAACAATTAAAGAGGTATGACATCCTCAGATGGTGTGTAAACAGTCCTTCCTCCACTTGACAGATGAGGTAAGTAGGAAGAGAAGGAATGTACCTTGCCTGAGGTCTCAAAGGAGACGGCATCAGACCTACGATCAGAGCGTAAACGCTTCTTCCTGTCCTGCATGCAGACCAGCATGCTGACCCACTGGCCTCCCTTTAATCCAGCCATCTATAAATCAAATTTCACCTCCTCTGTATTCTGTGTTGTTTCTCCAATCACTTAGGTCTATTTCTGCTGTGCCCGCGATGACCAGTTCTAGTTCTCTCGCATCAAAAACAGATACCAGCCTGGCGTCCACCACCTGTGGAATAAAAAGAAGACAGGGCACGGCTTAAGAACCTGGAGAAATCTCAGCTCCGATTAAGCCTCACCAGAGAAGGAGTGCACAAGGAGGTCTGGCGACACTCTGGATGTACTTCCTGTGGGCACTCTAAAGACCGGGAAGCTCTCTACTAATGGAAGGTATTTTTAGTATGAGGTTGATGAGATTTTTCTCAACAGAATTTTGTTTTGTAATTGAGCACTGATTAATCCTGTCTCTTTCTATCTTTTGAAATAGATCTAGTGCTCCTACAGAAGAAGTCACATGGAACCCTTGCAACAATTCATCCTGACCCACAGATACGATCATTTCACATATCAAGCATGAGATGTGATTACCCGTATCTAAGCATGAGCAAGATGCATGACCTACATGTTATTAGTGGTCATTAAATCCTCAAATGCTACTTGAATTCAGGTCATTTTATTTCAGCGATCTCTTGTAACAGGGCATTGAACTTTTTTGGTGTTCTTAAAACATACAGGATAAAATACTGGAGTTTTTAAATTGAAAGAGATAGGATAAACACAGGATAAGAAAAATGAAAATATTGCACACATAGAAAGTACAGTAAGATGGACAGTGGTATCACTGATATCAGACTGCAAAACCCCACTCCTGTCTGTACCTCGTAGAAGCCGCGCACTAAGCTCTCCGTTTGTTGCACCACGCCCCTCTCAATCCTCCACTTCACCATCCTCTCGATGTACTCCTTCTTGTTCTTCTCTGTGACCGGGATATTGGCACCTCCTGGTTTTAATTCTCGCTCAGTAATCTGAGATTAAAAAACAAAAGGGCTGACCACAAAGCAATACTCTCGATGTTATAAGAACACTGCTACCAATGAGCCGAAATGGGTCGGCTACCTGGCCATGTCCTGGCCCGGACACATCCCACAAACAGAGGCAAGCGCCAGCATGGAGCCCAGGCACACGCCGACGCTCAGGAAAAAGCAGACATTGAACTGATGTCTGAAAGCCTCAGTGTTAAAACTATATATATTGCAAGTGCTGAAGGTTAAGTTTTCAATCGCAACCAAACAAATAAGTCTTTTAAAAGAAAAGCAATTGGCTCCAGATTCTGGCCCACTGTTCTTTGAATGTTTGACAAAAACACATTTTCACAAATTCCTCTAGGCTTCAGAATCAACTACATACAGAAGCCAATATTTCAGTAAAGATTTACTTTAAGGAAGCAGAATTACATTCAAGCGAATGTTAAATTGAGAACTCTTGCAAAACACGAGATTCAGAAGACCAGCCAAATATTAATGTCTAAATAAGAATATTACATATGAACTAGTACGGAACTTCTGAAAGAAATCTTTTAACCAATCCTTCTACCAACTTTGAAAAAACCAGTATGTTTTCAGACCTTTAACAAAATACTGTTTACTTTCCCTCAGCTTCAAAACAATTTCAGTTCTTAAATATGAATGAGAGTAAAGCACAAACGCCAATTAAATAATTTAATATTCAACTCTGGGGTAGTATGGACTTTTAAAAACTCTATTTTATACAAGGCACCTTCTAATATTTTACGTGAATATTTTAGTTGGATATAAAATGAATATTGCTTAGAACATACAAATAGTTATCATAATCTGTAAATTAGAACATCTTAATCTGCAGTTGGTATTAGAATAACCTTTGTAGCCAAGATTATTGTAACCATACATAAACCTGGGTTTAAATCACCCAACAAGCCACAAAAAAATAAGCATCTGATCTTAGCCACTGAATTAATTTTTCACCAACCAATAGGCTTCAATTAACACGCTTAGTCACCAGTTATTCACACACACACAGACCTGCCCGAAAACTTCTTCATTCACAGTGAATGTGAGGTCCAGGATGTCGTGGATATCATTGTCTTTCATCCACTGCAGGCTCTGGTGGAACTCCTCATCAAGGTATTCTAGATCACTCAGGTCACACAGGCTAAGATGACAAACAGATAGAAACAAATATGTAGGCATGGCTGTAAGCAAAAACCCAGAATTATGAGAAAAGAAACTAAGAATTCAAGACAAGAACAAGATCAACTGAATAGGCAGTGATTTATGGAACGTTCTTAGTCAAATTCACCAACCAAACCAACGAAATAATTCAGACACTTGATATAAAATTTAAAAATCCTGGGTATAAAAAAGCCCTCAGGAATCACTCAGTCTGTCCTTTCTTTTACAGACAGAGAACCGGAGGTACAAAGAGTGGCTGCCATGTGCACAGTCAGCCACGATTACCGCCAGAGCAGGAAGTGGAACTCAGGCTGACAACTTGGGTGTAGTGTTGCTTTGACTCTGTTAGACGACTTTAGAATATTGTCCTCCTAACTAGAATTCTTTGTATGTTTCTATACTGTACTTTAACTTTGTTTTTTTTCCCCAAAGACTAGATTCTGTGGTCCACGTTCACATCCATCCCCTTTTTCTTCATGGTTCTTACTCTTTCCGTGATTCTGAAAATAGCAGCCACAGAATCTCTCTACAATTATAATGCTTCTCTATATTTCTCTCCTCTTTTTTCATTGCTGAGCAAGGATTTTCATGAGGTGGAGTTACTATTATATGGCCCTGTCATAAGGAGGTAGTAATTGATTTGCTTTAGTTGTTTTGAAATTTCCTCTCATTCGCCCAATTTTCAAGGTAATTTTGTTTGGTTCAGTCTAAACATTTATTAGGCATCAAGTATGTGCCAGGCATCTTAATAGCTACTTAATAAACTGTTACTGCCTTCAAGGAGCTAATGGTCTAGCGGGGGAGACAGGCATACAAATAGATAAGTTAATATAAGGTGATAAGTGATAGCCTAGGGTGGGCCACAGAGAATTTGTGCACTTTTTTACACTCCAATTAAAAAAAAAAAGATATGGTAGATAAAGGGAGCTCTCACAGCAAACATGGGGAACGTTTACTTTGACCTGGAGATTCAGGAAAAGCTTTTGGGAGTAGATCATACCTACGTTAAATTTTGCAGGATGTTTCAAAGCTAGAGAGGTAAAGGGGAATGGATGAAAAGGAAGAGAAAGAGAAAAAGAGAAGGGAAAAGGAGAGACAACATGAACAAAGCACAGAGGCTAGAGTGTGCAGGACACTCCAAACACATGGGCAGGACCAGAGAGGCAACCACAAGGCAGAACGTCCAGAGAAGAGACTGGGAAGGAAGCTGGGAGCAGGCCTTGAATGCCATTCTAAGGAGCTTGGTGATGCAGAACTACTGAAAGGTTTCAAGACAGGGAATGACCTGACCAGATGCGAGATGCGACTTTAAATTGTTTCTCTGGAAGTCACTGTGTAGAGGATTACTTAAGATGGGGGAGGCTGGGTTATCATTAGAGGGTGGAGACCAATGAATAGACCACTACAGTAATCTGGCCAAAATAAGGTAAGAGTTTTAATGAGAGCACAGCTATTAAGGGTGGAGGGGAGAAGATGAATTATGAATTATTTAGGAGGCAAACGTGCAAATTAGTAAATAGTTTTTTGGTGTTATAAAGAGGAATATCTAAAATAGGGATGGCAAATGAACTCATATTGCAAGCCAGTCCCAAGGGCTATAAGTTGAAAAAGATTCCTGAGGCCACAAGGAATTAAGCAGGAAAACGTACCATAAATGACTTGGAGTGAGCTATACCACAGGAATGGGGGGGCTGGGGAAGAGCAGAACATGTGTATGTAAATACATATCCCTGTTTGAGGGTGACTCCTGATTTCTGACCAGAGCGACTTGAGAACTGTGGCTGGGCACGTGGGAGGAGGAACATTTTTAGGTCAGGAGAAATGGACGACTTGTTTCAACCACGTTGATTTTGAGGTGCCTGTGAGACACGCAAGGGGAGATCTTCAGTGGAATGTTGACCACATGAGCCTACAACGCCAGGGAGATCAAGACTGAGGGAGCAGGTTTGAGAGTCACTAGGAGACGAGACAGGTGAAGAGATTTCCCCACGAAAGCATAAAGAGAAAGAAAAGCAGGGGGCCAAGAATGGAAGCTTCTGGAACACGGAGGTGTAAGGGCAAGACAGAGGAGAAGACCACAAAAGAGACATAAAAGTAACAGGAGAGCTGGGAGAGCTCAGTGTCATGGATGCCAGTGGAGGAAAGACTCAAGATAAGTGGATGGCGGTTGGGGTGTCAGCAGCATAAAAAGCAACAGAATAGTCCATTAAGATTAGGACTGAAAAATATTCTTTAAAAGCTTCCATAGGTTACTGGTGGGAAAGAAGCCAGGCTAAAGTGTGCTCAAGGTGTGTCAACAGTTGGTATAGACTACTCTTTCAGGAAGCTTAAAGAAGATAAGACAGAAGGCAATGAAATGGGAAGATACAAAATGGGCCCAGCAGAACCGGAAAGGCAGACGGCCAGTGCCCAGTTGCCCAGGACTTCACCTGCCCAGATCCCAAAACGAAGGATGGCAAAAGTCTTCCTACGGATCCTCTTCAGAGCCCATTAGAAATGCTTGGTTTTCATGTGCGGTCTGGGCCCCCATTTTACAGAACGTGGGTACATGGCCTTGGTTAGGGAATGAGCTGGACAGAACCAAGCAATCATTCTGTGCTTTCTCCTTGCAAGTTTGAGCTACTAACCCCCACCGACAGTTGCCTTCCTCTTGCTCAGCCTTGTAAATGACTACTGATTACAGGACAGAAACTGTTTGCTCCACGTTTTACAATACTTACAACCTTTCCCTGTGATAACAATGAAGAAAAAGTTGTGTGAATGCCAAACTTTCATAAATAATTGTCTTGCATATAGGGAGGTCTCAAGAAAAACACGGGACTACCCACATGTAACAAACAAACAAACAAAAGACAAAAACAAAACAAAGGAGAATGAAAATTTGAACCAAGAGTAAGCAGCCGAAAGTTTGCATAAAGCAAGATATAAAATGTATCTCATAAAGAAAAGGGGGCTGTGAGTCACCAAGACTAACCCACAACTATTCTATTAATAATTGGCATTAATACCACAGGAATTCCAGTGCTGTATTTGAAGTACAATTGTTTTGAAGAAATATGTGTTGCAATAAATGAGAATAAATTATTCCTAGTGGAACAAGACTTTGCGGATGAGACAGGAATAAAAGATCAGAAGCAGGAGAAACACAGTAGCCATATTTGAAATTGTATTCGTTCCAGAAATCTAAACCACTATTAAGTTTAATAACAACATACTTGAGACAGTGAGCAGATAAATGACACTGACAAAAGACCATTCTCAATAAAGGAAATATTTCATGCTTACATGCTAATTACACAAGCAATAAAAATACTCTTACATTCTGAGAAGAGCCTTATAAAAGGGCCGAGTGAAGAAGGCATCCAACAAATACTGGTGTATTAGTGCAAGACCAAGAATCCTGCCACTGAACCGGAACCTGTGGAGGAAAAGCACGAGAAAGCTTACACGTCACGGAGCAGTTTCTAAACGGTTCTATTTGCTTTCTAGAATGCCTTCCAGCTCTCACCATCTAAGCGTATCCAAGATTAATTCCTACCAGGTCCCTGAGAGTTTGTATGCAGTGTAGGCTGTGTCTTCATTAGGCCAATATTCAGATCTACTTCTTGAAAAAATCTGTTCTACTCTGATACTTAGATACTGCTCCACCTTCACCCCAGTTAATAATGTCCACCATGTAGCACCCCCATGGCCAACATGAATTCCCTGTTAGCAAGTCTGAGAAATTCCCCCAAACCACTTCTGAGAGATGTTGACAGAAGTGCTGTCCCTTCTAGTTTGCTTGCAGGAATCTTAGCAGGCTTTCTCTAATACAAACCCACTAGCAATTCCCTTTTGAGGAAAAGCCCAATCTGAGAATAAGAAAGTTTCTGTCCCTATTCTCTCTCAAACCTCCCTTCTGATGGTAACGGTCACCATCCAAGAATTATGCATGTGGACATTTGGGGGGGTTTCCTCATGGGACATTCGGTTCTCTAAAATTTCAAGGCTCAATTCTATTCTGAATCACCTGGGAAACTTTATTAAATACATCTGTCATGACTGGCTCTGCTGACTGAGATGTACACTTATTTTCTCTTTCAAAAGTATTCAAGTTTCTAACTCTTTGAAAGCCTGAAGCCTTCCAGAAGGGTAAATCCACACTGAGGTTCACACCACCCAATCGTAATTTTAGTATTAGGCAGCCAATTCAAGATTAATGTCCTGCAGCTTTGTTTCTCTTTATTTCCACTTTTCTTAGCATAACTGCAATAGCTACAGTTCGGAGGACCTCCAAATTGTAGCAGAACGGAAGTTAATTTGAAGAATAAGCCCTAAAAGTGAATGCCCTCCACCCACCAATATAACCTCGTGACTCAAAGAAACTTTTTCCATGAGTCCTACTCATGTTCTTTTTTTTGTTATTGTCAGTGAAAATGAACAGGAACAAGCAAACAGGGGTTATAAAAACATTTAAAGTCTATAAATGCAGGGATTTTTAAAAAATTTAAGGACATTTGGGAAGAGTGCAATTTGGGATTTTCAGAATAAATAATCCTCAGATGGGAATCCAATACCAGTTTTCCTTGATTTTGTGTGAGAAATTAGGAAAACAGCAATCCCTGGCTACAAACTTCAAATGGCCAACAGGGTAGGTGGCCCCTGCTGTGACTCTGCACTCCCACCCTTCGGCCGGGGTTCCCTCTCAGCATCAGTTCCCCCAGGGCACCCCCTCCTTCCTCCCTCTCACAAGGGAGGGAGAACACCATCATCTCCTCAGCCAGCGTCCCAGCTGCTCTGCCCCTCCCCCAGTGTCGGCCACCTCCCCAAGGGCTACTCTGGAAGCTGCCTGACCTCTGGGTCAGGACTTTCCCCTACTCACCCCCACACCACTACCTCAGGGCTCAGAGATGCCCAAAGGTGAAGAGAAGGATGTAGGCATCTCACCAGAAACCCATCATCATCTGTAACTTTCTTTCAATGGGAAAAACCTTTTGAATGCTACCCAGCTCACTTAAAATTGGTCTTATGAAACATAATCTATTCCTAGCCTGAAGACTGCCTGTATATTTAAGGTTGACAACAAAAACAAGAGCCCAGTGAGGTATTTAACTGAAAATATGATTTTCTCCATGAAAAAAATGTTAAAAGAAATGTGAGTTGCTATAAAAACTAATATCACAGAAAACCAACTGAAGAAAAGCGTTGGGGGAAAAATACTTACCATTCATGGTGATTGTCTACAAAAGCAGACATGGGACTTATTTGTACTGTGTACGTGTCATTGGCTGAATATTCAAATAAGCCATAATATGGGTTAAAGAGCTCTCTGGACACCAGGAAGAAAAACTCTCTGGAAGGTCCACTGTAATCCAACCTTTAAAAATCCACAGAAAGTGCAACTGGTTATTTTTTTTTCTATATACTGGGCACACTTTCTACAGAGCTCAACTTTCTATAGAACACTCATTACAAGTCTAATTGTCCACATACCAGGACTGTCCAAAACAAATCAAGCCGAGTGATCATGATTCCTGATCTCCTCCATGTCTTGGCCCAGAATAGCGAAACGGACATTTATAAGGAGCATATCCCAAACTAAAGCTACACATCAGATAACAGATAAAACAGGCAGCGTGTGAATAAATTTGATTGCATAAATATGTATAAAAAGGTAAATATTTCATTTATTTATTTTAAAGATTGGCACCTGAGCTAACAACTGTTGCCAATCTATTTTTTTTCCCTCTCTCGAAAGCCCCCCGGTATGGAGTTGTATATTTTAGTTGTGGGTCCTTCTAGTTGTGGCATGTGGGATGCAGCCTCAGCATGGCTTGATGAGCGGGGCCATGTCCGAGCCCAGGATTCGAACCAGCGAAACCCTGGGCCGCCGAAGCAGAGTGTGTGAACTTAACCACTAGGCCACAGGACCAGCCCCAAAGGTAAATATTTTAAATGTCTGGAGTGAGGTTATGGGGAAAGGAACTACAGTGGGAAGGCTTTAATTAAACACGGTAAAACCATAGGGCATCAGCCACCTACATCCATGGGACATTAGTCCTCCTGGATTTCTGAAACATTTTTAAATGGGGGAAGAAAGCGTCTTTAGTGAATTGGTGAGAGGATATTACAAATACAAGGCCCCCTAGGGAGATCAGAGGCAAAAAAATGGAATGATAGGGTTCAAGTGAAAACTTTAAATTATAAAACACCAAGGAAAATTATAGACAAGAAAAATGAGGGTGTCTAAAGCTTCCTAAGGAAGGTATTTGGAGAAGAGGCTGAAACTCTAGCACCTGAACTACGGTGTAAATTCCCTTTTACTTATGAAGACATCAGGGTCAAAGTGAAGTGTGAGAAAAGACTGTGTTAGGTTTGAGGAACGACAAGTGGTCAACAATGGTGAGAGCAAAAAATGCAGGAAACGGGGGTCTGCCAAAGAGCCATTTGCTAGGCTAAATTTAAAATAAAAAATCTAAAGGACATCTACTCTGTGATAAAAAGTTCACACGTGCATTCAAAAACAAAAGGAGGAATGAAAGCAATGGACGAGTCGCGGTGGTAGGATTTTATAAGACTTCTTTGGTTCACTCTATTTCTTTTCTCTCTTATGGAATTTACTCTGTGGGCATTACTGCGTTTTTTTAATGCCAAAAAAAAAAAAAAAGAAATTATCTGATCTTGTCTAGTGATTGGACTGCGTGATAGAGAAAAGGATGCTATGATAGGTGGAATAGGGAGTTGGGATACTAGGAAGAAAAAATGGTTTTTTATATGTCTTAGTTGAGAATTTAACAGAATTTACTTAGAACACACTTCAGCTATTCACATACCACTTTCTCGATTTTCACCATATCTGAACACATATGTACTGTTATTTATTTAATATTTTTCATGAAATCAACTTTAAACATGAAATCAGCTTTAAAGGTACTTGCTTGTCTTTGTCTTACACAATATTTATGAGATTATAATGTTAGCTTAATTTTTTCCTAATACACATTAAAAGAAATGCATAAATATTAAAATAAAAAATGTCAGTCTATGTAATAGCTAAAATCATCTGACACAGCACCAGTCTACACTGCACTTTGGGAGATACAAGTGCAGACTGACAGGAAACCTATGTGTGCAGAAAAATGCAAACTAGCTGACTCTCAGGGTCAAACAGGCCTTAAGGTGACGTGATGGAACTGCCCTCTGGGGCAGCTGAACATAAAGTGGCTGCCAGGTGGCCACCAGGGTCAGTGGGACTATGCTCGGATTGCCCTGGGGACTCCCAAAGCCGCGCTCCGGGCGCATCCCAGGTGCAAGGATGGACTAGCCCTCCTCATGCGGGGGCCGAGGCCGCTTCCTGGGGCTTCCTCCCACGGTCCGAGGTCGGGTCCCTGACGCCAAGAATAAGCAGAATACTTTTTCCACTTGAACGTTCTTCACATACTTACAGGCTTTCTTTCAACAAAGATTTGAGTGCCTATTATGTTTTGGGTACTAATCTAGATGCTAAAGACAAAAATTTCCCAAAAGTCCTTTTCTGTAGAAACTCTAAGTTCAGCAGTTTCTGTAGCCCTGGTCTCTGCCCTCCTGCCCCCTTCTCCACGCCTGAGCATGGCCATGCTTTCAAGCTCCTCTCAAGGCAAGGTTGGGAATTCCCTGGCCACCCTGGTCCCTCTGCTCTGGGCACTCCCAGGGGTCAAAGTCTGACCCAAGGGGTGGTGTCCCACACTGATGACCATACTCAAAAGGGCTGCTGCTCTCTCCCCCTGGGCACTTCTCTCCACCAGTGCAGCTTAAAATGATCCTGCCTCCTGGGGCAGCCACTTCGTTGACTCATAATGAGCTGGACATCCGCTCAAATCTTTCACCCAGGCTCCTTTAACCGGGGACTCTCCGATCCTGTCTGCATGTGGCTGGATCTTTTAAAAACCTAAGTGCTAGAATTTCCCTCCTAAATTTCACTCTGTGAGACTTAGTCCGTGGCCCCAGCTTACTCAGATCCCTGTGGATGCAAAATATCTCCCTACATTTCCTATCAATGGTGCATTTCCCCAGCAGACCCTGTGTCTCTCCAGAAACAGAGAACGCCAGTCAAAGGCATCTTAAAAGTCATTTTGTCCATCCCCTTATTTTATTGAGGAGAAGGACTGAGCTGAGGCAAGTGACTGACTTGCATCAAATGAAAGGTGCAGAGGAGGATTCCTGACGCCGAGTTTAATGCTCCTTACTCCCTACAGCCTACCCTTCAGTAAATTTGAAATGTTCATCAACACTGAAAAAAATGTTGCTTGTAGGCCAGGGGTCAGCAAACTATCGCCTGCAGGCCAAATCTGGGCCACCTCCTGGCTTTGCAAATAAAGTTTTATTGGAACACAGCCATGCCCATTTGTTTATGTGTTGTCTGTGGCTGCTTTCCTGCTACAGTTGCAGAGTTGAGCAGATGAAACAGGGAATGCATGGCCTGCAAAGCCGAAAGTATTTACCATCTGGCCCTTTACAAAAAAAGTTTATGAACCCGTTATAAAAGAAAGCAGGAGGGAAATGATACTTTATGAAAATACTTGGCTTAGCATAAATCCTCTTCTTTAGTGAAGATCTCTTCAAGGAAACAGAAAATGACTCCAATGCCCCAGGCTGTATGCAACCTCAAGGAGTGGTCACAACTACTGAGGATGAGCCTGTGAGTGAGCTCCAGTCAACAGGCCCCTGATCCACAGGGGCTTTCGGACAATCAAGGCGCACAATGGCTAAGGTTCACAGACAGCTGACACATGAGCCAAACACTTCATGTGTCAGTTTTCTTACAAAGGGACAACTGGTCTAAGTAAAACGGGGTTTTAGCTGCTTAAAATTATACCATGGCATTTAGTTAGAAAGAGCAAGTTTTCTTTGAGCTTCAGCTCTCAGTGTTTTAATAATCTTGCACTTACGGGAGCGTACGATAATGATCTGTTTGTGTCTGCCTCCTCTACACACACATCTCGACTGAAACCATACTGAGGGCAGGGACTATGTCTTTCTCATTTTTGTATCCCGAGTATTTAGCCTGCTGCACAGCAGAGGCTCAATAAATATTGTTGAATCACTGAGTGGAGCTATCTGATGCTCTCTAAAGAAAATCACCATAATTCACATTGATATTTGACATCTAGCAGAGCGAATAATTTTTCACAAGTTTGCTTTCAGGTGGTTTATTAATGTGATGACATTAACAGGCTATGCCAATCCCTAAAAGACAACTCAACTTGCCAACACTGTCAGAAATCTCGCAAATGAATTATGCTAAGAAAGCTTCGTGCTTGTGATTTCCAGGTCTAATATCTTCTAATACGGTAAAGTTTGGTAAAACAACAAAGATGGATCTCCCTGATTGGTTCTTTTTTTATGTTAATAGCTGAATCTGGCTAAAGATAGGATGAATGTCCCCTGAGGAGTTAAACTGAAAAGTAAAACTTCTTTTTTCCCCAAAAGAGAACAAAGCTACTAGTTCCTCCAGGAGGAAAATGTATCTTCCTCAATGGCTCAGGTTTTTATCTGTTATTTTCTAACTCTAGTAGCATTGATGGAGTCACTCTAAAGCCAAGACAGTTTTTAAGGTTTGATTTGATTATAATCAAAAACTTAGAACTTTGAGAGCAGGTTGTAGATTACACATTCTGTTTGTCTACCTAATTCAATAGGACTTGTTCCAGCAGGGCCCCTCGTGCCTGCGCTTCCTGTAACGCCTCAGCCACCTCTGCCATATAAATAGTTAATATGACTCATATCGCAGGGATCATTTGCTACATTCCTGTTTTGCCAGTTAGGTTGGTTCCACAGCTAAAGGCTTGGCACGGAAATACACAAACTCCGGACAACGGGTGTGTAGCCACACAACAGCTGCATCTGAGGGCATTCTGGAATAAGCACAGATGTCTTTAGGGTGGCAATGTAGTTCTGAGCCCCAGGCAGTGCTGATAAAGCATTTTTAAATTTACACCATCGCATTGCTGGGCTGACACCACCCGATCTGTTAGCGGCATCTAATATTTGTTAAAATAATTTTATTTTCCTGTTCTTATGTTTTACTAAAAATTACCGAAAACAAAGTATTCCAACAGAAGTACACCATAAAATGAAGGAAGATGATGGCTTTGGGAAATCACGCCACCATTTTCTATGAGTTTTCCGGAAGACAGAAAGCTTTGCTCTCTCACAAGTTGGTTCAGGCACACATGGCCTACGCACCTTCTGACTCACCCTCAGATATTTATAGCAGCGAGGCATTAGTTCTGGAGCCACTTACGGAGGCCTGGTGGGTGAGGATGGAATTTCTTGAGCAATTAATATGACAAACCAAGTTTTACCTGGTGGTCCCAAGCCAAAGCCTGGATACAGAAGCACTCTTCCTCAGCAAGGTTTGGGTTTTTTAGGTTATCCTGCAAATGGCGCTTTTGGAAGAAAACAAGCAGCACCATAAAATTTAACTTGAAGCTTTACAGATTTCTGAGGAATAAACAGTCGAGCTCAGGACCCCAAACAATATCTAGTGAGGGCCAGATGTCAGAGCTGCAGATTATTCTATAAGCAGAGATACAAGAAAACCCTTTCGGATCCCATCCTCCCTAGCTGCCTGTCTCAGGAGAAATACCACAGAGAGAGCTCACCTGTTCTTAAACCCCAAGACTAAAACTGTTTGCACACCCCCTCCCTAGCCCAAGTGGGGCTTTGCAAGACAGATGACTGAGGTCACATAGATGGCACCTTTCATAGAATGACTCATTCTTCTTAAAGAAAGGTGCCTTTTACAGAGTTGGCCCTGGAGAAGAGAAGAGGCGAGGCAATCACAGTGTAAACATCCTTTCTTTATCCAGGCATTATTTCCTTACTGTTTGGGGTACTAAGAAGTGAACACCCAGGATGCCCTATCAGAACACAAAAGTCTCCCTAGCTAACTTCGGACACCACATAAGCTCTAGCTGCTAGGACTTTTAATTCAGAAGACAGTAAGATGCTAGAGAATATGTGGTGCTCCACTGGCCCCCTTCCTAAAGAAGCAACTTCTAGGCCAACTGAAGCCCAACAGAAAGAGGCAACCGCAGCACGAAATTTCCCACCACATTCAGTCACGATGACTCAGTTTCCAGCCCTTCCACCACTGCTGACCTCCCCTCCTCCTTCACTTTGCAAGAGCAGATAACCCACTTAAGTTGGGTGGAAATTTTAATGACTAGAACAAAACCTCCAGCTCTGACCAAATTAAATCACAGTGGTTTGCTTAGAAACTGTCTACTTTTTGTAACAAGCCAAGCATAATATGAAGCATTATTTTAGTGAAACACAATAGTCAGCTAATTGTCAACTAGCATATTTGTGTTAACAGGCTCTAGAATTATTTTTGTATTTTTGAATTAAAGATAAATATTCCGGGATTAATTCTACCTCACATAGAATTTGTAGTCATCCTGTAAATTTCTGACTATAAATTTTCCCATCCTTTTCCTTGACTCAGCTCTTCCATTTGAGGAACAATCTATACATCACGTTTCAGACCTATGCAACCAAACAGCTTAAAGCAGAGCTGAAGTCCCTCCGCGAATCTGCTAATCCACAACTTTTTGGAGTACAGGCAGACGTGGTATTCTTAAAAATAAATCCCTTTCTCTTTATGCCCTAGCTAATCTCTTGTAAATAAAGACCCTGATTATCACAGGCAGAAAATATAATCAGCAAGATGGCATCAATAAGAATTGCAAAGTATCATTCCCCCATAGATAATATAAAGTTGACATTAGCAACACAAAATAATATTCTATATATACAGTCATGTGCTGCATAACAATGTTTTGCTCAGTGATGGACCACATATATGACAGTGGTCCCATAAGATTAGTGCCATAAAACCTAGCCATGTGGTAGGTTATACCATCTAGGTTTGTGTAAGTACACTCTATAATATTCGCACGACGATGAAATTACCTAAGGAAGCATTTCTCAGAACGTATCCCTGTCGTTAATCAACACCTGACTGTCCCAATACCCCTACTAATTTGGACTTTCACAGAATTAACTGTATCTATATACTTATTACTCTACCGACAAAGTGCAGAAGAAAGTATACATTTACCAACAAGTACCCTGGTGGCAGTCACTCATCAGACAACAAGGAAATAAAGTCGTTCAGGGAAACATTTCCTCAATCTCCCCAAATCCTGACTATAGGCTTTCTTTTAATAAATGTTTTATTTTAGAATAGTTTTTGATTTACCGAGAAGTTGCAAGGATGGTAGGGAGAATTCTTGTATACCTCACACCCAGTTTTCTTCTTATTAACATCTTACATTAGTATAGTACATTTATTATAATTAATGAACCAATATTGACACATTATTATTAACTAAAACCCATACTTTATTCAGATTGCCTTAGTTTTTACCTAATGTCCCTTTTCTGTGCCAGGATCCCATCCAGGACACCAAGTTACAGTTCATTGTTATGTTTCCACAGGCTCCTCTTGGCTGTGACAATTTCTCAGATTCTTCTGGTTTTTGATGATCTTGACAATTTTAAGGAGAACTAGTAAGGTATCTTGAGAATGTCCCTCAATATGGATTCATCTGATGTTTTTCTCATGCTTAGACTGGTGTTATGGAGGAAGACCCCAGAAGTAAAGTGCCATTCTCATCATGTCATATCAACGAGATACATCACTGTTGGTTTTAACCTTGATCAACCTGTGGAGTGTTTGTCAGGCTTCTCCACTGTACACTTACTTCTTTTTCCCCGTTTCCATATTGCACTATTTGGAAGAAAGTCACTGTGTGCAATCCGCAATTGAGGAGTGAGGAATTATGCCGAATTCTTTGAAATCTTCTGCACAGAAGGTTTGTCTATTCTCCTCCATTTACTTATTTACATGATCACATATTTAGATCAGTATATATATTTATTTTACATTTTGGGTTATAATCCAATACTACTTTATTTTTGTGTTTGAATTATTCTAGCTTGGGCCATTGGGAGCTCTTCCAGTAGGTTCTCGTGTCCCTGTGACATACTCCCATCACTGCAGGCTTTTTGAGCACTTCTTCCTTTCTGCCACTGCAAGATGCTTCAGGCTTGCTCTTGTGTATTTCCTGCCCCAGTCCTAGAGTCAGCCATTTCTCCAAGGAGCCTTAGTTCCTTTGATTGAAGAATGATATAGAAACCAAGACATGGGCACTACGTGGATATGTTTTTAAACACTTATTACTAGAGCTAGACATGAAGAACTTACAAAATGATACATTTTGAGGGCATTAAAATTAACGAAGGGAAAGTGACAGAAAACTTCCAGCTCCATTTTTATAGTTCAATAGAAAAATTAGGTAGCTTTTCATTTTGGGTATTTATTATAATCCAGAAAGAAATGCTATGATCTTTTAGTTTAATGTGATAGAGTCAATGTGTTTGAGAATGTCAAGTGGCAAAGGCTAAAATAACTTCTTAATTTTATATTACTTTGAGGTTTCTATTTTTTCAGCAAGAGTAGACTGTTTTAATCTTTCAAAACAGTATATGTATTTTCAAAGCCTTAATAGCAAAATAAAGTCTATATCTAATAATCTGTATTATGATATTGACATGATAAAGCCATGAGAGCAGAAATTATCTGGCCCTACTCCAGCTTCAACAAGCCATATGCAGAAGGGCCTGATTACGAGATTGTTCCTAATGGCTGAGGTCACACCTCAAAATATCCTCCCTCTCGTTTTCCCTCTGGGGTTACAGGAAGGAGACAGGTGATGAAAGCAGGAAGCATTTGGATATTAGTGGCAATCACATGCAGGGGCATCAAGCCCCAGTCAGCCTGGGCCTCCTCCTAGGAACGGATGTCATCAGTCCAGATCACAGGGCAACTGCTTAGGAGGATCAAGCATGATAAGCATCTGTTCTATTCAAACTTAAGTGCCAGGGCTTCCAAAGACTCTTCTCCACATCTCTGAGATCTCAACAAACCAGGGTCCGACAAAGAGGGAAGGCAGCTGGAGTTGTGGGGGAGAAAACGTATTCTCATCCAAACCAGAATGGCTATGTAAGGAAATATTTGGAATCCCATTCATACCTGTGATTAGGCTAAAAATATTTGCCTTCATTTTCAACTGTGCACCTCCATCTTTAAGCCAACTAACATGAGCTGGAAGTCCATTAACGCAGGGCAACAAAAGGCTCAAGTCTCAGGCAAGCTTTTGCTTAAACTTTGCCACATTGTATTGTTTTCCCATATACTGCTTTACTTTAGTCACAGCTGGGAGACTGTACCACAGTATACATGACAAGAGCAGAAGTTATCAATCACCAGTTACTATAGTAAAAAATCCACGGGTAGGAAAGAAATTTGCATAGACTAGAGTTCAGAGTTCTGCCTACATCCCAGTGTTGGTCCAAGCGTCCTGGAGGAAAGATGAAAGGCCTAGTTTTGAATCCTGATTTTGCTATTATCTAGTTCTGTTAGCACATGCAAGTTATTTTATGTTTTGGAGCCTTCATTTCAGCAACCATATACCACATGGTTGACTTTGTTGGATATACTACTATGATTCCATAATTTAATGCACTTTATTCTAGGGCAGGACTGAGAGGTGGTCTTTTTTTTTTGAGGAAGGTTAGCCCTGAACTAACTTCCGCCAATCTTCCTCTTTTTGCTGAGGAAGACTGGCCCTGAGCTAACATCCGTGCCCATCTTCTTCTACTTTATATATGGGACGCCTGCCACAGCATGGCTTGTCAAGCGGTGCCATGTCCGCACCCAGGATTTGAATCCGCGAACCCTTGGCCGCTGAAGCGGAACGTGCGCACTTAACCGCTGCGCCACTGGGGCCAGCCCAAGACGGGGGTGGTCTTAAAATCTTCCAAATCAACAGAGAAGACAACCAGAGTTTACGCAACTGTGTGGTATTTTTTAAAGTCACTCTGGTGATGGTGATGGCTAGGTTACGAAGAAGGTGCTGAGACTTGAAACTCAGACCTGAAATGAGGAAAGAGGAAAGGGTCTGGGACAGAGGAGAGCTGGCATCTCTTGAAGTGTTATGTAAAGACTGTTACGTTTACTTGGAGTGATAAACACCATGGCGTCTTTGACTCCTTCACTTCCTCACTCTTATGGAGATAAGCACACTCCTGGAAGAGTGAGAGAACATGGAGATGTGTGTTTACAGCAGGTAGTTATTTTGGTATGTGTGCTCCTGCTCCAAAGGAAGAGAAAAACCAGGGACAGAAAAATAAGAACCGGGGCCCAAGAGTTCCCAGCTGCTGAGGCTTCCGGGTAGAACGGCAGGACTCGAATTCGTGATTCTGAAACTGAGCTTAACAGGAGAAGCTTGTCTGCTCACACCCAGTGCAGATAACAAGCTCACAGACGTTCAAATGCAACTCCTTGTTTTTTCTCTCCAAGCCCACTTTTTCTCCTTAAGAGGAAGAGAGTTACAGAGAGAAGAAACCAAGCCAGGCTTCTGCTTTCACAAATGATCTATAGTTACGGGTTTTTACCAAAGAATTTCTATGTCAAATGATTTAAAAACCAGAGGAAGCCTTAAAAAAAGAAAAAAGCTGAGAGGTTTAAGTGTATAGAATGTATTTCCTGCCAGAGGGATTTCCTGTTTCAGGCAACCACAGCTGCTGTGGTGGAGCGTCCGCCTGCAGCCGCAGCCCGCGTGCCTTCCGCAGGCCACTTCTCTGTGCAACTCACCCTTCCTCCCCGACAAAGGTGACGTACAGCTTATTTCTCTGCAAGTCTTTTCTGGAGTAGCCCATGATCTGATTAAAAGCATCTTCGAGTAAGTGATCTCTTCTGATAATTAACCTGTCCGTAGAGAGAGAATTTGAAAAATACAGATTATTTCCTAATCCTTATCTGTCTAGAACTGGGCACTTGCCATTTGATTTCCATTTACCATAATTACCTAAGCAAAAAGTGGAGTGACTTACTCTATTGCTATCTGCAATCAAGTGCACATTTGTCTTTAACTCTTAACAGCATTAACGAAAGTGACATAAGAGAATCATTGGCAAATAGAGCACCCCACCTATGACCTGTAACAGCAACTCAAGAGTCCTTTCTGAATGGTCACATGAATTCATCCCAGAAGGAAAATGGTTACAAAACAACACAAACACAAAACTTTGGTTCAGTAAAGCAAGAACAACCCCGTGAGGTAATGATTTAGGCCTGAATGCATCTAGACAAGGAATTCAATTACAAGGTGCCTAGAGAGAACAGGAGAAAAAGAAAATTCTCAGTGTCCTCCAGAGCAGAGGAGTTTACTGTGCTTAACTTACTTTGCAAAAGAAGTGAATCTTGAGATTTCCTAGGTGACAGAGAAAATGAATGATACTTGTGGCCGACTAATCTACTTGTGATAATGACAAAGTCCTCTTTAAGCAGATATCAATTTGCCTTTAACGCAAATAGTAATGGAAAGGGAGACAATAGGGAGGCCAGAGGCATGCAAGCTTGATCATCAAGACCTTCATAAGCAGAGCTCAGAGAGGGATGGTGTTAGGGGCAGGGTGATGAGAATGGAACCTCGGGGTTCAGTGGAGCAAGCCCTCGTGTAGGGTTGTGAGCCAGTGATGGGGGCGGGGGCTGCTGGGGGCGCTTCTCTCAGGCATCCCAGGTCCTGGTGTCGCCGCAGGGCAGATCTCCCTCCTCTGTGCTCCCTCAGGTGGCATGTTGGTCTCCAGTGGGGACATGGCACATGGGTGGAGGCGGGATGGAAGGAGTAGGGGTAAGTAGAAAATGAAAATAATTCTAGGCCAAAGAACGTGACGACGTTTCAGTTTCCCCATTTGATGGGAGGTGGATAAAGAAAGGCAGAGACAACATTCACGACATAGTCTATTGGACAAGTGAAGTTTATTTCACAGAATGAAAAAGAGCTGAGCGGTGTTCCTACACTCAGGTCAGCTCAGGCAACAGTAATGTGCCGTCCAGCTCACTGTGAGAGCCTTCCATCTAAGGAATATACTGTACACCAACAGAGACGTACTTTTCAGGAGAATGAAATAAATCCGCTTTTGATTTTGCCTATATTTTCACATGGGACGTGGTAGTCTCTTTGCTGTTTGTTTTAAAACCTTAAGCTTAGTTGTGCTTAATTCCAGAACTACGTTTTAGATGATCTTGTAATTTACACAGGCCAAAATAATTATGTTGACTAAAACAAAGGCTGGTTGTCACAAATCACAACAAATTTCCTACATTCCCAAGTGCATTCCATCCTTTCACCATCTACAAATCTCATGGTTTGTATCAGTTTGACTTACTTTAATTTCCCTGGGCCTTGTCCATATCCTTTA
Source organism: Equus asinus (assembly GCF_041296235.1). Lineage (NCBI taxonomy): Eukaryota > Metazoa > Chordata > Mammalia > Perissodactyla > Equidae > Equus > Equus asinus. The sequence goes on from NC_091793.1 coordinate 131,739,000, forward strand.
GTCTCTAACTTCCTGTAAAAGTTCCTTAGTTTGGCTTCAAAGTCTCGCTTGTAAGGGGCTGGCGCCCGGGCATTGGCACGCTGAGTACCTACAGCAAACCACAAAAAGAGGAGGGTGTGGATTTGTGCAATGTCCTGATGTTCATCACGTCACCAAAAAGCGTTACTGCAGGATTGAGGCCACAGTTAACAAATAAAAGGAGGCGATACTTTTACTTCCTGCACTTCCCACCTCCCCAGGCCGAAGGCTACAACAGAGCTTAACCAGGATCTTAAGAGACGTCTCCTTTGTGGCAGCTGGTTGAGAATAACAATCCTGAATAGTCACAATGAATAGTTACATTGAACAGTTACAATGGTGCCCATGTGTAGTCAAATATGTTCTCCTTTTCAGTCCAAACGAATATGAGTCAAACAGAGTTAGTCATGTCTCAGGGTAACTGTTCAGGGTGGAATATCTTTGCTTGCTGCTGAGATGATATCATGGCAATTAGAGAGGAAGTTACAATGTGAAAATATGTGGAATATAAAGCAGGAATAGTAAGTTTCCACACTTCACTCTCTGAAAAACCTACAAAAACTTCTTTTAGATATGCACTATAACAATTATTTTAGACACATAATTAATACATTCCATGATGCAGGGTAGAATAATTTTGATATAAAGACAGAATTCAGATATAATTTCAGAAGGCACACGTCTCCTGGATGCACAAAGAGTAAATAATACTGCTATTTGTTGCACTTAGTAAGTGACAAGTTCTGTAATTCTCTGTAGATGTTTTATGTCATTCAATGGCAAGTATCATTAATAAAATGTAAAAGTAACACAGTTTGTTCTTCTTTCCATTGAAAAATCTGGCTCTGTGTCTCAAGGTGACAAACCAACAAGCCGGGATACAAAACTGATGCTGAATATGGGAATCAGACGCAGAGCCATGACAAAAACATCCGATATTTCTACTAAATATTTCACAACACAACGAAAGAAACCAGAAAACAAGAATTGGGAAGCCTGGTGCATTACACGCCACGAAGCTCATTAAGTAGTTTGACAAATAAAAATGGCAAGTAACAGGATATATTGGAGTATATGAGGAAGCCATTTGGTGTAAACCTAATTCGGCCTGACCTTGTCTTTCCAAAAGGGCCTGACCATGGCCATTGAGCACGCATTGTATATCTGCTTTAGATATTCCCTATGGCAAGAACAAAGGCCCTTGAGATAAAGGTGCAACTTCGCTCCCCCTCCCAACGTTGGCATTCCCTTAAGGATTAAGCATCTTTCCTTAGGCTAGGAACTGATTGCTGCGCTCACCTGTGACCACCCAGCTCGAGACAATAGACTTGCCTCCTGCTACACCCCGAGATAGCAGATCCACTACCTGCTGTGTCCATCAAGCGCTGTGCTGACAGGGCAATCTTGTGACTATTGTGGGAAGGACATTTCAATCATATGTGAAACATCCTGTTTGGGGTATGTAACCACTCTGTACACCTCACTTCTTTGGTGCCCTTTCTTCCTTCGTGAAGAAAGGCCCCAGGCCATGGTCCTCAGATTTTAGCTCAGAATAAACTCTCCCAAATTTTCACTTATAGATTGGTTATGGGTTATTTTCGTCAAGTTCTTTAATGAATGAATCAATTAAGTGATTATTGTTCATTGCTAATACTGTATTTGGTTCAGCAACAGATGCTCAAAATGATTAAGGTGGGGTTGCTGGAGTGGATAATTTGGTTGGGAAGACAGAAATAAAATATATCAAACAATGAGAGAATAATTAAGTCCTAAACTAGATGGCATACAAACTATGGAGCAGAGGGGATAAAACGATAGCCCCAGGGCTGTTCCAGCCCTAATGATCTATTCGATTTGCCACACCATCTTTAAAAATTAGGAGATTTCAAGTAAAAAAAAAAAATCCAGATTTTTCTCTTGGAAATTATTTGGGAACACTTGCAACAACTGGCTTGCATTTCCCTGGGCGGGCTGCTGCTCCATTAGGTGAAGCCTGTTCTCAACCACACCAAAGCCACTCAATGACACTGCATTTGAGATCAGTGTTATAGAAAAGTAACAGTAAATGAGGGTAGTAGAGATCAAAATGGAAAAGACTTTAGGGAGGAGGCTTTAGTAGAAGCAGGCCATATAAACTGAGAATCTATAGTCTACACTGGGGCAAGGCAGGAAGAGCTGAGATAAGCCTTGTACACATGTTCAGAAGACACTGAGGAGAGCCCACTAAGCAAGAGCAGAGGGGAGTGCTAGGGAGTAAGCGGGAAATTAAATCAGTCAAAAGGTTGGACCCAAATTATGAGAGGAAATTTAAAAAAATCTGGCTGAGGAGTTTGGGCATGGAAGCCTTTATAGGTTCCCTGTAAGGGAATAACATACCAGGGGTGTTTTACTCTAGAAATGATTTTCAATGTGTTGACTGGATTAAGGGTGGGAAAGAGGAAAGGAGACTGGAGGGAAGAGACCCAATTAGGAGTCCTTTCAGCAATCGAGGCCTGAGGGGATGAGGACTAGACAGGAGTGTGGTGACTCAGAGAAACATCTACCGTGTGAAATAAGAATCAGTACCAGCAGATAAGTAAGGAAGAGAAACAGGAAGCTCTCATGGTAGCATAAAGTTTTTCAAACAATCACAGTAGCTGCCATTTGTTAAGTGCCTGCTATGGATTAGGGACAATTCACTTTACGTAGAGGATCTTGGGAAATCCTTACAACAAGTCTATGAAGCAGGCATTATTATGATTACACATCATCACCACTTTGTAACTAAGGACGCTGAAGTCATATGCCAGTGAATGGTACATTTGGGATTTGAGCCAGGTCTATCGGATGCTAAAAGCAGTGTGGGAAACGATGCTGGTGGACATGGGCGGGTGAAGCTTTATACGTATTGGGCTGCAGAGGACAGCGTCCAGGTGGATATACTCTACAGGCACTTGAAAATATGGTGCTGGAGATCTGGGGAAGAGATCCAGGCCACACTTGGGGTTTAAGTGAGTTAGCATATGTTGGGCACTTCGTGCAGTGCTGTTGCAGAAGCCGCTCCATGTAAGTGTTAGCTGTTATTGTTATTGTCTGCATGGAGTTGGACAATAAATACATGGGGAAATGTGTTGGGGCTTTAGGAATGCATTTTAGTAAAACTGGTTATGATCAAGTATGTCCAGAGGTCTGTTTGCACGGTTATGAATCTTTTACCCAAACTGCTAATAGTTATGTCATAAAGGAAGCAAATAAACTTGACCTTAAAAAGGTCTGGGATGCAGAAGACACTCCTAGCCAGTGGTTCTCAATCTTGACTGCACCTTAGGATCACTTAGGAAGCTTTTAAAAATCCCAATGTTTAGGCCACACCCAAGACACATTACATCAGAATCTGTTGGGGTGAGGCCCAGGCGTAAGTGTTTTATGCAACTCTCCAGATGACTCCAATGAGCAGCCAAGGTTGAGAACCATTATCCCCTACAGAAAGGTTAAATATAACCAACGAAACACCTGGGCAGCAGCCAGGGCCCAACGCAGGGGCAATGCTTCCTGTGTATCTGAAAGGCGTCGTTCGCAACATGAAGGAACATGTGTTGATCTCCACGAGCACAAGGCTGCTCTCTTGGCTGCCTGAGCCACAGGGCAGTGCAGCACGAGCCCACTCAGGGGTGGCAGAAAAAAGCCGTGAGCACGGCTGTCTGAGAACCTGTAGAGCAGCAAACCCAGACAGCTCAGAAAGCAGCCGTAATGAATCAGCATTCAAGAGCATGATCATTGATAGGGAGAGGACAAAGAGGAAGAAAAGACTGAATGAAAATCTTCCAGGACTGAAAAGAAACATGATTCTTCAAGTGTTGATTACTTAGAAAAAAAACCAAAAACCAAAAACCCAGCATATACTATTGCTGTATAATTTGAGATACTTAAAAGGATGTGGGAAATGCCATAATGCATTCCATCAATATCAATACAGGCACTTGATAAAAACTACTTCTGACTCCATTTACACTCTAGGTAAAGAGATTCAATTATGGAAACTCTGGAGACAGAAATTGCTGAATGCAAAAATTCTTTTACTAATAGTTCTATTATGAAAAATCACTTACACGTTACTTCATGGTTTAAAAATTACAGTAAATTATGCCAGTGGCCCTGGTCAAATTCTTAATGCTAGTTAGGTGCAACTGCCAAGAAATTCCAGGGCAGCAATGCTGTTACTTCCACTTTGGAAATCAAAAATGATCTTGTATGATTGAGCTAATAGAATTGCATGGCAATCATAACTGCAAGTGAAGTTCTAGGATACGATACTCCTAGAGAGAGAGTAATTTCATGGACTTCATGGTCTTAAAACAGGAAGTCAGATACAAAGAGGTCAATGTTCTATTTAGGAAGTGATCAAATGCAGGGCTGACTTCATGGAGAGTCAGCATTATGTTCATTTTTTGCAGGAAAAATTTCAGTAACAGATATTAGGGTTCTTTTTCCTCTAACTTTCTAGGCGGGCCTAAAGTACTATCATATTAGTGTTATACTATTTCCATTTACTGTTACAAAATTGCATAATCATATACAAACTAAAGAATTCTACCTGATAAAATACTTCAGGTGATATGAGAAAAATCTTGGCCTCCAACTGCTAAGAAGGCTGGGTCTTTCTTGATTCCGGGTGTGCCAGGAACCCAGATTTCTTTGATGACTAGCTCCCGCCCCGCGATGGTCGGGGATGGAGCTCAGCCAAACCCAGCACGGCTCAGGCCCCTGAACTGGAATGGTTCAGAAGCCCACTTCTTTCCTGGTTCACTTTCTAAAAAGAAAATCTCTGTGACGTTTTATTTACAATTCCCCATTAGGGAATGAGAACAAACTATCAAGCATTACAGTAATATCCGGAAGACTCCATTTTCTGGAACATAAGCTCAACAATGGAAATTAAGAGAAAAAGAAAACACCTCCAAAATAGTTGGCACGAAACATGAGCACTGAAGTCCTCATGGTTTTGCTCTATTCTCTAGGAGCAGTAAAAGGCCCTAGGTCATTGTTTTGAGATTGTTCATGCTCCCATTTACATACCACTTATTTATTTATATTTGCTGAGGAAGATTCACCCTGAGCTAACATATGTTGCCAATCTTCCTCTTTTTGTATGTGAGCCGCAGTCACACCATGGCCACTGACAGGCGAGTGGTATAGTTTCATGCCTGGGAACTGAACTTGGGCCACTGAAATGGAGCGAGCCGAACTTAACCACTAGGCCACCAGGGCTGGCCCTACATACCATTTAATGTTTTTAAAAACCAACTCGCTAATCTGGTTTCTCAGATCTTGGCAAATTAGAAGCAATCTATTAAAAGGGGAAAGCTGAAGGGCATGCCAGGAAGGGCATCCTCTGACAGCTTTAGGGGTAGGGGACAAGGGACACTAACAACAACAAGAACAATAACACCTCCACATGTGACAGAGACCTATTTGCTTTCCTTTAGTCTCTGGAATCACAACCTACCCGCCCCCCCATCCCCACCTGCCCAGGAGCATCCTTCATTTGTATTGTTTGGTTCACAGATCATCTCTGCGGGGCTGAGCAAAGACAAGTCAATAGAACACTTTTTCTAAAAACAAGTATAAAGCTACTTCAGGGACTGTGGGAAAGATGGAGGAAGGGAGAGGCCAGAACGGAAGGATGGAGGGAAGGAAGTGGGGAGAGAGACACAGAGAGAGAAGAGAAGAAGAGAAGAGAAGAGAGAATGTTTGTGAAAAGGGCAAGAGATGAGATAAACAGCAGCTCAGATGCTAAGACTCTGGAGGGAGAGAGAGAGGAAATGAGGATCCTTAAGGAGTCACACTGTGTGTTGGGAGAAATAATTCCCTCTCGAATCTCACGCCCAGAGACAACATTCAGTAAAGACCCACGTGGCTCTTTAATGCTCTCTGCTGTGTTTTACTTCTGTTGAGTGTGACCCGGTGCTGTCACTAGCTTCCAGATATAGTTTGGTTCTAGTCAAGTAACAACAGCTCTCTATGATGATCCCCCCCAAACCATGAAATATCCTCAGGTCACTGAGTATAGGGAAAGAGGGAGAAAGACTGTATTTATGAAAGAGTTTCAGCAAATGGTCGGTTAAACAAATTCTCTGACACTTAAAGTCATAGCTTCGGTTATGTGGAAAATTCACATAAGTGAGCACATCTCCAACAATATTAGATAAATTAGGTGTTATTGCATTTAAATTCCTAGAAATGTACAGCTACAAAGATCCTTAAATAAACTTCTGGGTCCTATATTTGGCATGGTTTTTCCTTCTGGCATAGCGAAGGTCAGGACTGGCATTATAATGGTCCTAGAAAAACAAACCTTCACATTCCAAAATTTTGACAAATTTTAGGTGAGCACTCTAACAGCTGCAAAAAGCAGTCAAAATTTCTCAAGCCCCTCTCTCTTCTGTACTTGAAACGGCATGTAAATGTGCTTGGAATGAGGAAAAGTGTGGAAAGTTTACAAGGTTCCTAGGCATTCTGAAAGAAGACCGTTAAAATTTATTATTGTCATAATTTTTACAATATTATTCTCACATCACTAAAAGGGATGAAATTCTAGTCACAAGAAGGAGGCTCAGACCACTTTAAAAAATCTGTTTGAAACTTTTTCACAAAAACTTGAGGAAAACTGGTAGAAGGGGAGGATATTTTACTCAAAGAAACAGAAGATTCCGCCACAGGGTACATGAGGCTAGTCCTGCCCTTGTATCGTGTGGCATTAGTTATAGTTACTTCCATTGATATCAGGAAGTACACCCCAATTTCAAGATCAAATAAAGCCCAACAAAACAGAGTAGGCCAAAAATATGGAGATGATTCTTCCGGAAAATTAAAACCACCAAAAACACTGCTAGCAATTCAGCTATATTTGGGTTATACGTCTTTGGAAAATGTTTAACTCTAAAGCTGCTTCCAGAATGCATATTTTATTGCCACCACGGGTTACTCATGTACATTTGTGATGCTAAATGAAAGAGAGGCAAACTTAGTCACCCTTTAGAATGCTCACACAGTCTCAAAGAATGTTCAGCCAGTCTGCAGGAGCACATGCCTTGGTAGGGCTCGGAAGGGACTGAATCTGGTGATCTACCTTTCTCTCAGGTAGGATGGGCCACAGAAAAGGCCTGGAAAGGTGAGTCTTGGCTGGAATGAGCAATGAGCCACACAGCATCATTTCGTTAACCATAAAGCATCAGGTAAAGGGATGACCCGTTTTTAAACTTTACCATAGGTTCCAGCTAAGATAAAGACCAGTCAGAATGATTAAATATCTAAGCAGACAGCTCTGCAAATCAGGAAGAAATGGGTTCATATATTCCAGTTCTTAATGGTTCAAATATTGACAAATTACACTGCTCAGAACCAGATTTCCAGAAAGAAAGAAAAAGGGATAAATTAACATTTATTGGATGTTTGTTATGTTCCAGGTACCAGGCAAGGTGTTCTCCACATAACCATGGGAGGTGGTTACTATTATTCCCATTTTACAGAAAAAGAAATTTAAGTTCAGGGAAGGGAGTAAATTGCCCCAAATCACTCACAGTTGGTAAGGCCTGCAGCCAGCTATGAATTCCATCAATTTTCCCCCATACCTTTAAACTTATCTGTAGTGTCATATATTTATTTTTTTTCATCCTGTATCATCAAAATAGGTGTCCCTACTTTGTTCCAGCTGTCCTGTGCTTTTGCCTCCAGTGTCCTCCCTTCCCATAGGCCTGTGCTGCGTTGACTGCTGCTTCTTTGCCCCATTCAGTGACCATCTTTCCTTCCACCCACATCTTCTGACCTCTGCACACACCCGTGCTCAGCTTCCCCATCCTAAAACCTCTTCCTTAACTCTTCTTCTTCTAAGTACTATCTTATTTTGCTTTCTTTCACTTCCAAACTTCATGAAAAGAATATTCTACACTCCTGGCGGCTACTTCACATCCTATATCATTCTGTAACTGGTCACATTCCAGTTTATGACCTATTTATTAATTAACAGAAACTGCTTTGACAAAAGCCATATTTAACTTCATGATTTTCAAATCTAATGGCCTCATTTCAGACTTCACCCTTCTTGAATCCTTTGAGCATTTGGCCCTGTTAACCATTCCCATCTCTTTGGAACCTGGCCTCCTGCAAAGACTTTCCTAAGTCTCTTCCAAAATCCACTGGCTCTCTTTCTTTCACGTGCTCCTCTATCCCAGCCCATTCTTTAAACATTAGAGTTCCTCCTGTCACCATCCTATTTTCTCTCCTTTTCAATGACTTGTCCTCCCTCATTCCTCTACTCTACCCTCTTGGCTTCACCAGCCACCAGCATACTTGTTTTCCTAGCTGCTAACCTCTCCTGAGCGCCATGACTGTCTTTTCCAGTTGTCTCTGGGTATCACCAGTTGGATGGCCCAAGGATTCCTCAAAAAAAATGTCCAAAACCAAGCTCATGTAACCCCTCCCCTCCAGTCTAATCCTTTTCCTCTCTTAGTGAATGGTGTTACTATCTGCCTAGCAGTCTAGGTGGTGAGGACCTCAGAGTCTGCCTTGACTCTTCCCTACCTAGACTCCAAGTCCTACATCCTAGTGTCTCTACATCCTAGATAGTCTTTGAATTAATTCTCTCTTCTCCATCACCATTAGTCCAGCCCTTTATCATGTCACCGCGATTCATGCAACAGCCTCCCAAATAGGTTCTCTGACTCCAGGCTCTCACCTAATACATGCTCCATATTGCAACCAAACTGAACTTTGTCAAACAGGATATGATTCTGTAAATTTTGAGTGGCTCCACATGGACTACAAAGTAAGGCTTCCATGACCAGCCAGCCCTAGGCGATTTTTCCAACGTGAGCTTTGAGAACCTGCCTTCACTTGTATCTGTTAATTTGTCCTAAACTACTCCTCATGCTTCTGTGGCTTAGCTTATGCTACTCCTTTACCTAGAATGTTCTTCTTCCTTTGGTCCACCCGGAAACTCCTATTCATCCTCCTTCAAGGCTCCCCTTCATACCTGTTGTCTTCGTCTTTCCCCAAACACCCCACCCCCCTCCTGAAGGAGGAATTGTCCCCACATCTGTGTTCCCGTACATCTCTTCACTACAGGGTCAACCACAGAGCTTTACAGTCATTTGTTGACTCAGTGCCCCACTATGAATCCTGCAAAGGCAGAGACTGTATTATTCATCATTGTAACACCAGGGTCTAATTCAGTGCTTGGATCATAGTTGGATGCTCAATAAATCTGTGTTAAATGAACAAATTAATAGACCTTTTCCTGTTTGCGGTATTCAATTAGGCTGCAGCTTTGTTATCATGTATATGTATGTGAAAACACAAGCTATATATAAAAGAACATACAGCAGCTTCTAGTGACACATAGGGAGACGGATTTCTATTAAAATAGTTTTAAATTCTGATAGCTAATAAAGTGTGAGCAATACATTGCCTATAATGATAAATACAACTGATATCCTTGCAACATCATGACTGCTTTCCTTTAAAAAAACCTCATTTGCTAAGCTGCATTTTCTACCATTCACTCATTCATTCATCCAGTCGCTCATTCATTCACACCATACCTCTTTCAAAAAGAATGTGAACTTAGTTTTAGTTAGTTTCATCTGTCAATGAGTTCAATCTGCCCACACACCTTCAGTCTTCCCGTCTCATGCAGTTTGTGACTACTGCAGGGGAAAACTATCCGAGCCCATTAAACTGACTAATTTTAATTCTATAAGTTTTTGAAAGTAGAGATTTCTTTTTATTATTCATTGAATAAGTCTCCTAACTAATACTTTTTAAATCCAAAAAGCTAACTTAGTATTTTATGCCCTAATATTTTCCAAGATATATTAGGTACTATACATCATAACGAAAAGTAAATTCTATATCTGAGTATATCATACTACTAATATTTATCCTCCTGTTCTGGAATGTCATTATCTTCTTGTCAAAATGAATCTCCATGGAAACAAGCCAGTTTTAAGAGAAAGGAAGTGCCGCACAATGTGTACCTGTACTAACACTAAAGATGTGTCCAAAGTGTTCCCTTACCGTCCTACGTGAGGGACAGAATGTCTGACTTTGGGGCTCACCCCTCAGAGAATTCACAGCAAGCAGCACAGGGACTCACCTGGCGAGTTCTGGGGAGAGGACACGGGGGAGCCACGTGGGGACTGACAGTAGCTGGGGTGGAGTAAGGCATGTGGAGGCACATATGACATTATCTCTTCTTCAAATAAACTGGGGAAAGATAAGAAACAAAGTGCATACTTTAGGAGGGAAAGCCTTGTTTTCACAACGAGGAAGACAGTCGATCTCCCACTCTGACCCCAATCCATCCGAGCTCCAGTTCACACCCCACAGGGAGCATCGCCCCTTTCTCCTGCAGGTAATCCTTGGGACAAAACGGCCCGCTGCTGCAGCTTTTGTGAAACCTGTGGTTATTCGCCTGTTTTCCCACCAACTTTGGACAACATGATTTCAATTTTGCCTCTTAAATATGTGAGTTTGAGACATGTTCATTTGAAAATAGCACCTGGGTTTTTAGATTTGGGAATGAGATTCAAACACACAATGTTTACAGAGAACCCATAATAAATACAAACATGTGTTCTCTATCTTTATTTCAAGTAATATACAACAGGGTCTCAGCTTTCAAAGAGCTTAGGATTTAATTGGATTATTAAAAAAAAACAAAACACCTCCTAAATAGTAACAACTGCTAAACAATTAGCTCTCTTATTTACTCTGGCTTTATAATGGTTTTCAAATGTGAGGATTTTGATCTTAGATTATTCAACCCAATGTCTTCTTTCTCCTCCATATTGAAATTTCTGTTTCTAATACTCTCTTAAAAGATAGTAACCAGGGATCTGAGATCTTGGAATCCAAGACTTCACTAAATATTATGATAAAGAAAAGTACTATTAATCGCACTAAGCTCAAACATAGAAACACTTGACAAAACAGAATTAAAACAATAAAAATTAGAGGACATGTGATTTTTTTTTCTTCTTCTTCTCCCGAAAGCCCCCCAGTACATAGTTGTATACTCTAGTTGTGGGTCCCTCTGGCTGTGCTATGTGGGATGCCGCCTCAGCATGGCCTGATGAGCAGTGCTGGGTCTGCACCCAGGATCCGAACCAGTGAAACCCTGGGCCTCCGAAGCAGAGCGTGCGAGCTTAACCATTAGGCCACGGGGCCAACATTTTTAATTAAGAGGTAGAAGCAGGTTTTCCTCAAACTTGGCCAAATCCAAAAGCCTGTTACTGTTTTCAGAAAACATTCAGAAGAAGGGGCAACAGTTTAATCTTACACACATTTAAGGAAAGGACTCCTAAGGGGTATAGTCCTGGTTCGAAACTGAGGCAATTTTGCCCTTTCCCTACACTGTCCCGAGACATTTGGCGATGTCTGAGGACATTTTCGGTTGTTGTAACTGGGAGGGGGGTGCTTTTGGCATCTAGTGGATAGAGCCTAGGATGCTAGTAAGTATCTTACAATGCACCGAATAGCTCCCTGCAACAAAGACATATCCAGCCCAAAACATGAATCCTTCTGAGACTGAGAAACCCTGGGTGACAGCGATGCAATAACACTTTATAATTCTTTCTCTGGCTCTTCGTTCACAGGTACACGTCTGCTACACCACTGCAGCAAAAGCATTTTTAGCATGATATTTTTTAAAGCCATCTTTCCACTTTTAAACTACAAAAGGCAAAAGATTTGGGAACAGAAGCAGTAAGTAATCATGTTTCTAATACCAAATTAAGCCCTGAAACAGTCAGTTTTCTCTTCCAATAAATCAACAGCCATTGTAATAATGTGAATTTATTGCTAAGGAAAAGTCCTGTGTAACACCCATGTATCACTTTGTGATACCACAAAGGTCTAGAAACCTACAGCTACACTAACTGAAGAGGTGGAATTAGCTTCCTCGCCTCAGACTCCTACAGCTGTCTCTTTGCTCCACGACATTTATCATGTCCTTTATATATACCCAATACTCAGAAATCTTTCACATGGACAGGAATTTTTTTACTTGAAAATTTTAAGACAAAAGTGACATAGAATAATATAAAAACACTCAATGTCATCCAGGATCAATAAATGTTAAAACTACTATTTTTGCTTCAGACAAACATACATGCATACTTCTAGATCTGTATGTGCCTACATATAGATATGTATGTGTGTGCTTGTGTGTATAGGAAGTCCCTTTTGTTCTCTATCATGACTTTATAAGTATCATTCCTTCCCTAATTTTATATTTTGCAACATATATGTATAGATGAACAATATATAGTTTCGCCTTAAGCACCACTAAAAATTACATAAATGCTATGTAAGTACACAGCATTCTCAAACCTTTTTTTGTTCACAATATATTTCTGATATCTATGTTGATACATAAGGATCTAGTTGACTACTTTTACCTTCTATGTAGAAGTCCATTCTATGAACAAATCTGTTTATTATCCCTAAATCTTTTGACAAATATTTACTTTTTTCCCAACTTTGTGCTTTTATCAATAATGGTGCAATGGAACATTCTGTATATGTCACTTTGTGTACATATAAAAGAGTTTCTTAGCGTAAATATGGTATATATCTAACAGCAGAGTTGCTCAGTCATAAGGCTTATGCCTTTTCAACTATATAAGATATTGTCAAACTGTACTATGAAGAGGCTGTAGAAATTGAAATCTCACCAAATCCAGACAACATGAGAGTTCCTGTTTCTCCTTTGGTATTATCAGACTTTTTAACTTCTTCAAATCTAATAGTGTGAAATAGGATCTCATTATTTGAATTGCATTTTATGATTATTAGCATCTTTCCATAAGTTTACTGGCTATTCAAACTTCAAGCTCTATGAAATGCCTTTTTATATCCCTTACCCATTTTTCTTTTGGGTTTTCTTCTTTTAAATTGATTTGAAGGCATTCTTTATGTATTCATGATATCTTTGTTTTATGTGTTGTGAATATACTTTCCCAGTTAACACATAACACAAAGAAACTCATGCAAACTGTGGTGTTTACCAAAGTACAAATATTCTAAGCTATTTGTGACAAAATATTTAAGACTATACCATCTAAAAATTATTTAACTAAGGACAGGTGAGCGATAATCATGACTTCTGTTTTGTACCCATTTTTGTTTTTACTAATTCCAAAAGCAGAATTCTTTAGTTTAAATGAAAAAACTTAGATTTCTAGAATGAAGTGAAAGAGTCATATCCTAGGCAGAATTTTGTAACAAAACTTACTATTTTATCACCAACCAAACTATGGTAGAAAGATCACACTCCACATTAATAGACCAATAATCTTCCTGAGCATCCAGCACACTACACCCTGCTTTCAGAACCAGCTCAGTACCCCATAGTCGGAGGTCACCTCCTACACTAAGAAGGGACCTCACTCCCCAGCAGGTCTTGTTCAGGGTCAAGTGAAGTGAAGTATCTAGGGAAAGTGATTATATCCCTTTGAATTACGCTCCAACTATACAGTGAAGGAAAATAACTTTCTGGCTTTAGTTTTACAAATATGGCAGTTAGAAATGGTTAGGGTCACGGTCATCATGAACAACACGAACGAGATTGTCAGCACTTTGGGATAAGCAGAACATGGCCTGATACGGCTCCACATGCATTCCCTTTAATTCTACGGAGGTTACAGAGGTGGGCGTCCCAGCCACTGGAGGGAGCAAAGCAGTATTTCACTCTGGCCTCCTACATTTGACGGATATTATTAAAAATAAGGAAGTCTTTTGAAAACTTGCCAGTTTCCCTTCAAACTACCCTAAACTTTAAAAGCAAAGCTGATCTAACCATCAGGAAAGAAAATACAATTAGTCAGTCTTATGAAAGGGGCTATCAAGTTGGCAGTGAGTACCAATGACCAAATTTCAACTTTCTTATCTGATTTCCCAAATCTAAACTCTCAAAACCATAAAGTAAATAAATCATGTTGAATCTACAAAAGGGGACAAAGCACATTTTGAGAAAATAATTTGAAAGAAAATATAAATATGACCTCTCTTCTCCTCTGGAGGGGTAAGCTGGAGGGATAAGCCCTTCTGTTCCATTCTGTGAGTGGGACATTCTATTCATTGGCCTCTACAAACCTTTCCCTTCTCCCATGCCACCTCCTTTACCAGTAAAGTAAAAACAAAATCAAACAGATCTCAGAAATAAGAAATGCAATCTGAAATGAATTCTCTCTAAACCAGCACCCTACATCTTCAACATGAGTATTCCATAGATCTTTAAGAATAAAGGAGATATCTTTAGGCAACCAATTTTGGCATATTATTTGCTAAAATGCTCCACAATATCTGATGACAGGAGACGTTCCACAAGAACTAGCATTACTTACCTCAGCAGCATAACAAGGTCTGCATCACTTGAAAGACGCACCAATCCTGGGGTCCCTTCAGTTCGAATAAATTGGATCTTCTCCCTATTCAAGCAAAGAAACAGCTCAAAATATATGTGGTAGACTTTTGGGACATAACTCAGTGCTTTAGGCACCATTTTAAAAAAGAATACGTGGCAGCTACTGTGTGATAAGCCAGGAATACACATTCAAGAGACACGGTCCTTGTCTTCAAGAAAGACTTCGTGAGCATCAACATCACCCAGTTCTAACATTGCAAAAAAATTCTTTTATCAGTTTCAGCATTTTGCTGCTCAAGTATATTATAGGTAGCAGGACCATCCAACCAATAAAACTCAGTGTCTGCTTTGAGTTAAAGCCTCTTGTGGGCTTGACTCTAAGCAACAGTCTAGACCATTCAGGTTGATTCCCTGTCATTCCAAAAAGGAAGTGTGTAGGGATATTCATCTGTTTTCCTGAGGGTATACCTCTAAATTATGTGTGATGAGCACATTCTCACTTGGAAGCATACAGGATCTATGCTTTTATATATTCAACACAAAAGAATACAGCTCTTTCAAATAACTGAAAGCTTGAAACACTTTCAGTTACTACGGGGGTGAAAAAGACTGTGTGTAGATTCTTGCAAATGTATATGTACTTATACATACACATATCAAACACAACAATGTGAGATACTTCTACCATTATTTTATTATAGATATATGTGATAACACCAGTTTTTTCTTTTTGTTTGCTCAGTCATCATGTCACTATTTTTAATTCTTTCTATGAATACAATTAAAAAAAATTTCTTAGTTGCTTCCTCTCATTTCAATCACACTATTTCAAAGCACACCATGTTAATTTTTATGCGAATTATAAAAAATAAGAACATAAACTATGGTACTGAAAGCACTACATTTGACAGGAACATAGGGGCCAACGCAAGTATGCCATTTTACTCTAAGTGCTAATGCCACATACTCTGACTCCTGTATAATGTAAAATAAAATGTCAGTCTCTGATGTAAGTATTTATTTAGACTTAGTTCTTATCTATAGAACATCTTGCTTTTCTGTCTGATATTTTCAAAAAGTTCCACTGCATTTTATATTTTCAAATTCCAAATTGTCTTCTTGATTGCTTACAGGCTTGAAGGCAATGAGAGGGAAGGCAAGGTTTAACTGTTGAGATGAAAAATTTCCTAATGCACAGAAAAGTCAAATGATTTGCCCTCAGCCACACGGCTTACTAGGACAGAGTTCAGTCCTCAGCTCTTTCTGGCTAGATCCATTTACACAATATGTTAGCTTGTGAAGCATCTAATCTTTGGTATTGCCACATTTCCTTTCCTGTCCTTCATTGCCAGTAGACATATATACCATGAATGGCAGATGTGCATGTAAAGAACCGGTCCAGAAGAGAAAGGCCAGCCTCTCTGCTTAAAGTTATTTCAGTTTGAAGGCTCAAACCAGGTAGAACATTTTCCCTCAAGTGTTACATTCACATGTGTGAAGCACATGACGGCAACCAATGCCCCTTATCCGGTGAATGATTTTTTGATAAGAGATTAAAAGTTGGCTTAAAGAAGCTAAAATAGAGAAGAGTTATCCTGTTGAAAAAGTAAACAGTAACTTAACCAAAGAAGTACTCTTATAAGGGTCAGTAACAATATGTTTTGATCTTGAAGAATCAAAAGCTATCTCCAACTAAGCACAGCTTATCTCCTTAGTCTATCATCACAGCGAATCCAGGCGAACAGACCCAAACCAGAAAACAGACAGCGGAGTGCTCGCCTCCACCTCCCTAACTGGAGCTACAGAGTGGGCTGAGGGAGGAAAAGACAGCATGCTCTGGACTGCGGCCCGAATGCTTCCTGTGAATAAGGAAAAGATCATAGCTTCCTGAGTCACAAGGATGACAGGCTGAGGAAAGGAAAGGGAAAGACACCAGAGGAAACAGGTCAATTGGGAAACTTTTCATCACTTTCCAGGTCCTAACTATCAGGCAGCGACGGCAACTGGTCTGATTCTTCAGGCGAGAACATACCACAGGCAGGCTGAGACTAGTTTTCTATCAGGCAGCTAATTTATCACAATGACAGGCTATGGGTCATATGCTTCCAGGAACAAGACCCTGGAACATGTTATCTGATGTACATCGTACCACTAAATACTTTTCTTATATTCGTTCATTTTTTCAGCAAATGTGTTCTGAGTACCTACTAAGTGCTGGGCACGGTACACACCCTGGGAATCCAACAGGGTGTAAGACACAGTCCCTTTCTCAAAGAGTTCATGGTGCAGTGGAGGAAAGTCAATGGGCAATTCTAGGATTATATGAAAATATTTAAACCGTTCCATTCACTTAACTGAACTCTTAGGCCGTATACCCACTCCTACAAAGTCCTTTCATGTAGAAACAAAGAAAGCATTGGCTTACTGACTGTCCAGAGAGCAGGTCAAGGCTGAGGAAGAGAGAGAAGTCAGCAGATAGCCTCAGAAATGTCACCAATCTTTTCTGAGAAAAAAAAACCCACACAGGAACTACTTCTTGGTTATCAGGAATTTGCCTAATGTTCTACAGATCAGTATTTCTCAAACTGGTGTCTCTGTCGACTAGAAATCTGCAGACATAATCTCGAGTTCTGCGAGAATTTAAAAATTTTGTGTTTTCACTTTGGTGATCCAAACTGCTAAAATTGAGGTAAGCATATTTTGGATAATCTGGATGACATTTACAACTGAACACTGCCATGTAACTTCGGCTCCCATGTTTGCATTTACAAGACAGCTGGTGCCAAGTGACCAGAGATGAACTTTCAAAGTGCTGGTGAGCACGTCCTTAGTCAGCAGGGCCTTGACGTTAGATATAAGAACAACAGTCCCCATCTGCCTCTCACACACAATTCTTTTACCCATTAGAAAGGCAAACCTTTTCTTTTGCAGTATTAATTTGCATAATGAAAATGATGAAGTGAGGCAAGGTCACGCATATACATTGCCAGTTAGGGAAGTGGAGGGGAGAGCTCACCAGTGTGTTTTCTGGTTTGGTTCTGTTTGCCTGGATTCACTGTGATGACAGACTAAGGAGATAAGCTGTGCTTAACTCTTAGAGATAGCTTTTGATTCTTCAAGATCAAAACATATTACCATAGGCTAAAGAGAAAACAAAAGAAATGGATTTAAAAAGTAAACTATGGCTTTATGCTAAATATAGCATAACAGATGTCATGGCTTATTCTAAGAACAAAAATTTTGTAATAGTTTGTATATAGAAAAGTGGTGGTTGGATCATCAAGGGTAATTGAATGGTGTATTTTTTCTTCAGTATTGTAGTTGGGGTATAGTACTAAATGAATTGACTTGTGAAAAACAATGAACCAGTAGACAAAAATAAGCTATTTGTTGAGAAGGAGAAACGATGACCATGATAATGCATGTGATGGACCATCAGATGCAGTATCAAAGGAATCAAGTCAAAAATAAGTGAAACAAAAAGCACAAATGTATCTTTCCACTGACAATGGTCTCAACATTGTGATGTAGCTTTTGAAAAACAAAATTTTCTCACATCAATATCATTAATTCAGTATTTTTGACTTTTTTAGTTTTTGCTTAATTTGTATGTCTTTTTGTTTGATAGTTTATAAAAGCTGTAAGGATAAGAAGTTTATAAATATCTTATATTGGTAGGCATTTATATTTCATTAAAATAAAAGTGGTTAAAGTCAACATTGTAGATCTGCAATATTTCTTCTACTTTTAGAATGAAAAATAACAGATCTGGCTCCTCACGAATTTCCGTGAGTGCCCCTCGTCTCTGAAATAAACATAACAAGTTTGAGAAATATTGTTAAAGACACATATGACTCTGATTAGAGGGACATTTAAAAGTTACATTAATGTGTTTACTCGAGTTTACCTTACACATTTATAGAGTGAGAAGGGATCTGTGACAGTCCTATAATTTCTTTCTCTGCTGCCTTTTCCTTAATGAAGAAATTCTACTCAATTTTAGCGGCTTATCATGAGGATAAGATTATAGTCAAAGAACATGTTATCATTCGACCCTCTGCAAGGGTATGTTCCTCTCTGTGCCCCTGAGAGCACATTCAGCACTTCCTCCATGGCACCTTCTTACTCCTCCACTCAGTTACAACTTAAGTTCCTTTTAAAACGTGAATCTCTCAAGGGAAAAAGCCATTCTTCCTTCGTCTTTGTGTCCCCAAATACCCATATCCTGTGCACACAAGGAGTGCTCATTGAAATATAAACCGGGCACAAGACGAGTTAATGTCAAAATAACCAAGTTGGCTCCTAACAAATTTTCCTGAGACCACTCACTGTTTAGAATAAACTAAACTATCTTGCTATCATTTTTTTGTTGTGGCTGAGAAAAAGAATCAGAAGGCTGACAGATTATTTACTAAAACAGAACCCACCGAGGGAAGTGCAAAGACAGGTAAAGAGGCACTCTCTTAATAAGAAAACTCACAGCTGTTATAGCAAGATGCTAAACTGTGACAACCTCAGAAACAAGTTGGTAGCGATTGCTGTGTCTCAGATGCTCAGAATATTTAGACCTTTGTAAACACTTCCTCCAGTGCACAGAATCACCCCAGAAGATCAACTTTAGCAGAAGATCATTTGAGGACAAAGAACACAGTCTCAAGACCGGAATTCCCACAGAAAATAATCTCATTGAAACCAACCAACATTTTGGTGAAGTTAAAGAAGAACACGTGGTCAGAAACAATCAGAAGCAGCCATGCTTCTAAACCACAAAACTCTCTGGATTGCAGACTCTGCACACACATGGTTCAGTAACACCTTCAAAAATACATATGTTGTTTAACACTGCGTGAGGGCAATTTTGGAGAAATCCCCCATGACTTCTCTAATGGTGTAATGTCGAGAAAGGAGAATTAGCATTGATCATTCATACTCTTTATTACAATCACAGGGCATGGTCTGACCCGAAGGATGGAGCCAAGCAGTAGAAAGAGCAACTTTTCTTTCTACTTTCCATTATATAGGTTAGATTTAGAAATATAGGTCCATTATGGTCACATGATTCTTGTGGACACATAGAAGTGGCATCAGTCAGTCATATGTTTAGGGGCAAAATTTGTTGTAAACAGATATAAATCAGCTCCCTTGCTAAAAATTTAGAGTTAGTTAACTCTCTTTGCTTGTTTCCTCCTCTTGAAATAAGCATAATTATAGTACCTGCCTCATAGGGTTGGGGAAAGGATTAAATGAACAAAAGCAAATAAAATAGAACGGCATGGAACCTATTACATAGGAGCGCTCAATAATTTTTATCTATTGAGTATATTATTAAGTAGGCCTCCTAATTATTTATTCCTTTTTCAATAGACAGTATGATCTATTGAAAATAGAGCCAAACTAGATGGCTGGTGACCAACTCCTTTTTCTGTTTCTGTTGTTAGCAAGTTGTTTTAATCATGCTGTTTACCTTGGTTAATTCCACAAATATTTATTGAGTACTTCTATGATATGCAGTAGATAAGACATTGGCCTCTCTATAAACCTGAAAAAAATGCCGTGAGTACCAAAGAGATAACGCATATGAAGGCTTCACACTTCTCATAATTTAATAGATAATAGGAAACATTATTCTCAATCAATCAAAATTCTATATAAAGCAAAACCATTTTGGACTCCAAAAAGGAGTTTAGTTATTACACACAAAAACATGTGGTTATAAGACGCCTTACCTAAGGCATTTTAACAGCTTGAACCTAGAAGCCCACCATTATTCTGAAGAATTAATACCTAGAATATACTAGAACGTATAACTAGAGGTTTGTATTTTCTTATGTATTATAATATTTTATTAAGCATTTGTTAAGTGTTTTAACTAAAGATATAGTCAGGAATTGATACTATGTTATATCTGCCTGTAGTTTTATTTTAAAATAATTATATACATAAAAAACTCAAACAAATTGGTTACTGTGAAGTAATTAGAATGGACAAGCCAGTTAAGCAGCACGTAAAGCGACAGATAGGGAGAAGGCAGTATTTTCTAAACAGTGATATAAAATGTCAAGGCAAGGGAAAAAAGAACTTGAAGCACCAATTTCTGGAAAATAGTACTACAAAAATTAGTAGTTTCCTACATTTTGGCAGTCACTATTTAGAAGACTTAAAAAAAAAAGCCCACTCAAAACAGAAACAAAAACATAAAATACTTTGGGAGAACCTAAATAAGAAACTTTCATTCAGTTCCTAAATAAATAAACAAGAAAATTTTATTGTAAGAAATGAAAGGGTTGAATACTGGAAAAATACATATGGTTGTAGAAGAAAAACAGAAAACTATAAATATTTTAATTACATCCAAATAACTCAAAAATAAAAGACAATTCCCATCAAAATCGCAACATAATTTTGTTATTGTTGAGTTTGAATGAAAATCATTATTTAATGGGATCATCATTTACATTTTAAAAAAAAACTTCAGGTGTATATCGTTATATATTCCAATTCCTGTGTAGATCACACCGTGTTCACCACCCTTAGACTAATTACAATCCACCACCACACACACGTGCCTAACCACCCCTTTCCCCTCCTCCCTCCCCTGGACATAATTTTAAGAGTTGAGAATATTATTCAAAATTCCATCTCAATACTCAGAATAATATTATGTGCTAGAGAAATTTAGCCAAGTTTTCAAAGTAAATAATTGTTATATTTCCTGAGATCTAAAATGACATCTTAGAATATACAAAGATGTATAAATTGTTCTATTAAAAGGGTAGATTCTGTATCTTTATATATGCGATTTTGTGTAATGGAAATGTAGTTACTTGCCCTTTGAGATAAATAGTTTTATCAAGTTTTTCATTGTTTATCATTAAGCTATCATTAAGTCCCAAATATACTGCCCATGAAATTGATTGATTTACCAAATATTTCTCACTCACTCTATGCAATATAAGATATGCGGATTAAAAAGATGAGTTGAGATATAGACCTTGACTTCATGTTGCTTACACTTGCTTTGGCATGTATAAGTACATAGGAATGCATATGGTAGAAGAATACAAGATGTTTTAAAACATTTTAGCCACAGATGGTACTATTATGCCATTTCTATTGTAAATTATAAAAGTCAGACAAATAGGATACCTTATTTTTAGGACAATGGCACTCTGCTGGGTCTGGAAGAATGTGTTCTATAAAATGTACCCCCAAGGATTGAGAGTAATAACTGATTCACTGGGATATATTAATAGTGTCCCATTGTACGTAAGACAATGTGCATGAAACAAGGAGATTTAAATTTTACCCAAGTTAATTTTTCTGAAGACAGTTTCCATGACTATCAAAATCCACTGAGAGAGACAGGAAAAAATTCCTTATTGATATAGAGGGGATGCATATTTTGTTTGCTTTGTAAGAAACGCTTCTGATTCACTAATAACTTAGCAATTAATCTAAATATATACGTAATAAGCAGATTCATTAAAAACCATTTTGTGCTATCATAAATGATAATGCATAGTTCTCTATGATTTTAGAAATGGCTATTATTGTTTTGGGTTTGGGAAAAGCGCTGAGGCTGGATTCAGCGGTGACATTTTTCTTTGGTCCACACTGAGTCCATGTCTGATAAGCTACTGAAGAAGACGATGTTTTGCTGAACTGTTTTCTTGATAAACGAAATAGAATACAGCAAAAATCAATAGTGGAACAGACACACCTAAAACATGGTTATTCTTCATGCTAGAAAATGGTTTGAAAGCCCTGATGGAACCACTTGTTAGCAAGAAAAATATAACGTTTTGGAGAAATATCCAGTGGATGAACATATTTGTACTTTGGGAAATCTTTCAAGTTACATCAGGGAACTATACTTATGGGAAGACAATTTAACAAATACCTGGATGTAATACTTTAAAAGAATTTAAACTAATTTTGCCTATGAGAGTTCTTCTTTTGGGCCTTTTTTATTTTAAGTGATTGACTGTCCAGTTGTTTTAAAGTTAATAGCTATGAAATTCCATGCATGGAAGACATGAAATTAGACATATACATGATGTATATGTCAAAAGCCTGTATACAACTATAAATTAGCATGTCCATTCAAATAAAAATAAGTCGCAATTATTCCTTCTGCAGAAGCCATGCAATAGATGACAGGTTCTAAGAATCTGTGTTCTTTACTGTCCTAGGTAGCAAAATCCCAAAGCTCTCATTAGATCTACGAGATTAGCTGCCTGCAAAGATGTTTTAATACACCTTTGGAGGGCTTCTGAAATGGCTGTCTCAATGACACTGCCATGACGTTTCGACCCTCAGAAATTTCTGATGAACCATGAGCCGGAAGGCTGAGTCCTCTGTGTAGGCATGGAACAATGAAGGCTGGTTTCATCTTACACATGTAAAAAATTGTAGAGCAAATCTTCACGTAGGGTACAGTGTGAGCCCAACACTAGAACACCTTCCTACACGGAAGTTAATCATAGACCACAAGAGCCCCTTTCTGTATTCTAACTGTATTCAGAGTCATGTGGTTCCATTTATTCATAGTCCAGTGTCAGGAATGGTGTAGAGAATCAGAGTAAATCTATGAGCAAATTACTTTAAACCGAGTCCTTGTGATGCAATAAAGAAGTGAAGGACAGACTACTGATATAATATTAACTTAAATTTGTTGTATGCTTACTTTCACTTATACAATACCAAGTACTTTAAATATATTATCTCATTTAATCTTCAAAAGGACTCTGCAAGTTAGAAATTCCTATTGGTGTTTTACAAAAGAGGAACCTATCACTTGGAGGGGTTAAATGCCTCATTCAAAGTCACCTGGTGAGTAAGGTGCAGAGCCAGAATTCAAACCAGGTCTGTCTGACTCCACACTTAAACTTTTCTTTTTCTTTCCAGTTTTATTGATATAATTGACATACATCACTTATAAGTTAAAGGTGTACAGCATAATGGTTTGACTTACATATATTGTGAAATGATTATCACAGTAAATTTAGCTAGCATCCATCATCTCATATAGACAGAATAAAAAGAGAAAGCAAAAAGAGAAAAAAACTTTTTTTCCATATGCTGAGAACTCTTACGATGTACTCTCTTAGCAACGTTCATATATATCATACAGCAGTGTTGACTATAGTCCTCATGCTGTACACTACCTCCCTAGTACTTATCCTGTAACTGGAACTTTGTACCTTTGCACCTTTTGACCACCTTTCTCCAATTCCCCCTCCCTTCACTTCTCAGACCACAAGTCTGATCTCTTTTTCCATGAGTTTGTTTTTAGATTCCACATATAAGTGAGATCATACAGCATTTTCTTCCTCTGTCTGACTTATTTCACTTAGCTTAATGCCCTCAAGTTCCATCCATATTGTTGTAAATGGCAGGATTTCCTAGTTTTTTATAGCTGAATAATATTCCATTGTGAGTATGTATATATACGCGTGTGTGTGTGTGTGTGTGTGTGTGTATCTATCTATCTATCTGTCTCACAGCTGCTTTATCCATTTATCCATCGATGGACACTTAGGTTGTTTCCAAGCCTTGCCTATTGTAAATAACACTGCGGTGAACATGGGAGTGCAGATATCTTTTTGAGTTAGTGTTTTCATTTCCTTTGGATATATACTCAGAAATTGAATTGTTGGATCATATGGTAGTTCTATTTTTAATTTTTTGAGGAACCCCCATACTGTTTTCCATACTAGCTGTATCAGTTTACAATCCCACCTACAGTGCAGAAGTGTTCCCTTTTCTCCACATCTTTGCCAGCACTTACCTCTTATCTCTCGTCTTTTTGATGGTGGCTATTCTAACAGGCATGAGGAGCTATCTCATTGTGGTTTTGTTGCATTTCCCTAATAACCAGTGATGTTGAGCATCTTTTCATGTACCTGTTGGCTTTTGTCTATTTTCTTTGGAGAAATGTCTATTCAGGTCCTTTGCCAATTTTTTAATCAAGGTATTTGTTTTTTTGCTATTGAGTTGTATACTTCTTTACATAGTTTGGATATTAGCCCCATATCACATATATAGTTAGCAAATATTTTTTCCCATTCTGCAGGTTGTCTTTTCACTTTGTTGATGGTTTCTTTTGCTGTGTGGAAGCTTTTCAGTTTGATATACTTCCATGTATTTACTTTTGATTTTGTTGCTTGTGTTTTACCTGTTACATCCAAAAAATCATTACCAAGGCCCATGTCAAGGAGCTTTTTTCCTATGTTTGCTTCTAGGAGTTTCATGGCTTCAGGTCTTACATTTAAGTCTTTAATCCATTTTGAGTTAATTTTTTTGAGAGGTGTAAGACAGGGGTCTATTTTCATTCTTTTACACATGAAAACCCAATTTTCCCAGCATTATTTACTGAAGAGACTGTCTTTTCTTCATTGAGTATTCTTGGCTCCCTTGTCAAATATGAGTTGACCATATATGCTTGGGTTTATTTGTGTTCTTGCTCTGTTTCATTGATTTATGAGTATGTTTTTATGCCAGCACCATACTGTTTTGATTACTATAGCTTTATAATATAGCTTGAAATCAGGAAGTGTGATGCCTTCCACTTGGTTCTTCTTTCTCAGGATTGCTTTGGCTATTTGGGGTCTTTTATGGTTCCATATAAATTATAGGAGTCAAGCCTGAACTCTTAAGATCTATATTCTACTACTTTCTAGGAGTCAGTATTAATGCTGGTCTTTCAGTGAAAGACAGACCAGGACTCTCCAATGATCATTACTACGTGGTATCAATAACTTATTTTAATCAGGTGTTCTAGAAAATTCAGTAATTATGCCTATGTAAATGGTCCCTAAGAAAATAACAGTTCTAACCCCGATTTCCTGTTACTTAAATTTGATACAACAGACATCTGAAGTTTGTCATGTTGATTCCAGACATCTGAGTGAGCAGTAAACAAAGTAGGAGAGGACTATGAGAAAGAGCTAGGCAGGTCTTAACAAGAAAACGCTGAAGGATCGGCAGAAGTAAACTTAGGCTATTTTGACCAAGTAGCTCAGATGTTAGCTGAGATTAATATTTCCAGCCCAATATTAAATGTAGGAAAACTCATTTACTAGAAAACTAGACACAAAATAGGTCAGAAATTTTGAACACTGGGGTTTGTTTTATGAAAGCAAGCTTTCAGAAATTTTAACTTTTTATTTCATAAAATCTGTAATTCTGTTTGATAGTTCTACAATGGCACATAGTATTTTTAAAAAGAAAAAAAACTTAAGAGTATAATTGAGCAATAAAAAAATTCCAGGGCTCTTAAAATAGGATGATGGAAAGAAATAGAAGGTCATATAGTCTGTGTCTGCTTCTGTTCTGGTGAACACTGAGACACGATCCATTTGCCTTTTGTAGCTCAGAATTTCTTGACTTCCAAGTTGCTGATTTAATGACACAAAAAATAGAATGGCCCAATTTACACAGAATGAAAAAAAGGATCACAGATCACATCCTCATGGCAAGGGAACTTATTTAGGAAACAGTCAAGGAGGAATCAGCCTGGAGCCCAAATTAATTATCACTGACGCCCGGGGACAGCTGGACTAGTGGGGAAGAGATTTACTGGCTGGAACTAATAATCACACAAGAGGGGAAATTCGCAACTTTAATTCAGTTTTATGACACTTATATCCTTGTTCATAATACGATGTTGTACAAACACCACTACCAAAAACTTTATTGAATTTGAATTCATTACATTCACCTATAAAATATACTTAAAATGTTGTTCTATTAATGACTATATTTGCCTTCAGATAAAATATTAGACCATTTTAGTTTAGCTTTTATTTCAATGTCACAGCATACAAAAAGCTTCTCAGTATGATTACTGTCTTTCGACGAGGCCCAACAGTAGGATTTAGTAATCCAATGGTGACACTGCTCGTGTGATGGAGGTGGTACTGAGGTTGATATTTCTAACTAAGGAAATAAACCTCTTCTGAGATTAAAAAGGAAAAAAGAGGACAACTTATGAGCATTCACATTTGCATGACAGATGAAGTTGAAGCAGTGATTTAAATACGGAAATTGAAAGCAAAAGCCATAGCCCCTTGCATGGAAAACCATAGCCATTCTACAGGAAAAGATACACAAGTGGCGTCTCAAGGAAGAGGAAGCCTTATATGGATACAAACTAAATAAACTGCTGCTATCCTCTGGTTCAGGAGGAATCACAAGCAAAACAAGAAAAACACAAAGCAAAGAGGTGCACCTATTTGAATCTCCCAAGGGCTAACACTTTTTCCTCATTATATTATGGAGGAAATAAGAAGGGAGACTTCTTTCAAGTCACTGTGACACAGAGGAGAAAGAATGCACACAGAGCTACGCTGGCCTTGGGAACCCTTGCTCAGAATACGACTGCAAGGTCCACAGTTACCTTTGACACACAATTACTCGCTGGCTGTATTCCATGCATAAACTTCTTATCAAAAATATCACTGAAATATGAGATTAAAGAACCCCGGCTGGTTCCGAACCCTGAGTTTGTGGGAATGCTTCTTACAATGCAGTTTTAACTTTATGAAACAGAATGTTCTCTTAGATATACAAACTTCCCCATTACGTTGCTATGATAACCAAAATGCTTAACTACCGAAAACTTTTCAGAAAATAAAAGTGCACTGTGACACACACTGTAAGAGGAAGAGCATTATCTCATTGATTTAAGTTCCTGCTTCCTTCTACTGGTCATGACTGCTACACTTTTTATGATTGAACTCTGTCAATAGTTTTAGAAAATGTAAATGGAAACTTAAAAATAAGTTTTGGAATAAGAGAGGAACATTTCAAAACCTATCAAATAATTTCTTAGCAATAGATTACCATGTGAGATCTATGTTAGAAGAAGAACTGTACTTAACCGAGGACCTCTGACATCACCATAAAATAAAAATCTTCGGCAATCTTTAGAAGATTAGAAACTTTTACAACTTGAAAAAGCAGAGAGAAAAACAAAAACAAAACTGGAAGCTCCCCACTGGGGCCTGCAGCTCTTCCTCTGTTAGGATCTGCTAAGGTTCTGCCAAGTCATTAAAGGATAATGGTAAAGTTGGATGCCCTGTTCAGGAATATTAAATCACACGATTTCTCCGATGGTGGAGATCTGAGGCTATGTTAAATTGGTGTAAATAAGAACGTGGAGTGCAGAGCAAAACTGGAAAATTTCTTGAGTTTCCTCTTTCTGATTCTTATTTTTTGGGGGTGGGGTACTTTCAGAGGAACAGATATTGACTAGAAGTGTGTGTGTGTTGGGGTTGGAATTGGTAGAAAAAAGAGAAAATAGAGTTCTCCTTATTTCATGATTCGCAAAAGAGGAGGGATTTTGTTTGTTTGTCTTGCTTTGAGACCCAGAATCTCTAAGATCTCTCATTAGACAACTAAGGAGCTCATTTCTGCAATTTTATGAACAAAAACTTCTTATACAAGATTCTCTAGTGGACCATGGATTACTGAGTGGATGCCATAATATAAAATATACAAAATGATAGCTTGTATAATTTTTATAATTCTCTGTAATTGAGAACAGCATGCTTGTCAAGTTGGCAACACTGAGACCTGAGTTACATGTTAACTAATTCAAAACTGGGATTTCTGTATGAGCAACGTTTGTAGTGTCATACTTGAAATTATATGTAGCTTTAAGGCTTAGAAACTTTAGAAGGTTAACGGCAACTTTAAAGATATGAGAAACGGATGAGGGTGGGAGGTAGACAAAATGGGTGAAAAGAGTCCAAAGGTACAAATTTCCAGTTATAAAATAAATAAGTCATGGGATGTAATGTACAGCATGGCGACTATAGTTAATAATACTGTACTGCATATTTGAAAGTTGCTAAGAGAGTAGAATTTAAAAGCTCTCATCACAAGAAAAAAATCTATAACTAGGTATGGTGATGGATGTTAATTAGACATTGTGGTGATCATATCAATGATCAATACAAATACAATACAATACAAATATTGAATCATTATGTTGTACACCTGAAACCAATACAATGTTGTATGTCAATTATATCTCAATAAAAAAAGGATACAAGAGACTGAGAGCACCATAAGAATATTTGATAATTTATTATCAAATCAACAAATATATATATATATTTATATTCACTATATGCAAAGTGCTATTCTATAGATTTGAGGAGTAAGGAGGAAAAATAATGATGAGTTGGATAAGATCCCTATTTGTAAGGAGATTATAATCTAATTGGGAAATACAGCATAAGGACTTGAAAAGTCAAATCAAAGCACAAAAGTCACATAACCAAAATAGTATGAAGGACAGCTTGATAACTTTAACAATTAATTATCAAATTAGTGTCTAGACCAGAGGTTATTACACCTGGCTGTGCCGCCGGAATTACATAGAGAGGCTTGAAGAAAGGACATGTTTGAGCTCTAACCCTAGACCTGCTGAACTAAACTTCTGGGCAGGACATGGGAGGATAGGAGGTGTGAACTCAGGGAAGGGAGATGAGACCTGGCATTTTGTCCTTTATGAAGCTCCCCAGGTGATCCTCATGAAAACAGTTTGGTCCAACTGAGTAGTATTTGAGAATCACGGCTGTGGGCCAGGATGGCACCATGCGGCAAAAGTATTTCTACCAGCAAAAGTAACGTGTAAACCAAACGGGCTTTAAGTTACGTCAGATTTTCAGCAGAAACTCGCACTTTTTT
The DNA here is from genome assembly GCF_041296235.1 of Equus asinus. Classification (NCBI taxonomy): domain Eukaryota; kingdom Metazoa; phylum Chordata; class Mammalia; order Perissodactyla; family Equidae; genus Equus; species Equus asinus. The sequence continues at coordinate 131,768,122 of NC_091793.1, forward strand.
CCATCTCCACTGATGCCTAGAACACTGAAGTTGAGAAATACAGACTAGATCATGAAAGCACAGTGGAGCTGAAAGGCTTCAAAAAGGGGCAGCTTGCATTGAGTTTAATAGGAAATATCTTTCTTGCCAAATGCAGAAGAAGAGAAAAACTTGCCAGGGAAAAGGAACAGCATGTATTCAGGAAAGTAAAATCGGGCTTGAAGCGTGATGCTTCAAAGTGTTGTTTAGAAGAGAGGGTTCGTGCAGGGGAATGCTGGATTGTGGAGAGGATCAGATTCCTTCCCTGGGTTCCACTGCATTTTTATTGTGGAAAAATGTGAATACCAAGTCTAGGATTTTATAAATCTCAATTCAATAAACTCTGTGTTACTTTTGTTTACTCAAGCTACTCTCAAAAAGATTAGCGTCTTATTATTTTCATTATAATCTGCACATCTAGGATGCGTTGTTGGCTGTGAATTTTTTTTTCTCTTTCATTCTTTTTCTTCTTTAAGGAGGGTTCTACGTTCTTCAGTCAATCTTATTCAACCCTTGAACTTAGAGAAAAGCCAGGACTACAATGATACGGTGTTGATGACATAAAGTACTGGTGCACGAGATGGCTCTTCAGAAAGCCAGAAAGAAAAGAGTGAATTTCCAAGATGATTATTAATGTTACTGAAGATGTAACAGTTGGGTTTACACGACTTGAACCAAATACCAATATTACAGTTACCTGAGTGAGTGATTCCTGGTAAGGTCAGGTTGACGCTCCTGCAGAATTTCAAAGATGTTGGGTTGGCGCAGAAATGCAACAATCTTGTCATTGTAAGCTGAAAAAAATCAGAAAATATAACAATGTTGAAAAAAATCTCTTATTAGTTTTATGCACATAAATCCAAACTTTTAAAAATATGTTTTTCTGGTTAATATTCTTTATACTCAAAGTCCTAGCTTGTAGTCACTACAGATGCTTAAATTCCAATTTGTGTCAACCCTGTCATATGAGGACTGGACTTCCATCTATTGGGTGTGAGTCACTGAAGCACTCCTTAAACTCACTCGATGAGCCATATTTACTATCACAGTGCAAGATGAGATCACCAGCAAGATTCTAGACGCTGATCGTTGTGAGCTACTGGTTACCAAAATCAACCTCATAAGCAACTGTTAGAAGTGAAAAACCATCTTCTGATTAAATATCAGCCATCTAGAGGAGTAGAGAGGTAAAGAGGCAGAACAAGTTGCCAAAATGCAATAGCTGTCAGCAACAGCTACCAACAAAATGCAGGGGACAAACCATTCCCAAATTCTAGGTGGAAATAAATGCCATGAGCCACACATAGCTCTTTACCAAACCAACTATACCAACAGCTACAACACAATCAGTGTCATCAACATAATACAGTAAAAGAAACATAATACGTTAAAAGAAAAATTTAAATCTTAATCAAGGCTGGCTGATGTTCGTTCACAGAACTTTAAAAAGCTAATTAAAATTTAGTATAGGCCCTGTTAATACCTCTTTTGCCAAGAAAACTAATTTGTTTACTTAAGATGATTCATCTTGATTATAGCTATTTATAATCAGAAATAAAGATATATTTAAATCACAGAACTGAGTGTCTGAATTCTCAAACATTAGCGGTTCTAGTTCAGTCAACACTCTTGTGTTTATAAATATGATCAAGAAATGTGCCTTCTTAAACTAACAAATGATCAAACAAAAGAAGTATAATTCTCTAGACATTTGCCGGTTCAAGTTGTAGTTGCATCGTGCTGCCTGTACGTACACATTTCAGTTAAATTTGAAAAAATTAAAAAGAAAATACAATCTGCTAACATGGAATCCCATTGTCAAATTCAAAGTGTCGCTAAGTGTACATTTCACCATATATAAATAATGAAAACACTTTCATAATTGAAATGTTGTCAATGGGTTTTTACATTCCACCCATAACGAGAGACTAGATGACTTGTTGAGCACACTTTTATAGTGCTTTAAACTTCTACGTGCAGTATTTAGCATCCTATTGTTAGGGGCATAATAAGATGTAGACGTTAGACTTGGATCCAAGATTTCTTCTTACCTAGTGGCTGTCAAACTTCTTTAGGTCAAGGGTATTACATTACATTTCATGGTAAAGTTTTTCCTAAAAAAGTCAAAATTTTAAAGTAAAAACAGACAAATGGAGAGCTGCTCAAATTTAAGATGGAACAGGAAGCCCCTGTGGCCGCCAGTCTGTCCGCTCCACCTGCCGTAAGGTTCCAGGTTTGAAAACTGATCTACTCAACCTCATCATTTTAATAACAACTCAAGTTGATCTTTAGGCTTATTTGCCCAAATTCGTTTATTTTTATTTTACAATTTTGGAGGCTCTTGCTGCCTTGTAGTTGCTACAAAAACCCTGAAGAATGTGCCATCATTGCTTTCTTGTTTGTGAGGCTACTATAGGCTCACACACCATTTAAATTCTGTCCCAAGCATTAGATATATACTAAGTATATGCTTGTCCTAATGCTTAATTTGAAATGACCACATAATACAGTCGCCTTAATAACTTACTTTTCCTTAACTTCAACAATCTAATATAATAGCTCTACTCAGAAAAAGTTAGGGTAGTGTAAAAACATCTCACCCTATAGGATTTTACAAGACATAAGTGTTTTGAGACTCAAATCAATTTCTTAGGGATAAGGCAATCGTTTCTCAGTACAGGGCAAAGAGGCAGGCTGACAATAGGAAAGTCTCAGCACAGAGTGCATGTTGCATACTGATGTGAAAAGCAAAGATAAAGATTTCTGAAAAGGGATGACATACCCACTGGAACCATGTCCTGGTACTGCGGCCGACTGACTGTATTGAACGTACTTGACGGCCTGGGAAGAACTGGTGGTCCTGCATGTCGAGAATCTTCTCCTACCTGCAAACAAAAGCATCATTTATGTTCTGCCCCAAGACCTAGAGTGCTTTATATCAGCACCTCGAGCTGAGTTGTTCAAAATAACTGACAATGAGCATTGTTAAAGTACCAAGTGATCAGCACAGAAGCCAATTGAGGAGTTGACACAGGATTCTCAGAAGCCCTGCGTTAGCTGCCGAACTGACGGGAGGGGTTGGGGCATCCATTTCCACATCCTTGAGAGGGGCCAGGGAAGTGACTATTTACCAAGGGGTACAGGAGTGCTTCCCTAGGCTTACAATTATTGGGGCTATAGAAGCTGAACTGCAGACTTGTTCATCAGGAGGAACTTCTGCCTCCACAGAACACAGCCGGCAACATGAGGATCAGAGAGAAGACCTGGGTGGTACAAAACACCTTGAGGCACTGCCAGGATATACCTGCTTTGGGCCAAGGCAGGTCAGGGAATTCCCTGCCTCGGCAGGGAGGGAAGAAGAGCAGCAGTCTTCGTGTGGCTTTCTGAGTTGGTGTATTATCTCCTTAGGAGCAATTTTACATGCCCATTAGAGCACCCAGTACAACAGCTCTTTCTGGTTTGAACCTCCCACACCAGGGAGCTAATCGTAGCAGGTGTGGAGCAGCTAAATAGGGTTGCCCTAACCTGAATTATTTATTGTCCTAGCATAGATTTAGGAACTCATACATCCAAGTAGATAAACAAAAATGCCCATTAATATTCTTACCAGAAAACTCTAACATTGCTTTAGCTTCTGTTTTAGCATTTCTCCCCCCATGACAGAAGCCTTTTAAGACAACAGCAGAACAGCAGTGTAAGAGAGAAAGAGAACAAAAGCCAGAATAACACAGTGGATTTAGAAATTGGTGCTTTTAAAATAGAGCATCTACTCCCACCCATTCAAATCTTCACGACCATTTTATCACATTCCATCAGTCAGGCGTTTGGTGAGGGTTTTTCTAAAGGCCCTAAAATGAGAAATATCGTCCCCACCCTCCACGGCTTGCTTATCCTTCAAGAATGCTCTCACTCATCCTTCAAAGCATAGTTCCAACAGCCCGTCCTGGAAGAAGCCTTCCCTTCCCTATGAGCAGGCGTTAGATGCGCCCTTCCCTGCGCTCCCACGGCACGTGGTGTACATTTCGAAAGCAGCTGCCATTAGTACCAGTTTAGAAAGCATTTTCACTCATATTTTTATTCATTTGGATTGTGGGTAGTTTCATGTATTCCCTCCTTAATAAGAAGACAGGAATATATCCTATTCATTTGTATCTCTCACACCAACCACCATATTTCTACACTGCAGGTGTTTGGTAAACATTAATTTGTTGGATCTTCCATCCCAAATTTCTACTACCTGGAATGTTTGCTAAGTAAGTATAAGAGAGTGGCTGGAAAGACTCGCGGATGTAACAAGAAGCTTCTCACAGTGCTTTTCTTGAGTTATCAGCTCGGAGGAATGAAGTCAGCCATTCTTGGGGGAGATTCAGTCATTAACCACCCCTTGTTTGTCAGACCCAGAACTCGTCATTTCAATACACCAACATAAATTTCCCCGCTGTCAGTATACGTCATGTGTCATCATTTCCCAGAACAGCCGACAGTCTTCTCCTTGACACCTCAGTTCTTCAAACCAGACTGTTAGACAGTGGGCAAGCCCTGATAAATGTGCGTAGTGCTGCAGGATGTGCGTGCTTCCAACAGCTGGGCCAGAAAGCACATTCTCCTCAAAGGTCCATCAACGCTGGGGATGAACGCTGAGTCTTCATGGGGTTATCTCTGTTCCACTGCTCAGTTTCCATCAATAGGAAGAGAAATCTTCATCCAAATTTTAATGTGTACCTTAGGATCCCTCTCCCACAACAGATGACTAAGAGACCATGAAAAGAATTCGAGTTCTGAGACAAAGGGGTTGAAAGAAAATATAAGGATAGCTATTAATCTCACAGGTAGTCCTGACCAGACTGAACAGCAGCTTCATATTGTGAAGTCAAGATAAGGCAAATGGCTAAAGGGCACTGGTCGTGTGATAAAGTCAGGCAGGGCCCTATTCATGCTACACATCACGCACACGGTCCAAAGGTGAGAGGTCTGTTCTGCTTCTAAGATGAATGCTGTTAGCAACGTCCAGTTCACCATTAATGGTTTATACGACAGCAAGGTAAAGATTTATTAGCTACTCATAAAACAAATATTTTTGTGCATACCTCATAAGGGAATAGATTTATATATCATTTTTATATGAGCTTCTCTCGTATACTCTTCTATGGCTGCACTTAGAACCAGCAAACACACACGAGGCATTAGAGTAAGTATGTAAATCATGAGGGGACATTCCAAGAGTGGAATTCTGATGAATCAAATCCAGTTATTTACTGCAGTCGTAAGTTTTTCTTATAATAGAGGCTACAAAAATATTTGACCTACAATATAATACTGAAAATACGATATGCACGTAGATGTAGAAAAGGCATGCAGGAAAAGAATCTTAATTCTGTTTATCTAAGGGAATTTTTAGAAACAATGTGTACCAAGCAATGATATACATTCAAAGCATAAGCCTGTATTAAGGAGAAAAATTTTGACCTAAAATATTAGTTTTTTTGTTTAAACTGCTAAAGAAAAAGGGAAACAGGAAGAGATTCTTTCTTTTTTCTTTTTTTTTCCTTTGGTTAGGCTGTTAGGGTGCCCTCTTGTGGTCACCATGGGACACTGCGAACTAGGAAAGGCGAGCCCAGTAGAGCGCTTAGCAATTAATTCCGCCCATTTTCTCTGGGTACATAGAGTACGTAAATCAACTCTCAGATATATCCGAATTTTAAAAAATATTAGTGAGGATACCACAACCCCATAGCTTTGGTCAATGATTTAAATCTAATCCAGCAACCCTCACTTGAGGAACTTCCCTATATTTAACCAAATTTTAGCACACTAAAAATTACATTCCTTTCTTCCCATGAATCCAGCTGCCCTTACGTGTGCAAAATGGGTCATCCTCCTCTCTTGACCATCTTGTTACATTATGAATTTTCTCTCATCACCCTTTGAACTAAAAAAAAAGTCTCTAATTTCTTCAATCTTTCTTCTTATCTTCTACTTTTTAAATTTGTAATTTAGGCTCTAGCTATTTCCAGAGAAGCCCTGTCAACATTCCAACACTTTTCAGCCTCCAAATGATAACCTCTAAATCAAACTAGAAAAATAAAACCTTTAATAATAAAAGCCAGCACAATTCCACCAAGCCCCCCATGCCCGCAGCGTCTCTGCAGCAGCAGGTCGGTCGGTCCCCGGGGCGCCCCCAGGACTCACCTCGCCCGCGCTGTGGCTGCGCTGCCGCGTGAGGTGCTGCCGATGAACCAGCGCGCTGGTGGGTCGACTGCTCTGAAGCGGGAGCCGCGGATCGATGAACGTGGTGGTACGGGAGTTGTGGTCGACAAAAAATGCCTAGGAAACAGTCCACTCAATCAGTAGTCAGCACACGCCACACACTGGTCTTAGCTGACCTATCGTTTCACGCATTCGGAAAGAGACCCACTTCCGAGTAGTGATCTTAGCTCCAATTTCTCACAACTTTAAGTCTTTGGGGGAATTCTTCCTTACTCCCTCAAGACAAACCAAAATAGGGAAAGCCATTCTTAAATTGGATCCAAAATGAAGAGAGCAGGAAGGAACATTATTCCTGGCTTTAGGAAATACTCTAAGAGTCATCAAAGATAGGATCTTAGAAAGAAGCCATTTGGGCTTCTCTAACTGACGCTCTCTGAGCTCCTACTGCTGTCCACAGTTATTACTTAGTTCTTCTTATCACCTGAAGCTTCAAACATCATTGGCTTCTCCTTCTCTTTTCCTTCTCCTATGCAGTCAGCCTCCAAGTCCGCTCCATTTTCCCACAGCAGTGTCTCCTCTATTTGTCCCATCCCAGCCTGAGTACCATCCATTGTTTCAGGGCTTTCTCTTATGCATATAAGTATTAGCAGTTCCTCAGTTGTTCCACATGTCTACAACCATATTCATTGAACCAGCACCTCACTATCAGAATAGTCTTTCTAAGGCTTTGATTTTATCACTGCTCCAATCCTCAGCCTCTCCTGGCTACCCACTGTCTATAGAAAAAACATTCCAACTCTGATCCATTTTCCAAGACTTCAAAATCTCCTTCCTACTTACCTTTCCAGTTTAGTCATCGATCACACATCCACACAAATTCTATCATGTACAACAACTTTGGGCAAGCCACTTAAGTTCTGCGAGCTACAGATTTCTTCTAACAACATGTCTCCCTCATTCATAATCAACTTTTCTCCCCCATGATGTGAGAGGAGGGAGGAAACCCAGTTCTCGGTTTACCGCAGAATCCCTGGGGACGGGAAATGGTGAATGAGTTGCACCATCTCCCTCAGCACTGCAGTAAGGATTGCACACCGTGTAGAAAGGCCTTCTTTATTCTTTTGGTTTGTTTAATTCTAAAGCTCTACACAAGTGCTATTTATCATTATCATTAGGAGCCAACTTACAATGGTGTAAGTTTTCAAAGTAAAATTCACTCACAGAATAATGAAGCCCATTATCTGAAGGACAATAGGGAAATGTCAATTTTCCCTGATCAGATAAAGTTAATTAGGTCATCAAAGATGAAAGGGACTATTAGGAGAGCCAGCAGACTCTTACCTATAAATCAAGTGTCAGGGCACATGATACAGTGTGCCGAGTAACCTAAGAAGAAAAGAACTGATGGAGCTGTTAACAAAGTACCTTAAAGACTAGCAGTGAATACCTCTAGGCAAATCCCAGGGGAAGACAGCATATCTATGCCTATAAAAAAATCACCTTCCCATTATGAAACAGAATGTTTCTGTGTACACATATCAGGAAACGGGGAAAATAATTTGTAGGTAGCCCCCAAACAGAAAAAAAAAATGACTTCTTTGTAAAGAAATAACTTTAAGCAGTAGATGCACTAGAAAACAAAGCAGAGAAATGGATAGAATGAGAATCCTTACCAGCCCCTTCTCTCAATATCCGATTTCCAGGTACAAAGACTAGATTTATGGAAGTCTCGTAGGGAGATGGTGTCATCAGCCTCACATCCCTGGGTTTGCTCCCTTTTTCCTAACCTGTCAGGTGGAACATCTTTCTTCTCTGATCTTGTCAAAAAAGCATACCAGTGATAAACCCTACAAAGGCTGCTATTGGCAGGCTCTGGTCCCAAATGTCACACAGATCCCCCTTTGATTTGGGCTTCTAATAATACACTTGAACATTATTTCTGCCACTATTCAAAATGTCATAAAATAGGAATTCAATTGTTTTTACAAATGGACATTTCAAAATAACAGGTATTATAATCCACCCCATATCTTCTTTATGTAAATTAAGCTCTTATTACTAAAATAATGATAATAAGCCATGTTGTTTAAAAATACAAAGAGTACTAATACAGAATTGCCTATTTACTCAACCTAATTTCTTAGGAATGTGTTGAAGGGATGGGTAGTCATTTAGAGGTCACAGTGATGCTCACGTGATTATAAGGACAAATGGGTGTGCACATCTAGGTCAGTTGTGATTGACATGTAGTGTCATAGTATAATTTGATGTTAAGAGGCTTGTCTAAAATCCATTCTCTAAAGAATTATACTGTAAATGCCTTGAGGCTAGGGACTCTTTCTTACCCTGTTATCCCCAATAGCTTTTAGGGCTGCATCTGGGAGAAAGAGATGGCCAAAAACTCTAACATCCAGATTCCTGATCAAAATACAGAAAGACAACTCACAATGAATTAAAGTGTTAAAAGTCAAGTTCTTTTCCATAAGCATAAAAATACTTAAAGATTTGAAAAAAATAAAGGAGAGGGGTATGTGTGTGTGTGTGTGTGTGTGTGTGTGTGTGTGTGTGTTTGGTAAAAAGGGTAGAGAGCTAACGACTACAAAGCCACAAACAGGAGAGAAGGTTTTAAAACATCCCATTGTAGATCTGAATAAGCTACAAAGTTAAAACTTGAGAAGTGGGAGGCAAAGCAGTGATTAAAGGCCTGGAATCTAGTAAAAGACAAGTCTGGTTCTGAGCTCTAAGCTCCACTGCTTACTAGTGATGTAACCTTGGGCAAACCACTCAACTTGTTTAAACCACAATTTCTTTTCTGTCAAATGAGGATAATAACACCTACATCAAAGGAAGGTTAAATGAGATGGTTCATATAAACTTCTGCACATAGTGCCTGTGACCCCTTAAATATGAGTTACTAATATTATTCCTAATAATAACAGTTTTAACTTCTAAGACATTTTTCTAAGCATCACAGTGTTTCTTGCTAGAGTCCATACACAAGGCTCAAAAAATGGAGAACCAGTGAAACTACACTTCCCAGGCTCCTAGAAAGTATGTGTGGCCCAGAATAAGTTCTGGCCTCTGAGATGTAAACAGAGTGTCACATGGTACTTCTCGAAAACTTCTTTACAAGGAGATTTTAATAAGGTCAGCCCTCCTTTTGTCTTTCATTCATTCTGCTCCCTGAAACAGGGATGTAATTACTGGAGCTCCAGCAGCCATACTGAACCATGAAGATGAAGGATGGCTGAGCAAAAAGCTGGAAGGAGTCTGGGCTCTCACAATCTGAGGAACCACCTTAAAGGCTCTAGACTGCTGACCTCTGAACTTCTTTATGTGAGAGAAGAAAATCTTGTATACTAAACTTTATATGCGTCTCTGTCACAACGCAGCCAAACCAAATCCTAATTGAGACCCTGAAGCCTCAGCAATGCAAAGGAAACACAGTCTTTCTAAAACTAAAAGCACAGAACACATAAGCCAGCTACCACCATTATAAATAAGGATTTTCATTATTTGGTAAATAAAGATCTCTTTATTAGTCACCTTTAACATAGCTGGGTAACTTCCCAATTTAAGTGAAATGCATAGTGGGGAACCTATAAAGCTGGGTTTTGAACCCCTCCTTCTGTCTGACTCCAAAGCCCAGTGAGGAGTCCCTCTTTCCTGTCTCTCTCCTTTTCAGATATCTTCTCTCTTTTTCCCTTCTGCTTTGTGTCTCCTATCTCTTTCTTTTTATGTTCTTCCCACTCCCTCACACCTCACATAGTACTTGATTTTAGAAAAGCATTTAAGGATTTATTGAGTTAGGCTGACAATAACAGCCACACACAGCGCTGAGCCTCACCACTGCTTCAACACAGAAAAGGCTGCTCCCGATGCCAGATAGCAAGCTGGACACGCGCTGCACAGTTCGCACTGAGAACCTGCTGCAGGCTTGGCTGTGGGTGGCGAATGGGGGTGCTATTTGGATCCCACAAGGGGCTCAGTTTCAGAGTCCAGTGGAATGTGTAGATCCTTTACACATGCTTTTTAAGTCTGCCAGGCGCTTGGGGAGGAAGAGCTCAGTTAAGACCTCGTTCAAAACCACCCAGCTAGAGCACTAACAGAACGCAGCCCGGGCATGCGGCTCCTCAGCCTGTGTTGGGCTCTGCTCCACGCGCTGGGTGAGTGTGGACAGTCTCCTTGGTGTTCTGCTTTGTCCACGTAAAGGGGACTGCTAGGTTCACAGGTGAGTTATCAAAGCATGGAAAAGGAAAGCATAGAAAAGGAAAGCATAGAAAAATTACCGTGCAAATTTTAGGCTTGCCATTTCTATTTGTGACACACAAACCAATTATGTCAGAAAAGTGGATCACTTTCCCACAGGACAGCCTAACTAGTTCAAGCCAGAAATGAAGTTGACCTAGTACTTTTTAAAAAATTTGGGTCCCTTTTTATGTTATCATTCTTGAATAGCCTGCCTTTATTTATGAAAGTATCTAACATGTATTAATAAATACTGTCTCGATGAACAGCATGCTGAGAATGTGGACTACGCGAAAAAAAGCAATTGTATCGAAAAATAAGTCTTTTTCAGATGAGCCACTAGCAAAGCACATTTTGAACAACACAGATCCCCTACTGTTAAGATTCATTAAGGAAATTCACTTGAGCTTCACACGTGCTGGACCAACTAAGACTAACAAGATAGTCAAAAACTGAAAGGAATGCAAATACACAAAGGCAAATCTCACTTTAAGAACGTCTACCCTTTCACTGCTCTGGGGCATGGTCAGAGGCAGGAAATAGGGCCGGTTGGAGCCAAGTGGTATTTTAGTGAGGCCAAAGAAAATACACTTTTCTCTTTGCACAATTCTTTCTTTCTTTTTTTAAAGCTTCTATTATTTTAAGAAAAGAAAGAGCCATCAATATTTGTGAAGAAATACCAACCTCAGGCTCAACAAGTCTCAGTTACAGAAGTTTGAAATTGTTTCCAGTTAACATTTGGCCAAACCAGGAATCCACGTTAAAAAACCACGTAAACAAAACAAAACAAAAAGCACTTGTAACTATGCTACAGAAAGACAGAAGGCCAGATCTTCTATCTTTTCTTCTCTAAAGAGCTATGGAAACAACGAAAGAAAAACAATCTATAAGTCAGAAGCACTCTGTATTGAATCTGTTCTAACGTCTGGCTTTTCACTCTACAAAGTCTTAGAAATGCTCGAAAAAAGTTAACTGTCATCTACTTTAATTTTTATAAAGGTTGTATTTACTCACACATTCTCTCCCTTCCAAAATTAAGTGTCTTCTCAGCTCCTGGCTCCCTCCATAGTAATTCCCCAATTATAAGGAATAAACATGGTGTTATTTCCTCTCTGTTATATCCTAAACAGAACTCTTACCAACAGTAGAAGTGGAAAAGGCTGAATGGTACAGTTTATTATAAGTAAAAAATAGCTGTGCTAACACTTTCTACCACTTGGTTCATCAAAGTTGGGAGAGAGTGCTCCCAAATATTTCAGGACATTTATATCAGTCACAAAAAAGTTAAAGAAGGTTATTTTGTTAGACTCTTATGCTCAGAGAGCTAAAGCTGCTAGGAGAGAAAACAGGAATCCATGGTACTTGAGCTAGAATTAGGGAAACAGCTGGTGTATTAGTAGATGGGGATAAGTACAATATCCCCAACCCGTTAGAGGTAAAATGTTAGCTAAAGGAGAGGTATTTTATGCGTTGGGAGTGGCGGTATTTAAGCATTGGAAATATAATAGGACAGTCAGTGATGGTATGCTGGATGGCTTGTACTAGCTCATGAGAGCTGATTGTGAAATTTTAAGGTATTCCGGGAGCTGGCCAACAGTGATGCTGGTGGCCTGAAATTGGCTGTGGTGGGAGAATTTACACCATGGAAAATGGCAAACGTTACAAATTGGTCCTCCTCCACACCTCCCCTGGAGAGCTGGTTGTTAAACATTTACCAGCACGTCCCTCTGGAAGACTGAGAATAGAGTTACCCAGATCAGCCCATTTTAGGTAGAGCAGAAGTCATTGACATGAAATTTTAAAATAGCATATTATATTTTAAAAAAAGATCCATCCATGAAGACAACTTTAAAAATAAAAAGCAGGGGGCCGGTCCCATGGCCAAGTGGTTAAGTTCACATGCTCTGCTTCAGCGGCCCATGGGTGTGGCACAACCAGAGCACTCACAAGTACAATATACAACTATGTACTGGGGGGCTTTGGGGAGAGGAAGAAGAAAAGAGAAAAAAAAAAAGCAGATTGGCACAGATGTTAGCGCAGGTGTCAATCTTTAAAAAAAATAAAAAATAAAAAAAATAAAAATAAAAAGCAGAGGTCAGCCTGGTGGTGCAGCAGTTAAATTCGTGCGCTCTGCTTCAGTGGCCTGGGGTTCATGGGTTTGGATCCCAGACACAGACCTACACACAACTCATCAAGCCATGCTGTGGCAGCGTCCCACATACAAAATAGAGGAAGATTGGAACAGATGTTAGCTTAGGGACAATCTTCCTCATCAAAAAAAAACAAACCAAACAAACCAAAAATAATTTTTTAAATAAAACAAACAACAACAAAATAAAAAGCAAAGCCATCTCCATACTTGAACGATTCCTTCAGGATTCCATGAGTCTAGCATTTTACTCAGAAACACATTCACAAAACCAACCTCTGCTCTATTCTCCCATTCAAAAAGGTATGCTGTCCTGAAAGATTCTTTCCTTTTGCCTTCTATGTGTATTTATGTGGGTTATTTTTTGATCTAACACCTTTTCACCCCTTTAAAAATTAGCAAGAGATTTTCTAAAAAGCAGGTGCTATTTATAAATTTAGTGTTTAATTCCACGTCTATCTGAATGGCTATGTCACTTGAGGTGATTAAAGTAGGTAACCACCACAAAGAGGCACTAGTCGTTTCAAAGCAATTAAAGAGATCTGCCACAAAAATAACAAATGTTGTGTCAAATTGACAAAAAAACATACTTTTCAAAGTAGAGAATTTATCCTGTTAACAGACTTTTGGGATTCACTTGAGACCTCCAAATAGGAAGCTGCATTTTACTCATTGAGATGAACCTGACCCTGGGAAGTGTGGTCGTCAGCTTCACGTGGGATTGAAACCAGAGTGTGCCATCACTGGGGCAACTTCTGCAGCCACAAAGGCTGTTAGGGTTCAATAAACGGGAACACCAAGTAGGCTGACTGTCATGGTAACCGTCATGGTACAAACATTTGTTCCTTTCTAAAAATCTATCCTCATATCCATAACTGCTACTTGCCATGGTCATCAAAGTTGGGTATTTGGACCATTCTCATACTCAAACCCCTAATCTGACCCCAAAGTCACAAACCCCTTGAGTTACAAAGCTTGGATACAGATATGGATGTCAATTTAGCTGGGAGATATTACAGCATATGATTTTTTGTAGGGAAAAACACCTATGGGAAACTATGGGAAAGGATATTTTACTTTAAATAAGGAGATGGTTACTAATTTACATTTTTATTAAAAAGACACAAAGTTTATGAGGTATCTTTTTTTTTTTGATGAGGAAAATTGGCCCTGAGCTAACATCTGTTGCCAATCTTCCTTTTGTTTTGCTTGAGGAAGATTAGCTCTGAGCTAACACCTGTGCCGATCTTCTTCTATTTTGTATGTGGGATGCCTCCACAGCATGGCTGACGAGTGGTGTAGGTCCTCGCCCAGGATCCAAACCCACAAACCTGAGCTATGGAAGTGGAGCATGCAAAACTAACCACTCAGCCATGGGGCCAGCCATGACATATTGCTTTTAAAGTTCAAAGTTTCTTAATATTCTAATTTAAGCCCAAGTAGAATGATCTGGGAAAAACACCCTATATTAATACTGTTAGGGGGTACAAAAAAGGGGCAGGAAAAAAAAGTATTCCATATTTAACATCTGAAAGAGGAGTCAAGAAACAATACTTTTTCTAAAAATTAAACCACATCATAAGCCCATAAAGTGAATTTAAGAAATAACAAACTTCATAGTATTTTTCTCATTATCCATGCCGTTTTGCATCATTCTCTCTGTTATCCTTAACCCTCTGCAATGGAGCTTCCACTGATTTTACTTGACTGATATGTGATGGTTAATTTTGTGTGTCAACTTTACTGGACCATGTGGTGCTCAGACATTTGGCCAGACATTATTCTGGGTGTGTCTGGAGTGTGTTTCTGGAGGAGATGAACATTTGCATCAGCAGACTGAGTTAAGCAGATTGCCCTCTCTAAAGCGGGTGGGCCTCATCCAGCCAACTGAAGACCTGAATGGAACAAGAAGGCCGAGAAGAGGGAACTCCTTCCACCTGAGTGAGCTGGGACATTGGTGTTTTCCGGCCTTAAGACTCAGACTGAAACATAGGCTCTTCTTGGGTCTCGAGCCTCTCAGGTTTTGGATTGGAAGTGACACCATCAGCTTTCAAGTGTGTGTGCATGTGTGTCTGTGTGTCTATATACAGCTAATATAGAGTCACTCAAAGTTTGCCCATCACTTCTTCATAGGAACTACACACACCCTCCTGGTGCATTCCTGTTTCCATGCATTTATTTTGGGTGTTTTTCCTCCCCACCCCCTATTTCCTCTCCTCCACAATCTCTTTTTATCAAAATCTTATTCATCCTTCAAGGTTCAGTTCAAATCCTATCTTTGCTATAAAAACTTTCCAAGTATCCCATGCCAGAAATGAGTCATTCTGCACTGGACCCTTGCAGACCCAGTGCACAGTGCACGTCCCGTTACAGTGCAAAGGAGAGGCATTCGGGGTAAAACAGTCTGGAGCAGAGTGTTTAGCGGCTTTGCACAGGAAGTGCAAGATTCTGTGCAAATGTGTGGGTCTGATTTCAGTTCTAGTTCTAAGGAGGAAGTTACTTATCTTGCTAAGGATGTTTTCAAAACTCTACTTTCGTGACCATGGCTGATGGAGACGGTAACCACCAGAGTTGAAGGCAAGAGAACAAATCTTCCAGAATGACCACAACAACAGAGCACTCATGGTAGAGAAACAGACACCCCTCTGGGTTGTGGTACACCTTTAGGGCAGGAGCAAACATCTGAAGGCAGATTACCCTGCAGTGGTCACCGAAAACATGGACAACACGGACAACACAGACCAGGAACAACAAGAGGAAGTCTACCGTGAAAAACCACTCTGTTGGACCATCCTGGTGAAAGGAGATCAGCAGTTCATTAAAAGGAGGAATGGGACACTGATACTAATCCTACAGTACATCCTTTATAAAACCGCTGTATATTTCCCATTACAGTAAGGATGCAGCCATTAACAACAAATCTTTATCATTTTCATAAAATTCTAAATTGATGAGACTCTTTAGTTATCGTTCTGTGTAGATCCTTGCTTTGACCTAACCATTCAAATCAAGATTTTCGTGAGCTGGGTAGCAATCACCTGGTGAGCAGTACTCCTGGATAAAAATAAAATAAAATATTCCATTTTACTTTGTAGGTACTTGAAAATTCCATACCTTTGCTTTCCCTAAACCAAGTCATAAACCTCTAGAGGTTTGTAATTGTACAGCTTCTATCTTCTATACCATAAATCAAGGAATAATAAGTCAATTATGGAGTAAACTGTGATAATTATAATCCTAATTGTTTTTCTTCTATTTGTAATCCCACCATTATCTAAGTTGATGCTAACCACAGCCCCAGGAGCTGGACAAGACAGTGTTCCTAACCCTCACGTAAGAGAATACTGAGATCGCTTCTCGGCTGTTTGGCTAAGATCAAGTGTAGAGAAAACTTAGAGGTCATAGAGGGCAGATCAGATAGCAGTGGACCCAGAAATCCTGATCCCACTGCAGCATAATTTTCTCAAATTCATCAAATTAACAATGGCACAAAAAAGAAAGAAAGAAAGAAAGAAAGACTGCCAGGTTAAATAACATTTGGTTTTCCTTATTAAAGCCCGTATTCATCTTCCAGATACATTATCCCCATGAACACATACTAATGATCAAACCCAGCCAAAAACCAGAAGCATTTAAAGCATCACATTTTAGTACTACTGATGCGTATTTCTTGCAAAAGTATAAAACGTTTATACCAACACTGTAACCCAGATCCCAAACAAAATACTGATGAAAACACTGTGGAATACTGAACAAGAGACTTTTCCAAATGTAATTAAAAGCAGAAAGAAAAGCATTACACATTTGATGTCAAATCCAGTTTGGAACCATATCATGTAAACTTCAAGACTGAAGAATTAAGGATCTAAAGAATCTAGGAGTTAAAAAGGGAATATTGGCCTTCCTCTAATCCAATCTATTAATATTTTAAACAGGTTTACTGAGCTGTAATTCAGATACTATACAATTCACCCATTTAAAGTGTCTAATTCACTGTCTTTTAGTATATACACAGGGTTGTGCAACCATCACCATAATCTAATTTTAGGACATTTCTTCCCCCAAAAGAAATCCCATATCCATTTAGCATTCACTCCCTATCCCACTTCCAACCCAAGGAAACCACCAATCTACTTTCTATCTCTATAGATTTGCCTATTCTGGGCATTTCATATAAATGGAATGATACAACATGTGATCGTTTGTGGCCAGTTTCTTTCACTCAGCAAATATTTTCAAAGTTCATCCATGATGTATGAGTACTTCATTCCTTCGTGTCTTCAAATAATATTCCATTGTACAGATCTGCTACCATTTATTTATCCATTTATCAGTTGACGGACATTTGGGTGTTTCTGCCCTTTGGCTATTATGAATAATGCTACTGAACATTTGCGTACAACTTTTTGTGTGGAAGGATCTTTTCCTTTCTCTTGGGTAGGTATATACCCAGTTGTGGAATTGCTGGATCATGTGGCAACTCTGTATAACATTTTTCAGAAGCTGTCAAACTGTTTGCAAAGTGACTGCACAATTCTAAATCCCATCAGCAATATGTGAGGGTTCAAATTTCTCCACATCCTTCTAAACATTTATTATTTCCCAGATTTGTTTTGTTTTGGTATTTTCATGGCCAATCAGGTGGGCCTAAATAAGGTGGGTTTGGTATTTTATGGCCAATAAGGTGGCTCCTTGTGGTTTTGATCTGCATTGTTCTAATAATTAGTTATATCAATGGTAAAGAATAGTCTTTTTAACAAATGGTTCTGGGACAACTGGATATCCATATGCAAAGAAAGAAGTTGAACCCCCTATGTCACACCATACAAAAAAATTAACTCAAAATGGATCCTAGCTGTAAAAGCTTAAACTTTGAAGAAAACACAGGAGTAAATCTTTGTGATGTTGGGTTAGATAATGCTTTCTTAGAAAGGACACCAAAAGAACAAGCAACAAAAGAAAATACAAATAAACTGGACTACATAAAAATTAAAAATTTTGCACTATAAACAATACCAACAAGTCAGTAAAAAAACAACCCACAGAACAGGAGAAAATATTTGTAAAGCATCTATCTGATAAGGGACTAGTATTCAGAATATATAAAGAACTCTTACAACTCAATAATACAAACACAAATAACCCAATTAAACGATGGGCAAAAGATTTGAATACACATTTTTCCAAGGAAGATATACAAATGGCCAATAAGCACATGAAATGACCAACCTATTTGTTTGTAGAGATAAGGAAACTCAGATCTGGTAAATTTAAATGATGTATCCCAAGTTAGTCAGGTGGTTAGTCAGTGAGGTCTTGACTAACCTTGTATAGGAAAATTAGTACAGGCTCTCCATACAGAGATACATGGATTTATACCTGAGTTGACTTGTACGCTTAACCTCTTTGAGCCTTGGTTTCTTCATCTATAGAAAAACCAATTCCATAGGATTATTGTGAAAGTTAAATGAGCTTATACAACATCTCTAGCAGAAAGCCTGGCATCTAATAAGTCATCAACATATGTGAACTCCATTCCCTTCCGTTATTCTATGTGCCCCTAGCATAAGGATTCTATGCTATTTAAGCATGAAGTCATGTATGTGGTTCTAGTGGCGTGTCCTCTGCTAGAACACCTGTGATCTAATTGAGACCCGTATGTATGACTCAGCCTTGAAGGATACCAGTAACCCCAGCATCTGGCCCAGCACTCTTCTTCTTTAGGATGATAACGTATCTCTCACTTCCAAAGACAATCCCTCCCAGTAGAGTGTAGCAGTGAAGAGTCACACTGCTCGAGTTTCCATCCTGGATTTCTCACTTGCTTGCTAATATGTATTATTTAACTTCTCTAAATTTCAGTAAAACATGGATAATAATAATAATACCCACCTCATAAATTGCCAGGAAGTGTAAATAAGATAATCCATGGAAAAGTGCCTAGTATAGTGCCTGGCACAAGGTATGAGTTTAATAAATGCAGGAATCATCATTCCCATCATTGTCTTCATCATGATCATCAGCATCATCTAGCAAGTCCTGATATTCTGGTCTTATTATTTAATTAATGGTTAATTGTAGAAGAATATTTTATTTCTCTTCTTTTACGTGAGTCAAAGACATTTTTCACCCTAAAACTCCCCAAAATAGCATACTGGCTCTAGAATCCTATAAAATCTCACCCAATTTAAACCTTTGGCCTTAAATAACTAAGACAAAAAGTCTCTTCCAAAATACGAAGACAGCTAACGTGCAGTACAGCATAATCACCACGATGTTCAAACAAGCAATGCAAAAAATCCAAGATAACAGTGCATTATGAGAGGTCAAGTGGGGCAAATCTAGAAGCTGCTTCTGGTGAGAGCACAGGAGGAGGGAGCAGATCCGGGGAGGGAGCCTGGCAGCTCGGTCATTTGTCCAAAGCAGAGATGACGGAATAACCGTGAAACTACAGGTGACATTTCATTCATCCATCAAACCGGTTTTGAAAACCTTCCATGTGAAAGGCACTAGGGTGGAAGAGTGAGTAATTAAAAAATAAGTAAAAGAAATCTCGAGAAGGGGCTCATCTGCCTGGGAAGACAAAACATGCTATCAACTATACCATGAGACAGATGGGGACAGATGTCAAGAAACAATAGAAGTGAACTTATGTGGGGGATTCAAGAAAAGACTGACCACTTATGGCTGAGAAGCTAAGAGCAACTCCTGCTGCCCTCACCCCACCCAACATGCTGCCTTTGGATGATGCATCTGGCAGCCCCCCCCTCCTTGACGATGAGACCCGACCACAGGCGCCCACAGCATCCTGCAGAGGCCTTCTACCTCCATGATAATTGCTTGAAGACAACCCTTCACCCTATGCACTTGTGAGAAGCAGGCGAAGAGGGCAGCTCTGGAGCTGGACTGCCTGGGTTCAAATCCAACTCTATCACTTAGGGATTGAGGGACCCTGGTCAATTCACTTAACCATGCTGTGCCTCAGTTTCCTCTTCTATAAAATGTGGACAAAAATAGCAGCTATCTACAAGGCTGCTATGAGCATGAAAGGAACTAATCTAAGTGCTGACAAAGGTGCCTAGCACACAGTCAATGTTCCATACTACAAGACGCTACATTAAGCCTTAGCCTTTCTTGTTGGTATCACACTGGTGTGCACACAGTAGGCAATCAGAAGTGGTGAATGACTAAACAAACGAAAACACGAAAGGAAGATGCTGCACTTGAGAAGAGAAGATGGAGCCAAACTGCATAAGGCCGAAGAGCTAAGTTTGAGAACATTCCTCTTAGGATCATTCCTTTTCACATAGATGAGGATTTGCACATCTTATTCCACATCAATTCTAGAAATCAGCCATCATGTGGGAAAATAACTTTGTAGTATTTAATGGCTTTTGATGTTATATTACGTGGAAAAAAGTTCACTCCCTTTAAATGTTCTGGAAGCAAAGCAATTCATTAAAAAAGGGGCGGCTAAGATTTCGGGGCTGGAAGAAAACCTACTAAGTGCCTGAAGGATGGGAACCCTGACTTCTAAGGTGTAAGGAAAAGCAGCCGCAGCCAAATACAGACATAGCACAAGCCTCTCCCAATGTTCCTGTAAGTGATTTTAGGTCCCTGGAAGCCAGTCGTTCGTAAAGGAAGGACAGGGGGGATCCCAGGGAGACAGACCTGCTTGAGTTAAGGCATCCAGCTTTGCTAAAAATCTTATTAGAGTCCTAATGCACGAAGCAGAGAGATTAGGCTAAAGGGATAAGCTTTCAGGTGTGTCTGAGAATCCATTTCTCTGTCTTTCATGACAAGCAGCATTCAAATGCAAAGCCACCAGCAGATTGTGAGGTCAGCTATCTACCAGCCCGCAGTCAGGGTTCTTTATAATGCTACAACTTAGATCGAAACCCCCAAATGAGTCCAACACCCTCAGGGAATAAGGTGGATAGCCATGTTACCCACAGAGCCAAGATAATACTTACTGCTGTTTAACTACCGAAACTTTTATAAAAGCTCTGAGGCAGAACTTGTTCTTAAGAATACATCGTAACTCATCCTAAATAGTATCCTAAATGGAACAAACTTTTCTGAAGGTCCACGGCTTATTAATAAGCAGCTCTCTCCTGAAGGGTGTCTGGCAAGTTATGACTGGCAGAAAGGGCCCTCCTCCCCCACGTGTGCAAGATAAGCTCCCCATCCCCTGTGGCAAGGGACACAAAGTGACTCAGCCAGTCTCTCCACAGAGCAGAAACACAGGCAGCATTACTTGGCCCTGGGTTTCCCCTGGACCCGGGTTCTCTAGTGAGTACAGCTCTTCACGACAGCAGGCAAAATCTGGTCAGAGCTGAGAACACAGCTTGGTACACTCCTCCTCTTTTATACCCAGGTATGACACCAGCAGTGTTTTCCAGAGTCCTTACTCGGACCGTCTACGCCCTTCCATTCAGTAGAATGTTTACAAACTCTGGGCTCTCCAGCTGCTGAACCAAACTCACAGGAGCAACGCGACCTGCTCCTCTGGGAGGGGAGGGCACAGGAAGTGCCAGGTGTCCCTCCTTCTAGCTTTCTAGTGTCCTGGAAAGGCTTCCCTGTCATGCCCACCTGACTCTGATACAATGTCATTTTACCTGGGGTCCTGGGACATAATCACAAATCCATTCTCTTCCATCTATTCTAAACTTCACGCTTGCCACTTCTAATCTTCTCTGGGCTGGGAATTAGAGGTTTATTAAAAAGATTTACAGAAATCAAGTCACTAGTTCTAATGAGAGTCTCACGGGTCCTCACATGTGTTAAAACACATGCACTTTGTAACGTCTATTTGACTGCCTATAGGTTCTCAGATAAGATTGCCGAGGCTGAGTGCAGGATGAATAAGATGCTACTGAGGTCTTACTGCTGGAGAGTAGTCTGGGGAAGAATGGCATTTACTGAGTCCTTCACACGCTCCATTCGCCTTGAGTGCTCTTTGCCTGAGCTGGTTTACTCCTCACTTCGTTCGGGTCTCTGCACCTGGACAGTCTTATCAGTGAGGGCTTCCCTGGCAAACCTGTGTGAAATAGTTCCAACCTTGTCTTTCTCCAGACCCCGTCCCCTGCTTTCTTTTAAATCACAGTATTCATCAGCTCTTGGCACGTTATGATTTACTTATCTGTCTACTGCCCATCTCTTCCCATGGGAATGGCAGTTCTACGAACTGGGTGGCTCATCTGTTTTGCATAGGTGCTCAATAAATATTTGTTGAGTGAATGAGCCAAGCATAATTAAATATCATGTCATTTTAATCCTTTCCACCATAAAAGTCATGTATTTCAAGTCTTTTTATAGACAGGGAAATTGAGCTTGGTTCCTCAATACTTGGAGAGCATCATGTTGGGGTGAAGAGCGTGACCCTTGAACCAGACCACCGGGGTAAGAGTACAGCTCAGTCACTGCCACTCGGTGACACCGGGCAAGTCCCCATACAGCTCTGGACCTGGGGCTCCTCATCTGTAAAAGGCAATAGTCATAATAGTCCTGCCTGATGGAGCTGTTGTGAGGAGCTTAACCAGATAAAGACTTAAATAGTTCATGGCTCACAGGAGGTGTGAAACAAGACTTAGTAAATAAAATCTTAGCTGAAGAACACCTGATAAAAATTACTTTCTCATTCTGATTTCTCACTCCCATAACAATCTCCTGATCATAACCCGGCTTTCTCGTTCATCTGTCTAGGAAGGAAGTACAGACGTGGCGACTCTGGCCTGTGCGACACAGTTACATATTTCTCATCCTAACTTCATCAGTCTGTGAGTCTTGTTTAATGTGCTAACAAAAGCAGGGGTCTAAACCAACAAGACTGAGGCCCAGACCCATACAGTGCCACAAAGACACACTTTGTACGACTGCTCAGCAACCTCCTAGCCACCTTCTCCAAACAATACCCCAACTTTAATTCAACTACCTACAACACAGGCTGTGTGCTGAGGGAGGAGGAAGTGTCAGTGCCTAAGAAACCTCTTCTCTAATCAGCAGAAGACGGTGAGAGATTACAGGTAGGAAAAGCGTCCAGGCAAAACTGAGCGTTGGGCCAAACCAGTGCCCTCATCCCCGTCCACTGCACACACTACTTCAGAATAGTGTCGTAACAAACAATCCGCTCGTCCAGGTTTCACTTGAACCAGGAGATGGAACAGAAAGGTTCATCTCACAAAGGGCTTTCAGCCCTCACTGGAAGAACAGAGCCAAGTGCCAAAGCCACAGCAGCCCGCAGGCCATCGCAGTTTCCCCACAGCAGTTCCTGTCTCTTACCTTGCCCTGATGATCATGTTTCATTTCCCAGCCCCTCGGCAGCTCCAGCTGTTTGTTTGCGAACATGTTGAGGAATCCCACAAGGTCCCGGTTATGCTGGTAGCGTTCAAAGTGGTGGGTATCCCTCCGGACTTTGGTGATCATGTGCTTCAAACACGTGTTGTTTGTAAACATGCGGTAGGCACTCTGGAGAAGAGGATGGAGGAGCAATGTTCACTTGCTTGTGACGTGTAGAGCAAAATACATACTGCACACGGGTACATCTATTTTCCTGGTGGGTACATACATGGGCTTCAACATAAGCCTAGACCTACACATGCAAACAACAGAGCAAAATATAATAGAAAGACGACAGAAAGTAAGGTAGTCTTCCCTGATGATGTCTAGTTTTCTAAAGAACAAGACTGCTGTGGAGTCTCATTCTACAGGGGATGTTAGGTCCTAAAGTTGGTTTTCGACAAAAAACATACAGTCAAAATCACATCATGCTGGAGAGAAATATACACCTCACGGTGAGCCCCAACATAGCCAGTTTTCCCTCCAGCATTGGAACTGAACATTGTTTCTGGGGTGAGTGCCAGGTGATGCAGCTGGCAGACATTCAGGAGTCAAGCTGTGTGGAAAAATGCTTGGCTGTATATCTGAATATTAGAAGTACATGTGATGGGCTGAGCTGCTCTCATAGTTGAGTCCTGTTCAACCAAGACCACAGGAGACTGAAGTTTTTCATTTCACACCTCCTTGGAGGCACAAGCTCAGTGAACAGAATGGTAGGTAGAACTCCCTGGACTATACATCTCACTATTTTTTTTCTCTTGTTCCTTGTGTATACGTACGGTTGAATTACACGATTGAAATGCACATTTAATAAAGCTCCATTATACCACCATACAAAAAAGAGATTGTTTGATCAAAAACTCCACAGTCTTCATCTCTATGAGGCTTAAGGAAGATTCCAAAAATTGACCATAAGCCATGGGCTGTCCACATGAGTCAGTCCACAAAAACTCAATGCACAATACCTTGTGCCAAGCAGTAGAAAAGGAATAACTGTATGGAGTTATTTCCATGAGTTACCAGAAGGAACATGATATTCATGAAATTGACCAGGACATGCACAATCTATCCCGGAATTCTATTCTTCTCAGATAGATTCAAAGGGCCTGGAGTCCTCTTACTTTTGGTATCCCAGGGACATTAGACTGAGTCTTTACTTCATGGGTTCCATTATTTACTTTGGTCTAAGACCAAGGCAAATCCAAAAGAAACCAGAATCCCTGGAACTCACTTCATTTTAATAAACATTTCCTGCCTTTGCTGTGCCCAGTACTCTGTTAGTTCTTGAGGATGAAAGATGAATGAGTACAAGGACAGTCAACATTGCTCCCATTTTTCCAGGGTCCTTCAAGATGTGTCACGTCCAGTCAAAGCATTTACTGCCAGTGTGAGTCCCTCTAAAACTTTCCTCCCTTTAGCACAGTAAGCACAGCAACGGTCAATGTTGGAAAGGGTGGCCGCCCCCCAGGCTGGGTCCCTGGGTCCCTGAGTGACCACAGGAATCAGAGAACCCTGACAACCCAATTTGGAATGAGAAACAAATCTCTGTTAGCTTAAGGCACTGGGATTTGTTGGACAATATTATTGACATATAACCTGAACTATACAAAATAAGTTTCTTATAGCTATTCTGATTGATTTATCATCATTATATACTTTTTGCTTTTCATTAAAATACTTTTCCCCTATCAAAACAGAAGGAAGGAAGGAAGGAAGACAATATTGAACCGTCCCCAAATACCAGTGTACTAGTTCCTTAGTACACGTGAGGATAAAATGTTTTGAGGTCGTATTTCAACCTGACAGTCTAAATGAGAGGAGGTTTTGATGGCTGTGAGAAATTGTGAGGTTCAGAGCACAGAGTACTGCCAAAGCAGGCAGGCCTATGCAGGAGCTCTGGGCAATTAGAGAGCATGAGAGAATAAGAAAGTGATACCATGAAAGCAGAGAAGGAGACTAATAAAAGAAGTTGGAGGTTGTTAGAGACAAACAATAAACTAACGAATAGTTTAGCCTGTGGCTGACCCTGTCTTGGAGTTTTACATACACTCAGCAAGGCATCTGTTTTCTGCATTTGGCTCTGTGCTGCTGATACAGTCTCACATAAGCCGTTGCAAGCTCATAGGCCTGAGACCACACCGGCTTGTGTGGTGGAGACGGTAATGCACTTTCATGTCATACTCCCTAATAAGTCTCTTTGGGGACGAATTACTGTGGGATAATGCCATCAGATAAATGACTACATAAACTTTTGCCCTAAATAGGTGTATCTCTTGGTCCCCCGCTCTTCTCCTCCCCCACCTTCAAATAAGTAAATAGGTCACATCCTGATTCTTTATCTAGAGCACCAGAAACGCTCCTCACTCTGCTAAAGAAAAGCAGAACTTCATTAGGAAAGAAGTAGTGGCAATTAGGTGGAGGAAGCCATCCCAGCCTCAGGCTTGAAGTAATTCCCTGGGGCGGGACAGCTCTTTAAGCATGGGAGTCTGAAGACAGGTCTTATAGTTAATTATTATGCCCTTTCATCTTCCTCCTCTCCACTCAATGAGACGTGTAATAGAGTGCCAAGTTCGACCGATCTTTGCAAAAAGCACCTACCAAAGTAAATTAAGTGCAAGAAGGATTTCTCTCACCAGTAACTAGCAAACAACCTTTAGAACCAAAGCTTTTTCACGTCTAAATAATACGTATACAACCATTAGGATCTATATAAGACCTGTAAGGCAAACAGGAACAACCCTCCAGACGGCTACATTTTAATAAACTACATACATACATTTATTTACATATGCGCCTGTATATGTAACATATATTCACACATGCATGCTACATATGTTTACATAGCATATAGCATATGTTTATTCTGTTTTTAAATATATATTTTATATATGTTTATTCAATATATATACTATTTTTGAAAATATATATGTATGTATATTGTTCACAAAGGATATTTATACTCAGTTCATACAGAACTACAGTGAGGATGCCAGTCATAGCTCTGTCACTCATGAACAGAGACAGGGAAAGTCACTGAATCTCTGTTCTGCCTCAGTTGCCCAACTGTAAGATGAGATAATAATAACCCTGCTGTCTTATGGGCAGGTGAGATTCAAATCCAATGGAACAAAGGATGTAAAAGTGCTTTGAGGAGGTAAAAATCACCATAAAAATACAGAGTGGACATAAGTAAAAGGATATATAAGGGATTAGACACATCGTACCTATGTTATAACAGAATAATGTAATAAAATTGTTTTCTATTTTTAGTCTTTGAAGATCTTGGGCCAGCATCCCACTTTCTATCAACTGGAGAAGCATCTCATATCCGTTCATTAATTATGTGCTAAGCCCTGTGCTAAACCCCAAGGATACAGAGATGAGCATGGCCTGATCACTCAAAAGGATGGGGAAGGAAAATTACAGGGAGAGGCGGGAGGAAGAGGCTCACTGGAGGCAGAAAGCAGAGTCTGGGAAACAAAGGCCACAGCTGCAGTGAAAATACCGAGACACACTAATGGAACCAGCAAAGCTGGGAATGAGTGGTCCAAAGAGGCGAGAGACCCTAAACAGGTGAGAGTAGACTGAAAGAGCTTGGTCTTCACTGACACGGCCAAAGCTGTGGGTCAAGAGAGAAGAGCCATCTTTATTCTCCCTCTGGGGTTTAGAGGTTCTAACGGGGTGGGGATCCTTTTCTGTGTTTCGGTTGTTGTTTTGTTTTGGGCTTATAGAAAAAGATGCAGTAAAGGGATCTGATCTTCTACCTGAAACAAAAGTAGATTAGCCAAGGGCAAATGGGACCTACTGCACAGCAGAGTCTCATGATCATGCACAGATTTCACTTGGGAAGCTACCGCGTGTGGACTCACGAGCAGTGAGGCCAGCTGGCAACTGCTAACAGGAGACACTCCTTTAAGGGATCTCTGAAGGTTGCAGTTTTCTTTTCCTTCGATGTGATTTAAAATGTCCTTTTTAGTTATTCTTTCTCTATTTCCAAACTCCCTTTCCCAACCTTCCTCTTGGTTGTTTCTTGTCTTCTTAGCAGGAAATAAACACTCCATGGTTGAGTGCATGAGCAACTGAATTTCTTTAGTGGAATTTAGTGGAACTTTTTAGTGGAATTTTAGTGGAGTTAAAATAACTCTCCTTAGAGCTTAATGTGTTTCGTTTGGTTAAGTGTTTGAGGTGTTAGAAGTGAAAAGTATTGAGGGTTTTGAGAGGAATGTTATAGCCATTTGGCAGCAGAATAAGAAATTATATATAAACACTTAGTTCCTATCAATCAACCACAATGCAAATAATAATCAATCCTTTTTCCTTTTTTGGCAGGTTTTTTTTTAGTGTTATGGTGACCATATGTCCTGGCTTACATGGCCCAGTCTTGATTTCACCAAATTCTGTTCTTTCTATTGAAAGATCCTTACCTAGGTGAGTACATTACTGCTAAATAAAATCTTTCATATTTCAGAAATCTTTCACCAAGGATGGGTATTCTGAATTCAGGCTTGGAAAATATCATCACTGAATCTATAGCAAATGTCTCTCATATTCACAAGGGAGGAGATGTGGGCATTTGTATACATTATTTGCTAAACAAAATTTATTATAAACAAAACCAAGAAACATTGTTTCCGTTAGACGTATGCTGGGATTCCATAAGATGAATCATGTCTCACCCGTCTGTCTTTATAATATTTTTAATCATAAAGGATTTTACATTGTTTTCATCTAGCTAAAGAGTAAAATGAAGAGAAAATTGAACTTACTAACAAAACTAACTGTAAACCATCAATTCATGCATTTTGCAACAGTAGGTATTCCTGACCTGTAAGAATATACACACGTATTTTTCCTCATTAAGTACAAGGAGTTTAGATGTTGGAATTAATGTATTTCTAGAGCTTATTAAAAGCCAGAGTAATAATTATTTGGCAAGTATGCTGGAAACACTATTCAACTGCATATAATGAAATGTATTGATGAATGACATTAATTAGACAAACACACGCATACCAACTATGAGAGACATGACACTAATAACTAAATCTTGAGTTACCAGGAGAAATAGTTTATCAAGACAATTTTGGAAGAAATCTGATCACAACCAGCAGAGGGCAGTAGAATAGATCTCAAAGCAATCACAACGCTACAAAGAAAAAACCCAATATTTTGTTTTCCAAGTTTTCTCTAAGAGTTATGACAGTCATATATCTACTTAATTTTGTTCTTTTCATCTTTATTGAAGTCATATATCTACTTAATTTTGTTCTTTTCAATAAAGATGATTAGGTAAATTACTGTTACATGAAATCTACTTTTCATGCTTATCTTTCAACATAAACTGATATCTTCATAAAAAAAGAATTAGGAAAGCTTTTAAATTAATATGCTGCTTTTTCATGTTGAAAATTTTCAATAATATAAACAGGGAATCCACTGCAATAGTTATCGATTATAAACAGTTCGAGGGAAAAAAACTAGATAATAAATCTTAAAATAAGAAAACTGATTAAAAGTTTATTTTGTAACATTTTCTGCTAATCTAAGAAAAAGAGGGAATGTCAGCAAGTAATGCCCTTTACAAAAAAATTGTCTGACTTAAGCTCATAATTCATACCTTGAGACCATTAGCAAGAAAAATCCAGCTACTTTAATTCCTGCCATATATAAGTCAGGGAAAGAAGGTTTCCAAAACCCAAGAGAATTTAAATCATACAGAAATGCATAGATGCCCAGCATGGGTCATCTTTTGAGCCAGTAATGAATGCAGTTCAGGCAGGAGGAAGAAAAAAATTAAAATGTTTTAGCAGAAAAACTTTCAAATCAAGATGGGCTGCCCAGGAAAAGAAGTTTTAAAATCATGCCCAAGGAAAGAAAAGAGAAAAATAATGACAACACGACAACAAAATAAATGAAAAACCTATAAGCTGCTGAGGATCTTCCACTGTTAAAACAAGTTAGTTGTCAAAAGTCTGGATGAGTTATGGTTGTGACAAAGGGAGTGAGGAGGTCAGTTTATATAGCATCTCTGGACACTAGGAATTCCCAAATTACAGGTCACCAGCCAATTGCATCAGAATCATTTAAGGGGCCTAAAAAAAAAAGATACAGACTCCTGGACCCCACACCAAACCTAGTGAACCAGAATCGCTAAGGTTTGGGAACCAGGAATATGCATTTATTTATAAAAGTCTACCAAGTTTATAAACTGCAGCTTATACCACAGCCCAGTGACTGTTAATCCAGCCTCTACTTGAAACTCTGCTATTAGTGATGAGAAGCTTGTACCAAAGAAGGCAGCCCACAGAGAAGTCAGAACTCTCTGCTTAGGAAGGTAGTATTGGTAGCTTGAAATTGGCCATAGCAGGCGTATTAACACTATAGAAACCAGTAAATGCAAATCAGGCCTTGATGTGCTGTTTTGCAGGCTGTCTAGAGCAGGAGTGGGCAGACACGGCCCCCCAGGTGGGCTGGCTGTGTTTGCGAACAAAGTTTTACTGGAATACAGTCACCTCCACTCGTTTATATGTTGTTCTTGGCCCGAAAGCCCAAACTATTTACTCTCTGGTCCTTTATAGACAATGTTCGCTGCTTTTTCCTAGATACAAGCTCTAGACTTCAGAAGTTGGTGGAGAAAATAAAATGCTAATAATACAGATGAGACTTCAAATTGCACCGTTACATTGCAAATAGCACACACACACACACAAATAAAGAAATACAAATCCAGTACTCATTAACTATTATCTGGCTCAACAGAGAAGGTGCTGAGCTCACCGACACAGAAGTGTGAAGTCCCGACATGCATCTCCCTTGTTCACTGTGGTCTTATGCATTAACTTTAATGAAAACAGTCATGTTGGAACTATACTTGTTCATCAACTACAACTGTAGGTTGGTGACTGATAAAGAAGTTCAGCAAAAATCAACAGAAGCATTCTGTCTCTAATTTTTATTATTTGCAAATTGTGTGCTACACACCCTTTACATAAGTAAAATTTATGATAGATATATATGTGAGATACACACACACACACACACACACTTTTTTCCCACAGAGCTGGTTGTTGAACATTTACCAGCAAATTCCTGAAGACTACTATCCAATCAGTTGCTCTTTCTTGAAGCCTTTCTTTCTTTTATTCCCACATACTAATCTACTAGCAAGAACGTCAGCTCTCCCTCCAAAATATGTTCCATATGCATCCACTTGTCACAATCTCTACTGCCATTGCACCAGTCCAAGCTCCTTCCATGTCTCACCACAGGGCCTTTGCACTTGTCTCCCTGATGCCAATCTTACCCTCTAAAACCAATTCTTGGCACAGCAGCTAGAAAGAACTTTTAAAAATTGAAACTACACTCCATAGGAAATCCCCTTAGAATAAGTCCTTTTAGAATAAAACCCAAACTCCTTGCCAGATCATACGAGCCCTGCATTCGGGCGCCCTGCCCTCACCTCTCTGACCTTATTACGTACCCCATCAAGCTGATGCCTGTCTTCAAGCCTTTGCTCTTCATTGGCAAGGAAGGTGCTGCTCCCAGATCTTTACCTTACTGGCTTCTAGACATTTTGCAACAGCTTGAGTGTGGCTCCCTCAGAGAGGCCTTCCTGTCTACCCAATCTAAAGCAGTGTGTCCAGGGGCTCGTCCCGAGGTCACCTTAGCCCGGGGTGCTGTTTCAGTTGCTCCTCCTGCCATGCTGCACTACTTGAATTATCTTTTCTTGTTCACTAGTTTGTCATCACATACCCCTCTGCCTGTATTGCTTACCACTCTATCCCCAGAGTCTAGAATGTACCAGGCAAATCACAGGCATTTAAAAAACACTGGTTGAACGAATGATGAACAAATGAACAAAGAAAGGAAAACTCGTGTTCTCTGACTCCAAGTTCAGAGCTCTTCCCACCAGAGTACGATACTTTCTGTTTTGGAGTGACAGCTCTACATGTTAGCCCATTGTTCCTTGTAGGAAAGCTACCATCTCCTAGAAGTGTCCCAATCACGAGTTTAGGTTCTTGTAACCTGGCTTCTGCCTACCTCTCCAGGCTCAGATCTGACCCTCACTAGTGTGCTTTACTCTCAACACATCAGCAACACTAAACTGCTGTTCCTCTAGTTCAGTTTCAGCACTTTTGTAGTAATTATCGAGACAGCCTTGCAACTTCATGAATCTCTTGTTTTGTGAATGCTGCTTTGGCCCAACTTATTTCTAGGGCAAGTTCCTATTCAGCTTTAAAACCTGTCTCAAATGCAAGCCCATCGATGGCTCCCTCCATGTGCCTTAGTCACTCACGCCAGCAGGGTTATCTCCTACAGCTTCTACAGCCTTGATTATTGCACTCATAACTCTGGTCATTGCATTGGAATGTGTTTTCAAGTCTGAGATTCCAGGGCCCATGGTTGCTGTCATTTTTGTACCTCTGGGACTTAGTACCGTACTTACATACATTATAGGACATCAACAAACTGTTGCTAAATTGAACACACAATTTATTGACATCTAATCCCTCTCGCAAGAAATCTGAAGACAGCTAGAACCCTATTCATTGCTCACCATCCTCGTAAGTCTTCTCTGTTCAAGCTAAACCTGTAAACCAGGAGATAATGATCACTAAAGCCAGACAGATGCTATACTTACAAAGCAAAGCTAATAAAATAAGACAGAAATATGCTAACGTCAATAAACACGTACACATGAATAACCCCATGATAACGCCTGGTGACTGGACGATGCTGACTTCCACTTTTCCCACAGTCTACTCTATTTTTCCTAAGCCGCATCATCTGTTTTGTTAAATTCAATATGTTGTTTTACTCCCTTAACAAGCCTCTCATTCTAACTCTCCTCTTATTATTCATTATGTATTATTGTTTATTATTTATGTATTACTATTAACACTCAGGGTCATCTTCTTGTTTCTATTCTTTTTATTTACCCTCCAAATCTTGCCAGCTCTCTGCCTGTGACTCCTCTCATGCTGGATCCTTCTTCTCTATTTCTTTACCTCGTAGTCCAGGCTCTTAGCCACTCATGCCTTGATGAATGGATTATACAGCTGGACTTCTATGGCAAGTGTTTCCCTTATTCTAGATCATTCTGTGCAGCTAAGACAACCTTCCTCTAATTAATATCTTCAGCAGGCCACTCCCTCAGCACTAGAGACTTGCGCAGCAATCCCCTTTGCCCACCCTGTTATACCCAAACACCTCAGAGATACAGAAAGCTCTTTCTTCGTGTCTTCCTCATACCCAGTCAAACTGAGAGCTGTTTAGTCCCACGTTAGCACCACTGACCCAACAAGCTAACTCGTCTGTCAAACCTAAGCCTAAAAGTATTTCTTGCTTCTTCTCTTTTTCTCATCCCTGACAACCAATTTCACCAAGTCATATTGATTCTACCTTCTCAATGCCTGTTGAATCCATGCACTTCTCCCCAGCTCCATGTCAACATCATGGTCCCAGTCATCCTTGTCTCTCCCCTGGACCATGGAAGAGCCTTCGCTGTCATCACTCTGCTTCCACTCTTGCCTTTCTACAGTTTCCAGACGGGAGCAGTAACTCTAAGCACATGATGGCTTCCCACTCATCTCAGAATAAAATCCTAATTCCTTGCCATGTCCCGCAGCCAGATTCATGGTCTGGATCTTGCTGATTTTCCACATACCATCACCAGACTCCCTCTTTCCATCACAACACAGGAGCCCCTCTGCTCTCTTTTCGGAGCCTCGGGTCCTTGCACTTGCTGTTTCAATTGCTTGAAATGACCTTCCCCTGGCTTTTCCCATGGTCAACGATTTCTCATCCTTCAGCTTTCAACTCAAAACTGTTTCTTCAGACAGGCATTCTATAACCATCTTTCTAAAGTGGCCTTTACGCTCTGTCCACTCCAGGGTAAGAACTTAATCTTACTGCCCACTGTGTCTGAAGCACTTACCATAATTTCTAGCATAAATCATGTTTTCAGTAATACATACTGGATGAATGAGATAACTTGTTATGCATTTAGGACACTCTCTTCACTTCTATCTGCTCATGCATATCCTCCACCTGGAAGGCCCTCCTACTCTGTTTTTTACCAACCAGTGTCCATTATTGATTCTGTGACACAACTTAAGATTCACATCACAAAGAAATGCTTTCTATCATACTCTAATTTTTTTCTTCATACAAAGAAGTTTTGGCTTAACATAATAATGCTTAACACAGAGCCTGGAACACAGGCAGTGCTCAGTAAACATCAGCTATTATCCTTCTTACTCTCATTACATAAACGAGGATCATTTCCTTTGACCTGTTGCTTTTCCCATCTCAGACATTCAGATTTGACACTCACAGGGTTAGAATGCAGCACGGTGAAGAACTCTGGGCTGATGAGGAACTTCACGGGGGGAGACTGTAACAGCAACGTGAGCCTGGATCTGGAGGTAGAGTGAGGCAGGACGCTCTCCCGTCGGAAATCTAGATGGGGCAGACCACAAAGGCTTCAGGGACATTTCTCCACGAGGTGGAGACACATATCTATTCACTTCCATCTACATTTTCAAAGAACCAAAGAATACCTATATCACTTGCTATTATTTTAATCCCCAAAGTACCTTTTCCTTTGCTGTAAATTCATATATAAAACCTGACTTTCTTAATTACACCAAAATGGAATTGAATAAAATTTCTAGTCACTGTTAACATTTTAATGCATGCTTAGATTTTCTAAGTGATGGGATTTAATCTTTTTCCACTATCTCACACATGCAGATATTAAGGTAATTTATATTGTATTTGGTTTTGTGATTCTTTTCTTAGTACTAATAAAAAGTCAAGGATTGGAAGGGGCCGGCTCCATCGCCAACTGCTTAAGTTCGCACGCTCTGCTGTGGCGGCCCAGGGTTTTGCTGTTTCGCTGGTTCGGAGCCTGGGCGCGGACATGGTACCACTGGTCAGGCCATGCTGAGGTGGCATCCCACGTGCCACAACCAGAAGGACCTACAACTAAAATATACAACTATGCACTGGGGGGATTTGGGGAGAAGAAGAAGAAAAAAAAAATTGGCAAGAAATGTTAGCTCAGGTGCCAATCTTTATAATAAATAAATAAACAAAATTAAATTTTAAAAAGTCAAGGATTGGAAGAGGTCTCTGGTGAATGAAACTTTTTGAGTTGGGTTATCAGATCTTAACGAAGATCAAAAGTTCACTAAAAGAAAAGCCTCGGTTCTTGGAAATCCTTACTTATTTATTTTCTACTTTTGTGAGATGATGAAACAAACCAACCCAAAGGCTCTTACCCGCACTGGCGTGGTGGAAGTCAGCTTCCTCCCCGGCCCCATCGATCGCACTGGCATTTTCCTCAGGCCTCTCGTTCGTCATGGTTCTGCGGATACTCTGATATCTAAAGTCACGAGCCTGGAGTTACACCACAGCGGCCTCTAAAACCTGGGACTCGACCGCTCCCCTATAGCCCACAAGTTTTCACTGTCTTCTCACCCTCAACCATCTTCTGCCCAGACCCCTATTCCCTGACCGTCTGGGCCATCTGTTGTTTAAGTAAACACATTGCACTGAATTTCTTCTGCTCATGGCTTAGGAAACATTTTCCTAACAAATTAATAAAACTTTTTTTTAAAAAGCATGGCCCTTAACCAAAGAAAATTAAATTCCTATAGTGTTAAAGAAAAGAACTTTTTATTCCATAGCAATTCGTTTTTGAAAAAGAATGACATTTAAAAGGCTTCGGTTGATAATAAAGAAGCATCATGAATGAAGATTCTAGATATCTATAAAAAGCTATTTGGCTTCAAATTATGAATGTACGTGCTGTTTTACTAAAAATCAATGCCTTGGGTTGACAGAAGGGGTCATCATTACTTATTTCCCCTCTTGTTTCCAATCAAGCTGTGTATGTGTATGGTTATTACTTTCTTAACCAAGAGAAGATCAATGAAGACTACGAATCAAAAGAGGTAACAGCTACACCTTAATGACAAGACACCCAAAGATGAAAGAGACAACCGTGTTCTCTACTTTGCACCATGTAAAAATTAGCCCAACCGCAAAACAGAAGAGTCAGACCAAGGCGCACGTGCTCACCGCCGGTTCAGCTGCTCCATCTGCTGTATGGAGTTCGAGCGCTGCAGCACCTGCGGGGCAGGGGGCGCCGTGGGCCGCTGCCACGTCGTGGTTCTGTTTACGTGGTCCACGTAGAAGATTCTGCCGTGGCTGTCAATGCGCGCCTCCCAGTCTAAACAGCAGCAACGCACCGAGAGGGGTTAGGAGGAGAAGCCAAAGGCATCAGTGTGGTTCATTAAGTGCAGCACGTGATTTCTCTCTCAGACACGCTATAATTTGGGGCTAATAACACTCCCCTCACTGCATAATCCTGCACTTGCCCCCAGTCCACACCAGAATCTGTTGTGGCCGGTTAGTAAATATACTCTGTGTGTATAACACCAACCCCTTAAAGAATCTCTGAATGAAGAGACTCTTCCAGACCCACCCACAATGCTCATCCTTCACGTATGAGTGCCAGCATTTTAAAAATACAAGCAGTTGGTATCATAATACTTTAGATATTCACATCAAAATTGGTATTGATGTTTGTTTTCACCCAAAATGGATTTTTCTCTGTTTTTTCCCACTTAGATGAAAGACTCAGAGTTGGAAATTTCCACGTGCATATTTACATAAAATTTTAATAAATGTAGTCTTCAGAAGAAAATAATGCTAGCCTAGTGGTTAAACAGTATCATTATCTACAAACTTCCATTTGCAGTTTCCCAAAGATGAATACATTTTTAGAGCAAGGGTAATTACTTTCCTCCAATCTCAAATAAATACAATGTTTTAAAAGATTATTTAATTTTATGTTGAAGCAATCTCATTGCTGAAGTGTGTTAATCTTTGTAAACAAATATGTAAGTGCATGTTAAATAAAAACAGCAAGCAGACTGGTCTTCAGAGCCAGCCATCCCACCTCTGTGACTCTCTAAAAGGCCATTCCCCTATTAAAATATGAAGAGCGTGGGCTGATCTTTGCAAAAGGCAAAAATTTTGAAACTGATGCAAGTTGGGAAGGGTAATTTATATAGGCACACGTGAAAACAGCAGAGATCTATGCTTTAACCAGGAAAGTTCCTTATACATTTCTATTTATCTGTAAATTAATTTTTGAAATTAGTAAGCACCTTTCTCCTGAGCAGCTAGATTATTTCAAAACTCTCCATGTGCTCACATAGCTCATAACAGACACCATGGTCTAATCCTGGAGGCGAGGAGGAAGGCAGGTTTGCTCCTGACCACTGGTGGCATTTGCTCTGGAGGTGAATGGAGCAAGGACAAGGATTCCAACAAAGTCCTTAGGGTTGGAAAGACCTGCCTGGAAGATCCCAGCCAGCTCCAGGCAATCACTGAAGGCTGCCTTCGTGGGGAGTGGAAAAGATTTTCTTGTTGTTGATCTCAGCACATGGTGATTTATGACAAATGGCAAGAGAAAGAAAAATTGGGCTGAGGAAGAGCACCACACAAACAGCAAATAACTCAATGTCTCATCCTCCAAGGTAAGCTAGACTCACAATGAACCAGCCTGCCAAATCTGAATTCACAGCCACAGTCCCAGCAGTAGGACATTTCCAAAAGACCTCATGCTCAGCCTGCCATATGCTGACAAACAGGAAGTACATTAAGCATTTTCAGGAACTGTTTTCCAAAACCCTTTGATCTATTCCAGTGTGTTGCCTTGCTCCTTGAGTACTTTCCCATCTCGAAAACTTTGAGAGCTGATTATTCCCATCGCATTCCTTTCTCCTTAGAGCCAGGATCATTCAAGCACATGTTATATGTCAAATCAAATGCATATGAAAACAAATGGCCATTCCTTCCCCCAAGAATGTTTACAGTAGCTTCCAATTTTAAAAAATGTAGAATAGGTCAATTAGGGATAAAAACAGAACAGAAACCAACTAAAGGAAGCAGAAAGAGAGACGCTGCCAAACTCCCAAGATAAGATTGTAAGTAAAATTTGGCTCTAAGTTTTCTGGCAGCCAAGGCAGAAAAGAAAACACATTGTTGCATACTTTCCATTTGCTGACAAAAGAAAGTCAAAAAATTATCTTCAAAGATGGAACTTTTTCCTTGAACAAACTGAATAAAAATTTACCTCATGGAATGTGGTCTGGACGAGGCCCATATGGGGGTGGGGGTGAATCTCCAAATGTGTTCACCACTGTGCCTTGCACACAGCATGTAATGAATGAACAAATAATTTAAACAACATAAAGCCATAAAGCAGAATGATTCTTGTATTCACTTTCTGCAAAGGTTATTAAGGTAATAACCTTAATTTGTATTTCCGTAAAGACATTTCTATGTGCAATAGGGAGAATAAGAAAATAAGTTCTGAAAATTTGCTTTCTAAGAACACAGGACATTGGATGCACATTAAGACCAGCCCTATTAAATATCGTATCTTTAAATCAAGGTTGTCACTTGGGTCTCCATAAAGAGAAATGCTATATTGCTGGTTTCAAGTGGACACTTGGCAGTGGATAGGGAAAGACGGTTATGCTGCTGACTTATTCATGAACTACATATGCACTCTTCTTCAAGTGGAAGTCCAGACAGACAGTGGAGGAGCCAGTAGGAAAGTCAGCTCTCTAGTGTATCTATCAGAGTTACTTCGTGGGGTGGAAATGAGGGTAGAGCTGCTTTAACATCTGATAAGTTTTTATATTGGCCACAGTTTGTTCTTGGTACAAGAAAGCATATGAGCACTCATCCAAGTTTTCTCTCACAGACAATGCTAAAATCAGACAAGACTGGGATCATAGCATTTACTCCCTTGTCTTGTCACACTGTGAAGTGGGGTCTATGATCAGCGTGCAGCGAGCCTGAGAACAACATATCAGGGTATGCATGTGTAGTGCACTAAACTGGGAAGTAGAAGGCCTGGTTTCTGGCCATGGCTTTGTCATGCCTTTGCTACATGACCTTCAACAAATTACTATAACTCTATGGACTACAGTTTCTTTACCTGAAAAATTAGAGGACAGAATTAAACATTTCTAAGGTCCCTTTCAGTTCTAAAATTATTATGAATTTGCAAAATGATTTTACTACATTAGGCTCAGGAAGAATCTAGCAATATCTTGTCTAGGCCACGATTTCCAAATTTAGGCTCAGGAAGAATCTAGCAATATCTTGTCTAGGCCACGATTTCCAAATTTAACTCTAATTAAATTTAAGCCTTATAGCGCCAGGGGCTTTGGGGTCCTGAGGGGTAGGGCTCTGGAACCACCTGCCAGTCCCATTTTAGCCACTGCAGCTCAGTATTATCTGTTGCATATATTGGTCTTCCACCTAAGATTTCATTTGCCTTAAGAGCCACGGCAGTGATAAAGTTTGAAAACTATTATCTCAAGAATTGTTTCTTAAGCTGTGAGACTCAGCCTGTGTCAGGATTACTCGAGGATCAATAAAAACGCAGATGCCCAGGATACATCTCATGTCTTCAGAATCAGACTATCTGAAACTAGGACCCAGTTAGCTACATTTTTAACAACCTTTCCAGATGATTCCTAGACACACTAACATTTGAGGAACACTGACATAAATTAGTAAGAACTTAGAACAGCAGCTAATGTACTGGACAAACCATGGAGCTCATGCTAGATTTCTCAGAGGTCTTGAAGGACAAGCTCACAAGAAACTAAACTTTAGCCTGAACGCCCCAAACGGAAATCCAGGAGCAAGTAGATGTGGAGACAGCCTGAGACTCAAATATAATAGCACCTTGAAATAGCTGAACAATAAGGGGAAGTCCGAGAGTTAGAAAGCATGTAAAATTATGCAAGGCCACTGTCACGGCATCAATCCCTAGACAGGACACCAGAGGCAGGAAGATGTGAGGTCGTAGACATTTTCAACTTTGAGAACCAACATGTTTGGGAAGGGGGCAGGAGTTGTCCCTATGATTCCTCTGTAGTCACTCTTCTTTCTGACTCCCTTCAAACCACTCCTTGGTCTCCACTGTACCATCCAGGTGATCAGATGAAGATATGAACACATCTCAGTGAATGCTGAGCCTGGGAAGAAAGTGTCTAGACAGAATGAATCACCTACCAGGGGAAACCAGCATCAGGCTGTCTACATGAATCAAAGACGTGAGAGGACTCTGAGTGGGGCTTGAACTGGTTCCAACCTGGATTTAGACACACGAAGTACTTGAACATTGTAAAACAAATTTATAAACCCCCTATAAAAAAGTTATAATAACCATGGCATCTTCACCAAAATGGCAAGATGATGAAGTTATAATGAACTAAAGGCACTTTAAGGAAAAAAATTAAGCTTTGTGATAAATGCTAGACAGCAGTGTTTAAAAGATTATTTTTTTCCTTATTTTAATAGTCAAGGAAGTATGATACCATTTGTGTAAAGTACAAATGTGAAACTTATCTATGATTTTGGGAGGCAGGATAGTCACTCTTCTTCCCCTTCAGAAGCGGGGTTAGTGACTGGAAGAGGCACAAAGGGACCTGCAGGTGCCAGTGGTATGGTGCTGGTTGCAGAGGCGTGTTCATTTTGGGAGAATCTGCTTTATTCTGTATGTATATTATATTTGAATAAAA
Organism: Equus asinus; assembly: GCF_041296235.1. Taxonomy (NCBI): domain Eukaryota; kingdom Metazoa; phylum Chordata; class Mammalia; order Perissodactyla; family Equidae; genus Equus; species Equus asinus. Next base: position 131,807,704 of record NC_091793.1, read on the forward strand.
AGTTTAAAAAGAATCTCAAGTAGCTGCATATTTTGGACCTTAATATTCAACTTTTAAGAAAGTAGCTTTTTAGATTAAAAGTATCAATTATTTTCTCAAAACTACCTTTTAGGCTGTAGAGCACAAGAGCTCCTAGCCTTAAACATAGTAGAAACTCTAAGTGAAGATTAATTATACTTTTCAGATTCACTGTCTTCTTTTAAACTTTCATTTCAAAGGATGCTTTAATAATGAAAGTGCACAACCGCAAAAATGATAAACATTCCCTCGTGTTTTTCCAGACCTACCCATTTGAACCCACCACATAAGTAACACATTAGTCCTAACGCTATGGCAACAACCCTGGGATCCTATGAGCCCATTAATCCAGACTGTTCATCCTGAATCTGTTCCAATTCCTACCCTTTTGGGGGAAAAACACTTATTCAACAATTCCCTTTTGTCTCCAGTGCAGCAATGGGTTAAGTCACAATTACACTGGAGCCAAAAGAGAAAAATAAAATAATTTTTCAGAAGGGGCTGAGCTGGTCATTCTTTTTTCACTTATCTTAATGCTAAAAAGACCAAGATTTGTCATGCTGACGATGTTCTAGTGGACTTCAGCCCTGAGCTGCCTCCAGCCCAACACCATCAATCATCTCAGAGCAGGAGGCAGCACATTCTTAAGACCCTCAGCGCATATTCAAGTTCAAGCTGTTCCCTGGGAGGCTCTCAACAGTGCCTCGCTGCCCTCGAGATCTGGCACTTTCTTATTTTGTATGGATCATTAGGATATCTCTCAACCAGTGGTTGGAGTTACATAGCCCACAAGGTCACAGCACACGGTCCATAGCCTAAAGCAAGAGTAAGATTTGGAGAACCAATTGGTGGATCATCATCACAGCTGAGCAGTCTTTGTACTAAGTCTGAGGTCTGTTCCCAGATCCTGAGGCCAGAGGAAGAAGACTACAAGAACGAGCAAACAAACAAGGAAAATTGCTTTGCAGCCAAAGAGATCAACTCAATGTTCAGAGACTAAGTTCTAACACTGACGAGAAGACCGCACGGGGCCAGCTCTAAGAGTGAGGCAGCACAGCAAGGCCACCACGGACTCCCCCTAATTGAGTGGGGAAATCTTCAGAGAAAAGCATAAGTTTGCTGGATGCTTTCCTCACTATATGTTAGTACACAAGTATTTTTAAGGTGAAAATGAGCTAAAATAACAACAATAATCATAAGGAAAAAGAAAAGCAAGAATCAAGAATGAGGGGCATCAGAGCTCCAGGCGCAATGTTTCAGACGCCTGTCCTGCAGGTCTGGGGATGTGACCTGCACACGCTCCAGAGAGGAAAAGGCAATTCTGAGTCTGATACAGATGCTTCACAGAGCAGACCTGTCTGGGGTCTGGGCCATGAGATAGTTGCTCATCCAGTGACTGTGACCACTTCTTTTATAATGAGGGCCCTCCGCTGGGAAGAAGGAGAGGAAAGCTTAGCACTTTTTGAGCTTTCCTAGGTCTGACCTCAAAACCTACAATACAATAAACTTTCAGTGAAACTCCCAAACCCTTTGCTTTGAAGTGTCGTGTGCGCCTAATAGATAACATAACCAGGCTTTCAGAATTTACATTCCCCACCCACACAATAGTCCCGCCCCTTCTAATCTTAGACCAGAATAGCTAACAGAAGAGAAGGAATGTCTGAGCCTCTGTCTCAACTCTCACTAGTATGCAATCTTAAACAAGTTACTTAATTTATCCAGGCTTCAATTTCTCCATCTATAAAATTAAAGAATCAGATTAGCTGGTTTTCACCCATACATCTATGAATTACAGGCAAGACCTGCTTGACCTACCTCACAAAATTGTTACAAAGAATAAAAAACAGATAAAGCATGTAAAAGATCTTTGTAAACTGTAAGTAACTACACAAGTTTGAGCTATTAAAATTAATAGTGTTAAAAGTCTAAGTCTTGGCCTTAAAAGAATTCAGCCAGGTCATTAAGAGACGGATCAGTCTGCACGCTCCAACCAGATGCCCCTTAGCTGAGCCTCCCGGGAGACGCAGTGTGAAGGCAGAAGGCAGAAGTAAAGGCGGAATGCAGAATGCCCAGCTCTAAGGCAGAGGCACTGCCAGAGAGAGCAGCAGAGTTGCCCGGTGAGGAAAGGAAGGCAGAGAACAGGCTGGGATGGAGACAGACAACAAGCAGGGGCAGCAAAGTGTTAATAGACCATTGGAAGGAGGAAACAGACTGGTGATAGGAAGGGGCAAAGCAGTGTGGGGACAGCTTTGAACAGTTATCAGGTATGCTCAGACCATAATCTGTAACCCATCCCTGATAATACAAATCCCCAAATTTGCAAGTTGCATAAGAGGGAATATGTCTTAAGAATTTTCTTCCTGTTCATCAGTCACTCATTAAATTGGACATACTATTAAATTTTTTTTTTTTTACTTTTGGATTTATCAACATATTAAAATGAACTGCCAATTGTTTATTTTTAAAAATTCTAAGATGTACTCTGTGTAACACAAATATCAGTGTTTAAACAAATGCATTGAACTATCACAAATAGTGGTCATAATTTCAGCAAGAAAGTGCCTGTCTTTATTGAATGCAATCTAGAGACCCATATTATGGTCCAACAAAATTCAGAGCTATTGGATGTAGCCGGGAGAAGGCCATTTATCCACACATAGTGCAAGACTATGCCTCCTGTCCAGGCCCCTGAAACTCTAATTCCTTACTAGTAATCCACATACCCCTATAAATAAAGCTCTCCCAGAACTCTCTCCTCGTGTTCCTAATTCATTTTCCTCCAGTTATATCTAAATATCTCCCAGGGATATTTATCTTTTCTGCCTCTAATTTTTTTCCAAGGGTAAACAATACAGAAGGGTTTTTCCCCCCATCTGCTTAAGAGAACACAATGGTTAATTAATTTTAGTCTATTTTTTAAAACTGCTTAAAACATATGTTTCCTATGAGAAACCATCCTCAGTTACCTAAATACATGAACAAGAGAAGGATCTGCAGACAAGAGAATTTCCAAAGGATCAAGCCAATATTTTGATGAATTGTACATAGTTAGCATTCAGTTTTCTGTCAGCACTCACCAAAACTAACCACTTGGCATTTTAGCCCTTTAAATGCATAGTCCCTCCCTTTATGTCCCACCATTTTTAAAACCCTGAGGGCCAAAGGCCTCAGCCTCTTGTCACGGTCACACATAAGAGGGGTGAGTAGAGAGAGTGGATGAGAAGGAAAAGCAATAAGGCTGAAACATGTATTTCCAATGTTTCTTAAAAAGCAGTATTTACTGAGCTTTATTACTCTTCATCAAAATGCTTTGCTCTCACAGAGCAATATTGCTTTAAGGGATTGTAGAAACTTAAACAGAATTTAAATTATGTCAAGATTATGATTGGCGATGGGTAGCACTCTGACCTTTGAATTCAGGTTACACAACTATTTCCCAGCATCCCAGATCATCAACCATCTCTCCTTTAACTGCTATGTGTTTCTTGAAAGCGAGAGAAATAAATTATCTTTCAAATCCCCAGATAATTGTCATGATCCAGATAAATGGTAGACTAATTTCTGAAATTAATAACACTTCTCTGAATATCCCTAAGAAAAGAAATCAGGGGTCTGTATTTAATGATTTATAATGTTGTAAGTGAATAAAAAGCAGTATATTACACAGAAGGAGGCTTTTCTAAGATGATACCAACTTGTCTACTAACTGAAAATTCATGCCACCGGTTGGGCACAGTTTTGAAAAATTCTATTATATACCCAACTATCCAAAATATCTGGATCTAATTTCCTGATTACAATATTTACTCCATGACATTATAGTATTTACTCTTCCCCCAGCTGCCCTTTCATTCGGAGGAACAGTGCGAGACAGCAGTCATCAGCCTAGCACTTTCCAGACTACATCTAATATCTCCAGATCCCTTCACCTCAGGGACTGGGCAGCCATCTTTTAGGTCCTGTGGGTCCTGCCACCCTTGCCCCCTTTGATCAAGGTGAGCTCTTTAGTTAACAGGTCCTCACTTGGTGGGAGAGCCTCGTCCACCCTCTGGTACCGGCTAACATCCTGGCGCACTGAAGGCAGTGATCGCAATGGCTGGTGGCCGTTGGCTTGAGAACCTAGGATTAAAGGTAAAAAGTTACCCAGGTATTGTTTTCCCCATCAATGTCAAAACAGCCTTTGCAAAAAAACATCTAACATCTAATTTCTGGGGCTAATCTTTTATCTCTCTTTCGTCTTATTTCCCGTATGAGGAACCAGAAACTAAAGAGGACAACAGCAGGTGAATGCTTAGTCAGAAGCGGGTCCTCTAGGCAGACGTCTGTCCCTCCCTACCTTTTCCCATGGGGGCCTCTGTCCTGCTCACGCGCTAACGCTTCAGGGTCACATAATGGACGCAAGATAATGAAGGAAACAAGAACAAAGCAAAAAAAGGAGGAGGAAGAAAAGAAGGGGATACTTTAGGTAGAAAAATAAATTGCAGAACAAGAAAATCCTTCCTATTTCTGAGTCTACGCTATTTAGGCATATGAAATTATCCTTAGACTTTCTGATGCATCTATAATAGAACATTTTAAAGAGTCATTCTACCGAGCCACATTCATTAAGACATAATACAAATTTCAGGTGTAAATTCGCCTCCTCAGACACTCAAACAGCTCTCCTTCAAGTCTCAGAATGCATCACCTATCCTAGTTGGCATTTCTTTTTTTTGAGGTGACATTTCTTATACTGCAGAAGGCAAAAATATCACATTTGATGCAAAGCACACATAACCTTCTGTTTTGAAGGTTTTATATAAGAAGGAGTGACTTCAGGAGTTCCCGGAAATCTCTGTGTATTACACTAGTGTAGAAGCCGCTGACCTGTTTGGTTTTGTATCTACAAACCCAGGTCTCACCAGAGATTCATTATTTGTTTTTTTAGCACTGCCCAGACAAGGGGACCCGGTTCTGGGCACCCAGGATGCCTTGTCCCACAGCACACACATGCACATGCGCAGTTTGCTCCTATGCACCAGCCCTCAGGCATCCAGGCCCTAGGACCTGTGTGGACAGGGGCCGCCCCGCCCACCAGGCCATCTTCCTGGGGAGGGTAAGTTCCCACACTGCACTCCTGATGCGCAGCCTCCACATTCATTATTTAAGTTGGAAGACTATTATTTTACAGCCCTCTTATTTCAGCAATAGAAGATCCACTCTTTTTTTTAAAAAAAAAGCTAATTGTTGAACCCCAAGGTGAAGAATTCAGAAAATCTTTGACGGGAGTGTAATTCACATTGAGGGACAAAACCACAAGACTTCTCTTTGAGCAGACGTGCTTGAGCCAAGAGCCATGCTGTCTTCTACATCCTACCTCCAGTGGCGCCCTCTTCTTGGCCAGTGGCCCCTTCGCAAGCCCCTTGGGCCTCGCCAGCATCAGCCTCTTCTTGGGGCTGGCTCTCAGCAGCAGCAGCAGCTCCCTCCAGGCTCCCCCTCCGCTGCCAGACCTCCCCCACCTCCTCCTGGTCAGGTAAAGTGGCTGATTCTGCCCCTGGCCCTTCCTCCTCTCCACTGGGCACCTGCAGCACAGGTAAAGAACCGGGAGTACATATGGAATCCTGGGGCCCGTCAGCAGGGCCGCTGCTGGTGGGCTCTGCTGCACAGGCTCCATCTTCCTCCTCCTGAGAAGAAAAGGCTGGGGTTTCGGGAAACCGCGCACTCTCCAGAGACGAGCACCGAGTCTCCACCGAGGACAGCTGTGTGGTAACGCTCTCATTGCAGGAGCTGTCCGCGCCTTCCAGGTCACTCTCTCCCTCAGGCCTGGTGCTGGCCTCGCTCACACTCTCTGTCCTGGCAGGGTCACTGGGTTCTGTTTCAGAGGACACCTGGGAAGGCTCAGACCCCTGATCCAGGGACTCAGTCTCACTGATGGCTCTTCGGCTTCCTCCCGATGTGTCGGAAGTGCCCGTGTCTGCTCCACTTGTGGGCTGATCTACTTCCTGAGAGCCACACAATTCGGTGCTGCCCTGGTCAGCACTTGGTTGAGACTCTGGGCCATTTTCAGTTTCCTCTGGGACAGGGCCTGTGGGTAAGAAGCTCTCTGCAAGCTCTGGAAGATTTTCTGGCTTATCTTCGAAGGAAGCGGCTTCATGTATGGAGGCTTCCTCCATCTCCACTGGGTTGTCTTCTGGCTTTGTCTGAGATGTCAGGCTCCCATCATCAGTTCTTGAAGCCCTGCTAAACATTATCAACCCTCCTTCCTCCTCCAAGGAAGATGGATAACCTAGGTCTTGCTGGAACTCGTGGTCTTCTTCATCGGAGTCGATATGAAGCATTGCATTGAGCCTCGTGTCAGTGGGAAAACTACTCCTCAGTTTCGGAGAGGCTCCCACGGACCTCTCTGAGCAGGTAGCTGCGCCCGGCCTGGAATGGCCATTTTGTTCAATAGCATCTAAGTAATCGTTGAGTGAATCCTGACGTCCTCTGGGAGGTGAGGCCCTGGAAGAAGTAGACGTTAACTCCTCTGTGTCTATTTCCAGAGTAGAGCTAGTCCTGAAAGAATGCTTGGGCGTCCCATCGGCACTCTCCTCAGAAACTGGGCCATTAGAACAAACCGTGCTGTCCTGATGGCCCCCTGGCAGGTCCTCCTCATCAGAAGGGCTTCCCAGGTCTCCATTCACAGTACCGACTCCAAGTATGGTGCCAACAGCTTCTGGAGAAGCATCTGAAGGAGAAAGCACCATTTATGAAAATGAAGCAGCAATAAGGAAAGAACTTTTAATGTCCTATTCCTTTACCACCAATCAGTTCAAAGAATTTGGCCATCCCACTGAGGCCCTTTTACAGGACCACTGACTTGCTAAGATTCACTGTTCCTTACTAAACGAATACATTGCCGGTAAGTTTGACCGGGTTGGAATTTCTACAGCTCAGTTTCTGAATGCAGGCATAAACCTAAGAGATATTTTTTGATAAATAGGCTTTTATATCTGCTTGGAAAACTCCAGCAGGTAATCCTTTGGTAGCTATTTTATTTTTGGAACAGGACACAAATCATTTCCATTCAAATGCAACCTGCAATTGAGTAAGATTTAACAGGTTCTTCCAACAGCGACATACTTATACAGATATCTCACCTTCATGCACAGAAGATGTAACCTCCACCTTAAACTGGAGGTATCCACTCACATGGTCAGCCGGGAGCCTTCTGCCAAGGTTGTAGCTCAGCATCTGATCACTGTAAGAGGAGAAATGGTCCTTTCATCCTACGACACCAGGGCCAGCCTTAATCTCCTTCCCGTTGGCCACCCCCCAAATCCCACATATTGCTCTTAAAACTTTCAGACTTACAAGAAAATAAAAGGCTCAAAGGCATGTTACAGTCCAATGCAATATTATTCATTCACATAAACAAATACTTATAAACCCAGGGATAAAAGGAGATCTTGTCATAAGGACAATTATTAGTAGATGCAGAAAATCCAAAACAGTATTATTATATGATTTTTTTAAAGGGCACTGATTTGCTGTGTCACTGCCAAGGGTGACCATGGAAAAGGCATTTGAAAGTCATTAAGGAGCTGTGAAAAGCCTAAAATTTTAGGTGTTTTTTGACTCAGGTGTTAAAGTATAGAGGGCCTGGCTCCTTAGCACTTAGCACGATTGGAAGCTAGTTCTAAAAGGACACGCACAGGTAAGGATTGTCACTCGACGGCATGGAGGGCACCTGCTGCTGTCTTCTGCAACACAGGAGCTGGGAGTCAAGGGAGAGCAGTGTGAGAACAGGCCACACCCTGACAGCTGCTCCAGCTGTGTGAGGGGCAGCAGGTGCTGAGCCTCCCCATCCTCAGGTGGAAAGGAAGGCGCTGGAGCTGCTGGCCCTCACTGGGGAGAGCCTGGTTCTCACTGATGCTCAGGGTGGCTTGTGAGCGGTCCTGACGGGACGGCTGGACAAGTTAGATATGCCACTGGGGCGGGGTCTTGTCGCCACACCTGGTGGCATCCTGGAGGGGACCAGAACTGGGCCTGCCCAGTTTCTGCAGCACCTTAGGCCCAGGCCCAGGCTACCAGCCTCCTCAAGGATTGAGTTGTCCATCATTTTCAATTCCCTGTTTATTTATCAAAGTCAAACGCAATTACATCATTTCCTTGTATGCAAACAACTTTCATTCTGAATCTGATTTATTCTTAATTAAGGAAAATAATCAAAGGGACAGTACCAAATCTCACCATTTCTGCTCTCACACTGCCCTCTAATGGCAACTTCAGAAGGAAAGCAATGCGTCTACCTCATATTTGCACTGGTACACAGTTTAGAGCCTCTAGTCTGCTATTTATCATTAATCTGCGTAACTATTCTGTTTGCTCTTCTCTGCCCCCTCAGCACAAGTCTAAATAGATGTTATCCATGGAAAAGAACATACGCTAATGTGAAATCCTAGTTCAAGAATTTCTTAAAACAATAAGATTATTTCCTTTACCTTTTTCTTTGTCTTCCCTAGAAACATGGTAATAATTTTTTTACTCGATTGATGCTTTTAAAATGCTTTGTTTCCCCACACTGAGTGTTTACTGTGTGCCACGCACACTCTGCTAAGGGCTCTGCCTCCCCGTGAGGGAGGTGGTGGTCCTGTTTTCTGGAGGAGGAAACTAAGGCACAGGGAGGGTAGGGACCTCGCCCAAGGCCAGACACCTGTTTAGTGACACAACCGGGATTAGAACACAGATTCATCTGACACAGAGCCCCTACTCTGCAGTCACCATATCACGATCTCATTTTAGGTATATTCTCAGCGATTCTAGGCTGCTTTTGGTAGCATGCATTTTAATGACATTTACTCGTGGCTCACCTCAGTGCAACTGCTATCACAATGTTTTTTCTACTTAAACTGGAATTAAAACAAAATTTCTGTAAAGGGATATATAGGCGTTTGTAACTATTAGACATTACAGGTATGTTAAATGCTTTTACATTAGAGTGCTCAAATAACATTATAGAATGGCTCTATCTGCATAATACTCGCTTAGCACTGTCTTCCCAGCATTCAGACAGTGCCTGACACACACAGGTGCTCCACCTTTGCCCACTAATGCATGAACCCAGCAGCAAACTGCACGGCCCTGCTCTCAACATCGTGCTTCCTCACTCATCTCTTTGGACATTCAGTCCTGGAATAATAAAATCGTCACTTCTTTGTAAAAAATAAACTGACTCTCCTTTCTTCCTCCTTGGCCAATAAAAGTAAAGTGTTGCTGTTGATGATAAAGATTTATAAAAGTGATGGATTTTAACTAGGAAATAAACGTTTAGGAGGAACTGTAAGGAGAGAACGGCATCCATCGGTTCTGCTCGCAATCACACTCCCCAACACAACACAGTGTTTAACATCTAGTCGACATTATATACATCTGCGTGTGCACAGACACACATATTTGTCGAACAAATGAGACTCTTTACTGGGAGAAAAGAATGTTAACAGGTGTTAGTGCTGTTTATTAGCCAAACTGATAAGATACTCAGTTCAACTACTCCACCTATAAATACAGGAAATCCTCCCTATTCAGAGATTCTGAGTCAAGGGCTCCGTCTTTGCTGTGTGCCTGTCAGGGATTCACCTGCTTTCTTGTTCTCAACCAGTCGCATCTGAGTCATCCTGCCTGTTGCTGTGATATATTATTGTGAACAATATATTATATATGATTATGATATGTAATTATAAAGAATAAGTGCCAAGAACTCGCACTACCTGGCTGAGACAGTCTCTCACTGATGTGATCAGAGCGGTTCACAAAGCATGGGAAAGTGATGTGATTCTTGGACAGAATGCAGGCCACTCTATGAAAAATGTCACATTCAAACAAATGCTCTCAAAATAGTAAATAGCAAGGAGGTCTAGCCCATCCTCTAAAACTGAACCCTGTAAAACCTCAACCACTTCAGAGAGCTGCAATCTACCAAACATGTAAGTATTGAAAACCCAGACTTCTTCAAGATGTATCAATTACTTGATGAAAAGCAATAATTAGATCAGAAATATATATTTAGATGTTAATAGCTGATATACTAATGTGCACTGTCATTCTTACTTAATAAAGCAAATCCCTAAGTATCAGTAACAGGGAATGCTTTTAACGTACTTATATAGAAACATATCATAATTCCGAATTTTATGAGCTCATGCTGGACTTTCTTCCAGTATACATGGAATCCATGACTGGCATTTCTCTGGTGTCCAGTTCTTTAAAAGACTAAATGAAAAGTCAACAAGAGTTTCAAGCACTGACAAGATTTTATTTTCCCTTGATCATTCTTACTGGCATAGAGAAATCAACACTTCTACCAAGTGTCACAGGAATTTCCTAAATTACATGATTATAATTATATAAATCAAATGATAGATGTATTTCCCATGGTTAATTCTCACTCTTTATAATCTTTCACTTTCTATAAATCCTAAAAATAATTTTTAAAAATTTCCCAAAGTATATTACCTCTACAAGAAGCAATAATTATCCTTAAAAATGTGATTTCCCAGCTTTTATCAGATAAACCAGGATGCTAGAATGCAGTATAATATTTCTACTTCACATGGGCTGGCTCAACCACAATTCCATTGCCTATGATGACCAGAGAATTACAACTCACTGGTTTCAGATTTTGAAGGGGCCTTAGAGATCATCTGGTCTAAATGCTTTATTTTTCGGATAAGGAAACTAACGCCCAGGGAAACTGTGACTTCTGAAATAGGACAGTTAATTAGCAGCAGAATGAATATGAACCATCAAGCTCCCTCAGTTAGCTAGAGAAATGTAGCAACACCGCCAGTCCTTATAGGGTTCTAGAGCAAACTGATCTGAGCTCAAATCTCCGCTCCACCACTTGCTCTCTAGCCTCAGATTCCTCATCTCTGAAATAGGGATAATCCCATTATTTAACTAGCAGAGTTGTTGAGAAGATTATAGGAGCTAATGGGCGTGATGTTCTTAACTCCTGACATAGAGGAAGCTCTCAGCATCTTTCGTTTACTTTTGTTTTATACTCCTACTGCTACTGCTGTTACTACTTCTGCTGCTACTACTACTGTTACTGCTGCTGCTGCGACTACTACTGCTACCAATACTCTTACTACCACTACTGCTATTGCCATCTGTTCTTAATGTTCTCCTACAATGAAAAAGAGACAAGAAAGCTGCTCCCAGTGCTACCTCGGAGTACCAGTGTAACTGGCTTTGCTGGTATTTACTGTGTAAAAATATAGACACCATTTCTAATGAGGGATGGAGGCATGTGATGACTTCACCACCTTATTGACAACTTACAAAAGCCTCACAGAAAGAGAACAGACATCGAGTCACATTTTAAAATTCTCTCAATGAGTACATTTTAGTTGCCCGGATGAATGCACATGTCTAGGAGCTCCACTGTAACACCCCCTCAGGGTCTAGGTCATGTTTTAAACAGATCCAAAACAAGGCTTTGTTTTTCAGGAATCACAAGTTCTCCGGGTGGGAATAATCAGGATGAGGGAGACGTCAGCCTGACACTAGGCTCTCGCTCTAGGGAGAGGCATTCACGGCAGATTTCAACACACTCAAAAACAATCGTGCACTCTGACAGGACGCTGAAGTGCTAACAGTAGGTACATGATGGGAAAGACAGAGACCAAGGGAAAACAAGGTACATAATTAAAACAGTGGACTTTTGGTCCTGCACATTTTAATGAATATCCGGTACTTTTATTTCTAAAAGAATTATGTTACCACTTCTTATCAGTAAGAAAAGTCCTAGGACTACAAAGTATCATTTCAGTTGCTTCTGTACAAACGAATCTCAACGAGATGCCCACAGTGAGGGCTGATTACCCGATGGCCTGCCGCTCCAGCAGCCTCTGCACTGGAATGGTGAGTTTCCCCAGAAAACGCTTGATGATAGGACGGCTCTTGGCAAATTTGTCTTTAATTTCAATTTCTAAGACATCGGTAAGAAGTGCAAAAAAGGAATATTTCTGGAAACAAAACCAGATAACATTTTGATTCAAAAGAAAGACAAGTATGAAATTATATCATTTTATTACTATAGAAAATGGTATCTCTTAAATCCTAACGACATATAGACTCTCCACTGCTAGAATTATCTGCAGCTATTGTCAATCTTTTATTCACTCAGAATCATTAACATTCACAATGATTAAAAAGCAACAGTGAAGGATCCGCATGACGAAGGAGTCCCTTCAATCATCCAGCCCTTCCTGGTTCAACGGTTTCAGATGTTATCAAATATTAAATTATGCACAATACAATTTTTGTACTCACTACATTATTGTATCTTAATGCTTTGAAATTTAATATCCTGCTATAGGAAGGTTTAGAATGAACCAACGTATTTGATTAATGGCAATTTGAATTCCTGATCCCATGTCATCATGAAGTTAGTTGCACAGCACAGGTTAAAATACTCCTTCACTTAGTGGTTAAAGTCGGAACATCTGCAGAATACTGTGGTTTCCCTGATCAATATTAAAATAAAACAATGTTTAAATGGAGATTACTTAATTTAAAAGGCACACAGGGTCATTTCTTCTGGGAGAGAAAAATACAAGTATGAGGTTAAGACAAGCTTTCTTGTTTTCTTCAAGGATGCCACTGGAGAAAATGGGATTGGACATTAATAAGGATACAAAATTCACAGAAAGAGCTTTCCTCATTTATAGCGACTTTCACATATATTGTCTTCATTTTATCTTTACGAAGATAAAATTTTCTTTTTGATGATGAGGATCTCAGGAAAAGTAAGTGATGGAGCCAAGAATCTAACCTGAATCATTTCACTCCTTCCCTGACAGCATCCATGCAACCACAGTGATGTGAATGGTGCTAGCCAGCTTGACACTTAGGCTCCACTAAGTTTATTTAGTCATAACAATTAAAGTTCTCCAAAGGGCCATGCAGTTTAGTAATCTGCTTAACGGAAAAAGCACTTGCTTAGAATAAGAGAGCTGAGTTTAAGCATTATTTCTGCCTCTGAGTAGCTAGTTACATAAACACTCTAAGTTTTGGCTTCTTCATCACCAAACTGGAGAGCTGAACATCTCATCCCCTTGCCCCCTTATCAGGTTTGCACTGGGAACATGGTGAAGAACTTTGTAAATATAAAATGTTGGGAAATAAAGTTATTGCTAGTGTCATTAGTATATCCACTATGTGCCTTCCAGAGCTCATACTGAGATAAGTTTTATCTCTTCTAGGCTTCTAATGTGTTAACTTAAGTGGCATTCCTTTAAGAGTTATTTACTATTTGGAGACCATAAATAGTTTTTTAAATCAGGTATAAGAATACATGCAATATTTATCCATTTAAATAACCATAAGAACTGCCCCGGAGGAACATCCTGCTGTGCTGGCCAGTCTCAAATAGCCACACCTTCTCTCCAATTGGTTTTAGAGCCCCTGAATTATCTCCCTCTCCTGTGAAATATTTCTACAACCTTGTTGCAACATATTGCCATTAAACATTTAGGGAATGACTGAATTAACTGTGTAACTCCTGTGCCAATAAAGGTTTACCCAAGGACACTCTAACACTAGTGCCTCGCATCCGCGAGAAATGGTGGGAGACTCATGCTTTGCTCACTCCATGGGAAGCGATGTCTCTGTTCATTCTTTGACTTTCAGCAGTTCTAATGAGAAAACCCTTCACTTGCTTTCACTGACAGGTGCACTAAGATGACTGGAAGCAGGACGTAGCTGTGAGGAAGTCTAAGTACCGTCAACACAACCTGGCTTCGCTCAGGATGACAATTCTCTGCATGGCTCACTTAATTAACCGAAATCTAGAAATCCAAAAAACATTTGCCAAAGTCCATAGGGAGAGAAATTCCTTTAATTTGTACTGTTATAGGCTACAAGAAAATATCAAAATTTTTAATAAAAACAAAATCAGTATTACTGATTTTCCTCCTGCCTCGGGCTCCAATATGGCTCTGCAAGGCGCTGTTACTGATCCTGCCCTGACTTAAAATTTTGATATTTTGTTCATCAGGAACTTTTTGCATTGATTTTGATGTTTTAAAAAAATGTTAGATGAAAATATTTATTTGGATTATTGGGTTTTTTGGCATCCTTTAAATCGTGCATCTGAGGTGAGTGCCTCACATGCCTTACCCCAGACCTGGCCCTGGCTAGAAAGGACCATCTCAATCTCATTGTACCCTCTTTCTGACAGACGCTCTAGACACCTCAACCATCCTGCCCATGCCCATAAAGAGCTCAATGATGCACAGAGTCCAGAGGAAAGAGATGGAGTTGGCCGACATCCTAACCGTCAAGTAGAAGACCTTGGAGGATCATCTTACCTCTCGGTGCCAAATTGGATTAGTGGTGTTACTGATGATGGTGGACCTTCTCTCCTGCCCATGGTGGGCGCAGGTGGGGAAACTGCTCTTCTTCCCTGGCTGAATGGACATCTTAAGGTAAGGGTCAGGATTGAAGAACATCCCTTTCTTTAGTCCAACTGCTCTAAGATCTTTAAAGACAAAGAAAGGGAGGAGGAGAGGGGTAGGGGAAGAGAGAGGGAGAGGAAGGATTCACATATCCTGATTAGAACAAGCAACTCAATGACAATTTGTTGTTAAATAATCACATAGGACACTCTAAACAGAATCTATTTGGCAAAACAATAACCAAGTTATTCAGATTATGATTGCTTAGATAAGTGAGGACAAGTGGGTTATGACTAATTCTAGCAGGGTGTTTCCTAACAGGCTGCAAAAATGAAGCCAAACTTTTACCACCACCTTATATACCTAAACTGAGTTTTCCTGGGAACCATCTTCATTCTAACATGTGCATCTTCACCACCTTTTTCAACGTGGTTTGGCAACCAGCATTTCAAACAATGTCTTGAGAGAAATCCTTAGTAAACAGTTTATTAAAAAGGAACACCAATATGTTCCTTCATGAGAGAAAAATGAATCTTCTACATACATGTATGGAATGCACTGACTAAGTTTAATTGGGGATGAAACTTTGGAGCACACATCCAGTTGTATCACATTTAGAATGTCACATATATTCCACAAATGTAATGAATGTTAGGGGAACAGAGGAGATTTATATATCTATTTATATTTCTAAAATTTGAATGCTACCTGCTATTTTAAATAACTGCAAGGTTACTTGTTCAATAACTTTTAGCTAACAAGTATTTGATGAATATCCCACAACTCATCTTAGATTTACCAGTTGTTATTTCCTAATATGGGAGCTGCTAAAAGTTCTGGCCAAACTCTGGCTAGTAAAGAGACCGACATTTTAAAAGTGGTCAGGCTACGAGATACAAAATGTCAGGACACAAAGCTGGCTTTGCTTAGTCCCCCAACGCCTTTCTGAGAATATCAGTTTGAATAAGGCTGGCCTGACAGCCAAGTGAACCTGAAAGCTTTTGGAAGAATAGACTGTTTCTGCGTAACGTCATGTCGTTATGATCAGTCTAGGGAGGTCCTGACCATTGGTTCAGATAGAAATTCTGCAGATGGCCTTGGAACCTTCAAAGACCTTTGGATTACCCAGATCGGCCAGGGAACAGACTTTGTATAGTGACCCTAAATTTACAGGAGGTCACCAGGGTCATCCTACACAAGGCCCTTCCTGAGACACAAAGTCTTTCTCACAAGGACAGAATTGGCTTAGGGTTGCCCACAGAGCCATGTCTCTAGGGAGCACTCCCTGGAGGAGTACGCCAATGGCCAACAAGAACTAGTGGCCTAGATGCGTGTGATGAAAACAGACCAGGACTGTCTAATGACACATAACCGGCAGTAGAGGGAGGCAGTCTAATATGTTGGCAAAGATTGAAAAATTCAATCAAGAGGACCTTATGTTAAAAACACTGCATGAAACACAGTAAGATCTTTGATCTGAAAAGGAGTGGGAGACGGGAAAGATGAGTAAAGAACTAGATAGGCACTTCTGAGAAGCTGCCGGAATCCCATTAGCCTTATAGATTCCATTCCTAGTACTTCATAAACTATGAAGTCACTATTAATACACCATTTGCATTTTACTATCAATTTAATAATGCTACACGTTTTCACTTGGCTTTATTTAGCATAAAATAGCTTTGAGAGAAAAATGCAATTTACATATTTGTTTTCTTGCCTTTCTTGATTATGCTCACCTTGGACTCAAAGACAGAAGTATGATATTCTTTAGATATTAAATTTACTTCTAAACAAGGTATTTCTTTGCAGTAAATGAGAAGTAACATGTACAGAAATGGCTGCCGTGACATCTGACAAAGCTAAATTATTCATGCAAACATTCCTTTGAACAAAAAGCATGCCACCAGAAGATTAAGTCTCTGTGATGAAAGATGTCACTGTTAGATAACCTTTATACTAAACTTGCCCACAAGGGACACTGTACAAATAAATCTTCATTATTAAATACAATATACTACCAATTATTTATAGTCTGGTTATTCAGTTCCCTTTATCTATCTCATTTCTGCTCTTGCTTGTCTCTTTTTTCTTTAATATATTTTATTGCTCATAAATATCCACACCACCTAATAAGGACTCAAAGTCACAAAGGTAGGACATTTTAAACATCTTAGTTTAAAGGTTTATTTGGAGAAGAGGTTTAAGATATCAATCAGAACACAGTTTTTGTCCTAGAGTTCAATTATTTGTGTCCCTACTTATCCAAAATAATCGAGAGTAGAACATTTGCAGGCAGCCATTCTACAGTGCTTCAATGCTCTTGGATAAATAATATCATCCACTGTCAATATACTACAATCAGGTTCATTTTTTAGAGTTGCCATTATAGAATTGCTTTCATTTTCTATAATTTTTAGCAATTTCTGTACACCATCTGCAAATATCTGACTCTGTGGTAGGAAATAAAACAGATTTTAGGTAGCCAGCTGCCATGTGTATAGAGGTGAAATGTTGGAAGTTGTATTTAAAGAAGAAGCATTTGGCTTTGCTCCAAAGCTTAGCTCCTACTTTTTAAGGAAGATGTCTTGGGATTTTCGACTTTCAGATGGTCATTCTCCCATGGTGAGTTAATTAACATACCCTCTGGAGTCAAAATCAATATGTGTGTGTTATGTTTAGAATGACATTGATCACTTGAAAGCATAGGGCAATGATTCAAAACTTAGAAAACTCTTGGTATGGTCTCACTCTTTTCTGAGCTCTGGAAGTTGGCTAATTGCTCCCTACCTACAAATGAAGGATTTCTGTACCTGCTGCCCCTCAGGACTGTGAGTGTCTAGAGCACAGGCAGCCAATGGAAATGTTTCCAGGAGACAGACAGATAAGGGGCTGGGGGAGCAGTACCACAGCAAGGGTACTTCTAGGTGCCCTCCTAAAAACCTAAATATTTTTTAAACCCTGAGGGTTCCAAACAAAACATATTTATTGGTCAAATTTGAACCATAAGCCACCAGAATACAACCTCTGAGACTCACCAGATAACCAAAATAAAAAAGGCTTTCATAGTAAATAATCTCAAGTGGGAAGAAGGAAATGCTAGAAGAGACACAGATCCTTGGAAGGCCAGGCACCAGCAGTGAACTAGGGTGCACAATTAAGCACATGTGATAATTGTGCATCATGGGCATTCTGCTCTCAATCAGCCGTCTAACTCTCATTCTTGAAAATGTCTATTTTCATTCACAACATTTTTTTGCTGCCAAGAAAAAATGAATCTAATTTAAATTTCAGAAGCACTACACCTATGGAAAAATAAAAACAAAACGTCTTACAGTGGCAGATGTCTGTTAGACTTTATTTTGTATGCATTGCATCAGAGTTGTCTGTTTTAAGAGCTCATTCCAAATATCCTTGACTTTATGGCTGCCAACTAATTTTTTTTAAATCAGTGGCTTTCAAACTTTTTTGACATGTGTGTGTGAAATACATTTTAAACTGAAACCTAGTAAACACATACATAGGTGTGTATATTTTTGTGTGTGAAAATTTTCAGTTTGTATAAACTGATGTTCTATGAAAAAATATTTCCCTTGGTGGTAAACTCTGATTTTTGTCTATTTTTTTTTAAATTGGTTTCAAAAATTGTTGATTTCAACTAAATAAATCTTACAAACCACAAAAGAGTTCCAACTCACAACTTGAAAAACAGTGCTTTAGTAGTATGATAAACACACAAGCAATTAGAATATTTTACTAACCAGAAAACAAATGAAAAAAATTGTCTTTTCCACTTTTCAATTTTTATGTGTATTCCTCCACAGAAAGAGAAGTGTCCCTTGGCCTTTTTCTCCTAGTCTCCAAATTTTTCCTTTCTTTAGACAAGGTAAGCACAAATTGCTTTCAATAATCAAAGCTCTCCAGTGGGATTAGCACATGTTACATTGCAGTTGTTTTTTTTTAAAAGTAACTATACATAGTTATGGTCTTTTTATCACCAGAAAACTTGGTAGAATAAATAATTTGTAAGTTTATATCAATAATCTAATTTTATCATTGTAAGAGTTATACTTGAATTTCTAGAAGTATTACCAAAAAAATAAACAACTAGTTCACATATCACATATGAGTGTGTAGAAAAGAATGACTATTCATGCCTCTGAAATTGCACACTTGCAAACTGGACACCACGCTTACAGACAGCCTTACCTGACAATGTAAAGCTAACGAGTTTCCGCGAATGCTGATTTCCTGAAGCACCTCCTTCCATGCCTTCTGCCCCCATCTACAGAGAAAAAGCACGTATCTGAAGTTTCAGAGGAGTATGATGCTTCTCAACCTCCCCAGGGAACCACAACATTTGCAAATACGGTGATTTTTGTATCCAACCTGTATTGTAGTATATGTCTTTTCATGTGCTACAAATCTTGGAATTGAGACGGAGGCAGATTCTCTGAGACAAGAGAAAGAGTCATACTTAAATTTAATCTTAACTCCAAATCAGATGGACATGAGCCTCTAAATTCCCTAAGATATGAATCAACCTACTTTACATCCTTTTACTCCCTTGTTAAGAATATAGTTGAAATGTAGTAAATGTACCTATATTACTATATTAAAATAATTCCCTAAATTAAAAACCAAACATC
Source organism: Equus asinus (assembly GCF_041296235.1). Classification (NCBI taxonomy): domain Eukaryota; kingdom Metazoa; phylum Chordata; class Mammalia; order Perissodactyla; family Equidae; genus Equus; species Equus asinus. Next base: position 131,826,788 of record NC_091793.1, read on the forward strand.
AAATTCCTTCAGATTTATTAGGAAAACCTAGAATAAACTACGCAGTTGATTTATATCAGATTCATCCATATATATGTATAACTATCTTCTCTTGCCAAATATTTCTGAGTGACACGTGGGTGTCCCCTCACCCTTGTAGCTTCTGTTTTATTGTGCTGCAGGTACATGGCACAGGCAATTATAATTAGCAATAATAAGAATTTGCAATGCTATTGTATTGTAAAGCTCTTCCTACAAGCTTTCAAGTAAATTATATCTCACTTAAAACCAGTCATTTATAAGCTGCATAGCAGATTTAGGCCTTACCTCAATTTATGTACAATCAGTACTTAATTTATGGTACACTAGGAAAAAAGAGTTTCACGGGTCTCTAAAAAAGAAGTCCATAATACTGTAACAGGCAGAATTGAAGGCAGAATACTTTTTGAATAGTTGGGAGACAGAAACTACATTTTAATTCTAAAGTGTAGATTAAACCCTTCCATCCCATCTTTGGGGGGCTCCCATACTCCTGTAAAATTCATATACCTCCCCAAAATAAAAATTTCACTATTCCAAGCAAAGTTGAGAAATTTCAAAATAAATTCCATTGAAATTTTGAAATATTAATTCCTACTTCCTCCTCCCTTTCCTGTACTGTAGTTAAGACTATTTTGTGTGACTGCTTCCTGATTGTTTCACGTGTCATTCACAATATACTAGGGCAATAGCCAGGTATCTTTATTTTATTCCGTCCTTAGAACCAACTCCTTGACAGCGCTGGGTTGGCTCTCAACAGGTAGGTATAGTTTATTATTTTGTATTGTACCCCTCTGACTCATCACCCCCAGGTAAACTGGAGCAGAGAGAGCAGCATACTGGCCAGACAAGTGATCGTTGTGACCACCTCGTCCTGTTTTCACCCTGGAATATAGATTGGTGAGTAGTGAGGTTGTGCAGAAGACAACTAAGACAGACACTCAGTAACCTACCCACCCTGTGCCCTGGGCATAGCCAGACATCTGATAAACTGTGGCTTCCCCTCAAACGGACCATGCCAGCCAGTGAGATGTCCCACCCCAAGGATACAACCTCTCTCCCCGCTAAGGGATACCCATGCTAAGTGAGTTAAATGAGACTGGAAAGAGTCCTAGCGTGTTTTCATTTAAAATCTATTTAAAATATTATAAGAAACTATAGAAACAAAAGAAAACCCCCCAAATTCTCCTTTTTTTAAATGTAATTCACTGTCTGGCAAAAGGCTATTGTGAAATCATTCCCACAGAATTCACAGATACCTGCGGCAAAATGCTTCTCTGAAATAACACTCAAAGAATTCAATTTTATCATTCATTACAATAAAGCCAGGAAAGATCGAACATTACCTCTAGATACAGGGACATCAGTGATAATAAACACACCTGTACTCCATGTTTAGAGAGGGGTTTGTAAAATAAACTCGCTCCCTAGATTCACTCCAGGAAAACCCAGAAACAACACTGTCCACCAAGTGCCGAAACAGTACATGGTCATGAGTGATGGTAGCTTTCATCTGTCTCTGAAGCCAAAGGATTTCCTGTTCCAAGGGTCTGAGCCATTTCACTGTGTACACTGATGAATGACAATGATGTCAAAGTGCAAATGACAATTTTTTTTATCCTTGATTCATTGCAAAAGGATATGTGAGAAAGGAGACCGCACAATTAGAACAGCAGCTATTTCCTTCCCTATGGTTTCTCAGTTACTTCTTCCAGGTCTATTCTTTGCAACTGGTTGTGGAACAAACATACCAAATGGGCATTGTGAATGTCAATGTAGTTAATCAGTCACAATAACCAAACACATGTCATACAGCTCAATGACCATCACGCTGTGATAGAAACACAGCACTAGCCCCCGCAATGAGGTGTCCATATGGCACAGCCTCTCAATTTTGGATACAGACTCAATTGTCTCAAGCTTGGTCAGAAATATATTGACCACCAATTCCATTAGTCAGCCTTTGAACCAAAATATTCTGTTCTGATTGCCAGTGCTGTATCTATGAAGCTTTTAAGGTATTCTAAAACCTGTCTGAAGCAAACCATCTCCAACTATCCACAGGCTTTGACAGAGTGATCACAATGCAAAACCAATGGATGAGATCAATGTTCACCAGGCTGCAATGAGATCTGATGCCTTCAATGATCCCTGATCATTGAAATTGCTCATGTCCAAGAAAATCTGATTCCAGAAAATCATGCTTGGAAGCTATTTTCTAATTTCATACACAGCTAATTTTTCAAAGGTTTTATTATAAACAGCCCCACATTTCTAGTTTTATAATTTTTCTTCTTAGACTATTAATTAAAGCATGTTTCACTGCTTACTATGTGACACGGCAGATTTTGAAGTCAACAACTGTTATTCTCCTTGTGACCTTCAAAGATCTATAGGTAGTGTGGGTTATCCTTTTATATTCTATACTATGTTTACTATAATGGGACCTCAAATATAATTCAAACGTGAGCAGAGTACTTAGATGTTGAAGATTTTGCACATACTGTTCCCTCTGCCTGAAATGCTCTTCCCTCCCCCTCTTCATCTAAATAACTCCTACTCATCCTTCTGATTGTCCCACAAACACATCTTCTTCAGGGAAGCCTTCCAAGATCTTCCTGATCAAGATAAATCCTACTAGCGTGTAGTCTCACAGCTCCATTTTACTCCATGGAGCAATGATCACTTAAATAAATATAATTTAATTTAATTGATGTCTTTCTCCCCCACCAGACCAAGGAGAGCAAGGACTGTGTTTCCGGTTATCCTTTCATCCCTAGTGGCGACTGCAGTGCCTGTCACTTAGCAGGCACCCAGAGACTACTTGTCCGAATGAATAAAATAAAAGGAAAGATCGCTGGATACTGCATTGGTAGGTCTGGACAATTTCAAAATGCCATCTGCAGAGACTACTTTCTGAATTTCAGGGGGTCAACTTGGCCACTGGCCTATTTCCGAAAATGCATGCATCTATAAATGTGTATACACACACTACAGACATAATATGAAGATTCCATGTTATAGAAGTCAATATTTTTCTTCTATATTTTCATGACTTGGTTTTTATTAATAACCAATAAACACTGCAATGATTTACATATCTTAGACTCTAAGAATCCCCCCAAACTGTCTGAGTCCAAACCCCTACGGACAATGCAGTGCATCTTGCAAAGCTGTTAGATTTCAAAGTTAATTGATGGAGTGAAAAACCACAAAACTGTGAAAAGCAATCCTTAGGAAAGCGCCGTGTTGGAAATAGACATACTTTCCTTCAAAAGTCCAATACAACCAGTTTCCTCCAAAGCTAAATTAGATCTCTCTTTCTTCAACTGAGGTCCTGGTGAAGAGACTGGCTTCCACTGAGTGGCTTCGTCATACCAAAAATACGTGCGGTGTCTTTAGACACTAGACCTCAACTCAGCCTCGAGAGGGACCCAGCATTCAGACCTCCTGAGAGAAGAGAACATTCCTGATCTTCGTCTCACATTCTCTTTGGGGCCAAAGCTCCTTAAGTTGACTGGCAGGTAGAATCATACACTATTTAAATTGTTATTTTTCTCTCTTTTCCTCACTAAACTTATGAAAATTAAATTCATGTAAGATGCAACGCCACTGTGTCCTACCAACCAGTCACCCAGACTAAGTTGAAAACACTTTCCATGATGGGGCGCTCGCTAAGTTGCTTCATGAGAGGGTTCCTTTGCTATATACAGAATTGTTACAAATCCAGTCATAATTTCCCACTGGTTTGTGCTATGGATTCAGGTATGCCAGTCTTATAAGGGACTTCCTCTGCTAAAACGGTGCCCACGCTGTTCTGCGTTTTCTTTTTCATTGTTCCCCACCCTCCCTGCCAGAGCTGCACGGGCAAAAATAGACATCCTGGCCGGACATCCCAAGGAAGCGGGCAGTGGGGGCACTCACCAGCACAGCGGGGTTCTTCACCGTGATGCAGGGGGTCGTGGCCCGCAGGGCTCCGCTAATGCCGTGGTAGTATTTAAAACAGATTTTTATCTCCGCTGCAAATTGATTGGAGAAAAACAACGATGTAAACACCAAAACAAGTCAATTAGGAATCAGCCGAGGAAATCCACCCCACTGCCTCTCAGGAAACCCTCCGCATGACTCTTGGAATGATCCCTGCTTTTCCAAGCAGAGGGAACAGAATATACCAATTCCTGTTTGGCTTTATATGAGCCTCTGAAATTTTCTAAGGACAGCCCAAATATATTAGAAAGATAACGCACAAAAATAGCATGCCAAAATATATATAGTGTAGAGATAAGAACAAGACTAGCTACCATTCACTGAGGGGCTCTGTCTGCTCCTGTCGTACTGAATCCTCACCTCAGCCACGGGAGGCAGAACTGCCCGCCCCCGTATTACAGAGGGAGTGCTGAGGTTTGTCCAAGGCCAAACAAACAGGAAACGACAGAGTCAGGACTCAAAAGCCCAATTCCAAAGCCTTCGCTCCTATCCTCCACAATACAGACAGACTGCAGCTGTCAGTGGAAATAGAAGAAAAGCAGGCTAACAAAGCAAGAAAGAGCACTGTAGTAGACTCTGCAGTGGTAGGGGCTGGAATCTGTATTATTCCAATTTTCCAAGTGACTTAAATGCAGCCACTAGACAGAGATCAAATTTAGGAACCACTGGTATATATGAGTACCAGCATGTAGACAGATACAGATTATAGATATAATCTCCACAAGTGTGTGTGCATGTGTATCTAAATCTACATGTATATGTGTGTGTGTGTATATATATATAATTTGAACTTGATAAAAAGAAATACAAATGTCAATTACTGATTTTGGAAAGTAACTACAATTTCCAAGACCATGAAGCCAAAATGTGTCAAAGGTTAAAGCCACAGTCACCGGAATTTCTCTGTATACAGAGCGTCTGAGTCACTGAAGTGTCACTGGCAGATGCCTTTTCCCAAGGTATTGTTCATTATAGGCAATGATGCTGAAGGGCAGGGACCAGGGGGAGTCCCAGCCTACAGGAGTGGAGTTCCTCTCTCAGCTGAGTCACCGGATTACCAAAGTGGGGCCACTCAATCTATTTCCCCAAGGAGGTTAATCTTCACAGACTCTTCTGACTGTACCAAATGGCCTCCTCCAGAGTATTTGCTTTGCTTCTTTTAAGAGAACAATATAATGATTTAAAAAAATCCTCTTTTAGGAATTTATATTATTATACTTTTCCTATCAATGATGAAATGCTAAATCTCAAAAAAACCCCGTCTGTCATTGGGTAAAATATTGAGCTTTCCATCATGCATGTTAATCACTATGCAGAGATTCACAATGTAGTCAGCACGGTCCTGCAAAAGATTTTTACCATGGCCCCACCACAACCCATGCCCAGCACTAAGCCAGAGAGCACGAGGGAATCACAGAAAGGTGTGTGCCTAGGAGGTGACTTCCAGTGTAGCTGTTGACATGAGAATTGCAGGCATGACAAAATACAGAAGATAAATTCTCAAAAGGAAGGGTGCAGGGAAGAAAAGTGTGACCACAAAGAAGAGGAGTGGGGACACAGGAGAGTCGGAAAGGCCTCATGGAACAAATGGGTCAGGACTCAAAGCTACAGATGAGAAAAAGGGTGTGGAGAGAGTTAGGACTGAGGAGTGGCAAAGCACGAGGCAGGAACTAGCATGCTGGGTTGGAGGACCAGCAAGGAATTCCAGCTTTACTCTTACTTCCCCTCCCTGGGCATACGCCACAAATGACCGTCCTGAACGCTAACACAGGTTTTTGGTTATTACTGAAATAGTAATAGCTGTATGGATCTGAGCAAACCTTACTCTCCCACTCGCTTTCTTCCAAGACCAGTAGCACGCATCCTGCAAGGACAAAGTTAAGCAACACGCACAAGGCTTGTCAACGGAGAACAAGCATGGGGACGTGTGTGAAGCCTGAATTCTGTGGCAGGAGCTCACAATCACACTCAAATGCTGGGGCCCAGCAGGCTGTGACTCTGCCGGCAGCAGCACCCCACAGATCAAATCAACCGATAGTGAGTGAGCAGCTCATTTTCCAACGAGGAGAAGTGCATTTTTATAAGACATCTTCCCCGAACTCCCTCTCAAGTTAGGCTGCCATCTCCTCTTTTCTAAAGTTTTAATAGTCAGCTAGGTAACAGATTATGAGACACACAAAAAAAATGTGACTGCTGATTTTTATTTATAGGATGTGGATAGCCAGGCCAGCTCCACTAGCTGACCCATTTGGGGGTTGTTTTATTCCTTACTATAACAAAAATCTCCAACCCCGGTGACAAATTAAAATCCCTGAAGCTATAAAATAACTCATTCTGAATTGCACACAGCAGATTTTGTGGATATGATCACCAAAAACACCACAAAGCTGACAGCTTCATAATGCTTTAAGGCTTGGGGCAAAGCCAAGGGGAGTCACACAGTTCACTCATTACAAAACCAAACACACACTCTGGTCACCAGGGAGAGAAACACAGGACTGGACAGAACGAGCTGTTTGCACCTGGGCTGAAACCAGCTGGCCCTTTCAGCAGGACACCAGTGAAGATTCCTGCCCCTAAAATACAGGAATGTTCCATGCTGAGTGGGAGTTTCCTTCTTCAAATATTATTTAGTGTTTTAGGAGTTCACTCAAGATAAAAAATTAAAAAATGGTGTAACTAAACAACATCCCCTCTGAGTAAGAGAGAGAAGAGAGAGAGCAGCATTTTGATGAATGTTCTTGAACATTTTAGTTATGAGAAAAGGTAACTAGAAGCATACTGAAAAGGGAGGAAAGAGAAGCTGGTGTCATGTTTCCATTTTAACTACATTTTGAACTCCCAACTGCAAGTGGAAAACAAAAGCTGTTCCTGAGAAACAGATAGGACAGGTGAAAGCAAACGCAGGCACGAAGGCCGAGCATCAGAGAAGAGAGGAGCCCATGGCCCACAGGGGGAGCCCTGTTCACAGGCAGGGGAGATGGAGGATACGGACTAAGGAGCTATGCACCACCCTGTACACCCGAGGATGCTTTCTCCACAGCCTGAGGCGGCAGCCAACATCTCGTCCTTGTGGCCTCAAATTATGGGGGGGAAATATATATATACATTCCCCTCCATAATATATAGCCATTATAATATATACATATATAGCCATTCCTTTGGAGTATAAAAAGCAAGAGTATATTCTCCAAAAAATCCACTTATAACAAGGATGTTGCCTCCGAGGGCGGGAAGCCAGGAGAAGGGTGAGGCTCTCCCCTTAACCTGCAAGGACCTACAGTCTGCTGGGCCAGCCTCGGAAGGAAGACAGCACGGCCCGAGCAGCATCTTCCTCTCTCTGAGGTCCCTTCTGAGGGGCTGAAGCCAGTCATGAATCATGGAAATACATTTGGCCCCTTTCAACAATCTTAAGGACAGTTTCATCTATGGAGATACTAAAATAAAGATTTGGCAGCCTCTATCCTCTATTAAAATGCTGATAAGACACAGAAGCTCTTTTATTTTCAAATTTTTAACTTGTTAACTTTCATAAATACAAATGAAGATGCCCCCCAGAGCAATAGACAGCGCGCCAACCCCATCTCCAACGCAGATGGGAGGCGATCATTGTGCAAACACGCATTCAGTACTTGTGGAGATGGAAGGGACCTTGGAGGACAGTGTTCAGGAACTTAACTTACTGTTCCTAAGGAAAGGGGCTTCTGTAATTGTGTGAGTCTGACATCGCATTTTTAAAGCAATCATTCTATCATCTGTTTAAAGGAAGAATATATTTCTGGGTTTGTATGTCAATAAAATATTTCCAGATGTATCACATGAAACTGGTAAAAGTGATTGCCTTCAGGGAGGGAAAAATGGTGACTGGGGCATCAAGTTGGGGAGATATTTACTTTCACTTTTCGTCTTTTTAACATTATACTCTTGTCATATATTATCTATTCAAAAATTATTTTTTAAAAGCAATCTCAACTCAGCTACATTAACTCCAGGTGTTAGCATAAGATTCCATTTCAAGCCCTCTCTGAAAAAAGGTTCCACAGGCCACTTCCTGCAAGAAATGGTTTTGTTTCAAAGACTGGGATCTGGTCTATCAACTTAAATAGCTACAAACTCACTTAGGCTGTAGTAAATAGCTTGTTCCTATTTAGAAAGTCTGGATTTTCCTCAAGTGTCTAGAAGTTAAATATTTTGAACCATAAAGATAAATGGAATGGAAATGTCCTTGTTCTTTTAATCATTTCTATTTCATTAAAATAGAATATCTTAAAAGAAAATCAAGCTACCTGCAATTTATTATTTATCCTAAAACAGTATTTTAACCATTGTCCTATGTGCTCTTTTTTTTTTTTTTTTTTGCTGAGGAAGATTAGCACTGAGCTAACAGGTATGAAGGAAGGACAATGAAGGAAGGACAGGCTTGAATGAATGAATAAATGAATAACCATGATCTATAAAGAACTATATAAGAATAAAATAGATATCCTGGCATGCAAAGACAACTTTTGAAACCTCTTACATTTCAAACCTCAAGAATGTACACTGCACAGATGACCCATTCCGTTTCTGGGAGCAGAAGCTCATTTGAGGAATACTTGACAGTCTTATGACGAGTAAGTGCAGATGAAGCCGATCCTCCTCTCCGACGCCTGCGAGGGCCATCTACCCCAAATTAAACCTTTGTCCTTGAAATTCATTCAAGTAGGCCCCAAGTAATAATATAAGTCCGAGCCACCTGCCTCCTCTGGGGTTTATCCAGACAAATTGAAGCCATCTTTACTCTCACAAATAGCTTAGATAGTGCTCAAATCCAGGTCTGCCCGTGAACTTAGATCAATTTTCAGAGAATTTTACTTTGCTTGGACTTTTGATGAGCTAAAGATAAATTTTTCTCCTGAAGATAACAGCAAAAGTTTTTAAATGTCTTAAGTTTTCAAGATCAGGGGTAGAAAATATAGAAGCTGCCTAACCACCAGCCCCTACCCTGATTTTTTTTAAGTTCCATGCCATCAACTCCAGAGATTCAAGTAAAACTTCATTATGCTGTGAAGTCCCCTTAGGTCTGCTCTAGCCAGACATGGGGTAAAAAAATGATGTCTAAAAGACACAGACTCCAGTTCTAAGCACTGATATAAACAGCACCTGAGGTTTTTTACAGTGAACAGATATTGAAAGGATAGGGATGTGTTGGGGGAGGCCTCATTCTGATTAATGAAGATAAACTTATTATAAAGCCAAATCTTTCTGTAATTCCTATTCACTGCCCAGGACATTAACTTATATGACTTTTCTCAGTCCTTAAAAGGTACATTCCAGAATATTTTCAGTTTTACAATCATGCTACACAATATCCCCAATTCTGTGTGTGAAGAATTAAGGTAGGAATGCTAAATTTGAGGAGAAAAGAAAAAGGAAAGAAACCCTATTGTTTTCTTCATTTCCAATTCCTGGCTTCAATGTCAAGCCCATTTCTACTTCATACTAGAGCGAGGGGTCAAGAAAAACATTTACTATACCCACATCAGCTAGGATATTACAAATCTCTAACACTTTTGACAGAGGAAGGGAAATCAATCATGGCAAATGGGATACTCCGTAAATGGGTTTTTTCACACATAATGTCCCACTTATAGCAGCGTGCGATACTGACTTCTCCCCAGGTGTTCATGTGAGCGCCATAAGCTGGATCTGCACATTCCATCAGAAGGCAATCATTCCTAGCAGTCTTCAGCATTTTGAAGAGAATAGGAAAACTATTTTACCCTTTCCCCTGAAGTTCAGCTGGCAATATTTCTCAGTTAGATCACCCTATCGAACCCTGGAAGCCTTCCAAACGAGGAACCATATTGAAAGTAAACCCGGCTAGTCCCCATTCCATTTTTTCCCCACATTCTTGGATCATTTATTTTTCTCATTACTTAGACAGTAACGCCAGCTGGGCCAACATTGGAGAGTAAAGAAAAGTAGAAATAGGCAAGAAAAACAAATCACCCATAATCTCACCTCCCAGACACAACTCTTTCTTCTTCACATTTTAGCAAATCTCCTCTAGACTGTTTCCTACATGCTATGATATTAACTGGGATTATGCCACACGTATCTCCTTTTTTCTCCTTGCTTATTGATATATCATGATAATTTTATATCATGAGCTTATTCCGTTTTTTAAAAATTTTTTTTCAAGGAAGATTAGCCCTGAGCTAACATCTGCCAATCCTCCTTTTTTTGCTGAGGAAGACTGACCCTGAGCTAACATTCATGCCCATCTTCCTCTACTTTATATGTGGGACACCTGCCACACAGCATGGCTTGACATGCGGTGCCATGTCCGCACCCGGGATCCGAACCGGCAAACCCCGGGCCGCCGAAGCAGAATGTGCACACTTAACCACTGCGCCACCGGGCCGACCCCGAGCTTATTCCCTTAAAAACTACATTCCATTTAAAGTTTAAAGAGAGAATCTAGCCAGAAATTGAACTATGAAAAGAGGACATTCCTTAGGGGGCAGAAACAGGATTACAGAAAGTTCTGGAATGCTGACCTATCAGTAAGGACGTGGAAGAAATTATCTGATGCCTTTAATGGCAATTCAAAGCAACAGATGTTGATCTTTTAAAATAACTTTTTACATTACACAAGTTTTATATGCTTCAGTAAAGATATGAAGACAGCAGGTTTCCATTTAGTCAAACTCTACTTTATATTTTAAGGTTTAGTAATTCCTACCCTTAAGTATGAGTATCCACACACCCTCTCTAATATTAAATCCTTTGCCTATAGAAAGCTTAATTCTTACACAGAGCTAAACAACTCAAAAAAATTTTGAAGAGTCCATGTTTTTCTACATTAAAGAAAAATTCTGTAAATGCAAACTAACCTGGATCAACCAGTAAATCATTTACTCATTCACGCCTCTATCTATTCCACAATAATGTATTTATTATGTTCTCAATAATATTCATGGCAAATAAAAACACTCCCCTTCTCCCCAAATAAAAAGAGAGAAAATATTTCTGTAAACCATGTATTTTATATAAGAATTAGTATTTACAAATAAATACAACATCAGATCAACTGGCCAATGGTTGAGTTATCTGCAGCCAATTTCCGATTCCCAGTAAATCGACCTCTATGGCAGTGGGCCCCAGACTACCTTATCTACGCTTGCAAAGAGCAGGACTCAAATCAAAAGTGATTTTGCTACTGGGAAAAATAATAGCAAAGTTAGCAAATAAAATCCTTAAGTTGTTAAATTCTTAAATTTCACTTAAACCTTGAGTTATTCTTTCTGCTCCCTAAAGTTAATATAATTAAGTATTAATCACAAATGTAGACACAAGGCTATAGAAAAATGTATAAAGTATTAAAATAACCATAATCTATATACCATACATTCATAAGGTATAAGTAATATATACATATATATACACACACTCACATACACACACACACACTTTTTTCAAAATATGTGAACATCCTCTAATGAATATTTTCTAAAAAACGTATTTTCCAGTGAACATCCTCTAATGAACATTTTCTATAACAACGTATTTTCCAGTTTGGGGCTACATGGCATAAACATGTAAATCAGAGCCAAAAACTTTTAAAACAACATTCAGAAAAGACTCCACAGATTTCTGCATGTTTATGCAATGTTTAACAACAAATTCAGATTTCACACTTAGTTACTTACGTTCCATGAAGTAGGGCCCAGGCTCAATTCTCCATACAATTTGTCCTTTCTGTGTTCCGGTCACACCCCTGTTTTTAGAATCCCAGAAGTTGGCTGGAGAATTCTCATCTGGAAAAACCAAAGAAACACTTTTCAGCTTAATTATAACCTCTTTGCCCTTCTTTAGCTCAAGGACTAATATAAGTTCTAAAATAAATGGAAAAAAGATGCAGGGGGCAATGGTAATGAACACTATCATCAAGGACTATCCCCCAGCAGATTATTCCCCTGAATTTCCATACTTGCATTTACACAGGAGAATTGGGGCGGAGGTGGTGGCCGTGGAAAGAAGATGGCACCCCTGGGCTTGGCCAGGTTGACCAACGTTACCAAAAGAGAAAACTGCAAAGAGCAAAAGGTACAAGTGCTGAAGCTTCAGCTGATGCATATGAGGAAGGGCTTGGGTGCGCGCCCATCTATAAAATCCTTTATGAAAAGGAAAGGAAGAGCTGATGAAAACAAAGGACATTAAGCTATGAAACTGTGTCAGGACACAGCACAGGTTTGCCATGAATGGTGCTCAGGAGACACCATGCCACCGGGTCTGCTAGGACAACATTTTACAAAAGGCCAAAGGCAGCAGATCTTGAGCCAATACAAGAAAAGGAAAGAGACAGAATTTAGGCTTTTGTACGGAAGAAGGATAGAAAGAACAGACCCAGAGAATAGGCCTGAGAGCAGCATTTTGCAAGCTTTCTGACCTCAGGGCACACAGGCAATGATGATATTTGTAGGCAGACGGGGGTAAACAGAACAGATTTTACACTTGAAGATGACAGGCAGGGTGCTCTGCCTGCCCCCCCTGCCCCTCCCCGAAGGCTTAAGAGATTCATGTTCTGTAACTTGCTCATATCACACTGGTCTCAAGCTCTGTCCCAGGCCCCAGAGTAGGAAAGGAAACTAAAAACACGAAAAAGAGACCACTCAGAGTTTTATAGGTACATGGAAACGTGTGCAGTGACACTGGCTCTCAGAGGTTCCTCATTTGTTTCCCCAAATCCCCTTCCCAGGAGGAAAGATTGACTCATTGCTGGAATAAACCAGACAGGGTGAAGTAAGAGCTACACTAAAAAAGGACAGATGGAGAAAAGGTCCCAGGCCCAAGGGAATAATCCCGAGAAGAAAAACCTCTCTTCTTTTGAGCATAAAGGAAACAGAAAGTGGGCTAAAGGGAGGGTTTGGATAATTCAGCTCTGGAGGAGTTCTGTCCATGGTTGTTCTTGGGGCCCACTGGCTTTATCATATCGATAAGCCAGAGAACTTTGGGTGCAACTGTCCTTTCATGCTACTTGCATTCAGCATATGATAAGTCAAAAGTTCTTTACTGTGAAAGGCCAAGAAGTAGCCACTGTTCTTTGCAAGAATGGAAAGGCATACACCACTCACGGCAACACCTCCAATCCTAGACAAACAATACAAGGAAACCAGTCCACTCCATCACAGAAATATACCCACAACGCTGATACTTAGAAGGCACTCAGGCAATCACCAAAAACTGGATTTCAAAGATGTCATGTGGCGCCTGAGGGCACATCCTGCTCACTGCCTATCCATTGAACTTCTTCCTTGCCAACTGAACCCCAATTTTGTCCCAGGCAGTGATGTGCCCATAGGTTAAAAACACTTACCTCTCCAGAATCCCTTGCGGCTAAGTTCTGGCCAGTGAGACATAAGAGAAAGTCTACTTGATGGGACTTCTGGGAAAGCTATTATTTTCCTCATTAATAAAAGAGTAAACTCAGTCATCCTTTTATTCTTGCTCCTCCCCTCTTCTTAGACAAGAGCCATATGCTAAGGATGGTAGAGAAAGAAGCTAGAAGCAACCATGATGATTCTTTGAGCCCTGAATGATCTTCTGGCTTCTTACTACCTAGGCAAAAATAAACTCCTACTTGGTTAAGCCTCTGTGGGTGGGTTTCTGTTACTTGCAGCTGCACACAATTCCTAACAGATATACTCACCATCACAACAATCACCCATTGATTTAGACTCTTCATGCCTGACTTGACCTAGAATCTCCAAGATGCCTCACTTCTCCAGGTTAGACAACAAAGGTGGTTGCTTCCCTTCTAGGAGATTCTTTAATGGGCAGAGCTGCTTGGATGGGGAGAGCAACTCTCATGTTTTCACAAATAAATGTACTCTATTAGCTACTGGTCACTTTGAGGGCACAGAAAGCTGGACCCTGCAGGGAACAGACACAGGCAAAGGGAGTAGATGGTGTCCAGCTATTCAAAATGCTTTTTTAAAAAAAAAACATGACGAGGCACATGGGAAATTTTCTGAAATTATTGTTGTGGCAGTTTCCTCTTGAGGCCTCAGGAAAGATAAGGCAGCATCAAATCTTGTTTTAAGGAGCAAGCACTAGGATCATGATGATAAGGAGTGACAGTAATAAAACTGTACTTGTTAATGTGACCTCACTGTAAGAGGGTGTGTGCTTCTGGGATTGCTAGACTTCTTCTCCACAGGCCAGCAGTTGAGTCCGACTAAGTGCACTTCTGCCATAACAACCTTGGGAAGATGGACCACTGAGAAACAGAGACAGAAGGGCAGGGCGGTGATGGGATGAGGAGAACTACAGGAAGAGGTCTGGGCCCTGACAGAAGTGATGCCTGAGGCTTCACACAGCCCCTTCCATCGTCCCTAGAGAGAACTTTGACAGAGAACCAGTGTCGACATCTCTTGTTCCAAGACCGTCACTAATAACACTTTCTTTGCCAGCCACCTTCACTTCAAAGTGAAATACTGGACGAGGTGAATATCCCTCCTCGGTCTCAGAAGGAGGAAATAAGGGAGAACAAGGGATGGGTGCTTCCTTCCCAGACCCTTTAGCTAAAAATAAACCTGGAGTTAAGCGTTCAATTCACCCACCAGCTCGTGTGCGTTGGGATAAACCATATATCTCTGACTTTAATTCCCCTCATTGGGTCACAGTCCATGAAGACAACTCCATTTGGTTAAACTTATGATATTTAAAGAAATAAAGGCTAGCCTCTTAAAGTAAAATATCGAAAATGTACCATGAGCATCCAGGTTTATCTGGAACTCAAAACTCAAACGTCCCCTATATGATGAGAAATGGGTCAGAATTAGGATGAGCAGGCCCAGAGAAGAAGCTTGCTGGGTCTGTTTTGATAAAAAAAGATCTAAATGCCACAGCGAGACCATCCCATAAGCTTCATGGGGAAGGTCTTATTCCTTCCCCAAGCACAGTGTCTGTCACGTGGCAGATACTCAAGTTAATTAATATTCTGGTTACTCTAGATTGAAATTTTTCTCTGATGAGATTATGTCTCGGATAGCTCATTATCCCTGACAGATACAAGCACTTCTGCCATTGAGTGGCAGTGACCTTTAATTGAAAAGATAAAGTTCCAAGAAATAAACCAGTTTAGGGGTACAGAGTTCAAATTACTTTGATATGACATTACAACCTCCACCGCAACTACTGCTCCTACTGCTGTAAGTGTGCAGAGCCCTGGCCAGCCTTGGTCACGCCAGGCTACAGAATGTCTAGAATGACTCATGCCTTTCTTTGTCTCAGGAAGACCAATTTTAATTGGTCCTTCAGATTAAAACCTTTTTCTTTAAGTAGCTTAACACCTTGGTTCAGGTCGCAGTCAGTTCTAGTCCAGCCCAGGAGCACCTTTTCGGTGACAGCATTTCTCTGCTCAAATCTATTTTTCATGGATATTTGAGGACAGGATATTTTTTCCCAGATTGTATGAGTTGTTTTTATTGACCCTCATTTAACATCTGTATTAGGTGATTCAGTCTTTTTAAAATGCCTCCAGTCCAAATAAGAAAAATAACCAAATATAAAAGGGTATACCAGAGGAAGAGTTCTAAATCCCCTACATGTTTAATATAGATGCACTTATAAATCTTTTTCTTCCTTTAACTGAATAAAAGTTCTGATAGATCAAAGAGATGTCATTGGTCTTTAAAACCAATTACCAATTGTTCCATGTATATTAGGTCACTTCCTTTCCCCGTTCCTCTTAACAAGTATCCAAATCTGTCCCACTGTCCTCACATTCCTGATCTAATTTCCACCCTCTTACTAGGAGCAGGGTACCATGCATCCTAGAGCATCCCAAACCTGGAGGACATCAGGCTTCTTCTCCTTGGTTTCTCCATCTCCGTACTACCATCTTTTCTGTATCTGTATCTGTTTATTGCTCAGGTTCACCCCTCCATCATGATGGTGCCCTTGACCCAATCCCCTCCATCAGTCACCTTCTCTCACCTTGACCTTCAGCTTCTTCCTCTCAACCTGGAAACATGTCAGCTTCCATGCGCCACACTCCCCTGCTTTGCTTTTGCTTTTGCTCTCTGACCATTACTTTCCCTGCCCCCTTTCCCATCCTCATTCTTATTTCCCTTCATACTAGGATTAAAGTGTCTGCTTTCCAGTTACAATAGAATCTACATTCTAGATACCTAGGTAACTTTCTAACTGGAATAAAATTACAAAAAAAGAAATGTTGGCAACGTTTAATTCATACACCAAAATACCTTCTCTAAATCTAATTTTGTTTGGGAAGGTTTATATAAAGCCTGTCCATCAGGTCCCATAAATCTCCTTTGTTCTCTTACAAGTCTAGTTGGCAGTACATTTTCTCTAAATAGAAAAGCACAGAACTCACAAAAAGCCCTAAATCCTTCCAACATAATCTTATACCTATCTGTTTGCAAATATCACGATTAACAAAACTTTAGAAAATCTTTACTCTTGCCTTATTTTAGCAATTCATGGAACGTTTCCAAAACGATTTCATTCAGTGTTTTTTAAATTATTCTTTAGGGCTGTTCCAGTTAGTTCTGTTATTAATCCTGGACTAGTTCTGCTAAGTCTGCTTCTCCAAGGAAGAAGCAAATAGTGTCTGGACCCAGGAGTAAAGGAGTAGAGATATAAGATCACACACACAGCTCTCTTCTATTAACTACAGACTTCAGTGGCTCAGAGAATTTTCTCAGAGCTGGTTAATTAGCTGAGAAACAGGCCCCTTTTTCTTAATTAAAACTACACGATTTTTAGGAGGAAAACCTTGGGGTTTTAAACAAAATCTATAGGTAAGCAGATCTACTAACATCTCCTGCACATTCAGTAGGTCACAATTCATCATTGGCTGCCTTCCCCTTTAGTTAATTGATCCACCAGGGCAATGACTGCCAAACTCCATCGCTCCAAATGAACATCCTAGGGGCTTCTTCAAAATGCTGACTCCTGTGCTGGTGTTCCAGAGATTTTTTTGATGCAGTAGATTTGAGTCAGGATGCAGGGATCTGAATTTTAGAAAATACCCCAACCAGGTGATCCTGATACAGGAGGTACAAACACTACCCATGGAAAAATTCTGTTCCATGGTTATTTCCAGGGAAACCGCACAATTATAGCAATGCTGTGGACCACGTACATCTCTTTGACTACTGTCCCTCTCATTTGTTAGCTCTTTCCTTCCTTCCCTCCTTCCTTCAAAGGGCATTTATTGACTGCCTACTATGAAGATCAAGACACCCATTTCCTGCCATAAGGAGCTGACAGTGTAGTGGGAGAAGACCGCCACATAAGGTACAACGCAGTGTAAAAAGTGTTATGACAGAGGTGTGCGTACTTCACAAAGTGTTAAAGCAGATCTGAGGAAGAGGGATCAGTGCTCCCTGTGACCATGTGTAACTCTTACGGCTCTGGACCCATCAAGTCTGCAGTGTCTTTGGGAGATGCCTATGAAGATATCCTTTGGGAGATCTACACGTTTAACACTCATTAAAGTGTCCCATCTATTCCTTTGTTTCACCATTCTCTATACATATTTTTTTACCTCTGAGGGTTCATTTTTTTTGGTTCCATGAATGGTCATCAGAAGCAACAGATAAATGGCCATATTTAGAGCTATCTATGTTAGTTCAGTGACAATCTTCCTCAAGCAAAAAGAGGAAGATTGGCAACAGATGTTAGCTCAGGGCCAATCTTCCTCACCAAAAAAAAAAAAAAAAAAAGAAAAGTTACTGTTGTTGCCTGGGACCCAGGACATTATCCTTTTCTTCCCTGCAAAAGTAGGATTAATCACATTAACCTATAATGTGCTTGTAAAGGATAATTTTTTTAAATTTAGTTTTTAAAAATTTAGTTTTTAAATTTAGAGTTCTCTTTTGAAATGCCACAAAAAGCTAAAACAATGTAAGGATAAAGTCTTTTAAGTTTTTTCAAACTCTTTCTTCCCTACAATATTTCACACACAGAGATCAGTGTGAAAACCATCTTTAAAAGATTAATTTTTAGGCAGGTCCAATGGCATAGTGATTGAGTTTGGTGCACTCTGCTCCAGCAGCCTGGGTTCACAGGTTTAGACGCCGGGCACAGATCTACACCACTCGTCAGCCATGCAGTAGCAGCAACCCATACATAAAGTGGAGGAAGATGGGCACAGATGTCAGCTCAGGGCTAATCTTCCTCAGCAAAAAAATATATATATATTAATTTTTTCCTTTACATTATTTTTGGATTCCTACACAACTCGTCAGCCATGCCATGGCAGCAACTCACACACAATGTGGGGGAAGATGGGCACAGATGTTAGCTCAGAGCTAATCTTCCCCAGCAAGAAAAAAAAAAGATTAATTTTTTTTCTTGTACATTATTTTTGGATTCCAGAAAGTGTCCTGTGAATAGGCTTTTATGACAATAAAAGATTATAGGAGACAGGACCGAACATATCAAACATAATTTAGTTCTGGAAATGTTTCTACGTCTACCTACCTCAGTATTTCCAAAACCTCCACATAGCACTGGAGATAGAAGAGGAACCAAGAAAAAGGATTGAAAACCCTCACTCTTCTATCAATCAACCCAAGGAAACTGAGAAAAGATGAGAAATTTGCCATTGTGAGAAATCTGCCATATGACAGATTGTGCCAGAGAGATGAAAAAAGACACATAAATTTGCTTTGGCTTTAAAGTAATCCCTCTCTACATTTTCTCAAAAACCAGCATAAACATCTAAATTGATTTTAAATTACCTTTTGGATACAAATTGAATATAACTATGCCCTGAGATCGGATCATAAAGGGGCCTGGCTTTATTCTCGCTACACCTGGGAATTAGAACTTTGAGATCTGAACTACAATGCAGGGGAGGGAGAGTGAGCACCAATGTTATGAAGCACCATGAGAATTCACTAACAAACTCCCTCATGAATTTGCACACTTGGCATTAGTTTTCAACTCAATCTCCCTAGATACCCAATTCCTTACACTGAAGCTCTCTAGATGCAAAAGAGAGTGTGAGTGTCAGACATGCCTAGAGACTACAGTGACGATACCATTCCACTGGCGGTTGTGGTTTTGAAGCCACTTGAATGGCAATTTTCTTATAGATACCAGAAAGATTTGCTGTTCATAACGTGCCAGAGATGGGACAAAGACACCAGCACATTCCAGGAGAGAAAAGCAACAGAGGCTGAGAAGAGCCCCTGACAAGTCGGCAAGGCCTGGTCTCGGGGAGATGTGTGCACTGAAAGGCGTGCTCATCGCCGGCGCGACGGCAGCACTGGCAGGTGGAGTGGAGTGGAGTGGAGTGGAGTGGAGTGGGGGCGCACAGGCTGATTCATCGTCACACACCACCAAGTAGAGAGAGAGGCTCTGTCACTGCCTCCCCACAGGAGGCCTCACCAGGGGGAAGTGGAGCCCAAGCCAAAGAGCTAAATGTTTCACTACATCCATCATCCATGCTGGGTGACTTCTAACTTATAGCCAAGTCCTAACCACAACCCCGAGGGGCCTCCTGATCATTCACACTCCCACACACACCGGGCAGAGGCAGGAGGTTCTGCTAAGCAACTTCCTGTATAAAATACCTGGTCCTAAACCATTCACTTAAACACTCACTTTGACAAGGGAGGAAGCCACCGACAGACCAGTGGGAAGAAACACTTGGACTCATTTCAGCACATATTTCCCAAGAGTTTCAGTCATAGCCCAGAATGCCAGATAATAAAGAGCAGCTCAGAGATGGTTTACAGAAGAATTCATTTTAAACACAGGTCATGTTTACTGTTGAAACATGTCTCGCTTCTGTTCAGTGGATCCCTGTTTCTTTCAGAGTAACATTCAAAGTCTTTACGATGGCTAATAGTGCCCTACAGGATGGGCAGCCCCATTTCCCCCAACTCCCCCCAAAAATTACAGCTCTGACCTTCTCTTTCCTTACCCTCTCCCCATCCCTCATCGCTCCCCTCCTGCTGCACTGGACTTCTGGACATCAAAGGCGATCAGAGTGCCATGGCAAAACAGGCCCCTTTGAGTTGAACGCAATTAGCTCTCTGCTCTTCCCCTTTACGTCTAAAAGCGAGACATAAATTTGCACTTGTAAAGGTGTCTCCTTCTCCCATACCAGGAGGAAGAGGATGACTCAATCACTGGAGACTACCCTTATCCTTACCCTTATGGAGAAGGAACCGACTTCAGTCTGCATAAACAACCTTACCAAATAACCCTTACCTCCTATTAGTTTCCCCCATATATTTATTTACCTTCCCACAATTTACCACCCTTAGAAGCCAAGCCCCCCTTTCTTTGTCTAGTTACTTCTCCACAATATATTGTCCTTTGTTAAAATGGTATATAAGCTCCTGAGTGTAACTGCTTCTTTGGGTCTTCATTTCATTTCCATGAAGGCTTCCATGAACATAGAATTAAAAGGTTAACATCTAATTAAGTTTGTATGTCTTTTCTCCTGCTAATCTGTCTTTTGTCAGTCTGATTTGCAGGTCCAGTAGGTGAACCCACAAGGGAAAACAAAAGTCTTTTTTGTCCTTTACAATGTCCTCAAAGGAGTGGTCAGGCTTCTGCCTCAGGGTCCATTTGTCTGGAACATTCCCCACATATATCCTTATGGCTCAATCCACTCCTTCAATTTTTTTCTTTTTAGCTTGCACATCACCTTCTCAATGAAATCTCTCCTGACTGCTCCATTTAAAACTGCAGCTCCTCCAACATCCCTGGATTATCCTGGTTTGCTCTCTGTCTTTTCTGAAACCCTATCACCAACTAACATACTATATCATCTACTAATACTTCTCATATATTGTCTTTCTCTCTAGAATATAAACTCCAAGAGGTCAAGGACTTTGTCTGTTCTGTTCACTGATGTATCTCAAGTGACTAGAACAATATCTGGCACATAGTGGGTGCTCAGATTTGGTTGAATGAATGATGTCTTGATATCTTCTTTTGATTACGATGATACAGTGTCAACTGAATATTAGTATTAGAGTGTTAAAATACACAAAAGAGAAATAAAATCCTCACCAAGAGATCTCCATCTTTTTCAGAATAGAGAAAAACAAGGACAACATTGCAAATTCCATGGTAAGCTTTATTAGACTAATTTAACAAGATCAGTTTATTTAAATTCACAGTCTTTGTAACATGAATTTCTAACTAACTTAATTTAACCACACTGCTGTGCTGAGTGGACATTCAATTTTGTTTATATCTTACAGTTGGTCACACCAATGCACAAAAAGATGAACTGGCTTACCTAAGATCGCATGGCCAGTTTCAAGTAAAGGCCTTTGAAACATCTTAAACAAGTTCTTTCTTGACAAAGACTTTCAGAGAACTTCTAAATTGTTTTACTTTTTCCCCAACTGGATGTTTACTTATATAAAATATAGGAAACAAATTCTTTGATAATACCTCAAATGGAAAAATCACTAAAGGCTCACTTATATCAAACAAGAAGTCTATATTTTATTTGGTGGTTGTACAAATTTATCATAAATATCATTGTGAAACCAGAACACGCAATTTATAGTAGTTTTATCTAATTTTATGATTAAAATATCAGCAAGAATTAGGTGCTCTTTGTAAAATTTGAGGCTTAAAAATTTCCAAAGTCTCTCTGAATTACACATTGCAGTCGGTACCTAATTTTCGCCATGACAGTTTGCATGAGTATTTCCTCAGCAATGACACTTTACGCAGAGAATATAAGCCCAGGTTCTTTTAAAGGGTCAAGTATGGCCAGCATTTGGTAACTGTGCATAAGATCTAACATTAGGCCCTTCAGGAATATTCTATAAAACGACACTAGATGCCTCAATCCATTCCATGTACCAAGGCTGACAGGTTAGAACAAGACTTCCACTGCTAAATAACTTTCAGGAGAAAGAGTAAAGTAAACGATCCTTTTCTAAGGTCCATAATTTGGGGCACGGTGACGACAGGCTGATGAGAGTTAGAAGGAACAGTGAAGGCCTAAAGATAGAAAGAAAAGCAATATAGAAGTGACGGGGAAAATGAAGTTTATTGAAAATTTAATTCAACAAATATTTTTTGAGCATCCACCATCTGTCAGACAATATTCTAAGTACAGGAGTTCCAGGGGGAATAAGAGAGTCAAAGTTCCTGTCCTTGTGGAGATTTTGGTCCAGTGGGAAAATGATCAATAAGCAGATACAGGGGCCGGCCTGGTGGCACAGCGGTTAAGTGTGCACGTTCCACTTTGGCA
The DNA here is from genome assembly GCF_041296235.1 of Equus asinus. Lineage (NCBI taxonomy): Eukaryota > Metazoa > Chordata > Mammalia > Perissodactyla > Equidae > Equus > Equus asinus. Next base: position 131,849,046 of record NC_091793.1, read on the forward strand.
GCCTGGGGTTCACTGGTTCAGATCCCAGGTGCGGACATGGCACCACTTGGCAAGCCATGCTGTGGCAGGCGTCCCACATATAAAGTGGAGGAAGATGAGCATGGATGTTAGATCAGGGCCAGTCTTCCTCAGCAAAAAGAGGAGGATTGGCAGCAGTTAGCTCAGGGCTATTCTTCCTCAAAAAAAAAAAAAAAGCAGATACAAAATAATGCCTATGTCAGATGGTACAGTAGATAGAATGTACTGTCAGGTAGTGATAACATGGCTTGAACAGAGACAGCAGGGGAGGTGGGGAGAGAGGCTGGTGGAAGAGTACTGTTATACGTAGGTTAGTTAGGAAAACATTTCAACAGGGACCTGAATGAAATGAGAGCGTTTTCCACAGAGAGATTTGGGAAGAGGGAAAAAACAAAAATGCAAAGACCCTGAGTCAGGAACGAGCCCACGCCGTTCCGCGGAACACCAGACTGATGCGGCCAGAGCAGAGCAAGCGAGGCAGAGAGCTGGAGAGCGGAGATCAGAGAGAAGGCAGCGCCAGCCTAGGCAGCACCAGCTTGTAGACATAAGGACAACAACAACACCATGGCGCCTACTCCGGGCCAGGCGCTGTTCTACTGCTCTGCCTTTATTAACTCATTGAAACCGCTAACAATCCTTTGGGGTACTATTATCAGATTTTTAACAATGGGAAACTAAAAGTTAGGAAATTTGTCCTAGATCCCGAAACTAGTATGTGCAGAGTGAACCCAGCCTGCCCTGCTCCAGAGGCCACGCTCCTCGACATCACACCACCCTTTCCATGCAGACCACAGTGAAGAGTTTGGATTCCACTCTGAGGATGATGGGAAGTCACGGGAGGATTTTCAGCAGGGAAGTGACATGATCTACATTTTTTTAAAAAACAATCGTTCTGGCTGCTGTGTGCAGAGTGGACTGTACAAGGACAAGAGATGACGGCTCACGATGGTTCGCGCCTAGGCCCAGCACCAAGCGTGGCAGCACAATCTAAATGTGACCCTCCTCCCGTCTCCATCGTTCCTGCGTAGACAGAGCTGCAGTAACTATAAACATCCACCCTCAGTGCAAAAGGCCATGAACCAATACCAGACTCTTCGGTACAATGACCCTGTGGGGTGACTCATCCACTGCTAAGCCGCGGCCAAGTCCAACCACCATCCTGCAGTTTCACTAAGTTCACCATACTCTTCCCCTCCCTCTCTTTATTCAAACAATTCCTGAAAGTCCAACTTTCCCACACTCAACCTTGATCAGTCAAAATATAAAGCTCCAATTCTCCATCACTTAGTAACTCAATAAAACCCTTAGTGCAACATGCTTAATAGATCACTGGCGATTAGTCCACATGGACCCTCTATGCACCAACAGAAGTATGCTGTACGTTTTTAGGTACATAGCATTTACTGCAGGTGCAATAAAAGTAATACACCGCTTGATAATGACGCTACCAGGCTGTGGCTGCTAGGTGACGGTAAGATCCTAGAACTTAGAGAAACGGTGGGCCTGAGTTTAAATGATAACAGCACCTAGCTCAGGAAGCTGTGAGGAGTACCTGAGTGCAGTATGGGAACCTGGCACGTATCAGGAGCTCAACGTGTGAGTTTTTCAAATTTTTCAATCCATTTCATCCTTCTTTCAAAGGGTGCTATTTTTTTTAAAATACTACCCAAAAGCACAATTCCTCAGCTTCATTTCCTTAGTTTTTACTTTTTAAATTTATTTCTTTTAAATAAATTTATTTTATTTTAATTTCTATAAATAGACATAAATTAAAACAAAAGCATGCTTATTTATACGTTTTCGGAGACTCGATGGACGCCAAATGACTAGGCAGCACAAGGACAGCCCAGACGCACAGTAATGGTATGTTATGCCGTCACACACGGAGCACAGACTCTCACAGAGCATCTCAGTGCTGCCCAGTTCTTGGATGCAAGCTCACTCAAGGCTTCAAACGCTGTCAATGAGCTGTGAGCCTGGCTCAATAAAGAACCAGGCGGAGGCGCCCTCATCTCCCCACACAACGAAACCAGGACTCTGAACACAGCGTGTAACTTGGGAATCTGCCGTGGCGCTGTATGTGTAAAAAGTCCTCAGGAACGACAACGAGGTTTTGATTATACATCCCTCTTTCTTTCCTCCAATTATTTTTTTAAAAATACCACGCATACACTAAGCTCTCAACTCAGAGATAATTCCTTTTAATACTAAGTGAAATTTAAAAGCAACCTCTAGATCCTTCAGGATGTTACTTTTACCTCACCTAATAGCTGATGACTTCGAGAACTGTACCATCATTATAAAAAATAATGTTTAGCACAAAAGCATCCTTTGGTTAGGGGTAAATTACTCCTTTGATCTTAATGAGCTCATACAATAAGCATCAGGAACCATTAACAGCTAACTTTATTTAAAGAAGGAGGTTATCCTTACTGAAGTGAACCAGATACTCGTTGGCACTACTCCAAACTAGGTCTGAAAATATTAACTAGACGTGTGTGGGAGCAAGTTCTCTGGAACTTTCATTGCTACTGATCTTAAAAATTAATTTTGCAGAAGTGGCTGCTCCCTGTGGGTCCCTCTCCAAAACGGCGTACTCAGAAGATGAATGACCTTCCTCGAGATTAGACCGCTCCCCTGAATCTTTACTAAATCATCACCTTAATTTTCATTAAACTCAGCATTTATCAACGTTTCTTAATGAGGGTGCTACTGTCATTCTAGAAAATAATTCTTTGTGAGGCCTGTCCAGTGCATTGTAAGAATGCTAGCATCCCTGGCTTTCAGGCACTAAATGGCGGTTGCACCCTAAACGACAATAAAAAATAACATGCCCACATCCCTTGAGAACGACCGACTGGCATTTTATAGCCAAAAAGCAGAAATTTTCACTGGAAAAAATTAATTTGTAAAGAATTAGGATAGAACTGAAATTTTGCTCTGGATTCCTCCTGGTTTTTAAACAATTAAAGCATATTTTGAAGGCCTATAATACACTGGGTCAGTTTGTCACTGTTGCCACAAGAAAATCTTAAAACACATGGTTTCATTCTCAAGTTAAAGTTTTGTTTTAAGATTGTTGCTAAATCGACAGTGTCTAGAATGTGACCATCTATGAATACTTGTCCGTATAAATGTTACATCACAAGTAAATCTGCTTTAACATCTCATTCATGAGAGAAGAGCTTTAAAATCTATCAAAAAACATTATTCCAGAGGCAGATCACCTGTCATGAAATCTATTTAGACTCAATCTAATGCCATTTCAAAAGCATTCTTGTAGGCAGACCCAGTACTTACTATCGCAGTAAACTAAGTCATTTAAAACCAGTGGAATCCAGAAATTCACAGGGAGGGGACTGCATATTTATTTGTAAAAGTTTTACATGCTTTAATCCAGCATTGATCTCCGATGTCGAGTTATCAAGTGACTAAATGTAATAAACACACCACATACTTTGGTAATAATTGGACCTAACCAAACTGGGAGGGGACCGCACTTAAGAACTTTCCAAAGAGAAAGGTATGGACAGCTGTAAATCTCAAACAGCTGGACACAGAAATCAGGTGAGAGTCTAATCCATTTCACAGAACTTTCTAATACCTTACCTCATATAATCCCCAAGAGTTTCCCTCTGCCTTTGCCACAGTAGAATCCATCTTTTCAAATCAGATTTAGGAAGCAGCAAGAAGAAATACGTTTCATTCTCCTTAAAATCCTGTACCTGGCCTACCACTTGGCACTTTCATTCACAGGAGTGGCCAGAACTGAAGTCGAGGTGAGTCTGGAGTCCTATCGTGGCTTTGAGAGCTCTGCAGGTCCACTTCACTGATGCGCCTGCTTCTCTGCCTCTTGCCCAAAAGTTCTAGAAATGAAATACTAAGAGGGATTCAAGCAGGCCTCCACCAGGAGACTGCTGTCCAGCTAAGAACGACACTGCGAGCCACTCGGCCTTTCATCAAGACTTATCGCCATTCAGGCTTCCTGAAGTGAAAAACGTAACGGATTAGTGTCCCTTTGGCTGAGGCAGCTGTGGCCACACCCCTGCGAAGGGTACAGGATGCAATCGCCCCATCCTCCCCTCAGCTTCCTTCCTCTGCTTTTCCACGGGAGAATTCCAAAGAATGAGTTACGTGTACACACACGCACATACACACACACTCTCTCTCTCTCTCTCTCTCGCTCTCTCTCATACACAGTGGGCTTGTGTCAACAAGCTGACTGCTATCACGGAGAGGAGAGCTTTCTGTCTGATGTACTCAGAATACAGGGACCACTATCCCCGCACTCCAGTTTACTATCACCATTACTCAGATACAGATAGGCTTACCGCACATCCTAACTAAGCCAGAATGGAATTTGTGGACTTGTGATTTCAACTGTAAAAAAGGACTAAAACTTTTTCAAACAGCATATAGCTTTAATGAAAATCCAAAAATGTGGTTATCACTCCAGAAGTTATTTTCAGACCTCACTTCTAATGCAACAATAGACACAATCATCAACCTTGCTGTGCTCTTGTCTTCTGCTGGGAAGGGTTGGGGTGGGCTGCATCGGCAGTGCAGACGCATTGTTCTTTAATGGCGAAAGGGGCCTCCTGAAGCTGTTGGCCCAGCCCAGGCAGTAGTTGCAATTATTAAGTGCTGGTTGAATGGGTGAATGCAACTAAAGGTGGCAAGATCATCTCCTTCCAGCAAACTTCCAGGAAAGCAAGACGAAATGTCCTCATTTGTCATGTGCTTTTGCTGTGAACTGAGGCTGACTGGATTTAAGCTCCACACTACATTTGATGGCAGCAATTTCCTCCCTACTGTTTCCTTAATCCAGATATACTTTGCCATGAAGTTTCAGGGGGCCACAGAGCTTTGGGCTAATTCTTGAACAGACTGAGTGGACACGGTAAGCCGGGCACTCCAGAATCACCAACATAGGGCCCGGGCCTCTTCTGGACATGCAAACCCGGCCGAAACTTAGAACAAATCACTGTCAATTTTCAGGTGTGTCCCAGCAAACAATAACAACAGCAAGCATGTACAGACTGCTTACTATGTACCAGGGACACATCATACAGGCTCAAAATTGTCTCTAATGAATGCCACTGTGCTCTAAGGCTGAAGTCAATATTGTTATTAGGCCCATGTCACAGGTGAGGAAACTGAGGCTCACAGAGAAGAAGTAACAACAGCCAGGATTTAAAGTCAGATCTGAATGACACCCAAGCCCAAGCTCTTTTACAACACACTGCCTGTCAAATAACTCTCCTGAATATGCCAACCACCTCACTAGTTTGCAGGTGACCAATGGGTCCACAGTAGGCTCAGTCACCATTAAATTAGGAAAAATAAATTTAGAAAGGATGAATTCATTTCCTCTTATTGGCATCAAAGGTGATTACAGCCTATGAACAACAGACTTCTCAACAATGTCAGCATCTCTGTTTTCATCCCCAGTCAAAGAAAGTATATAATCTTGAACTCTTAACTACTTCCTAGTTATGGACCAATAGGCTGTCCATGGGGCTGAAGAGAAGCTCATGCGTTCTGCTCATCCTGCAATCTTACCGCCACTCACTCCTGGGTCTCTGGATCCCACCTGATGCTCCCATCACTCTGGCCCTCCAAGCCATGATCCTTCGCCTCCCAAACATTGTAACATTTGCCAGATAGACCACTTTAGCTGAACTCTAGGTTCTGGTCCACTCATGTGTTACCGATGTCCACATATGACAAATAGGCTCTTTTCTTATGTAAAGGAAACCTACTTTTCCACAGCACAAGCCATCGTCATGATGGAACTAGATTTCCAAGTTGATCACAAAAGAAACTTACAGCGTAGAACAAGGGAGGTTAAATGAATGTTGGAGCTTAGACTTAAGGCCATCACATACATGCACCCCATCACAGAGATGGTATTTCTTAAACTCAAGGAGTTCAGCCAGTACCTCTTTAATCACAGTAAACTATTGTATTGAGAAGGTACAGTCAGAAGACCATGGTGTCAGACCTCAAATTTACAAATGCTATTGCTTTCTCCAAACCACATCCCTGTGTGAAGAAAGACCCCCCAAAACCACAACAACAAATAAAATGGGGAAGCACATTAACACTAACTTTGCACCCATCTAACACTGTAGCGCTTTCACTTACTATGATATCATATGGTTCCAGGCATGGGGGAGATAGTTGGGAAAAAGACAAACATAGCCCCAGCTCTTTCTTGCAGAGCTTTGGTTTTAGAGAAAGAGAGAAACATTAAATCACAAATATAAAATGAATTCTTTAATTATGATTATGATACTTGCTACAAAGGAAAAAGAAAAGGCTATAAGGAACAGATGAGCTGCCGACACGACTTGGGCCAGAAAATCAGAGAATCAGTGTGCAAACTAAGCTCTGAAGGATGATTAGGAATTGAGTAGACAGGGGAGGGGAGAGGAAAGAGAGATCATTGCAGATAGCAGCGCTGTGGAGAGGCCCACTGGTGGGGAGCAGCATGCATGGCACTTTCAAGGAGTGACTAGAGCACAGAGGGTGAGGGAGACAGGTGGCCAGTGAAGGAGAAAAGCCTAGAAATTGTAACCATCAGTGTATAGGGAGAGAAAGGGAAGGTTAAGAATAAGGGAATAGAAATTGTCCCTTTTCCCCATCTCCATAAGATGTCCTTCGGAAAGCCAATTGGTTATGACAGTTGTCAACATTCAAAGTTATCGATCTAGCAAGGATGCTCAGGGGTGGAACTGTGCTTTGTGAACACTGAATGGATTAATCATAGAAAATTAAAGACATCACTTAACTAAAGTAGCTTATTCCCAAAAGCTCACAGAATATTTATTAACAGTAAAGCAGAGAAGAGCAAAGACACAGTTCTCAGATTACAATACAAATTGACAATGGAAAAATTCAGTCGTGTCTCCTCCATGTATCTTTATGCTGGCACCAAAAACACAAAGCAGAATCAAGGTTAGCACATCAGGAAGGAACAACCCTTTTCCTGAAAAGCACATTATGAATTTCCTTTGTGTTTACGCATTTTGCATGCCTCTGAGTCTGACATCACTCATATGCATTATTTAAGTCTTGCAGCAAGTATCTGCCTATCTGCTGCAGTTTTTATTGGAGGCTTTTTTTTCTGACATTGCTCATACAGCAGCCAGATGAATGCATGTCTCATCATCACTCTGTTTTCCGATTCCTAAAATCTTCCAACGGAAATACATATCAGTTTGTGTATAAATCAGAAAACTTATAAATATGTTCATAAACGAGACAGCTGATAAAAGATGAAGAGTAGGACCTCAAATCTGAACCCAGGTTGACACACGCACATGAAATATGTGGTTTTTAAAACTTACCTTAGAAAGTGGGAGACAATCAAGTTCAATACAAATAATAATGGCTCTCACCTGTTATCTATTAAGAATTCACTACGTGCCAGGTACTGTACGTGTGTACACACACTCCCTCATTTAATCCTCAGAATAACTGTCTGGGACAGTCTTTACAATCCCCACTTCACAAAATAAGAAAACTGAGAGAGAGCCTGAATAATTTACTCACACAAGATCACACAGCAAGAAACTAGCTGAGCTTCAAATCTGGGGTCTGATGATGTCAAAACTTATCCACACATTTCCCACTGTTACACAACGTCCCCAAGAATGACTAACCACCATTCATCATGTGCCAAGGACTGTGCTCGGTATTTCAGACTCACTGAATGACAGAATTCTCACAGCAATTCTGAGAGCCATTACTATGCCCAAGATGAGGAAACTGAGCTCAGAGAGGCCTAGTAACGTGATCAAGGGCAAACAATGGAAGGGTGACAGCTGCAGAGGAAGATTTTCCAGGAGGCTGCACAATTTCACGACAGCAACATTTTTGTGGTACTCTGAGTTCAGTACAAGCAGGTATGGGCAGACTTTCTTAGAGTTTCATAGTTTTATCTGGGAAATTATCATTATGCTTTGGAAGAAAAGTCCCCAAAGGACTGATTTTCTCATCTTAGGTGGATGAGGAAATCCATTTAAGAATGTCCATGCAAGGCAAAACATTAGGATTGCGATCCATCACTTTCATAAACAAGAAATGACCCTCACTTTTCTATTTCCAACAGACAGATATGTGCAAGCAGATGTAATGCATCTAAAACCCTGAAAGGCATACACAAATAAGAATAAATGTGGTTCTTTTCCTTTCAGTAATTTCCACGACAGTATTAAGACTGAGCTATAGTGGTGTCTCCTTTATTTGATTGAGATGTATCTTGAAGCTCTAAGGATATATTTTTCCTTATGAGTGAATTTTGTATTCATATCGAAGAACATTATATTTTTCCTTACTGATGAACTTTCTATTACTCCTATGTTAATGTAAAGACAAGTATTTTTAAATAAAATATTAAAGCAGTTTATATACAATCCCATTTCCCTCATTCAATGCATAATGATTGTTTAATTGCATGGTTAATGGGTTCCGCAGCTACATTATTTATTATTTCAAATAAAATCATATTATTGTAAAGCAGGGTGAACTTAAGAATAGATTTTTGGCACGTAAAACCCTGCAAATAAAATGAAACCAATAGAGAAGTATATATATAAAATTATTTTATTTGTGTATGTGTGTTCTTTGCTCCTGTCTGTAAAATGAGAACACTGCCTTTTTCCAATAATGCTTTGCACAGGGCTAAGACAGCAACGAACTCAATAATATACCTTGGAGATTCCTTTGAAAGCACACATGTAGAGACTCCACTACATTCACATCAGGGAACATTTTCAGAATCCGCATTTATAATTTACCACCATGTATGATACAGAATCAAATAATCACATAGATTCCCAAATCCAGAAAGAATAGTTCTCAAATTTCATTGTGTAGTAGAATCATCTGGGGCTCATGCTTAAAATTCAGACTCCGCAGAGAAAACCACAGAAATTCTGATTCAGTAGGTATAGGACGAGTCTCAGAAGTCTGCATTTTTAAGCAAGTACCCCGGCTAATTCTGATACAGGTGGTCCTTGAACCACACTTTAAGAGACACTGGTCTACAGTCTCAAAATCTAATAAACTATATGTTAATGTACATGTATATGTGAACGTCACATTTGACTTTGCAAATACGTTTTACTAGAAAACTCAAAAAAAGACATGTATCTTTGTACCTTTGCAGTGTCCCCTACCCTAACAATTCTCATGATGAATACGTTCGATCCTTTTGAAAAGAAGAAAAAAAGAGTACAGTAGGAAGGCAAGCAAGTACAGGGAAGATGAAGACAGGATGGGACACTAACATGAGGAAACACATTTCGTCTGTATTCAAGTCTCAAACACTGCTCCCCAAAATACATACCATGGCCAGTGCCGGACCACAAACCAGCTGGCAATGATCTGAGATATGTATGGAAATTAAGCCTAAGCCTTTAGAAACTTCTGCAGAAATCTGTCAGAGTCATTTTAAGTCTGTTTAATCCAGCAGTGAAAATGTGGGCTAATAGTTTGTAGATCTTGTTTTATTCTATATCATTCTTCTAATGGTTTATTTTTGTTCTGTTTTACAAAAGGATCAGTGTCTCTGATGGAACTGAATGATCATAGGTAACCTGAGAAGCATTGGTAGACTCTAGATAGAAGAATGCAGCCATCTTGGCCAGTCCAGTGAGCCTCCTGGCCCAGGATCTGACACAAAAGTGGCTTTCTGTGCTATCATCTCAAAAGTTCAGGGGCCAGAAAGGATTTACTGAATGAACGTCTGAATGAACATCCTTAACTTCTCATAACAACTCACTCTGAATCTCTCAGCAATACACCACTCTTTGTTTTTTGTGAATTGACTTTTTCTTAGCTTGTACCACCTCTAAGAATAACATTTTAGTAAAATTTCCTAACAGTTTACTTTCAACAGCATAAAGCAGCACTTGTTTTACTTATTAGAAATGTATATTTTTCAACTTTCAAAGAGACCCTTGAGCTTTAATATTTGAGGATTCAGTGATGAACTTCATGACTTTAAGGTATAGACACCCTATCTGTGAATCTTTGCTGACGTGAAATTATTGTTTCAGGCTGTTCTCAAAAAGCAGGTCTTTTAATGGCCTTGGTCATCTTATGTGGGGTTCCTGTCAGCTATCTAACGATTTTACTGATGTTTGCCAATGACAACAGTAGGAAGAAGCACAAAGCATCAATATATTCTTCCAAGCATGAATGCATGGGACACAGATCTCATTTTGCAGTTTTCTTGCCTCCTAGAAACTTTGAATAATAATTCTCTCCCTTGTTGAAGACCTGCATCCTAAATAGTATTCAAGTTCAATTCTAGACATATTCCTACAATTCCTGCTTCAGGTCGATATAACCCTTGGTGACATCCTGCAGTTGCTACTTCTGCTCTACGAGTGTTGCCAAGAATAACTTGTCCCATTCCAAGGAAAACTCGGTGTTTATAAAAGGTGTAGGATGGTGACCCTGGGAGCATGGATCAGTACACACAGCAGACAAAGTCACTATCACAGCAACTGTACTCTTAGTTGCTAAGATCTCTAGCCAGGAAGAATGAAAAATGAGGATTTTTCCCCCCTAAATAACTGCATCCCTTTTTTTAAAAGAGAATAAAGTCAACCTTTAAATATGCAAGTTTGTTCTGTGATGCTCAAAAGGTATAAATCATGCACTAAATTTGTTCATTATATTTTCTTAACATTTTAAAATCCATTGTAAGACATTTTCTCATTTAGTTAATTATGTAAGAACTCTCTGACAGCTTATGGGCAGTACAGAATAGCACCGGTTCTGCAGCCTAAATGGACATCTATTAGCTGTGCAACTTTGACCAAATGATGAACCTTTCTAAACTTTAGTTCCCTCATCGAGAAAACGGGGATGATAACAATGCACAACCAGCACACTTTTGAGAGGATTGCAAAGGTACCCAAAGCAAGCAGACAGGGCCTGGTGCAGAGTATTTACTCATTGTCGGTAAACTCTCAGACATCAGTGTTGTCATTATTCTCAACAGAGAAGACTCTAAATCACTGAAATATCTGGAGAAGTTTTCAGAATTTTATTTCTGTGACATATACTTATACTAAGCAGAGAGTGACAGTCTGCCAGGAAGGCAGCTGGCTAGATGGACCGACCTCTGGAGTCATCGCGATCTAGGTTATCTGATATGATTAAATGGGGCTCCAATTCAGTACTTTTATTAAAATTCAAGTGACATCTTTGGAGAAAAAGAATTGCCTTTAACTCCAGGAATTGTAATTTTATGTTAATTCCTTTTACGGCACTACATACATTTGTTTCAGTGATCACTTCAGGAAAGGTTAAGTGGAGCAGATAAAAGTAAGATCACAAGACATCTTTGTAAAAGCAGATGGCATTCATCCAAACTGCCTTTCCTGGAACAGACTGTAACAACTGGGCTCCCTCCGCCCTTCCCTACCCAGCTATATTTAAGGGTCTGTAAGCATTTCCACTACAAACTGCCTTCATCAGGATTTGTAATTTTACCTTCTAATGTCTTCGAGTTTATTTATAAACATCTCCTCCAAACTTAAAAAAAGCTATTGTTTCTCAAATTTAAAAACTTCCTTCAGTAAAGGATAATGGCATAAAACGAAAAAAAAAACAGAAACAGCAGAAAAGTGAGGATTATTTTACACATGAAAAAAAAATTATCTGCCATGGCTTCATAAGCAAAATAAGATGCATGTTCAAGAAACATGTACCACCAAAGATTATATAAATTCAGTGGTCATTGTGTCATGATCTGGAATAATTAGAAACTATATGTGTCCAAAAAAATTAATAGGTAAACCATGGCACAGCCATTTTATAGGATATTATGTAGCCATCACATGATGTTCCCAAATAATTTTTAATGACATGGGAAATGTTCATGATACAATACATGGAAAAACATACTACAGAGTTATATGAGCTTAACTGAGTTTAAAAATATATAGTATAATATTTACAAAAATAAAATTGTAAAAGGAATATGCCAAAATGTTCATGGTAATTATTATGTGGCAAGAAAACTTAAGTGTTCTTTATATTCTTCATGTTTTCCAACTTGTCTATAATGAACTTGCATTACTTTAATAATCAGAAAAGAGAGGCTTCAATTGGCTAAGTGTGATGAGAAAGACAGAAACAGTAATACAGAAAAAAATGAAGTTTGGCATCTTTTTCCTACCTTTCTACAGCCTCTGCATTTCCCTTGTGAATCTATCTTTAACCATCAGCTATTCTGACATTTGAAAATATTACTTATATTGTGGATTTATGAAGTACTCATTCATAAGGAATTTTTATTCATCAAATGGAGTTGTCAAAAAAAGTGACCTTGTAGCTAACCACATATTATGAATAACCCACGTCTCAAGACACTAAAAAACACAAGTATCATCCATCATAAAGGCAGGGGGACAAAACAGAGATTCAAAACAGAGATTCAGGATACATCTGGAAAGGGAACAGTAAAAAAAAAGTTTGAAGCAAAAGACGTCACATGAAAACTGGTTTGAATCTGACTGAGTTTAAAATTGTATTCAAAATTTCAAGTACTCAACAGTCATGAACCCAAAGAGACCTGCTCCAAATGGAATTATCACATCAATTTAAATCAAACGTAATTATTGAAAGATCAGGGCCCCGGCTCTCTCAGGGCCTGTCTAACTCCTACTGGAAACACAAGCGTGTACGCATACACACATAGGGAAAAATCATAGTACAATCAACCATCATAAACATTCATGACCACAGATATCATTTCCAGTTTCTCTTTAAAGAAACTTGATAGATTCTACTAGAAAAACAATTTTTACTTTTTCATTAAGACAACATTTTTTAAAACTTATATGTCCATCATGTATCAGCTACTATGCAAAGTACTTTCATATACGCTCTTTTTTTTCAATCTTGTCCTCATACACCAATGTTAGACAGTCTGGTCCACTTGGATATACTGTCATATCCAATCCCCTCTGTCAGTCTGTGTTCTAAGATAAGAACAGAGAAGATATTTTATTAATCTTCATATTCCTAACAATGATCCAATGCTGGGAAACATCCAAAACGTGTTTTTGATTAAATGAATAAGAACTGACTCTCTAACTTGGTTTTCATTTCCCTTCAACATCATGGATGTGAAGTACTTCATAACTTCAGTAAGTCTCCAAGTTTATGTATTTAGGAGCAATGGTTAAAACAAAAATTTGAAGAGACGCTAAGAGCAGAACAAACACAAAGCCACATTTAAATAATCTCATTATACTGACAAGTAAAAAAGAATCTGATAACAAAACATAAAATAGTTTTTCATTCTTCAGCGGAAAAGCAGAAAAGAATTACAAACTACAAAGACTACTCTTTGAAGATGTCGCAATTTCATAAACAGGCCAAGGAAGTTTTAATAACATTACTCCCTAAATCAAATGGAAACCAAGCTGGTTGAAGCTGCACTCTAGCTAGTGCCAAGGCAAAGCAGCTGGGACGTGAGGAGATGCACCAGTGAGTAAATTCTCAGAATCCTGAGGAAAGAGACGGACAGTCTCAAATATACCCTAAGATGCAAATCATATTACGGTCACATAATTCTTCATGTGCTAAGGGTATCTACTTGGAAGAATTGTATTCTTGCTTGAAGGTGCTAAAATTATCTTGGTGTAGATTTTCCTGAAACGTCCTCAGAATACTTAATGCACAAACGAGGCAAAGCTTCCATTTTACAAATTGACCATGCAGTAACAATGGTTACATCTGAAAGGGCTTAAAATAAGCTTTTCTTCCTATCCTTACAGATTAAATCAATACTGCTAAATTAAAAGCAGAAAATGTGGACCAAACAAATAAAATATAAAAGAGAAAAAAAGAAAGAAAATCAAGAAATATATTTTTTCTTGGCACAACTTTATTCTGAAGCATTTTCAAATGGCATTTTTACAATTTTTTGTAAAAACAGGTTCATTGCTAATTCTGTATTCAGATTACTTTTCCACTCATGACTCTGAGAGAAACAAAGTCACAAATGCCTCCCCTCTGGCCTTGTTTTTGGGTTGTGGGTCAATGAGACTGCCATAAGTACAGTACAGCAGTTAAGAGCCCAAGCTCAGGAGTCAGATTGCTGGGTTGAAATCTAGATCTTGCCTTGTCATCTTTCTGTCATTTTGGCCAAGTCACTTTAGCTCCCATTGCATAGGGTCAAGATAGTATTTATAGTGACATAGTGTGCTACACACACAAGAACACATACACACACAATTTGCTTTTATTTACGAAAAAAACCAAGGGGATGATAAAGAAGAAGCTACCACAAATGGTTAGCTGCAAAGAGAATGAAGGTTCAGGGTGGAGAGATCAAGGATAAAATATAAAACCGCTTTTAAAACACCTTCTTATATAGTTTTTCCATTGGCCCAAATGGTACAATTTGAGTATTACAAAAAATCTGCAACTCATTAAAACACAATTTATTTTTAAGCACAGAACTTCATAATGATATTAAAGTATACACAGCAACTCACCAAAAAGAAGCAAACCTCTTTCGTCACAAGTGATAATAACTAGGCCACCAATGCTCAAGTACTCTGAAAATAAATTATCAACGAAAATTAAAGAATTAAGCATTTATCTTGTCTTTACAGTATAAATTGTATTTCAGAGTAACCAAAGAGTCATAGCTGATGAGGGGAAGTGCTTTTTACACAAGAATTCCAGGAAACAAACGTGGAAGGAATGAGAGAATTAAAAAATTCACAATTTTTCAACACCTAAGAAAATAACATAACTGAAAACATTACCTAAAAACTTAATGGGAAACTTTACAATGAGCCTAACTTACATTAGGCTGTCACAATCTGTACCCATGGATCAATGAACATCAAAAAAAGTGGGACACTACCAGGAAGCAAACAACAAATCCAGAATATGGGACGTTCTCCAGGATACCTGATAAAGTTGTAAGTGTCACCAAGAAAAAGAAAAAGGAGAAAAGAGAGTGAAAGAAACCAGACACAAAATAAAATATTCCATATGATTCTTTTTTACAGTACAAAAGAGGCAAAACTAACCTGTAGTGTTAGAAGTCAACCCTTAGGCAGATTGTGACTGGAGGCAAACATGAGGAGGGCTTCTGGAGTGATGAGAGCGTTCTACATCTCAGTCTGGGTGCTAGTTATAAGAGTGTGTGCATATGTAAAAATTCACCATGCTGTATATTTAAGATTAAAGCACCTTAAGGACTTTCCAAAGTATGTGCTATTCCTCAGCAAACACAATGTGAGCGGCATGACTATGTGTGGTGTGGTGTTAGAAGTCAGGACAACAGTTGCCTTTAGGAGTGTGATTGGGAAAGGCAGGAGAGGACCTCCAGAGTGCTGGAGATGTTTCGTTCCTTGATCTGAGCACTCTTACTATAAATATGTTCACTTTGAGACCATTAATTAAGCTGTAAACTTAGGGTTACTTTTCAGTATGTATGTAATTCTCCAATTTGAAAAAGTGAAGGCTGGAGGTACTACACTATATTAAAGGTGACATAATAAATAGTTTGCTGGATTTTGTTTGAAGCAAATCAACTGGTTTTTGAGAAACAATACAATTTTAATATTGGATAATTCTTCTGTATTGTATTAAGGGTAAAAAGGCATTGTATTTCTATAAGAAAATGTCCTGGGACTGGCCCCGTGGTGTAGTGGTTAAGGTAGGTGTGCTCTGCTTTGACGGCCCGGGTTTGCGGGTTCGGATGCCAGGCATTGACCCACACATTCATCAGCCATGCTGTGGCGGCGACCCACATATAAAGTGGAGGAGGACTGACACAGATGTTATCTCAGGGCTAATCTTCCTCAAGCAAATAAAAAAGAGGAGATTGGCAAAAGATGTTAACTCAGGGCTAATCTTCCTCAGCACAAAAAAGAAAATGTCCCTATTTATTAGAAGTTTATGGGGGTGAAACAGTTGTCATGAGAGGCCACTGAAGTCTATGCTCAGATAGCTTAGTGGTCAGACAACAGTTTAACAGAGATTTCTTTAAATGCCTTGAACCAATAAGTCTCCCAGCCTTTGCTAATAGACTCTGTGTGTATGACGGATCACACTTTCAACATTCTAGCAGCTTACAATTCTACCTTGGCCTTCACTTCCTGCTTGCCCAGAGCCTCAAGGTTGGCTAGATAAGAGAAATGAGGGCCTTTTCACATTCTTCCTGAGCATCACACAGCCCTGCATAAATGTGTGGCCTTCTAGATTCCCAGGAATATATCAAAGTTTTTCAAAGCCCCTATGGACAAGTCATTCTCCATTTTTTCCTTTTACCATTTTTTGCTCAGCCCTTTGTGTGCCCCAAGCCGTATCGTCACCTCAGGCAGCTGTGATGCTAAATAATTGCCATTGATTGTTTTTGACAAATGTCCTGGAGATAGGGCTGTTTGCACTGAGTAAGCTCTGAACTAGGTCATATAAAGGGAGGCCCTGTGAATGGGGCTTCCCCAGAGAACTGCCATACATGTCAAGTAGTGACAATTCTCTAAGGATGAGGCTTTTAGGGGAGCTGGAAATCCATTCTGCCCCTTTTAGCAGCTGTTAAGCTGTTGGTTCTCTTAGCTACCATGGTCACAAGGCTATTGGTTTTCAAAGCTACTGTGGAGCTGGGCAGAGGGGGATAGAAATAAGGCAAGTTAAAACACCACAGATCCAAAGCCTGCTGTTCTAATTGAGACTCAACCTGTTCCCCGAATAAACGCTCCTCTTGTAAGCCTTTGGTTGATTTCCAGAATTCTGAAAAAGCTGATTTTGAAAATCTTCTCCAGTGTTCTCATTGCTTTTTAGAGAAGCAGACTTTTGGAGGTCCTAACGCTACTATTTAGAAGTGCTTCTCCTCATAGTCGTCTCTTGAAGATCGGATTAGGGGTTTTTCTATTGAACTTCTCAGTTCCACCAGCTGCCACTTTCAACAAGCACAGTTGCTTAAAGCATGATCCTCAGTGAAGTCAAAAGTCTTTTACGACACTGTTCTGTGACTACAAACTTGACTGATAACCTCACATGGTTATCATGTCACTGACTCTAAAGATCAGTTCAGCACAAAGTCATCCCTCCTATTGGAAAAGCAATTAAGTACAACACACCCTACTGACCATGTGGGCTACGACAGCAGTTTCTATTAAGGTTGTATCATCATTTCATAAGGCTTTGTCACCTTGATTGTTAACAACTTATAAACCAGCATAGCAAAATAAAGTAAAATAAATGTCCATACAAAAGTCTCATTAAAAATGAATCAAAAGTGGAATTTTCAAGCTGGTCACTGGTTTCTCATAGTGTAAGGGATTATAAAGGGGCAGGTTTTAGTCTATTAGTAAGTAGAAAATGTTTCTAAAATCATAATAAATAAAAGCAGAGGAGAAGTTCTCGGAAGTCAGGAAGCAGACACTTACCTCCTATCAGGAGGGCAGAGTTTCCCAGAAACCAGACCCAGTTGAGGTTGGAAGGGTCATTAGTGAGGCAACATCCTTATGCTAAGGCTCTCTGTGGACCATGATTTGGAAGCTTAGTGTGATATAAAGAAGTGAGCTTTCCTAAACTGCCAGGAAGTGTACCATCTAATGCAAGGCATGGCTGATAGTTTTTTAACCAGCTCAAATTGAAATAAAATTAAATATAATATTAACAATAAAGTCCCTTGAAAGTTAAGATTAAATAGAAGCAAATGGGGCTGGCCCCGTGGCCGAGTGGTTAAGTTCGCACACTCCGCTTCGGTGGTCCAGGGTTTTGCCGGTTCAGATCCCGGGCGCAGACATGGCACCATTCATCAAGCCATGCTGAGGCAGCATCCCACAGGCCACAACTAGAAGGACCCACAACTAAAAATATACAACTATGTACCGGGGTTCTTTGGGGAGAAGAAAGAAAAATAAAATCTTAAAAAAAAAAGGAAGCAAATGGATGAACCACAATATTCCCATTTATGGTTAGCAGCAATCTTGCTTTATAACCTTAAAAAGCCCTTCTTAGCCTCAAGTTCTTGGATCCTTAACGGTGGACTTTTGAGGATGGTGAAATCCATGAAATGGCAGGCAGACTTTGTTGTGTATGTATATATTTCATTTTTTTCTGTAGAGAGGGCCCATAGCATTCATCACATTCCCAAAGGACTACCTATACGTGCCATAAAAGTAATTACATCACAAACTGCACCCAGAAGCATATTAAAAGGATAATATACCATGATCAAGTGGGATTCATCCCAGGAACGCAAAGGTGGTTTAACACACAAAAATCAACCAATGTAATCATCACAGAAACAGAATGAAGGGGGGGCGGGGGGACATGATCATCTCAATTGATGCAGACAAAAACATTTGAAACAATGCAACACCCTTATGATAAAAATCCTTAACAAACTAGGAATGGAAGGGCATTTAAGAAAAACCCACAACTAACATCACACTCAATGGTGAAAGACGGAAAGCCTTCTCCCTAAGATCAGGAATAAGACAGAGATGTTCACTTTTGCCACTTCCGTTTTTTTCAGCATTGTACTGGAAGTTTTAGCCAGAGCAATCAGCAAGAAAAGGCATCCAAATTGAAAAAGAAGTAAAACTATCTCTATTCACAGATGACATGATCTCATATAGAAAATTCTCAAGAATCCACAAAAATCTATGAGAGCTAATAAATGAATTCAGCAAAGTTGCAGAATGCAAAAATCAGTTGTATTTCTACACACTAGAAATAAACACCCCAAAAGGAAATTAAGAAAGCAATTCTATTTATAATAGTACCTAAACGAATAAAATTTTTAGGAATAAATTTAACCAGGCAGGTGAATGATTTGTACACTGAAATCTGTAAAACACTGCTGAAAGAAATTAAAGAAGACCTAAGTAAATGGAAAGACATCCTGTGTTCATGGATTGAAAACTTAATATTTTAAAGATATCAATACTAAGCAATCTACAGATTCAACGCAACCCCTATCAAAATTCCAATGGCCTTCTTTTGAAGAAATAGAAAAGGTGACTGTCAAATTCATTTGGAATTGCAAGGGGCCCCAAATAGCCAAAACAATCTTGAAAAAGAACAAAGTTAGAGGGCTCATATTTCCTGATTAGAAAACTTACTACAAAATTACAGCAATCAAAAGAGTGTGGTAGTGGCACAGGATAGACATACAGACCAACAGAACAGAATTGAGAGTACAGAAATAAGCCAATACATTCATGGTCAACTGATCTTCAATAAGAGTGCCAAGACTTTCCAATGGGGAAAGAAGAGTCTCTTCAACAAATGGTTTTGGCATAATTGGATTTCCATATGCAAAAGAATGAAGTCAGAACACTACCTCACACCATATATACAAAAATTAACTCAAACATGGATCAATGATGTAAATGTAAGAGCAAAAAATATGAAACTCTTAGAAGAAAACATAGGAGTAAATCCTCATGACCTTGGATTTGGGAAGAGAATCTTAGTTATGGCAACAAAAGCACAAGCAACAAAGGAAAAAAATAGTAAGTTGAACTTCATCAAAATTAAAAACTTTTGTGCTTCAAAGGACCATAAAGCAAGGGAAAAGACAACCTACAGAATGAGAGAAAATAACTGCAAATCGCATATATGTTAAGAGTCCAGTATCCAGAATATATAAAGAACTCTTACAATTCAACTACAAAAAGACAAACAATCCAATTTAAAAAATGGGCCAAAGACTTGAATAGACATTTCTCCAGAGAAGACATATAATTGGCCAAGAAGCACATGAAAAGATGCTCAACATCATTAGTCATTAGGAAAATGCAAACCAAAACCACAGTGAGATCACTTCACACCTACGAGGAAGACTATAAAAATAACAAGTGTTGACAAGGACGTGGAGACATTGGCCCTCACACAGTAGTGGTGGGAATGTAAAATGGTGAATTTGCTGTGGAAAAGTTTGGAGGTTCCTCAAAAAGTTAAATAAAGAAATACCATAAGACTGAGCAATTTCATGTATAGGTGTACATATCCAAAGAATTGAAAACAGGTATTCAAACAAATAATTGTATATGAATGCTCATAGTAGCATTATTCGCAGAAGACCAAATGTTGAAATAACCCAAATATCCACCAACAGATGAACAAATAAAGAAAATGTGGTATATATATATATATGTATATATATACAATGGAATATCATTCAGTCATAAAAAGAAATGAAGTATTGATACATGCCATGTGGAGGAACCTCAAAAACATTATCCTAAGTGAAAGAAGCCACATACAAAAGGTCATATATTGTATGATTTCATTTATATAAAATATCCAGACTAGGTAAGTCACAGAGACAGAGAGCAAAGTGGTGGTTGCTATGGACTGGGGGTAGGGGTATTGGGAAGTGACAGCTTAATGGATATGGAGTTTCTCTTAGGGCGATGAAAATATTTTGGAGTCTGATATAGGTGGTGGTTGTGAAAAATTATAACTGTATTAAATGCCACTGAACCGTACACTTTAAAATGGTTAATTTATGCTATGTGAATTTTACCTCACTTGAAAAAAGAATAATTGCAGTGATTATATATATATATATATGTATATAAACATATATATTCATTATAGCTTTATTTGTTTATAGTAGGAGAAGATTGGAGAAAATGTTAATCTCCATCAGGCATGCCAGTTAATAAATTATGGTACACTTCAACAATAAAATAGTATGCAAACATATAAGAATGGGACTCTTTCTACGTGCTGACATGGAAAAATCTGAAAAATATATTAAGTGAAGCAATCAAGGTACAGAAGAAGGTATATATTTTGCTACTTTTTATACAAAAAGAGGGGAAACAAAAAATATATATATTTGCATTTACTTATAAAAACTACATATACATATAAACTCTGAAAAACAAACCTGAAACTAATAAGCACTGTTACCTGTCGGAGGGAAAGAGAGAAATTTGGAAATGCAGGAGAGGTTGAAAGGAGACTTTTCAGTCTATTCCTTTTTGCATTTAAGAAAGTTTTGAGCCATATAACAATATCACTTAAATCACAAAAGATCTTTGTTACACGGGTATTCAAATATGACAAAAGACTCAATATTAAAATTACCTTAACACAACTATTTTTAAATAAAATTAGAATCTAGAGGGGGTCCAAATTTTACAAATCACTGTAGTCAAGAGAAAGTTGATGAAGCCCAGAAAGGATACAATGAGAGTCTGTACAAGGTGATGGGGAATTGTGTTCTCCATCTGGTAGTAGGAGATGCTCCACTTTGCCTTCCTTATTTATAAATGGCCTGGCTTTAAAACATATCTACAGCAACTGACTCCAGAGGAAACCGCACTTCCGTCTTGCTTCACAGTGAACGTTCTAAACCAGGGTAGTTGAGATGATCACACTGTACTTTAAAGATGTAATTGGTTTCAATATTAGTAAGAATTATATTGGAGATGGCAGCAGGACTACAAGAAATTTTTATTTTATTCTTTCTATTTCCTGTATTTTCCACGTTTTTCACTGAGCTTAACTTTCATGATCAAGGATAAAACTCTATTTTTTATGAGACACTTGATTCTGGTGGCCGTATGGAGGATGAAGTGCAGCGGGAAGAGACTGGCGGCAGGAACACTAGTCAGAAGTGGGCTCCAAAGGTAGGGGACAGATCAGAGTCAGTGGTGGGGAAAGAGATAAGCTGAAGAGGTAAACTAACCAGGCCAACTGGGTGGACGTGATAAAGAAAAATTTAACAATAAGTCTGAAATCTCTGATTTGCCGCCAGTAACATAGAGAAAAGAAGAGGTGAATGGGTTACAGGACAGAGGATGTGGTCAAGTTCGGTGTGGGCATAATGAGCTTGAGGAGTCTGGGGCCTATCCAGATAAAGATGTCAAGTCAACACTGGAAATACAATAATGGCACCCAGAAACAATCAGGATTGGAGATTTAAGTGTATGGGTGTTAACCGAAGTCATGGGAATGGATGAAATTGCTCAGAGAGGTCCAAGAAATTGAGAAGAAAATGACGTAAGAGAAAAGGCTGGGGTACACCAATATTTAAAGTGGAACAAGAGACGGGGAAGCACAAAGCAGAAACAAATATAGGCAAATAACTAGGAGAGAAAGGCCTTATGTGAGCCAAAAGACATGCGTTTTCAAAAAAGAAAGCACAAGATCAACAGCATCAAACCCTGAAAGATTCGAGGATAAGGCCTGAAGAATGCCCACTGCATTTAGCAATGATGAGGTCCCTAGTGACCTTTGTAGGGGCAGTGACAGTCAAATGTCGGAGCTGGAAGTTAGACTGAGGTGAGCTGAGGAGTAAAAAGGAAGGTGAACATTTCAACTAATCAAACTAAATCGTTCCATGGTGAACTTTCACACTGCGTGTACACCACTCATTTCAAATCTTTAATAAATGAAAAGGGAAACTATATTTTCTTTTACTTCATGGCAAAAAAGTTAAGCAGTTTAGCATAGTGGTTAAATATATTCCCTGTGTTCAAACCCTACTCTATCAATTATTACTGGTATGACTTTGGACAAATAATTTAATACCTCTGGGCTCCATATTCCTCATCTTTTTTTGCTGAGGAAGATTCACCCTGAGCTAACATCCACTGTCAATCCTCCTCTTTTCTTGCTTGAAGATTAGCCCTGAGCTAACATCTGTGCCAGTCTTCCTCTATTTTGTATGTGGGACATTGCCACAGAATGGCTAGTGAGTGGAGTAGGTCTGTGCCTGGGATCGAAACCCACAAACCCGGGCTGCCAAAGCGGAGCACACGGAACTTTAATCACTCAGCCATGGGGCCAGGCTCCATATTCCTCATCTTTAAAACGGGAATGGGAATTGTACAACTTCCACAGGTTGTTGAGGATTAGATGAGGTAATGCGTGCAAAGCAATTAACTTGGTGTTGCTCACTCTAGATTCAGATGTTCTTTTTCCTAATTCTATCTGTGCAAACCCAGAAAGAAATGAAATGTGGATCTCCCCAACTGAAGGTCTGATTATTTAAAACAACAATCTCATCCAGGACTGCTCATTAAGCTCACTCATTCACTTGACAATGAACATGCACTGTGCATGGCCTTCCATGGCCAAATACATGCTGGATCCCAGGAACACCAAAATGATGAAGGTTTGGTCCCATCTCTCACAGGCCAGAGGAGGCAATGGCTACATTAAAAAAAATCACAACGTGGCAAGTCACATAACAGAAGTGTTATTAAAAGGGTTACTTATAAGGGTTGTAGGGAAGCAGACAAGAGAATAAAAATTTATAAGTATTTACACAGTGAAATCATGAAAACACTTGTAATACCCCTCCCTAGTACTTTTTACAGTCCTTATTACAATGTCCTGAGTAAGATTAAAAAAAAAAAAAAGCTATGCTGCCAGTTGACTCATTTCTTTTGCATGCCTCATAAAATATTAGTCACTTGTCCTGAACACCTGTGTTTAATCTATTTTATTCTTCTCCGCATTTCTCAATAACTTCATGACATTACAATAAATCTCCTGAGTCACCTCCTGCATGGTTTCTTTCCTGTATCCCACAGGCAATACATCACAATGTAATCTCATTAAGATGTAAAAGCTTTCTCTGCCTTACAAACAACAGCCCATTTACTTAATCAGAATATTAAAGCTATAGTTACTTAATGAAAAGTACTCAATAAACCACTGAAAATGGGAATATTAAAATAAATCTTTTATAATGGCCTCATTAGAGAGAAATTTCGTCCTGTAAAACACCTTCCCAAGTCATCTCTCTCTACTAACAGCCTGTAATCTGATGCCGTAACTGCTACAAAAACAGGGCTCTGCTCACTGAGGTAGGACTCGAGACTGAGGCTGCAGGTTTTAGAAGCCCATTTTTGTGATCTGGTGCTAGTTCTTTAACTTCTCTGGAACTCCAGTGAAAGAGGACTGAATATATCTGTTCAGTCTAGTCAAAGTTGTGGAAGAGAACATACAAGGACGCTTTTACCAAAGTGCTCTTCAAACTGTCAAGTGCAATACTAACGCAGAGTATTTTATTGGAATGTAACTTAGCTGGATTAAAATAACTGCTGTATGAGATGAGTTCTGTTCTCTTAATTAGTTATTTCAACTAGTCCAAAGGAAACTAACCGGATAGATAGAAGCCTATCTATAAATATCTATTAAATATACTTCATCTAATGTAAAATGCCTCACTGAATGTCAAAAATGTCAGGACAGTGCAGAGCTGTGTATCCTGAACTTCTTTGTACCAAGATATACAATGTGCCACCTCCACTCCCATCCTCAAAACTGTTGGGAAAGAAGAAATGTAGGCTATGACTTGAAGAAATGGACTAAGGAGAAAGTGGAATGCAAATGTATTCAGCAGTTATTTATTGAGCGACTACTTTGTGCCAGGTCAATTCTAAGCCCTTGGTACACATTAGTGAAATAAACAAACAAAAACACTCCCGGCCTTATGGAGCTGACATTCTAGCAGGAGATGGCAGGGGGAGATAGACAAGAAACAATAAACATATCAGGTAAATTACAGAGTATATTGGGAGGTGATAAGTGTTCAGGGAAAAATAGTAGGGTGGGTAAGGGGCTCGAGAGCAGAAAAGCAGAATAGGCCTCATTCAGAAGGTGACACTTGAGCAAAGAAGGGAGTGAGGTGTGAGAGGTCGCCTCTGTGTCCTAGACAGAGAATGACCAGTGCAAAGGCCCTAAGGCAGAAGCTTGCCAGAAAATGCTCGAGGAGCAGCAAGGAGATAAAGGGAAAATTTGAAGACGTAAAAGGAGCAGAGAAACTGAGGGCAATATAAAGAAACAGACTACCTGTCTGAATTACCTGTCACTGCCACCATTTACAGCATTTGTATAGAAAATGTACAGCATTTGTTTGTCCAGGCTGGTAAGCTGGGCACCCAGCACTGCAAGTTAGGAAAAGGTGGGAAAAATCTCCTCCACATTTTGTGTCCTGAGTCTCTTTTAAGCAAAATGAAGGCCTCAGGGCCAAGACCATCTCCTCCCTAGGCAGTGTGTTTTGAATTTGACTAATGAATAAATTCCTTATATAAAGGGAAAAAGATTTCTGGCATGATCCCTAGCATAGATAGGTTATTTTTATTATAATATTTAATATACACAAATATATAACTAAATATCAATAGTACTAAACAAATTCATAAAACAAAAAAATTATGCATTAAATACAAGCAAAACTAGAAAACAAAACCCTAATTAACAACGCTTATTTATCATCATTGGTGATGGTGTTTTGTGGAACTATAATGAGACTATGACACCAGCTACCAACGGCAAAGGTTATTTTGAAAATATAATGTATGATGCTGGGTGATGACTCAGTTCTTCTCATTTTTCTCTATTAAAACTACTGTGAAATCTTTGTTTTTGGCCCTTTCTTGGCACAAGCACATCATTTACATATTAAACCTACCTTTTACCTCTTCTCCTAAGCTCAGACAATTAAAGCAGTATTCCTTGGTGACAGCAACAGTGTAAGCACCAATGCTATAAACTGATGATCTTAATGAGTCAGAATATGTTTAAATACTTTGGAGAGATTATCCCTGGAACAGAAACACAAAACTTAAAACTTACTGTAAAAAACACACCCCTGAGAATATGCACACACGTCCCCCAGGATAGAGATCTTGTGGCCCCATTTCAGCATTCAGTCAGTAGTAGAGAAGAGACCACTGAGGTGCGTGCGGTGAGGTGACGCTAAGAGAAGAACACGCCACACTACACTGTTTGTCTTCCTTGCTGTGACTGTGGGACCATCATTTGGCAACTTGCTTATTTCACTGAAGAGTAGCAGCAGTGGATAATTTTTATCAAATTCCAAGCCCTCATTTGCCTCAATTAAATTAAACAGGGTTTAGGAGCACTGAGTTATTCAAACACATTCCTTAAAACAAAATTTTATTACTCTAATTGTACAAAAAGGTTATTTTCGAAAGACTGATTTTTTGCTTTTTCATGACCTTCTTTAGGTATATGTATTTAACATTTTATATAGTATTATCAGTCATGTTGAGTGTTTTCTAAATACGAATTAATTTAATCTTAACAGCAACCCTAAGAGGTAATGCTATTATTATTCCCGTATTATAGATAGTGAAACTGAGGCGCAGAGAGATTATGTAATATGCCCACAGGCATGCAACTGACGAGTAGCAGAGCCAGGATTCAATCCAGATATCTGGCTTGAAGGTACATGAGTCTAACTACTATGCTACACAACCTTCTGTTTACTTGTGGGCCTTCAAACTACACCTATTTTATTTTTCCTTAATGTATGTACAGCATCTAATCATATGTTTGATTTTCAATAGATAAGACTGGAAACCTAGAAAAATAAAACAAGGGGTAAATTTTTCCGGGTACCAAAAGCAAAATATTGTGGCAGTTCTGAAGGAAAAATATTAGGGTTACTTGATGTCTTTACTTCTCAGACACAAGAGTCACTGTCCAAAGAGCTGCTTTCTGATTATTATGTCAGTTACTTTTGTTGGCAGGGAAGACGGGCACTGGGGGCGTGGCTCCTGCCACGAGGAGGAGC
The DNA here is from genome assembly GCF_041296235.1 of Equus asinus. Classification (NCBI taxonomy): domain Eukaryota; kingdom Metazoa; phylum Chordata; class Mammalia; order Perissodactyla; family Equidae; genus Equus; species Equus asinus. Next base: position 131,875,642 of record NC_091793.1, read on the forward strand.
ACCTGTGAAACACAGAACGAAAGTACAGACCTCTCTATGGGGGACCCTTGACAGGCGACAGGAAAGTACCAGTTCCCAGGATTTGAAGCATAAATAAATCAGTGTATAATGAGTTGTGATTGAAGTGCAGTCTGTTATGGATTAGTCACTTTATGGACCATTCAGGACAAATTTTTCACCCATGTCTGGTTTCTCTCTCCATATGGCACAGCGACCTCATGTCATTAATTGAACGATATTCCATGCATGAAAGTAATTGTCGTATTGGGGAACTGGTTGCTGCATGCAAATGGATGTGCTACCAAGCAGCCTTACAGAGAGATGGTTCCCTAGGAGTACAGCATTTTCTAGTGTGTTTTGAGAAATCTCAGCGTTTTGAGAAGTTATGAGGAAAAGCGGCTCCTGGTCAAATAAGAGGAGAATGTGGTGGACACTATACCCCTCTTAGAGGCTCACAACATGCATTAGCAAATATAAAAGCTCCCAGAAGCCTTTGGACTCCTATGGTGTCCGAAACTGATCCGACCAGGGAAGCTTTATCAATGATTACTACAAACAGCCTGGGGAATGTGGTTTGGGAGACTGTGACTTGGTGAGATCCCCAATATTAGAGATCTGCCTCCTGGCTCTGCAAGAGGTTCGCTCTTGTCAGGCCCCCAGAGTTGGGCAGAATCAGAGGCAGACTAAGTTGATGACTTTGAAGGGGGCCTAATTCTTCCATCCTCTTGCCTTCTAGGAAAACTACACAGAAAGCCAAATTATCATCACAAGTTTACTTGGTAGCAAGAAATCAGAAGTAGGGGAGTGACTTCAGATGTTTAAAGGCCTCTGGCTAATGCCATTTGACACATGCCCCTCTGGCCCTTGGGACCACACAGACCTTATCGTTGGGCAGACCTCTCCCTGGACAGTGATTAGATGGACATTGCCAAGGACCACACTGCTCGCTCTAAGCTTCTACAGCTAGCCAAGGCCCCTTCTGAAAACCTCTTTGGACATTTCAAAATGTTAAGTCTGTTACAGCCAGGGCTTGGCCTAATAACAGTTAACACTTATTCACTATTTCTTTGATGTCAGGTATTGTATGAAGTGCTTTATATTCATTAACTCTTTTAATTTTCCCTACCACTGCATGAGGTAGACTCTATTCCAACACCAACTTTATTCCTGAGGTACTTGAGGCTCAGAGAAGTTAAGTGGCTTACCCAATGTCACAGGGAAAAAGTGGCCAAGTGAAATCTGAATTGAGGCCACCAGGTTTTGGAATCCATGCTCTTCCCCAGCTGCTTCAGGGATTTCAAGTCAGAACTGTGCAAGTTCTTTAAGGCTACTTGGCACACTCAATAAGTCGACTTTACAATTTACTTCTCAGAGGGAATTATTTTTACATTCTTGCCAGTACTCCTTGTACTACCCCAAATTATCAGATATCATGACTTCACAGCAGCCAGCTGATCACTTCTCAAACTAAGCGGCAAAAGTCCCTGCAGGAATACTAAAATCACTAGAAGTGACCCGGGTAGATTACTAGTCTTTTCTGTCCTTGACTTTTCTCATCTGTAAAACAGAAATTACACTGTACGAATTCACAACGTGGCAGAGAGAGTATTGTGACTGCACTTCCAGCCTCCTGGGGGAAATAACGCCATCTTCAACTTTGTTGTTTTTTATTAACACAATGCTTTCATACTTAATGCCAGCTGGGGCCAATGCATTCAATGTTCTGGAAACAAATACACACTTCTACAGACCTTATCACCATAAGAAACAAGACACTTACCGATAAGTAGATTAAGACTTCATGCTAGGCAAAAATTTTTTTTTTTTGTGATGAATGGGCTAAATGTCTAGACAAGAGGATTTTCTGACTTGAACTTCATATCTTGTCTAAGAAATTCTACATCATGATATTCTTATACTCATTGGCAGTGGGCTGGATATCTTCCATTTGCCCCACCCTCACCCCATCCACTCTGCACACTTCTCCATTCTGTTCTCTGCCCTGGGAAACTGATTTGTATGGACTGTATCCTTCAGTTCCTTTGTCTTCAAGATTGCTCTGGGCTTAGTCAACAGGGAGCAATAGCAAGTGATAGAAGGGAGGGAGAAGAGTAAGGTTAGGATATTAAACTCCCAGTCTTAAATATGCAGCTCCCCTGGAGGTTACACAGCTCCTACCAGGTGACCCTCTCCACCTGGCTCTCTATCATCCAGGTTCTAGTCGACTGTCCCCTCTTCCTGCGTCTTCAGGCCTAGGAGTGGTAATGGTACCCCACACCACTGCTGCTAGCCATGTATCAGCCCTTGTGATTTTCCTTTGCCCTTCTCATACCCTTGTAAATAGTCTGTGTATTAAAGGCTCCTCAAATTATCTAAATTGAGATGGTTACCTGCATCCTGCACAGACCCTGACTGATACAGCGCTCAATCAAGATCTTCCTTGTTCCATTTTTGTACTGAATTGATATTGCTCTCACTATAATATTTAGTTCTTATGAATATATAATTTAGATTAAGATCTCAACATCTGGTGCCGAAAATTTTAACAAGTGTAATCTATAGAATTTCCACTTTTCAACATTTAGGTCTTCTATGCTTTTTCTCTCGTGCTGTGCTTAACTCTTTGAAAGTAGAATAAGGATGTATTATGTATTCTAGTCCCAGATATTCTATTAGTTTCCTAGGACTGCCATAACTAGATATCACAAATTGAGTGGCTTAAAAGAATAGAAATATATTCTCTCAGAGTTCTAGAAGCCAGAAGTCTGAAATCAAGCTGTTGGCACAGTCATGCTCCCTCTAAAGGCTCCAGGGAAGAATCCTTCTTTGTCTCTCCTTAGCTTCTGGTCGTTGCTGGCAATCCTTGGTGTTCCTTGGCTTGTAGCTACATCACTCCAATCTCTGCCTCTGTCCTCACCTGGACTTCTCTATGTCTTTCTATTTGTCCTCTCCTCTTTTTTTAAGGATACCAGTCACTGGATTTAGGACTCATCTTAATCCAGTGTGACCTTATCTTAACTAATTATATCTGCATAGATCCAATTTCCAAATAAAGTCACATTCTGAGGTTCCAGGTAGACAAGACTTTTGGGAGGACAACATTCAACCCACTACAGATATCCTATATAAATTTGTGCAAATCATTTTCCTTTTAGATTAAGTTTTTTAAACCTGTAAAATAGATTATATTAAGATTGGTAATGGAATAGAATAAAATTGAATAATGTTGGGGGCCGGCCCTGTGGCCAAGTGGTTAAGTTCACACACTCTGCTTCAGAGGCCCAGGGTTTCGCTGGTTCGGATCCTGGGCGTGGACATGGCACCGCTCATCAGGCCATGCTGAGGCGGCGTCCCACATAGCACAATCAGAGGCACTCACAACTAGAATATACAACTATGTACTGGGGGGCTTTGGGGGGGGAGGTGAGGGGGGAGGTGGGAAGGGGAAGGGGGAGGGGGAGGAGGGGGGAGAAGGAGAAGAAGAAGAAGAAAAGAAAGATTGGCAACAGATGTTAGCTCAGGTGTCAATCTTCAAAAAAAAAATTGAATAATGTTGTTCTCCATCTCTTACTCACACTAAACACCACTAATGGATTATACAGCTCTTTCCAGAATGAAGCTTCAATCTTACTAAACAGCACTCTATGTAACTTCTACTAATCAGCTCAAACAGGCATGTAAGATAAAACCTATTTTCTGTGCCAGGGCTGTCTGATTGCTAAGGAGCCTTCCAGTTCTTTGATTTTAAGTTTTGGGTTTTGTTTAAAGATTTTATTTTTCCTTTGTCTCCCCAAAGCCCCCCAGTACATAGTTGTGTATTTTCAGCTGTGGGTTCTTCTAGTTGTGGCATGTGGGACACTGCCTCAGCATGGCTTGATGAGCGGTGCCACGTCCACACCCAGGATCTGAACCAGTGAAACCCTGGGCCACCGAAGTGGAACCCTCGAACTTAACCTCTAGGCCACGGGGCTGGCCCCTGATTTTAAGTTTTATACTTATTATTTAAAATGCTATGTACAAAAGCTTAAGGAAATTTATTATATAAACAAAATTTACTTTTTAATAGTAAATGTTCAAGTCAAGGACTTAGGAGAAAAGATTTGCTAGTGTTTTTGTGAGCAATGTAACACATATCTATCTTCAAAACATCAAAATAATAGTTTATAAATCTCAGAAGTAGGAGAAGGTAATGAAAAAGCATGAATCATTCTCCTTAAAAAAAAAAATACAAAAATGTCAAATGTTACCAATATGTTTCAGAAATATTGCTGGAAAACATTAAATAAATACAAAAACAATAGAAATCAACACTGAAAAAACAGTAAATAAATAGAGAAAAGGAAGACATGGAAACATCATTCTTTGCATACAAAACTTTTATGATCCCAGAAAATGACTGTAGAAAAAATATTACAGATAAAAAGAGTGAAGATAGAAGGAATTTGCTTTCTATTTCTCTCATTACATAAATATAAGGCAAATCAATTAGATAAAGGGAAACAAAATTCTGCTGTATCTTGACTTTGAGAATAAGATGCTTTGTCCATCCCTTTGCTTGAACTTGGGGCTGGTGTAAAATTCAGTGAGTCAATAAACACCACCCCTTTAGTCCATACAGAGTTCAGACCATCTAGAAGTTGATCAGAAGCCAGACAGATGGATGATCCATCCAATAACTTGGCTCAGAAGGGTCAGTTAACTTACCCAGATCATATAGTTAGTTAGTAGTAGAGTTACATCTAAATTCAGGTTTGTATGATTCCAAAACCCAATATTCCACAATGCCTCTCTGAGAGAAAAAAAACAATGGGTTTGCAAATATTATTTTTTTAAATGTTTGCCATTCAATAGAGAAAGGGCAGAATTTTAAACAAGTGTTGAGAAAACTGGATATCCACATGCAAAAGAATGAAGCTGGATCTTTTTTCTTTTTTTTTTTAAAGATTGGCACCTGAGCTAACATCTGTTGCCAATCTTCTTTTTTTTCCCTTCTTCTTCTTCTTCTCCCCAAAGCCCCCCAGTACATAGTCGTAATTTCTAGTTGTAGGTCCTTCTGGCTCTGCTATGTAGGACGCCACCTCAGCATGGCTTGATGAGAGGTGCTAGGTCAGCACCCATTATCCAAACTGGCAAAACCCTGGGCCACCGAAGCAGAGAGCACAAACTTAACAGTTCAGCCATGGGGCCGGCCCCTGAAGCTGTATCTTTCTCATATACTATGATAAACAATGATCAGAATGGATCAAAGATGTAAATGTAAGAGCTAAAACTATAAAATTTTAAGGAGAAAACATCATGATATTGGATTTGGCAATGATTTCTTGGATATAACACCAAAACACAAGCAACAAAAGAAAAAATAGATAAGTTGGATTTCACCAAAATTAAAAACTTTTATGCATTAAAGGACACTATCAACAGAATGAATGACTACCCTCGGAATGGGAGAAGATATTTACAAATCCTGTATCTGTAAAGGATTGAAATCCAGAATACATAAAGAACTTGTACAACTGAACAGCAAAAACAAAAAAAACCCACCTGGTTAAAAAATGGACAAAGGACTCGAATAGACATTTCTCTAACAAAGATATACAAATGGGCAATAAGCACATAAAAAGATGCTAAACATCACTAAACACTAGGGAAATGAAAATCAAAACCACAATGAGATACCACTCCACACCCATTAGGATGGCTATTATAAAGAAAACAAAATATGACTGTTGGTGAGGAGGGGAAAAATTGGGACTCTTGTGCATTGCTGGTGGCAATGAAAATCAGTGCAGCTGCTATGGAAAACGGTATGGTGATTCCTCCAAAAATCAAACATTGAATTACCACATGATTCAGCAATTCCACTTCTGTGTTTGTACCCAAAGAATTGAAAAGGGACTTAAACAGGTATTTGTATATCTGTGTTCATAGCAGCATTATTCACAATAGCCAAAAGGTGGAACAAACCCAGTGTTCACGGATGGATGCATGGAGAAGCAAAATGTGTTCTATACATACAATGGAATATCATTCAGCCTTAAAAAGGAAGAGAATTCTAACATATGCTACAAGATAGATGAAACTTGAGGACAAATTTTGTAAGAGTCCACTTAAATGAGCTACCTAAAAGTAGTCAAATTCATAGAGACAGACAGTAGAATGTTGGCTGCCAGGGCTGGGGATAGAGAATGGGGGCGGGGGTCACATGTCTAAATGCAATAAAAATATACAAGGAAAAGCAATAGCATAAAAGTAATTGAGAAGTTTATAATTCAAACTACAGAGAGAGTGTTTAGATAAACACAGATGGTCAATTCCCAGGGTCTCTTTACATCAAAGTGATCTATTTCTACAAAATGATTTACATCTCTTTCATCAAAGGGATGAAAGAAAATACACACAGAACCAAAAACAGACAGCAAATTATCATACAGAGAAGAGTTCAAAAATGCCCTCATGTAGTCTACGCAGAAATCGAAATCTAACGACATACACCTGAAATTTATATAATGTTATAAACCAATATGGCCTCAGTAAAATAAAATAATTTTTAAATGCCGTTTTTAAAGATTCTCTGCATATCTAGTAAAAGATATAAAAATAAACAAGCAAAAACAGGCATTCTTATACATTTCTGGTTGCAATGTATAAGACTGTTTCTACCTTTTAAAAAGAACAATTTTTAAATGCTCAACATAAGCTATAAAAGTATCCTTATTGTGTCTCCTTTTGGAGAAATACTCCTCAAATTAACGCCCTTATATACACAGAGACTTGCCTCCAGGCATTTTCTCAGTGGTGGTGATAAAGCTGAAATGTTCACAGAGGTCAAGGAGGGAACAAGAATGAGTAAAGCGCTTAGGTGGGACGGTGGCAACGTCCCTGCCAGTTCCAGCAAATTGTCTTGCGGATATAACGTAGGCCTAGGTTTGCATATATTCCAACTCAAAAAAACTGCCTTTGTGAAGTCTTCCACATATGGAAGAATGGGAGCTGTTTATCCAATTAGGCATGACAGAGGAAAGACACTGTGTCCTGCTTCCGGCTCCAGAAGAACAAACGAGGGCATCCATAGGTAGTGCCTAGCAAAATGCAGGTACCAGAGAAATATCACTTCTTCAGAAAGTAAGCCTTTCACTCACCTCCCCAAAAGCTTACTGACGTTCACATCCTGGGGCCACTGTCCCTACCCCATTCACGTCATCTCCATGACCTGCATCTATACACACAAACTCCTCCCAGGCAGCCTCTAGGGACCTGGATTTGTCAAATCTTAAATCCTTTGGTGGGTTGGGAGGCAGTGGATAGTGAAGACGTAAGTGAGTTTGGTTTTTGTGGTTTCTTTCTATTATTTTTTAAAGAACGTATTACGTTTATGCTCAACAGGTTTGCTAGCTCTCTGCATAACTTCACAGGTAATCGTGACAGAACCCCCTTCATCTCCCAGCAAATGGCAGAGAGCATCATCAGCTGCAAACACTCAAGGCACCTTTCCCATTTTTATTAAGGTGCTCAACTTGCCACAATCAATCTTCCCTTGGAAGTAGTTAAATTCTTTGGGTTATGGGTCTTCACTGACGCGTTTAGCTATCACTTCCTTTCATACACGCCAAGACATTGTTTTTCAAATGCTTCTGATGCCAAGCCCTTTAAAACTCAACAGAATGCCCCAATACCACTGATTCACTTGCCGCATCCTTCTCACCTGCACCCAAAATGTTCACAGAAGGGCTCACTGGAGACAGGGTGAGCCGGATAATAGTAAGGGCTAGGTTCCACAAAGCTTGGACAGCCCCGCAGAAAGCATGTCCTTCCTGAGATACATGAGCAGGAAGTGGAGCTGTTCTTAAGAAAGGGAAGGTTGTTTCAGGACAGCAAAGGGGAGGGAAGAAGGCAAACAAGGAAAAAAGGTTGGGGTGAAAGGGGTGGTCGGCAGGGAGAGAGGAGGATAAAATGGCCTGGAAAGTCTGAATGTGTCCATGTAAGAAATGAGAGAGGACACATTGGTCTGGAAACAGTCTCAGCTGGATGAGAAGGACTGAATTTGACAAGGAAGGCTAATGATCAACTTACGGGTTTTGAAAACAAAACAACATGGCCAAGTCAGTGGGGAAAAATAATTTAATTACGCATGCAGAGAAACAGGGATATCTATAGCAAAACGTGACAGTTTAAATAAACAATTTCAGCTGGGGAGATGTTGTGTAATTATTGTAGGTCTTTGTGAAAGCAAGAGATATTGCTATAGGTTTTAATAAATTGGGTGTTGGTAGAGGATGTAGCAGTTAAGACTTAGAAACAGCTTGGTTATGAGAAGGGAAGAGAAGAAATACCCCTACAATAGCTTCTTTTCCAACCAACCAAATCCCACCTGTTCTTCAAACTCTTAAGTCCTTTATGAATGTCTACGAAGCCACCTCTGGCTTTCAGTCCAAAGCAGAATCTTTCTCTCTTAAATATGTCATTTACTGGGGCTGGCCCCATGGCCGAGTGGTTAAGTTCGCGTGCTCCGCTGCAGGCGGCCCAGTGTTTTGTTGGTTCAAGTCCTGGGCGCGGACATGGCACTGCTCATCAAGCCACGTTGAGGCGGTGTCCCACATGCCACAACTAGAAGGACCCACAACAAAGAATGTACAACTATGTACCAGGGGCCTTTGGGGAGAAAAAGGAAAAAATAAAATCTTTTAAAAAAAAGAAAATGTCATTTACTAACCACACCACTCATTTTTCATCATATGTCGCTGTATGCAGCTATGACTCTCTGGATATCTTGTATCCCCAAATTTTGTTTCCACAGTGAGAGTAAAAGGTTCCTAGTATTCTACAGATTCAGGCGCTCAACAATTCTGAGGAGAAACAAATTTTTAAAATAGCGATAGAAGTATGGCTTCCAAACCAACGTATGTTTACAATCCAATGTTATTACATGATTTTGTTTCAATTAGTGATGATGTATTGGCCAAAAAATTCATTCTTAATCTCAAAATGACAACTGCATACAGCCCTTGATAGTCCTAGAGTCCCTCTCTACTGTTCCCGGGGCTGTGGTTGTGGACCTCAGCCACTGGCCATGGTTCTCCAGTTGGGTATGCATACTCCAGAAGAACACACTGGTGTGCCAGGGGCGACCCTGGTCCCAGTACAAACATGAAGCGTATTTTTTGGAGGTTAATTTCTTTTAAAGATTTAAAGAAGAAAGGGGAGTAACATTAAGTAATTTAACTAGTAATCCCAAAAAAGCATTTCTATGTGAAAGCACACTTACATTACCAAGAGCTTGAGATAAAACAAGATTTCAAATAATTCTATTCTAGTAGCAGACTACTTTGGCTTAAACTTCCAGAGACCAATACCTGTTCACCACTGTCTGCAGTGGGAACTCTGAGGCAAAATTCTGGGAAGTACAAGTCTAAGTTTCCACAAAACGGAGAAGGAAGTGACAACTACAAGAACAGCGACTCAGGATCAAGATCTTCCTCCAGGTCAAATATGGCGCTATACACTTCACAAACATTTATTCATTTCTTTCTCCAGTCCCACAGGAGTTATGGTGCCCATTTGACAGACGACAAAACTGTAAATTTACATACCTTGCCCAAGTGTAAGCCACTAGTAGGTGACAAAGGTGAGATTCAAACCCAGGCCTACTGAACCCCAATGCTGGCGCTCTAACCACACAGTCTCCTAAGAAGGACTGATGGATGCTTGGACTTGGAGGCCAAACTAGTTTTCAAGAGAATACTTCAAATTATAAACAAATATTAACACATCTTTAAACAAACGGTTCGATAGTTTTTCACTGCTGTGTCTACTGATGTTTTCTAGGCAAGAGAATAGCAGCATTGGAAGCTGGCAAGTTTTCAGCACAAGAGAGGGTCCTCTGGATTTAAACAAACTCCTCGAGAAGGTCCTAATAGAGTAGTACTCAACAATTATATTGTACGTAATTGAATTACAAGAGTAACTAATAACAGAGTAGGCCCTACAATAATAAACTATGCTAGAATCTGTAAGCAAGGAGAATTTATCTTACATGAAATTAACTGGCTCCCTCCCCCAGGCCAGTTCTTCAGGAGCATTATCCATACATCCAAGAACCAAATCTCAAATTTTCAACAATTTTTCTAATCACAGTGAATAGTGTTCGGTGCCTTTGGAACCTCCACTATGGGTTTCTTGAGGCCTTTCCAAAAGGGATAGCCTAATTATAACTGCCAACGTTGCAGAGAAACTGCATCCTCCCGTTGCATACATCAGCAAGGAAGTGGGACAGACAGAGGAAGGATTTCGTGTTGGGGGGAAGGAGAGTAGGGTATATGACTAATGCCTGCATACCTCTGGAAAAGATATAGCATTCTGCTCTTGAGTGAAAAGATAAGCTTGTGTATTGTATTAAAATCAAGCCCTTTGACTGAAACAGGATAGCCTAGAAATAGTTCAGAAGCACGGGATACTTGAAACTTGAAAATGTGCTTTCAAAGAGGTTATTTTTATAAACCAAATATGCACAGGAAATTTTGTTATTCTACTTCCATTCCAGAGCCTAAAGATATGCATTGTCCCAGCACAAAGACCTTCTTGGACGGAATCCCAGTCACTGTTAGTTTACTTAAAAATCATGAAAACCTAACTAAATACCATCTTGTTCCAGATAGCATCTTCCTGACAGATGCATTTCACTCACCGCCCCTTCCAAGGCCAAATGGTGACTCTTTGCCCTCTCTCTGTGCCACTAACCTGCATTCTCAGAAAATGCAAAATACGAAGTTTAAAATAATTTCCTATTCTTATATTCAACTTGAGTCTACTTAAAATACAATTTTTAAATTTCCATGAAATCTAAAAAGGTATACCACTTCATCTGTGATGTATGTCCTAATCATTCAGCAGACTTGTAATCTCTATCATTTGAGCAATTTCTAATTTGGTTTCATGCTTAATAATAGGCTTTTAAATTGATAGAACATTTCTAGAGGGATACTTAGCCATATCACTCAAGTTAAATGTGCACATTCTTTGCCTCAGCAGTTCCATGCCTAGAAATTAAATTTTTAGAAATATTAACACAAATGTTCAAAAATGTAAGTGTATGAATGTTTACTGCAGCACTAATTGTAATATCAAATTTTGGCATCAACCCAAATAACTATCAGTAGGGTCATGGTTAAACGAATTATGGCGCAAGCATATTAGGGAATATTATAAAAAAGTTAAAACAATAAATATTAAGACAGATGGATGTCCAAGATGTACTACAAAGAGAAAACAAAAGCAATTTACAGAAGAATACGTCTAGCATGATACATTTTTTTGTTTAAAAGTTTATTTGTGCAAGTGTGTTTATGTATGCGTATTATTATATATAGTCCCTCATTAATACTTCTTACCTTTAGTGGAAAAAAAGAAACAACTCATATTGCTCAAAATTTTACAAAAAAATATAATACTCTTGTAGCAATTTTTAAATAAAATTCTTCTTTAAAAACTCTACCTCTAAAAATATGAATCATCCCTTCCTCTTACCAAATATTTCAAATTATCACATCAGGTAACAATATACCTTTCATAGAGGTTTTATACACACAAATATGAATATACATCCACAGATGTTTTAAAACGAAATATGAACATTTAAAGAGCTTCCCTTTATCATCTTAGAGAAAAAGTTTTATTAATGAGAGAAATTTATTAATTCATCAATATGATTTCCAATAGAAAACAAAATTTCCCAGATAAGTTAAAACATTGAATCATGGGATGGCTACTGTTTGTAGGATCATCAGATGGATGGAGGACCAGCAGTAACTAGGCATCCCAAGGAGAGAAACTTGCCATAATAACCTTAACTCACTAAAAGAAAAAAAGAAATGCAAGCTTTAGTCAAAAATTCAATCATCAAGCAGCTACGTTGTACCTGGCCACTTAACAGACCTCGGATTTCGTTTTTTGGGAGAGGGTTTGCAGGCAGTATAATTTTTATTCTTAGTCAAAGATACTTTGGAACTGTTGTCCAAAGTGAGAATCCAAGTGAGAGACTTTTAGCCATAAATGTTGTACCCAGTGCCTCTCCACATCATGGGTTACTTCGGCCACTTTTGCTTTGATTATTCAGTCCCCCAGAGAGATACAATGCTCCAGAACGTTTCTCTGTCATTCCATTAACAGTGTTTTTTTCAGAATGAATAATGCAGCACAGCCAGTGATGTGTTTTTCATGCACCTAATACAAGTCACTGCAGTGGGCCTTTGACAAGAGCTCAGAACCCCTCCAAAAAACAAACTGTAAGTGAGCAAACAAAACATCTATGGCCAACAATTTAATTTGGGAGACCAAATACGTACTTATGAAAGAAACTTAAGTATTTGTCAACCAAATAGAGCAAGAATTAGCTAACAAATGGACCTCTTTGCCCTTGGGGTTTTTATCCTTCTGTGGCTCTCCCCAACTGATGACCGGTTGGTTGTAACTGTGCTGGGCAGGGCAGAACCTGGTCAAAGGGCGAGCCTGAAGTACCGAATAGCCACAGGCTACCAAAGTGACGCTCAACTCAATGTTGTATTTGACTCTTTGTTTGACAGTTGACGTAATGTGCAAGAAAGTGTTTAATAGACAGGTTTTAGGGAACATGATCATCCTAATAAAGCAACAGATCACTAAATGTTTCTGCTTTTCACATAAACGTGGGTATACAAATAGACTGTTAAAAAGACTTCCCAGGAAAGGTAGACTCTGCCATTAAAAGTTCATCTCATCATGTGAAAAGGATTCAGTAAATGCAAACCTTCAGATCTTCAAGATGCCATAATTTTTAAAACGTCCTTTCAAAAAGACATTTATACTATGTAGCTCATTTCTGCAAAATGTGACTTGATTACAAAGTCCTCGGCAACTTCCATGATTTATTTTAGGAGACTGAGTCACTTCCCTGAAGTTTCACAGCTATCTCTTGTCAGAGAAAAAACTCTACAGCTGAAAAGCTCTCAAGGAAATGAAGCACAACATTCTGGAAAATTCATTCTCTGCAGGGAAGATAAGATAACCATAAGATAGCCATAAGATCAGTAGGTGTAAGGAAACACACAGGGAAGAAGAATGACAAAATGTAATGGGGCCTCAGATCTTTTGAAGGAAATTTAAAAAACAAAAAATAGAAACATGTCTGTCTCCCAGCTTAATATATGTAGCCAGATTGTAAGCCAGACACTTTCTCAAGGTTTCACTCAGGCTGTATATCAAACATGTTGTCTACTTCACCACCACACTGTCAACATGTTCCAGAGCATCCACAATTTCTTTTCAAATTATGTTACATGAATGTGGTTTAGGCCTCATATTCACCTGAGATCAATGCTTTAAGTGACGCTTCGTTTTAATAATATACAACAGAACTACTCACTGGCTGTGGCTGGCTAACCACTGCACTACATGCAGTTAAGTTCCAGGAGAAAGTTTTCTGTTTGAATCCATACAACAAACAGCTTCCTTACAGCTGAAGTGTCTGTAGCAACTCATAGTGTCCACATTGGACGAAGCTGATTTTTTAAATCATTCTTACTGGTAAGGAGACACATGGTACTGGAACTGGAAGCTGGCGATGAGTCCCGTTCTACTAACTTTTATAGTTAAAAAAGCATAATTCTCCCTATGACTCTCCCCATGAATGTTTAGTCCCTTGCCCAAAGTATTAGTCACGCTTCTTTGTGCCATGTCTCCCAGGGTTATTTAGGAATAAAGAGATTTTTCAAAGTCTTTTAGTAGAAGAAAGTGATGTTCTCATTTCCCAACACCCAATAAACCTGTCCAGACCAGCCAGGAACGTTTGGAGGGCCTTCTAATGCCTCTCCTAGTCAAAAGTTTATAACTTGAGAATGTATTGACACTTTCTTTTATCGTGGAGAAACACTCTAAATACTTGCATCAAACCCCAAAGTGATTTTTACTCCTGAGATTTTCATTTCATCATCTTGGAAACTGTTTCCCGTCTTTTGGCATATTTCTGTATTCAAACACCTCCTGATCTTCCAGCTCACCAGCTCCAGTGTCCTCACTCCAGAAATCCTTCCATCTCAAGCCCTCCAATTCACTTTCTCTGTCAATCACCCCAAGTCATCCATATCTTCTTTATCCCAATAGCTTCCTTGATCTATTCTTACACTTACCCTCTAACTCCATCTTCCTTCTCCCCGTCTGCTGTACTCTCATGGCAAAGCTCAGCAGTAGTTAAACCTAGCTACCTACTTACAACACCCTCGCAGCCTGGCTGGTGGAAATAAAAGAAAACCAAACACAAGGATGCTCACTGGTCTTACTTTAGACTCGTGACCACAAATCTTGTACGGAACTCAACACTGCCAGGCAACCTTGTTACACTGCTCTGATATACGTACTCTCTCATTTCCCTGGGTAACTGTGTCACGTGTTTACCTCTCTCCTCTGCCTCCCTACTGCCTTCCAATGCAAAAAAAACACAAGCAAAGAGACTCACCTTTTCACTGCCAGATCTACCACTCACCTGCCTCTAGACACATCTTCTCTACATTCCCTTCTGCCCTTCTGGATCAAGTACCTCTGCTCCTGCTAAAGTCTAAGCCCCTGACTTGTGCTCTAAATTGCATCTGCTCTCATCTTCTCCAGGATTTATCTCCTGCCATTATCCTCTCTCCTGCATCACCAACGTCACCTGGACAATGTTTACTAGGTCACATCTATTAACACAAAACACAAAAATGCTTTCGCTTTATTCCGAATGTCCTCTAGGCACTACTCCATTGCTTTACGCCCCTTCACAGCAAACTTCTTGAGGGAATGGTCTGCAGCCAAAATAGCCACTTTCTCACTCACATTTTCTCCCCAACTCACTTCCTTCCAACTTCTATCCCCCCCAATCTTGTCAAGACACCAATGACCACCCTTACCATGTTGCTAAGCCCAATTGTCACTTCTCTGCTCTTACAGTACTTGACCTCTCAACTCTAACTGACGCTGTTGATTACTTCCCTCCCACTTGATCATTCCCTAGTTTCTCCTCACAGCTTCCAGGACACCTCATTCTCATGGTTTTCTTTCTCGACCACTCTTTCTCAGACTTCTGTGACTCCTTCTCCCCTCTGCCCAGCCTCCATGCTAAACCCCTTCAAGATAGTACAGGGTTGCACTTCTCCAGCTCCATCTATTTTTCAATGATTTCTAGACTCTAGATTCAAGGACCACACTTCCTTCTTGACATCTCCACCTGGATGTCTAATAGGCATGTCAAATTTGACAGGGACAGAAAAATTCTTAACTGCCTCTTCTCTTCTTCCTCATTCCCCACAGTTACTCCTCCCTCAGTAATTTGAATTGCTCTGGTCAAAAATTAAGGAGTCATCTCTGATTCTTCTCTTTCCCACACCAATATCTGAGCCACGAGGAAATTCTGTTGATAGTATCTTCAATAACACCATATATACATTCTATTCCTATCAACTTCTCTGCTATAAGCCCATATTCTCTCTCACCTTCTCTGCTACAAGACTTTGATCTACAACTCATTCTCCACCAGCAGACAAAACAATCTTCTTACTCTGCTGTTTAAAACCCTTCACTGGTCTCCCCTGCACTGCGAATAAAACCAAAATTCCTCCCACTGGCTGATAAAGTGCTCTGTGATCCAACCTGCCCATTTCTCTGACCCCCATCACATCCTACTTGACCTTATCCATAGTGCTCTCACCACACTGCCCCTCTTTCTGTGCCTGAAACTTGCAAGTTCATTTCTGCCTAGAGCTTATGCTGGAACTGTTTCGTCTGCCTAGAAAGCTCCTATCTCTGATATCTGCAAGGCTTGTTCCTTCTTGCCACTCAGCTTAAAAGTCACCTTTCAAGAGCTTCTACAAGGCAAGGGAAAACAGGATTGAAACAAAAACACAATGCACCAACTGTGAAAAAATATTTGCATATATCTGACATAGGGCTAATCTCCATAATATATAAAGAACTCACACAACTCAACAACAAAAAATCAAACAACCTAATCAAAAAATGGGCAGGGGATATGAACAGACACTTCTCCAAAGAAGATATATGGATGGCCGATAGGCACGTGAAAAGATGCTCATCATCACTGATCATCAGCGAAATGCAAATCAAAACTACACTAAGATATCACCTTACACCCATTAGAATGGCTAAAATAGCCAAAACAAAAAATAACAAATGTTGGAGAGGTTGTGTAGAAAAAGGAACCCTCATACACTGCTGGTGGAAATGCAAACTGGTGCAGCCACTATGGAAAACAGTATGGAGATTTCTCAAAAATTTAAAAATAGAAATACCATATGAGCCAACCACCCCACTACTAGGTATCTACCCAAATAACTTGAAATCAGCAATTCAAAGAGACCCATTCACTCCTATGTTTACTGCAGTGTTATTCACAATAGCCAACACATGGAAGAAACTTAATTGCCCATCAACTGATGATTGGATAAAGAAGATATGGTGTATACACACACACACACATATATATATACATATACACAATGGAGTACTACTCAGCCATGAAAAAGGATAAAATTGTCCCATTCACAACAACATGGATGGACCTTGAGGGTATTATGTTAAGTGAAATAAGCCAGATAAACAAAGACAATCTCTGTATGACTCCACTCATATGTGGAAGTTAAACATGTGGACAAAGGTAAAAGATTAGTGGTTACCAGGGGAAAGGGGGGGTGGGAGGTAGGACAAAGGGTGAAGTGGTCCACCTATAATATGAGTGACAAATAATAAGGTACAACTGAAATTTCACAAGGTTGTAAACTATCATAATCTCAATAAAAAATAAAATAGAAAAAATAGTCACCTTTCAGAATGGTCTTTCCTGGTCTCTAATATAAAGTCTACCCAATCATTCTTATCATATTACTCTGTTTTTATTATCTGCATTGTACTTGCTTGAACTACTATCTGATCTTCTTCTTCTCTGTTGATTTTCTGTCTTTTGCCTCTAGAATATAAGCTCCAAAAGCAAGGATCCAGTCTGTTTTATTCACTGGTGTAGCCCAGGACCTGGAAGTATGTCTAGCACCAAGAGGGTGCTCAATAAATATTTGATAACGAATGCTTATATGGAGAGCTGAGTCAAAGAGTATGAGCTTTCTGGTCAAAAAAAAAAAAACATTACCTGTTTCCAAAATGAAAATAATATACTTGCATTTATGTGACAGACAATACTTTCAAAACACTTGCATAGACATTTGTTTAATCCTCCCAAGAACCTTTTAGGAGGTCACCAAGACTCTTCCTTTTGCTAACATTGAGAGAAAGATGCTAAATGATTTATACCAGGTCAGTCAGGCAGTGCAGTGCTGGGACCAAAACCTAATTGTTGGACTCCCTGATCAGTGCTCTTCTTCCTAAGCCTAGGCTACCAAATGAAAACCTGTACTGAACTGGACCCTCTGCCTTCACGTGCTCTGTGCATGTGCTGCACTTAGAAAGTTATACTCAAGTTATTTATTGACACGTCTCTTCTCCCTCAGGCTGTATGTTCCTAGAAAACAAAGTTGCTATTTTATTCATCTGTGTATTCCCAGTGCCTAGCACATGCCTGGCACATTGTAGGTGTTTAATTTCTTGAAGGATCTAACTGAATCCTCATACAAAGCCAAGTCTTCCTCTCAAGGCAAGACAGTTGGGGTATTCTCTATCTTAATCCTGAAGATTTCACTCCAAATATATAAACACCCTTTAATGATTCTTTTGAAAAGCTTCAAGTTTCACATCATCCAGTACCTTCCGAGTCCTTTCACTGACAACTTATGCACCACAAGTGGCAGGAGGTTAAACGACTCCTAGGCAGTCCTCCAAATCAGTACTCTATTCACTTCCCACTTGTTGGTATGAACAAAGGACATATAGAAAATCCAAGATTTATCATCTGAAGTCAGAGGCTAGTGACATATGCTATATTTCTTCCCATGCTCTGAATGTGGTGAAAAAAACAAATAGTCATAATGATGTCATGGAAAGAACACTGAATGGGGTATCAAGAATCATATGTTACAATCCCAAATGATGACTCCCAACAGCCCGGTGGTTATGTTCAGGTTTCCATCGGTCTCTCAGATTCCTCAACTATAGTATATGAGTGATGACTACCTACAGGGTCAACCAAGCTCTAGAATCTGTTATTCTGTAAGCAGTTGTGATTCTGATGACATTGTCCCCAATATCTTGTCCCCTCCGGTCTCTAAACTCAAAATAGCTAGATGGAGGAGTGCCAAATTGGGTTTGGGTGCAGTGGTGATAGTCAAATATAAATAAACGATGAGATGGATGGGAAATGTTCTGCACTCCTCCACTGGACTTTCTTTCAAGATGCAGAATCTTCAGGAATAGGAAATTCTAAGTCCCACAACGTGACTGTTCTAACATGCTTTAGAACCAAAAGAAACATGCACCCTTAGCCTCCGGTATTTATTATCACATGTTAACTCAAGAAGACTACAGAGTCTTACGAAGAGATTAGAACCAGGGAATGCTGGACTTATTTTAACTGAGCTAATCAATGAATGGCCCTTTTCTTAGTCACATTATTTTTTCTCTCATCATCACAGGGTCTACCTACCTCACAGGACATTGGTCACTGACATGCCACCAACAATGCCTAAAAAGAAGAGGCAGGAGAATACAATCAGCCGTGTGCTGGAGCCAATCGTTAAGTTTCTAGAATTTTGAAAGCTGGTTGTTAGATTGTTGGCAGCTTGAAATTGGCCATGGTGGAAGTATTTATACCATGGAAATCTATAAACACTACAAATCAGAGAGGTTTTTTTTTGTTTTTTTTTTTTTAAGAGAGAGCCAGTTTATCAACATATCACTGAACACAGTGCTTGGCTAGAAAGATTTTGGGCAAAACAGACAACGCAAGACCAACAGAGGACAAAGAGAAGACCCCAATTCTAGAGCTAGACAGTTCCACCAACAGGCTGTGAAAAATGGAGCAAGTCTATAAACCTCTGTTTTGCTGACTAAAATGTAAGAGAAGTTAAACAAGTGAGTTCAAAGATTCCTTTAGGATACAAAACGTAGAACTTTATGGCTTTCTGTCTGAGTCATACCTACTCTGACTCCTGAGGAAGTGAGGATTTCTTACAGGAAATGCTCCATGAAACAAAAATTAGGCACCACCAAGACAGTGACCAATCTTCCCTCCATTTGTAGTGCACAGAATGGCGCTACTTCAATCCCATGCTTTTGGCCAACCAACCAGACTCAAACCTAGCCACAGTTCTAAAGTGCCCAGGATCTCTTAATTACTGAGTTATATCAAAGAAAGTTTCAGAAAGCCTCCAGCTGACCCAAGGATTTCCTGTAGAATTAGGCTAAAGGCTCACAGAGCATTCCCAGCAGTATTTGTCAAGTAGGTGCCACTTCTACATCCTGTGGCAGTGGTAAGGTTCAGTGAGGAGCCCTCTGGGCGTGAGGGCAGGAATGAAACGTGCCATGGTGCCAGAATAAGACTGAGAAGACGCACAGGTGCTAATTAATGCCAGATCCCAGCCTCGAACCTGAGCCACCATCCTGAGCCCATCACACAGTAACTCCCTTAAAGGTAGAGACTGTGTATTACCCACAAAACCTGGCATGAGAATCATGAAAGATCTACTAAAGTGAATTCCCTGGTTCATCAACCCCAGGTTGGGATATGGGAAACAACATTTAGTTACTTGTTTCTCCCACAGCAGCAAAGACTCTAAAATAGCTGCCCCCGACAAGCCAGCACAGACTTATCCCATGGGATAGAATGGCAGCATCCTCGCGCAAGGTTTGATCATGAAAAGATGTAAAACTGCTGTTGCTTTCCCAAGTGTTCTCATTTCTGGAAGCAGAGATTTATAAACATCATCATCATTCCATTGTCTTGCTCTTCAAAACAAAAGTGCATATAACACATTTGGATGGAAGTATTCCATTGGTAAATGGCAACATTACATTTGGACAAAATCCTAAAAGTGATGAAAAGTATAACATCATCCAGGAGGACCAATGTGTCAGGTGCTGACAGTTAGAGTTTTAAAAATTCAGTCACAGAGAGCAGAACTTAAAAATAGACAGAGTGGTTTAAATTAGATGGATTCTAGAAAATGATCATATCTGTCCAATCTAACTCATAGAAATACATCTTTAAGAAATCATGGAAAAAAGGGGGAGTTATTTAGGTCCATCTCCTGTGTCTAAATAGATCACTTCCTAAACCATTGAAAACAATTCCTAAAGCTCCCTAGGAATACAGGATCTACAAAATCTTGGGAACCCAGTTCAGGACTAAAAGCAGTCTCCTTATCAACAAGATTCTGAATCTAAAGACTAGAAGAACATTTCAGGTGCATCATATCACAGAATTTCACTGTATGCCAAATTGAAATACAGCCTATAGGACACTGAATCTCTGTTCTCCTTTAAAATGGTCATGATTCAACAGATTGTTATTGAATTTGAATCAGGTACTAGGCACTGGGGATCCAAACATGATGAAGCCACGGCCAGTCTGTAAGCTCACAGGATCCAGTGGAAGGCACACACCCACAAATGGTAAGGATGCAGTGTGCTGAGATAACTCAACATTTAGTCCGAGATAAATACAGACTCTGAGCTCCAAGTGCCACACAAAGCAATAGTTCAGTGGGAGGCAGCAGCATCTTTTAATTAAGGGCCAGGTTCTGTGGTGAATTCAAATAGTGCCCTTTCTTTTTACTGGGTGCTACCACTTCTAAAGGTTCTTTCCTGGTCAGAAGAAATCAAAAAACCACAAAGCAATGGAAGTTAAAAAAAGCAATCCAGTTCAATACCAAAGGCTTGTGGAAAGGAAGACAGCCCTTGACATGACTCAGGGTGGCCAAGTCAAGACATTTAGGGCACTGTACATGAAAGAGACACAGCAGAGGGTGCCAAGCTCAGGAGATGGTGGTGCTGGGGTGGGAGTGGGGTAGGGAGAGCATTATTGAAGCAGAAAAAGAGAGAAGAGGCAGCCCGGGAAAGCCTTAAAGCTCCTGAGGAAGCATTTTTAATTTGAAACTTGCTACAACTGTGATCAAAATTACACTGGAAGGAGACTGTGTTATTCAGTTTGAGGCTTTTTTAGTTACATTCCCAGTATTTAAGCAAATACCTATTATATTTGTTTCCCAGGGCTACCAAAACAAAGTACCACAAACTAGGTGCTTTAAACAACAAAACTTATTGTCTCACACTTCTGGAAGCTGGAAGAATGAGACCAAGGTGTGGACAGAGTTATTTCCTTCTGAGGGCTGTGAGGGAAGGATCTGTTCCAGGCCTCTCTCCTCGGCTTGGAGATGGCCATCTTCACGTTCACACGGCATTCTCCCTGTACGGCACATCTTTCTCCAAGTTTCCTCTTTTCACAAGGACACCAGCCATACTGGATTAGGGCTCACCCTAATGACCTCATTTTAACTTGATTACCTCTGTAAAAACCCTATCTCCAAATCAGGTCACATTCTAAAGTACTGGGGTTGGGACCTCAACACATGAATTTTGGGAGGACACAATTCAACCCATAACACCTACATTACATAAGACACAGTCCCTGTTCACAGAGTTTATAATGCACTTGTGAGGTCAGGACCGAGCCACATGAGACAATTCAAGTATAAGATTCAGAGGACGTAATCAAAGTATAAGTTCTATGTTTTTGGCCAATAAGCCTTTAGACCAGGGGTTCCTAAACATCACAAGTGCACAGGCCCCGTTCACAATCACCAACAAATCTCGGCAGCACTATTTACTTGATGATTTTTTATTTCTACTCTTTTTACTTAAATAAGTTTGTCTTAGTCCATTAATGGAAAACCAGTCTTCCTGCCAATAATATAACATAACCTTAAAAATAAACACATCACTATTAAATTTTAAAAATATTGCCCACAAACCATCTGAAATCCTCTCACCCCACTTTGTTAACACAGCACGAAAGGCTGGTACACCACAAGAGCCCTCTGAATTAGGAAATTGTAAGACAAATTTGATCAAATTCTGTTACCACCCATCTGACCTGGGGTAAGCAACGTCACCCGTTTAGTTTCCTCAGCTGGTTTCCACCCTCAGGTGGCACAATCAGGCGGAGAGCTGCTCTAAGAATTCCATGAAATGCTCCTGAAAGAGCACTCTAAACATAAAGGCACGATAGACACATTATCATGGGTAAATTGGAGGGAAGACCAAAGTCTTAAAACCTTAATGCTGCCTTCTTTTCCGCTCGCTAATTTGGAGCTCCCCCTTCCTTCTTCGAAGTTTACCCCAGCCACACAGACGGCACACAGCATCCCTCCTTTCTCTTAGCCTGTCGGTCTGCGCGGGTGTCTATAGGAATGTCAAGGCCGTTCTTAGGGACAGGAGGCCTCTCTTCAGTCTCTCTGTGCTTCACGCCTCAAGAACTCAGGCAGCTCCTGCCTCAGTGTGTTGTTTGTCGCTGTTGGTGATGATTACTACTCCGCTGTCCACCTCCTCACCCGGCTGTTTCCCACCAACGTCGTCAAAAGCACGGAGAACACGGTCCTCTGATTTGCTCTTTCTTCTTTGCAGCTTTTGAGCGAAGTGCTTTGCTTTTCCATAAATAGTTCAGAGCCTGATGGCACATGCATATTTCTTCAAAAGTGGTTCTCTCCAGGGGACTTGAGCACAGCTGTCAGTTGGCTTGACTTAGAAGCAAGAGACAGAGAAAGGCAACATTTTCCCCAGCAGTTCCATTTTCTATCCCACTCGGCCCAGGGGCGGTGAGCTCAAGTTCACCCTAAATCTAAGACTAAAGCCGGGCCTGGCCCCCATTCCTGTAACATCTCAATTTGCAACTTGAAAATCAAACCAAACAAATCTCAGGATGTCTTCTCCACATCACACTCCAAAGACAATGCTTAACCCTATCGTTTCCAGTATGAATTTTATAACTGGGTATTCGGTGAACTACTACACCGAGCAGGCAGGGCGCGTTGGGTGCAACTTAAAGCAGCATTGTTCTTTGATTCAGCTGCCTGCTCCAGTCTGCGCTGTGGGACTAGTTCTGTGCTCCACACTGGATGAAATGAGAGCAGGCCCCTTGGCTTTTCTGGCCATGCTGAGATAACTGAAAAGTTCTCTGGTTACATCAAGACACACAAATGTTTGCTTCTGTAAAAAAATGTCCAGTCCTGTGTCATGATCAAAACTCCAAACTTCAGTTACAATGAAATCTTCCCTCTGTCTTAGCTCAGGCCTGCTTCAGGCAGGGAGCCCGCGGAGAGATAGCAGGTGTGGCTGCATTCTCCATCGCCCACCTGCGTCTGACTCTAGCAGCGTGACAGCAGTGGAAGGAGAGGTCAGGAGGCAGAGATGGTCTGGCTGAGCTGGCACTGCCACAATCTGATGCCACACTCTATGAGCCTGGAGTGTCTTTTTCTCTCAAGGGGACACTTCCCCGGTTCTGGAGAGATGCTCCGTTTCCAGGGATTCTCACCTGCACTTTCCTCAATGTAGTCACTTACAACCCTCCGCCCCTCAGATGCTGGGCCTCCAGGAGCACACTTGGCCTCTTTCAGCCGAGGTCTTCCATCCTGTCCCTGCAGGTGGCCCTTGGGCAACATCAGCTCCTCCAGGTAGTCCTTTGGAGCAGGTGTGACAATGACCCCGCACCAGCTCTATTGTGGGTGGATCCTACCTCTGGCCCACAAGAAACATGCCTTCGCGTCCCAACAATTCAGGCAGTGAAGGCCACTCCAGCGAGCCCTCCTCACTCGGAGTTCAGCCACAGCTTCTCGCCCTTAGAGTCCTCAGGTGGGGTCAGACACCAGTCCACGGTGTCCCTCACACTGCAGAGGACACTCACGAAGCACTCGGAGCAGTTCCTCGGACAGCCCTCACTTGACTTGAGGTGGAGGAAAGCCCCCCGCATCTCTCCAGCATGTACGTGTTTGACAGAGAGAATGGGCTCCCCAGCACATTGACGATAGCCCCAAAGAAATCCTCCATCAAGCCAACAACTCCTCTCTCACCTGCATGGCCAGGTAAGGGTCATGAGAATGATTCTGGGCCACCTCCTCCCCACCTCTTGCCTGGATGGGCAAGTACCTCACTTTGGAGTGTGGAGGTGGTTGTCACCTTTCACTGGGGGCCTCAGCTGAAACTGATCCCGGATGAGTTCCATTTTAACATCCTTGTACGTTAATGATGCTAGTAATCCTTGAAGTACAATTTCCATCATCCCATTTTCCTACACATAGTGTTTAGGTTTTTTTTTTTTTTGACTCAACAAATACTTTATCCAAAAGCAATAGGCTATACTTGCCAGTAGAGCAAACAGAAAGAGAAAAATATGTTCTTTGCCTTGCTGAAATATACAGTTTAATTATCATCATCATTATCATAGTTGACATTTCTTAGACTTTTATTAAACCAAGTCCTGTGCCAAGCACTTTATATGTATGCAGAAAAATCCTGCTGAGGATTTTATTATTTCCTATGAGACTGATATTATCAGAGAGGGTAAGTAACTTGCCCAGTGTCGCACAGGTCTACCCAACTTCACAGCCTCTACTACATGAGTTGGGGGCTTATGACAAAGGATAATGGATGGCCTAAGCTGCACAGTCAGGAAAATTTCAGCTCCTCCTTATCCTAACTGAAAACACCCCGGAGAAGTTAATTAACTTCTTGGTCTATTACTTTGGCTGTAAAATGAGAATACTAACAGCTGCCTAAATTAGCCACTTATGGCACTACCTGGCATCCATCCCTCTCCCCAGCCTCCGCAGTGGAGCTTGTATGACACTAGTCCCATCCTACCTCCAGGTGGCCTTGTGGTTTCGAAGGATAATCTGTTTCCGCCATCCTCCTGGCCACAGACATTGGGTCCAGGGAAGGGCTAGATTAGTTTGTTGTTTTTGTTAGTCACTGACAAATCCTAACTGATACACTACTCCACGAGGTTGTTTAAGGATTAAATGAGGTATGATATGTAAAGCACTTAGCTTAATGCCTAGCAAAAATAAACTGTTATTTATTAAATGTTTGGCAATAATGTGGAACATGGCTTGGACAAAAGTATGTTAGACTGAGGAGATTACTGAGGAAGGTAATGATAAAGACCTAAAGAAAGTAAGACTTGAACGATGCGACAGTGCCAGTTAGAAACCTGGCTGACTTAAAACTTCCATCACCCAGCAGCAGACTAGATGTGCAGGTTGACAGCGGTATAGGAGTCAAGTTGGGCAAGGTTTTCAAAGCTGACAGACTAAACTGGGGTTTCTACTAACAAAAATAGGGAAACCAAGAAGAACTGGTTTGGCATGCCAATCAATTTGTTCTGAACGAGCTGAGTTCGAGGAAGGAGTAGGATATGCAGAAGAAGATGATCTTGGGAGCTTCAGACAGAGGTTAGGATTCAATACTGGTACGCTGGCAAACGAGCGCTGGGCTGGCTGGGGTTCTGGGGGCCCTGTGGTGCAGTGTTCGCCCCTTTCTGTGGTGTACATGCTCTCATCACAGCTGACTTCACGCACCAAGGTGAGGGCACTGAATGCAGAATTGGGAAGAAATGTGCATGAGCCAGGAAGAGATGGCTCCAGCCCCCCTTGGTTAGAAAGCTTCGACAGCCTAAAGCTGGGAGTGAATGAAAGCATCCAAGGTGACGGTTATTAAAAAGAAAAGGATCACAATAAAGCCTGACGACTACTTAGAGAAAAAGGAGAGAAAGGAGTTTCAGTAAAGAGGAAAAAATGAATGACCAGAAAACTGGGGAGCCAGGACAGTGTCACAGCCAAGGAAAACAAAAGCGTCAACAATAAAGGGCAGCGGACAGCATCTGGGGCGGGGCGGCAGAGACTGACAAAGGTCTGGTGTCACTTTTAAGAGTTATTGTTGACTTGCAAGTCATGGTTTTGGTAAACGGGAAACGTAACCTCTCATAAATAAGAATCCTCCATATACATCATTTATTTCTTCATGTTCTTTTCTCAAGAGATATTGAAGAAATTTTGAAATATTTTAATATTTGAAATACTTCAGCTCATGGACCCTTTTGGTGTTGGTCACATCTGCCCTTAGGAAACAATAAATTACATCAGTGACAGTTTAGGGAAAGATGAGTCGGTTTGAAATTTAACGGCAAAGGAATTTTTGTACCCTAAACAATCATCTGAGCCTTTCCTCGGCCCAGAGTTTGCGGTTCACACTCAGCCCTGTGGACTCCAAATCCCAAGGAACGGAGCAGAACTGAAAAAAGAAGCATAAGAAACAACAGAACAAAAAATATGCTTATGTATCTGAAAAGAGAAGTCATCTGAAAACTGTGACAGCTGTAAAAGAAAAACTCTTTCACTGAAGTACTGCTCAGACAAACTGACAGTAAGTATTGGGGAGATATTTCAGACAGTGCTTTAAAAACTAGTAAAAAAACCAATTTATTGAATAAATCTCTCAGAGCCTTCATTAAAGGAAGCGACTCATCAGATTCTATCAAATCCTCAAAGGTGAACTGATATTCAGAGGAGCCACCGCAAATGCCCCTTTTGCATACTCTGGTGTAAGCACACGGCCCACTGGGGACAAGGAGAGAGGCTGCGAAAGAGAACAATCTAAATAGCACGGGACCCAGGCCAGCCCCTGAGTGTACGGCCCTCGAGGGAGCGTGAAATACACAGTTCTTCCAAGCAGCCCACCAGGCTGGGCGGAATTTTAGTTTTAAATGATAGGGTTTTTTGGTATAAAAACTGCCCCTAAAGACAAGCCAACTTCTTCCCTGGCACTCTGTCTAACAGCAGTCTATTCCAACACTGGAAGAAAACCTGGCTGTGTTGAACTCGTTGTTAAGCCACATTGCCTTTTCAAGGGTAATTTCAACTACACTCAAAAATCACCTGCAGTAACTGACGTTAGCACCTAACTTCCCTTCACGAGTAACTCCACCGTGGAGGCAATTCCTATTAAACACTGCATGCTTTTCCATGATCTTGCTTATCAACCATGGACACACTACTTAATTCATCTGGGCCCTCTGTTTCTTATTTGTAAAATGAGGCCAATGAAGTAAGTGGTCACTAATTTCCTTTCTAAATCTAAAACCTCTATGACTCTAAGCTTGAAAATAAATTTCGACAGACGAATAATATATTTTAATGATTCCAAATGATGAAAAATGCAGTACTTCACGACCAGCATTCAATTTCCTTAAATAAGTAACACAGTTTCCTTACATTTGAGTGAAACTTATGGAAAATGAGGAATTCTGGAGCTCCCATGGATAGCAGCACAACACAAAGATGATAACGTTGCTGCTTATCTCAGCTGTATTGCTGTAGTTAGACTTTTACGTGCAATAATAATGATATTTTAAAAGAAATTTTATTAGTTTCAGCAGCACTCCATTCAGGCCAGCGAATCACAAGATGGACCAGAAAATTCGAAGTTACCTGACATATGCCCTGGAACCCTGCTCAAATCAGAAGTTACAGTGGGTCATGGGCAGAGCACAGTTCACCTTGTTTCTCTCCTTGAAATGGCTCAGGAGTGACAGGTTTTGGTAGTTAAAGCGAACAGGAGAAGAAACGGCTGTCACACAGCCCAAAATTAAGAATTTAACCTCCTCCAGAGGTTCACTGAATTCTTAATGCTTTCCTTTTCACACAGAATGTTTTACCCTATCAAAAATAGGCCACAGACTTACACTTAAAGAAACCTATCTGTTTGGATGCTTTAAAAAGAAATAGAATCAATATTTAGATCCTACTAGATAACCTAATGTAAATCCTCAGTTGGAATTTTCAAGGCGGCTTTTTTTTTCAGTTTGTCTTTCGGTAACATATTTGCTTATAATATTTTAGCCTAGTGCTATAACTATAATCCCCCTCAAAATGTAGTACTTATTTTTGTAGAGTAACAGGACGACCATTTCTTGACCCATCAGTAATTTATAACAGCACTTGTTTGCAATAGAGGTAACAGTTATACTGTGAATATATAAATACATATTTCAGAACATCAGAAACACTATAGATATTCTTCACGCCAAACTACACACAATTTTCAGAAAAACATTCATGATTGCTTAGAGCAGCAGATGCATATTTTTGGAAATAAGAGAACAAGACAGGACAAAAAAAATAGGAGTTAAAGCAATAAATAAGCTGAATTCAGGGAATACATTTATTTCTATTTAAACATACAATGCTTTCCTAATCAAGACAGAATCCATGGGTAAGGAAATAGGAGGCAAAAGGCCAATATTTTATATAATAATTGAAAAACAAAAGGCCAATATTTTATATAATAATTGAAAAATCTAGAATGACAGCCCTTTAACTACAGTCTTAAATATAGATATTTAAAAAATTCTTTCTGATACCTGGTACATAGTAAACTCCTAATATTGCTGCACAAATGAATGAATGAATGAATGAATACCAAAAATAATCTGTTGAATAAAAATCATTGGGAGAAAACTACATAATATGGAATAATCTTCAATAAAAAAGTATTTAATGTCATAATTGTTCTTGGCTAAAAACTACTCTTTAATGAAATGAATTAATCTGTATGGATAATGCAGCACTGAGAGCCAGGTATGGTGCTCAGGACACAGCATGAACAGGACGCAGTTAAGGAGCTAAGAGGGCATGAAAAGACAAATATGGAAAAAGACAAATTACAACACAGAGTCACCAGCTCTGAAAGAGTCCCTTAGCAATTTTTTCACATCACTGTTTCAGAGTGGGTGACTTCTGACTCCTGTCTAAAAGGATGCACAGAAGTCAGCCAAGCAGAAAGGGCAATGAGGACAGGAGGTGCAATCTTCAAGTAGAGCATAAGGAAGCCCTGGCACGTGCATAGGATATTTCCAATTCCCAGAATGACTTTCTCATGTGAACACCAAAAAAAAAACAAAAAGAAAGAAAGAAAATCCTATTTCGTGATGAGTCTAAATATGACCTTCTTGGTGAAGCCCCTTCTGTACACTTCCCATCCCTGAACCCACCTCAGGCATTAAACTGTTCCTGCTCTGTGCTCTCATGGCCTCTGTAATATTGTTCTGAACACACTGCACCATTCTGACCTCTTTCTCACCCCACAAAAATGTGATCTGATTCGTGTTGGTGTCCTTCTGCCTAGCAGCAGACAAATAGTAGGCTCTCAACAAATGTGTGTGGGGGGTGTGGCTGCTACCTCTCATGAAGCAACTACCTTTGTACACACATTACAAATGTCATCTCGTTTCATCTTCCTTTCAATTTTGTAAACTTGGTATTGTTCCCTCTTTGTACATGAAGAAACTGAGGCTCAGAATGGTTAAATAATTCCTAAGCACCAACTAAGTGGCAGAGCCAGAATCTGAACCCAGGTCTGTCCCATATCCCGACACCAAAACCATCCTCTTGGCCACCTACTCCCCAGTGCCAAGGTTAATGGATCCACTGGACTCTACCCACTTCAACCTTTGTTTGTAATTAAGACATTAGTGTGGTTCTCGAAACGATTTTATACAGTACCTCGAGAAAATGTGACCATCTATAGTATTTATTGTTGTTTTATAAATTTTGATGTAGGAAAAGAAAAATCAGGCTTTCTTCCTGAGCATGCATACATAGGGAGTTTTGCAACTCATAATTTAAATAAAATACACACAAAAGGCAAAACTACAAGGACTTAGAGGAAGAATTCCTTAATGTCACCATTAAATCTGAGTTATAACACTGTCTCCACAACTTAAAACACACTGAAAATCTGAATTGCTCCTTATAGATCCTCTGAAGTCCATATGAAGTACACACTATTGTGAAGCGAGTCTGTATTTATTTGAAAACTCCACAATAATGCCAGCCAGACTGTGGAAGACAACTGACAGAAATTCACATAATGACTTTGATAGTTATCACAGCTCTACTGTAATTCAGATTTAAGCCTGGCTTAAACTAAGGATAAAAATAAATGATGCAAAATGAAAGAGAGAACACGTGAGAGCCCAGAGAGGGACAAACGCCCTGGGGAAAATGAAGAGAAGATTTCAGACATATCTGACCCCTTTTATCATTACCTACGTTAACCAGAGGGAAAAAAGTATTCTTTGGTTTGGTAAATCCACATGGATTTGAAGTTAAATTTTAAACTTCTCCTACTTGCTTCCATTTATTTTAGAACGCAACTTTTGGTGTGTGTCTGTATGTGTGTATGTGAGTGTTATAGGAAAACCAAATCCCATGTACTTAGTGCCGCTGACTCAGATGTCTTTTTTTCATCATTAAATTGTCTACTCATTCAGTAAATTGTTGTTTTAAGCCACGACGTTTTGTAGGGGTTTGTCAGGCAGAATATATAACCAGAACGATTCTTGTCTATGAAAAAAACAAAACAATAATGATAATGACTAACATGGAAGAAGGGGTTTGAAACAGGAGGGAATTAAATATCAACAATAAAAGAGAAGATGGGGAGGAAAGCGATTCTAATGAATATGTCCTAAGATCCTTGGACAGTTCGCAGGTGTTTAAAGATACTGATTCCTTATATCGTTTATTAACTCAATTATACATGACAAAATTTTAAAGGCAACCACTAACGGACTAGAACCAGAATGTTGAACTTCCAAGCAAACACACTGAGGAAGAATATAGAAGGTACGGAGTAAGAAAACTCATCATTTCCATGGAAGACATAAAAGTAGGGGGAAAATAAGAAAAAGCACGGAATACAGAAAACAAAATAAGATGTGGAAATCAATCCAAATGTATAAAAAAAAATAAGAGCAAATGTAAAAACACTAAATGCACAAATTTTAAAAGCTAGTCACCCAGATTGGATTAAAACCATAAAGCTATAGATGATTTACAGCAGCTGTATCTGAAGCAGCCAAAGAATGGCGGAAAGTGAATTGGTGGGAAAAGGTACATCAGCAACAACTAAAAGGCAGTTGATACAGCAGCTAAGAACAGACAACAGACTTTAAGAGTGATATCAGGATAAAAAGATGGCATTAAAAATGTGTTCTTTATTGGTGTGTCCACTATTTAGTCCCTAGAAAAGTAAGAAAAGCCAATTATAACAAACAGTGCAAAATTAAAAGATGTGGTAAGCAATTATTCCGTGGGTTAGTAATGGATTTTACCAGAATGAAGAGTTTCTAAACCTCATACCAATGCTATCTTCACAAAATATTTACAATTATGTAACCGTGAGTAATTATGGCACCTAAATAAGCCTCCTTTACGGAAAAGTGACACAAATCGCCACGAGGGAAAAAAACTCAGGTAATGTTTATAGAATAACTGGACAGAAAATAAAAACCATCTCAATATACGGAGAGATGAATGTCTATTTCAAGTATGGCTTTCAACCAGTACGTTAGGGGATAAAATATACTCTAGCCTCTTCAGTACACTGAGCTATACCATTTTTTAAAATCTACCTAATGCCCAAGGAAGTCTTCCACAACCATTCTTCTCTGTGAACCAAATCTTTGACATGCATGTTTAAAAAGAAAGCTCCATGATGGTCTGAGACACCAATGCAATGCTGTGAATGCAGATTCCACTCACTGCCACTGTGCATCCATGATGTCAGGTACTGTTCTCGGTCCCCCACCCCCAGAGGTGTGCTCTCATTCAGGCTCCTGAACACCTTGCAAAGTGTCTTCCAAAGCATGACACTTTTTAACCCCCAGCATCTATTCTTGCAGTGACAATGCAAGGATTGCCTTAGGCTTTGCAACAGATCAGAGGACCAGAGATGCTGTGAGTGTAGGGGAGGAGGACTTTTCCTCTCCCCAAATGTGGGTTCGTCTGGCCGGAGAACGAATTAAATTCACATGAGACAGAATAGCAAGAGAAAATTAAACAAGGCTTTATGAGGAACCATGGCCTGGGGCCTTTCTTCCCAAAGGAAGAAAGGGCACCGAAGAAGTGGGGTACACATAGTGGTTATATACCCCCAAACAGGGTGTTTCACATGTGACTGAAATGTCCCTCCCACAATAGTCACAAGATTGCCCTGTCGGCACAGCGCTTGATGGAAACGACAGATAGCTCTGCTGTCCCAGTGAACGCTCGGGGTGGCAGGTGTGTTGCCTCAGGCTGGTGGGGGGAGTCACAGATGAGCGCCGCAATCGGTTCCCAGCCCAAAGAAAGATGCTTAATCTTTAAGGAGACGCCAATGTCGGGAAGGGGAGGGAAGTCAGTTACAGGAGGTTACCAGACTAGCACAATAACATGCAGATTTAAGTCCTTGCCTTTGGTATTGATTAAGAGTTTTTAGAGAGAAGGTCATCTCCTTTCTTCTTCCTGGTACAGAGAGGGAGGCACCTTTTACAGATAGAGATTTACCTTACAAATGTAAATGTGTCCTAACAAAGGGCAAGTTCCATTCCTCAGAGCCTCCTTCCCTGTCCCAGTTTATCAAAAGCAATCAGCCTCAAATAATCCTGATGCCAAAGAGACATATCTTGGGGTGGCCAATTCCAGGTCCCCACATGAGCAAGACATATCTACTAATGGCAGAGACCTTGACTGCTCACTAATTACCCAGGAGCTTCCCCCCATTGCCTAGTCCCCTTGTAGTGAGGCAGATCATGGGACTAATGCTGAATGATCAACTCTGAGTAGAAGTGAAATGTGTCGCCTTGGGGCCAAAGCATTTAAGAGCTGGCGAAAGAATCTCCAGTTCTCTTCCCTTCACACCTGCCTGAGAGGCCCTGTGTTACAGATGCTATAATGACAAGGTGGGTCAGCCTTTAATATTCCAATATGGTAAAAACCAAGAGGGTTGTGAGACTGCATCCCTAAATTACAGTACAATTCAAGCCCCCTGCCAACCCATGCTAGACAGGCAGCATTAGCAACAAATCATCTTTTGTTCTGGTAAGCCACTGAGGATTCAGGGTTAGTTAATTACTGCAGCATCTGACCTGTTCTGACTGATACTACTAAGTAACAAAAAGTAATTTAGAGTTAAGTTGCTCCAAGAAATAACGTCACGTTCAAACCTCTTATTTTCTAAGAGCATTTTTTAAAATGTAAAGACATGACCTTAAATAATATCTCTTTGGCAGTAATCATGTAAAAATACAAAAAGAGCTTAAGAATAGGCACTCAACTATTTGATAGCTATTCTGGAAACTGAATACCTTATACATAAATTCTTTGTTCCATTTGATTGAATTTCAGATTAAACGGCAACTTTTCCATCACTTTGGAAAGCATGTTGGTTTAGAACCTACATAATACTCAAATTAAAATACTGCCTTATTTAGCATTCATATTTTTAGTGCTTTGTATAATTCCTAGAGTTCAGTTTCAAAGGAATGGCTTTTGTTTTCTATAAGCAGAATTGTCCTAGTATGTCACTTCAATCTGGAAATCCCTTCTCGTGGACTGATTTAGTGGTAAGTTTGTGCTGAAGCTTTATACTACCAGGAAAATGACTTCACTATCATTAACAGTAGCCAAAATAATGATGAGAGTTTATAATCAGCAGGACCTTACAACGAGCCCAGGCATCTTGCTGAGAGCTTTACACACATTATCGCATTTAATTCTCATGATATTCGTACTTTTCTTAGTCTTTTTTTTTTTTACAGATGAGGAAAATGAGGTTTTAAAAGATTATATAATTCATCCAAGCTAGGATTTGAATTGACTTGTCTATTTGACGACAGAGCCTGTGCTCTTAACCACTGATGACCTCAGAATTTCTCAAAGCGCACTGCATGGAATGATCCTGGGTGGTTCATCGACAAAAGCTATTTTTGAAGAGTTAATCCATGTTAGAAAGAAATACAACTAACACAGCAAAACTCTCCCCGACCTCATTGCTTAGAACAAGGTCAGGATAGATAACCAGCTTGTTTTGTTTTAATCAGATGGTTTACAGAAAAATATTAAGAGTACAGGTGATAATCCAATACTGTAAAAATCTAGAAGGTGCTGAGTGAATAACTAAAGGCTAGAAAACACTAGACTATATTTTTCAACACAGAGGGGAAGAAATGAAGACTGAGACACAGAACATGTGAGCTCCAGCCTTGACGGCCTTCAACTAGCTGCATGGCATCACCATTCTGGACCTCAGTCTTTTTTATCCATAAAACATCAGCTTAAACATTGGGATCAGAGCTCTAAAATTCATGATCCTAATGCTTTGGCTGACTGTTGCAATCTTACTTTATTTTACCATCCAATTGCAAAGAAATCTGAGAAACATCATAATACATAAGCCATGATATTTTTTTAAGACAGAGTCAATATACAGTTGTTCTGCCCTTCGTCTTTGAAGAGCTCATCAACAGATGGACATGAGAGGTATACTCAGTGTGGTCCAGACAGATTCTGGTCAACTGCTAGTCACTGGTCCATGGCAAGGTAAGAAGCTTGAGCCAGACTATGAAACATCTACCTCAATAAGCCCATTATTTAGCTTAAGAGAATTTTTTTTTTAATAGCAAGATTTTCTCAGTGAAGGAAACAGTTACACTGATTTACACCCTGGAGAAAGTTTCTTATCTAGTCACAGATCAGTAACAAATGGTTGGTAGATCAGCGCTTTGAGTAGCACTCCTGGACAGCACAGCACAGCAGACCCTTAAAAATGTTCATAACATGCATTTTCCTAGCTCTGTTCAGGTACCTAAAGTGGCCTGCAAATGAGAAAAAGGAAATTCAGCCTTTTGAAGTGTTTTTCTTTTGAATAGCCAGAAAAATACGCACAAACCGAAAGGCTAAGGAGAATTAGTGAACCTGAAACGAATTTAATATGCTCTGCCTCCTCTTTCCAAGGCATCCACTTGGCTGTTCGTGAAAAGCTGTGTGAGCTGGGCCCCCTACGTGTTTCTACACGAGATGAGCATTTGGCTCTTTTCATTTAGAGAGCTTAGGAGGAGGCAGCGAGCAGCACGGTTAAACTTGTGAGGGGTCGATTCCAATTTTGGAGACCAACCATAAATTATAAACTTAGCGATTTTTGAAAACCATCCGCAAGGTATTAACTGTTGTAATTTGGAGATTCAGGGCTATAGCTACACTGTGATCCTCTCCGGAAATCTCAGGATGTATGTGAAACTTCCTGAAGGGAGAAGATGTAATTAGCATCTGTTTTGAGAACCAAGTTCGTATCCAAAGTGTCTCTAAGTGGTGCCTTGATATTTTCAACTTTTTTTCTTTGTATTCCCAGTAGGATCTACATACTGCCTTGTGGG
Source organism: Equus asinus (assembly GCF_041296235.1). Taxonomy (NCBI): domain Eukaryota; kingdom Metazoa; phylum Chordata; class Mammalia; order Perissodactyla; family Equidae; genus Equus; species Equus asinus. The sequence continues at coordinate 131,910,848 of NC_091793.1, forward strand.
GACCTGGATTTGGCCACCCCAAGATATGTCTCTTTGGCATGATGATTATTTGAGGCTAGTTACTTTGCAGACAGGAAAGCAACTGAAAAGTAGAATTTACTTACTCTTTGCAAGAGACATTTACATTGTAAAAGAACTCTCCATCTGTAAAGATATCTCCCTCTGTACCTGGAAGAAGGGGAGATGACCTTGTCTCTAGAAACTCTTAATCAATGGGGAAGGCAAGGACTTAAATCTGCATTTGTTTATTGTGCTTGTCTGGTAACCTCCTGTAACTGACTTCCCTCCCCCTCCCAACGTTGGGATTTCCTTAGGATTTCCTTAAGGATTAAGCATCTTTCCTTAGGCTAGGAACTGATTGCTGCGCTCACCTGTGACCGTCCAGCTCGAGACAATAGACTTGCCTCCTGCTACAAGCCCTCTGAGATAGCAGACCCACTACCTGCTGTGTCCATCAAGCTCTGTGCTGACAGGGCAATCTTGTGACTATTGTGGGAGGGACATTTCAATCATATGTGAAATATCCTGTTTGGGGGTATATAACCACTATGTGCACCCCACTTCTTCGGTGCCCTTTCTTCCTTTGGGAAGAAAGGCCCCAGGCCATGGTCCTCATAAAGCTTTGTTCAATTTTCTCTTGCTATTCTGTTTCATGTGAATTTAACTCGTTCTCCGGCCAGACGAACCCACATTTAGGTAGAGGAAAAGTCTTTCTCCCCTACAGCCTAAACTGCCTAAAGAAAGATTTATTTTCCTGATTCAGGAGAATATATTTTCCCTCCAGATTCACAGTGCTATAAGTCATCTGGAGTGAGTTGTACAGTGCAAAACATTATTAACAATTAGCCAAACAAAACTAACCACACTTCTAGAGAGGAAGAAAATGTAAGCCAAGAGAAACACAATCAAGATGCAGAGTGTGCCAACAGGCCACACCTCGCCAGCCCGGTGTTCCGCCCAAATCCCTCCCCTTCGGGACTTATTTCTATAGAGACCATCTCTCTGTTCCACAAATAAAACCAGACGTTGCTAGGAAACAGTCCGGCTCCTGGGACACAACTGGTGGGGAGCGGCTGCTTCCTACCAAGAGGTATAGAAACCTGAAGACTTTCCTGACATACTGTCATGAAACCTGGATTCTCAGCGCATCTACTTCCCAGAGCCTGAGATAATTTATTATGCATATTCCTGTTTAGCCATTATAGCCTTAAAGTACAACACAACCTGGACCCTGAGATTCTTTTCCCCATCCTAGCCTTGCATTTCCTCTTTTCTCTCAGGTCTTCTCCAAACATATCACCTCACCAACCTTCACTTAATGATGTACACGAAAACTCTTTTGCATATTTTCAAGTTACTAATTACTCATTTGAAAGATTCTTCCCATCACTTTCCTGGTCTTGTTAAACTTTCAAAAATTTCCAGGGCTTGGGGTTACTCTCTTCAATTTTTGTTACTTCTTATAAAAATAACCTAGTGGCTTTTACCTATACTAAAGCAGCCCAAGCACTCTCCCTGGAGCGGCAACTCCTGAAGTGGCCCACTCAGTCTTCACCTGCCTTTAAAAGCACTTGTGTCTCTCCTTTCCTTTTCCCATCTTTATGGCCACCCCAGAGGCTCTGTTAGGAATAAATGCTCATACAAGAAAGAAATGATGACTTAAACAAAGGGGGGAGACTTTTTTTATATACCAAGAAGTCTGGACTATCTTTCTGCTCTGCTGTCCTTAGCTTTTTATCTTCTTGATTGATGCCTATGGTTGCTAAACGGATGCAACAACTCAAGATTACACATCCTTTCACCAGAATCCCAAGTACAAGAGAAGGGGAGGTTTAAAGACTCTCTCTCCATGAAGCTCTGGCTTTTCATTGGAAAAGGAAGTCCCCCTAAGTCTCCCCTTCCATCTCACTGGCCAGAACTGGGTCTCATGCCCTCTCCTAGACTACTCACTATTTGAATTCCCATGTAGGTCTAGACCTTTCCTGAGGCTGGGGATCAAGGGCTTGCTGCCCACCCTCAACCCCATCAGGAAGAAGGGATCAAGAAATGGCTGTCAGTCAAAGACTACAGTGCTGTCACCCATCTCTCTCCATGTGGAAGGGCAAAGTCCCCACAGAAGCGAGGCTGCCTCCAGTCTAGTGGTCAGAACAGCCTGACTCAACCTCAGGAGATAAATGGCTGTCTCTGCTTAAAGCCAGGGCCTCTGCTCACTCATTTTGAGGTCCCAGATAAGCCTTTTAAACAGCCACGACCCTGCAACTATATAAGTGAACCATATTTAATATTCTAGATGCCTTTTAAAATTATTCATTGTGGAAAACCTGCCAAAACCAACAACATGTCTGAGAACACCAAGTACCTCATTCTACCTGTGCGCTATTTTCATTCGTGAATGTTAGTCTGTGTTCATCTCAATCCCTTGAGAGGTCTAGGGGTGCCAGTTCCTCACGCCTCTTCCCTGCTAGGGATCAGAAACAATCAGAAAATACACTAAGAAAAACTGACGAACACATGGGCCTCAAACCATCAGTTTTATTCAGAATTCTCTGCAAATGCTACATGGGAGAATTAAGTGGAACCTCTTACTGCCTACCCTAAATCAAAAGCATGGGAGGAACTTCTGCTTCAGGTCATACTGAAGTAATTAGTTCCAGACTATTCTTCCTAATGTAAACAACTGTAAAAGTAGGAGGCAGTGGTTTTCAGACATTGCACAAGAGGTGGTATAAGACTAAAATCCCAGAGAGAAGAGAAACTTATGAGGTGGCTCTATGACCACCCAGATCTCAGCCAGGGGATGATTTTCTGAGCACAGTGCAGGGAGGCCGGGGTCCAGGGCAGTTCTAATGAGCTGGGGAGGCAGAGATCAGCGTGTGAGTCAACCAAAGTGACTGGAATCTCAAGGCAGGGCACTGGAAAGAAAGAACTATGCAAGAGTGAAGGCCAAAAGTGGACACAGGGATCCCCTACAGGCCTTGGCTAAAGTCTGGGCTACACATGTGCAGGGTGAGACTACCAAGGCTTTCCAGAGAGCAGCTGCTACAGGGCTGAGAGTACAGTGATGTTGCTAGAGGTCAACCATGCTGGAGAACCCCAGAGTTACAGCCCAGCCAGAGCGGCGAGATCTGGTTAACATTCTGGGCCTCCAGCTAAGACCTCAGAAACGCCACTACTCAGGAATAAGTGCAAAGTCCTAGAGTAAGGTCTACCATAGACCCACCTAACAAAGCCCCAAACCAAGCCCTAACAAAATTCACAGGCAAGACCAAACTTGGAGGCTGAATCCCATCAAGTCAGAAGTGCTGGGGAACTACACTGGGCTTTCCATGGATCCATCCTAACAAAGTGTAAAAATCACACCTAGCAAGTACAAGGAAATAAATCTGCCTCCTAGAATAAAAATTAACATTCAAATAAAATTATTCCACAGAACTCAGAATTTCTACAACATAGAATCTTCAGTGTCCAATGTAAAAGAAAAAAAATTGCTAGATATGCAAAGAAACAGGAAAATGGGATCTATGGCCAAGAGGAAAACAGACAATAAAAACTGCTCCTTAGGTGGCCCAGATATTGGATGTAGCAGAGAATTTAAAGCAACTGTAATTAATTCAATTAAAAAATGTGGTCTGAACGAGTTAACATATAGAGAATCTCATAAGAGAAATGAAAACTATAAAAAGAGAAACGCAGAGCCTGCCTTGATGGCCTAGTGGTTAAAGTTCAGTGCTCTCACCTCTTTGGCGGCCCAAGTTTGGTTCCTGGTCATGGAACCACACCACTCACCTATCAGTTGCTATGCTATGCAGTGGTGACTCACATAGAAGAACTAGAAGGATCTACAACTAGAATATACAAGTATGCACTGGGGCTTTGGGGAGAAAAAAAAAATTTTTTTTTAAAGAGAAATGCAAATTCCATACATGAGAAGTCAACTGAAATTTTAAAAATCCATTGGATGAGACTGATAGCAGAATGAAGCTGAAAAGAAAAAGTCAGTGAACTTGAAGACTGATAATTAACAAATCTGAATATCAAAGAGATTTAAGGAAAATTAACCAGAGCCTCAGGGCCTTGTAGAACAACATGAAATGATGTAACATATGTGTAACCGGAGTCTCAGAAAAAGAAGAAGAAAGTGAAAATAGATAGAAAAAGTATTTGAAGAAACAATGGCCAAAAATTTCATCAAAAACATTTACTTATGAAGCTCAGAGAATTCCAACTAGGATAAACAGAAAGAAAATCACACCTAGGTACATCGTAGACAAACTGCTAAAAACCAAGATAAAGAGAAAATGTTGAAATTGGCCAAAGGGGAAAAGAAATGACATTACATACAACAAAGCCAAGATACAATGCTATGTGAGAAAGATACAGAAGCCTCTTGAAATAGACTGAGGAAGAGTTAGTATTTTTCTAAAGAGATTTATTTCCTAATTCTACTTTCCTAGCTATATCCTTGGGTTAATTCCAGATTTAGAACTTTGACCTATATTGTTCCCTCTAGAAAGTAAAATATAAGAACACCAAGATTTTGTGGTTTTCATCACTTGGAGATAAGATAAACTCAGCTTTGAATACTTGAGTTCCTTCCTGAATACATTTAGAAAGGGAAATATAACAAGTGAGATGGAGAAACCGGAAGAAAGTCAGGGAAAAAAGTATGAAGTAATAGGCATTACTGTCTTAAGTGATTCCGGCATTTTACAGATTAAGTTATTCATACAAAAATTACTTTCTTCAATCAAGAAAGTAAAATTGATTGTGTCCCAAAGAAATATCACATAAAAAGCATTTAAGAAAAACACAGTCTATTTGTTGTCTCATATTAAGCACTTCCTCACTTTTAATATATATTTAAATAAACTTGGGGAAAATGCTAAACTCTGAAGACTTTTCCCCCTTTGCTGTCATGAGAGAAAAAAAGAGAAGAATTCATTGATTTTTTTTTTTTTTGTCATTTTAGATTTCTTGCTATCCAGCATGACTAAACATTACGAGCTACGAAGGTAAATACGAACCAACTTTATGTTAGTCAACATAAAATAAATTCTGGGTCCCAGAGAAACATAAAGTACAGTGGGTTTAACATTTTAATAAAATTTCAGCAAGAATATTACTTTGCTTCAAAACAGGGTTTCTCAACGGCGGAACTGTTGGCATTTGGGGATAGATAATTACTGTGGGAGGCTGTCCTGCATATTGTGGGATGCTTAGCAGCATCCCTGGTCTCCCATCCCCTATCCAGTTGTGACAACCAAAAACGTCTCCAGACATGGCCAAATGTCCCTTAGGGAGGAAAATCGTCCCTGACTGAGCAGCACTGCCATAAACGATGGGTCTGTTTTTCCTGCTAATTTATTCATTAAAAAGGGGGGAAGGGGCTGCTTGGTTTATGATCAGCATTGAAACCAACGATGTCTTTCTAATAACATATCTGATGTTAAACTTTGAAAGGAATTCCCTTCATTCCGTTAAAAAGCTCTCCAACTTTGGGGAATGCTAGATTTCATTATCAGGTTGGATTTAGATTTTCTTCATGGTTGACTAGTAGGTTTTGACTTTGGCTTTCAAATAAAGCAGACTCTGTATTTTCTGGGATGCATATTCATCATTCACTCACCTTTGAATAACTGATGCAAATTAGCCACACAGAACTGGGACATTTTTATTAAAACAAATAGCGATCTATTTCTAACTTATTTGTTAGGAAAATACGACACTTTCTTCATCTAATTGATCCAGGACACATCAAGGAATTTTCAAATGAAAAGATACCTTAGACTGCAAGGTGTTCTTAATGAAGTTCAACCTTTAGAAAATACAGAACATTTTTTCACATCAGTTATCTAAATCTAAGATATCTTTCTCATCAGTGTAAAAATATAAGTAAACGTTAATAAGCACCTCTTTCCAGAATAGGACTACTGATCAAGGGCAAAGAGAAGTTTTAAAAAGAAAATACTGTAAAATCTGCAGGTTCTGGCATTTAATCAGAGCAGAAACGTAACCACAAAATTCATATCAGCAAAGGTGTTTGTAACTGTTGACTCTTTCACTCTCAAAGAAGAAAGGAAAATTCCCAGAGTCTTGCTATGCTTACTTGTGTGTGTGATTTTTTTTTTCCAGGAGAAAATACAGAATAGTATGACATCAGAGTAAAAGGGGATGCTCTTGAGTCACAGGCAGGTCCATTTCACCTGACTCACCTATGTGGTAGAGACCAATCCAGTCACTGGGGTCCACCTCCTCTTTGATGTCCCAGAAGATAATGAGGTTCTGGGCCTGCCCCAGCGTGTACTCGTACATGCTGGCAGTCAAGCTGGAGCGGCTCTCAGAAGTCACCAGGTCCGTGTCGCTGTTGGCCCGCTGTAGGGTCATGTTCTCGGGCATGGAGCTCTGGGCGGCCAGGCTCTGGAGGTTCTCTGGGCTCAGTGTGTACCGCATCTGGGGATTTCGACGCCGCACAAAAAGCAGATGCTCCCGGGCTGAGCTAGCCATCCCGTCTGCCTCTCTGAGGTTGGCTTCCTACAAAGCTGCAAGAGACAGACAGGCGCAAAGCATTAGCGCTACAACGGGAGGAATCAGGTTTAAGCTTCCCAGATATAAAGCCTTGAGGAGCATTTATTAAAGCCTGACCATATCATAATCTTCTGCTGTCAAAACCTATTATTCTACTGTCAACTGATGATGTCAGAAACAATTTCTATAGACTGAGGTCACACGACGGCAAAGACCATCACACACCTGTGGCCCTCAATTTCACTCGGCACAACTTCTCCTAGCAGTTAAGGAGAAGGGGATTTCTCTACCATCCATTTTAGGTCTCTCCATTACCAGACACCCCACCTTCAGAAATGTCATCCTCTTCTCCTTCTCCCCACACATGTATTTATTTCCTGCTGCAACTAAATTTTAAAATAGCAGGACACAAAATTTTGACACATGCTAAACATAGTTAAAATATACCATTGAGAACAAGTTCACTTGCTCAATTTCCTTAGCATAGGAACCTAACTCTTGAAAAAAACTTTACTGTCTTTTTCAAAAGCTTGCTCAAATATCATCTCCTCACTTAAACACAGTGGCCATCATATTTAAACCTGCAGCACCCCAGCTTTCCCCATCTCTCCTTTCTTGCTGTATTTTTCTCAATAGCAATTATTATGATCTGATGTACCGCACAGTACCATGTACTTATTTGTTTGGTTATTGTGTACTTCCCCCAACAAGAATGTAAGCTTGAAGAGAGGACAGTCTCTTCAATAAATGGTGTTGGGAAAACCAGACAGCCATATGCAAAAGAATGAAACTGGACGACGTCTTATACCGTATACAAAAAGCAACTCAAAATGGATTAAAGACTTGAAACTAAGCACTAAAACCATAAAACTTCTAGAAGAAAACATAGGAGGCAAGCTCCTGGACATCAGTTGTGGGGATGAATTTTTGGACTTAACATCAAAAGCACAGGCAACAAAGGCAAGTAAGCAATGAGACTACATCAAACTAAAAAGCTTCTGCACAGCAAAGGAAACCATCAACACAAATGAAAAGGCAACCTACTGAATGGAAGAAAATATTTGCAAAATCATATGTCTGATAAGTGGTTAATATCCAAAATATAAAATATAAAGAACTCAAACAATTCAATAGCAAAAAAGAAACAATCCAGTTAAAAAATGGGCAGAGGAACTGAGTAAATACTTTGCCAAAGAAGACATACAAATGGCCATCAGGTACATGAGAAGGTGCTCAAGATCACTAATCATCAAGAAAATCAAATCAAAACCACAGTGAGATATCACCTCATATCTGTTAGGATGGCTATTATCAATAAGACAAGAGATAACAAGTGTTGGAGAGGATGTGGAGAAAAGAGGATTCTTGCGCACTGTTGGTGGGAACGTAAATTGGTATAGCCACTATGGAAAACAGTATAGATCTTCCTCAAAAAGTGAAAAATAAAACTACCATATGATCCAGCAATCTCATTTATGGGTATATATCCAAAGGAAGTGAAAACAGGATCTCAAAGAGATATCTGCACTTCCATGTTCATTTCAGCATCATTCACAATAGCCAAGATATGGAAACAACCAAGTGTCCATCAATGGATGAATGGATAAAGAAGATTTATTATATATATACAATGGAATATTATCTAGCCATGAGAAAGAAGGAAATCCTACTATTTGCGACAATATAAATGGACCTTGAGGGCAATTATGCTAAGTGAAATAAGTCAGACAGAGAAAGACAAACACTGCATTGTATCATTTATATGTAGAATCTTAAAAAAAGTCAAACTCTTAGAAACAGAGCAGAAGTGTAGCATAGAGAGTAGAGTGTATTTGTCAATTATACCTAAATAAAATTGAAAGGGAAAAAAAAAGAATGTAAGCTTCACAAGGGCAGGGATTTTCATCTGTTTTGTTCACTATTTTATCCCCAGTGTCTGCAACAGTACACAGTACACAGTAGGTATTCATAAATATTTGTTAAATGAACAGTGAGCATTTTTCTCCTAGATACTTCTTAAGCTCCTAGGGGCACAGCTTACACCTTGTGTCCCTTTTCTGGGGCTGCCCCTCGCCATCTCTGATTTTCTGGCCAGTCCACACTATTTCTACCATCTGGACCCACGATAAGCTATTTCCTTTGGCTCCACTTGGCCTCCATCTAAAGAAACAGGGCTTTTCCTGTTGGAACACAGATACAGTCCCATTTTGGCTCACTGAGAGTCTAGCCCTAAAATATCCATTTTTCTCTCCACTGCCAGATTCTGACAGAGATTCTTTCTAAGACCTGGGCACTGTAATCTAGTGCATTTGAGGTTCTCTCTGCCAGTGCCTTTCCTGTCTGCCCATGGATTCACACCACCTCACCCGGATCCTATTGGCTCTGCACAGAATGAATCTAGCTCTCCTCTATATTACCCATTTCGGAACTACATAATTCAGCAGTTTATAAATTTATGAATTTAACATTTACTCTGCATCCCTCGCACGTGCTGGCCTCTTTGATACACCATGTTTCATTTAAAGGCCACCCCTACAAAGATGTCCTGCAAAGTCAGCATGAGCTTCCACTAAAAAAAGAAAAACAAAAAACTAGTCTTAGTGCAATAGTTACATTACAACTAAAAACCTTGGATACTGAGTCTCAGGGAAGAAAACAGGTGAATTCCCTAATTTCTCCAATCCCCCAAACCATTTCATAAACACTTTGAGTGAAGAGGACCCAAATTCTGCCATTGCTGGGGTAATGGTACTTGTAAATGTATTTATTCAATTAATTTGTCATAAAGTTGATCTCCTATTTTTAGCACTATCCCTTGAATTAAAATAACTTGGATTGGCGGGCTAGACACCCTATGTGAAAAGGACAAAAATAAAATGAACAGAGAAACTGATATTCTTCATAAACTTAGTTCTTTTCCTGATGTGGTATATAGTAATTCTGACACAATATAACCCATAACCATTGCACAACCTCAAACTCATGAAGCCTAAAATACAGGTCAACTTGTAATCTGAGGGTTTCATGACATGTTCATTTCAGTGGGTTTCAACAGGCCGTTCTTTCTTTGTAAATGCAGAGTGAGGAAAGCACCACATCAGCTTCAAGGAGCACTATAAATAATTAACTGCTAACACGTTGCAGTCAGACAGCAAATGCAGGCTGTCTATCACTGAACCACATCCCCGAGAGAAAGGAAGAGGCCAGAACCTTCATACCTTAAAGTCACAACAGAAGAACTACAGAAAATTACTTGGCTCCAGAAAAAAAGAAAAAAACATGTAAGTACACCAACACTGTTGTTTTAAAATGACCTCTATTTAATCAGGGAGACAGGTTAGCACAGTGGAGAGAGAATAAGCCCAGAGCCTGATTTCTGGGTTTCAGTCATGTCTCTACATTAAATTGCTCTGTGGTCTCAGATAATTTGTTTTAACTTTCTGTGCTTCCATCTTCCCACTTGTACAGTAAGGACATAATGACACCTGCTTCATAGGATACCGGAGAGAACTGAATAATTGTACAGGTAAAGCATTTAGAACAGGGCCTGATATACAGTAATAATCAATCAAGTTGTTATTAATACTATGATGTGACTGCAGCCTACTTTAATTCTAGTCCCTTCATCCCCCACCCATTGGGAGAGTAGGCTGTCAGCATCCTCAATTATTCAAGGCCACAGCCCCAAAAATAGGGGGAAAAAAAGAGCCTTGTAGGCACTGAGGGACTCAACTACTCTGAAATGTGAGCCTTGACCCCATAATCCTGACAAGAGCCATTTTCTGGTCCTCAATCCAGAGATACAGGTGGAAATTTGACTTTCTCACCAGTATTGGGTTCATTCATTCATTCCTTCCTTCAACAAAATTTTACGGAGCACCTCCCACGTGAAAGGCATTAAGGATACAACAGAGCAAAAGACAAAGGCCCAGCTCTTGGGAACCCTGCATTTTTACAAGAAGAGATATGTAATAGATGGATCCAAAAGCTGAGTAAATAATATATTTACTTTTAGTGGAAAAGAAAATACAAGCTAGAAAAGTGTGAATTTGCTAGTTTAATTGAACCATGCAAAATCGTATGAAGCATCTACCGGTACATACCTAGCATAAAGCCTCAAAGGATGCTAAACAGGAAAAAGAGTGAGGTTTTCTTTCGAATTCTTTCTTTTCTTTTCCGAAAGCATGTAACATGGCCCTTACCCTCCAGGAACGTCGGCTTTTTGGAGAGAAGACCAAATATTCACATACAAAAGAATTTAATCTGGTATCAATGACACTTCATCTCTATGTACAATGTGTCCTAACAAATACATGACGGAGGTAATAAATGCTTGTGGGGCATCAGGAAGTGATAGCAATATACTATTTATAAAGTGTTCAAACATTTCCACAGCACTTTCCCGTGTATTTTCTCAAGTGAGACCCCAGAATATTGTGAATTAAATTTGAGCGCTATCACCATTATCTGTTTTCAGATGAGGAAACTGAGGATCTGTGAAGCAGAAGGTTGTCCGAAGGAGAGAGAAAATACTTTGTGGCAGAGGTTACATATCTGAGGTGAGTCTTAAAGGATTAGAAGAAAGAAAAAAAATGTACGAAGTGCACCCAGCCTCAATGTATTCATCTATTAAATGCAAGTAACTTTAATGTACCATGCAAGACTGTTGTAAGGATTAGAAAAATCACATGCAAAAGTGACCAATAAAAAGCAACTATTGTTATTTTAGTAAGCAAACAACATAATTACTGAATTAATTAATGCATTATTTAGTTTGGAATAGCTCTCCATGCCTAAGAGTCTGGGGACAGAAACACTAGGACCTGGAAGACAGTTAAGAGAAATCAAATGCTAAAGACCACCTTTATACACAAAAAACCACCATCAGTTCTGCCTAGTGCTGGTGACCCTGTGCTTAGGAAAGAAGGAGAACACAGTCCGTGGGTCTCTGGCTTCCCTATTTGACATGGCTCCTGGCTCCCAGAGCCCAGAAATCAGCTACATTAGGATACACAGGTCTTTGAATTATGGCTTAGGAACTCAACGACAGATCTTAAAGAATTATTTCTACATAAAAAATTAATTCTAACTTCCAAATAACCCACTGGTAAAAGAACTCTTAGAGCCCACCACCCACAAGCCAGTAACTGTACATAGTGAGACATGAGATTAGAGAAAAGAAGAGAGGATTTAGAGCACCTTGGGCACAGAGTGTGAAGTGATTCAGCTGGAACCTCTTCAACAGTGATGAGCAGGGAGCCATTCAGGGTCTCGAGCAGAGGTGTCAAAATACTAAATTTAAGTATGGGAAATTTAATCGGAGAGGTTATGCAGGGCCGATTGTAAGAGGAAGAAAACAGGGTGGGAAACCAGTTAGGAGCTAACAGATTAGTTAAGGCCTGGGGCCCTGAGTGCCCAAGAATGGATTTTAGTAACACAAAAAGGAAGCGGATCAACAGGAATAGTTCAAAGAAAGAGCACAAAGACTTGGCAGCAGATTGAATATAGGGGATAAAAGTGAGGAAAGCATTAGGACTAAATTCTGACTTCTCAATCAAGTGACAATAGAACCCCAGAAACACTGACAGGACTGAGAAAATCAATATCATTCTGGGTGAGTTTAAAGTAAATGCAATATATCCAAGTAACTATGTCCCAAAGACTGTTGTGAGGGTGAGCTCGAATTGCTGATTATTATGAGGACAGAGGTAAAACAAATATTCAAATACAAGTTTCTGCTTAATAATAGCCTTAGTGTTGATTAATTACAATTGAAGACGCTAATGTATCTCTAAAAGGCTTAGCTCAAGGTTTAAAAGCCTCATTCAGATGTTATACTTTACATAAGTTAGATCAATGCAAAAGAAATAAAACCAGAATGCTTAGATGACAATGAGGGACTATCACCAAATCTGCTTTGGAAAACTTCATTTTTCCCCTATAGGAAAAGTAATGTATCTTTTAGAGTTCACATTTCGATTGTAAATAAGATCCAACACCATGCAAAAATTAATTTGCAAAGCTGCAAAAAGATGAGGAAAATCAAACGACTCTAAATTTTACAGTTAAAATTTAATTTATAACGACATTATTCAATGCAATGTTCTCATATGGGAAAATTCATGCTACTCAAACAACAGGGAATGGCTGCTTTACACTTTCTCCCACTGAAATCTAAGAATTCTTGATCTGTTTCTTGGTTTCACACCTATGCCTTCTGCAATAAGAAAGATAAATTTTCTTCAGAAAATTATCCATGTTCTTATGAGCAGCTTTAGAAGACAAAGCTGATGGTTAGGGGAACTGATTAGAACCCACCATCTTTATTAACTAGAAAGCTGGTCCTTTAAAGCTCCTTAGATAATTCTTCCCATGGTGAGCCTCTGCCTGTATGTCTACTTCCCAACGGACACAACCTAACATGACGTAGCACTCTTTAAAAGAAACCTGCCTCTTCTAATTATGATTAGTTCTGCACTATGCTGCTCTCTCAGATGACAGACATCTGCTTAAGGAACAACTGAAAACAAATCACTTTTCTTCCAGAGGTCAAGAGAGAAGTAACTACTAAGCAAATTTCAAAACACCTTAGTATACAACTTCATTTCCAAAAGCAGGAAATTTTGTTTAGAAGATACAGGGAGTAGCAGATGACAAACACATTAACCAAGCGTTTGATACCAGTTCAACACAAGGTTGATATGAGGGACGCCATACTGTAGAAAAGAAACCCCATAGTAACTTTGAATGACCTCTGACTGACTAACCCAGCTGGACATGCACCCGCCAGGAGATGGACCTGCTCCGTAGATCTTATGACCCCTGCTTGTGATGCACCTCCCAGCTGCAATAAGGCAATAACTTTCTTCTGTTGAGTTCCTCAGTAATGTGATGACACCCAGACAGAGCGTCTATGCTGACAGCGGTCATCAATGACAATTTAAAGATCTGGTGTGGCGACCCCCAGTCTGTAACACCAGAGGGTCAACATTCCCAATCCCCTCCTCTAGTACCCACTGGCCTGTATGACTGCTTCAAGATTCTGCACCCCTCCTTAAGATGGTTCTTTAGGATGCTGGTCCACCATCTTCTGATTTGCTAGCTTATCACTTAATAAAATGCCCTTTCTCTGCCCCCATCTTGCCTCTTGACGATTGGCTTTTGTCTTGTGGCAAGCAGATGGTGCCCTTTTGCATGGTAACAGGTTTTTATTTAAAATACTTTTGCTAAAGAACCTGGAGGCGAATGTCAATTTACTAAACCTCACCTAAGGGGCAAGTACTGAAAGCATGCATTGTCAAAAAATTTTTACAGACTAGAAATGCACCCTAGGATTTTCACTTGCTAGAGTGGATATTAAATCCGATAAGAATAACCAGCATCCTTGTTTAACCTTTCAAATTCCAAAAAAATACCCACCTACACACACTTGCTCAATTATACTATGCTTCAAACTCCATGTGTGTTTTACTATATAAATGAGGAAAACAAAGGGGGAAAAAACTATATTTATGGTCAAGACTCCACAAGGCCGGTCAGCATTGAGATGAAGAAAGCCATCACCAAATTCTTGACTAAAGATCCCTCCTCAGTGGATTTCCACTGTGTCTACTGCTAAGAGAGAGCATTCATAAGTCATCACTCAGGGTTTGTCATACACAATCACAACCCAATGCTTAGCCTACTCGGCCGGAGCATGACAGTAAAATGACTAAGACGACCAGAAAAGTCCCTCCTATACACCCTGCCAGGAAAAGCTCCATGACTTCACAGAGAGTCTGGGGCGATGAGCTGCCCCTCACTCCCTCTTCCAGATGGAAAAGTTATCAGAAAATGAAATCTTTCCTCCAGGCTGCCGCCTTTAGGAAAAGGCTCTTCTCCCCGCAATTTTATTAAATGATACGTTAGGATCCACAACATAAAAACAGTCCACCTGTAAACTTGGAAAAGGGATATATACAAATAGAAAGAAATAATTTTAAGTTCCAAAAGTTGTTAATTTTAAAGACTGAGTCCAACAGTGTTTTCAAGATGCTGATTTAGCTTTAAATCACTGAATATGCAAATAGATAAAGAAGAGGAAATAATTAAGATTTGATTTAACTCTTTTTAGTTCTTTAAACTAAATAAGGTTTTTAACTCAATTATTTAAACTTTTCTTTGTAGATGTGGATAAGTCACAAAAGAAAAAACTGAAGTCATTAATAATTACATATTGGAAAACAAATTAAAACAAAAATAAGATATAATTTGTTATCCATTAAAATGTCAACTTTGAAAAATAACAGTCCTCAGAAGTGACTGTGCGTGAGGCCGCAACCCACACGCCGCTGACAGGGCAGCTCTCTACACGGCTGGCTGGCACCTGGACATGCTCACACCCCCCTTGACTCAGTGATCCGTCTCTAGGGCTCTACCTAAGGAAAGGAGCAGAGAAACTGGCAAAGATTTATGAAAAAGATACTCATCACAACATTATTCATAATAGAAAGCAGTCTGAAAGCAAATAAATTTCCAACAATGAAGGAATAGTTCAATTATGGTGTATTTACATTGTAAAATACTATGGAGCCATTAAAAGCATATTTTTAACATTTGGCATGGGAACCTGTTCACCATGATAAAATGTTAAGTATAATCAAATAATGTTATATACACAATATAATTAAATTGTGTTTATAAACACATACAGAAAAAAAGATTTTTTTCAATAGTTATAGATAGCGGGATTACAAATAATTTTCTTTTCCTCTCTTTTTGTATTTTTTTAGATTTTCTACAAATAGCATATATAATCAGAAAAAATATATACTAAAGTATATACCTTTGATATGAAAGGATATTTCCAACTATCTATCGCAATAAACAGTCATCCCTGAGGGCACATTAGTTAGTTGCAAGGAAGAGAAATCCTCTCTGATAAACTAAAACAGAAAGGAGCTTCACTGAAAAGATGCAGGGTAGCTCATAAAATAAAACAAAGAGGAAAAATAATGAGTCAAAGCTGCTCTTGGTTACTAGTAGCCACCAGGATCTATCCACCCAGACATCTGCCCTCTCTCCATCGTGTTGCTCAGGACTGAGTCCTGGGAGAGAGAATCCTATGGGTCTACGCAGAAGAAGAAAAGGCATGCAGGCCAGCAATTCCACTCAGACTGAAGGAGGTAGGGGAAAAGAGAGTCCTCAAAAAGAAGGAAGTGAGTTGGTACCAGAAGAAAAGGAAATGAATACTGGACAAAAACAAAGGAAAAAGAAAAAACTCACTGAAAAAATGGCAGACTCTGAAATATGTAATGAGAGAAGAACATAGGACAGCATGTGTGGGAGGAACGACGGCCACATCTTTACTCATTTATCTCAGTAGCTGATGGTAGACTATGCTGAGTTGAGTCTCTTACTGGAATGATATCCATTGGCATAGATATCGATTTTTTTAAACACTGATCTATACTTTTTAAATGCTATTAAATTAAGAAGAGTAAAACTTAATTTCTAGAATCAATTTTAAATATCACGCCAGATTAGGAAAATGGAAAACAAAACTTCATATATTTGCAATAGCTTGTAAAATTCTAACCTATGTTTCAGTAAACACAGATGAAGTTCCATGGTCGATCCAAGTGTTAAAAAAAAAAGAAAAACTCTCTGCTTTTATATCAAACATTGCTGGTGGTTTGCTTGTCTATTAATAAATATTGATGGTTTCTGTGAGGGTAGTGGAATCAATTCATTTTAGAGTCATTTCTTTTGAAAGATATTAAACTTTTATTCCCTGTACCTCCTTGGGGAGTAAGATGGTTTTTTCTTTTGCATGGAACACATGCCAAAACATTATCTTCAGCTAAAGCTGCAGATAATTACCAATTGTTGGTAAATGGAATTCAGATATTTAAGAATTCTGCATTATTTTGTGGTGACTGGAGCACATTTGTGTGGGAAAGTCTTCCTTGCAAAACAAACCACAGAACATGCGCCCCTAGTTACTGACTGTCAAAAGCTGCTAGAAAAGACAACCAACTCTATTTAAACACAATTGTTTATTCCATAAAACACCAGAGGCCATAACTATAAGCACTAGTAATTGTGAGGTACTCTATACCCCACAGAACACACTTTTTTTAAGCCTTAACGCTCCTCTCTTCCAATGCCCACTGCCACGACAGTACGAACCCAAGTTCACGTCATATCACATCTAAACCATCACTTCTTAACAGGCCTTTCTGAGCCTCGTATTTTCCCCCAGACAGTCAATCCATCTATTCCCTCCCTGCAGCACTTTTTCAATGACAACACTTCCAATTAAGTAAATAACATAATTAAAGGGCCATGATGGGAGCAAACCACGGGGCAGGGCTGGGACCAAGCTGAGGTCGGGTGAGCAGGCCAGGCCTCTCACAGGCAGTGGCATTTAGCTGATTACGCTGGGACCTGAAGTGAGCAGGTGGGGGCAGAGGTGGGGATGGCATGGATTTGACTGGTGGCTCCTGGGGTCAGGGTGGAGAGCAGAGCGTGGATTTTTGAGTCGCTTTCTTTCTACTTGCTTAAATAGCCCCAAAGTTCCATACAAACTTTCTCCAATGCAAACATCCATTCTGCTACCCATAAAAATGCTTAGCGTACCCAGCATTGCCCATGCCATTCATTCTCTCCACCTACTCCAGATTCAGGGCCCAGGGACCACTCTCTTCTGGAAGAACACCCAGCCAGAAGGCAACATTCCTACCACTGAATTCCAGCGGCCTTCTGCGTATCATTCATGTCACCTGCACCTCACAATGCCTCGTCGTCTAATCATGAAGATTCATGTCTTCTCTTGCCAGACTAGAAACTCTTTGAGGACAATTACTGTTTCCCTTACATGTTACATCCTCCACAAAACAGTAAACGTTTAGTAAATATTTTTCAGATGAATGAATGGATGGGGTTAACTGCTCCAAAGAGAAAAGAAGCATGGAAAAGGACCAAACCCACAAGATGAATACATGCTGACTTTCTTTAGAATTAGCCAGCCATCCAAAAAGGACTGACTGAGTAAAGTGCCAGCTCTGTGTGCAAAACACAAGATAAGGCCTTTGCTATAGTCTAGAAAGAAAAGCAAGTCAACCGACATGAAAGAAATGGAGGACAACTGCCTTCCACGCTACAAGGTCTAAGCGCAGAAGTCAGTGAGCTCGCTGGGGGGGACGACCACAGGGACTACAGCCTTTAAGAGAAGCCTGCTGGAGAAATGGAACCGGGCGCTGAAAGACAGAAGAGGCCCTTGGAATATGGCATGAATTCTACGCCAAAGAAAGAGTCTTATTAAAAAGTGAGGAAAGATAGGAATGAGCTTTCACTGCCTTCGCCTGGTCCAAACCACGATCACGTGTCCTCCAAACAAATAACTGCCTCCTTCCTGCTTTCATCCTTGGCTTCTTGCCATCTATTCTCAACACAGCAACTAGAGTGATTCTGTTCAAATGTATAAGTCAGGTTATTTGTTGTCTACCCAAACTCTCCAGTGGCCCTCATTTCACTCAGAGTAAAAGCCAAAACATTTACAATGGTCTACGAGGACCCACATGATCTGATCCCCTGTCCTCTCTGATCTCATCTACCACTACAGCCATCCATGCTTATGCTGCCCTAGTCCCACAGCTGTTCCTAGAAGGCACCGGCCACACTACCACAGGGCCTTTGCATCTGCTGTTTCTTCTGCCTCAGCTCTTCTCTTCAATATCCACATGACTCACTCTGCTGCCTCTTCACATTTTTACCAAATGCTACCCTCTCACTGGGACCCTCCCTGACCACTGTATGTAAAATTTCAACTGCCCCAACCCTACCTACCCTTTTCCCTGCTTTATTTTTCCTCCATAGCACTCACATCCACACAGTATAGTGTATCAGTGTCACTCTAGTATCTCTCCCCACTAGAATGTACCCTTCATGCAGAGTTGGAATGACAGACAGACGTCCCCTCTAAGTTGACAACCATATTTAGATGGTTTTCTCGGCAGAGCACCCAGAACAATGTCCCCTTCAATTAAATGATCCATTATTATTTTTAACTTTACAAGTGATTTGCCTCTGCAGTAAGATTTCTAACGGAAGGAATTTCACTGGAACAGTGCAGCGGTTGTGGGCAGAAGTTGCAAACATATGGACTAAATTCCAAGGTCTGAGATTACCAGCCACTGCTGACCATGATTACAGAGGTTAAGAAAAGGCGCATGAAAGCAGAAAAAGGGCCAAGGGACGGAATCCACCAATAAGGAATGATCATGTTGATGTGGATTAAGGCTGCCCCAGCTAGAGAAGCCCAAGGTGACCTGGCCTACATGCCAAACTATACGACCCAGTCGACTTTTTTTTATGGTATGAATTAGGACCGCCCCAGGGAGAGAAGCCCAGGGCATCCTCACCTACGTGCCGATCTATATGGCCAGATTCGTATCTAAAGTTATATGACCGCACAATAACCAGACCCCATCTGCACTGAAATCATTTAATGACTTTTTACATCATCTTTTCTTTTCTCCAGTAAAAATAAGTCACGTACCCAGGCCTTATAAAATTAGCCCTAACCCTCAACTCAGGGCAGCAGCAGGAGCTCTGACTGCCTGTGGGTCCTGTCCCCACGCACCAGCTCTGCCTGCCCATGGGTCCTGTCCCCATGCCAGCGGGGGCAGCAGCAGCTGCTCTGCCTGCCCATGGGCCCTGTCCCCATGCCAGTGGGGGCAGCAGAAGTGGCGGCAGCAGAAGCTCTGACTGACCATGGGTCCTGTCCCCATGCTATTCCACACTATTCTCTAAATAAAAGAGCACTACTGCCAGATCTTGAGAGTCTAAGAAATCTTTCTTTCGACTCCTCGGCTCACCGATCCCGCATCAATGTCAGGGAGGGGAGTCACCCATCAGTCATGATCAGAGGGCCACCCCTGCCTGGCTGTCATTCAAACCATCCTTCTCCAGTGCCTCCAATGGGTGAGGCTCACTGGGTCCAACGTATAACAAACAGAACAGACTTCATTCTCAAGGAACTTATAGTCTTAAGTCTAGAAGAAGAATGAACTTAAAATAAGAACTAATAAATCACCCAATTCAAGAGATTCCCAGCGGTATGGAGAATCATCTGGAAGAACCAACAGTCAAACAAACATCAATATGCTGCATGTGGATAAGGAAACAGTTCTGTTCAGTATCATGATCCTGCTTATTGATACCAAGTTCAAGTTTAAATCAAGTATTACAATAAAAAAATGTTTTAATGGGGCCGGCCTGGTGGCGCAGTGGTTAAGTTCGCACGTTCCGCTTCAGCGGCCCAGGGTTTGCCGGTTTGGATTCCGGGTGTGGACATGGCACCGCTTGGCAAGCCATGCTGTGGCAGGTGTCCCACATATAAAGCAGAGGAAGATAGGCATGGATGTTAGCTCAGGACCAGTCTTCCTCAGCAAAAAGAGAAGGGTTGGCAGCAGATGTTAGCTCAGGGCTAATCTTCCTCAGAAAGTAAAAATAAATTTAAAAAAAGATCATTCTTAAAAAAAAAAAAGTGTTTTAAGCCTTTCCCAAAAGGAATACCTGCATTTTCATAGCACTATAGTTTTCAAGTATTTTTTGAGGAAGAAGAGATCCTTTTTATCTCGGTATTCATTATCCAGCTCCTCTCTACTAAGGAGCTGAAGAAGAAAGCAAAACATCATAAAACAACGAAGTGAAGACTTTTAAAATGAGTCCCCATTCAACCACATCCCACACTCACTGAGAGAGTTGATGCCTGCCAGTCACATCTCTGACTGTTAGTCACTCACTGAATTTCAGATGTTTCAACAATCAACTGAGTTCAAAGAGAAAGTGCATGAACTAGGAAGATTCAGGAATTCATAAAAGTCAATGAAAGATTTTGAAGACCTAGTTGAATCACATGCAAAACCACTGACTGATAAGGATCTGGCAATGTCAGAATAGCTGACAACTGCAGGAGAATAGATGAAGAGTAATCTGAATATCAGAGGATCAAAGAGAAGCCTTGTGGAAGTGATAGAGCCCTGAAGCAGTTTTTGCAATAGGACTTTCATGACTGTGGTAAGAAAGACAAATAGCATAGTGTGCTGCCATACAATCTCCCTGAAAAAAATTAGCTGCCTCGACCCTCTAGAAACGTCAACACTTCATTTGTTCTTCGGTCCTTCTAATAATCAGGCCTTATTTGTGACTGTAATCTGAATTTTGTTGTGTGTAAGCTAAAATAAACTGATTCCTCTAATTTGAACTTTTGTTTGTCAAGATCAAACCCTTTTTTCCCCTATTTACTATGAAATTTGGCTTCCCAATGTAAATGGATTCACTTTAAGAGGCCTGCTTTTCTGGTATCTCCTGTCTATCCTCTGCCCCCATCCTCACCCCCATGTTGTCTCCACAGCTCCTTCATGATGGAAATGTTAGCTATAGGTCTGATTTCCAGAGGAGGGCACCAAGCTGAGACCTACACTCAGGTCTTTTTGTGTGTGTGTCTGAGAAATATTGGCCCTAAGCTAACATCTGTTGCCAATCTTCCTCTTTTTGCTTGAGGAAAATTGTCCTTGAGCTAACATCTGTGCCAATCTGCCCCTAACTTATACATGGGGCACCACCCCAGCATGGCCCGATGAGCACCATGTATGTCCGCACCCAGGATCTGAACCCGTGACCCCTGGGCCGCTGAAGTGGAGCACACAAACCCAACCACCACACCAACGGGCCAGCCCCCCATGCTCAGGTCTTTAAAGTCAGCTTCTCTTCCCATATGCCACAGCTCCTTGTAGCTTCTATAAGCCCCAAGATCTGACTGGGTTACTAAGACCACATCATGTGGTACCTTGGCTTATCCATAAAATTGGGGGGGAAGGATGAAATGATCTATTTACAGGGTTTACAGTCAATGCCTTAACTGTGGGCACCAAGCAGGCTTCCACTGCCAAAGCAGGGCTCCAGAGCTACCCTACCTGCTTGCTTTCTCTCCGCCTCCTCGTTCCCACTTCTGGTCCACCTACTGTAAGCTTTGCAGACATAGAAAGTCATTATTTATTTATTTCTTGTATGCCATAGATTTACTATAAGTCAACTTTATAAGCTCCTAACATTGTTGAGGAGCAGCAATTTCCCTCTCTCGAGACAGTCTCCCTGGACTCTGACAAACTTTGTAATGTGCAGGCATAATAAAGAGGCCCGAAGGAGTGGCTTTGAGGACAGAAGCCCTTCCAGAGCAGGAGTCAGTAAAAATCACATCCTTCTTGCCCTTCTCCTCTCACCTGGCTATTTTTGAAAATGGTAATGAATACATCTTTAGAGAGTTCCTTGAGCAAGTACATGAAGGTTTGTACACAGAAATCCTGCAGTGAGCTGAGAAGTGAAGTTCTGCCTCCCATATCAATGCTGGGGTTGGTTTCCATGGCATTTGCGTACATGTTAAAAGGAAGACAGTGATGGCCTCTTAGCCTAAAGATACAGGGAAAAAGGAGGAAATTGGTGACGCTAAGTCTGGGAACCTTGCCTGCCTAAAGTACCAGCTTCCTCCCACCCAAATGCACTGATGCATAAACCAGTCCTGGGGGCACCCTAACGGCTCTCCAGCTAACTTCAGAACCACACGTGGTAATTCCTCACACAAAGCAGCTTGGTCGTCTCCACCTCTTTCCTTTCCCACTAGTTTCGCCAGATATCTAGTGCAGTAAAAGAAACATGGCAACTATTCATGGAAAGTGGAACAAATGAGAACATATGGATGAAGCAAGGTTTGAAATCTGGTGGAATGATTTCTATAGAATAGACAATTCTTTTTTTTTTTAAAGATTTTATTTTTTTCCTTTTTCTCCCCAAAGCCCCCTGGTACATAGTTGCATATTCTTTGTTGTGGGTCCTTCTAGTTGTGGCATGTGGGACGCCACCTCAGCGTGGTTTGATAAGCAGTGCCATGTCCGCGCCCAGGATTGGAACCAACGAAACACTGGGCCGCCTGCAGCGGAGCGCGCGAACTTAACCACTCAGCCACAGGGCCAGCCCCAGAATAGACAATTGTTACAAAATTGATAGAACTACTTTATTTAGATCACATATCAGATAAAGTTATATGACTATAAGTAAAATTGCCACTTTCTTTCCAAAGATGCTGAAAATTTTTCATTTGTTTCAATGAGTCAAATTATTTTCACTCATAAAATTTCGAGAAATTGGGTTTCTGCTCCCAAATTCAATATACAACAAGAAGCAGCATTTTAATTAATAGATTAAAATCTATTCAAAGAAAGAAATACATTCAATTTATAAATAAAATTAAATATTTGTTTTTGTTTAGAATAACACTATTCAATTTAGAAAGATACCATGGCCTTTAATAATAGTTTCAAACAAATTAAAATCTCATTTAGGTGCAGATCAATTATAACTGTTTATAATTGGGGGAAAATATCAAAACACCTGCACTTATCCATTACCTCATTAATCCAATTATGTTTTTTAAAAGAAGGATCACAGTGTAAACCAAAAACTCACTCTTCACCATACTCAGCCCTTCTCTCATGATGCATGAGTAACCGGGATAAAGAAGAGATTTGGAATCACAAGTACCAGCGTTTCTCCTGTCCTCCTCTGAGACGAGTGCTCCCCTGCTGCTTTCTGGAGGTCTGTGGACGCTGGTGGTCAGCCAGCCTTTGACCAAGAGACTGCGGCTCCAGCCTCACTCCAGGGAGCCAAAGACAAGGCCCACGCCTGGGCTCTTCTGGCACCTTCTCTTTTGGTTAGGAAAGTTGGGTTGCATTTCTGTCACAGACTTTAAGAATCCTAGATAACAAACTAGCTACCTCCCACCATTTCGTGTACAAAACCTAGACAATTGGTTAAGCAAGGAGGAAAAACTGAAAAATCCAAAGAATCTGAGTTGACCTAAGAAACATGGTGCTTAGCCCAAGAGAGGCAGTAGAAGAAAGATAGAAAAGACTAGGGTCAGGGGTGGACAGAGGGGAATAGAAGACGTTGGTCAAAGGGTACAAACTTCCAGTTACAAGATGAATAAGTCCTGGGGGGCTAATGTACACAGGGTGATTATAGTTAATAATATTGTACATATATTTGAAAGTTGCCAAGAGAGGAGATCTTAAATGTTCTCACCACAAAAGAAAAAAATGGTAATCATGTGATGTGATGGAGGTATTAGCTAACACTGTGGTGATGACATTTTGCAATACACAAGGGCATCAAACCAACACGTTGTACATCTTGAATTTATGCAATGTTATATGCCAATTATGTCTCAATAAAGCTAGGAAAAAAGAGAAAGACCAAAAGAAAAAGACTGTGGAGATTAGGTAAGGAGAGTACTTTTTCTGGGAGATTGGGGTTAGGAAGAAGGAAGATGGAAGAAGCAGCTATCAGGAATACGACAACCAGAGAATGTGTTCAACTACCATTTTCTAGACCCCAAGCCAAATCTACTGATCCTAATACATCCATGGGGCGGAGTCCAGACATCACATTTTTAACATGTTCCCCAGTTGATGTTGGTGAACGCTAAACTTTGAGGACTGTTGACATAAGAAATTAACAGTGAA
Organism: Equus asinus; assembly: GCF_041296235.1. Classification (NCBI taxonomy): domain Eukaryota; kingdom Metazoa; phylum Chordata; class Mammalia; order Perissodactyla; family Equidae; genus Equus; species Equus asinus. Next base: position 131,934,937 of record NC_091793.1, read on the forward strand.
TATCTCCATATACTCCCAAGTTAGACCCACTAACATAGATACTATCTTCCCAAGTATACCCGTTTATTAAACTAATTTTAAATGAACCAAAAGTCCCCTGAGAGACTTCAATCTTTCTAATATTTTTCAATTCTATTTTCCATAAAATTTAGAGTGACATAATTATTTAAACTTAATAAAAGTTAAATAACTCAGCATTTTATTTATCTCCATCCTTCTTCAAAACAAATTTGCATGGCATGTTGCAGTACGACATTCAACAAGCCGAAGAGAAGTCAGTGAGGAAAGTAAGAGGAAGAAAGACAAGGATAAAGTGCATACCCAGAACACACGCCATTCTGTGCCGCTCTCATTCTAGAAACACACCATTAACTTGTCTCTGAACTTTCTAGCATCCCAACCAAAGAGTTATAAGAGTCACAGGCCGGGTCCACATGTCCACAAGATGAACACAAGTGGTTTTCGGGTGATGATGATGCGGGGTCGGTGAGCCAAGGAGTCGAAAGAAAGATTTCTTAGACTCTCAAGATCTGGCAGTAATGCTCTTTTATTTAGAGAATAGTATGGAATAGCATGGGGACAGGGCCCATGGGCAGTCAGAGCTCCTGCTGCTGCCCCGAGTTGAGGGTTAGGGCTAATTTTATAAGGCATGGGTATGTGAATCATTTTTTTACAAGACAAAGGAAAGAACATGAAAAAAAGTTAAAATGGTATCAGTGCAGGTGGGGTCTGGTCGTTGGGTGAGCCCATGACTTTTAGACAAGAATCAAATAGGATTAAGTAAAGGTCAGAAGCCACCACCCTAAATCAGTTACATGAGATTGCCAGACAGCAACCAACTTAAGTTCTTGCCTTCCCCATTAAGAGTTTCTAGGGATAAGGTCATCTCTCTTCTTCTTCCTGCTACAGAGAGGGAGGCACCTTTTACAGATAGAGATTTACCTTACAAATGTAAATGTGTCCCAACAAGGGCAAGTTCTATTCCCCAGAGCCTCCCTCCCTGTCCCAGTTTATCAAAAGCAATCAGCCCCAAACAATCCCGATGCCAAAGAGACATATCTTGGGGTGGCCAATTTCAGGTCCCTACAAGGTCATCCCCCCTTCTTTCACAAATGCAAATATCTCTCAAAGAGCAAGCAAATTCCAATCTTCGGAGCTTGCTTCTCATCTGCAGTTTTTTAAAATTAACCAGCCTAAAAATCCTCATCAATGAGACCTGAGAGAATTTTCTCTTATTAGTCTTTCTGATGTAGGAAGTATTAATCTGCAATCTTATATCTACATCAAGCACAACAATGTTGTTGTATTACCATTTTGATGACATCTCATTGGCTTAACACAAATAGCACCAATTCAGGAACATTCATACATAGGTCTATAACGGTCTACAGTATACTGTCCACTATAAAAACTATCAGCCACGTGTGGTTGTTAAGCATCCAAAATGTGCCTCGTTCAAATTGAGATAGGCTGTAAGCATAAAATGCACACCAGATTTTAAAGCCTTAGTATTCACAATAAAAGTAAAATATCTCATTAAAAAGTTTTATATTGATTACAAATCGAAATGATGCTTCAGATATATTAGGTTAAATAAAATAAATTATTAAAATTAATCTCATGTGTTCTTTTTCAATATGGCTACTAAAAAAACTAACAGGAGTGCCTCATTATATTTCTAGGGGAACAGCACTGGTCTAGCCGCTACACTCCAGCTCAACTCAAGGGTAAAATTTAGACTTCAATCTTAGATCCTAAAGCAATGGCTGGACTTCATATTTTTTAAACAAATCCTTGTGAATAGAATTTCCCATATATGAGTTTCCTGCAAGAATTTGGCAACAGAGAGCCAGCCTTGATGGCCTAGAGGTTACAGTTCGGTGCACTCGGTTTTGGTAGCTCAGGGTTCAGTTCCCAGGCGCAGAACCACACCACTCCTCTGTCAGTAGCCATGCTGTGGCAGCGGCTCGCATAGAAGAACTAGAAGGACTTACAACTAGAATATGCAACTAAGCACTGGGGCTTTGGGGAGAAAAAAAAAAGAGAGGAAGATTGGCAACAGATGTGAGCTCAGGCTGACTCTTTCCCAGGAAAAAAAAAAAGAAAAAGAACTTGGCAACAGAAATTTCAAGATAATGTCCACTAATGGAAATCTGACCTTCAATATTTGACACAAGTGACTACGGGCAGAGCCACTGGGAGGGGTCTCATCCTTTTATGAACGTGAAGGCAGCTGACCAGTACGTATGCCTACACAAAAAGCCACTCCTCTTCTGCGTGGAGGTGGGTGAAGAGATCATTTCTGGGCAAGATCTTCCACAGAAAACAATCTGGGCCTTGTCTATGCATGGCCAAATGAGTTGATGAGGATTATTTTAGGCTGGTTACTTTTAAAACTGCAGATGAGAAGGGGGCCGGTTACTTTTAATAAAAGCGACTCTGAGGAGTGGAGTTTGCTTGCCCTTTGTTGGGAAACATTTACATTTGTAAGGGAAAGCTCCATCTGTAAAGATGCCTCCCTCTCTGTGCCAGGAAGAAGGGGGATGACCTTATCTCTAGAAACTCTTAATCAACGCCAAAGGCAAGAACTTAAGTTGTTTACTGTCTGGCAACCTCATGTAACTGACCTTCCCCCCCTCCCAACATCCTCCTTTGTCTTTAGCTGAAGATAATATTTAAGCGGTAACTTCTGCTATTTATTCAATCTAGTTTGATTCTTATCTAAAAGTTATAGGACCACCCAATAACCAGAACCCTACCGGCACTGATAGCATTTTAACAACTCGGTTTACATATTCTTTCCTTTGTCTTGTAAAGAGATAACTCACCTACCTATGCCTTAAATTTAGCATTACTCTCCACCGATGTTTGCAACAGCAGCAGTGGTGACAGCAGCAGCGGCTCTGACTGCCCATGGGTCCTGTCCCCATGCCGGCAGCAGCAGCTCTAACTGACCATGGGTCCTGTCCCCATGCTATTCCACACTATTCTCTAAATAAAAGAGCACTACTGCCAGACCTTGAGAGTCCAAGAAATCTTTCTTTCGACTCCTTGGCTCACCGACCCCGCATCAGAGTGACTGACCCCAAAGCTCTAAGGAAAAAACTTGGGCCCAATAACCACAGCCTGGTCTATTTTCAGAGCAGGGCTTATGAACTGGCCACTGTCCAACGAGATAATCCTATGATTTCAGCAAATCAATTCCAGGCCTGAGAATATAAAAACAACCATGGCTAAGCCCCATCCACAAGGACCAGTAAGAATCCATGATAAAAGGGTGGCCTCCAATAAAAACTAGCTTATTTTCCGGTAAATTTGCTTTTAATGGTCATTAGTTCTGTTCTAAGTAACATGGTTAGGGAACTCAGCAAGACCCTTATATGTATTCGCTCTCCCTCAGAAACCATGTAAGCAAATTAATCCACTCACACAAAAAGACTTCTACGATTGAAAGCACCTAATCACCGAGGGCTTGGGATCCCCTCCAAGAAACTAGTGATGACTCTTTGTTCTTTTACATCATAGAAGTTTAGGGTATCTGACCCAGAATCTAAATAAAAAATAAACTTCCCAAAGCACTTCAACGAGACAAGTTCAAACCCAGGTGGGGTATGGAATGGACCACAAGCTTTGGGAGGTGTTTACATCAAACTGAGATTTAAGAGGAAAAGAACATTCTAATCAGGACCTGCATGTATGATCACAAAAGAAACAGTGTGACAGTTTCATGAAGAATTCCTGATTATTAATGACATCTGTTGATTTTAATATCATCTGCTTCATTGTTCAGTGATAGCTTATGTTTAGTTACTTAAGCAGAGTTCTATTTTTATATAAATTATGTTACAGAAAGGTCATGTTTAAATCAGGAAGCTCAAGCCAGTGAGGGTGGGCTCCACAGTTCAGAGCACATTCAAAGCTCATCAGCGCCCCCTAATGACAGAACCCTGGATCTCTGCAGCTGCTGGGGTAGCGAAGAAATCACCTTGCAAGCCGAAACTTCAAAAACAAAATTGTGACATGCAGCTTCAAGAAAAGCTCCACAAAAAAGACTGCCTCACATTCGGAAAGCATGAAAACAAGGTAAAACTTGCCAACCTAAGTTTATCACAAAAACATAACAGTTGAGGGAATAAGGAAAGGAAACAGGCTTTTTTCCAATTATAAAAATAACACATGCCCACAATAAAATTTCAAAAATGAGAAAAGATAAAAAAGAAGATAAATATCATCCATAATGCCACCACCCAGAGATGCCAGCCCACTGCATGTTGGTCTATAAATACATGCCCGGTTACTTAGACGTATAGATAAGATGAGATCATAATACAGAGTACAAACTGTTTTATAACCTGCTTGTTTTCATGCAATATGAAATGTGGGTATTCATATTAACAAACAGCACTATATCATCCTTTTTAATAGGCATGTAACATTCCATTGCATGATGTACCATAATTTCGTTCAGTAATTCCCTCAAGACAGACATTTCGGTTATTACTATAAACCATGTTGTAAATCATCCTCATTCATTCACTATTGCACACTTCCCTGATTATTTACTTAGGGGAAATTCTTAGAAGTGGAATTGCTGGATCCTAAGTTGTTGAGTGGTGTTACCAGAATGCCTTTTAGAAAGAAGGTACAGTAAACAGTCCCCATATCTACAGTGCAGGAGAGATGGCTATTTCCCTCCCCACACCTTCACCAACACTCAATGTTATCAATCTTTGCAGGCAGTTTAGTGAATAAGAGAACAGGTTCTAGGACTAGAATTCTATAGCTGGGTTCCAATCCCGGCTCTGCCACGGCTTAGCTCTATGATCTTTGGAAAGCTATTCAACATTTCTGCAAAACAGAGATGGTATCATTACACCTATCTTAACGGGTTATTTTTAAGGATTAAATAAGTTACTACAACACCTGATACACAATAAGTACTCAATAAATATTTGCCCATATTATATGAGATAGTGCCCATCTGAACAGTAAAAACAAATCTCATTATTGTTTAACTTGCATTTATGTGATTCTTACTGGGATTAAAGATAGGTCCTTTTATTTAATTTTTATAAATTATTTCCATTTCCTTGGCCTATTGTTTTAGGTAGTCAATCATATTATCTACAAATAATGGTGATTTCTGTATCTTCCTGTTTCATTTCTCCGGGATAATTACATTGGTTAGAATTTCTAAAACAAAGTTGAATAATTGTAGTGGTCATAGATATCTTTCTTTCATTCATGACTTTATGGTAATAAAAGCATTTCTAAAGTATTCCAAAATTCAAAATTATAAAAAGTAGTGCTATGGAGAACTTTTTCTATACATTTTTCTTACAAAGTATCCTTTCAATACAAATTTGGCATTGTTTCTAAATTGTGGCCCTTAATTGCGGCATTCTTTTTGGGGAAAAAAGTCTTATGTGATATTTTAAATTAAAATAGTCTTTATTAACTAAATTTGCATTCACCTTTAATAAAGACCATAGTAATATACAACACTAGGAATAAAAAATTATTATATTTCTCAAATTAACTTGAGAAACAAAGAAAATTCAAAAGACAATGTAGTTTGACCAATGGCCCAAAATCAATTTTTTTCTTAAGGAAATAGGTCATATAAATGACAAAAAAGTTTTAGACCACCATTTGTAACCCAAAATTCTGAGCCGTTTAATTTTAAACAGCTGCATTTTGATCTAGTATTTTTGACTCCTGGTGTTTTCATCCTAAAGCAGCATATAAGTTTCAAAAGAAAGACTCTATTTTTCACAGTTCACACCCCCATACTCCCACACTCTTAGAAGGAGCCTGAATTATTTCTAGATATATAAGCCTTCAGTACAAAGTAAGCCCCTAATTGCAGATCCCTAGAATCAGGGATGCTACAGTCACAGAACATGTTAGATTCTTTTTTTTTTTTAAGTTAAAAAATAGAAAGAACAGTGTTCTAAAACTCCACACTAAATCTGGGGGCTCGGGGCTGGCCTGTGGCCAAATAGTTAAGTTTGTACTCTCCACTTCCACAGCCCCAGGGTTTCACCTGTTCAGATCCTGGGCGCAGACATGGTACCACTCGTCAGGCAATGCTGAGGTGGCATCCCACACAGCACAACCAGAAGGACCTACAACTAGAATATACAACTGGGTACTGGGGGGCTCTGGGGAGAATTTTAAAAAAAGAAAAAAACAGAAGATTGGCAACAGTTGTTAGCTCAGGTGCCAATCTTTAAAAAAAAAAAAAATCTGGAGGCTCTTTCCCAAGTCTTAACAAAATACAGGGGCCTGCTTGCTGATTGCCTGAGGGCTTAAACCTAGAGGTAAAATCATAAAGCAGAATAATAACATGTTTACTGAGAGCCTACAATGTGCCAGACCCTAAGCTATGAGCTTGTACTATATATATATATATATATACATTATTTCCTATCACCAACTGACCTTACCCCAACAGGAAAATATTGCCACCCCACTGGCTTCACACTGTCTTTGCCACAGTCTTCCAAAAGCACCCTACAAGTGGGTTGCAAATGGCTCTGTGGGAGTCATGACTGACCAGCTAGCCTCTGAAGAAAGGTGGGGAGGGCTCAGGGCCGCAGACACTGCAGACGGTCCCAGCTTGGGCTGGTGCAAGATTGATTCCTCAAGATCATGACAATCAGCACACGGTGATGGCAGACAAGGTAAAATTACATTTAAATATGACCAGGTGTCCTTCCTGTTTACCCTCCTGGGGGACTTTCCTTGAATAAGAGGGAGCAGGGCTAAGAAACTCTGGATTTATTTTTCTACAGAGTATAAAATAAGGGAAGTTTATCAGGCAAAATACACTAATTCAACAAACCTAGCCCACAGAGCAGTGAGAGCACTTTTCCGTAAAAGATGCTTCAAATTTAAGCATCCTAGTTTTCTTTATTCTTCCTTTTTTTCTGAGGAAGATTAGCCCTGAGCTAACATCTGCTGCCAATCCTCCTCTTTTGGCTGAGGCAGACTGGCCCTGAGCTAACATCCATGCCCATCTTCCTCTACTTTATATGTGGGACGCCTACCACAGCATGGCTTGCCAAGCAGTGCCATGTCCGCACCCAGGTTCCAAACTGGCGGACCCTGGGCCACCAAAGCAGAACGTGCACACTTAACCGCTGCACCACCAGGCCAGCCCCTTCTTTATTCTTTATTACACCAACACATCTACCACATGTATGGACTGTTCCTTTGGAAAAGCCAAAAGATTCCTAAATAATAAGTTTACTGTTCTTATGTATCTATTCCTGGTATTCATATTCCTGCACCAAGCTCCAGGCAAAGAAGAGGTATCCAAATTAAGGCTAAGAAATGGAAATTACCTGGAAAAGCACCAATAATGCCTAATAAATAGAGATGGTATGGAATCAAGAAATGAAATTCTAAATGTTAAGCTGCTGACACATTGGTAAGACACCAGATATGTCAGTCTCAACTCTGATTTCATAAAGCTTTGACCATGTCAAGGTCAAGTGTTTGCCACTGTTTCACTTTTACACAGGACTTTAGAAGTAAAGAGCCCTCAGAGACAACCTCGTCTAATTCTTCCACTTTGAATGATAACATCAACTGACTTTCTGAGTGCTCTATGATTTTTTCCCAAGGTCATATATCTTGCAATTAATGGGTCTGGAATTAGGACCCAGATTTCTCAACTATACGCCCACTACATGGTATTTTCACCTCTTAATTGTATTCCATGCAGGGTCATCTTATAGAGTTGTTCAATATATTAGCATATGAAATATCTTTTAAAAGACCTTTTTTATTAAATTACACTTTTTAAGAATGTGTGTTTCTTCAATATCTATCCACAGAATAATACTTTCTACAAACTGGGTTGGAGAGTCTAGAAATAATATAAATCAATTATCTCAACCTACTCTGTCCCATTCTGACTTCTACTAACTGTGACCTTACCTAAGTCACTAAACCCCACCAGTTCTCGATTTTCTTACCTATAAAAATGAGAGTGGGGCTATCTGATCTCTAAGACATCTCCCAGCTCTACAAATTTATGTCTGTGATTCATTTAGAAGTCAGAATAACCATGTCTCCCACTTCTGTTATCTTTTCCCTTACAACGAACTTAAAAAAAAAACCTACTACTACAAAACCTGAAAGGGCCAAATACAGAAGAAGCACTCAATACTTAAGAAACATGTGAAATGAGCCAAGGTGTTTATCAATGATGCATGTGGTATATGGTCCAAACAAAGAATCCAAAGGGATGGTACCTACATTCTTTAAAGCCGCCTTAGTCTAATATATGGAGCTATTTCCCTTTCCTATGCCCTCTACCAGTTCATTATATTATATAACTGAGTTACCCAATCTCTGACGGTGAAAGGTCTTATAATGCTGGGAGTACCTGGCTTTAACTGTTACTACCCCCTACTCCTCACCCCAGCTCCAATGGATGAAGATCTGTGACTCAGCATTGCTATGTACTAAAGCAAAGATACAAGGCTCCAAAAAGCTCCAGAGCAAAAACTATGCAACCAGATGATGAAGATGACAGGAATGTAAACACATTGACCTGATAAACATACGAGTACCTAACAAAGTACTAGGTGTTCCTTAAGCACTTATTTTATGCCCAGTACCACGTTAGGCATTGCAGAATATGTAGAAAAAGGAAAGATTTGGTTCATGTTCTCTAGAAGCTCACAGTCCAGTTCAGGAGACAGCATTAAAAAAACAACAAACAGCACAGAGCTACAAAAACTAAATGTTAAATTCTGCACATAAGCAATAGAGGAATTATTATTAATTGGCAATGATATGCAAAATAAATTGGCCCAAAGGAAAAAAAGAATTAGGTAGACCAGACTTTTTCATAGACTTTGGATTCTACCCAATCCATCATATTTTTTTTTTTCAGTGCAAATTCTATTCTATGATTCAAGATGACAAAAGACGTTTCTGGATCCATTAATAGTGCTTTCCAGATGGCAATTCCTGGTTATGCTTTAATTAGGTCTTAGCTTAGAATCTTAAAACTTAATATAATCACTTCTGACCAAAAACAAACCTATTTTATTAATAGGTCTTCTTCTAAGGCCATTTATTTACAAAGCAGATGGTTTTGAAATTTTTAGTAAATGATAAACTTACAAATCTCTGAAGCAACCCCTGACCACCACCACCAAAAAAAAAAAAAGACACTGAACAAAATGAAATGATCTTTCATTATATTTAACAATCCTGAGTATTACTGGACATAAATTATGTCAAAACAAATGCACGCTTTCATCTCAACAACATCAGAAATATATAATCTAAGGAGACCCAGTGGCGAGCAAAAGGAAAGACCAGAAAATACAATGTAAGAGAAAGCCTTAAGGAATGGCCCAAGCAGATGAAACAAATGGGTAAGAGAGCCAGCGGAGGGAACCCAGCTCCCGCCTGTTTGTTGTCCCCTGTTCCAGGGAGACTTCCAAACATGAGACAAATGTCCCTTACTCCCACCAGCAGTGAAAGAAATTGCAAATTCTCCCACTCCCTAATGGTCCTAAAGCCAGGGCTTCTGAGTCCCGGTAGAAGTTGAACTCGGAAGTTCTGTAGCCGCTCAGCAGCAATGAGTCATGGGATGTGTTACAACCCAATCCTGTCTTCCCTAGCGATCTCAGGTGGCAGCACCAACAGCCCTGCGGGTGTAGCAGGGGTGTCTCATCTTTGTCATGAGATTAGAATGAGAAAAAGCAGCAGTAATCATTGTAGCGGGCGTATCTTCTATCAGTTGTAGTTGTTAGCATGGGTTACCGAGTTTGAGATGAATTCTCTAAAAAACAAGAGAGACTCCTTAGTGTCCGCAATGTTTGGAAATACATTGATAGATCCAAGGTAGATTCGTCACACAAGTCAGGCTGTAGACAACAACCACCACCACCCAACCCTGCAAAAAGAAACAAAAAATAACTGCAAAGAGGGAATTTTAATAGAAATAAAAGTTAACAACTATGAGGCTGGGCTTCCTCAGAATACTAACATAGACTTTGCATTATGACTCTAACAGGAGTAACTGCAGACAGATAGCCGACATCATTGTTTTAAACTTGCTTACATAATATTCTATTTTATATTATAAAGTGGAACCATTTCCAGGATGATTTAACTGAATGACCTGATCTCTTTGTTCTTTGAATTCTGTCAGATGCAATGGTTCTTCGCCACAGCTCTCCTCATCCCAAGACGTTCCACACTTTACGCTGTGACAAGCAGGCGGCAGTGCCTGTGCAGTGACTCTCCTCCCTTGAGAACCCTTAGTGGCAACAGAACCAACTAGCGCCATGCATTATCTGAGCTTCATTTTGACCCAAGAAATAAAATCAAATTGTGCTGGAAGCTTCCTATAAAGGAACTGAGAGTGAGTACTATTTTAAGCTACTTTCCCACCCTACCTCCTCCATCTATGAGGAGCCAGGTCCTTTTATTTTACTTTTAAATCCATCTCTAAGCTTTTTTTTTTTTTTTTGAAAAGCTCTTTTACCAATCCTTCTGAAGGGGAACACATTAAAATTGCCACCCACTTTTGGGCCCCTCTCATCTCTATTGCTTCCAATTTCATTTTGGATCTTTCACCATGAACATCCAGAAAATGGCACCAAGACAGCATATGCTGCCACTTTATCACCAGCTCTTATTGCCTCATCTTCACTCTCATTTTTGGGCCTTTAAACACACCCCAAATTCCCATCTGAACAACTGCATACATTACACAGGAGGGGAAAAAAATTAGTGTAGATCCAGGGCCAAATAGTGCTGCTGGGAGTTAGAATAACAACCTAAGTATCATCAGTGTTGTGTTTTACTAACCGTGAAGGCGCCACCACAACTACAGCAGACCCTACTTCCTTTCAGGATAGCAAATGACGGGTTTTTGCTGACTGAGCTCAGATATTCAATCTTCTTTCCATTTTACAAAACTACCAAACAATCAAAGGGAAAAAGTCAAAGGGAAACTTGAAGTTTAATTTCCAGGATTTTACAAACAAGAGGCAAAAACTCAGCCTGTAATTGTATCTCATTGGCTATGCTCAAACCCATGAGAATTCAGGGAGGGCAAGAGGTTAGTGCCATGACTATTTTTTAGGTGCATGGTAGGAAAGAGGATGATACACCTCCAAATAGGATAAGATTACATGTCTGTAGAACATTTACTTAAAGGAGGGGATGGTAACGCCCGTATTTGCCAGTAATCCTAACACCCTCCTAGAGGGGTGGTTGTATATACTCCTCAGCGGAGGATGAACCACCCCAAGCACAGCATTAAGAGTGAACGCGTTTTATTTCTTACTAACAAATTACAGTATGTGGCAGTAATTTTCTTAAGCAGATGGATTAGAATATTTTGGGAAATGCTAAGGGGCTGATTTTCTATTGCATTTTAGAATCTCAAGTTATAAAATAAGATTTTTGGCTAATCTAGTCTTCTTCCAAATTCAGCAGTGTTTATTAAAAGCAACAGGCTTTAACTTTCTTCTCTAGATTATCTGTGAAGCAGTGGTTAGCTTTAATTAGAAATTCAAATTTGTATAATCAAAATACTGCTGGCTTCCATGTCTTTAGTCTTCCAAAATAAGAAGAATAGATTAAAAAACAACCATGCGTCCAGGACAATATGGGCCCAAACTATGCCGTGATTTTTAGGGTGCTCTTAAATTCACCATTTCTTCTACTACCTTTAAACCTAATTTTACTTTAGGGAATCTGCCTTATCTTTTACTTTGTCCATAGGAAGTATTAGTACACTTCCTCTACAAATACCTATACTTATATTAAGCTCAAATGAGCTCATGTTTCCTAAACGAGCCTGGCAAATCCTTGGCCATTCTGGTTGACCACTGATCCAAGAGGACACTAAATATAAATGAAGCTTCCCAGCTTCTTGTTTTATATTACTTTAGCTTTGTGCAATTCTACTGGATATACAAAAGAACTATTCCTCTTTCTTTGGCTGTTTCCTTAGATCAATCATCTGGCCAACATTTATTGAATGTCTGCTATGCTCATAGTCCTTCAAAGAACTGCTTTCATAGGCTGTGCAAACAAACAGCTAGAAATCTTTGCTCAGATCCAATCTCATAACCTCTTAATTGGCTCTCTAACATGGAAGGCTGTAAAAATATTTTTTAGGAACTAGAAAATTGGTCTAAAGGCTAAGAATTCTCTTTATCATACCCACATACCAGAAGAATTCAATCATCAAGAACAAATGAAACCCCCCGATCCCCTCTATGAGTTTGATAGTGAAAGAAACCATGTTATTCAAATCTATTAATATTTTGTTGCTCAGATTTGGATAACAAGCTGGGAGATGGGGCATCTCTTTAAGTGGCGTGCTGGAGTTGGCTCTCACTGGCTCAGGAGCCAACTGTGTGCATCTCTTCCCAACCTTCAAAGACCTCAAGTTGGCAGCTTGAGATAAGCCATGAGGAAAGTAGCTAGACCTCTGTGACTTTCCTCCAATTTCCTCCTCTCCAAAAAGCTATCCAAACCTATTCTGTTCCTGGGTTCAGATGGCAGGAATTTAGCTAGCAAAGGGTTATCTTTTACAGTAAGTAACCATCACTTCTAAGAAACTGTAAGAACTTGTAAGAACCGAAAATTATAAGATCTCCAGCTCTCAGGGAACTTCCAAAGCATTCAGAGGGACAAGACATAGGCAATGTAGGGAGGGACAGGTGCACAAAATACGACTGAAGTTGGCAGGAAAGATGGACAGCAGGTATCCAAATCATCTGAAACAGGAAGAGCTCAGAGAGGAAAGAGAAATGTGATTTGAAGCAGATATTAATTGATGGTTATGATTTGGGTCAGCTGGAAAGACTGGAAACAGTCATCCCCAGTGGGATTACTGAATGGGCACAGGAAGATAGGTAAAAGAATAAAGCGAGCCAGAAATGGACTCTGGACCAGTACAGGGATACCTGGAAAGCTAGATAGGCAGAGGGAGCTACTGAAGTTCTATGAAGAGAGGAATAAAGCAATATTTTTAGGAATATTGTTTCCAATTGTGCTCAACTCCTGATCTTGCACTTCTTTCTCATCTCTAATAACCCCCAACCCCTTAGTTTTCAGACTTGTTAGAGGAGAACTCACACTGCTACTGAGCATGCTGGCATGTCACCTGGTGACTCTGCCTCCTGCTGGAACATAACAAGTAACAGCTGAGGTCCCTTTGCCTCATAAAGCTTGTCCTAGGGCTTCCCCCAAAAAAATGGGTTAGGATAAATTTCAGCCTAGTCTTTATCTTCAGCAAGTTGTGAATTATTGGAATTTAAATGAAGATGATCCTCATCTTCAACACTTAGAAAAGCTATGCACGTGCATTCTTCAAGCCATTCACTTGGAACCCCAAATGTCTCTTCCCACAGAAAATCACTTCTTCCCTATCTTTGCACCTCATCAACACTTCCACCACTACTACTATTCTTACTGCTAACTTCTTAGTACTAATCTGTATAGACTCGGGAACCAAACTGTTTGAGATGGGACTAGTGGGACAAGAGGAAGGAAGAGGAGGAGTGGCTGCTATTTATTGAGAACTTTTGTTGGGCCTTTTTGCAGATCTCATTAAATCCTCTCAGTAATCCTATAAGACTTCGGGAAGACACTGAGGCTCAGTTTCAATACTTTTATTATTGCACTTTCTATTAACTTTGTTATAGCTTTGGTTCCACATCTGACTCTCTTCCTAGGCTCTATGAGCGCTAAGCGCAGGAAATGGCTGCTATGTGTGTGTATAACCGCAGTCGGCTCTAGGTCCATTAGGGTTGTTGCTGTTAGTGCCCTCGAGTGGATTCTGACCCCTAGCGACCCTGTGGACAGCAGAGTGGAACGCTGCCTGGTCTTTTTGAACCATCCTCTCACCTTCCAGCTCTCTAGCAGACAAAGCTCCGTTGCTATTCACAGGATTTTCATGGCCAATTTTTTCGGAAGTGGGTGGCCAGGTCCTTCTTCCTAGTCTGTCTTAGTCTGGAAGCACTGCTGAAACTGTCCAACATGGGTGACCCTGCTGGTATTTGAAATATCAGTGACATAGCTTTCAGCATCAGAGCAACACACAGCCACCGAAGAATGACAACCGACAGACTGCCATTGTGTGTCGTGTGGTTGCCTGACTGGGAAATGAACCCAGGCCTCGGGCGTTCAACCACTAGACCACCAAGGGCTGGCTACAAGGGCTACTCAGTAGAAAATTGTTCAATAGAAACAATGTCAGAAATAGTAATTAACTTACCAGGTTAAACTTGAAAGGTTAAAATAAAAGTGGGTCTTGGCAATACAACTTCTAACATAGAAACAAGAAAAGGGAAGGTCTTCTCCTCATTTCTGAGCAAGATCCTTGATGCTCCCTTGATCCCACCTCCTATTTCCTCTTCTTCTAAATAATTTTCATGCTTTCTAGACTTTTGCTTACAAGCCCCTCCAATCCAGGCCTAGCCTAGTCCCTAAGTGATCCATGTTACAAAACTACATTCTCTTCTCCTGCTAAAAAGCTTCCATTTCTTTATAAAATAGCAGATAGCAACAAAGTCTAATAATCATCACTACATATTTTACTCGTAACTCCTTCATTCCCCTAGTTGTTTCTTTAGAGAAGAGTTTTTCAATTAACAAATGAACTAAAATGAACCTCTCACGGGCATAGAGCCTCAAGTTGTCTGTTCTGTGCACAGTGATGTCAACACCCTCCCACGCCCACGCGCCAGTTACTTTGCAAGAAGACTGAGGGAGGCAGGTCAACCTTGACTGGGATTCCTTTTTGAAAGAAAAACTTCTCAAACTTGACTTGTTCAAATACAGCCTCTGAGTCAGTAGGATTGGGGTGTGGCCTGAGAATCTGTATTTCTAATGAACTATCAAGTGATGGGAAGCTGCCCGTCTGCAGACCACACTTTAAGTAGCACTGCTTTACACTAGTCTACTTTTACATGGCTTGTTGTTAATATCTCCACTCTACAGCCACAGATTTTCCCTACATATGAACGTGTAGGTCAAAATAACTCCAGGGTCAGCAAGATCTGTAACATTGGAAACTGGGCTGGAAGAGGAAGGAAACAACGGCAGGATGATACACACATATCAACACACACGTCTAAGCCTCAAGTGTTCACAAGGGAATTGCAGAAGCCTGCATTGTTGGTATTTTCCTACATTTATCCACCCCATCTTCCTCGACAGCCTTTAGGTTGCAAAATGTCTTTTAGCAAGTTAATCGCAGCTTGTTTACACTGTAATGTCACCTTAAAGGAGAAGCAACGAGGTTTTTAAAGGGGTGGGGTGTGATATGATTCCATATCAGGGCCGGACCTGAGAGGAAAAATGAAGAACTGTTCTATATTCTATTGAAGGTCATTGAATCACAGTGTGTGTGTGTGTGTGTGTGTGTGTGCGTGTGTGTGGCCAGTAAATAAAAAAATAGAAAGCTGGGCAAAATACCTGAATAAGCAATTTACAGAAAATATAATCTCAATAGCCAATAAACGTATTACGAAAAGATAAATTAAAGCCACAATGAGATATCATTTCACGTCCATCAAACTGGCAAAAATTAAATAGTCTGACCATACCAGGTGTAAGGATAAGAAGTCAGGGGAATTCATCTATGCACTGGTGGGGAATATTGTGTAAACACAAACAGATGCACACCCGACAATTCAGCACTTCTGGTCCTAGGTACATCCTAGGAAAAGCTTAACCAATGTTCACTTTAAAAATCTCGACCAGGATTATTCATAATAAAAAAAAGGGGGGGGGGGAGAGACAAACTAAATGTTACTTACAGAAGAATAGATAGATAAATGGTGGCATTTTCAAACTTTAGAATATTATACAGCTGTGGGAATGAATGAATTAGAGTTATCCATAATCAACATGTACAGAGGGGGGAAGCTGTGGACAAATACATACTACATATTGTATGCATGTTTTGCGTAAAATTTAAAACATGCAAGACAATAACTCATTGTTTGGGACCCAAACATAGGTCCATAATTGCATGGGAATAAGAAACAGCAAATTCAGGGGAGTGGATCCCTCTTCAGGAGAAAGGTACTATTTTATTTTTTAAGGTAGTAGATAAAAATATGGATGTTTGTTATATTACATGTTATATTTTTTTGTATGTCAAATACTTCATAATAAAATTTTAAGACCTCATCTTGGTGAACTGGTAACCACATTCCCTTAATAGAGAATTGATAGAAATTAATTGTGACCAGAAGTTGTATTCAAGTTAAATTCATTCGGAAGTTTACTAAAAAATACATCCTTCAAAAACATCAAACTGGGATTAGTGGTATAGCTCAAAAAGAACCATTTGGGTGCACTGAATTATCTTCTGCTTTCTAAATCAGTGGTCTCTAAAGCAAGGTGCACTGGGCTCAAAGAGAAAATATTAAAACTTTTTTCTCATAAAATCCTTTTGATCCTTAGGTTTTGTCCATTGTATAATATACATAACAGACCCAAGTGTAAATTATTTATCTTAATTTATGTAACATATAATTTATAATGTGTTCTTTCACAATGGTAAGTGTATATCATGTACAAATAAATTTTCATTGACCCGGGTGCAAGACCAAAAAAGTTTAGAAACCACTATTCAAGATGACAATTAATTGACTTTAAGAATCACCCATCCAATAACCTATACCCAAACCCTGGAGGTTAAAACAGGAATTTTAGAGGAGGACTGGATTTTTAAGAGAGAATTTATTAGTGATAACTTTCTTGAACCATATGATTAAAACTGCGGTCTGAGAACAGACTATGTCTGCCAACTTTGTACAGATCAAATTTTACAACAGGCTTCAAGACAAAGGTGGACATAAATGTCAACCAGTGCACACCAGGTCTGGATTTATTAGTGCTGAATGTTTTATTTAACACACAAGGGAAAAGGAAAGAAATCATTTGGAAAACCCACAGGGGAACAGGGCACAATCTAGGAAACTGAGTGCCACTCTTTAACACAAGAGCTCAATTAACATTCTCCAACTGCTGCCAGCTACTGATACTCATTTTGGAACAGGCAGGACCTATTTAGAAAATGGCACATCACCAGAAAATGTGGGTGAGGGTGTGGGATCTTGCCTAACAATGCAGCTAAAATTTTTCCAGAACCAACTTCAGGAGCCAGAAAAGACTATTTGTTGCACACACCCTTTAGGTCGGAGTGTGATTCTCCCACGAAATAAACTATATAAAATCCAGTAGTATCATCTTACTATAAATAACTATTCAAAGAAGCCACATGTTAAAATAAACTACTTGGCCTTTAAGCTAGTGATCTCAGTTACTGCCAACTGAATTCATAATAAAAAGGATATAGTTTCACTAAACGTATAATAAAGAATTTAAATATACCTTTGAGTGAAAATGAAATGATGTATCATTTACCAATTTAACAATGAGTAGACAATGTAAGAAAGAGCACATCAGCCAGCTCCCATAAAGGCCTGCAATAGAGGTGGGTAGATACTACAAATATCATTAAGCCATAAACTGAGGGAAATTAATATATTTGATATGGAAGTGTGCACTTTAATAATAATGTTCCCATACTAGGCAAAAGAAAGCCTTCTCAAAGAATCCCTCACAAACATTCATTTGGATGCTAGCTCAGAAAATCTTACTAAAGGTCATAGGCCTTCAGTAGTACCAATTTATACAGACCTCGATTTTGTGACTTGCAAGACAGCTACACATCTCTAGAAAAGGCACAAAGCTTAGAGAGAAAGCTATCCGTCATTTCACATCTGATAATGGAAAGATTTATCAAAGAATTCCCACCCTGTCTCCAGTGCTGACTATGTGTTTAGGATTTGACTCCTACAAGGTACATTGTAGGACATAATAGGATATCACAGGATAAATATGTTTCTGATGAAAGCATTTGCTGGGATTTCTAGTTTCTTCCCTCAAGTGCATGAGACTAAGCAAATTAATCACTCTAACATTAAGGCTTTCAAAGCAGAGGCCCATTTATTAGAATTATGTTCAATTCAGAAAACATGGTATGTATCATGCTCCCACCCCACTCTTTGGACCTAGGGAGAGGGGACTTATCATGGATGGGTCTTCACAGCTTACAGATTTCTCTGATGCCAACACTGGCTTGGTGCACGGTCCCACAGCTCTGCCTCCAAGAGAGCATCAATGACCAAAGTCTTTTCTCAATGGTTGGCTCTGAGAGGCTCAGAAGACCCCCAGGCAACACAGCCCCAACTCACCTATAATGCGAGGGGAGAGGACAGGGGAGATGAGGCAGAAGGGGGAAAAAAGTGGGTTCACATACTGAAAAATCTAGAGTAGATGTCTCATACGTCACGTCTTTAGACATAGCTGGATCCAGGAGATATATCAGAACTTGATCTCTTTTTCTCCATCTCTCACCTCTGCTTTTCTCTGTATGATCCTCATTTTCTAGCAGGGTCTTACCTTAATAGTGGCAAGATGTCTGCCAGCAGCTCCAGGCTGACATCTTCCCAGCTTTAAGTCCAGTGAAAAGAGAGCATCTCTTTGTAAAGA
The DNA here is from genome assembly GCF_041296235.1 of Equus asinus. Taxonomy (NCBI): domain Eukaryota; kingdom Metazoa; phylum Chordata; class Mammalia; order Perissodactyla; family Equidae; genus Equus; species Equus asinus. The sequence continues at coordinate 131,953,504 of NC_091793.1, forward strand.
GTCACGATAAAATTTCCGGAATGAAAACTTATTAGTTCTAATTGGCTTTGTGTGAGTTATCCTCGAACCAATCACTGTGGTCCGAGAGGTGCAAGGACTTCTCTGATTGGCCCAGCCCGGGTCATAGGCCCACCTCCGGCGTCCCGAGGAAGGGAGATTTCAAAAGGCAAGCCCAGGTGCTGCTACAGAAGAAGAGCATTTCAGCAAACCCACAGCTGGTCTGAGGACCATCCTTGTTCTGCCTTTGTCTTCAAACCCCCTCCCACATTTTCCCAACCTGGGACCCTTTAATCCCTCACCATGTCTCTCTAGCATAGACTTTCTCAACACATTCCCCGACCCAGAAAAAACCCATGTGGTGTAGTAACCCTGGAGTCAAGTGGCCCGGGTTCCAATTCTGGCTCTATCACTTTAGCAAGTTGCATAACTTCTCTGTGTCTCAGTTTCCCTATGAAAAAAAAGGCAGGTGACAATAGCACAACTATCATTAGTTTCGGGGGGCAAATAAATAAAATGATACATGCAAAATGCTTAAACCAGCAGCTGGCACAAAGTTATTTCTCAAAAATTGTTAGGTATCAATATTCAACGATTGGCTAACATTTCACTAACATTTCCTCATTTCTGCTTACATCTGAGATGTCTTATAAATGCAATTTATAAAAAGATATCATTTAAGGACACATATAAGATAAGCATGGGGCATATCTGGAGAGTGTTTCCTATGGTCACATTTCCTAATTTATATTCTCACCATCAATGTATGAATGGGCCTGTTTTGCTGCATCCTTACCAAATTGGGTATTATTTTTCAATCCTTCTCACAGAGCCATTATGAAAAAATTCAGTTAGCAACTATCAAGTAGAGGTTTTTAATCTACAAGATGCTAAATAGCTAAAAATCTAAAAATAAAATAATTAATTTACATTTTATCCAAAGCTCTCACTGGTTTCATATGGGTCCATTATCTAATTTGGTTACTGACAAACCCAGAAAAGAAGGAAGGAGGGCTTACAACTTGTATAGGAAAGTAGAATTCTGAACAGTAAAAGATTGAGTTTTTCCCCTGAAGGAAATGAAAAAGGTCCAGATAGAAATAATATCATATTCTCAACTCATTAAAAGTAAAAGCTAAGTGAAGATATGAAAAAGAGAAATTTGCCCATATTTAATGAGTGGAAGAAGGTTGTAATGAGTATTTTTCTAGCAGCCATCTAATAAGAATTCTGGTCTATTCAATTCATCAAATTGCTACCATTAAAAAAAAATCAAACTCAATCTAAATTTCCTTACTAAAGTTAAAAATTAATAGACCATTTATAGCAAATCTTGTATGCCTTTTAAGATAAAGACAGCATTTCTTCCTCTTTCTTGGCTTTCAAGTGCTTCTGGAGGAAAAATTCTAAATGGGATGCAGAATGCATTTAATCTCAAAATCCCTTCAAATGTCCCAGACGGTTTCATTCTCCATAGTGCCATAATCTAATACAAAGTCTGTGCTATTAATTGATTTTCCTTTAATTCTCTTCAAATCCTTGTTGCCAAAAAATCTGAATGAATCTTCATACTCCTTTAAAATGAAATCTGAATAAAACTGACAAGCAGAGACTAAGCTCTCACCGCCTGCCTGATAGTCTGAAAGGGAGCGAGGGCTGAGGCCACCCCTGTCCTGCAGGAGCTGAGCACCTCAGGGAGGACACAAGTCCCCTTCGCGAACAAGCCTCCGGTGAGATTCAGGCACCGGCTTGTGAGAAACAGAAGCAGCAGGAAATTAAAAAGGAGAAATCAGAGTGTCCCTGGTGACAGGAGGGCTCCAGGCAAAGGGGAGAGCTGACCGAGGCTCTAAGGAGCAGCAAGGATTAGCAGGCAGACCGGGGAGCAGAAAGCTCAGCTGCAATCCTGTGCAGCTCCCCACGGCTCTTGTAAAAATGGACACATGTCCACAGACAGGTCTCCTGGCGGCTGGCAAGCAGTGTCTTTACTTTTCCTGCTGTTCAGTAACCTAAAAAGCAGACTTTATCTCGCCTATAGCTCTGCCATCACTGTCGTTTGACTGTATGGTTCTGTAAAGTAAGTCTGAACACTCTGTTGTTCATACTCACTAACCAGAAGGGGGATAAAAGGTATGTCGAGGGGGAGTAATTATTGTTGTTACTATTACTATTGCTATTCATTTTAACTTTATTCTCAACAGTTGCTTTTTACCTAATCCCCATAAATATTTTCATAAAGAATAGTATCAGAAAAATACATGTCAGAAGTATCAGAGGAGATCCCAACTCATTCCAGAACAGCAACCCAGCCCTGCAACTGATAACAGGGCAGTGTGAGACACCAGAAAGATGCCTTCATCCCACTTGCTCAATTCTTGGGAAATCCTGTACTGATTTGTACCACCAAATAGAAACTCACTGTTAGCAACTATAAGAAAGGACAGCAGCCTGGCTATGGCAAAGACAACCGCTAAACAGTGAGTTATACAAGAGGGCCATCTTATAACAAATGATGATTATTGGATTTCATCTCAAGAGAAAGATGGGGTCAGGAAGCACCCATTAGAGCACCCACTGGAACCCCAATTAGTGACAAGGAACACAGCCAATGTCAGGGCCAAAGACAAGGGTACATAATTCAGCCTCAAATATTTGGGAATGGGCCATAATATAGTAGAACATAAACTCATTGCACTAGGATATTATTACTTAGGCACAAAGCCAGCCCCTCCTTGTCCTACATAATGGATGACAAAGCAACAGTGCAGAAAACTGACCACTGTCAGCACGTACAAGTTGGTGGTAGAAGAAGGAAGTGAACCCAGGCGGTTCCACATCACTTCCAGCTCCATCTCAGACATACATCTTCCCCGTCTCTCTCAAAGGGAAATTGGGAGTCAAATCCCAAAAGCACCTGCAGCCCTTGGCATAATATTCGTCACTCCATTACAGACATAAAAACCACAAGCAGTAGGAATTTATGCTTGCCAACAAGACTGCACGCGCCTTGACTGCCATCATCAGGAAGGCGTTCTGAATCTTCTGAACGGGAAGTGCAACTGACGTGGGTAGAACAGCTCTTCCTTATGCGGGACGCCTCGAGTACTGCAGCAATGTCCACTAAATCTCAGGAGCATATTCAAAATCCAAATTGCCTCAACACATTTCCCAGACTGCCTCTGGGAATCACTGGGTCTCTGAGCCACAGCTACTCACTCTGGTCCATTGCCTGAGTCTCCATCCAATGCTTAACCGAGCACAATACGCTGTGTTGACGCAGGACTCAATATTTCCAAGGACAAACTCTGGATCTCTCTCGTCTTCCTCCACTAGCTCCCTCTCCAGGCTTCCTTATTTCTATAAATAGAAACCTGCCTCAAGAGCTTTGAGTTATCTTCGACTCTTCCTCCCAGACCCACACTTTCTTTTCCATCTTGCCCCATCTTTCCATTCCCGGTACCATCCTCTCATCTGAAGGACTAAGACGGTCTTAACTGGTCCCCCTGCTTCAGTGCGACCTGAATCTCCTCCTGGTCTGTCTTAATTGCAGCTTTATTTGTATATTGCCAGCGCTGAGAAACATTTCAAGGACTTCCTACTGCTTACCCGGCATTTGAGACCTTTGCCAACACGCCCACAAAAGTTTTCCCCACCACACAAACTGTTACTCCCCTCAAAATATCTATTCTCCAATCTGTATTCCTCCCAACCTGGTTCCCATCTCAGCCACGTGCTTTCCCCATTTCTCCCCAATAAAAGAGATGGTTCTGCCTGAAATGTCTTCCTTTCCACATTTCTAACCAAACGCATCAGTTTCGGGTGTCCCACCCACAAAGCTTTTCCAACTTCCCCAACTTAAGATTCCTTTCTCCTTTCACCTCCCTGCACACACAGTACTGTGTACTTTAGTATCTTAATATACTTATTTTTGTATTCACTTAACTACAACAGAGGAAAAATGTGGTGTTTGGGTTGTTCTACATGTGATAAAAGCCTGATTTCTGTTTGGGGACACACTGCCCCCTCATTCTCAGTCCATTAGAGTTAGACGAGGCCTCGTCTGAGCCCCAGGGGCACCGCAGAGGGTCCAGCTCAGCAGTCAGCACATTCCATCCCTCAGCCACAGTGAGGGCTTCTGGGATGTGCACGTTACACAAGTGGAGACCACAGAACTCTCTCAGAATCTGGCCCCGCTTTCCTTCAGGGACCAGGAAAAGCACTGCCGAGGGAGGATGGAAAGCTGGATGGGCTGCCAGATATGGAGCTGAAGGGGAGAGACACTCTCTGAGGCCTGCATCGTGCCATGCAAAACCTAGTCCAGTCCCCAGAGCTTTCAGTTACAGAGTAAAAAAGATTCTGTTCTTGATTAAGCAAGTTCGAGGTCCCTCGCAACCACAGAGTCCTGCCCAAAACATCCTCTCTACTGTGTGTTGGCTACATAAGCAAAACGTCTGACTCTTACTCGTGTTTCCCCTCCATGCTTGGCTCAACGGGGTCACTGTACATAATACCTATGTACAAAGACATATGTGCAGGGTACTTATTAAGCACTTGTACTCAAGAAATGTTTTTGACACGAATTTGAGAATAAACACTTTATTTGGGAGGAAATAAAGGATTTAATTTTAGCCCTTTGCAGTCTCTCCAGTCATGACCCATCTCTTGCAGGCAGTAGACACTGAAAAGCTTTCAGTAGCAAGTTTCAGGAAGGTTTTGCATTCATAATTAAACTCTTCTGTAAAATCCCATCCCTGCTTTCAGGATTACTTAAGAACTAGTGGCATATGGTAGAGCAGGTGTTTGGCAGCAAATGTTTTTTAAAAGATCTTTTGAAGACCACAAACTTGTTTCTTATGTCTAAAATTAGGTAGACGATCACAATTTTAGCCTGGTTTCCCTGACCTTTTCAATTACATATTAATTCCATCCTATTTAGAAGCCACAGGCTTATTAGGTGCTGCCCAAAGAGGTGCACTTAGGCTGGTTCTGTTCAAGGCCTGAATAAGCTTCACAGCTGCTATTTGTGCCCAGAACACAAATGCTTTGGAAAAATAAGCACATAGGTACCCGGCCACACGGCGATGTTGTGGACACACTCACAGAGGAAATCAGTGGCAGACCACCTCCTGAGAGACCTCACAGGGTGTTGCTCCTTTCTGGGATTAATGACCCTCAGGGTCAAGTTTCAGCCCTCAAGCTTGAAAGCTCAGAAACCTACTTGTGGCATCCCGTCAAGCCGGATGCATCTTCAAAGGTGGACTTTCATAAAACAAGCATACAGACCAATATAGAAAATGAAAACATCAATTAGTTTAGTTTACAATAAAAGACAACTATCTTTTATGAGACATAAGGTATTAGAAAACTATTAAGCATTAGGTATGAGAAAATAAAGTTCACTTGATCCCTACATTCTCTCCCGGAGTTAAGATCATGGGAGGCAAATGATAATCACATGATTGTTTTGGTGAACACTGAAATGATAGAAAAAGGGATTTAGAGGCCCTTACAAAGTGTACTTCAGACAAAACAGCTAAGGAGATGTTATTCTTAAAAGAATCCAAGTAAACTGACCACACTCTCTCCCCCTGGAGAGAGCTAGCTGCAGAATGACCAAGATTCTCCTTTTTCTATATGCCTTGTGACTATGTTCTATTCAGGGCCAGCTACATAATTTGCAGGGCCCGATCAAAAATAAAAATATAGGGCTCCTGGTTCAAAAAGTGGGATAAAAGTGCCATTAAAGGTACTAAAATATAAAACTTTTCCTTTCTTCCGTCATCTCTCTCACTCAAACTATCATGGTATTTTTTATTTGCTATTTAATGCCATGCTGCCTTGAGTACAGAGATACTCACCAGGATAGTACAGACCCTCACAGGCACCTGAGGCCCTGTCCCATGGCTTGGCATAAATGTGCAGCCCACCAGCTAGGGGGTTCCCCCTACCACCAGCTGCTGGACCAAGAGTATCTGCGCCAGGGGCAGTAAAGTCAAGCCATTCCCCTTGCAATGGGGCATACTACCCAACCCACTGTGGACAGACCACCCCAGGGGATTGCAACCTCTGCTTTGGGACACACTCAGTACCTGGATCAGGAGTGGATGAGGGGCACTGAGTCACCTGTTGAAAGCATTATGGAGCTGCCAGCCCAGGGGGAATGACCACCACCATGCCTTGCACTGAGACACCAAGGGGTGTGCATGGTGGACCCAGGCCCTCCCTGCACCCAGACTTCCACTAGGGACAGAGAGGGTGATAGTGGTTGCTTAATGGTGAGAATGGGGGCAGGCTAGGCAGGAACAGGGTACCAGGAGGTGGGAGAGCATCATCTGTCCCAGGGAGGCAGGGCTCCACGCTCCTGGACATGCTCCATTGTCCCACTAGACTTCACTTACAGAAATACAAATTCAAAAATAAAATTATCAAGAATTTCAAGATAGCAACCACAGAGCACCGCACCCCAAGCACAGAGCCCTTCTGAGTGGAGCGCCCTGTGTGACGGCACTAGTTGTACACCCAAGAAGCTAGCCTTGCTTCTCCTGTTTTCTGTTTTCTTCTAAAGGTCACCGGGTAGCCACAGCTTCAACAAGCAAATACAGTCCAATTTTGCCTACAGCTACAATTTGATAGCTAACCTCAAGAGAATTAAGGTCCCCCTTTAATTGACCAATTATTTTTTAGACTGATATTTTAAAGGCTAAGCAACTTCCACAATGTGTATTGATTTCATAATAAAACTAAAAGAAGCATTCCTATTTTTGCTTCCAAGCCTTACCATAGCCCCCAAATATTGACAACTGGCCAAGCAGAGCAATAACCCTAGACCGAAACATGCCTCAAGAACACCTTTATCTCCATTAATTTATTTATTCAATGGATTTAATAAATCTCATGTGCCTAAATACCAGGCATTATGCTAAGCTCTATGTTACAAAAATCAATAATTATACAATTCCTTGAAGAGTGCACACTGAAGTGGAGAAGACAGACACAAAAGCAGACAATCTAATTTGATACATGCTATGGAATCACTTGCCATGGAAACACAAGGGAAGGACAGCCAACCCAGCCCGGTGGGTGGGGTGAAGGTTTCCAGGCCTTTTCCATTAAGTAGTGGGAACATTCTTCCCAAGAAAACTGACAGCACCTTGGAGCTACACGTTCCTTTTCCTACAAACTTTCAGAATCTATGTGAGAACGCACCAGCACCTCTGAAGTATGAAGTAGTCTTGCCAAAAAAAATTAAACCCAAATCTGTTCAAACCTCCAGATTCAACTACCAATTTACAAGAAATACAGTGGCCAGGGGAACATATTAATCTAACCACAAAGAATGCGTTCAGCAAAATCCAGACTGTGGGAAATTCTAAGAGGACAAATAACTTGATTTCTTCAAAATTTAAACTGCAAGAAAAAAATAGGTGGGGCACTCATTAGATTAAAGGAGACTTGAAAGACATACCCACCAATTGCAATGCGTGGGCCTCGTGTGGAAGTTTTTTAAATCCTTGCAGGTGGAAAAAACATTATGACATTGATGAGACCAAGATATTTCATGAAATTAAAAAATTGTTAATGTTTTAGATGTGGTAATGGCATTGTAGTTACAGTTAAAGAGGCAAGAAAGCATAATGGTTAAAAGTCCAAGTTTTGGGACCTATCTTGAATCCCAGTAAGAATCTGCCTAGTCTGAAACTTCCCATCCCTATAGCAATCCTGACCCTTTCCCCACTTCAGGGTGGAGACCAGCAGGGCTCTTGGTAAATTCTTAAGACCAGGGACTGCCTTACACCTTTGTGATTTCCCCAAGGCCACTTACTTGGTGCCCTGCACATGCAGGCACTACAAAACTTGCCAAATTTTTATAATGCTCAGGAGATGGGAACAAGGCTGGTTTATGTGTCAGGGTCCAGAAGAAATAGAGTACAAAGGCTGACTCAGGAAACCACTGTAGAGATTCCATTCTCAAAATCTGCTCCTATCCCAAAAGAAAAAAATTCTCATTACTCCTGACTTCTTAGGAATCGAGCTGGGCTGTCTGTCCTACTTCTGCTACTAATTAACTGTATAGGGATTCCAGGTAAATGATTTAAGCTCTCCAGACCACAGCTTCATCATCTGTAACGTGAGGATATTGGATTACAGAATCTCCGAAAACTCTTCCAGCTCTAAAGGTATGATTTTAAGTATGAGATAAAACTCCCAGATGCAGATGTCCATCCTGTGTCTAAAGCAAGTATACACGTAGTTACTGACAACATTTTCACAATAACCATTAACCAAAAATGCTTCATGACTACTAAATTGAATACTAAAATGACTACTAATAATACTAGAAATTCTAATAATAGTGTAAGACATATATTAGTTGCCTTAAATTGCACGTACAAGAATCACAGGGTATTAGTCTAACATCTTAGGAAATAATAGTAATGACGTTAATATTAATAATTTACTAGCACAGGGTCCAGCACATTTTCAAATGCTAAGTATGATCATTTATTCTGGCACTGTAGTTTGTACATGGTAGCCAGTTCAACATCTGATGAACTCATTCACTTAATTAGGAATTCTGCCATAGTTCAGGGTTTAGAGACTGTATCATGCTAAGGCAAGATGGCCTTGGTTGAACTGGAACACTCCTTTAGTCCTTTTTCTTTGTTCCTCTCTGTTCCCCGAAATTTAGGTATAACAGTGAGTTAACCACTTTTGTTGAAGTTTGACCCACCTTAAACCAGCATCTTGGAATGCAGCCAAAGCTATAAAAATATATCCAGAGACAGAAACGTTTCCAGGAAACTGAAAAAGATTGAAATCAATGTTTGTAAATAAAATCACAAAATCACAGCCTGCACAGAAACAGGGCTTCAGCTCAGCATCCTGCCAGCTGGAACCTGTTTGGGGCCTACATTTTTACCTGTCCTAGAAACTTCATTACAATGAATCTAATGGCCACAGTATATAACGGCAAGTGTTTGTTAGGAGCCCGAGCAAAACTCCACCCTAACTATTACGAGATAAAGGGTGGTCTCAAAAGAAAATCAACCTAAAAATGTCATCAGTCCTTCTCACTGGCTATAGAAACACTATACTGGAAATGAGAGAACAATTGCAACAGCATTCTAGCGATGGGATCAATCATAGTTCCCGTCTTTCGTAAAGTTCTTGGCATTATATTGCTGAAGGATATAGTGGAAAGGAAATCTGGATTCTGGGTTCAAGAGCCAGCTGTCCACTAAGAGGAGGTTCAAACTTACCCACGTCACTGCCCCGCTCTGCGTCTCGATTTCTTTATCACTGAAATGGGAAGACTGGACCCAATCCTAAGGTCCTTTTGGAATCCAACATCTATGAATCTATGACATTCCTTCATTGCCATTTCAACCCATTTCACCCTTCCTCTTTCACCTGCACACCAACTTCTATGATGTGGTTGAAATTTACATCTATCTATTATTCTGACCACTTCATTCCTTTCTTAAAGCCATCCCACAAAACACTCCAACATGTTTTCATGGTGGACTCCACACCACCCCTCTGTGTGGCCCCACCACTCTGCCACTCTCACTTCCCAAACATCCCAGTTTTATCCTATTTCAGGCAGGCAAATACAGTTCACTTCTTTCAACAACAGAACTCCTTCCTTCTCCAGGCATGTTTTATGAGTTGACCCACTACAAATAAAGTACATCGAGGTCAACAGTCAATATCCAATGTCTCAACAGAGGCAGGTCACTTCAGTTACCTCCTAGCTACCTGTTTTGTAAATTAAGTTTTACTGAAACACAGCTACTTGCGTTCATTTACATAGTGTTTATGGCTACTTCCTCACTACAACAGCAGAGCTGAGTAATTGCAACAGCGACGATATGGATAACAAAGCCTAAAATATTTACTATAGCCTTTTATAGAGGTCTGCCAATCCCTGCCCGAAATAACTGCATGGTAAGCCTAGCACTAATCTAATCTAAAGATCCGCTGGATGAAGGGTGTCCTGAAGGAAGGATGATAATTGACATTTATTGAGGACCTACTACGTGCTGAGCACCATGCTAACTCTTTACCCACTTTGTGCCTAAGCAGGCATACTTACTTAACAACACCAGAATGCAAACTCCTCCAGGCCAGAAAGTTAGTTAGTTCTCTTTATAACCTCAGCTCCTAAAAAAGTGCCTGGTATCAATCAATGCACACAACAGACACTCGATATATGTTTGTTGAACTGAATTACAGGTTCTCTTTTTAGGTCTCAAAACAATCTACAAGGAAACTGAAGTTTAGGTAAACGGCAGGACAAGCTATGAACCCAGGTTGGTCTTACTCTCTCCAATATTCCATAAGACTTGAAACTAGTCAGGAGTCTTCCTGGGGATTGAGTTATTGTCACATATAACATGACCTGATGACATGGAGCTGCTGTTGGCTTCCCAAATTCCTCTTCCACATTGCAATTCTATCCTCAGCTTTCCCATGTAATTACCACTCTCTGAGCACTTACTACCCACCAGGCACTGTTCCATGTGCTTGGTAGGTACTGACGCCCTTAATCTTCACAGCCCCATGAGTCGTAACACTGACTTTCCCATTTTATAGATGACAAAACTGAGGCCAAAAGGATTTAAGTAACTTGTCTAGGGCCACATAGCTACTAAGATGTGGAGCCAGGATTTAAATCCAAGATATCAGACTCAGAGCACCCACCCTTAATCACTACCCTACACCACCTCACTTCTAGCATAATAGTTTTCTACAATGTGGCTTAAGACCCACATCCTCCATAAAGACTTTAAAATGAGAACCAACATTTAATTCCTTTATCTCTCCTTTACCCACCATATCATTCATTTACACTAGACGTCAAGACCTTCATGTGCCTTTTTTATCTTCTTTTTTATGCCACATGCTCTTTTAAGGTACAGACCATTTCTAAGGAGTTATAAGCCCAAGTATTCAAATAATAATAAAGTTATTCCATCTAGCTCTACCGCAAACTTTAAGGTAGAAAACTTTTTTTGGTGGCTTTTATTAGTTCAGTCTTCAGGTACAATAAAGGACAACTGTGTGAACTAAGCATTTTTGTTGTTGTTAAGCATCCAGGTTATAGGGCAATATTTGGAGATGGGGAAGTGGGTAGAATTTCATGGGTTGGTAGATGTGCTTGCATAAATCATTTTAAAATATATTTATTTCAATAAAATAAATTAAAACCTCATTATTATACAAGTTCTTATGTTCTCTAGGTTAAATCTTATCTTAAAAATTTTGGAGCTATGGTGTTAGTTACAGCACCCAGCACTACCGTTAACGCAGTGATTATACACATGACTCCACTCATGGATTAAACCTAGGAACCATTTTTCTTATAAACATGTAATATTTTTAGAACTGGTAGAAAGACCACAGTATTGAAAACAGGGAAATGGAAGTTCCGGTTCCAGTTCTGTCAGTTACTAGGCATATGCACTTGAACATATCACAGTCTCAATGAGCATCAGTTTCCCCATCTTTCCAGGGAGTATTCACTCTGCCTTCATTCTAGGGTTGTAAATTTAATATTTACGAATGTCCTATAAATGTAATAATATGTTCACAAAATTGTAGCGTCTTACCCCAAAGCAGTATCTTCTATATATATTAGATCCCCAATAAGTAAGTTGAGGATATGATGAGAACACTTGAGATACTTGATTATCAGTTATGTCAGCTGATTAAAGAGGGAGGTTTTATTATTGTCTTTTAAGAAATAGCCAAAGCAGGGCTGGCCCAGTGGTGCAGGGGTTAAGTGTGCACATTCTTCAGCGGCCCGGGGTTCCCCAGTTCGGATCCCGGGTGCGGACATGGCTCGGCATTGCAAGCCATGCTGTGGTAGGCATTCCACATATAAAGTAGAGGAAGATGGGCAAGGATGTGAGCTCAGGGCCAGCCTTCCTCAGAAAAAAAGAGGAGGATTGGCAGATGTTAGCTCAGGGCTAATCTTCCTCAGAGGGGAAAAAAAAAAAGACATAGCCAGAGCAAAATGTGTCAGTAAATAAACAATTTATTTATTACATCAATGGCATAATTTCTTTGACTCACGCTATATGTTTTCACACTATTTTGACAGCAAGTATGCCTGCTATTACAGAGTATGAAAGATGATCTTGTGAGCACTGAGCTAATTTTGTTTGGTTTTTTTTTTTTTTAAAGATTCAATTTTTTTCCTTTTTCTCCCCAAAGCCCCCCAGTACATAGTTGTATATTCTTTGTTGTGGGTCCTTCTAGTTGTGGCATGTGGGACACTGCCTCAGCGTGGTTTGATGAGCAGTGCCATGTCCACGCCCAGGATTCGAACCAACGAAACACTGGACCGCCTGCAGCGGAGTGCGCGAACTTAACCACTCGGCCACGGGACCAGCCCCAATTTTGTTTGGTTTTTAAAATATTCAGTTGTAAGTACAGCACTACCTTGCATGTTCTTCATAAATCTCAACCCAGGTAAGTTTACAATGTGCTTTAGATTGGTTGCTTAACCTTCCAAGTTTAATGAACCTCATTTTTATCTTAACCTAAAAATACAGTGAGCATCTATAATGGTATAACACTTGTAAACTATTTCAGGCAACTTGGCTACTATATAGAGTCTTTAAGAAGCAATTTACGAAGTGACTCACTTTGGTGACCCAAAATTATTTGCACATTTGCCAAGTCCTGCATTCACTTCATCACACACATAGCAAGCACATGAAGGCACTTGGCAGAGTCAAGGGAGATCCGAAATTCCAATAGGACACCGTCCTTACCATCAGGGAGCCCACAAGCCAGTGTGTAACCGCGGGCCCTCCAGGACCAGTTCAACTGATCCCATCCTATCAACAGAGTGATTAAGAATTGTCTTTCAGAAAATTTGTAAAGTCACGTGGCCAGAACATGCGCAGAAGAAGAGGTCTTGACCTGAAATAATGGCTGAACCAAAGATTCTCCTCCCCGCGGACCCAAAGGATCGGGACACAACCAGAACTTAAGAGTCAGACTCTTATCAGAAGCGAGAGGTCTGTCATTCCGGAATATCCAGTGTTAAAATTCCTTCCCCACCTTACCACAAATGTTGAAAATCTTACCATAAAAGTTTAGAATCTCATCATAAATGTTTAGAAGCTTATCATATATGTATAGAACCTTACCATAAATGCTTGAAGCCCACCAGTCAAAACCTATTCCGCCAGTGTTTCCACATGCCAGCCTGTTCTCCCTCTTAAATTTGGCCCCAAATCCTGAAGTGGGGAGACACACCTGAAGGCACAAGCCCCCTGTCTCCCTGCAGATCAATCTCACAGAATAAAGTGGATTTCTTTCCCAAAGGCTGATGCCATAATTAACTGGTTTGTTTCTGCACATCGGGCAAGAGAACCCCAATTTTGTGCAGTAACAAGTCTATCAGCCACATGAGCACATGAGGTGAGTACCTAACGTGGAGATGCACCCTGGAGCAGAGGAGGAGAGCAGAGCGAGGCTCAGGGTTAACACCAGTTGGCAAGACATTTAGAACACACTGGAAACCTGAAGACACGCAAAGCACTCTTGCATCGCTCTCATTTTTCAGGAAATGAAGAGATATAACAAATTCATAAGCCAAGTCAGGAAAAGAAATCAATGTTTTCACATATTAATTAAAATGCCTGTCATTTCCTTTGTCTAGGTACCTATTTCACAGTTACATTAATGTGTGTTTAAAATTACCTAGCAGGCATGCCTTTAAGAATAAATTTAATTCTCACTACACTTCAGTTTAAAGACTCTAAGTGAAGCCAGTGAGCTTAGGGAAAACAGATTCTTACATAAAAGCAGGCTGGTAGGCAGAAAAAATTCAGGGAGAAAGAAAAAGTACAAACAAATCAGTGAAATGTATAATGAATTTGAACGGAGGAGAGGGTCTTTGAATCACAAAGCTCAGCAGCCTGAAGCTTCCGTAAGGGGCTTCCAGTGAGACATCATCTGTTTACCTGACAGTTTCCTAATTAGATCCTCACTTGCAAGGCTTATTTATACCCTTCTAGAACAAGCAAGGTGACTGCCTCACCATAGTGAAAAGTTTTATGGAGAAAATGTCGCGACCCAGTTAAAGTCATTCGGCAACAAATATGATTTTTAGAAGTCAGCAGGGGAATTCAAAAGACAATCATTAATTCAACAAATGTTGATAACATACGGTATTAGTTAGCTGGGGCTGCCATAACAAAGTACCACAGGCTGGGTGGCTAATCAACGGAAATTGATTTTCTCACAGTTCTGGAGGCTGGAAGTGTGGGATCAAAGTGTGAGCAGGGTTGGTCTCTTCCGAGGCCCCTCTCCTTGACTTGCAGACAGCAATGTTCTCCCTGTGTCCTCACATGGTCTTTCCTCTGTGTGTGTCTGTCCTAATCTCCCCTTCTTACGAGGACACCAGTCATATGGATTAGGGCCCACCAATAGCCTCATTTTAACTTAATTATCTCTTTAATGACCGTATCTCCAAATACAGTCCATTCTAAGATAATGGGAGTTAGCACTTCCACATATGAATTTTGAGGGGACACAGTTCAGCCCATAACACGTACCTACTCTGTGTTAGGCACTAGGATGGGGGTTAGGAATACAAACAAGACCTGAACACCATCATTGCTTCACCTATCGTGCTAGTACTTAATTTTTCATCATCTTTCATGTGTTAGTTACACATATGTAGTAATTGAAGGACAGAAAATTAATAGACCTCAAATCTAATGGACCGTGGACTAAACTGATAAATCATGCAACTATAATGAAAAAAAGAGTGGGAAACAGAAATGAAATGAGAATCACAGGGGAAGGAATGATCTAACTCCACTCTCTATGGCTATACCCCAGAGCTGACTGCACACAGCACGGGAGGTCTCCGTCCCAGTGGCAATGCCTGCAGGTTCTCAGTCCCCCGCCCAGCAGCTCACTTGCTTCAATAGCAACAATGCCATTGAATACACACAATTTAAGTCAATCCAAGCGCTACCTGAATGAAAGCTCCAGTAGGTTTTCCTCACTGTAAATCAAGCATGAGATTGTGTTACTTCCCTCTCCACAGGAAACACGCTTAACCACTTAGACCTGCGACTATCTCGTACAAGCGTACGTTTCCAGGATCCGAGGAGAGTCATGTCAGTAAACACCACACTACCAGACTGCCCAGCTCACAGAGATCATGCAAGGGAGCTGACTATCGCCTCTCAGACCTGCAGCTCCACAGGCTTGATTTTCTTTATTCTTTTTGTTCCTCCATTTTTGGCCATGGGTTGTATAAATTATAGGGTCACAAAGGAAAAAATAAATTATTTCATTATTTAATAAGCCAGGCCAGAACTTAAATTAACTCTACAAAAACAATGATTTAATGACTTTTAAAATATCAGTGACTATGGGGGCTGGCCCCGTGGCCGAGTGGTTAAGTTTGCGAGCTCTGCTGCAGGCGGCCCAGTGTTTCATTGGTTTGAATCCTGGGCGCGGACATGGCACTGCTCATCAAACCACGCTGAGGCAGCGTCCCACATGCCACAACTAGCATGTCCCACATGCCACAACTAGAAGGAGCCACAACAAAGAATATACAACTATGTACCGGGAGGCTTTGGGGAGAAAAAGGAAAAAAAAAATAAAATCTTAAAAAAAAAAAAATCAGTACCTATGGGAGTGAAGGAAAGGAAAATAGTATAACATTTCTGAAGGGCAATTTAGTAATATATGTCAAATTATTTGCCTTAAAAAAATTACTCGCTTTTTGACTTATAGTTCCATGACTAGGAATTTTCCCCAATGACGTGCATAAAAATTTGAATGCCCTTAATTCATCACATTTATAACATCAAAATCTAGAAACAACCTTAACATCCAAGGCACTTGGTTAAAGAAACTATGGCACATTCAAAAGACAGATGACTAAGTACTCACTAAAAATATTTATTGATTTAAGGAATGTTTAAACTAGAGTTAAGTTTAAAATTTTAAAAGTGTCCAAAACTGTACTACAACATGACCCCACTGTTTTTAATTACATGCATTTATTTCAGATGTGCGTTTACCTATGCCCTGATTTTAGAATATAACCACTGCCTGAGATGAAATCATACACAACAATAAATCTACTAAAATATACAAAAGTAACAGAAGCTTGATGTTACCACAAAAACGACTAAATCCTAGAGGTCAACTGGAACATTTTCGAACTCTCCACCTTGATTTGGAATTATCTTAAGGCCAGGATGATCTGAGCACCAAGGCAGACACAGACAGAGCTTCCCTTTGCTCCCTGCTCTCGTCAGCTCAGCAGGTCTCCAACTGTAATGTGCATAAAAAGTTCTGTCCCATGTAAAACACATAGAATCTTCTATATCCTCTTTTATGACTGATCCAACGGGTTTCTGGTGAGTGCTTTGACTTAGCCCCCAATGACTACTATATGTGTGTATATATACACACACAGCATATGTATATATATTTCTTTAAAATGTATATTTTATATACATACACATATAATGTGCATATATTCCTTAGAATATATTATATATAATACATATTTTTGCATAATATGTATTTTATATATGTGTGTACATACGTATCCTTTTAAAATGTATATTTTATATACCACACATACATATATATTATGTGTGTGTGTGTGTGTGTGTGTGTGTGTATATATATATATATATATATCTGCCTTAAAAAAGGACTGGCTAGATACACACCAGACCAGAGGTGGGATTCTAGGTTAACTTATTATCCTCTTGTGCTTTTCTACAACTAACAATTATCTTGCAATCAGAAGAAAATACTACCATTTTTAATAACATGGCAGACAAGACTTTTTTCTTTTCCTTTCCTAGACGCCTGAGCACGTTACAAGGGAAATCAGACTCATTTCTCTAGCATTTCCCAAGTTAATGATCCAGAACTGTTCCACCTGAAAGGTGGTGCTCAGACCGCAGCACATGTGGCATCTCCTTACTCTAAGAGGCCCGTCTCATCTTAGAATTGCTCGTCCGGACATTAAGCCACCCCAACCTGCTTTGGCTCTGGAGTCCCTGCACCTTGTGTTTTTCTGAGTCTGCTGCCTCTGCATCTGTTTCTGGGCAGCCAACCAGCCTCATCCTTTTCCAGCATGCTGTTTCCACGTGCTTTTCAGTGAGAAACGAGATAATTCAATCTGCCACAACTGTTCCCTGACTTAGAGGGACCAATTAATCGGGTCACACCCAATTAAGCATCACACCTGTGGCCCCCGTCCACGGGCTTCTATTTTAATGCGTGAACTCTGGGACACACACTTTGGCTTCTCAGAGGCTTTTTGTGCCCATGTTCTCTAACAGCTGACGTGTGCTGAGTGTGAACTGTGCCCAGCACTGCCCCAGTGCGCTGCAAGTATTAACCCCCAGGTCCCTCACAACAGCCCTAAGATGTACAGAAAAGAAGCCCCACTCTACAGCTAGTGGCAGTGGACCCAGGGGATAAACCCAGGCATTCTGCTTCTCACAGAGATGTTGTCAGATAATCGACCTCAGGGAAAGCGAGGTGCTTTTAAAGACAATAATTGGCCCAAATTCTCTTACCATCATGCAAACAACAATCTTGTACCTTCACTAGATCTCAATTTTCATATAGTCCTGGCAATGAAAAAGACCTTCAAAGCCACCGCAGTCAAAGCGTTTCTTTAATAAAGGATTATTTCCAACTTGTGCATTATAAAAATTATACCACTTCCTTCACGAAGGAAGAGAGCCAACGAGTTTATAATTTTGTGTTCCATTCCCAAACTCAAAGCCTTCTTAACATACGCATATATGTTGAACTGCAATCTAATGTAGTGGTTCAAAGCATGTGCTCTGAAGACTGGCAGCTTTGCTTTGAGTCCCAGTTCTGCAATTTATGAGCTGTGTGGCTCTAGGCAGAGCCTTCACCCTCTCTGAGCCTCGGCTTTTTCACTGGCTAAATTGTGGTTAACTGTACCCACACCATTGGGTCTTTATAAGGATTAAATGAAATAACGCATGCAAAGTACTTAAGCACAGTACCTACCACTCAGTAAATGCTAAACAGATGTTCATTACATTAATAAAGTCTTGTGCCAGTTCACTCAGCCAGATGCTCAGCTTCACAAAACAGGCCTGGTATGCAAATCAAGAATTCATTACAAAAAGCTCCTCAGTTACAAACCCCTTCATAATTACCTATTAGGAAGCAAAATGGCCAAATGGTACAAATTACTCGTCTGAAATCAATAAACACTTAACTAAAAGATTTTTCAAAAGCAAAGCTAATCTTAGCTTCCAAAGATAAATTTTTCTCTGAAACAAAAACGAGATAATAGGCCTGCTGTTCTTGACAATCTGGTTTGTTTTCCAAATAATATACGCCAACTTTCAGAAACCCTACCATTCTATTTTTTCAGCCTACAGTCTCCCCTCACCGTTCTCTGACGTTAGACTACACACAAGCGTTGAGGGCTGGGGACTCAGCCTCTCACCCGTAAAATGAGGTAACAGCATCTAACTCATAGGGTTTCTGTGGGATTAATGAGATGGTGAGTGTAAAGAGTGCCGTATAATGCTTGTAAAGAGTGTGCCAGTGTGCCACTTGATAGACGTCACTGTTATTAGTATCATTAATTATTCAGCTCTTTCCTGACAAACTGAACAGCGGAGACCGGCCGTTCACATCTAATAGTCTTATTCAGTTGGGCAAACTACAGATCCTGAGCTGGGTAGCAATAGTGAAGAATTAGGGATATTACTGTTAAGCAAGTTCTTTCCTAGTAACCAACCTGCACACATTCCAGATTAAAAGTCACCGAGATTTCTGCAGGAATGCCAATCACATTATAAATTTTGAAACGGCATTTGGAGCCTTTGCAATTCCCTAACAGCCACTTTCAGTCACTAATCCACAAATTTTGAAGTGGTGATTATTTTACATGTGTCAGGTTCTACGCCAGCTTCGGTGTTTGAGTCCAAAGAGGTAGCAGGCATTCCTTTCGTGTGTATGAAGCACAGGACGTGTGGGAGGCAGTGGTTCGCATCCTGATAGCACAGAAGAATCAGCTGGGGGCTGATTCCAAGCCCTCCTCAGACCAATTAACACTGAGTCTCTGGGAGGGGGCCTGGGCGTCTGTAGTGTTTTGTTTTGTCTTGTTTTGTCTTGAAGTCCCCAGGTGGTGCTAATACACAGTGAGGCCTGAGAACCACAGGTGTAAGGAGAAATAAGAGAAGGAGACAAGAAAATTCTGGAAAGAGAGATTGGGCTATTTTACCCCATTCTGTAGGTTGCCTTTCCACTCTGCTATTGTTTTCTTTACTGCACAGAAGTTTTTAAGTTTGGTGTAGTCCCACTTGTCTATCTTTGCTTTTATGGCCTATGCTTTTTGGTGTCATATTCAAGAAATCACTGCCATATCCAATGTCTTCAAGTTTTTCCTCCATGTTTTCTTTTAGGAGCTTTATAGAGTTAACTTTTGTATACAGTGTAAGGTGAGGATCCAACTTCATTCTTCTGCATATGGATATCGTGTTTTCCGTGCACCATTTGTTGAAAAGACTGTCCTTTCCCCATTGTGCAGCCATGGCACCCTTGTTGAACATCATTTAACCATACACTTAAGGATTTATTTCTGTCTAAGGTCCCCTTTCTTAACATACATAAGGCAAAACTGTGTTCTTTCTGTATATATTCTTTCGTGTTCTGCTTCTTCTTTCATTTAAAAATAAATAGATTCCTGAGAGTAACATCAACATCATGGCAGATTGAGTTATTCCCTTTGTCTCCCCTCTTTATAAAACATTCAATCGGACATCCATTGACCAACAAAGGATGCCCTACACAGCACGACAGGATGCATAAGAGATCCATGCATCTATACACCTGAAGTTAGGTGGACTGGACCCCCCGAGGCAGTGGAACTAGGGGAGCAGCCCCCTCCCCCAGCAGCGGCAATCCAAGGCACAGATCCTCACACTGGCATACACAGCCTGCAGGAGCAGACACAGCATAAGTGGCTTAGCCCCTGCTTCCCCTCCAGGGCAGGTGGCACACATGTGCCAAGAATTCAGGACATAGAGTGGAGCTGGTGACCCTGCCCTCTCCCCCACCCCTACCAGCGGCCTGGTCTTTCCAACAATGGGGACAGTATATATAACTTGGAATTCCCTGGCTAGGGCAGGGCACCTTGACCTGAGTTTTCAAAACACAAGGGCTCATGCCAGAGACCAGAAGCTGCATGAGCGAGCAGCAACAACAATGTCTCCCTGCTTAGCCCCTGCCCCCGCCCAGCGGTGGCAGGCAGAACCTAAGACCAGAGGCTTCAGGAACCACAGCAGAAACAGTGACACAGACCCCAGTGGTGGCACCCCCAACATTGGCTCTGCATAGAAGTCCCTGGATCCCCAGGCCCCCAGCAGCAACAGTGACACCCATGAACCCAGTGTCCCTAGGAGTGGTGCAGCCAATACACCCAGACAACCCAAGAGGAGTAGTGCAGGTTGTGCACAGGGCAGCAGCATCCAAGCCTGTGGGGAGCCCATGGAGAGCCAGTGGGGGAACAGGAGACCCAAGTGACCCCAGAAGTGCTCATAGCCTGATGACCCCAGTCGCAACACCTGAGCTTGCAGCAACATCATAATCAGCAAGGCACCAGCAACCTCAGAGGTACAAGCAGCACAAGGAGGGCACTGATGACACCTCTAGCAGAAGCAGTGGAAGGTGGAAAGGGCAGGCTCTCAAACACAACCAGAAGTGGCTCAGAACCAAAGTAACCAAAGCCTTACCCAAATAAGAAAGGTGATTACTACCACAAATGTGCTGGCAGAGGATTGACTCACCAGCTACCACAAAGAACTACAGTAACATGACAGAACAGAAAGAAAATGACAATTCTCCAGAAACCAAACTTGAAGCCACAAAAGATTGCAATCCGACTGACAGAGAATTCAAAAGAGCTGTCATGAAGAAACTCAATGAGTTATAAGAAAACTCAGAAAGACAGTTCGATGAGCTCACAAATAAAATTAATGAACAGAAGGAGTACCTCACCAAACAGATTGAAACTATTAAAAAAAAACAAACAATCAAATTTTGTAGATGAAGAACCCAATTAATGAGATAAAAAATAAAGTAGAAAGCATTAAAAATAGAGCAGACTATATGAAAGGAAGAATTAGTGAGCTTGAAGATAGAAATCTAGAAATGATTCGAGTGGAAGAGGAGAACTATGATTTCCAAAAAATGAAGAAATTCTATGAGAAATATCGGACTCAATTAAGAAAAGTAATATGAAGATAATAGGTATCCCAGAAAGAGAAGAGAGGGAGAAAGGAGTAAAAAGCTTATTCAAAGAAATAATAGCTTAGAACTTCCTAAACCTGGGGAAGGAACTGGACTTACAAGTACACAAAACTAATGGAACTCCTAATTATATCAACACAAAGAGACTTTCTCCAAGGCATACATTAAAACTGTAAAAAGTCAATGACAAAGAAAGAGTATTAAGGGCAGCCAAAGAATAGAAAATAACTTACAAAGGAACATCCATCAGACTTTCAGTGGATTTCTCAGAAGAAACTCTACAGGCTAGGAGAGAGTGGACTGATATATTCAAAATACTGAAAGACAAAAACCATCAGCCAAGATTACTCTATCTGGCAAAATTATACTTCAGATATGAAGGAGAAAAAAGCATTCTGACAAATATAAACTGAGACAGTTCATCACCACTAGACTTGCCTTACAAGAAATGTTGAAAGGAGCCCTCTTACCTGAAACAAAAAGGCAAAAGTTCACAAAGGTTTGAGCAAGAAGGTAAATAGACAGAAAAAATAATAAAACTGCAACTCTGTATCAGAATAGGTTAGTAAACAATGATAACATAAAGGATAAAGGGTGAGAAAGCATCAAAAATAACTATAACCACTTCAACTTGGTCACAAACACAACACAAAAAAGAATAACTTGTGACAACAAAAACACAGAAGGGGAAGAGGTAAGGATAAAACCTGCATAGGCTAATGGAGGTAGAGATATAGAAGAACTAGAAAACAGATAAAATGGCAGCATTGAGCCCTCATATGTCAATAATTACTCTAAACCTAAGTGCATTGAATTCACCAGTCAAAAGACAGAGTGGCTGGATGGATTAAAAAATAAGACCCAACAATATGCTGCCTCCAGGAAACATGTCTCAGCTCTAAAGACAAACATAGGCTCAAAGTTAAGGGATAGAAGATGGATATTCCAAGCAAATGGCAAGCAAAAGAAAGCAGATGTAGCTATACTTAGACAAAACAGACTTCAAGACAAAAAAGACAACAAGAGGCAAAGATAGACACCATATAATGATAAAGGGGACACTCCACCAAGAAGACATAACACTTATCAACATATATATGTCCCTAACACAGGAGCACCGAAGTATATAAAGCAAGTATTAAGAGATATAAAAGGAGAAATTGACAGCAACACAAAAATAGTGGGGGACTTTAACACCCCTCTTACATCAATGGATAGATAATCTAGACAGAAAATCAACAAGAAATAATGGCCTTAAATGAAACACTAGACCAGATGGGCATAATAGATATATATAGAAAGAACAATCCATCCAAAAACAGCAGAATACACATTCTTTTCATGTGCACATGGAACATTTTCAAAGACAGACCATATTTTGGGAAACAAAGGAAGCCTTGATAAATTTAAGAAGAGTGAAATCCTATCAAGCATCTTTTCCAACCACAATGGTATGAGACTAGAAATCAACTACAAGGAAAAAGACGGAAAAGTCACAAATATGTGGAGACTAAACAACATGCTACTGAAAAACTAATGGATCAACGAAGGAAGCAAAGGAGAAATCAAAAAATACCTGGAGACAATTGAAAATGAAAACACAACATACCAAAACTTATGAGATGCAGCAAAAGTGGTACTAAGAGGGAATTTTATAGCAATACAGGCCTACCTCAAGAAACAAGAAAGATAATATCAAATAAACAATCTAACACTATGTCTAAAAGAACTAGGAAAAGAAGAATAAACAAAACCCAAAGTCATTAACAGGAGGGAAATAATAAAAACCAGATCAGAAATGAACAAAATAGAGACTGAAAAAACAATAGAAAGGATCAATGAAACTAAGAGCTCATTCTTTGAAAAGACAAAAAAATTGACAAACCCTTAGCCAGACTCACTAAGAAAAAAAGAGAGAAGGCTCAAACAAATAAAATCAGAAATGAAAGAGGAGAAATTACAACAGATACTACAGAAACACAAAGGACTATAAGAGAATACAATGAAAAGCTATACACTAACAAACTGAATAACCTAAAAGAAATGGATGAATTCTTAGAATCATACAATCTCTCAAAACTGAATCAAGAAGAAATAGAGAATCTGAATAGACCAATCACAAGTAAAGAGATTGAAACAGTAATCAAAAACCTCCCAAAAAACAAAAGTCCAAGAGCAGATGGCTTGTCTGGTGAATTCTACCAAACATTCACAGAAGATTTAATACCTATCCTTCTCAAATTTTCCCCAAAATACTGAAGAGGACGGGACGCTTCCTAACTCATTTTACAAGGCCAAATTTACACTGATTCCAAAACCAGACACGGACAATAGAAAAAGGGAAAATTACAAGCCAATATCACTGATGAATATAGATACAAAAATCTTCAACAAAATATTAGCACATCAAATACAATAACACATTAAAAGGATCATACACCATGATCAAGTGGGATTTATTCCAGGGATGCAGGGATGGTTTAACATCCACAAATCAATCAATGTAATACACCACATTAACAAAATGAAGAATAAAAATATACAATTGATGACCACTTTTCCTTGTAATTATCCTTGTAATTACAATTCCTTTTTATCATTTTAAGGTTTTTGCCCTGATTATGAAAGCAATATATGCTCAATATAAATGAGAAAGGTAAAGAAAAAAGTGTAAATAACCAGTAACCCCACAGCGAAAGCTAACCACAGCTAACAGTTTAACGTATTTGTCCAGAATATTTTCTCTTCTGAAAATGAAAATCTTATTCCAGATTGTAATCTGACATTTACTGATATCCTACTATTTTCCAGTCACTACACTTTTGGTGCTAGGCCTGAAGATACAAAAAAAGCAGCATCTAGACCAGTACCTGGTACATAGAAGCTGCTCAAATACTTGCTGAATGAATGAATGAGTGAATGAATGAAAAGGTCTGTGACCTTAATGAATTTATGGTGAGTCCAGACACAGACGAAACAAGTAGAAACATCTCTACAGGACAGAACGATAAATGTTTCAACGGGGCTGTGGCCACAGTGACGGCAACGCTGAGGCACAGAATCACACAAAATGCTGGGTCACTTCCTCCAGAAGGATGGTTCCTATTCTCAGTCTTAAAGGAGGACCACAAGAAGACAGCCAGGTGAAGAAGCAAAGGAGGAGCAATCAGGAGGGGCAATGTGTTGCCAAAATGAAATCAACAAACAGGAACAAAAGAGGAAGAGAGCATGGCATGTTCAGGGAACTGCAGGGTTAACCTGCAACAGAAAGTAACAATGAGAGTGTGTGTCTGAGCCTCTGTGTGCATGAGCGTGTACGTGTGCATGCGTGTGCAAATGTGTTCTGAGGACGGGAGAAGTGTGTGGCAGACAGCAACACAGGAGGCTGATGAGGCATGAAGAAGTCAAGTCGCAGAGGGCTTTGAATGTATCCTCCGGAGTTTCAACTTCATCTTGAAACCTATGGGACTGATTAAAGAATTCAAGCATGGAAGTTCTGTATTCAAGGTGGCCAAGAGTCCTCTGGCTGTACTGCAGGTGGGTGACAAGACTGGAAGCTGTTACAGGTTCTATTAAAAGATTCTAAGTCAAAAGAAATTCAAGTCTGACTCAGCGAGCATGGAGCAGGAGGCAAGGAGACAGTTATCAGTTATTAAGTAGGAGGAGACAACAGGGCCTTGTGATGTGGTTACTGAGAGAAGGAAGAGTCTAGACAACTCTCAGTTTTCTAAAGGGCAGGATCACAAGAGAAAGAGCAATAGGAGATGAGAAAACGTACAAAAATGTTGAGTTCTGATGGGGGTACGTCGAGCGTGGGGTATCTGTGAAGCATCACAGTGGAGGTCTCCAGAAAGGTGTGGCTTAGAGAAACTGAGTTGGGAGCAGCGCACAGAGTTGAAACCAGGAAGAGAGAAGGATCAGGGCAAGGACAGAAGAGGAGAGAATATCAGCACGTTGTAACAAGGGGATGGAGGAAGACGCGGCTGGGAAAGAGACGGGAAGGGAGCTGGCCAGGGAGATAATAACAAGGAAAGTAAGGAGATGAGTTATCACCATAAAAGCTAAGGCTGTAAAAGCTACTTAATTTAAAAAACAAAAATGAGTTTTAAGAAGAAAAATGTGATCAAAAGTATGAGGCATAAAAATACTTAGAAAAATGAAGGCTAGTAAAATGAGGAGAAAGCAGAAACTCTTCAAAACACAGGGAGATAAATCCCTTAATCAATTCAGAACTAGCTATCTTTCATCACACCACACTATTCCTATCTCTTACCAATACCGAATACAGCATTTATAATTTCCCCACCTATATCACACAGAAATAGTGTCGGAAACACAGCAATTCTTGTGGATTTTGCAAAGGGTGTGGTGGTATTCTAGATGCAGATTCTGGCACCATGTTCCCTGTGATAGCTGACTTCTTTTTGGGGTAGAATGCAGGCCAGGCTTCAGTTCCTGCAGCCTTTTGTTATTTTCTAAAAGAAAGAGGGGATGGGGCCAGCCCCGTGGCCAAGTGGTTAAGTTCGTGCACTCTGCTTCGGCCGCCCAGGGTTTCGCCGGTTCAGATCCTGGGCGCGGACATGGCACCACTCGTCAGGCTGAGGCAGTGTCCCACATGCCACAACTAGAAGGACCCACAACTAAAATATACAACTATGTACTGGGGGTTTGGGGGAGAAAAAGCAGAAAGAAAGAAAACAAGAGGGGATGGGGAGGGAAGGAGGGAGGAAGGAAAGAGATGGAGAGACAGAAAGAGAGAGGAAGGAAGGAAGGGAAAGAAGGAGAGAGAAAGAAAGACAGAAAGAAACAGAGAAAGAGAGAAAAAGAGAGAAAGAAAAACTTTACAGAAGGGCCAAGAGCAATTCCTAAAGTGAGAAGGCGTTCTGGAAGCTCTACCATAGACCTCACGTGGGACCACACATCTCTGTAGGCAAACTAAATGGCCTTTCCTAGCTCTCCAGAGCCTCCCAGCTGAGCTTCCCGCATGTTTCCCAACTTCGCCGCTGGCCGGTGGGACAGAGAGTTCAACAGACCTTCTCATGATGTGAGAGCACAGGGAGGCCAGCCAAGCTCCGCACAGTCATGCACTGCAGATGCACTCCCCCTGGGTTCACAGAAAAACGATGATTGTGAAAAACCCTCAAGCCAGTGCACTCTGCCAGCATTACACACAAGTGTTCCCAACAGAAAACATAAACTCAGTGGCAACACTGAGCATCCTTTCAGGGCCCAGGGGTGGGTGGCAGCCTTCCCCTGGAAGGGACAGAAATGGGAAGAAGACATGTGGGATGCAGCACCCTTAATTATTACTGCATACTCTGCCCTATTTTTAGAGAGGCTTAATGAATGGAAGGATATTTTAACTTGGTAACAAAGACTGGGACCCAGCATCCAACGGAACTATTAAACAAGAATAGAAATGCTCAATGTCCACCCCTTTCCCACGTGATTCCAAATATAAGCTGAGAGAAATTGAAGCAGCTTCACCTCTATTCATTTCCTCATTGGAAAGCAGGGCTAATATGAAATCCGCAAACAGAGGGTTTAAATGAACTGCCATTATTGCCAAGGTGGTGCCATGAAAGATGGGTAATTATCACTACATCACCCATCTCTGGGTGAGGATGCTCAGGCTGGTCCGTGAAAGCCAACCAGTATATTCCTCGTAAAATTGAACCCTATCCAGACTCCGCTTACTAACGTTCCAAGATGCTGATGTTGAGACCTTAGCCCTGAAGCGGAGCCACACCCACTCTCCACAGAAAGAACTTAGGCTATTCAGTCACAGCGCCTGCAGGAGCGGTCTCCAGATAAGTGCCTTGAATTACATCCCACCCCAGGCAATGCCTTGTCAGAGAATCTGACCTTGACCCAGATGGTCTCCGAAGACGGGGGCCAAATATTGGATGAATTTAATCATCTCAAAACTGTAGTATTGACCAAAAATACATGGCTCTAAAATTTTGACATTGTTCTAAGATAAAATTTTCACATAAAAAACAGCAATTCTTGAGATCAATGCATTTACTAGGCAGTATTCCCAAGGGTACAGTATCAATGACATCTATCCAAAATGCACCAGCTTTAACAGAAGGCCTTAGGTCTATCAGGACCCTTTATTCTCCAATTAGCTGGCTGGGGAACGTGAACAAGCTTAGTTAGAAAATAAGGTATAGCCCTAGAACCACAAATTAACAAATGGGATAGTGTCAAAGCCCATGATCTTTCTGAAACCCTACTTACCATATTTCCTTTATAAAATGGGGAAGTGCCTGTGCACATTTCAGGACTGGCAAGTATTCAGTAAGACTCTCATTCCCATCGTGAGCAACAGGTCTACATGCATGTAAGTCAGTTTGCTCATGGTCTCCAAGGAGGCTCTTACGATCCCATTTCTCAAGGGCGTGTTATAAGGAACAGGACCAAATCCCTTCTTACATCCAAAACAGCAAAACACCCAATTCCTGTCTTACAATAAAAACCAGCAAGAGTTAAGGCAAGTCAGATGACAGTCCTGACAAGTATTTCTACCCACATGTAAATAGCTCCTTTAAAGGAGATCAAAAATAGGGAAAAGTCTCAAAGCATAGACACAAAACAGGGACTCTATTTCTTTGTTATATTTCTGAATTGACTGACTGAATGACAGTGAGCTTTATTCCCTTTACAATAAGCAGGAGAAATCATTAAAGTGATGTTATAGAAGAGTATTTAATAGTATGAGGAAACGTTCATTCCACCATATATTGTTAAAATAATAAAAAGCACATTTCAAAAAATACATACAATAAGTTCCTAATTTTTTCATGAAGAAGACACACACAGGGCCAGCCCCAGTGGCCTAGTGGTTAAGTTCAGCACACTCCACTTCAACAGCCCGGGTTCGGTTCTTGGTGCTGACCTACACCACTTGTCAGTGGCCATGCTGTGGTGGCAGCTCACGTACAAAACAAGGAAGACTGGCAACAGACATGAGGTCAGGGCAAATCTTCCTCAGCAAAAAAAAAAAAAGAATATACACACACACTACATAAAACACTCCTGTGTCTATATAAACCTAGGAGAAAAAGAAGAAAAATTAATTTCCCCAAAATGTTATCTCTAAATGGTTGGATTGCTAATGATTCATTTTCTTTTTCAGGATTTTCCTATTTTTCTACAATGACCCTGACTTTTAACGTCAAAATAGCATCTAACCTTATGTAGAATATTGTGGAAATTAAATGAGATGATACTTGGGTATAGCACAAAACTCAGTGCCTACACATAGTATTTGATAAACAGTTTAAAAATTCAGTGCGTAAAAGCACACACGTACAAACGTAAATTAAAAAGCAAAGACTAAAATATTACCTACACAGATTATATTGTATTAAAAATTGTATATTGGGGCCAGCCTGGTGGCATAGTGGTTAAGTTCACACACTCCGCTCCAGTGGCCTGGGGTTCACATGTTTGGGTCCCAGGTGTGGACCTACACACACTCATCAAGCCACACTACGGTAACGTCCCACATACAAAATAGAGGAAGATGGGACAGATGTTAGCTCAGGGCCAACCTTCCTCACAAAAAAATTGTATTTTCACTAAAATAAATTTAAGACATTTTGGAGCAACACAAATAGAGTTAGTATCTTTTATTCTTGCAATCTTAGTTAAGTTCCTTTTTTTTAAGGTGTACTTACACAGGCAGATGACTTCAAGAAAAAGGGAATTTACAGAGGGATTGAGTCCCTGGTATCGTTTTGCTGGTATTGTTAACCAGAAGACAGTATAATGTTGTCAGTTAGTAGGCTTTTAGAAGGGTATACTGAACACCCTTTTTTAAATGGTGCTTTGTTTTTATGCTTTGCTAGAAATGTTAAGAAGGTTTTTCAAGGTCTCAAAGTGAGAGATCTAACCACTCTATCATAAGAGAGCTATCATTTTCCATAACAAAGTACTGATTTTCTCCTAAGGTCCTCGAAGCTATTTATTCTCAAAGATGCTGTTATAATTCAAGGGTGTGTTGGAGGGACACTGCTAAATTCAATAGGGACTAATGAGTGACCATGAGAAAGATCAAAAGAACCTGCGTCATGGATCCACACAGTAATGCAAGTCCCATAGAGTCAACCTACTCAATCCAAATCCTTTCCTTCAAATCATCGGACTAAAAAATTCCAAGAAAACCAGCCCTGGAAGTGCTTAGGAGCACACCACAAAGCCTTGTGCAAATGCTTACTCCTCACGCACTCAAGATTGCCATTGCCATTTTAGCAGTCCAGGATGACCCGTCCCTTGGCCTCTAGCCCTGGGAAGCAGGTCTTGTTAACAAGGAAAGATCCCAAAGAATCAGAGAGATGGCATAGCAAAAAGTAAAGAATAGGAATGTGCCGTCCCCTACTTTCTTCTCTTCGTTGCATGATACTTTAACCCTTGTTATGATATGTGAAGCTCTCCTGCAGAGAAGACTACAAAGAGGAAAGAGCTAGGTAACCAAGAGAGATGAGATAACTGAGAATCAGGAGTGCCAAGGGCTCGAACAGGTTTCCACGGTTAGTGGCAGAAGCACATTTCAAAGCCACGGCTATCTGATTCCACAGAGGAGCTCTTCCCTTTGCACCACGCAGGGTGCTCTCCACTCTCCACTATCACCACAGCCAAGCAAGAGAAGATGTCAGCAGCCCTACTCTCCCACACTCAGCCCACTGAGGGAGATGCCCAAAAAGTGACAGAGGTGCCAAGGGCCTGGGACATTCCTTCACTCTCTGGGCTAGGCCCTCTTTGGAAAGGATTTTATTTAACTACTCCTGAAAAGCACTGAAAAAATCACAACCAAAACCAAATTTAATGAACAAACAACAAACAATTGAACCATGGTTGTTCAAAGGCTGGAGGATGGGTTGCCCCCTTTCCCCTCACTTCATCTTCTCTTCCTTTCCAGTTTCATCTTTCTCATGAAAATGGCCACACTCTTCCACCTCTTCCCTGACAATGACAGGAGATGTTCTTGCCCACAAAATAAATTCATTCACCAGTCTGCTTTCACTCAACCCAGAGAATGCCTTCAAAGCACTTTAAAAAGATTTATTCAACAAGAACCTTCATAAGCTGCTAGCAAGAGTGAAGATGGTGCAACCACTTTGAAAAACAGGCATTTTCTTAAAAAATTAAACATACATTTACCACACAACCCAGCAATCTCACACCCAAGTGTCTACCCAAGAGAAATGAAAACATATGTCCAAATAAAAAGGTGTACACAAATGTTCACAGCAGCATTATCCACAATAGCCAAAAAGCAGAAAATAACTCAAATGTCCACCAACTGGTGGATGGTTAAACAATGCATGGAATGTCCATACAATGGAATACTCTTCAGCAGTAAAAAAGGAATGAAGTACTGACACATGCTACAACATGAATGAACCTCAAAAACATTTGCTAAGTGAATAAAGCCAAAATCAAGACAACACATATCATACGATTCCATTTATATGAAATATTCAGAAAAAGCCAACGTGGAAAGACAGAAAGAAGATTAGTGGCTGCCTAGGCCCAGGAGTAAGAAAAAGGATTAATTGTAAAGGGGCATGAGGAATTTTATTGTGGTGATGAAAATGTTCTAAAAGTGGATTGTGATGATGTCCGTACAACTCTGTAAATTAACTAAAAACCACTGAATAAGTTAAAATGAGTGAATCTTGTGGCATGTAAATTATACCTCAACAAAGTCGTAAGAAAAGAAGTGTGCAGCACATAGACTATCTAAAAACAAGGTTTACTCCACTCCTACTGCATTCAAAGCCTGGCTAAGCACTGTGACAGCCCCTACGTCAATGAGCTTAAATACAATGGAATGTTAAAACTTAAAACAAAAAACAGATAAACCTTAGCCTTCTGACTGATTTGTTTATTAACCCAGAACTTTGTGTCTATAATGGAAGAAAACCAACCACCATCAATCAAAACTAATTTTCAAGATGTTATCAGATAATTGATGTAACTTAAAATAGTAATGTATCATTTGCAGATGGTCTCAACTCCAAACTCTTCAGCATTATAATTGTCTATATCCTGATATAATAATAAAACAAACAAATTTACCACAAGTATACAATTTGTTTCTAAGGTAAAGATAATAATTATAAGGAATAAATGCACTATAATTCCAAGATTAGCTCTTCTAAGATTTCACTTAAAGTGAATACAATACTAACAGGACTAAGAGAAATACAATTTCATGAAGATTTTTCAAATAGGTGGGTTAAATCTCTGAATCTTGGTGGAAATTTAAAACTTCAAGCCTAACATAAAATCCTGATTCTAAAATAGTATACACTACCATTTAATACTTAAATTAAAAACAGACAATCTATTAAGAAAAACTAACAGTCAAAAATGTTGCAAAGTAAATAGAGAAAAGCGATTGTTTATATTTGAGAGTAACACTCCTTAGTACAAAGCATGCAGATCATCACAGAATGTTCCAGAAACAACACGTACACTTTGGTCAGAAAGTCAGAGTCTCCCTCTGTTACCTGATCGGCATTATATAGGCTGGACCATTTTCCCAGGCTGTGAGTTCCCAGGACCCCAGGCCGCTAGACAGAATTATGACGACTTTCCCACCTCTCACTAAAAATCCCCAATTTACTACTCCCCAAAACCACTGGGGGAAATGTCCATTGCCATGTGGAACGGCCAAACCTGCAAGCAGCTGACAGAAGACGAAGTAGGAAAAAAGTTACTTTGTCTATAAGGTGTCCGTCAGGCCTGCTGAAGACCAAATTATCAAATGGAAATTATTAAACTCTCCAGCAAATTCATCCTCAAAGGCCAAAGGATTGGGGGTGAAGGAGGGTGGGGGGTGGATCTAGATGAAATATATTTTTCTTTCTGAGGTGCTAGTTCAAGGGTGCCACTGTTATTACCAAAGTGTTCTCTTTCCTCAAATTTAAAAGAAAACTTGGGGGGCAGGGGGGAATGCACTCCAAAGAGATTAACATCAGTAGCAGCAAGTAAGTGTTGCCACACCTTTTGCTGTCCTCGTCATCTTTAATCTTGTATTACATACCTTTGAAGCTGCCAGAGAAACTGCCCTTCTTTAACAAAAATTTCATCAACAAAATTCAATAGACTCATTTTATTGACAAAAACAACAAAGGCTTTTCAAGTCTGAGATGCTAGAGAGCAGAGATGTAACTTTAACAAAGATCTTGACTCGAAAATAAAAAGACAAAACCTGTGCTGTAAAGTGACAGGAGGGAACAGAATGGGGACGGCTGATTGAAGTAAGCACACTCAGATTTCAGAAAAATCTGCCTGAATGTTTCTAAAAAGATCAGAATTAGGTAAGATAACAAACAGAAATTCAGACATGTCTCTGCTACTAATGGAAATACATTTTTTTTTTTAAACCACTGAGCCTCTGGGTATCTGAATTCTCAATCTGATTATATTTCAAAGAGTAAATTAGGGATGTCAGTGTATTGGGTATTGTCCATCTCTTTTCTAAAAACATATGTTTCTTTTGTCTGTCAAATGGCTAATTGGCCATAATTTAAACTAGAGATGGAGGAACAGTATTTCTCAGGTACTTTCAATGTTTTTCAAAAAGAAAATTTGGGGCTAGCGGTCAGTGAGATTACAATCATATTTATACAATAGTTCAACAGTAACTCCAAAATTGGGGGGGGGGGCAGTAAGCCTACTTATTTACTATTCAGAATTGGCTTCCTTTGTAAGCATTTATAACTGTTCAGTGGTTTTGTGCCTGGCACTAGACTACAAAGACTAATCAGTCATAATCTGAGAGGAAACAGTCATGTAAGCAGACACATTACAACTCAACTGTAAGTATGAACTGAGCTGGAAAGATAGAGGAGGGCATGACTGACCCCCCCAGGGCTTCAGTGCTGTCTCATGGAAGCCACGGCTTTTGAGTTCAGTCTTGAAGGATGAGTAGGAATTCACCAGGTAGGGAGAGGCATTTCAAGAAAAAGGTATCCCAAATCTAAAGGAACGAACATCTGAGAACAGGACTTCTTCAGGAAAATGGCCTGTGTTGCCAAGAGGGTGGCGGTGGGAAGCTGAGGCTGGACAGAGAGTTGGAATCCATATCACAAAGTATGGCATGCTGACAAGTTGCCAGTGGGGGGCCACTGAAAAGAAATTTTCAGCCAGAAAGTGAGATGATCAGATTTCCGTGTCAGAAATTGCATTCTAGTAGCAATGTGGAGGATGGTATTGAGAGGAGAAAACTTGAAGGCAATTGCAATGACCCCAAATGGCAGGGAGGATGGTACAGATTCAAGAGAGATTTAAGAGGTAGAATTTCCAGAACTCAATATTCAGTTAGATGGGGGAGGGGAGAAGGGTAGTTACAGAAGGAACAAGTTTAGGAAGATTCCCAGATTTCCTGGGCCAACTGGATAGATAGTGCTGCCATTTACAAAAACAAAGCACAAGAGGGAAGTGCATGCCAATTGAGGAGTGGGTAGTTGAGTCCTAGAGCCTCTGGGACACTCAAGATAGTCCAGGACACAAGCAAATATATGAAATCCAAAAGTTCAAGACTACTACAACGTCCTGGTACATTTTTTATATGTAAAACTCTAGATTACAGTTAACGTGATTCACGTTTATTCATTCAATAGATTTTATGCATGCCTCTCAGATCCAAGGCACTCCATTGAGGATTCCATAGGTGGAATTCTGTACATGGTGGAAAGAGCTCTAGGCTCAGAGTTAAGACTCTCTGATTACAAATGCTAGCTTTGCATCTGCTCTTCAGTCTCCAACATCACTTGCCCACTCTGATCCTCTGTAAGATGCGTAAGATTTCTTCCTCCCAGTACTGCCAGGAGGGTTAAGCAAGACAACGGCATGGAAAGGCATAGCACGATACCAGGCACATTGGAGGTGACCAATACAGGTTGGTAGGATGTAACACATATCACTCTTTATACTCAGAAAGCTTGTGAGCCGCTGGCGAAGATGAGATACGTAACATAAAAATACTATAATATAATGTAAAAGATGGTGGATGCCTCTAAAGAGGTATAAAGAGTGACAGATGGTCAAAGGAGGGAGAGACCACCTATCGAAAAGATTCAGGGCAGAACTTTCACACAAACTGGGTTTGCAGAATGGGCAGGATTTAGACACGCAGAGACAGAGGAAAAAAGCATTCCAGGTGGTGGAGAAAGGCCGGAGAGCACGAGCACAGGCTGCCAGTCAGAGAACCTGGCTTCATTTTCAGGCTTTCACACTTACTAGCTGTGTGGCTTTGGACAAAATAATGAACCCAAATGAGGAGTCACCGTTAGGATTTTATGAGATAGAATATATAAGATTCTTAACACAGGGCACATGGCAGCTGGCATCATATTTAGCAGAAATACGGAGGCAGGAAATCAAGGGAAGGTCAATTTGGCTACAGAGTACAGTTCACAATGTTGAGAAGTCTGCATAAAGTGGAAAACAGACGATAGGGGTTAAAAAAAGAAAGAAGATTTTGGATTTTATTCTGCAGGCAAGAAATGCCACTGAAGGTTTCAGAGCAGGAAGAAAGGAATGCATTTCCTTTATCTTTCCAGCTACCAGACTTTATATTTACAATATAAGGAACTTTAATTACAAAATGAGCTGCTTTCCCCCCATGCTTGACTGAACACAAGTTTTCAATAACAATATATAGAGGTTGAAAGGACTAATTTTAGACCTATTAAAAACTAGCTGAAATTCCTATAGCACATGCTTGCACGTATTTTTTTAACTTTGTGTGTGAATGTGTGTGTGTGTGTTGTGTGTGTGTGTGTCCTGAATCACTAAGAAAATATAAAACCCTTGGACCATGGTGGCCTCAGAGACTAGTACAGTATTTGAAACATAAGACTCAGAGAATATGTATTGATGCTTTCAACTATTTTTCTTTTTATTGATCACAACTGCAATATACTGGTGCTGATATGAGAAACACTGATTAACTCCATATATACATACACACCTATATATAATACATATATTTATATATGCACACGTACGTATATAGTAATTATCATATGTTTATTTTCTATCGGTATGACTGTCAAGCATTTTTTATAATTATCATGCTCATATTCTTTTTACAGCATGTTTTCCTCCAATTCTTAAGCCCTTTTTCACTCTGCATTTGCCATTGAACTCCCACTGGAGTTAAAAATAATCAAATTTCCAATTCAGATATGCATAGCACTTTTTTTCCAAAGAGCTTATGTTGCCTTATAATTGGTCTCAAATTTGTTAAGTCCGGGTAAGATAGTAGGTATAAAATACCATATAACCTCACTGATCTGTAAAACAGAGTAAATTTTCTTCCTAAAATTTCACTCCTGAAGAGTGATGGCACTGAGGAGGCCATGTTTTTTGTATGTTACTCACATCTTAAGCTGGTTTTTCTCCATCCACCTATTCTACATTATAGCAGTTGTTAACTATAAAATATCCATAATTCATTTTTTCCAAGCATTTCTTGAGTGCCTACCATTTGCTAGACACTATGAAAGGCTGGAGGGAAGTGGGCTAAAAAGATGAATGTGTCTTGGTACCTGCCTTTTAGAAATTCTCAGTTAAGTGAGGAATATGGACCCATTCCCAGTTGACAGCACAGACTAATACAAACAGGACTGGCTGGAGGTCTTTAGGAGCCCAAAGGAGAGAGAAATGTGGACACAACATTACAAAGTACATCAAATCTTACTCCCAATCCCCAATTCTAGGATCTATAGATTCCTGCAAAATATGCAGGCTGAAAATGTGCAGAGCCAACTATCCACTGAAGATTTCCTAAGGTGAGTCGGACTTCCTGGCTTCTTTTCTGCAGCACGGAGGCTTGTCCCACCTTGATTCCTAAGGCAAAGACTTCCACCCAGGAAAGAAAGCCAGGGTGGGACCTTTAACTAGAACTCCGCTGCTTACTAGTCAACGGGAGAAAATATCAAGTTTGCATTCAGACACTGGGGATCTTAGGCTCTTCATCTTTGTGTCTCAGGGCCCAGCATAATATCTGGCAGAGTAAATGGGAAGTGAATGCTTGTTGACTCCACTGAATGCATTAGAAAGCTACTCTTCAGCAATAATAACTCATCAGCTCACCAGAAAGGCAAAGGCACCTTGGAACTTCGAGAGCTACCACCTCTTCCAATAACTGAAAGTTACAGAAATCTTACAACTTGTGTTTTGGTTTTTTCTTTACTTGACATTCTGGCAAGTGTTTTCTCATTTAATTAAAAATTCTCAGGATGTGTCATTTTAGAAGCTATTTAAATATCTTATTACATGATTACATGACTTTTCTAACCATTCCCATTTATTAGAAATAGCCCAAAAGTCCCTTTTTTC
This sequence comes from Equus asinus, assembly GCF_041296235.1. NCBI lineage: Eukaryota > Metazoa > Chordata > Mammalia > Perissodactyla > Equidae > Equus > Equus asinus. Next base: position 131,990,179 of record NC_091793.1, read on the forward strand.
ATTTTTATGAATAATATTATGGTGAACATCTTTGTGCATAGAGGTTTATATGTATTTCTGATTATTTCTTAGAATAGGAACCCAGAAGTAGAATTAAAAGGTCGCATATTTAAAGTTCTTATGATGTACTGACAAACTGCTTTCAAAAAAAGCTTAAATTCATGCTGACTGCAGGATATAAAAGTAGACTAGTTTCACTGGACCTTTGCCAGCATTAAGCAGTCTTAATTTTCAAATCAATGCTAGTTTGCTAACTTAAATTAAACACATTTGACAAAGAAACAGAAATAATGCTTCTTGCATTTAACAGTTTCAAAGCCAAGGGACCCTGAAAAGACTTGAGAATGCAGAAGAAAATAAGCTATTTCAATGGAGGCTTAACTTGGAAAATGATGCTCAGTTTATTCTTAGAACCCACAGGCAGTTTCAGACATCTTTTATCTTTACTGGTAACCTTCTCAAAGGCAAATTTAGAGTCCTTCACTCTGCAAATTCTCATATTACACTGAATTCTGGGGCTTGCTTCTCATCTTAGACTCAACAACATATTAAAATGCATACATTTTTTAAAGGGACAAAAATTAAGTTTAAAAAAGTACTTAATATACACTAAACATCAACGTTGACCAAACCCCCAACACCACCCTAAAGAATTCAAGCACTTCCAGCAAGTTCTTTTCCTGAAGGGTTTTATTTTAACGTCATTGTTCTTAATCATTCTGAGTTAAGGATTAAGTTGTATGCCCTTTCAGAGACACCTGACTTTGTTAGAACAAAGCTCACTTGTGTATCACATTTCTATTCTTTTCTATAAGCATATGACAACAGATGGAATAATGAGTCTGAGATTCCATTTTATTTTAAGTCCTACTGCATATTTTACTCCAATCGTAAGGATCCCTAAAAATGTCCCTCCTCGGGGAAAAAAAAAAAAAGATACGGTAAACTCCTTGCCCTTCATGGAAATTCTCAAATAAACAATACTATCGCTATGACTCCAAGTTGAGATAATACATGTGATCTAAAGAACTATATAACTTTCTTTCCTGAAGTTTTTTGACTAAGATCCAGCACTCTGAATATCAACTTTTAGAAAAAAGAAATAGCATACAACTTGATATAACTCACGATAAAGCAACCTCAGCACCCAATTCCCCATCCCATGACCTAATGGCAACACAGACATTAGCAGCAGGTTGATCTCCTTAATACAAAAACACATAAAATACATACGTTCATACATACATACGCATATACATAAAATCTTCCACTGTTAAAAGATGTGAGCATTTCAAGTAATTTTCATAGAAACAATTCTCACTGCTAGGAAAAAAGACCAAAAGCTGATACAGTAATTGCTGCTGCCACTAAAAGAGTGAATGGTAGACTTTTGGGGTTCACAGGACAGTAGAATTCCAAAAACAACTTGAGGGCTGACATAGACTAGCAAACTTTTTATTTTGTCAAACAAAGATATTTAAGAGAAAACAAAAACTAGCATAATTAACATCATTTAGCATTTCTCATTTAATTCCTTAAGTTGAATAACCTCAGCTTTAATAAAAACTCAGTACATTGTCCACGTTTTTCTGAAGCCAAAAAACATTGTCTCAGAACAGCACTTGGGAATGACCCACCTAAACTCTACTGGATTTAAGGACAACCACGGCCCCTCCACATCTCCATTTCTTGCCCACAATTCCCTTGCAGCTACTTCTCTGTCAACGGGGCAGTCACCTAGCCAGGACGCAACACTTCAGACACCAAGGTCAAGGCAGGCTTGGCTCGAAAAACACAATGACCACAGATGGAGGGCAAATTTCCAACAGCGAGGACATCCTTAATTTTCCCGCCCTAATTGGCTGGGTTAAAACATTTCCAAAAGGCAACATTTTTCTCTTTGGAATATGAAGGTGGAGATGGATAAGAAGGAAAGATAAAATGAGTGCAAATAATAATGTAACGAAACCACCTACTTACTTTAAACCGTCTTCAGGTTGTTCTTTTCAGAAATTTAAGAATAATACCCAGAATTTTTACATAATAAAAAATGAGCTGCTAGTAGAGGTGGGAACATTTTCTTTATCTGTCTCTTTTATGAAAACCCAAAAACATCGGAATAACTTTTTAAATTATAGGTTATAAAAGGTGATTAATATTTTTTTAACATGTTTTCTTCACTGTGAAACTCTTCTTTCAAATTTTGCATGGTACTGAAGAGACAGTTGAAAGAGATGCCACAACTACAATAACTGACAAAAAAGATATATATTTTTTTTAGGAACAAACTACCAATTCTCGAATTAGCATTAATAGTCTAAGTACTCCATGTGTTTTGTACTTATATTCATGAGAGCACAGAGTTTCTCCTGCTTTTCACTTTTAAATAGTCCCTTCAAATGTAAAAGATTCTCAATATCGAAACCCACAAGTACTATCATAGATCAAAACATTAAGTGACTTAGGCTTATGTTCTATTCTCCTACCTGACCCTCATAACTGTTTGCAAAGCCAGGTCTGAACTGAAATTCTAATCAGAGTGCCAGGGGCCAGAATGCCAGTTACCTTTCTCTTGTTACCCCCAGCTCCATCGGCACCACGAGGAGCCTCACCCATGCATACTTGTGGACCCCTGAGCCAGCTCACCAAGCTCTATTCACAAATTCTCTTCTATTCCTGTAAATAGCTGCCTCTTAGACACCCCTAAGGGTGTGCTCACTGACTTCTCCGTTTGCCCTCAATAGGAAGCCCCATCAAGGGGCCCAAGCAGGCCCTAGAAGCAGGCTTGGGCCTTTGGGGCAGGGAAATCCAGTACTCAGATTGCCCAGAAGGTGTTCCAGAGGGGAGGGCGCAGGCTCCAGACGGACACACCATCGGCCCTGTGGGGAGGGGCATGCCAGAGGAGAGCCACAGGAATGGCCTCTTGTCCAGTTCCCAGGGCAGCAGTGTGTTCACCAAGTACAGAGGCAGGAGATTCAATTTTTCAGTATCATTCCAGAGCAGCATCGAGAGAAAGAGTGGAAGAGGAGTCAGGGGCAAGAGAAAAAACCATACAATCCTGACCCCCACCACCCTTCCCACCCTCGCGTTCCTCCAACCACACTGCCAACAGCAGCAGAAGGAAGGGCAAAGGAAAGGCCCAGTGCTCTGCTGTTGCAGGAGTGGTGTCTCCCTGAAAGAGCCGAGTTGAGAACACAGCTTGAAGAATCGAGTGGAAAGAAAGGAAACAAGAAGAAAGATGGAAGGGAACTGATATTTATTAAGCTTCTGCATAAGGCCAGTTTTGCCCACCTCACAGGGACAGAAACACAAACACAAAAATTTCCAACATAAGCAGCAGCGTTTAAAAGTTGTTTATCACATTACACACAAAAAAATTTTTAAGTACATTTCCCACCACAGGCCTTGCTCTGCTCTTCGTGAGCCTTCCACAGCAGAGCCACCAACCCAGAGACTCCCACTGTCAAATCCATCACAGATGCTTCTAGTTGGGAGCATCCCGGGCTTGCTTTATCCAAAAATGGCAGAGGTCATACAATGCCCAGCTCACCAGTGGTACCAGGACTGTGGTATACCCAACCCCATCACACGGATGCAGCACCTGCTCTCCTGGGCTCACCTGCTGGATGCTTCTACCTGACGAACTCCCCTCTCAGTCCCTCCAAGCCAGACCCCTGGCAAGGAGGTTGTCTCACATGACCATCACTGCAGTTAACTCAGCTTCCTCTTCCTCTGTCTACCCACCAGGCAAACACTACAGGCTTCAAGGAAATGTTCACAGGTCCACGCCAGCCCACAGGCCCACACACCTCTGTCATGCTACACTGCATGTTATGTTAGACTTCCACCTGTAGTCTAATTCTCCCCTTCTTCCACACCAGCCCTTATCCTCACACAATTCAAGGTCCCTCTCTTTTTGAGGTCCTGGCTTCTCTCTTTTACTTGACTTGAATGATTTGCTTATTTGAGAGTTCTTCCGGACAGAGAGAGTAGCATCAAACCTTACACATCACGCACTCCAATACCAGGGAATGTAGTTGTGAACGTGCCTTCCACACTCAGGAACTGGGCTTTTTACATATATCTTCTCATTTACTCTTCACAAAATTTTACAACCACTATTACTATCCACATTTTTATCCACTGAGCTCAGACAGGTTGGCAAGTTCCTCAAGATCACAAAGCAAGAAAATATGGGACACACAGCATTCTAGCTGACCTGTGAGCTCCAGTCAGGCCCTCCCACTGCGTTCGCTTGCCGCCCAACGAGCGGCCAACTTGAGAATCTTATCTACTGGTGTTTGGCTACCTCGTGCCTTAAACAGCATTTTAAGATCTGATCCACAACAACAAGAATAAAATACTATGTTCATAACCATACTTTATAGTTCAAAAGGAAATTTAAAAATAATTTTTAAACACCAAGACAACAGAAATAAAGAATTCATAATGACAAAAACAGCAATTAATAGAAGAGAAAGCTAACTTCATTAATAATTCAAAAGCTGATACTCTGAAAAGACCATTAGAACAGACGAATGACAGGCTAGTCTGATTTTTAAGAAGAAGGAAAACACAAATAGGCAACAATAAAAATGAGGAAGAGGACATAACTGCCAATTCAGTATTAAGAGGATACTACGGATTCATGCCAGCAAATTCTAAACTCTAACCAAAGTAGATAATTTTCTAGGAAAATATAAATGTATTAATTCATTCAACAAATATTTCCAGGACCTATATGCCAAGCCCTGGGGCTACCGCAGTCAACAAAACCCATGAAGTCCCCCTCTTGCAGAGGGTCCCTTGGGGCGAGGGTTGAGGGAGAAAGAAATACAGAGCACTCATACGGTGCTAAGTACCATGAAGAAAAATAAAGGCGGTTAGCGCGGAGAGCCGAGGAAGGGGGCTTGTCTTTCAATGCAGTGGTCGTGGAGGACAGAGGCATGGGGGCAGCGGGGAAAGGGACTGGGACTTACTCGGCTTGTTCAAGTCCAGTGAGGAGGGGAGCAAACGGCCCACGTGATCTCACTTAAAAGACGCATTCTAGGTCAAAAAAGACCCAAAGGAGGTGAAAATACTGCACAGACCACTAACTATGAGAGAAATTAGAAAAGTCATTAAAAAAAATACCTCTAAAAAAAAAATGGACCCAGATAACCCCTCTATGGAAAGCTTCTGAACATTCAGGAGACTCACAGAATCTGCAAAACAAACCAGGCACGGATACACATAGGGGTCTCCTCCCCTCTTCCACTCCTTTCTCTAGCACGCGTGCGCACACACACACACACACACACACACACACCCTTACTTTATAGGCCAATAGTTTCCCAAATAGTCATTCTGGAGCCATCTTCACAGTTTTTAACATATCCAGTTAACACCTGTAGTACATATAAATATTATTTGATTAATGTTCATTTAAATTGATTCCCTACTCTAAAAGATAAATTTATATCACTATTATAAATGGGAAACCAGTATCACTGGTCAAAATTATACGAATACAATTGCATACCTACAACAATTTTTAATATTTATCTGCATACTATCTAACAGTAGGTCACATTCTGCCAGTACTTGGTACTGACACACGGACCACACTTTGAGAAACATTGCTACAGGCCAAGCTCACTTATGATTCTAGGTATAAAATCTTTTAAGTATATTAGAAAATCCAACACCAAAATAGTTTTAAAGAACAACATATTGTGATCAAACAGGTTTTATTCCAGAAATAAAAGAATGGCTCAACATTGGGAAATCTATTCATATGTGTACATATATTTAAATGTGATATGTGTACACATATACGCACATACAAATAGAGACACATGTGGGTAGACTACAAAGCACTTTCAAAATCATTCATTATCTCTTTGGAAGTGAGTGGTACCCAAATTATAGGGAGAAAAACAGGCTGAGGGGTGTTATATAATATGACCAAGGCCTTAGAGCTCATGCATTTAAAGCAGAGGTTCTCAATTAGGGACAATTTTGCCCCCAAGGGACATCTGGCAGTGTCTGGAGACATTTTTGATTGTCATAACTGGGGTGACTACTACTGGCATCCAGTGGGCAGAGGCCAGGGAGGCTGTTACACATCCTACAATGAGTGCACAGGACAACCCCCCACGACACAGAATTAACCCGTCCAAATTGTCAAAAGTGGTGAGGTTGAGGGACCCTGGCCTAGAGGCAATGCAACATCTAACTCCAAATCTGACTCCAGGTCCAGGGCTCTACTCACTACACTACACTGCCTTCTTATCACTTAATTAAAACATTATTTCCAGGGGAAAAAATGCATTTTGAATTTCAAATAACCAACTCTATAACTTACCTAAACATTATACCTAACTGCAGCGTCATGATTAAGAGAAAGCACAGCTCACTCTACGAGGAGTCTTCCTCACACAACGGAACAAGTAAGAAAAGTCAACGTGTTCCTTCCACCACCAGGCAGGGGACAGGCGGTTTAAGAGCAGTCGACCAGAACGTCTGTCCAGCTACTTCTCTCCTGTGACATTAACACTCCTCTTTCACTCCAACACACTCTGGAAACCTGGGTTCATTGTTTTAAACTGTCCTGGGAAAAATCATAATAGGGAACTATATTTTAAATATGTTTGCTTATGCCATTTATATAATTTACATGTTGGGGGAAAAAATTAGAACTTTAAACAAGTGAGTATTTTTGTCCTTCTGCAACCGTCTCTAAACGGGAACTGCTTTCTGAAAAACGGGAGACAGAAATATGCTCCTTCACTTTTCTTCAGTTAAATCTTATGACCTACTTTTTCTAACCTGTCTTCTACTCCTTTACTACACCGCAGAGGGGAGAAAAGAACACTTAATAAGCCACGCTGTGTCAAATACAGAAGCTGGTGTCCATCAATCTCCAGGTATGTTCAAGACAAACGAGGTAAATATTTCCACTCTTCTCTGTGGCGCAGCTAAAACACAAATTATAAAACTCAACCAGCAAACATTTTCTTCAAGATCACAATTTAAGAGCCTGCAGAAGAAAGCCACTGGATTCCCACTGCAGCTGATGCGCACATGAAGCGTCTGACTTTCAAAATTCATGGATTATAAAAAGCATCAGTGTGTGGAGGGCTGTGTGGAGGATGAGTAGGTGGGGGTATAATAAGAAAGAACAGTATTTTGGTTCTTTAGCAGATTTAATTCCTTCATCCTCCCTCCCACTAATATTTCTGAGGATATGCAAATTACCCCAGAAGGCACCTCTCCAACCTCCCTTCTTGGCTCTTTGCCCTCCATCCCTTCAGCCCCCAAAAGCATCTTAGTAGAGAAAGAGCTTGTTTCTTTCATTCCTCCTCCATTTTGCCCATCCCTAAGGAGAATTCCATTATTTCCTACAGGATTTCTTTTTATGAATATTTTTATCTTGAGCTTTCAAATAACGACAATTATTACTCTGTAAAAAAATACTTCTAGGGGCCAGCTCCATGGCCAAGTGGTTACATTCTCATGCTCCACTTCGGTGGCCCATGAGGGTTTTGCCGGTTCAGATCCAGGGCGTGGACATGGCACCGCTCATCAGGCCACACTGAGATGGCATCCCACATGTCACAACTAGAAGGACTCACAACTAGAATATACAACTATGTACTGGGGGGCTTTGGGGAGAAGAAGTTAAAAAAAAAAGATTGGCAACAGATGTTAGCTCAGGTGCCAATCTTTGAAAAAATATATATATTTCTACCAAAATCAGGACAAAAATAAATTATTAAATGTTTCAGTAAGCTTCTGATTCAAATGTAGAAAAATAAAAATGGTTTAATAAGATTGTGGGATTTTCTTTAAATAAATTCCCTTAATTATTATACTTCATAATTAAAAAAAAAAAACTTCCAGTCCCCAACACTAAGACACTGATTTAAAAAACAAAGTAGGATTTCAGTAGTTATTTTCCACAAATATGGGGATTATTATATTACTTTTTACTTTGCCATCTACATTTTTACACGTGATCAAAAGCCCAGAAGAGCTTACAGACAAGCAGTTCTAATTACTGTATTGTGCAGTACTGCAGTTTTAATTAGTATGAAACTAATTTAATGGTGACTTATTTTTCCCCTCAGAATTATAACCACAAGCAATTAGTAGTGAGGAATTCTCTTCTACCCTCTTGAAAATCTCTAGAAATTAAACTTTGTATTCTGACTAATGCTAACGCAGGTACAGTAAATAAATTATTTTTGGAATTATGAAACATCAAACTTCTACATGTGAAATCACAAGCACCAAAAACGTAACTAATAACTTATCAAAACATCAGTCAATACTGCCGTTCATTTTCTGGAATAATTCCATAGAAATGGGCTTTAAGTTAAGATAGACTGCCGTACTGCACACGGCAGAGGTGCCAATAATTCCACAACCCACCCTCAAGCCTGCTGCACCGGCAGCTTCAATTCATTCAACCGACACATGTGTGAGTGCCTACCGCATGTCACACAATACCAGGGGCGAGACTTAAGAGGCAAATAAAGTGGAGATGGCCCATCGTAGAGCTCACGCTTTGGTATTAAATAAGCAAGCACATTAAGTATATGATTACAAATTATAATAGGCGAGATTGAAGAAACAAAGTGCTATGAAAGAATATTCCAGAACAACGAAGACAAAGGCAAAACCAGGGTTCCCGTAAGGTTAGTGTTGCATGAGGAAACTGTGTAATCCAAAGGACAGAGCTGTGAGGGGCAAGCAGATCGAGGCTGGGGTGGAGGTTTCTAGACAGGCCAGGAGGGCAGTAGGGGTGGAGGAGGTGGAAGGCACGGTAAAGAGAACAGCACCCCCTCAGAGCAGGCCATGAGAAGCAGGGTGACAGGAGTTAGGCCATCACCAGTGGGACAACCCAATAGATTCTCTTTAGGTAGCGGCCCTCCCTGCAGCCTGCTCACTGACACGCTGTGGTGCGGCAGACTTTTTAATGCAGCACCCTTTACCAGAGGTCACACTCTAACGCCCAGGGGCCAGGCAGGTAAGGAAAATTAATGAAGCCGACTGCACACCCTCTGTGAAAGGTGGGGACTGAGACACGGTGGGGAGCTGTGAAACAGGCAGGGAGCAACTGCCATTCTTACCCATGAGGCCTAACATTAGGCCTTTTTAAAGAAATCTGGATTTTTTCATGTGATATATTCTAATTTTTTAAGACTATATGGCCCAAATAAAGCAAGTTTGAAGACCACCACTTTGCAACCTTCCTTCAATATTTTGTATCAGTTATCTAGATACAAAAGACTTCTCTTCCCAATTCTTCAACCGGTTTTACTTTTTTTTTCTTTTGGTGAGGAAGATTGGCCCTGAGCTAACATCTATTGCCAACGTTCTCTTTTTGCTTGAGGAAGATTAGCCCTGAGCTAACATCTGGGCCAATCTTCCTCTGTTTTGTATGTGGGACGCCACCACAGAAGGGCTTGATGAGCGGTGTATAGGTCCGTATCGGGATCCGAACCCATAAACCCAGGACCATGGAAGCGGAGCACAAGAACTTAACCATTAGGCCACGGGGCCAGCCCCTGGTTTGACTTTTTAATATACCACTAATACAATATTTCAGACCAAGAAAACAAACAAAAAACCATAAGACCATCCATTCCACTATTCTTGTCCTTTATCCTTTTTTTAAAATTGAGGTATAACTGACATATAACATTATATTAGTTTCAGGTGTAGAACATAATGACTCAAATTGTAGATGTTGCAAAATGATCTTCACAATAAGTCTCATTAACATCCATCACCATAAATAGTTAGGATTTTTTTTCTTGTGATGAGAACTTTCCAGATCTACTCCCTTAGCAACTTTTAGATATGCAATGCAGTATTATTAACTATAGTCACCATGCTGCCCATTACACCCCCAGGACTTACTTATTTTACAACCAGAAGTTTCTACCTTTTGACTCCCTTTACTCATTTTGCCTTTATTCTTTATTTTTTAAGCCTATAAAATTCATTTGTATTTTAGGTATGGATAACAGTGAAGATAGGACAGTAAATTTCATAATATTCTATATTTTCTATGTAAACTTTGCCATCTTTAAATGTTAAGTCTACCACAATGGTGGTTGCTGTTTCGCCTTTTCCAGCAATCCGCCTAAAGAGTATTCAATGAGCATTCCCAGCACACTGCTAAGTCTCTGTCCTCAGAAGCTCGAAATGTTGCTGGTGAGAAAACATTCGTCTCATAAACAATGAGAAGACAATGCAAAACAGTATTAATTAAACATAAATGTGCAGAACAAATGAATATAGTAAGAAGCCACAAAAGTGAGATTCTGAAAGGCTAGTGTAACTGGGGAGGATCTGGATAGGTATAGAAGAGGAGGAAAAAATAAATCCTAAGCATATAATGATAAAAGGGACTCTCCACCAAGAAGACATAACACTTATAAATATATACGCACCCAACACAGGAGCACCAAAATTTGTAAAGCAACTCTTAATAGAACTAAAAGAAGACATCAACAACAATACAATAATAGTAGGGGACCTCAACACACCATTAACACCAATGGACAGAACATCCAGACAGAAAATCAACAAGGAAATAATAGAATTAAATGAAAAATTAGACCAGATGGACTTAATAGATATATATAGAACACTTCATCCAAAAACAGCAGGTTACACATTCTTCTCAAGTGCACATGGAACATTCTCAAGGATTGACCATATTTTGGGAACCAAAGCAAACATCAATAAATACAAGAGAGTTGAAATAATATCAAGCATCTTTTCTGATCATAATGCTATTAAACTAGAAATCAACTACAAGAAAAAAGCAGAGAAAGGTGCAAAAATGTGGAGACTAAACAACATGCTTCTCAACAAACAATGGATCATTGAAGAAATTAAAGAAGAAATCAAATTTTATCTGGAGACCAATGAAAATGAGAACACGACATACCAAATCATTTGGGATGCAGCAAAAGCAGTCCTAAGAGGGAAATTCATCGCAATACAGGCTCACCTCACTAAACAAGAAAAAGCTCACATAAGCAACCTCAAACGACACCTAACAGAACTAGAAAAAGAAGAACAAACAAAGCCCAGAGTCAGTAGAAGGAGAGAAATAATAAAAATAAGAGCAGAAATAAACGATATTGAAACAAAAAAGACAATAGAAAGGATCAATGAAACAAAGAGTTGGTTCTTCGAAAGAATTAACAAAAGTGACAAACCCCTAGCCAGACTCACCAAGAAAAGAAGAGAGAAATCGCAAATTAATAAAATTAGGAATGACAGAGGAGAAATCACAACAGATACCAATGAAATACAAGAGATCATAAGAGAATACTATGAAAAACTATATGCCAACAAATTGAACAACCTGGAAGAAATGGACAAATTCCTAGACTCCTACAATCTGCCCAAACTGAATCAGGAAGAAATGGAGAATCTGAATAGGCCAATCACAAGTAAGGAAATAGAAACGGTAATCAAAAACCTCCCCAAAAATAAGAGTCCAGGACCAGACGGCTTCTCTGGAGAATTCTACCAAACATTCAAAGAAGACTTAATACCTATTCTCCTCAAACTGTTCCAGAAAATTGAGAAAGATGGAGAACTCCCTACCACATTCTATGAAGCCAACATCACTCTGATCCCCAAACCTGACAAGGACAACACAAAGAAGGAGAACTACAGGCCGATATCACTGATGAACATAGATGCAAAAATCCTCAACAAAATTTTGGCAAACTGATTACAGCAATACATCAAAAAGATTATACACCATGATCAAGTGGGATTTATACCAGGGACACAGGGATGGTTCAACATCCGCAAGTCAATCAACGTGATACACAACATCAACAAAATGAAAAACAAAAACCACATGATCATCTCAATAGATGCAGAGAAAGCATTCGACAAGATCCAACACCCATTTATGATAAAAACCCTCAGTAAAATGGGTATAGAAGGAAAGTACCTCAACATAATAAAGGCCATATATGATAGACCCACAGCCAACATCATACTCAATGGACAAAAACTGAAAGCCATCCCTCTGAGGACAGGAACAAGACAAGGGTGCCCACTTTCACCACTCCTATTCAACATAGTACTGGAGGTGCTGGCCAGAGCAATTCGGCAGGAAAAAGAAATAAAAGGAATCCAAATAGGTAACAAAGAAGTAAAACTCTCGTTGTTTGCAGACGACATGATCTTATATATAGAAAACCCCAAAGAATCCACAGAAAAACTATTAGAAATAATCAATAACTACAGCAAAGTAGCAGGGTATAAAATTAACGTGCATAAATCAGTAGCATTTCTATACACTAACAATGAACTAACAGAAAAAGAACTCAAGAACTCAATCCCATTCACAATCGCAACGAAAAGAATAAAATACCTTGGGATAAACTTAACCAAGGAAGTGAAGGATCTATACAATGAAAACTACAAGACTTTCTTGAAAGAAATTGACGATGACATAAAGAGATGGAAAGACATTCCTTGCACATGGATTGGAAGAATAAACATAGTTAAAATGTCCATACTACCTAAAGCAATATACAGATTCAATGCTATCCCAATCAGAATCCCAAGAACATTCTTCACAGAAATTGAACAAACAATCCTAAAATTCATATGGGGCAAGAAAAGACCGCGAATTGCTAAAGCAATCCTGAGCAAGAAAAACAAAGCCGGCAGAATCACAATCCCCGATTTCAAAACATACTACAAAGCTACAGTGATCAAAACAGCATGGTACTGGTACAAAAACAGGTCCACAGATCAATGGAACAGAATTGAAAGCCCAGAGATAAAACCACACATCTATGGACAGCTAATCTTCGACAAAGGAGCAGAGGGCCTACAATGGAGAAAAGAAAGTCTCTTCAACAAATGGTGCTGGGAAAACTGGACAGCCACATGCAAAAGATTGAAAATTGACCAGTCTTTTTCACCACACACCAAAATAAACTCAAAATGGATCAAAGACCTAAAGATTAGGCCTGAGACAATAAGTCTTTTGGAAGAGAATATAGGCAGTACACTCTTTGAAATCAGTTTCAAAAGAATCTTTTTGGACACTGTAACTCCTCAGTTGAGGGAAACAATAGAAAGAATGAACAAATGGGACTTCATCAGACTAAAGAGCTTCTTCGAGGCAAGGGAAAACAGGATTGAAACAAAAAAACAGCTCACTAATTGGGAAAAAATATTTACAAGCCACTTATCCGACAAAGGGTTAATCTCCATAATATACAAAGAACTCACACTGCCTAACAACAAAAAAACAAACAACCCGATCAAAAAATGGGCAGAGGACATGAACAGACATTTCTCAAAAGAAGATATGAATATGGCCAATAGACACATGAAAAGATGTTCATCATCGCTAATCATCAGGGAAATGCAAATCAAAACTACACTAAGATATCACCTTACACCCGTTAGATTGGCAAAAACATCCAAAACCAAGAGTGACAAATGTTGGAGAGGTTGTGGAGAAAAAGGAACCCTCATACACTGTTGGTGGGAATGCAAACTGGTACAGCCACTATGGAAAACAGTATGGAGATTTCTCAAAAAGTTAAAAATAGAAATACCCTATGACCCAGCCATCCCATTACTGGGTGTCTATCCTAAGAACCTGATATCAGAAATCTCAAGAGTCCGTTGCACCCCTATGTTCATCGCAGCATTATTTACAATAGCCAAGACGTGGAACCAGCCTACATGCCCAGAAACTGATGATTGGATAAAGAAGATGTGGTATATATACACAATGGAATACTACTCAGCCATAAAAAAGACAAAATTGGCCCATTCACAACAACGTGGATGGACCTCGAGGGTATTATGTTAAGCGAAATAAGCCAGTCAGAGAAAGACGAACTCTATATGACTCCACTCATAGGTGGAAATTAGTATATTGATAAGGAGATCTGATCGGTGGTTACCAGGGAAAAGGGGGGGTGGGGGGAGGGCACAGAGGGGGAAGTGGTGTACCCACAACATGACTAACAAAAATGTACAACTGAAATCTCACAAGGTTGTAATCTATCATAACATTAATAAAAAATAAATAAATAAATAAATAAATAAATCCTAAGCACAGAGATACAGTAAGTAAAAGGGATCATCTGCACAGTGCTGCTCACAGAGTGGTCCATGGACCAGTGTCCATCAGCAAAAGGTTTGCTACTGGTCGGTGAAATAAGTGCAGAAATCGAGAGTAAGCAGTTAGAAATTCTAGCACATTGACCTTGTCCTGACATCCACAATTGTGGTCAGTGGACTTTGCTCACTGAACAAGTCAAGACCAGCTGAGGGTTTATCAAACTCGTGGGGTGGGACACATGGGGTACAAGCCGCATGCCAGGAACGTCCAATAGGTCCATGCCACAACATATAGCACTTTCCGTTAGTGCACAACTATAATCCAAAAGTGTGTAAAATCCAGAAATCATTTCTTTCTTCAAGAGGCAAGTTATTCACTACAAAATTCTTGAAATTGGTGACTCATAAAGGATGGAGGATTAATCTGAAAATAATAGCATCACTTGCTTCACTTTGGATAAAAGTTTTAAATGAATATCCTGAGCTTGAAGAAACTGCTTTAAAAATCTCTTCTTCCATTCCTGTCAACACACTCTCTGCGAGACGGGTTTCTCGACTATGAGTGTTATTAAATCAAAACCTAAAACATTTTAGGTAGACACTGTGCTTTGTGAGTAGCATGTCATCAGTCCAACCCAGATGAGATATGTTCAGAAGCAGAAAGCAAGTACATTTGTAGCATTAAAAACTTGAGGGGACGGCCCCGTGGCCGAGTGGTTAAGTTTGCTCACTCTGCTTCGGCGGTTCAGATCCTGGGAGCAGACTTGGCACGGCTCATCAAGCCATGCTGAGGCAGCATCCCACATAGCACAACCAGAGGGACCCACAACTAAAAAAAATATATACAACCATGTACTGGGGGGCTTTGGGGGTGAAAAAGGGAAAAAAAATAAAATCTTAAAAAAAAACACAAAACTTTAAATACTGACATAAATGGTAGTTGTTCAAAGTGTGTGTATGAACACATATTATGGGGAATTGCTGCTTCACTTACAATTATTTGTTTAGTTACAATTACAGGTCAACAAAAGTTTGAATGTAATAACAATTCTCTAATTAATTGCCATACACACACTTTCAAGGAACAAGTGCACAGTTTTCATAATTATAATTTTCCTATGTTATATTTGTTATTGCTTATTGGAATGTCATTTTGTCTGTTGAATCTAATAATAAAAAGTCTGGGCTTATATCTTGTATGTACCGTTTCTCTTTTATTTTTCTAGTAATTCATAGCATCAGTCCACAATGTTTTGGAAACCAAAATTTTAAGAAAGAAAAACTGACCCTTCTGCACAGTTAATTTGAGAAATACTGATCTACCCCAGATTGCTAGAAAACAAGCCAGAGTTAAACAAACATGGCTTTCCCTAGGGCTATATTTTCCAAAATTCAGGATATGTTGCTTCGTAATAGAACAGGCTTTAAATCACATTGAATCAGAGAGTAAGAAAGTTATTACAAGCGGACCTGTTCAGAAAACCTGGGTCTTTCAGTAAGAATCGGTGAAGTTAGGTACAAGCTATGCAGCCCATTCCCCACAAGCTTGCTACCGAGTAGTATGTTCTGAAATCAAGTCACGGACTAAATCCAGCCAAAGGTGCACCTACTAGTGAGCAGGTGCCAACCTGTTTTGTAGCTCAAGGCAGTCCCCCTTTCTTCCTCACGTACTACCTACTACCACCTAAGAGGAAAGACAGGGTGTCTGGACAGCAGGATGAACGGGTGTCCTGAGGACTCCACCCCAGTGGCAACTCCTGGGCTTCCCATGGCTTATTCATACAAGCATCATTCATTTCATGGATGAAAAATTATTCCTAACATCCCTTAGGCTAGTTAAATCCTCTGGCATAGGTTTCTATAACAATATTTGAAGTTCTGAATGTCTAATACTGAAGGTATTAATTCCTTATTAGGGTACCTAAAATAAGAACAGCCTCTAAGAAGAAAATGAGGAAAGGATCACACTGTTTATCCTCAAGCACTTTCAAAGTAAATTGGCACACATACAATATAAGCACTTTATTCCAATAGTTCTATTGAAACCAAGTCTCTGTTTGATGATAGGACGCCGTCAGTAAATCTTCAGCACTTGCTAATCTCCCATCTTAAGAAAGAGCGGAAATTTGGCTTAGGGCCTTTGGCAAGTATCAGTATCCAACTAGAAGTTGACCACATTGTTTTGCTTTCATCATAATGATTGCTACAGTTAGCTTCTCTTAATCATGTAATGATGGGATAGAGATACCATTTAAAACAAACTTCCTTGAGTTAAATAAAAAGTAGGTAAACAGAAAATTAGAAATATTAGGTAGAAAATACAAAATATTAGGTAATCAATAGCAGAGGCATATAAGATAAAAATTTGTGAAAATTATTCCGTCCTCATTTATGGACACTCCCAACTACCCCCAGCCCCGCCTCCCCACAATTTCCAGATACAGCAGCTCACCAGTGACTGGGGACGGCAACTGTTGCTAAAAATGTCTGGGGCTCATAATTCCCATAGTTCAACCTCAATCATCACCCAGGGAAGCCCCGCGGGATAATCCATCCTTACCGCAACTCCCCCTCCTTTAACACCCCACAGAGAGCATGTGGCGTGCAATTCAGACTTCTTTAATGTTTGTGTTAACCAAATTTGAATGGCATAAAATAGGAAGGGGAGGAAGAGAGTTTTTATACACATCCAAGATGAGCTGAAAAAAGACGGAAATCCACTGTACTAACACAGCTATGGAATTGTGGACTGTTTTTTTTTTTTTTCTTTTTCTCTGTTTCCCAAATTTTCTATAATGTTGTTATGGGTCTCTTATAATCCAAAAGTGTGTTAAGAAAAAATAAAATATAATACAAAAAAAAATGCAGAGGCATCTGAGCCTGATGCGATGGAAATGGGATACCTGAAACCAAATTTATAAGACCTCAGTAGCAAAGGCTCACTTTACAAAAGGCTTCTGCACGTCACCTCGGGGAAGTCCTTTAGAGAGTCCCACTCAGGGCCTCCAGGGGATCCTGAACTCCTCTGTGCCATGCCCCGCCCTCCCCCACTAATCCAGGACGCAGCCTCAGCTCAGAGTCTGCTGCCTTCCTGACGACCCGCATCCTCTCTGTATCTCTGCCTCTCCCAGGCCGGGTTCTCTGGCCTTCACCAGTCTTCCCATAACGCCTGCCCCACATGTGCCGTAGGGTCGGCATCTATCTCCACGACATGTGCAGCACCTTGAGAACCGGGACATGTCATTTCTCTGTGTCCCTGGTGCCATGGCCAGAGCTTAGCACACAGAGGGAGCTCAACAGATGTCTGCCTCAGGACTGGAATTAATTCAATTCACAACCATTTTAAAAAAATACATTTACTATTAATAAAAGCTACCATGTATTTAAGTGCTTTACATACATCATCTCAGATAACGTAACCCCAGAGCTCTGACGTCTTTATCACCATCCCGGTGCTACAGGTGAGGAAGAAGGCAGGGAGAGGCCAAGCAGCACGACCACGTCCAATCTCAAACCATCAGAAGGTGGTGGAGTCAGGACTGAAACGTCCCACTTCATGGGAACCTGACTTTCCTCTGCCACTCAGTCCCACTTTCACAGGTTCACCAGTGCAGCAGACAGGCAAAGCCACAGTCATCAATCTCTCCCACAGTGACACATCAGTAACTCGACAACCGTACCAAAAAATTTTAAAAAGCAAAATAAACAGACAAAAACATTGGCAGCTTGCTTCAGCTGTGACATCACATGTCAATCAGTCTATGTGCTAAGGAGCATTTACACACTTCCTTATTTCTTGAAAACACAGAAGTGTAAAATTCCATAATAAACTCTGCTGAAATAAAGGTAATAATTTATGCTCAGAAGCATCTTGTCTTCTTGCTCCTCAGCTCTTGAGATCAGTCCAGTCCACCTCTGATGGCAAAAAGGCAAAACCCTCCATGAAACACTTGGAGGAGGATGTGCAGATTCACAGACTGCAAGCACTGCTAACATTCTCCTCGCGGCTAGGGGTCACAGGCGTAGTTAGATTTAAGGGAAAAATTAATGTTTAACCCAAGAAAATCGGTAGGATGGGAATTATGTGAATTAGGCATATTTACTTTTTTATGCTTTTCTCCATTTTCTGGATGTCTTACAAGTAAACAAAAGTACTACTTTTTCTAATTAGGGTGGAAAATGCTGTAAATATTTTTAAAAAGAACGAAGGATTTCCTTTCCTCAATGATCTATAGCACCTACTTAACCTAAACTGAATTTGAACATAACCCAAGTATTATATTATTACCTGGAATTCACTTTAAAACACCACAGCAGAGCAGTATGAAATGTATGTGTGTGTTCCTTTTAATCTCCACCCTAACTGGGACTATACAGGCCAATGGTGGTCACCTGACATTGACCCAAAAGAACCGCACTCCCAGGGACAGCTTTCCTTCTCTCCAATCACCATCCATAGGTTTGGTCACAGGTGTTGCAGATGTTAGAGACGAGTCTTCATTGGTAAAATTAGCGGTGCTTAAGATGTGTGAACTGATCTCTCCCACAAACCCAGGACAAAAATCTAATGACTAAATGCAATGTAGTATTCTGGACTGGATTTTCTAGAACCGAAAGAGGGTGTTAGAGGAAAAAAGTCTAGAGTTTAGTTAGCATCAACGTGTCAATGTATATTTCTTAGTTTTGACAGATAAATCATGGTAGTGTAGAAGGTTAACAAAAGAGGAAATCAGGTAAAGGGTATATGAAAACTCTGTATTATCTTTGCAATTTTTCTGTAAATCTCAAATTATTACCAAAAAATAAAAATCTACTGAGCATGTAGACTGTGATGTTAAGATTGGCACCTTAGGCTTGATTCTTAAAGGCCCTGGGTATAGAATCCTGTTTCAGTGGATTCCTGTCCACCCAACCCTAGAGAGTTAACACAGTCTTCCTGCTAGAATACTGTTGCAATTGCCCCAGGAAAATCTACCATGTAATGTGCACCTAAAGAGTACCTAAAAGGGCCAGCCCAAGTGGCATAGTGGTTGAGTTTGGGTGCTCAGCTTTGGCGGCCCAGAGTTCGCAGGTTCAGATCCCAGGCACAGACCTAGCAACACGTGTCCAGCCATGCTGTGGTGGCATCCCACATAAAATAGATGAAGATTGGCACAGATGTTAGCTCAGCAACAATTTTCCTCAAGCAAAAAAGAAGATTGGCAACAGATGTTAGCTCAGGGCCAATCTTCCTCACAAAAAAAAAAGAGAGAGAGAGAGCACCTAAAAAGGACAGATTGTTTGGAATTCATAGAGATTACAGAGCATGCTATATGATTTTTTTTGTACCTTCTTGCTAATAAACATCTTCATGTGCAATGGAATGAAGTCTGAAACTTGCTTTCACTATAACCTGTAAGAAAGTTACTCCTAAGTATTGGAGGTTAGAGATGTTTACCAAAGCAAATAAGCCTAATAGTGGTGCATATGCAAAAGGGCTTACATTGGTTTGTAAAACAATACTCAAAACAGTTTTTCAACTGTTGCTTTCAATGACGGACATGGAGCAGTGTCGCATAGTTAAGCAGAATAGTCAACATGGAGACAGGCAGGTCTGAGGGAATTCAGTCCAGTTAAGATTAATGTTCAGCTCCCATAGGAGGGAATACATGAGTAATAATCCACCAAAAGTAAGACGAAAGTACTTTATTATAAGATCAGAGAAAATATACGGCGAACAGGAGAAAGCTAGCTAAAACATAAAACAGTGTGGTTTTAGGATCTATGGAAGAAAGTATATGTTTAAAGCTAGGCACAAGCTTCCCAGCCATCCCTTAATGTTCACATCCCTTCCAAAACCCAGCGGCCATGTGGCAGATGGACACACTGGGACGGATTCAGGCAGGGAGAAAAGCATTACTTTGTTTTATCTTCACGACAATCTAATGTAGTAGATATTATCATTCCACTTAACATACGAAGAATCGAAGTTCTCTTATCGGTCAAGTATTAACAATTGGCCCAAGCTCACAAAGCTAGAAGTGGGGGAACCAGGATGAGACCCAGGCCTGTCACTTCAAAGCATTTCCTCTACCCTGAGTCTCCCTTTTATTTCAGCACTACTATGAAAAGGGAGTACCAAAAAGAAAAATCTACCGTTAGTCACCAACTCATCGCTGCTTTTACACAGAAAACTTCTAACGGAGATAATTACAAAATATTTTCTTCACAACAATGTTTCAGAAACTTATATATGAATATTACTAAATCATGTGAACCCAGCCACCGTACACGACATAAAGTTGTACTTGCCAAACTCGAGAGCTCACACTCAGGGTCTGAGGCAATGCTAGAAGCATCGGAAATGACAGGAAAACCTTCTTGAAGTGTCAAATTTTACCCAATGTTGAGCAATTTAAAACAGCAGTATTTTTATGTTAAAACAAAAGATATAAAACAAAAGATATAAAACAGAATAAGCATCTGCATGAATATTGGAAATAATGCAATTCAGAGAAGCTTCAAACGTGTAGCAGAACACTGTGAACTGTACTTCCAGCCCTGGGGGGGAGGTCTACATTTTTAGCAAATGTAAACCTAGAAATAGTTTGGAGAACATTTTTAAGAAACGTTACATGATTTTTGTGTCCTGGTTAAAATTTTGTAAGCAGTCATGTAAATTAATGCTTAAAGAAAGCTCACCGACACAAAGACTCGCAGGTCTGCATTTTTTTGTATTTCAACATTTTAAAAATATAATGATAAAGAGTCCTTAATTTTTTGCTCATAGAGACCATAAAAGATTGGGTGATCGCTTTCCTCTCAAAGCTTCATTTTCCTTTTCTAGAAAATGAATCCACAGCAAGGGCTCAATAGACGCTGATGATGGCGGTGACGGTGAGCATATGGGCGGTGGCATCTTTGGTTAAGGTTCTCCTATATTTCCAGATCATTTGAGCCATTACTTTATATGATAAATTCTTCCCTCAATAAAAGTGATACAGACCTTTATCTCTTTAAATGATTCAGTTACATAAGTGTGCGACGCATTAGCAAGCAATTAATTCAATATTAACATTCGTGCCTACATTATTGGAAATTGACTAATTAATGGAAAACAAAGTCAAGCATATTTTTTTAATTACAGAAATTAAGTTACATATAAGCAACACGACCACCACCCTGTTCTCTACATGGGAGGTAGACCAGCCTCCCCTAACCAAAAATGATTTGCTCCCTGAAGCAACCAAAGCTAACAGACTTTCCAAGTCAGTGCTGCGCGTCCGTGCCAGAAGCGCCAGGACTAGAACCCTGCTATCCTGGCATTACCATCCCAGGCTCCGCCGACCAGAACACGATGCTCCTCCAAAAACAAAACAAAACAAAAAAGGCTTTTCTATTGTGCACATCCAAGGCATTGTCAACTCATCACTGTTCCATTGTTCTGCCCATTCTTCATCAGAGCAGTCACAATTATGTGGTCACGCCTGGTTCTTTTCCTAATTCTAATAAAAGCCCAAGGACAGAGAATTCCACGTCCCTACAACTTTTCATTCTCTAGAACTCCAAATTCACCATTTCAATGTTTCATTCAACGGCTGGAGTAAAAATGAGAGAGAGCAGTCAAGCGTCTGGAAATTCTGGGGCTTTCTCTGATTCGTACTAGCGAAATGCTCCCAAAACCGATAAATGAAATTTCACTTATTGGTGCAGGGAGTCAGGGGTACCCAGAACCAGAAGACTGATTTGACTAATGAGAGCAATTCCAGCCACGACACTCTCTAATAGCTCTCTCAGAAACAAAAACTGAATGAGGTTGAGGGTTATAACCACATGTGGTTATAACACCATAAGGAATC
The DNA here is from genome assembly GCF_041296235.1 of Equus asinus. Taxonomy (NCBI): domain Eukaryota; kingdom Metazoa; phylum Chordata; class Mammalia; order Perissodactyla; family Equidae; genus Equus; species Equus asinus. The sequence continues at coordinate 132,012,135 of NC_091793.1, forward strand.
AATGTTCCTGTACATAATTAAATTGCAACATTTAAGACAAAGAATGTTCTGGTTCAGTCAGAGCAAAACTATCTACTGAGCGCTCAAAAGACTGTTGGCTTTTGTGGATTCCCCGTGTTATGCCAAGAATAATCAAGAATGATACCTTGGAAGAGGACTATGATAATGTATCCAGGAGGAAAACAATATGTTGCCATCTCTCTTCACACTTTGGTAGGTGACTAAGTTTTGTTTGGTAACAGGAACTCAAGTAAATGGAGTTTTATTTTAGATATTTATTATAAATTCATTTAAAAGGCATTTTATTATTATTAAAAGGGAGTCAAGGTAGAGTCTAATCCTGCCACTAATTCTCTTTGTGATCTTGGGCAAGTCACCACCTACTTCAACCTCATTTCTCTGTCAAATAGGAATGATAACCCATCACGCCAGGCTCAAGAATCATTAAGGATAAAAAAAATTAACAGGGAAGTACACTGTAAAAAATACAAACAAACACTAAGAGTTGTTACGAATATATGGCGAGGACCTTAAGATGGGCATGCCTCACCCGTGCTCTCTTTCTCTCTTTTTGAGGACTAGAATTCGGATGTGATGACCCAACTCGAACCATGCAGATGAACAATAGTATACTTGGGGATGGTGGAGCAAAATTTGGGAAGTACCCGAATGACCACAAAGAGCAAGGATGTCTGGCTGCCTGGTCCTTTCACATTGGAAATGTCACATGAGAAACAAACATCTCTATTCTTTTGACCCCTGTATTATTGGATTTGTTATAGCAGCCTACCCTAATACAGTTAGTAACACCTAAGCACAAATCAATCTGTGCAAACCAAATCCCATTTACAGACCTGTTTTGCTCAGCCCTTCCAGTGCTGGCCTATACAGTACTTTGTAAGTCTGTTTAATTTTCACTTAGAGGTCAATAATTAAAAGTCAGAAGATTTCATATAACAATCCAAGACTCTTTAAAAAAAAGGAAAAAAGTCAGAAGATCTGGCAACAATGAGTTGTCTTTTACAAATGGCAACAGTTGGCTGGAACTGAGCAGACTTGCCCCTCAGAGAGGGCATATGCCATCCAGTTCCGCATAGCCCCCCACCACTTCAAAGGCCTGCTGTATTTATTTCGTTTTCCTGTTCTCAAGCACTAGTAAATACGTGACTTTGCAACTCCTCATTAAATAAACTTGTGCACATTTAAAAGTCTTGGGATTCAAATAATATTATGAATTTCAGGCCTGGAGAGCAATAGATTAAAATAGTTAACTTCTGCCAAACTCTTCTCCCTGAAGTTCTGCCTATTAACTCTACTATGTCTAGTAGATAACCATTCCCAGAGAGTCCACAACACCACATCCTTCCTCACCTGGATTACAGCAATAGCCTACCTGGTCTCCAGCCTTCTGCCTTGCCCACCCATTCATTCACGGCACTAAAACCAGAGCCACGTCTCTAAATTGCAAACTTAATTCCCCTCCTTCCAATAGCCTCACGTTTACCTTTGGAGAGATCCTAAACTCTTTAACATAGTTTATGGAGCTGTCTTGTAATTTACTTTAAAATATAGTGAGACAGCGACATATACGTGCGTGTGTATTAATTTACAAACAAGGGACAATAGTAAACAGTTCAAGTCCCCTAATCAAGAATTCATTCCTGTTAGCATTGCAAAGACCCTATGCAGGTGTCCAGCTTCCAGAAGCTGCTGCACCAAATCCTGGCTGTTCTATGGGAGGGAAATAAACTTCTATCTTGTTTGAGTTATTATAATTTGTGGTCTCTTTGTTGCAGCACCTTCAATTATTCCCTAACACACACTATACCCAGTGTTTTTCAGTGTCTTAAATATACCAGATTCCCTCTCGCCATGAGTTCTTTGCACATGCTCTTCCCTCTGCCCGGAACTCTCCCACCTCCTCAGCTTCAGGTGGCCAACTTCTGCTTCGGTTCTCACCTCCTCTGAGAGATTATCCCTAACCTTAAGACTGGGTTCCATTCCCCTTGACACGTATTCCAATAGCAGACTTCTTGCTATCAGCTATCACTTTATGCACCTGTCCTTCATTAATTAGTATAAGGGATGCTAGAAATAACCTTTCATTGGTGAAGTGAATGACCAAGAAAAAAGAACCTGACTTCCAGAATGACCTTTAACAGTAGTGCAGGCTATCCACCCTGGCTTGTCAACCAATTCCAGACAATTTTGTGGGAGAAAATGAACTTCCATCTTGTTGGAGCTACTGTAACTTGGGGTGACCTTGTTACAGCAGCTTAGCTTGTACCTTAACAAATGCACTTACCATATTTAATGCTTTTCAGGTCCGTGAAGAGAACATGTTCTCTCTCACCTCTGAGTCTTTGCACACGCTATTCCCGGGAATACTCTACCACTTCCTAATGTTAACCTGGTTAATTATTTGTCTCCAGATTGCAGCTTCAAGATCTTCTTCTTGGAGAAATCCTCCCTAACCTTGAGGGTCCATTAGATCCAACAGAACACGCCGCACCCTTCCCATCATTGCTTCAACATATTTTCCCGCCTTCGTTTTGTAACAGTCTCTTTCCTTAGACATGCTGTAAGCTCCTAGAGGGCAGGGGCCACTTCTCATTGGTTTACTGCTGCACAGGTGGCACCAAGCACTGTGTCTGGCACCTAACATTATGATCCAGGGCACATGTGTCCATCGTGGCCACAATGCCACCTGGAGAGATCTTGTCAATTATCTTGCTATAACCTAGACATATCTCCCTACTTAATCTTATTTTACTTATGGTAATACTAATAAGGAGAAAGAGAGGGAAGAAGACAAAGAGGGGAAAAAAGGAAAAGAGGGAGGAGGAAGGAGAGATTAGTTTGGCATAATTTGGCGTGGGTTAGTGAACTCTCCTGTCTGTCGCTCCCCAAAACATCTTATTAAGAAAATATATTCAGGGGCAGGCCCGGTGGCACAGCGGTTGAGTTTGCACGTTCAGCTTCTCAGCGGCCGGGGGTTCACCAGTTCGGATCCTGGGTGCGGACATGGCACCGCTTGGCAAAAGCCATGCTGTGGTAGGTGTCCCATGCATAAAGTAGGGGAAGATGGGCATGGATGTTAGCTCAGGGCCAGTCTTCCTCAGCAAAAAGAGAAGGATTGGCAGGGGTTAGCTCAGGGCTAATCTTCCTCAAAAAAAAAAAAAAAGAAAGAAAGAAAGAAAATATACTCAGGGGCTGGCCCCATGGCCAAGTGGTTAGGTTTGCGTGCTCTGCTTCGGTGGCCCAGGGTTTCGCCAGTTTGAGTCCTGGGCACGGACATGGCACCACTCATCAGGCCATGCTGAGGCAGCATCCCACATAGCACAGCTGGAGGGACCCACAACTAAAAATATACAACTATGTACCGGGGGGCTTTGGGGAGAAAAAGCAAAAATAAAATCTTTAAAAAAAAAAAAAAAAGAAAATATATTCAAAATACATGGGGGTCGAAGAAAGATAACATACAGTTTCTGTAGCTATAATTTTTTTCAGGCTAATATTTATCTGATGTGGAGACCAACCAGGTGCCCTCTTCCTATCCCTTTACCCTGCACACAACTTCAACTGCATCTTCCCCATGTTGGTTTGAAGACTGAGACAGGTGCTTAGTTAGCATGTTTTCATTCTTCCTGGAAACTAGGGATTGGGCAGTCGATCTTCTGGTAAACAAATAAATTATAATGTGAAAAGGTCCAAGCTGAGGTCACCTGATCCCCTGTGAAGAAACTGTAAGAAAGACCCCTATGTTGGTTGGGAATTAGCAAGCAATGACCTCTATCTACTTCCAATGCCACGTTTCTAGCACACTGACGTCTGTCATTGATGTGGGACATTCTAGAGCCCCTTCCATGATATGAAGCAGCCTCAACCACCACAAATGAACCTCGCCCTTTAAATTATTTTGAACCACAGCAGCCAAGAAACAACTCGTCCTTTTTGTTTTTTCTTACCTTGTATCTCACTTCCCTCTCCAGCCTCCTGCATTCCCCTTCAATCTGCAGGCTGAAGGACAGAAAAGCTCCTATTCCTTAATCTCAGCAAACTCATACGCATCCTTGTCCACGGCACCGGAAAAGGAATATATAGATGTAATTTCATTCTTGATTTTCCATTAGCAATGTGTTTAATTAGTCAAGTAGCTCTGTTACTGTCACCTTAAACTAGGCTTTTTTTCTGGCTCAGCTTACTTCACTATAAAACAATATGAGGTCAATGTTACATTACAGAATTTAATTAAATGTCTAAGATGAAAGCTTCACAATCGCTTCCATTCTTGCTTTGCGTCAAGAACAAGAAACCAAATTTGGCTTTGGGCAGTACTAGCCTTGTGGCCAATGGCTACTGTACATCCTCAATGCCAAGAACTCTCCAACCCAGACCATCTGCCGCTTTGATATTGTTCACGAGCGCTCAGCTGGGCTGGGGATTTGACTTGTTTTTTTATTACTACTCCCCGATTTACTGTTGCACACTATTCCCAGAATTCTGGTTTCATTTGCTTTCACTGATAATATGCATCTGCAAAAAAGTCCCAACTTTGTGTGCTAAACTACTTGAGATCAGACAACTGGAAAGTAGTATGTACTAATTTTAATATCCAGCTATTCATAATCCTGTTTTGCAGCTGCAATTCCTGACCACAGGGAAGTTTAGTCTGGCTGTAAATGAGTCTTCCGAATGTGTCAGGGGCTCCTGTCCTTGTGCAGCCAAAAATGTTTACTCTGCTTTGTTCTTAAATTATGCAGCTCTTCCCTACCACACACACGAAACTGCTCATACGTCAGCATTAATAAATAGGAATAAATTATTAGCAGCAACATGCTCTGAGATCTCAATTCAGGGAGTGTGAAACATCAGGAGGATTTTGTTTCTTTTCTCCTCTTTAAAAAATACATACCCAAGGACTGTGGAAGAATCTTTTCAGCCTTGGAAACTTGGAAATGAGAACGGGGGTTGAAATGATAGCTAAATCTTCTTCTATTCTCTGATGCCTCACTCCAGCTCCCATAAATATCAGATGAGAGGCTGCGTATTCTGAATGTAGGCCAGCTGCTGTGACGCAGGAGGAAGATTTGGGGCTTTCAGATATAAATTTTTCAAAGAGCTAAAAGTAGCTCCCGAGAGCCTGCTTAACACAACCGCCCGCCGCAGCCTCAGACAGCGTCTCCACGGTCAACCTCTACTGTCAAACACGACAGCACTCACTGCCTCCTCCAGTGGCCTCACCTGGCTGGGCAGGGATAACCAGAATGAACAGGGCACTTTTTGTGCTCTTCTTGCCTCGAATTCTATTAGGGGCAACCTTCTTGCTACAAGCCTGAGTTCCCAAAATCAGATCCTATTTCAACTGACACATAGTTCCCCACACCTAAACGGGGACAGTTTTGAAATGGCAAACACTAAATTAACAAAGTGGCCAACACCCCAACCAATGTGGTCTCCTTCAGTTTATACCAATTTGCACAGCAAATGACTAAGAAGAAAACAAATTGTCAATATTGCTAAAAAACACTCTTCTTCAGCTGCTAAAAAAGCTAGCCTCTAAGGGCCAGCTCCGTGGCTGAGTGGTTACATTCACGTGCTCTGCTTCAGCAGCCCAGGGCTTCGCCAGTTCGGATCCTGGGCACAGACCTAGAACCGTCATGAGGCCATCTCAGGTGGTGTCCCACAGAGCACAACCAGAAGGAGCTACAACTAGAGTATACAACTATGTACTGAGGGGCTTCGGGGAGAAAGAAAAAAAAAGAAGATTGGCAACAGATGTTAGTTCAGGTGCCAATCTTTAAAAATAAAATAAAATAAAGCTCCCTTTTTTATAGCACTCCCATAAAAGAGAAAATAGATTTCCAAGTTTGCAAAAATCAGCGCTGCTCTCAGAAAGCTGGTAAAGACTCCAACTGAAGAAACACCAAATCATGATCAGTACTAAAATGAATGTGGATTGGTTCTTAGCACCACTACAAGAAATACAGAGCGTTCACCATGCTGGTTTTGCTGTTTCTTAAACTGCTGCTTCCAACATCACACAGGAAAGGACGAGATTTCAAATACATCAACATTTAGAAATTTTATACTGTCCTACACCAAATTCAGCTGCCTGAGGCAGAGGGTGGGTGAGTTTGGTGTGTAATGCCTTGCATGACATATTGAAAGATAAAGAGATCCGCTAAAGGCAAGCTCTAGGGCAATTTAATGAAAGGCCTCAAGCACCCCGCCCTGGGAGCCCATATGTGAGAACGCTGCACATCCCCTCAGCATATACGTTTCTAGGTCTAAGGGCTGTGGCACGGTCAACCCCACGTGTATGCAGGGAAGGCCTGGCCATGCTTCCCCTCTCCCCCCACCCAGCCCTAATTCCTACAGTCACTTTGGAAACGCAGAGACGGCATGAGTTCAAAAGCAGCAGAAGACAAGTCAGAGAAAGCAGAGACAGCTTAGAAGATTACACAAGGACAAACTGTCATAAATTCCTTTATGTTGCCTTTTCACTTTTGCCCAGAATGTCTGAAATTGCTCATTTCATTATGTTACACTGCTCAGATGTCATCAATTAGAGATCTGAGTTTAACAATCATTACCCACTAAAAAAAAATCCAACTACCTCCAGGGGAATCACTACACAATAAAGAATGTAATCAGATTGTTTTCCACTCTAACACCTACCAAAGAACTGTTACAGAGGGAAGAAATGGGTAATTGAGGCTTAATAATTTGGGAGCACTTCTTGGAACAATCTGGAAAAGCAAAGTGGGCCGGAATTATACAGCATCCTAAAAACTTAAACTCTATTTTTATAAATGGCCAAGGTTGGATACAGTGAATAAGTCAGTGATAATAGATTTCATGGAAGAATAACCTGATATGAAAACACTCTGATGCTCCTATAAAATGTGCGTTACCCTCTGGCTTTGTCCAATTCTGAGTTCATTAGTTTTCTCGGTACACCTAGGTGCATGGTTTGCCACTTGGAACTGTGACAGCTGCGGCGGCATTCTGCATAAGAGACTACTGTATGGGCCACAGGACCATCTGAGAGAGCTGAACTAGAAAGATGAGAAAGCCAGTGGAGGGGCCAGCCCACTGGCACAGTGGTTAAGTCCACGTGCTCCACTTTGGCAGGCCAGGGTTCGCAAGTTCAGACCACAGGCACAGACCTACACACCACTCATCACGCCACACTGTGGTGGCATCCCATATACAAAATAGAGGAAGATCGGCACAGATGTTAGCTCAGGGCCAATCTTCCTCAAACAGAAAGAGAAAGATTGGCAACAGAAGTTAGGATGTTAGCTCAGGGCGAATCTTCCTCACTAAAAAAAAAAGAAAGAAAAGAAAAGAAATGCCAGTGGACACTTGCTTTCCAGAGAAAGTGTCTAAAGCCCATAAATCTTCAAAGCTGGCATGCTCAGCCTCATAAAACTCCCGCTGCCTATGTATCTATGCCCCACCAACTTCCAGAATTATTCTACTGATAGCAGAAAGAGGGCTAGTAAAAAAACTAATAATTTCTTGATAACCATTAGAGTCTGCCATTTGGTACCTAGATCTGCATCCAGGACTCACCTCGAGCTTGAAGGGGAAAAGGAGATTATACATCTTAAGAAGTTACATGGAGGGGCTGGCCCCATAGCCGAGTGGTTAAGTTGGCGGGCTCCGCTGCAGGCAGCCCAGTGTTTCGTTGGTTCGAATCCTGGGCGCGGACATGGCACTGCTCATCAAACCACGCTGAGGTAGCATCCCACATGCCACAACTAGAAGGACCCACAACGAAGAATATACAACTAGGTACCGGGCGGCTTTGGGGAGAAAAAGAAAAAAAATAAAATCTTTAAAGAAAAAAAAAAAAAAAGAAGTTACATGGAAAATGCTCTTCAGCAGGCACATAATCCAACTTTCTGGACTAGGAGCTGAGAGCTACAAGGCCGGCTACTCACACTGTTCATCTGCCAAATGGCCACTGTGCTACAGGAATAAACTGAGCACTGATCTGTCAAGTCAGAAGTCCACTGCAACTCTCTGGGTCTCCGACGGCTGCATCAGTGGTGGTGTTGGGTGGAAGACAGCAGCAGCGGTAACAGAACAAGCCAAGAGCTCCCCACACATCAGCCATCTCTTGTGTGGCATATACATCACCCATCTCATGGCTAACTTCAAATACAGAGGCCAGGAAAGGTGAAACTAGTGAAAGGGAAGGAAAGGACAAAACCAATTCCTTTCTGTTTAATTTTGCCTAAAGTCATCTCCATCCCAGCAAGAAGGAAGAACACTATTCTTCTTCCTCCCTCCCAGGCCTCTGGGAACCTCAAAGGGAAAATCAGCTATGGCGGAAGAACCCGAACACCTTAACACCATAGCAGAATTTCCAGGAAAATGTGCTCGTGGATATAAACAAAAGCAAAAAACAAAAAAGGATACTGGAGAAAAACCCTGTTAGAAACTTAAGAATGTGCTATGTATGTATGGGAACAGGGTGCGAGGTGGGAAGACAGAAAGGCTCTGGATGGAAGGCAACAGACCCAAGAGGAATTCAAACACCCAACCTAGAGACAGCCGGTTGGATCCAACAGTTTATAATTTATGGAAGCTGGGGATCAGGAGGTGGCAGATCTCTTGGCCTGCCAAGCAGACCAGACAGGACACAGATGATTGCAATTATGGAAAGACTTCTCATAAACCCAGGGACAGCAGGAACGGGGGCGGAGAATGGGCCAGGCTGAGGTGTGGCTGAGGAGCACTCGGCAGAAAGACTGAGGACACTAACAGAGATGGTCCGGAGCGTCGATTGTGTCTCTACCTTAGAGACCTTGGCCCCCTGTGTCCTCCCCACCCCCTTCCATAAACTGATTTAGCCTTAGTGTATCTCAAATGCCTGTGACAAAGACAAAGGAGATGAGAAAGGAGCCAGTGGTTGCCAAATTTTAGAGTACCTATGAATAGGTAGCTTGTTTAAAATTAAGATTCCCAGGCCCCACCCCAAGAGATTCTAACACAGGTAGTTCTGGATGACACTTTGGCAAACACTGAATCACTGAGAGGGCAATAAAAAGGACAATTTGCTATCCAGCACCGCAGCCCCAGATTCATTTTGGGGATGTTAAAAGGTATCCCACACACTTAGCAATCCTCAGAGAGGTCACCGCCAAGGAGGTCTACAGAAGTGCCCACATCACACTAATGGGAGAGATATAGCTCCACCCTGATAACTCTCCTATCAGGGCAGCCACTCTGGAGCTCAGTGGGTCACAGACTTAGCCAGCGCCCCTCCATGCCCAGCCTTGAGTACTTAGGTAAAAATCACTTGTCTTATTGAAAACTCTGAGTTTGTATAATTACACAAAGGTATCATGAGCCAACATGTTCTGAGACTTTTGTTTTTTGCTTGTGTAAGTTTTCCTCCCAGGTACCTTCATTTTTATTTGAAGGACAACCCCTGTGACTGAGAGAGAACAGAGGCCAGCTTGCAGACTACTCATCAAAACTTACCAGAAATAAAAGCTTAGTAACTGGCCTGGGGACCAGCCATTGCCTCTGTACCAAGCCAGCCCACTGCCATGGCGGTTTTCTTGGAGCTGAAATACTCTTTGAAGATGGAAAAAATATCTCTGAACAAAGAAACCAAGTCCTTCCAACAGTGAGAAGTAGTAGTCTGAAAAGGAAGAGTCTATGCAATTTTTTTAGTCCTAAAAACAAGGAACTATTGCCCAATTGACATGAATAGTGGCAGAAGTCCAGAAGCATCCTAGAGTCTTAAGTTGAGACTAAAGCTGGACTGTTAGAGAAACTCTGAAGATTCCTGAGCTCTTGCCTGCAGAGCTCGGCCACTGCAGGGCCTTGGGTGAATTGCTTCACCGCTGAGGCTCATTTCACAAAAGTATAAAATAGGGGTGATATTCTCCGCCATTTCTCCTCTTAGGAAGTGGTAAGGCTTGAATGACAGAAAACATGCAAGAGCTTTGTGTAAAATGTTAGTCAATAAATATATATTTTTATCATATTTTTCTATCCATGATTGTTATTCCTTTAAGACTTTTAAAGATTGAAAGAGCAAGTAGTTGCTCACCCATTAATGACCTACTCAATCTTTAAGCTACTATGCTAATCTGCTAGTGTCAACGAAACTGATCGGTACTTAGCAATCAGGTATGAGAGAGGGAGTATTTATGCCTAAGAATCTCAATTTCAAATTCCATCTTCTTTTTGCATACATTTTTCTGAAACAAAGAATAGAAAACACTCTGAGGAAGTATAATATTTTTAATCAGTACACTTTCTCCACAGAATGATCACACAAAAGAAATGACGTCATCCTACTTACATGACAGAGAATGTATCAGGAACTAGAAAGAAGAAAAGAACTTGGAAATTGAGCGATGTGGCAAGAGACTGTACATAAAACTCTTCTCAGCTTATCTGTGCCCTTCCATCCATCAGAATCTTTACATTAAAAACTCTCCTCCCAACCTCCTCTAACCCAGTCTTCACTTACCCAACCCTACCAACAGCTGATGCTCTTCATTCCCTCCATAAAACATACTGAGCGATGCCCACTGGACCTCCAGGCTGCATGTGCACCTCTGTTCCCACCAGCTGAGTTGCACGCCCCCAAAACCCAACTGTGTTTGTTCCCAGCCCTGTTTATGCCAGCTCTTCTTGTTACTGTAATTATATAACTTAATTAAATATTATGTAAACCACAGAACTTTGAGAGCAAAAAGAAACAGTGATGGTATCTATGGAAACCAAGTTAAATGCTTTAGAAAGACTTGGTAGAGGAAGGCAACTAAAAATATTTCTGTCAAATTAAGAATGGGTAAAGGATTGAGGGAAATCTTAAAATTCTAGAAGAAGTATTCACTCAGGCTGCTTCAGAAGAGTCTTTATGTACTTGCTCTAGTGAAGAAATCAGAATTGGAAAGCACGGAGGAAGCAATGTGGGTACAGCTTATGCAAGAGAGCCCATGAGGGATGCCAATGTACTGGAAGGGGGCATTTCAGAGATTTTCACTTTTTTCTCTGCACCTTTCCATATCTTCTAAATTCTAGTAATCAAACATTTGCTACAGTCAGAAAATATTTTAGACATTAACTGTTAAGTTAAATACAAATTTACAAGTGAAGAGTGTTACAGATTAAGATGCACATAACTTCTTAGAATAAAAAAGTGATTTCCTACATAGAACACTCAAGATACATTTTAAAGATCTACTCAAAAAGACAAATCCGGAAATGCTGCAATACATTTTTTAATGTATGTGTAAATGTGCATATAAAAGAAGTTATATACTCAACATAAAATGCTCTACACAAATATAAACTATTGACATTATTGACAGCAGAGGTGATTACAGAAATTTAACTTTCATGTTGCTCTTCTCAGTATTTAATCCACCTCTGTGTGCTGTCCTTCATGTTCTAAGACACAGTAACTTTTCCTCAGAAAGACAGGTAAATTGGTAAAGTATCTAGAAAGCCTTAGGTAGGCCTTCTCGTGGCATTCAATTCATCTACTGGGGAGCCCCGCGCTCCCAGATTTCAGGGCTTTTCTAGGCAAAGGGATCCAAAGAGGCAGGAGGCAAAGCGACTGTGCAAACAGCTCTCAAGTAGGCATCACAGAAACGAGGCCCGCAGGAAAGGAAAGAGACCGGGCTCCCCCAGAAGAACCAGCACAGCCTTGCGCCTACCCCAGCCCTTACACAGGAGCCCCGGGGATGGCAGGCCTCTACCCGAACCCCAGTAGGATGAGGTGCCAGACTTGAGTGGGCCTCCCTCCCTGAGCCTCAGGGGACCTTGAAAAGCCAGAGTAAAACATTTACCTTCTGGGGGAGGTGAGGGCACTTAGTGAGGTCCCATTTGTCTTCCAGCTAAGATACAGGAGTCCTTCACTCTTTGGGGTGGGGTGGGGGGGCAGGGGACGGAGATGCTGAGCCTCAACAGCCACTCTTCCCTCCTCTCAGGGCCTACACACCAACTCCCCCCTCCACCCTCACCCCTCCCCCTGCCCTAAGCACTCCATTAGGACCCCCAGAAAGTCTGAGCCCACTGTTGCAAGATTACCTCACAATTCCACAGGCACCATTTCTGGGAAACGGATTCCATCCAATGCCACATTTGCACAGCATGAAGTAGGAACGGGGAAAAATAATGGCGCTACTTCTCCAAGAGCGAGTCAGACCGGAGGTCTCTGGAGGGTATTTATATTAAACACAATGCTGGCTAGAGGACAGGTAGGATCTGTTGTGGCAACTCACGTCTTCCTGTTGCCAGGCCCTTTTTAAAAACTGGCATACCACACACATAATGTGGTAATTGGAGTGGGAATTCCTAAGGAAAAAGCAACAGCAAACAGCAATGGAAAGGAGGGCTCCACGAGGCCCCGATCCTCAGACTCTGTCTGCTCAAGCCCAGGCTTGGCACCTCAGTCTGGGAGGCTGTGGAATCCGAGTGGTTGCCATATTCAGAGTAGACTCTTCTCTCGGGGACAAATTCACCTTATCATAACTCATAAGCTCTACATGTGATCACACACACACAGAATGTCAACGTATTAATTTACAGGGAAAACTCTGTCAAGGAGCCTGGAGGCAAATGCATTTTCTTCCCATAGGCACATCCCATGGAAATCAAACAACAGAACTTCAGAGGAAAACTGCCATTTCTGCCTATTCAAGTCCATTCCACTTTATTCTGACTACAAAATTTTACTTCTGAGAACTACTCGCCCCGGATTAAGAAAACCTATGGTTTAGATAGTTGGGTGGGCACATGTCCCCGGACTGGCCAACCCCAGGGCTGAAACTGCCCCAGCAATTGGTGGGATTGCTAAACTGAGGATATGAGCTGGGAGACACAGAGAGCCACCTCAAGGAGTGAGCAATGATGGAAAACGAAGCCAGCAGGAGAGCAGAACCAAGAGATGGAGAGAGACATTGCCTGACAACCTTGTGTACCATCGGAGTCGAGCCATGCCTGAGCCCACGCGGCCCCGTGAACTTTACATTTATGAGAGACAATGAACTCCTTCTTTGCTTAAGCCACTTGGAGGTGGGTTTCTATCTCTTGTAAACAAAAAAAGTCCTGATCAATATACAAGAGTTTTGACAGAGAAAATGGAATGGGACCAAGGACAGTGTATAATATGACTTGAATGTTTAATCAGCATCCGTTTAAAGCAGCAGTCATATCCATCCCAGAGCAGGCCAGGGCTCATCCTTGGGCATCCTCCTGTCCTTCAACACCTGACCAGCCCCACTTGCACTGTCACGTTCTCTCCTAAACCATGCTCATATGTTCAATCTGCCTGGCAAGCCTGAAGCCATTCTGTCTCTGCTCCATTTAACTGTCAAAGGCAATCACACAGCCCTTGTTCGCAAGTTCTGAAGGGGATGCATCACTGGATCCCAAGCACTGAGAGTAATCAAAAAGCACTTAATAGATTCGTAAATTCTATGGCACCCAAGAGAACTCACAAATCCTCCAAATTAATGCTGTGAATTCCTTCCAGTGAATTTTTGCATCAAAAAAACCATTTACTGTAGCAAAATGGCATACTCAACAGTTTCCAATGATGAAGATATACCAACGCTATTTGCAATTAAGGTGAACACACAGCTCATATTTTGATTACGGTGGGCTCTTTAAACCCACATTATTTTGATTACAAGGAGTTGTTTATGCTCACTGCTATAAGAAATTCACAGGACAAAAGTGTGCATCTCTGTAAACTCAGCCCCTATTACAGCCAACTTTTATGCAAATAAAGGCTGCAACGTATTACTTTCCTTCCTTCTTTCAGGCACAAATCCTGTCTGTGGCCAGATTCCCTGAGGGCCACTTCCCAGCTCCTTGTCCTAATTAACCCAGGCCATGGAGAGAAGGAAACAGGGGCCTTCTCCTCAAGGTGTTGTCATGAGTGTTTTTTTGTTTTGTTTGTCATCATTTGTCTCCTCCACTCGACTCAGCTCTTGGTATGACTGGCTGACTTGTCTAGCACAGTGTCTGGCAGACACTCTATAAACATTAGTTGAGGGGATTTAATTAATTACACTTGTCAGAATTTTACCGGAATATCTGGTTTGTGATTATGTCCCTGTTCCGTTTCAAGCATCAAGGAAAGTATTGGAGAGGGGTCTGAGAAATTTGGTATATTCCCTGTCTTCAAGAACAATGGGTCCAGGGGCCAGCCCAGTGGCATAGTGGTTAAGTTCACGCGCTCTGCTTCAGCGGGCTGGGGTTCACAGGTTCAGAGCCCAGGCACAGACCTAGCACTGCTCATCAAGCCATGCTGTGGTGGAATCCCACATAAAATAGAGGAAGATTGGCACAGATATTAGCTCAGGGACAATCTTCCTCAAGAAAAAAGAGGAAGACTGGCAACAGATGTTAGCTTGGGGCCAGTCTTCCTCACAAAAAATAAATAAACAAGAACAACGGGTCCAGAAACAGTTTCTTACACACAAGTTTTCAACCTTTATAAAAGGTATCCTGCAACCCTGGCTACAACTGACTGGATCAGGGGTTGGTGCCTGACCTCCAGGTGTCAGCTGTAGTCTGGTCACGAGAAAGACCCCTGGTCTTCAAGGTGGCCAAGCAAGAGAGCTGGGCCCCAGGATGAATAAAGGGTACTGAATAGGGATTAAGCAACTCAGTAAGATCCTTTCCCAGGGTATTTGAATGCAACTTATACAGAAACAGCTGTCATACAGTAGAAGGATGGAAAAAATCAAGAGGAAGAACAAACTGAAACTCTAAAGCAGAAGCCAAGAATAATCAAAAGTTATGAGGACTCTGGGGAGAAGGTATAATGGAGGGCTGCAGAGAAAGAGAGTAGAAGGAGAAGACGCAGCAAGAAGCTGAGGGAAGCAGCATAACGCTAGCAGCTACCATTAAGCGGTCTGAAATTTCCTTTAGAATACAGTCTGAAGAATCAGTTAATCAAAAGGCCACATTAAGAAACAGCTACTATAAGATTTTCACTGTCTTTACCGCCAATAAAGATCTAAGGTTGTCAGTTACCAAAATGGAAATTAGAAATGGGCTTTTATTGTTGAAATTGGAGATGTTCAAGACTTGCGAATTGGCTAGAAATACTTAAGGGGCACCCCACTATTCCATGAAGGGATATAACCTAACCTATTTACAAGGCTTGACTCAGCAGGATGGCCCCACGCTGGATTCTGCACTCAGGCACACTTTATTTGGACAATTTTGGGTGTTTAATGCCAACTCTAAGCTTAACTGAATCTTGCCTCTACAACATTGTCATATCCACCTCCAGTGACTCTATTAAGCAAAGTGGGGAACATCTAAAAGGACAAACACATAAACTTTATTAAACTGACAAAGTAGGTTGTAGATGTTGGTTTTTTTATTTTTAGAGGAAGATTAGCCCTGAGCTCTGCCGCCAATCCTCCTCTTTTTGCTGAGGAAGACTGGCCCTGAGCTAACATCCGTGCCCATCTTCCTCTACTTTATATGTGGGACGCCTACCACAGCATGGCTTGCCAAGCAGTGTCATGTCTGCACCCTGGATCCGAACCAGCGAACCCTGGGCCGCCGAAGCGGAATGTGCAAACTTAACCACTGCACCACCGGGCCGGCCCTCTAGGTGTATTTTCATGCCCTCTAACAAATAAACATTTGCTTTCATACCCGGGGTAGGGGAGTTGGCAGGAGACCTATAGTCCTCACCTTCCTCTAACTACTGGGGTGTATTAGTTGGGGGTATAGACACAGGTGATATTACTCAGAAATCGAAAAGCAAAGCGGCTTTAACATATTTACGTCTTAACATTTCACAGTCCAGAGGTAACCAGTCCAGGCAGGAAGAGGTTCCACTTCTAGTGCCAGATGGCTCTTTCAAGTCTCACCATGTCTGAGTCAGCAAGAAGGAGGAAACAGAAATGGAGGGTGCAACCATCCCTCGACGGTCAGACTTTATCACATGATCATGCTTAGCTTCCAGGGCAGCAAGGAGACATCCTACACCAGCAACTGAGGGCCAACTGAGCGGAAGTGTAGTGTCAGACATCATTTGTGAATCTCCTTTCCTGGGCAGCTCCATCACCTGAGGGAACTTGAGTGAGGTCTGTTTTTTACAGTATGGGTGAGTTTAATAGAGGAATGCAACTCATTGCTTAAATAACACCCATAAGAAATCTACTGTGGGGCTGGCCCAGTGGCATAGTGGTTAAGTTCATGCACTCCACTTCAGCAGCCCAGGGTTCACAGGTTTGGATCCTGGGCACGGACCTACACACAGCTCATCAAGCCATGCTGTGGTGGCGAGCCACATAGAAAATAGAGGAAGACTGGCACAGATGCTAGCTCAGCAACAAGCTTTCTCAAGCAAAAAGAGGAAGACTGACAACAGATGTTACCTCAGGGCCAATCTTCCTCATGAAAAACACAAAAAGAAAAGAAAAGAAATCAAGTGTGAAGTCACTATATGAAACAGACAGATGTTGACGAAAATAGAAAAGGCAAAAAAATATAGTCAGAACTCTGAAAAATAATTAGATAACTATTATATTAAACAAAACCTTTACGACTTGAGAATAAACCACATACTTGCTCCTAGCCTTCTTCAGTCACCTTAATTAGAGATGCCTGAGTCACACGGGAAAAGGGGCTCTCCGCGCTCCTCTTTGAAAAACCCTAAAGCCGGTCACTTGTAATAAGTAAACCTACTGATTAAAAAAATAAAGTAAAATCTTGATTAGTCTTCCAAACCGTGTTATTTGCTGTGGTAACAAACACCACAAATGGGGTGGCTGAAACAACAGACATCGTCTCTCTGTGCTGGAGGGGAGAAGGCCACAGTCAAGGTGTCAGCAGGGTTGGTTCCTTCTGAGGGCTGTGAGGCAAAGATCTGTTCCAGGCCTCTCTCCTCGGCTTGTAGACAGCCATCTTCTTACGTCTCTCCACCAGATCTTCCCTCCGTGTCACAATTTCCCCTTTTTATAAGGACACCAATTATATTGGATTAAGCACCACCCAAATCTCCTCATTTTAACTTGATTACCTCTGTAAGGACTCCATGTCCAAACGAGGTCACATTCTGAGGTACGAGGGGTGAGAATTTCAACACATGAACGTTGGAGGGACACAATTCAACCCACAACACAAACTTAGGAGCCCTTTAAATCTGAGACCAAAGACTGCACACTCGCTATGGTAGTCATTACATCCTTTTTAAAGCCTTTTTATTAGAAAATAAAACAGGGGCTGGCCCCGTGACCGAGTGGTTAGGTTCGCGCACTCTGCTTCGGCGGCCCGGGGTTTCACTGGTTCGGATCCTGGGCGTGGACAGGGCACCGCTCATCAGGCCATGTTGAGCCAGCGTCCCACATGTCACAACTAGAGGGACCCACAACTAAGAATACTGTACTGGGGGGACTGGGGGAGAAAAAAGCAGGAAAAAAAAAAAGGAGATTGGCAACAGTTGTTAGCTCAGGTGCCAATCTTTAAAAAAAAAAAAAAGAAAAGAAAACAGATACAGAAAATGCAGAAGACATAAATATACTCTGTAACAAATAATTATAAAGTGAGGACCTGTGACTGCCATTTGGGTTGAAAAACTACAGCAGAGTCAGTAGCCAGGAGCCCCTGTGTGCCCCCTCCTGACCATAAATTCCTGCTTCCTCCAGAAGGTTTCACTATCGTTACTTTCAGGAAAATGACTTCCTCCCTTCCCTTCACAATTCCACCACTTCTGAATACATCCCCAAAACAACATAGTTTGGTTTCCCTGTTTCTGAATTACATGTGAGTAGAACTATATTGTAATATATTATTTGGGGTCTTCTGTCCTTCAACAAGTTTTTAAGACTTATCCATATATTTACATTTTTTAATGGTTCCAAAGAATATTTCATTAACCTAAACCTAATTTTTCTGGTCAAAACTATATTTTCCCTGATATTTACCATTCGCATTCTCTTTTAATATCACTGCATCCTTCAACGTCTACACTAAAGTCATACCCACACACAGAAACTACTTTGACTAAAACTTACTTTCATCGTTTTTTCCTTACAGAAAAGCACTCTTTGGTTAAAGCTTCTATGTAGACAGATTATAATACAAGCAATTTTCTTCAGCATTGCACCACAGACATTTTTCCCAGGAAAAACTGAATGAGAAATGATACTCATAGCAGAGTATGTTTACCAATCGACCTGACAGGTTTCAGGCAACGCTCTAACATTCTGGGGTGAACTGGCCCATGGGCCATCTCCCACGAGGTATGTGAACCACCAGGTAAAGGTGACAGAGGGCATGATTCAGGGGTTTGGACAGTCATTTGCCAGGTCTAGATGACAGGCTTCACTGATGAGCACAGGACCTGAAAGAAAAGATGACACTTGTCACCTGCTGGGCAACACTCACCTTGGAGGCTTGCCCAATTCTTGTTGGGTTTTCAACTGTCAGAGACTTGATCCTTTGTCCATTCTATTTGAGATTGCCTAGCTGAACTGTCTCAGCACTCTGACCTTGCCAACCCGCTTACCTTTCTGAACTGTATTCCAGTCTGCAACCTCAGGCTAGACTCTGGCACTAGTTTGGTTCACTCATCCACTGGTTAATGTCCTGGTCTTAGGAGGCCACGTGAACTTCTATCCTTCACTTAATATTCTAAGCCTAAATCCTAATTCCCACTTAGAAGTCTCCATCCGTACTTCTTTCCTGGTCCTGACAGTTTTATTTTCTGATCTCAACTTAAACCCAAGTTCTAACAGTGATGTGACTCGTCTTACGAAACGAATGACAACTGGGGAATTGTTTTCGCTGTCACTCTAGACATACCTCTAAGAAGTAGCAATGAGCTAAAGAAAAAAGGAAATTAAGAAATTACCACAGACAGGAAATTTCCACTGAAAGTTCTTTAAATAACAGCTTTCCTTTCAAATTTAGTATTAACTTTCAGTCTCTATAAATGTTATTAGGAAAAAAAGGAAAGCCATCCTTATTTATAACTCCCAGAGATAATCCCTGTTAACATTTTGGTATATATTCTTCCAGACGTTTCTTTTCTATTCATAAATACATAAGTAAATAGATACAAAAATGAGATCATGAAATAATTTATACTATTTTGTGACTAGCTTTATTTCCTTAAAAATATATTGTAGAGAATTTCTTCTAGCAATAAATTTTTCTTTACAGCATCACTTTTAATGGTAAATTAGAATTCTATTAGAAGAATGTACCATAATTTATTAGGCATTTTTTTATTTATTTAACTTTTTATTGAGGTACATTGGTTTATAACATTATATAAATTTCAGGTGTACATCATATATTTCCATTTCTGTGTAGATTACATTGTGTTCACCACCCAAAATCTAATTGCCATCCATCACAATACACATGTGCCCTTTTACCCTTTTCGCCCTCCCCCATTCTCTCCCTTCTCCCCAGGCAACAACCGATGTATTCTGTGCCTATGTGTTTGTTTATTATTGTTGTTTTTTTATCTTCTACATATGAGTGAAATCATCCGGTATTTGAGTTTCTCCATCTGCCTTATTTCACTCAGCATAATGCCCTCAAGGTCCATCCATGTTGTCACAAATGGCAAGATTCCATCTTTTTTTATGGCTGAGTAGTATTCCATTCTGTATATATACCACATCTTCTTTATCCATTCATCCATTGATGGGCACCTAGGTTGCTTCCAAGTCTTGGCTATTGTGAATAATGCTGCAATGAACATAGGGGTGCATATATCTTTTTGAATTAGTGTTTTCATGTTGTTTGGATAAATACTCAGAAGTGGAATACTGGATCATATGGTAGTTCTACTCTTAATTTTTTGAGGAATCTCCATATGTTTCCCACAGTGGCTGCACCACTTTACATTTCCACCAGCAGTGTACGAAGGTTCCCTTTTCTCCATATCCTCTCCAACATTTGTTATTTCTTGTCTTTTAAATAATAGCCATTCTGATGGACATGAGGTGATATCTCATTGAAGTTTTGATTTGCATTTCCCTAATAATTAGTGATGTTGAACACCTTTTCATGTGCCTGTTGGCCATCTATATACCTTCTTTAGAAAAAATGTCTATTCAGATCCTCTCCCCATTTTTTGCTTGGGTTGTTTGTTATTTTGTTGTTGACTTGTATGTTCTTTATACACTTTGGAAAGTAATCCTTATGAGATCTATGATTTCCAAATATATTCTCCCAATTATTATGTTGTCTTTTCACTTTGTTGATGGTTTCCTTTGTTGTGCAGAAGCTTTTTAGTTTGACATAGTCCCATTTGCTATTTTTTCTTTTGTCTCCCTTGCCTGAAGAGACATGCTTTTCAAAAAAACGTTACTAAGCGGGCCAGCCCCCTAGAGTACTGGTTAATTTCAGCAGACTCCACTTCAGCAGCCCAGGTTTGCAGGTTTGGATCCCGGGTACAGACCTACACCACTTGTCAGCCACACTGTGGTGGCAACCCACATACAATATAGAGGAAGATTGGCACAGATGTTATGGTAGCTCAGGCAAATCTACCTCAAGCAAAAAGACGAGGAAGATTGGCAACAGATGTTTGCTCAGGGTGAATCTTCCTCAGGAAAAAAAAAAAAAGATGCTACTAAGGCTGATGTTGAAGAGTGTTCTGCCTATGTTTTCTTCTAGGAGTTTCATGGTTTTAGGTCTAACAGCCAAGTCTTTAATCCATTTGAGTTAATTCTTGTGTATGGTGTAAGATAATGGTCTACTTTCACCTTTTTGCATGTAGCTGTCCAGCTTTTCCAACACCATTTATTGAAGAGACTTTCCTTTCTCCATTATATGTTCTCAGCTCCTTCATCAAAAGTTAGCTGTCCATAGATGTGTGGGTTTATTTCTGGGTTCTCAATTCTGTTCCATTGATCTGTGTGTTATTAGGCATCTATTTTAATAATCTTTTTTGTGAAGGTGTATGTTTGATCAATGAGAACCTCCAATTCTTATCTTCTGCCCTGGTAATTTGTTACATCTTAAGATCAAATACAGTCAACTAAAGGAAACTTAGCTACATCTAGGAACGTTAATAACTAAAAAAGAATTCTAATAAGATCAATAAAGATTTTAAATCTTTAATGCCTCGTTGCTGGCATATAAGCAAGACAGTGCTAAGCATTCAAACTTCTGATTAGAATAAAATCTAAGTATTTGTCTTTTTGCCCAGCAAAAAGTCCATTGTCTCCAAGAGGAACTAGGAAATTCAACGAAATCCACATGTTCCTCTCATCGTCATCACAACAGACCGGGTAAACTGGTCTATCTGCTGAATAAGAAAGAGCCAAAGAAATGCAATACCTCAGGGACTGAAAGAAATAAAAGTCTCACAATGAAAACAACTAAAAGACACAGCCACCTCATTTTATCAGAAAGAAACCCAATAACTTATAGCCAAGGACAGGGACAGGAAGTTAAGTGAAAAGAAATAGTAATTAGATACTATTTTCTGCAAATATTTGTATGAGACCTTCAAAGATGGAAAATGTTCAAGCTATTGCTAAAAAATGACAGACTATAGAAAACACAACTATTTTGAAGTAATCCACTCTAGGAAGTGGAAAGACTAATATTTCTGTCACCCAGGGAAGTCCCTAAAACATTTTCCATGTCTAATGCTTTGTTTTTAAGCTGTGCTTGCTTATAAGAACCAAGTCCGAACAACGCCAGATGGCCACATGGCAGAACCAGTCCAAACCAGAAAGGCCCAAGAAGGCAATGGGGTGCTGTGCACTAAAGGAAATGCGTGCAAAAGGTGCCGTGTGGAAGACAGGAAGATCTGTGCATGCCCCAAATGCCCCCAATGCCCCCCCCCCCTCCCCCCCCCCCCCCCGCAAATGATGATGTGAAGACCCCGCCCCCTCCACATCCCATAAGAACCCTGCTCACCTTCCCTCCGGGAGAAGGTGTTTTAGAGCACAAGCTCTGTCTCCTCCATCTGTTGATCAACAAATACTTTCTGCTCTGCTATTCTGAACCCACTCTCGTTCTAGGGGCACAGGCAGCTCCAGACAAAAGGATCCACTTGTGGGTCAGTGGTCCCTTAGGGCTCGGTAACATTTGTAGACACCACCTAGCAAAAGTTGGCTTCTGTTTACTGATAAATTTCTATTCCAGATGATAATTCAGAACACACAAATCCTGGAATTTAATATCCTTCTTTATATATGTGTAATCTCCCCCACACTGCATAAAGATTTACATCTCTGCAGTACCATACAATTTCAAGTATCTAAACATACTATCCAATAATTTTGTTTAAATGGCAAACATCATTATAAATTTCTTTTAAACTTAGATGTACAATAATTACTCCTTGATCTGAAAGATATCAATATGAATTGAAAATTACACTAAATTTTGAGGAAACATAATTTTATTTAGCCATGCATTCTTTTCATAAGCCTCTGCAATCTGACTTCAGGATCCAAATTTTGTCTGAAACTCTCCTCCTCATGGTCATCAGTGACTTCCTTCACACCATACGCAACCCTTCTCATTCCTGATTTTCCTTCCTAGCACTTCTTACTGTTGACTATCACTCTTTCTTAGCATTCTTTGTGGATCAAGTTAATTCACATATTGGGACCCACAAAATGGAAGACTCCCCCAGTGGCCCAGCCCACATCACAAATCTAAACCTAAGTCAGCCACACTTACGGCAAGCATCTGTCAAGGAAACCTGACATACACCAACCACAATCCGCCAACTCAGCTGCAGCCAGCTTAGCTGACCCTAGAAATTACGACCTGCTAGCTTTGTAACAAAATCCCCGGCCTCCCAGCCAACCACGCTGTTTCCACGTTGTCTCTTCTGACTCTCTATAAAACTTGCTTTTGCCCAAAATCCCTCAGGAAGAGTGCTCCACATCTCATGAGGTGCTGCACTCCCCCAGTCCATGGATTGTTTTCCCTTGAATAAAGGACATCAAACTAGTTACTAAATTGTACTATTTTTGTCATTTGACACTACTCCCCAGCTTTCATAACAATACACCACCCGGAATCACTTCTTGTGCTTCTCTTCCACATCTCAGTTAACTCAAATGCTACTCAGAGGCTAATATGAGATGGGCAGAGCACTAGCTCCTATGGTCCAAAAGAGGGAACAAGGCATGCCCCGTCCTTGAGAAGAGAGATGCAGGAAACTAATACTTCAGCCAAAATGCAAAGAATTATAAGGTAGCGCCAGGTGGATGTATGAGCAGCAGGGAGAGAGATTTAAGTTGTAAATCAGAGAGGATTTAGAGTCAAAGAAGGCTTCTTGGAAGATGTGATGCTGACCAGCCAGGTTTATGCCAGACACACTTATATTCCCCAAAGTACCTCTCAGGCCCTCAACTGCCCGGAAATCCTTCTAGATTTTCCCTAGGCAGCCCTCTGGTCCACTCCCATGACAACTATTTCTCACTTTCTCCACTATCCTCAAATTTCCAGACAGCTTTTATCTGTCTCACTCACAGAAGATGACCTAAGCTTCAACTTTAGAGAAAACAGAAATACAGTCCGGGGGCCGCCCAGTGGCCAAGTGGTTAGAGTTCCACACACTCTGCTTTGGTAGCCCGGGATTCACCAGTTCAAATCCCAGGTGTGGACCTACACACTAGTCAAGCCATGCTGTGAGAGGCATCCCACATATAAAATAGAGGAAGATTGGCATGGATGTTAGCTCAGGGCCAGTCTTCCTCAGCAAAAAGAGGAGGATTGGAGGCAGATGTTAGCTCAAGGCTAATCTTCCTCAAAAAAAAAAAAAGAAAAAGAAATACAGTCCATTAGCAGAGAAGTCTTACTATTAAAAAAATGAGGCACAGAGTACAGAGGACGGTACAAAAAAGTTATTTTATGGTTCCCTAAATCACCATCTCCTGGGGCTGGCCCCATGGCCAAGTGGTTAAGTTCGCATGCTCTGCTGCAGGCGACCCAGTGTTTCGTTGGTTTGAATCCTGGGCGTGGACACGGCACTGCTCATCAAACCACGCTGAGGCAGCCTCCCACAAACCACAACTAGAAGGACCCACAACGAAGAATATACAACTATGTACCGGGGGGCTTTGGGGAGAAAAAGGAAAAAACAAAATCTTTAAAAAATAAAAATTAAAAAAAAATCACCATCTCCTAACATGATCACTTTGAGACACTCTGAGACACAGAGACGTCCTTCCTCTCCTCTGCTTGCCAGTGGTTCCTTCAGTGTCTTAACTCCTCAGCCAGAGTCCCAGGTTCCCTCTCATCTTCCTCTGCTGCTGTCTCCACCATTTGGTTCCACTGGATTTTCCTCCAGTGGAGCAAGGTGGAGGTGAGAACGGCAGTGAGGGGGTGGGTCCTTCCTCTTCAGTGAATCAGAAGAAAGGAACTCCCAGATTCAGCCTAAGACTAAAGTCTCTAGGCTCCTCTCAGCCTAACCCTAGAACCCAAAAACATCTCATCTCCATCCCACTTTACCTAAACTGTTTCCACTATTAGCCTGGCCAAGGCCCCAGAAGGGAGATGGCTGTGCTCCAAGCCCCAGAAAAAATGGGTATGGTGGGGATGAAGAGAAGAAAACCCCATCCTTTCTCACAGGCCTTTATGTTTTCCTATACCTGTTTTCTAGGAATCAAATTTAGATAAACTAGAAGATAAGGATCATTTTTGCAAGTCAAAAGAAAATGCATTTCATATGTAAATAATGGTTCTTCCCCAGAAATGCCATTTTGTTTAAATTCTGCTCAACAGTAGGGACTACACAAGGTGATTCTACTATACCTAGAAGAGGTTTTGGAATCCAGTTAACTGAAGTTGTGGGTTAGCCAACAAAAGTCAAAAACATAAGTCTATGACTCCCCGATAACCTGAAGTTACGGGGACTCTCAAATTCATTCATTCATTCAGCAAATATGTATGAAGCATCTATCACATGCCAGATACCGCACTAGGCTCTGGGCACACAGTGGAGAATAAAACAGCTATGTCTACTGCTTAAAGTCTATTGACGATGAAGGGGAGCAGAATATGCCACTCCAAAATATGCCACTTGGGGGGCCAGCCCAGTGGCACAGCAGTTAAAGTTCACACATTCTGCTTGGGCAGCCTGGGGTTCACCAGTTCAGATCCCAGGTGCGGACCTACGCACCACTTATCAAGCCGTGCTGTGGCAGGCGTCCTACATATAAAGTGGAAGAAGATGGGCATGGATGTGAGCTCAGGGCCAGTCTTCCTCAGCAAAACAAGGCGGATTGGTGGCACACGTTAGCTCAGGGCTAATCTTCCTCAAAAAAAAAAAGAAAAAAGAAAATACGCCACTTTGGCAAATTGATTATTTTGCATTAAAATTACTTGAGAAACAGCTGTTGAAGAAGGACACTCTAACCCTCCTTTGTCCCCTTGAAAAGCAGGAAGTAAATCTCCCGTGTGAAAGGTACCCTCCTCCCCTAACCCCGCACCAGGAGGAAGAGAGACATCCCTATCACCATTTAGGGCAGAGAAGCCTATATACGCAAACCCTGTTACTTCCTCACTAATTTACTACCCTAAGCCCAAACTTCTTTGTCTTGCCAATTCTTCATAAATTTCTCATTTCTTTGTCTAAAAGGTATAAAAGCTGCCGGCTTTGGTCACTTCTTTGAGTCCCATATTTTTACAGACTTCCACACCTATAAAATTAAATTTTATTTTCTCCTGTTAATCTGTCTTATGTCAATGTAATTATTAGGCCAAAGAACCTAGAAGGAAAGAATAGAAAAGCTTTCCTCCTCTATAAGGAGACAGACAATAAACAAGTAAACAAATAAATAGAGCATTACAAATGGTAATAGTGTTTGCATTACACCCTGCAACAAAATTATACTCCCAGGCACTACTCAATTGCCCTCAAGCTCCTTAGCAGGATGAGCAGTGACCAAGAAAACATGGTAGAAAATTGCACCAAATTGTTGGTCTAGGAGACATCTGCATTTAAACTCTGATTTGCAAAACAAGTGTCCGGAGAGACTTCAGGCTGATGATTCACGAAATCAAAGGGGCCTCTTACAGAGCTTTACGTTCAATCAAATCGATGCCCCACAGACTATGTGAGTTTTTAATCAAAGACACCATTGACTGAGCCATAAACAACATCCAACCCACAACACATGTATACGATGGTGTCATTTCCATGTTTCCAATAAAATCTCTTCAGTCAGTAACCTCGACATCTCACTCAAATGACCAGCCCCAAGTGGCGCAACAGACAAGGAGTTGTTCACCAGGAAAGGAATCTCCAGACATCTCAGATGTGGGTAGAGGGTTTTTAAAAAGGATTTCTGAATTACAGTGACAAAAAACAAGCAACTCTTGATTTATGCTCATTGGCTCAATGTCTTCTCAGTCATATATTCACAGGCCCGGAAATTCAACAAATGGCTCAATGACTTAGCAAAAAACTGAAGAAACAACTCCTAACTAAAGCTCATTTGAAGTCTTAGGACCTAAATAGAAGTAGGTCAGATGGGAGTATTTCATTCACTTACCCAAAATATGTGTCCCCACCCCATACCCCCCAGAACCTGCGCTTTGCACACAAAGGGAAGCGAACTCCCTCAGGCTGCCTTCTAAGGTAGCGGGAGCCGCCCTCTTAGGCCAATACTTGTTTTCTTGTACCAGTTCCACTTTAATCTCCACCAACTACACTTCCTAGCATGCAGTGCAGCTGGGGGGCACTGTGATCCACAAATACGAAGTCAATCATTGGAGAGGTTTAGCCTAGAAGAACAATAAGCATTGGGCTCTGAGATGTGCAAAACTGCTGGCTTGGAAATTACTTGTAGTGTTTTCAGATCATCCCGAAATAAATTTTTACCCTTATAGAAAGATAACAAGGACAAGAGATCAGAAAATACCTGCTTTGGACCACAGATCCATAAAGAATAAAGATCACATCAAAGACTTAAAGATATGTCCTAAAACTATAAAACTCCTGGAAGATAATATTGGTAGTACACTCCTCAAGATCGAACTAAAAAGGATCTTTTCAAATACCATGTCCTCTCAGACAAGGGAAACAGAAGAAAAAATAAACAACTGGGAATTCATCAGACTAAAGAGCTTCCGCAACACTAAAGAAACTAGAATCAAAACAAGGAGACAATCCACCAATTGGGAGAAAATATTTGCAAATCATATATCTAATAAGGGGTTAATCTCCATAATATATAAGGAACTCATACAACTGAACAATAAAAAAACAAACAACCCAGTCAAAAAGTGGGCAGAGGAGATGAACAGACATTTTTCCAAAGAAGATATACAGATGGTCAATAAACACATGAAAAGATGTTTAACCTCACTAATCATCAGGGAAATTAAGATACCACCTCACACCTGTTAAAATGGCTATAATCACTAAGATTAAAAATAACAAATGTTGGAGAGGGTATGGAGAGAAGGGAACCCTCATACACTGCTGGTAGGAATGCAAACTGGTGCAGCCACTATGGAAAACAGTGTGGAGATGCCTCAAAAAACTAAAAATAGAACTACCATATGACCCAGCTATCCCACTACTGGGTATCTACCCAAACAATTTGAAGTCAACAATCCAAAGTAGCATATGTACCCCTATGTTCATTGCAGCACTACTCACAATAGCCAAGACATGGACTGATGATTGGATAAAGATGTGGTATATATATACAATGGAATACTACACAGCCAGAAGAAAAGACAAATTCATCCCATTTGCAACAACATGGAAGGCCCCTGTGGGAATTATGCGAAGCAAAATAAGCCAGTCTGAGAAAGACAAACGCCAGATGATTTCACTCATATGTGGAATATAAACAAATACATGGACAAAGAAAAGAGTTCAGGGGTTACCAGGGGAAGGAGGGTCGGGGGTGGGCACAGGGGGTGCAGGAGAACACTTATGTGCTGACAGTCAAGAAATAACGTACAACTGAAATCTCACACTGATGTAGACTATTATGAACTCAATAACAAAAAAAAAAGGAAGAAAGATCACAGTGACACAGTGCACAGCACTCAGCCCTCCAGCTTAAAAGGCCAAAAAAAGGATTATGAAACCTACAAGGTAAACCCAGAATAAGAACACCAAGAATAAGGACAAATATAGCCTATATCAGGAATGAACAGATTTCCCCTCATGTAAGACTAAGAAGAAACACAAGCAAAGGGCCTATCGAAACCTCTTACTGCATAAAAGACACACGTTATATATAAAATTTCATTAGATAAGAGCATACTTCAGTTCAATGGGAAAAGGAAGGATTGGATAACAAAATAAGGAGGAGGAGGAGAATGAGGAGGAGGAAGAGAAGCAGCATGGAGACCATGATTAACTACTTGGAAAGAAAACGCATGGGCCCCATAAAAATAAACTCCAAAGGGATTAGAATTAACATTTTTTAAAAGAAAAGAAATCATCGTGTCATCTACTTTAAACATCCTGCTTAAGTCGCATTAGTGGCTTTCCATTGCTCTTACAACAAAAGATCAAAATCCACAACAGGACCTACAAGTCCACAGATGGTCTCGCTTCGAAATTTCTCCCCAGGCATAATCTCGACATAATCCCGCTTCATCTTGCTCTCCGTGCTTCAGCCACAGTGGCCTCTGCCAGGGCCTGAAATGCCCTCCTCCACCACCTCCTTACTGTGACGGAACGACAATCTTCCTCAGAGTTTAGCTCAAGATCACTTCCTGAGGAACGCCATCCTGGAGACCCCAGCAGGTCAGTTACCCTCATTAGACATTTTTATATTACCATTTACCTCTCCGTCATAACACTTGCCACAGTTTTAATTTTATTTGTGCAAAGTTTAAAGAAATTAAAGTCTATTTTCTACTAGATTGAAGCTCCAAAAGGGTAAGAATTATTACTTTTTATGTTACTATTGACTTAGCACTGCCATATTAGAGCCACTCAATAAACACCTGTGGAACTAAAACATAGGAATGAAGAAGTGAACCAAAACACAATGATTATATAATCTTGGAATGGAGCTAGACATTCCAAGCATAACACAGATGTAAAGTCCATAAAGGAAAAACTGATAAATTTGACTATCAAAAAAATGAAAATCTCTATCAAAAACATTATGAACAAACACATTAAAAACTAGAGGAAATATCTGCAACATTCTTGATTAAGAGTTGATAGCCTTAGGGGCAGGCCCCGTGGTCAAGTGGTTAAGTTCACATGCTCCGCTTCGGTGGCCCAGGGTTTCACCAGTTCAGATCCTGGGTGTGGACATGGCACCGCTCATCAAGCCATGCTGAGGCGGCATCCCACATGCCACAACTAGAAGGACTCACGACTAAAAGTATGCAACTATGTACCTAGGGGCTTTGGGGGAAAAAAGGAAAAAATAAAATCTTTAAAAAAAAAGAGTTGATAGCCTTAAAAAATAAAGAGCTTTTCACAAATCAAAATCCCCCAAAAAAGTGCAAACGACAAAAACAAGCAGCCTCAGAAAAATATAGTTTCCAAACATAAAATAGTTCAGTATCATTAGAAAATAAAGTTTTTTACCTATCAAATTGACAATTTTGTAAAATTATAATGTTCCTTATTAAAGTGAGCACCAAATTTCATATATTCCAAGTGGGAATATAAATTTGTAAAACTTCCCCAGAGGGCAGTTTTGCAACAGGTACAAAAGTGAACATCGTCTTTGATCCAGCAACTCCTCTTCCAGGAAAAAAATATTCACTGGAGAATTACTTATAAATAACGAAAGACTACAACAACAAGGTGCCACTACACACCTATTAGAATGGCAAAATCCAGAACATTGACAACACCAAATGCTGACAAGGATGTGGGGCAACAGGAACTCTCATTGATGGCCAGTGGGAATGCAAAATGGTACAGCCCCTTTGGAAAGTAGTTTGGTGGCTTCTTACAAAATGAAATGTACTCTTGCCATATGATCCAGCAGCCATGCTCCTTAGTATTTCTCCAAAAGAGTTGAGAATTAACGTCCACTCAAAAACCTGCACATGAATTTTTACAGCAGCTTCATTCATAATTGCCAAAACTTGGAAGCAATCAAGATGCCCTACATTGGTGAATGGATAATCTGTGGTACATCCAGACAGCAAAATATTACTCAGCACTAAAAAGAAATGACCTATCAGGCCATGAGAAGTCATGGAGGAAATTTAAATGCATATTACTCTGTGAAAGAAGCCAGAGGAGGTTTGATACTGTATGATTCCAACCATATGACATTCTGGAAAAGGCAAAATTACAGAAACAACAAAAAGATCAGCAGCTGTCAGGTGGGGGGGGGGGGTGGGAGGGAGATGGACAGGCAGAGCACAGAGAATTTTTAGGGCAGTGAAAAATACCCTGTGTGATATTATAGTGATGGATAGATTTCATCATACGTTTGTCCAAACCCACTGAATGTATAACACCAAGAGTGAACACTTAGGTAACTATGGACTTTGGGTGATTATGATGTGTCAATGCAGGCTCGTCCTTAGTAAAAAATGTACCACTCTGATGAGTGATGTTGGTAAAGGGAAAGGCTACGCATCTGTTGGAGCAGGAGCTATATGGGAAATCTGTGTACCATACTCTCAGTTTTATTGTAAACTAAAACTGCTCTTAAACCATAAACTAAAAACAAATGAAAGATCGAAAACAACACAAATATCTAACAATAGGGAAACCAAGTTTTAGGAAACACATAAAATAAAATGCCAATAAAATCATGTGATAGAAGAATATTCAATGACATGGGAAAACATTACTAATATAATAAGTGAAAAGTGTGGGTTTCAAACCAGTATAATTTTGGTTTCCTTATATAAAACATACGTATACAGGGAAACAGAAAGAAGGCTGGGAAGACATACCAAAATGTTAATATCAGTCTTCATCGGGGGAGAGTTTACGGTCATTTTTGTTTTCCTTGTTTCAGTTTACATTTTCCACAGTGAACATTTCTGTTCTGTAATCAGAGAGAAACTAGTAACAAAAAGTTAATAATACCTCATACTATTTTAATACGTGCTTACCGCGTGCCAAGCACCAGCCTAAGCACTCGACATATAGTATTTCATCGATCCTATGAGGTAGGTAATAATCCCATGAAGTAGGTACTATTATTATCACCATTTTACAGATGAATAAATATAATAAACAAAACAAACTATATTCCTCATTCAGTAATTTTCTTAAATCTGATTAAAGTTAATTTTCTAACCTTTTCCAAATATCAACCACTTAGAGTTAAAAATAATCAAGACACTCCATCTCTATCTAAAATCAGAGTCTCCAAGCTCACACGTGGCCGTGGGCTCAGATTCAGAGACAGAAAGAAGAAAAGGGAAAAGCTATAATCAAATATTTGCAGTGACAACACTGATAAATTAGGGGTTTTACGCCACACTTCCTGGTTTTGCAATATAAGTAGACTTCTAAACTCGGCTAGAGTCTTACAATGGACTCTACATCCTTTCTAAATTGTAAAGAAAAATTTCCTTTCCAGGGGATTACATGAGCACACTTTTTGAAGCCCAGCATTGCATTTCATAGCCTTCCTCATGGAAAAGAACTCCACATGCCCCAACCATTAGAACATAACTAATCATCAAAGCCCTTTTCACCACAAGTTAATGTTATGGCTTACACGTATCCTCTCTTTTTCCTGACTCTGACTACATGGTGCCACATCCTCTGTATAAGAAGGAATGTTCTCAGCTTTCTGGACATGTGATCCCTGCTAGCTATGATCCAGCTGATGAATCTGCCAGGTTGAAAGCACTGTGCCTTTCCCCTATGTTCACTGCAGCACTATACACAATAGCCAAGACTTGGCAGCAACCTAGGTGCCCATCAAGGGACGAATAGATAAAGATGTGGTACATATATACAATGGAATACCATTCAGCCATAAGAAATGATGAAATCCGGCCATTTGTGACAACATGGACGGTCCTTGAGGGTATTATGCTGAGTGAAATTAGTCAGAGGGAGAAAGTCAAATACCGTATGATCTTACTCAGAAGAAGATAAAAAGAACAACAAACAAACACATAGCAATGGAGACTGGATTGGTGGTTACCATAGGGGAAGCGGGGCGAGGGCAAAAGGACTGATTAGGCTCACATGTGACAAGATGGACTATAATTAGTTTTTGGGTGGGGAACATGATGTAATCTACACAGAATTCGAAATATATTACGATGTACATCCAAAAGTTATATAATGTCATAATCCAATATTACTGCAATTAAAAAAAAAAAAACACTGTGCCTTTAAAGGTCAATGTCTGGCCATGGTGGCAATAATAAAAGATGATGCTTACCTGGCAAAGAATCACTTGGAATACACTGGATGGGCAAAACTATCAAAAGCTACTTAAATCCCAACTTAGTTTAGCTGGGGCAGGCATGAAAAAGAAAAACTGGTAAGGAATTATTTAATATACCAAATGTATACAGTGATGCGCACTGACCATTCAATGTGCACCTACTCTGTGCCGGGCATGGTATTAGGCTCTTAATATATTATCTCATTAGGGCCTCACAACAATCCTGGGAGCTACAAATTAACCCTATTTTTAAAGATTGGCACTTGAACTAACATCTGTTGCCAGTCTTTTTTTTTTTTCTTCTTCTTCTTCTTCTTCTTCTCCCCAAAGCTCCCCAGTACATAGTTGTATATTCTAGTTGTATATTCTATATCCCTCTGGTTGTGGCATGTGGGACACCAGCTCAGCATGGCTTGATGAACGGTGCTATGTCTGTGCCCAGGATCCCAACTGGGAAAACCCCAGGCCACTGAAGCGGAGGGCACAAACTTAACCACTCAGCTATGGGGCTGGCCCCTAACCCTATTTTTACATTTATAGAAATTAGAAATCAGAGATTAAATAACTGCTACCAGGCCACAAAACTAATAAGCAGGAGAGTTGGGATTCAAACCCATATCCATCTAATTCCAAATCCAGTGCTCTTTCCACCACATCATCCTGCCGCCCTCTGTCAGGGCATCACACTAGCAATTCCCAATGGACCTCCCACCTGAGCGAGCCAGGAAGATGTACCTGCAGTCTGGCATTGGCTTAAGGCGTTTGCTTCCAGGGCACATATATTAGCCTATCAGATTCACATCTGACCTGTCCACCCCTCAGAAATATATAGAGATGTGAGAGACTGTCATATGAGTGGAAGAGGCTCAATTCCTTCACCGTCAGGCCAGAATAAGTGAAACATCTAGAAAGCTGGGCAAATCTGATTTATATCAAGCTGCCATCAACATTATTAAAGTTAATGCTGGGCTATGGGAGTTATGACATCTAGAGTTCAGTGATCATTATTCACAGGGCTACACAGTAAATTGGCACCTCACCCCAAACCTCCAGTGTCACGGAACTAAAGGAGCCATCCTACTGGGCTTAGGGAGCCCAGCAGTTAGGACGCGAACAACAGAGGCCTCCTAACACCTTTATTCCTAGAGTTTTCCCTACACATTGAAGCATCACTTCAAAAATTTAAGGGCCGGCCCCATGACGCAGCAGTTAAGTGCATATGTTCTGCTTTGGCAGCCCGGGGTTCACCGATTCAGATCCTGGGTGCAGACATGGCACCGCTTGTCAAGCCATGCTGCGGCAGGTGTCCCACATATAAAGCAGAGGAAGATGGGCACAGACGTTAGCTCAGTGCCAGTCTTCCTCAGCAAAAAGAGGAGGATTGGCAGCAGTTAGCTCAGGGCTAATCTTTCTCAAAAAAGAAAAAATTTAACCACATGGTATCAGGATACAAAGAATATATAAAGCAGGAAAAGAGAAGAAAGTATTTGAGCCCTCTAGCTATGACAAGCAAAATGACTACAAAATCACTTTTTAAAAATAATTTTCTTGGGGCCAGCCCAGTGGTGTAGTGGTTGGGTTCACACACTCTGCTTTGGCGGCCTGGGGTTCATAAGGTTTGGAACTCAAGCACTGACCTACACACTGCTCGTCAAGCCATGCTGTGGCAGCATCCCATACACAAAATAGAGAAAGATTGGCACAGACGTTAGCTCAGGGATAATCTTCCTAAGCAAAAAGAGGAAGACTGGCAAAAGACGTTAGCTCAGGGCCAATCTTTCTCATCAAAAAATAATAATAATAATAATTTTCTTGGTATTTGGGAAACATCTCTTTAAGCCTTCTTGGAAGGAGTAGTGTAGGAAGGCCAACATCTAACAACCGTATTCAGCCAAGAGTTTACAATAAATACCTGAAATGCTTTCACTCTGAAACGATCTTCCCGACTATGCTATTTGGTATCTGCAGGTACTTCCCAAGATGAGCCTTTATCACCCAACCAGTCTCCATGCAGAGGGACAGTCTCACGAAAACGATCCCCAGTGCTTCCCAAGCCTAATGTGTATATGAACCGCCTGGAGATAGCGTCCAAATGCAGATTCTGACTCAACAGGACTAGAACAGAGGCAAAGATTCAGGATTGCTAATAAGCATCGAGGGATGCTGACGCGCAGAGGCCAGCCTTTAGTAGCAAAGGTCCCAGCCACTGTTTCTTCAGTGAGGTCCTCATATGTCTTTGCTCCCCACCCCTGCCCCAGGGAACTGAGTGTTACAGAAATTCTTTATTGTGTATTCATGTTTTTGGATAAACTAAAAACATATTACTAGTTCAATGACAAGACTTCTCTTTTGAAGAAATAATTGACAGGCATTTCCAGAAAATTAGTTTTCTTAAGTCAGCTTTTCTCAAAACAGAGTCTGCAGACATCTTCTTGGTGGGTCCTCAAGTACAATTTTCCACAAAAAAGGTCCACACAATGACTTCTTGACCACAGTTTTATCTTACTCCACAGCATGGCCAGCATGCAGCTGCAGAAACAGGCTGCCGTCTGGGAGTAGACAAAAGTTAGAAGCAGAGTAGATTCGGAAAATCACACAGCTTGATTTCCTGCCCTGCAAACCTCGGAAATGAATAACTGAATAAGTGGTTTGTGAGAATTTAGGAGCAATAAAAAGAGGCATTCACTAGAAAACAGCATGGTTTCGCTAAGATTAAGTTATGTCAAACACTTTATTTCCTTTTTGACAGGCTTATAAGAATGGTGGATTATGACAATGCTTTCGACAACATCTAGATATGAGCAAGGTATCTGAATCTCTTAAAACAGTCTTGAGGCTAAGAAGAGAGAAATGCAGCCAAAATAATAATGCCTGAATAGATCCACATGTGGTTAATCAGAATTTCCGACGACAAGGAATGAGGGGATAATGTCAGCCTAGTAAGAGATCCTGAACAGCTTGGTCCCTGCCCGCCTCCAATCGCTCCTGACCCCCAAGCACACTAGAAACACCACCACTAGAGAGATGGACTGAAACTGAAATTCTTACGTGTGCTTTAAAGGTATAGAGAAGTAAAGTCATTTATATCAGAACTTGACAAAAGAAGGATTCCATTTCAGTATACTTTACGGCAACTACTCTTCATAAGGCCCCGGTAATTAAAATTTAATGACATTTTCCCTGTAGGAGTTATTTTTGTAAACTGTTTTCAATGGCAATTTCAGGGTTAATGCTTAAAGAGAGGTTGGAGATAGAAAAAAGGAGGTAAAGTGGATGGCAGAGAAGCAGTAGAGGTTTTTCCAATTAAAACTTGGGAAAGATACTGGAAAATGAGCACTAGTAAATACTATTTCCAAACAGTATGGCAGGAGGGAAAAACAGAGTGGACACATGAGAGGAGGGCTGTCCCAGAGCTTTTTTTCCATCTTAAGCATCCACATTATTCTGAGTCTCTGGGATGACAGAGGGTCCGACGAGGCAGCACTGAGGAGTTTTTATTCTGAATCATGAATCAGAAAAGGACCAACTTTGAAAACACACCAAAACTGGACTCCTGCTATGCTTATAGTCTTCAGTAAATCAAAGTTATGCACACATCACTAGACTATGGGAAAGGAGAATCTTCAACAAAGCAATTTTTGATAGAAGGAAATTAATTTAATTGTGTAAAATGTCTAGGATATTTTTATTTACTTGATTATAAAATAAATGTAACTTTATTTTAGTCATCTAAAAATATTTATTCCCAAAAGTAGGGAAGTACTCAAAAACTACAGGAGTCATGTATAAAGAATAAAGGAGCTGGCTGGAAGGGGCACCAGATGTAGGGCAACTGGTGCATCTAAAAGTATAATATTGATAATCAATTAAAACACGTTTAGGGGCCGGCCCCATGGCTGAATGGTTAAATTCGCGTGCTCCCCTTCAGCAGCCCATGGTTTCACTGGTTTGGATCCTGGGCGCGGACATGGCACCACCGGTCAGACCACGCTGAGGCAGCATCCCACACGCCACAAATAGAAAGTCCAACTAAAACAAATATACAACTATATACTGGGTGGATTTGGGGAGAAAAAGCAGAAAGAAAAAAAAGAAGATTGGCAACAGTTGTTAGCTCAGGTGCCAATCTTTAATAAAACACGTTTAATTTTTAATATCCATGAATCCATAGTAATAGATAATCCACATTATGGTTAATTTTCTTAGGTTCAACAATGGTGATAACAATAGCAATAACATTTGGGGTGGTAGGAGAATGTCTTTAACCTGGGAACCAAACCTAGGCCACGGAAGCAGAGCACAGCAAACTTTAACCACTAGGCCATCAGGGCTGGCTCTTTTTTTTGTTTCAGTTATTTTATTGAGGCCATATTGGCTTATAACATTGTGTAATTTCAGGTGTACATTATTGTATACCAGTTTCTGTACAGACCACGTTATGCTCACCCCCACTAGTCTAGTTTTTACCCACCCTCATATATATGTGCCCCTTTACCATCCCATCCATGCCCTTCCCCTCTAGTAACCACTAATCTGTTCTTTTTATCCATGTGTTTGTTTATCTTCCACATGAGTGTTTGTCTTTCTCTGTCTGGCTTATTTCACTTAGCATAATACCCTCAGCGTCCATCCACGTTGTTCCAAATGGCACAGTTTTGCCTTTTTTATGGTTGAGTAGTACTCCATTGTGTGTGTGTGTGTGTGTGTGTGCACACATATACCACATCTTTAACCATTCATCAGTTGATGGGCACTTGGGGTGCTTCCACGTCTTGGCTATTATGAGTAATGCTGCAATGAACATAAGGGTGCATAAATCTGAGTACTTTTCATTTCAATTTTTCTGCAGATAATAATTTTCAAAATTAAAGGGTGAGGGAAAGAGAAGAAAAAAATTTTTATTTTAAACACTGATTAACTTTTCTTATTCCTCCTCAGCCTTATTTTTTCCATAAAAACTTATGTTTCTCAATCTCATGCTTCCTACTGTGGAAGCTTCCAGCATAAACTTATCTTTGGATTTTGGTAGTAATTACAATTATCTCTGAACTATGCATTCAATATCCCAAATCTATACAGATCATAAATATTTAAAAATAAAATAGAGCATTAAAAGTTTTATGACTAAGGTCGTCTAGTAGACAATATGTTAAAAGCTGAGAGCTAATTTCTCTTTCTGTGCTTTCCATGTTTTTCAAGGCAAGCAGTACTTTTCAGGGATAGAAGAGA
Organism: Equus asinus; assembly: GCF_041296235.1. Lineage (NCBI taxonomy): Eukaryota > Metazoa > Chordata > Mammalia > Perissodactyla > Equidae > Equus > Equus asinus. The sequence continues at coordinate 132,049,682 of NC_091793.1, forward strand.
AATGCTTTGGGAACATCCAAACCTGCTTTTAGGCCAACACTTGTCACCAAGTTGACAATGAAGACCAACCTCAGCAACTAGGAGGCTGGTGGCTATGGAATCCCATCCCTGTCTTACCTCACATAAAGCGATCCTCTTCAACTCACCACAGAGTAAACCCGCAGCGATTCCAGAGATCGGGAGGACACGTACCAAAAGCTACAGTTAAAACAATGAGAACTCAACCTAACTTAGGGGAATTTAATCTAAAATTGACGATGACAAAGCAGATGGCAGACATATTCTCTTGTGGCATTTTGCCCAAGAAATAGCAAACCAAGGGAGAATTCTTATGCGGCAAATGAACATATTCGTAGAGGGCCAAACCAAAAAAACAAAAAACAAAGGAACAGATTTGTCATTTGTTTCTTATGTTCTTATCATCAAAGAAAGTAGGGGATTAAAGCACAAATAGATTTAAAGGTCAGCTTTCTCATCTTTAAATACATTTCCAAAGGAAAGAGACTCCACTTTAACCAAATTAACATATGATTTCACAAAACTAACAAAAATCCCTGAATAACGGCCTAGTCACTTTTCATCTTTATTTTTTGACCAAAAACTGGCTTCTGCTAAGAATTGCTTTCAAAAACGTTAATAAATGATCCTTAACAACTGATGGGATAAAATTAATAAGGAAAGCAAAACCCCAAATAAAGTTATCTTTCTTTATTGAAAAACAACAACATTGAAAATAAATAACAATAATTGGCTATGAAAGATTAAAGACAATAATTTGTTTTAGATTTAAACGTTTTCTCCCAGCTACCAATGACAAATAATAGATAGCACACTCAAATATTCGCAATACTATTATAGTAGGAGTGTTGGGATTACTTTCCCTACTTTCAAACTCAGGTAGTTTAAAATATTACTAAGTTTTCTCTACTTTTGTATATGCTTAAAACTATCAATAATAAAGAAGTTTGGGGTTTTTTTAAGTTAGTAAGAGGTTTTACAGTTTATTCCCCCCAGCGAAATATCAGGAAAACAACTTTTTTTAAGTCACAAAGGCATTTTAGAATTCTCACTTTTGCAGCAAATCCATATGCTAAGAACATCTTCCCAAATAAATGGATTGCTTCTAGCGATGACCCACTTTGAAAGAAAAATCTAACTAAAATTTTCACAAGTGAAATTAAATTGCTCTAATGGACTACTTACCTCAAAACCTACTTACGTGTTATCTACATTAAAACCATTATGAGAAACAGCGGGAAATAGTCCATTGATAAAACTTTTTAAAAAACAATACTTTTTTTCAAACAAAAAACCTAGATGCTATGTTTCTATAACATCTGTGGTCTCCATGTATGTAGTATTTAGTTCCGTGCCTTTTACTGCTTTAAACAGTACAATTTTCCTGAAGTAAAAAAAGCATTGCTTAAGAGTTCTTTAGGCATTAAAAAACAAAAAAGCAATAGTGATTCTTGTCATTAGAAAAATATCTTCCTAGTTAAAAGCTAACATTTATTAAGCCTATTTTATATGCCAGAAACTGAATAAAGAATCACTACGTATGAACTTACCTAACCCTCAAGACAACGTTCTGAGGTAGACACCATTATTATCACCATTTTACAAAGGAGGAAACTAAGATTCAGAGAAGTTAAATAACTGTGGCAGACTGCCAGGTACTGCCCAAAACCTAACCTCACTTTCTTTCCCAGTAACAGTTTTAGCCCAGGGTATGACCATTCAGCTAGAGGATACATCTGCCAGCCCCCAATTCCATGTCACATGCTTCTCTCCCTTCTCACAGGCGGGAACACAAATGTGGAACTGAGGCAGCTTCAACCATGCAGATGATGACAGCACGCGAAGGGATGGCACAGCCACAAAGTAAAAGAAATGCAGCCCTCAAAGAGCCTAGCCCTCCCGGGCTACCTGGCTACCTGCAGAACCATAGAAAAAATACATACTGTCTCTGCCCCCGGTTCCTGACACAGGGCTGAAACCCTTGTAATTTCCTAGGTGATAGGAATGTCTTTTGTTCTAAAGAAGCAACTCTGGGTGGGCACCTGGATGGGGGCTGGGCACGGAAAAGAACAAGGCATGATTAGAAGCTGGCAATTCTCAGTTCTGCCCCGATCCTCCTGAGAAGGAAGAAGGGCTGGAAGTGGAGTTAATGATCTATCATGCTGACGTGATGAAGCCTCCATAAAAGTCCCAATAGTATGGGGTTCACGAGGCTTCCAGGTGGGTGAACACATCCACCGACTGGGAGGGTGACACACTCCAACTCCACAGGGACAGAAGCTCCTGCACTTGGGACCCTCCCAGACGTCCCCAAGGTATCTCTTCATCTAGCTGTTCATCTGTATCATTTATCATATCCTTTAATAAACTGGTAAACATAAGTGTTTCCCTGAGTTCTACAAGCCACCCTAGCAAGTTAATCAAATCGAAAGGGGGAGGAGGTCATGGGAACCTCCAATCCGTAGCCAAGTTGGACAGCAGCTATGGGCAACCTGGGGACCTAGTACTTTCTCCTGGCATGTGAACTCGGCGGCAGGGCGTGGGCCTGAGCCCTTAACCCATGGGATCTGACGCTATCACTGGGGAGAGAGTGTCAGAATTGAGTTAAACTGTAGGCCACCCAGCTGGTATCGCAGAGAATTGCTTGGTGGGGGAAAACCCTCCACACATTTGGTGACCAGCAGCGTCAAAAGTGAAGTGTTCTGTGTGAAAATAAAGGAGACACACAGGAGGGAAGGATTAAAGTTTTTCCAAAACGCTACCTCAGGTAAAAATAAGACAGAAATATTAGAGAAAACTTCAGAGAGAAATAAGCTTCCACCTTTAGGGCCACTGTGTTTTGGGGCAGTGCCTATCACACCAGCTGAGCTCATTCCCAAACAATCATAAAATTGGTAACAGAAGTGGGGTGATGATGTTATGTGAGTTTAAAATACAAGGCAGGCGCTTAGCAGTTGGGTGCTAGGTAACGAGAAGATGTTGCTAACTGGAAAAGATCATAAACCAGTGACCCTTGTTTGTCACAGCACAATAGCTGGCACATGTGTCACCTGAGACAAGCTGTGAGGCAGCAGAACGGCATACCTATAGAACCTCAACTCCAAGGAAATTACAGGCATGCCTCGTTTTATTGCATGGCACTTTATTTTGCTTTGCAGATATTGCATTTTTTACACATTGAAGGTTTGTGGCAACCCTGAGTTGAACAAGTCTATCAGCACGATTTTTCCAACAGTATTTGCTCACATCGTGTCTCTGTGTCAAATTTTGGTAATTCCTGAAATATTTCAAACTTTTTCATTATTACTATATTGGTTATGGTGATCTGTGATCAGTGATCTTTGATGTTACTATTATAATCGTTTTGGCGCGACGTGAACAGCGCCCACATAAGACGGTGAACTTAATCTATAAATGTGTATGTTCTGACTGCTCCACTGACCTGCCATTCCGCATCTCTCTCCCTCTCCTCAGGCCTCCCTATTCCCTGAGACACAACAATATTGAAATTAGGCCAAGTAATAACCCCACAATGGCCTCTAAGTGTTCAAGTGAAAGGAAGAGTCACACATCTCTCACTTTAAATCAAAAGCTAGACAGGATTAAGCTCCGTGAGGAAGGCATGTTGAAAGCCAAGACAGGCCAAAAAGGTAGGCCTCTTGTGCCAAACAGATAGCCAAGCTGTGAATGTAAAGGAAACGTTCTTGAGGGAAATTAAAAGTGCTACTCCAGTGAACACACAGTGATAAAAAAGCAAAACAGCCTTATTGCTGATATGGAGAAAGTTTTAGCGGTCTAGATAGAAGATCAAACCAGCCACAACATTCCCTTAAGCCAAAGCCTAATCCAGAGCAAGGCCCTAACTCTTGTCAATTCTGTGAAGGCTGAGAGAAGGGAGGAAGCTGCAGGAGAAAAGTGTGAAGCTAGCAGAAGTTGGTTCATGAGGTTCAAGGAAAGAAGCTGTCTCCATAACATAAAAGTGCAAGGGGAAGCAGCAAGTGCTGATGGAGAAGCTGCAGCACGTTATCCAGAAGATCTAGCTACGATAACTCAGGAAGGTGGCTACACTAAACAGATTTTCAATGTAAACAAAGCAGCCTTATATTGGAAGACGTCATCTAGGACTTTCATAGCCAGAGAGGAGAAGTCAGTGCCTGGCTTCAAAGCTTCAAAGGACAGGCTGACTCTCCTGTTATGGGCTGATGCAGCTGGTGACTAAGTTGAAGCCAACACTAATTTGCCATTCCAAAAATCCTAGGGCCCTTAAGAATTAAGCGAAATCCACTCTGCCTGTGCTCTATAAATGGAACAGCAAAGCCTGGAAGACAGCACATGTGTTTACAACATGGTTTACTGAAGATTTTAAGCCCACCGTAAAGAAAAAATCTTTTCAAGATATTACTGCTCATTGACAATGAACCTGTCACCCAAGAGCTCTGATGGAGATATACAAAGAGATTAATGTTGTTTTCATGCCTGCTAACACAACCTCCATCCTGCAGCCCATGGATCAAGGAGTAACTTAGACTTTCAAGTCTTACTATCTAAGAAATAAATTTCGTAAGGCTATAGCTGCTATGGATAGCGATTCCTCTGATGGATCTGAGCAAAGTAAATTGAAAATCTTCTGGAAAGGATCCATCATTCTAGATGCCTTTAAGAACATTCATGATTCATGGGAAGAGGTCAAAATAATAACATTAACAGGAATTTGGAAAAAGTTGATTCCAACCCTCATGGATGACTTTGAGGGATTCAAGGCTTCCGTGGAGGAAGTAACTGCAGATGTGGTAGAAATAGCAAGAAAGCTAGAATTCCACGTGGAGCCTGAAGATGCAACTGAATTGCTGCAATCTCATGACAACACTTTAACGGATGAGGAGTTGCTTCTTATGGATGAGGAAAGAAAGTGGTTTCTTGAGATGGAATCTACTCCTGGTGAAGATTCTGTGAAGATTGTTGAAATGACAACAAAAGATGTAGAAAATGACTTAACTTCGTTGATAAAGCAGCAGCTGGGTTTGAGAGGACTGACCAATTTTTTTTTTTTTTGAAAGATTGGCACCTGAGCTAACAACTGTTGCCAATCTTCTTTTTTTTTTTTTCCTGCTTTTTCTCCCCAAATCCCCCAAGTAGATAGTTGTATATTTTAGTTGTGGGTCCTGACTCCAATTTTTAAAGAAATCCTTTTGTGGGTAAAATGTTATCAATGAGCATCACATGTTACAGAGAAACTGTTCCCAAAAGGAAGGGTCAATTGATGTGGCAAATTTCATTGTTGTCTTATTTTAAGAAACTGCCACAGCCACCCCAATCTTCAGCAACCACCACCCAGATCAGCTATCAACTACCAACACTGAGGAAAGACCTTCCACCAGAAATAAGATTACAACTCACTGAAGGCTCAGATGATGGTTAGCATTTTTTAGCAATAAAGTATTTTTTTTTAAGATTTTATTTTTTTCCTTTTTCTCCCCAAAGCCCCCCGGGACATAGTTGTATGTTCTTCGTTGTGGGTCCTTCTAGTTGTTAGTTGTGGCATGTGGGACGCTGCCTCAGCGTGGTTTGATGAGCAGTGCCATGTCCACGCCCAGGATTCAAACCAACGAAACACTGGGCCGCCTGCAGCGGAGTGCGCAAAATTAACCAGTCGGCCACGGGCCCAGCCCCAATAAAGTATTTTTTAATTAAGGTATGTACATTGTTTTTTTAGACATAATGCTATTGCACCCTGAATAGACTACAGTATAGTGTAAACATAACTTTTACATGCACTGGGAAACCAAGAAATTTGTGTGACTTGCTTTACTGTGATAATTGCTGTACTGCGGTGCTCTGGAACAGAACCCGCAGTATCTCTGAGGTGTGCCTGTAGATGGAAAATGCAGGAATGGGATATTTCTGTAATTCCAGGTGTTCAATCAGAATTCATTACCTAACATTGCTGTGGGCTTCTGTCACAAAGAAATCCTGGAACTAATTACATTCTTTAGCAAAAGTAAGAGGCTTCCTTACCTTATACGGTAAAAACATCAGTGGTAAGATATATTAATAAGTCTGTTTCTAGATTAATTTCATCCTTCCCTTAATGAGAATTAAACAAAATCACTAAATAAAACCTTCTCATGTTTTGGAAATTGAGAAATGGCATATTTTATTTCCTCTAAAATTTGAAAACAAATTTTTAATCTTATTTATATACCACAGTTACCCAGTAAATCCTTTGGTTAACTTTAATATTACACACATCTAAAAATAAAACAATTAATAAAATACATCACTTCAAACATAGGTCCTTTAGAAATAGTTAATTGTTTGCCTTGGAGATTCGCATGTCTTGCTTCCCTTGTTCTCTCTTATTATCTTTGCATTTCCAAATTTAGCTAAGGATTTGTCAGAAGTTCATTCAAAGTCAAGTTGTGTGTTTCTTTAAAAAACTGAGACGTCATTATAACCTGCAAATATATATCTAAATAAAACTTCTCTATGTTACGGCAGTTATTTCTGTATTCCCATTACATGAAACTTCAGTTCCTAAAAACATCTCAGACAGTGCCGCCAAGTCAAAAATTCACGTTACTTAGTGACACCCATCCCCACCTATTGCAAAATGGAGACTAGAAGTATGAATAAAATCAGATGGAGGAAAACAAAGAGTCTTAAAAAAGCACTAGTCAAAAAAAAAGAAAAATTATAGAAACAAAACTTTGTCTCAAATGTCAATTTCTCCTTGATAAACACCAAAGCTTACCCAAGAAATGCCTTCTGTCTACTTTTTTCCACATGATAATCTTTTATCCTTCTGGTCTTTTCAGCACTTGTATATTTTTCCCTTAGGACACCTTTTTTTTGTCATATTATTGATCTTCCCGCTATGATGAAAGAATTTACATTACAAATAAGGAAACTAGATCCTATTATTAGCTCTATCACTAGGTGACCAAGGACTGTCCCCATTTGTGCCTGTTGTCTCTGTAATTATCACTCTCAAAGGTGTCTCAGGCTGTAGGAGAAATTATAATAGATATACTATTACAAACTAGCTATGTGAACTTCAGCAAGTCACAAAACTTCTTTGGGACTCAGTTTCTTCTTTTGCCAAATGAGAATAACACCTATATTATAATTTGAGATTGTGATGATCATAGGACATAATATGTGAAAGCATACGGAAAAAGTCTATTTAAAACTAGGTTACCATTAATGAGAACGCAAGAGAGAGCCAAATGCATTTTAAGAATAGGAGCTGGCATTGCTACGCTTTAGCTTGCTCTGCATGGTTCCAAAAGTCTTAATAGATATGAGTGCAAACATGGAAAGTCACTTAACTTTGTTGGGTCTTGTTTCCTTAACTATAAAATAAAATGGAGACACTAGATGATCCTTACGGTTCTTTCCAACACTAGAAATATTACCATCATAAGCATTTTTATTCCTTTTTCTCCAATTATCATAAACATGTTATTTATGTGGTATTTATCAAATTAGCTACCCTCTGAATTCATAAGTTTCTTGACCTCAATTACAATCATAAATCCAGCTTGCAAACTTATTTGGTTGAGCAGCATAATGTTTTATTTACATTTTTAAATTATTTGTAATTTAAATTACACTCTTTAAAATAAAGAGATTTCACATAAAAATTCCAATTTCTGATTTTTCTTGAAAAACTAGCACATTGAGCATCTTGGGGCAATAATCTGGCAGAAGCTAGCAGCAGCTGTCCCTTTAGAAAGCGCATGGGAGGTTCAGCTTACCAGAGTCCTCAGCTGGTCTGCTTCACAGAGTTATATTACCTGCCTGCATTACACAAGCATCTGAGTTTGCTCCCCAGACGTGCAAAGAATGTATGGCCATTCACACCTACTTCAATGACTAAATATGTTCCTTTCTGTCCCTAAATATATTTCTCCAATATCCTACTTGTTTATCTGTAAAATTTAGACTATGAAATGCTATATTGGTTTCTTATTCAAAAGAACTACAATACTTCTTATCTCTACAGTCTTCTTTTTATTTAGACTCATAAAAAAATAATGGAACACAGGAATTTAAGGTTACAACTAGGAATCAGAAGTCAGATCCCAACTGATTTTGTAATTTACTCATTTCCTACCCCTGACATGTCTTCAAGTCATTTAAAAACTACAAAACCTTACCAGCTTAAAAATGGGAGAACAAGTGAAGTAATATCTACATCCATGAAGAATCAGAAAATAATTCTGAGTCCTGTCTAACGAAGAATGTATTATATAGCAAAATTTAAGAAACTCATTAAGTTTACTAACCTATTTTTAAAAACTATCACACTGGATATTTCCACAGATGCTTACACACAAAGCAAAAAGAAACCAATCACATACTCAAAAGAACTGAAAGCAAGGTCTCAAAGAGATGTTTGTACACCTATGTTCACAGCAAAATATTCACAATAGTGAAAAGATGGTAGCAACCCAAGTATCTACCAACGGGTTAATGTGTAAACAAAATGTGGTATATACATACAACAGAATATTATTCAATCTTAAAAAGGAAGGAAATTCTGACACATGCTACAACATGGATGAACCTTGAAGATATTACGCTAAGTAAAATAAGCCAGTCACAAAAAGACAAATACTGCATGATTCCACTTATATGAGATACCCAGAGCAGTCAAATTCATAGAGACAGAAAGTAGAATGGTGGTTGTCAGGAGCTGGGGGGAGGGAGAAATGGGGAATTATTGTTTAGTGGGTACAAATTTTCAGTTGTTCAAGATGAAAAGAGTTCTGAAGATTGGTTGCACAACAATGTGAATGTACTTAACGTTACTGAGTTGTACATTTAAAAACAGTTAATTAAGGGCCTGGCCCCATGGCCTAGTAGTTAAGTTTGTCATGCTCCACTTTGGTGGCCCGGGTTCATTTCCTGGGTGCAGACCTATACCACTTGTCAGCAGCCATGCTGTGGCAGCAACCCACATACAAAATAGAGGAAGAGTGACATGGTTGTTAGCTCAGCGTGAACCTTCCTCAGCAAAAAAAAAAAAGAAAAAGAAAAAATGGTTAATTAAGATGGCAAATTTTGTTATGTGTATTTTACCTCAATTAATTTTTTTAATCTACACGTGGATGTTAAAAAAAAGTATGTACCTGTGGGAAAAAACAAACAACAAAGATGTAAAAAGATAATAAAACTATGTTTCAAAATCTTAAAAATACAAAGCAAGAACACAAGAAAAAAAGAGAGAGAGAAAGAAGTCAACCAAACGTAACATCACAAGGATAGCAGGCAGTTGTAAAATTCAGTAGGAAGGCAAAGCACTTCCTGAATGGCTGAGTAAGGCCAGAAATCTACTCCTCCCTAAAAGCAGAAAGAATATTGGCAGAAATTGTCAAAATCAAATTTTTCACAATTCTGGAAATTAAACAGCTTATAACATCACAAGGATGATTTTGTCACAAAAAATGGCTGAGTCTCAATAAGAACAGCAAGCTTTGTGGCATTTTAATTTTTCCTTTTCCATCACTCTCTCACCAGCATCAGTGTCCCTGAAAACCAGCATCCTTGCAGCCACAGTAAATGTGCAAACCAGCACTCTAACAGTCACTGGAGAAGACAGAATGGGTGTCAAGTTCCCCAAAAAGGCCCTATCCCAGAGAACTGTCACTATTTGACCTGGAAGTTATCTAGAAAAGCCCCATTATCAGGGCTTGTGTTTACTGGACCTAATTCAGAGCTCACTCAATGGGAAAAGCTCTATCCCCATAGCATTTGTTGAAAACAATCAGCTGTAATTGCCTAACACTGCAGATGCCTGAAGCAGCAATGCCAGTTGGGGCAAAAAAAGAGGCTGGCAAACAAACTTAAAAGGAAGATTTGGGGAATAAGATGTCCATAAAAGGATTTTTAAAACTCTGACATATTCCTTAGGATCTAGAAGGCTGCATGCATGTGCAGCACTGTGCATATACACAAGAAATACATAAGAAGATGCTAATTTCTCACCTCTGGCTGACATTGAGGCTCTGTGCAAGCAGGAAGTGAAGACTAAAGCAGAGCTGTCAACTGCCTGGCTGATTGCTGAAGATGTGCCCTAACATGCACATAGAACCTCTCAGCAAACACTGAGAGACTTATTGTTTCCACGCACTTAAGGAAATCTCTGCCAAATTATTAGCTGAACGGGGCCAGCCCCATGGCCAAGTGGTTAAGTCCGTGTGCTCTGCTTCGACAGCCCAAGGTTTCACCAGTTCAAATCCTGGGCATGGACATGGCACTGCTCACCAAGCCACACTGAGGCGGCATCCCACGTGCCACAACTAGAAAGACCCACAACTAAAAATGCCAACTACGTACTGGGGGGCTTTAGGAGAAAAAGGAAAAATAAAATCTTTAAAAAAAAAATTATTAGCTGACCACTAAGAAGCAAGCAGAGGCTTCAGTAGCCACGTGACAAAAAATATAGACTTTACAAAGTTTGTTCAGAAAAGTGAGTAAACAAATACAACAACGTAGGGCAAAAACACCAAACTCTGGGGAGGGAGGGAAACCTGATTTACTGAGTTTCCACATTATATTATTTCAAATGTCCACTTTCCAACAAAAACTTACAACACATGAATAGAAAAGTATGGCCTATACACAGGAAATAAAGCGATCAATCAAAAAACGTCCCTGAGAAGTCCAGATTTGAGACATACTAGACAAAGATTTAAATAAGCTATTATATACATATATGTTCAAATAACTGAAGGAAAACATGTCTAAAGATTAAAGGAGACTATAAAAGAATGTTTTACCAAACAGAAAGTATCTACATAGAAATAAAAATTATTTTTAAAAAAAGAACCAGATAAAAATTAGAGTTGCAAAGTACAATACATGAAATGGAAAATTCACTAGAGGGGTTCAACATCAGATTTAAATAGGCAGAAGAAAGAATCAGTGAACTTGAAGATAGGTCAATTGAGATTATTCAGTCTTAGGAACAAAATAATAATTAAGAAAAATTAAGACCCTCAGAGATCTGTGGAACACCGGCAACTGCATCAATACATGCATACAAGGAGTCCAAGAAGGAGAAGAAAGGCACAGAAAGGATAGTTAAAAAAACAACGGTCAAAAACTTCCCAAATTTGATGAAAACATTAATCTATACATTCAGGATGCTCAACAAACTCAAAGTAGGATAAATTTAAAAGAATCTACATCAAGACACATCATAGGCAAAATGTCAAAAGAGAAAGACAAAAACTTGAATGCAGCAAGAAAAGAATGTCTGATCCCATTCAAGCCATTCTCAGTAGGATTAACACTTGATTCCTCATTAGACACTATGAAGGCCAGAGGACAGTGGAATAACATATTCAAAGTAATAAAACAAAAAACTCGCCAAGACTTCTATATCTAGCAAAATTATCCTTCAAAAATGAAGGAGAAATTTAAGACATTCCCACACAAGCAAAACCTGAGAGAATCTGTCACTAGCAAAATCTGTCCTCCAAGAATAAAGGGAGTCCTTGAAGGTGAAATGAGAAAACATCAAACACTAACTTGAATCCACATGAAGAAATAAAGAGAATCAGTAAGGCTAGCTACATAGTTAAATGTACAAGACACATAAATGCACTTTTGCTTATAACTCTTTTCTGTCGTCTAATTTAAAAGACAACTGCATAAGGCAACAATTATTAAAATGTAGTGATGGGCTTATAATGTACAAAGCAAGGACTGGAGGAGCTATACTGGAATAAAGTTTTTATATACTTTTGAAATTAAGTTGAAATTCTCTGAACTAGATAGATTGTTTTAAATTAAAAAGTTCATTGCAATCCCCAGGGCAACCACTAAGAAAAGAACTCAAAAAAATATCACAACAATATCATCAAGAACGATGGAGTAAAACGCTACGAAAATTCCCTTCTCCAGAAAAGCAACAACAAAGGAATTAAAATGGGACATTAGAAAATACATATTTAACACAAAACAAGGCAGTAATAGAAGAATCAAGGAATAAAAAAGACAGAAGACACAGAAAACTAATAGGAAAAAGGCAGACATATATCCTACTTAATTATCAGTAATTACATTAAATATAGATAAACTAAACACTCCAGTTAAACACTCTGATCAAAGGGCAGAAATTGGCAGAATACTTTTCTTAAGTGACCTAACTATATGCTGTCTAAAAGAGACACTTTAAATTCAGAGACACAAATAGGTTGAAAGTAAAAGGATGGAAAAAGATACACCATGCAAATAGGAACCAAAAAAAGAGTTGGAGTGGCAACACTAATATCAGACAAAATAGACTTTAAGATAAAAATTGTAACTGGAGAGAAAGAAGGATATTTTGTAATGATAAAAGGGTCAATTCAAAAGGAAGACATAATGAACATGACGTAGTATATACAGAAATTGAAACATGATGTACACTTGAAATATATATAATGTTATAAAGCAATGTCACCTCAACTAAAAATAATAATTTTTTAAAAGGAAGATATAATGATGATAAATATATATGTACCTAATAACAGGGCTGCAGAAGAAATGAATAAAAACTGACAGAATTGAAGGGAGAAGGGAGAAATAGACAATTTAACAACAATAGTTGGAGACATCAATACTCCATTTTCCATAATGAATAGAACAATTAGAAGATCAATAAGAATAAATACAGCACCAAGAGCCCAAGGATAAAAAAAAAAAGGGATAACAACTTCATCAAAATTACAAACTTTTGTGCTTCAAATGACACTATCAAGAAAGTGAAAAAACAATCCACAGAATAGGAAAAATATTTTCAAGTCACATATCTCATAAAAGTATATTATCCAGAATATAGAGAATTCATACAACATAAAAATAGATAAATAACCCTATTTAAAAATTAGCAAAAGATTTGAATAGACATTTCTCCAAATATATACAAATGGCCAATAAGCACACAAAAATATGCTCAGCATCACTAGTCATTAGGGAAAAGAAAATCAAAACCACAATGAAAGACCACTTCACATCCACAAGGATGGCTAAAATCAAAAAGAAAAACAATAACAAGCGATGATGAGGATATGGAGAAATTGGAACCCTCATACACTGCTGATTGAAATGTAAAGTAGTGCACTTGCTTTGGAATCTTGTTTGGTAGATCCTCAAAATGATAAACGCAAAGTCTCATATGACCCAGCAATTCCACTCCTAGGTGTATACCCAAGACAAATTAAAACATATATCCACACAAAAACTTTTACACAAATGCTCATAGCATAATTATTCACAATACCAAAAAGTGAGAACATCTCAAATGTCCATCAACTGATGAACAGATAAAGAAAACGTGGACATCTATACAATTTTATTTGGCTATAAAAAAGAGTGAAGTACTGATACATGCTACAACGTGGATGAACCTTGAAAACACTAAGTGAAAGATGCTAGGCACAAAGAAACTACATATTATCTAATTCCACTTATATGAAATGTCTAGAGTAGGCAAATCTATGGAGACAGAAAATAGAACGGTGGTTGCCAGGGGCTGGGACTAGGTGAAATGGAGAATGGCTGCCAACGGGTACTGGGTTTCTTTCAGGGGTGATGAAAAGGTTCTGGAACTACATAGTGGTGGTGGTTACACAACTCTGTCATGTATTAAAACCCACCGAATTGTATACTTTAGAATGGTGAATTTCATGTTATGTAAATTATATCTCAATAAAGCTGATACTTTTTTAAATCAGTGAGGAAAAGGAATACCCAAAGAATGACTTACCAAGACAGAAAATAAATTATATTTTGTCTTATAATCAGTTCAGGTCAACAAACATTCACTGACCCAGACTGTGCTAGATGCCGGGGATGCAAAGACAAATAATAAACAGTCCTGACCCTTGACGAATTTAGTTTTTAACAAGAAACATAATTAGTAACAAATCCTTGGAAAGAATTTTGATCCCTTCCCCTAGTTTTCCTCTCAAAATATATAAAATGCTAATATTATCACAACAAACTTTAATTGAAAACCCAATTCCAGCAAACTTTAAATATTAGCAGCCAACCAAATTCAACAATCAGTGGCTAAAGATAAACTAAGTCAAATTCCATCTCCAGTCACACTTCTCTCCCAGCACAAGAAGGTCCAGGCTGTTGTCCAGCCTCCAGGCTCTGACTGCCCCATTGGAGTGTGTAATCCTAGTTTGGGGTGCCGAGTAATTCCCATGTCTCCATCTCCTCACCATCATCTCAACCCTATGCTTACTCCCCCCTCAGATGCTACAGGACCTAAGCTTTATTCCTTTAGGCACCTAACTCTTTCCTTCAAATACTGTTAGTTACTGAGGTTCTCCAGACACAGATTTTAAGTCAGGCCTTCAAAGCAAATGCAGCTCCTTTATTTTATGTCTTTTTATTTCTTTTACTTCGTAAAAAAATCCAAAATGGTCCCTACTAGGACCAAAACACCCCTATTTGTGTTGGTGCCCCACACTGAAAAAGCCGGGTATTCATACCACTCATATGCTTTGTAGCTGCAGATCAGGGGCTGCAAACAGATGCAGGCAGCATATGAATTTTGTTTGGCCTGAGCTGTTGTATAAACATTTTAACTACCAACATATTACACTCAAGAGATGTTTTACATACAAACTTACATTTTTAGCTTCATTTGAAAAATCAGAAGATTTGGCCATGCTGGACCCAAATGCCCAGGTGGCAACAACTGGGTGAGCTGAGTGGTGACACGCGCTCCACCCGATGAAGAATGCCTCCTGTGATCCTCACCTCTCCACAAGGTTTCCACACACAGCACAGCCAGCTGGTTTCATTTGTGACCTGCAGACTCTGGAGGGGCTGAAGTTTGCGAGGAGTCCAAGTCCCACGAGTTAGAAGTTTCCACTCACAAAAGGAAGATCTCTCCCCTTATCTTTGGTTTCAGGTTGCATGGTCGTGTTCCTCTACCTTCTCCTAGTTTCTCAGTCCAACAACTGCTTCAACTTCCGATAATCACCATCGTGTCTGACATCCAAGTATCCCCCACTTACCTAAATTACTCCAAGACACTGTTACAGAGGCATCTTCTGGCCTGGAAGCTCCTACACGAAGCAGTGTAATTCCAGGCCACACGGTAGAAAGCACTGACGATCTCATCATCCATAGACCAATGAAATCTTCATTTCCAGACTTACTTCTTTTTGAAGATAAATGTTCCTCCCAAATTTCTGAATTCTGATGAGTTAAAATAATACTTCTCAAACTTTACTGTGCATACAACACATCTGGGGAATCTCGTTAAAATGCAAATTCTGATTCAGTAGGTCTGGAGTGGGGCCTGAGATGCAGCATTTCTAACAAGCTTCCCGGTGATGCTGATGCTGCTGGTCTGCGGATTATGCTTTGAATAGCAAAGAGAAGACTTACAAAGGAAGAGGGAGGGTTCTGAGATGAGAATTATCTGAATGAATGAGACCTCCAAGACTTGACTTTCTGCCATTTTAAAACTACAAAAATGTCAATCTTTTCGGATCTGTGCCAACTTAATATCTGATTTATATAAATAACAGCCTTTCATAATGGTCCATGGGAAGGAAATGATGGTTCCTTCAGCCATTAGTCATTGATTATTGTATATTCACTCTGCGATCATTACACAGAGATGTTAGCCAAGTTTCCATGCATTCAGAGTGCTTAAAATCCAGTTGGCGAAGACTAATAGGAAACAAAGTAACGAGTGCACCACCTAAAGAGGCAGATGATTAAGATTTTAAATGCTATAAAAATAGTGATGCCAAGGGGGTGGCCTATCAGCATCTGGGGGAAGACGTCAAACCAAACACACTTCCCTCTGTCCCCTCCAGAATGGGACACTCCCTCCACCCCACCCTTACTGTCAATCACTGAGAAAGGAAGCTGCACTTACTCCTAGGAATGCCACGTTCTTCAGAAGGGTGAGATGGGGAAAAGATGATGAAAACCAGTTTTCAAATTGTATACAGAAAGGCAATGGAGATCCGGGGCCCGGAAAAGTTAGTAGAATTGGTGGGCATCCCAGGTGGAAAGTGCTTCCTATGGTAAAGGTACTGAGGCAGAGATGAGTGTGGCATATGCATGGGGTGGAAAGAAGACCTGCCTAATTAAAGGAAACCAGAGTCCCCCACTCACCACCACCCCATCTGAGTGGAGGAAGCATGGGAATGATCTCCTAAGAACTTGACAATCACCTGTTAAGAACATTAAAGAGATATTTCTTCACAGGAAGGCTGAATTAGTTTGCCTCTGAGGTCCTGTCCAATTTTTCCTCAACTGCGGAATAAAATTTCAATTTTCCTCTAACAAGTAATTCTAATCCGAATCACTTGCCTTGCCTGCTCCTGACCATGGGAAATGAGTGAAGAGAATGTGGATGTATAAAAGCCCCTATAAATTTAAGAAAAAGATACCCTACATCGCTGCATCAGGTTAATTTCTACTGCTGCTCAGCAGCCCCAGTTTTTTGAGACTGTCCTCATAGGTCTTATTCTCAACTCTGTCATCAATCATCGTTGTGACTCTTCTCTGAACCCTGTCCAGCTTATCCTCATCCCTCTCATCTAGGCAAGTGATGAATTATACTTCAGGCCTTCCCTGACCTCTCTATCTAAAGGAAGTCTCAGCAACACTGCACTCTCTATCAAAGTCCCCCTCTGCAAAGCACTTATCACACTTCTGACTATGTTTTTTTAATTTTTCACTTATGAAATATCTCAAAAATGCATTCATAAGTTCATACAGTTCAGAAGTTAATATAATAGCAGCCCACATACCACCACCCAGATTTAACAAATGTAAACATTTTTGCCACATTTGTTTTGCAATTATATATTTGTTGGTTTAGCGTATCTTTCTGGCCTGTCTCCCACTGGATTCGCTGTTTTATCTGGGCAGGGCCATGTTTAACTATTAACCTCTTTTATACCTATCACTTAGCATAGACCCTGGCACATATAAGGCTCTCAATGTTTGTTCAATGAATAATGCATGAATGACTTCTGTCCTAGAATTAAATAATGGCCATCACTATAGAAGAGTTATTAGACAAAAGACAATGACTCCAACTTTATTTAAGTTCAAAAAAAAGGAAACGGATCTTTATTGAAGAATAAGGTTCAGATTTTCAAATGTGAGCTATAACTCTTTAGCTGAGCAAGGAACAGAACTTCCCCTCCCTACAGGCCCTTATCCATCTCGCCCGCATAGCAGCTATACCCGCCTAAAGACGCGGAGATATAGGAAGTGAGCCCACAAAGTCTCTTCTGGTTTAAAGATGCCAACTCAGCGGCTTGAAGAAGGAAACAACAAAGGAAGAGAGGGAAGAAGAAAAGGGGGTATGGGGGGTAGGGGGGAGGCATACCCAACCAGAATCCAAGACCACCAGGGATCATTGATTTTTTCTTTCTAGGTTAGGTCAGGGGCAATACAGATCAAGTTGTGAAAACCTCTGAGTATCGGTCCACTTGTCTGAAATGAAGCCAAGCCCAAGGCAAAAGTGTAAGAAAGGTCACGCCCCATTGCCAGACTTCTCCACCTCCTTCGACCTGTGCCCCCTGCCACCTAGTATCCTAACGCAAAACCCTAAAAGCCTAGGTTCCTCCCATCGTGTTCTCTACAGGATCTCAAATATCGAGCAGACACCTGAGCCCTCTCCCCATCACAAGGACCGGGGCTGCGTTCTATTTCTTCGTGTTCTTCTGCTTCCAAGAGATCACAGAGAGGTGACATGCTTATTATTTAAGGGACTGTCCATTACCAGAAATGTTATCTCCTTAACCCTTTATGGTCAACGTGGACCTTCAACTCTCTCTAATGAAAAAATTTCTGAGTCTTAAGATTGCGACAGATTGTTTTGTGTGTTAACAATTCTTCCTTCCCTCCCTGTCCTTGACGCGGTTCACCGTGGGCAGAGTATATTATTGAGGTAAGTCACTTGATATAAGAGAAATCATTTCTAATCAGTGTCATGAAGAAACACTTCTCTTCCTCCACAGACACAACATTATACAAGTGCCTTGCTCCTGGCCAGGCAGCATCCGTCAGCACGCAGAAGCAATCCCGTGCTCCCTGCCCACCACTTTGCACAGCACACGCACACTCAGGGGCCGCAATGTGGCTGTATCTGGTTTTCGTCGTTTCTTTTAGTATTTCCTCAAGATCAGAAGGCACTGCATCTTCTCTGTAAATGGAGTAGCCTGTGGATTGGCTTCCAGGTACAACTTCTTTTCTTCACAAAGCCATCACCTTCTTATGTGAGCATGAAACTAGCACTCTTCTCAGTCCCGGCCCTTGAGCAACTTTTCCAGTCTCGTAAATAACAGCTAACCAAAAGAAAAATCTCTTCCCTTATAGCACGAGTATCCAGGGATAAATGAACAAAGCATCACCAAGCACTCCTCCCTGAACCAATGCCAAAAGCTGACTCATTCTCTGCATGACATGGGTGGTTTCAACCGACCGTAAAGTGAAAGATCTGCTAGCAGGAACTTGATAGTGATGGCTCTTCCACACTCCACTCCGCTGATATTATGCAACAGACAACGATGTCATTTGACAAAGGAATTCTGTCAATAACTTCTGCTTTCTCTCCAAGGATAATGTTTGTTTTAACTTTCCAGCTGATTTTCCAAGTGTCTCTTCAATAATCTGACTCATTCTTATTTTTGCTACAAGGATCCTTTAACGATGCCACTAGAGTTTTAGTCTCTTATCTACCTTTAGCGATATAATATGCTAATTTTGTAATGGAAAGCATTATTGTGTGTTTGTCCTGGGAAACCTCAATAGTGTAACAGAGAAGCCACTGTGCTTTGTTTGAAAATGACACCAAAACATCCATGGCTTCATGCCACTATTGGACAGTTTCATAACAGGCAACTACTGGGGATTAGGAGCGAATGGATGGTAAACCCAATGATAAACAGTTTTGAGATAGTCATCGTCAAATCTCCGTTTGCACATTTCAATTTCAGTACTGTTTTGAAATCATCAGTCTCACAAATCCCCTTATTATACACACAGATTTACAGTTTACATTTGTAGTGGGATTCAGTTCTCTAAGTATGTTTATGACATTCTGAACTGTGACATTTACATTACCATTTTCATCACTATTTTCACTCTTCAATATACCACTTTTGAGCCAGTAATCTATTTTTGTGAAATAGGGATACAATTTAAGACCAGCAACAACATCAAAAAAATGCTATTTTAACAAATAAACAATAAGCAATGATATAAAAAGTCTATTAACCAAGATGAGGTGCACCATTTATGAAGTGTAAGCTATATTGACCGGGACAGTCTTCATAGTACAAACACAATTTTTAATATTGTAATGAGTATTAAGAACACAGTGGGATTTCTGCTGAAATCATAACTACTCTCATATCTCAAGGTCCCACATACTCTGCCACTCTACACCCCCTTTCCAACTCCCCACTGGTTGCCCTACCCTATCATGCTGGTCTTCTTGCTAATCTTTGAGCACATTCAAACCCATCCTCACCTTCATGCCTTCGCACTGGCTGTTCCCTCTGCCTGGAACACTTCCCCTCAGGAATCTGCATGATTTACTACTACTACCTTATCTACTTCTCTCACCTCCTTTTAAGTCTTTGATAAAGTCTCTTTCTCCATGAAGGCTACTCAACATTTATCCTGTTCTACTTTCTCTTCCTTCTAAAGTACTTACTTCCTTCCAGCATGCTACATAATTTACTTATTTATTTGACTTATTAAGTGTCTTCCACTCCCACTCCTCTACCCTCAATAGAATGAAAACTCCACAAGGGCAGGGACCTTTTTTCATCACTGGTATATCCCCAGCACCAAGATCAGAGACTGACTCATGGAAGGTGCTCAATGAATAGTAGTTGAATGAATTAATGAATGAATAAAATTCTGTCATTGCTGGTCCTTTCTAACCACCAAATCGTCTGCGGATCTTACATTAAGAATTAAACAGAAAATGGAGAGCCATCAAAGGTTTTTAAGCAAGAGAATTATACCAACAGAAATACACAAGGTCAGAGGATGATTGAAAGTTTGGAGAGGCTGGACGCAGAGAGTTTAGTTAAAAAGTCAGTCCATCAAAGAGAACAGATGAGTGGTTACAAGGGGGAAAGGAGGTGGGGGGTGGGCACAAAGGGTGAAGTGATGCACCCATAATATGACTGACAAATAATAATGTACAACTGAAATTTCACAAGGTTGTAAACTATCATAACCCCAACAACAACAACAACAAGTCAGTCCATGAAAGACGATGAAGGCCACAATTTTCCAAATAACTAGGCCTTCTTAAGAGGTTAATTTCAACCCTACAATACACATACCCATAGATATAAGATCAATGTTTGTGTAAACATATACACATATGTGCATGTACACACATAATCATATATGTTGAACAAATGTAGAAGAAGCTAAGGACATTTTTCTATCACACGGGTGTTTTTTGGTTTTTGGGGTTTTTTGCTGAGGAAGACTTGCCCTGAGCTAACATCAGTGGCAACCTACCTCTATTTTTTAGTATGTGGGCAAGCAGCACAGCATGGCTGCCAAAAGAACAATATAGGTCCACACCCGGGAACCCAGGCCGCCAAAGCAGAGCACACTGAACTTAATGACTAGGGCACTGGGGCTGGCCCTTATATGGGTATTCTTCATATATAAGTATGGGTCATAGTTAAGACCACCACACATCATAGTTTTCCTGGGAAAGCCCCAGTTTATAGTTTTTGATCTGGTGCCCCTTCCAGTTAGTATCCCCTTCTACTCTCAAAAGTGTCCTTGTCTGGACAAAAAAGTTACATGGTCATCCTACTTATTAAGGAGATACGTAAAATTCTTCTTATTCAGGCATGCTGACCAAGCATTAGAGTATTTTAGTGGAGTGGGTATGAAAAAGGTGACAGCCATAATCAATTATAACACCTACTGGCCAGCACTGCAAGCAAAATATTTCAAACAGGCGATTCTTTAAGCAAAGGAGCACAGCAGAACTAGGTGCCACAAGCTTCCTATCTCTAGCTTTGGAACCCACCCCTCACCCCCACCCCAGGTCACCTGCACAGTCTCAGACCCCCATGAGAATTTTCACGTGGTGAGCAGGCACATCAGGGTCTTCTCTGCAAGCCCTCTGTATGAAAAGCTGAGACCCACACCCAAGACCAGAGTCAGAAGAGGACAGAAAACAAAGGCTCTTCTATTACGCTCATGGCCCAGAGGGCTTGGAAACTAGCAGGATGCAGAGTCAAGTCTTCACAACAACATTTATGTTCTGAACTCTCAGTAAATATCCAAGGACTGAACCAAACACGAGATGTTGAAACTTGCATTCATATCTGCAAGAGCCATGCATCTATCCGCTCTGCAGGCAGGTTCTGCTGAAGCTGCTCTCCCACGTCACAGGGGTTGTCCCAATTCCTGCCAGCCCTAGGTAAACGGCAAGTGTTAATTCTTACTGTTCTTGAACACAATAATAACATAGGCTTAGAGCCACAGGAGACACTTAACAACTTAAGGATAAACCTGTTTTATTTCCTATATATGTAAATAGGTGACAAGCAATCAATCATCTCTCTCTTCTATCTTCCTTGCTATTTTTTTTCCGTATGCATTTTTTGCTTTAATTTTTTTTAACCTTTCTTATCTTTGCACTTAATAAATAAAAGACTGAGATAAAGCAAGATTCAAAGTCTGAGGTCAGGAGAGGATGGTAAAGAAAATAGTCAAGATCCCTCAATATTTAGGATGACCATATAATTCATCATCCAAACCAGGGCACTTTTAAACGTGAAAGGGGACATGTTTGAGCATTAAGAAAGGTCAAGAGGAATAAACTGGGACTGCTGCAGGCAAACCAAGAGGTCAGGTCACCCTTCTAACCCCTCATTCATACTCCCATACAAAAGGCATCCTGTGAGTAAAGAATGAAACTCTGCTGGGTCAGACAAGCTTCAGATATAGTCCTCTCCCCTTCAGGCCAGGCCTGCTCTCAACATCAAAGTGGAAAGCTTTTCACTGCATGCTGCCATTCCCCATACAACACACCACGCAAAACGGGTTCCATTTTTACCTAAGAAAGCATGCAGCAAGACACTAGAATGTGGATCCAGGCCAGGCCCACAGCAAGCCCCACGCCTGGAGCCCTGGGTTTCTCTTAAAGGAATCCTTCACAAGAGAGACAGCAACCTGGTGAGAGAGTACACAGATACCAGCCACGGATTTAACATGTATTTTGAATGTCAGATCCTTTCGTTGATGCCAGGGCACATGCTGAAACTGGGCAGAGCCCAAAAGCCACCTCTCCTGCAAAACACATTCATCCAGAAGAAAAGGCGTCTGTCCTCAACCACAGGCAACAACCTTAGTTTCTTTGCCTTTTGCTGAGAATGGTGATGCAAAAGGCTTTAAAGAGAGTAAGAAAATATGTTTTTCTCCCAAGTAACACTGCCCAAGTTAAACAGAACCAATGCTTACTTTTATTCCACACCTCCTGTTCAGAGGGGTCAAATATTGCTCATGTTCTTCATTAAATTTAGTCCTGTGACTGGTGAATATTAACTTACTGGAATATTTTCCCTCACATTCATAAGGAGGGAAGACCAGGTTTGCAATCTACAGCACATAAAGAATCTACAATGGTGGGAGGAGCAGAAAAGCTCCGGCCGGCCTGTCTCAAATGTTGAGAATGACTTTGATTTCTTCATGGACTCCACAGTCATCCATAAAGATTCATGGCCAAAGGCCGCTCAGTGCTGTGATGGAGGCAGTGGCAACGCAAGTGTCTTAGTCTCACAGAAGTAGAGTACTACCCACAGCTGAGAGGCTGGGAGCAAACGCTCGGACTTGGGAGACCACCTGTCACAGAGATGGTGAAAGAAACTCGTTTGAATTCATGCAGACAGGACTAATGGCCTTCCAGCTAGGAGACACTATGAGTCCAAGGGGCCATTGTATGAGCTAAGAGAGCTCCGACTGTTTTCCACCCATAGGTGGTACGATAGTCTTAAACTCAAAGACATTTTTGTTAATATAACTGCACTGCTTCACATAACCACAACTGAGGCCAAAATGTGTCAAAGAAATAATCAAAATCAATAGCACTAAGATGATTTTCCAATGTTCAAAGACAGGAGAAATTAACTGGTCAGGCTGCTGGATGGTAAGGTTATAATGGCTCTTTTGGGAGATCAAAATTATGTTCTCCCCACCCTACCCCACCTCCCAACAGTGAAGTGGATCATTTCTGCAGAATACAATAACCCTTTATGCTGGGCTTCTCTTGTCCGCCAGCGATGCCATCTGTCTCCCACACTATATAAACAAGCCCCGCAGGAATCTTCTGATGACCAAACAGATTAGCAAGCTCCAGATTTTCACACCATTAATAACATCCCCATGCAGATTAGGCCTCTTACTTTAATAAGACCAAAGATAAGCTTAATAACTGATCCTTCTTTGTTTATAGGCAACGTGAGTGTCATTTTAAAGGTAACCTCTCAGTACACACAGCCATCTGTTGGGAAGGGGTGGGGGGAGGGGAGCTCTCTCTAGGCAACAGAAGAAATGAGCCCTTGAGGGAATAGGAGAAATAGTAAAATGAAAATCACACTGATAAGACAAACGAATACATGAAATTTCACCAGGTCTCATAGAGGTCGCTACCAGTTACATTAAAATCTTTTTCTTCTAAATTATACAAAACTATTCAAAAAAAAAAGACAAGTTTCACACTTTGACAGAAGGATATGCATAAGAATAATTCAGAGTTGGCTTGACTCTGGGACAGAGAAGGCAGAAATCGCAGCAGGAAGGCTGAAGGCCCCCAGGAAGTTTGCCCACCGTCCACCTCTATCTGTGATGATCGCTAACGCTTTCCTTCTCCAAGTTTAATATCCACTGATCCCTTGTAACTCCAACTGGAAGCTCTCGGTATGTCTCCAAAGACTTCCAACTCCAAAAGAAAGACATGCGCCT
The DNA here is from genome assembly GCF_041296235.1 of Equus asinus. Lineage (NCBI taxonomy): Eukaryota > Metazoa > Chordata > Mammalia > Perissodactyla > Equidae > Equus > Equus asinus. The sequence continues at coordinate 132,073,697 of NC_091793.1, forward strand.
GTAAAGGTGTTCCTAACATTACTCCTAAGAAGCAAGGCAAACACTTGAGCACGGCTAACAGAGGAGACCCGGCGTAGAAGCGCCGGCTCTCTGCAGTTGCACGTCCTCGGAAACGTCTACGTCTGAATCCGCGGCCCCAGCTTCCTCCAGGCCCCAGGCCCCAGCAGCGGAGCATCACAGCACATTCCGAACCGAAAGGAAAGGAAGCCTCCTCTCCCGCAAGGGATGCTCCAATGAGCTCAGAAGTGTCCGCTCCCCGGGAGAACCGAACCCCGAAACACGCCCCGGTGCCTCTCACCCGCGTTTCAAGACAGCGGAAGCCGAAATGTCAAATGAATGACCGCGCCGGGGCGCGAGCGAGGACAACAAAGCCCCGGCCCGCCGTCCGGGGGCTGCGGCCGCGCACTCACCTGGCCGGCTGGCCGGGCCGGGCCGGGCCGCGGGCGGGAGGGCGCCCCGCAGTCGGCCCGCAGTCGCCCGGGCCCGCGGCCCCGCGCCCTCCGGCCGCTCGGCGCGCGCCGCGGGGACAGCAGGCGGCCGGGGGCGCCGCCGCGCGTCGCATGCAGCTCCCGGCGCCGAGGGACCCTGCGCTGCCGTCCCCGAGCCCGCGACCCGAGGCGGCGACGAGAGAGACGCGGCGCGGGCAGAGGCGCCCGGCGCGCCCTCAGCGGCCCGTCCCGCCGCCCTGCGCCGCGCGCGGGCCCTCGGCTCGCCTTTGTGCTGGCATCCTCCTTGGCCGCCGGCGCCCCTCGGCGCTGCCCGGCCGCCCCGCGCCGCCCGCCCCGGGCTACGCCGCGCCCCCCGCGCGCCCCGCCGATCGTGTCGAGTCAGCAGCGGCGGCGGCGGGGACGCGCGAAGCCATGGCTCCCGCCCGCGCTCCGAGGTCCCCGCTCGCGGGCGCTCGCTCTCCAGGCGTCGCCCGCGAGCAGCGCGCCGGCCCGCCGGGCCCCCTCGCGCCGCTCCCCGCCTGCCGGCCGGCCGCCCGCCGCCCCCTTTCCCCGGCCCGCAGGGGCGAAGGCTTCGGCCCGCTCACCTCCGGCGCCCCGGCGCCCCTCCCACGAGCCGCCCGCGCGCCAGGGGCCCGCGCCTCCCTGCGGGGCGCCGGGCTGGGGGCGTCCTGCACTTCGGGGACCAGGGGAAGAGAGGCGGGGGCGAGGGGGACGGAAGGGACAGCCAAACCTGGGCCAGCTGGACCTGCCCGAGGAAGGTGCGGGAGAGCGGGCGGGTGCTGCGGGGCGGAGGACGAATCCCGAGGCTGCGGCGGAGCCGAGCTGCTCTCCTTCTGCGACGCCGAAGGACATGAGGGTTCTGCGAGGCGCCGCGGAGGAAGGAGGAGACCCTCTGAGGTCATGCAGGCAGGTCTGTTCCTAAATCCCACCGGAAAGCTGAATGGAGGAGTGTCATGACTCGGTTTCCCCAACTGCAAGGGCAAGGCGGTAATACTCATGTCACCTACACGGGGTGTGGTCACGACTAAAAATGGATTACTGAAAGCGCGCCGAGCTGCTCTGCCTAAAGAGGGCACTAAAATTAAAAATTTCTGTATCGATACTTCCAGCTGTCTACTTACGTCTTCTGTAGCATCTTTATTGACTCAGTCCCACTTCGGAGAAACAGTAAAAACGCTGAAATGTGAGGATATTGCCCCCTCTGCATGGTATCCGTCCGGATATGGGAAAGATTTACTCGATTTTACAGTTTTATAGCCATATGGAGGAAGTCCCAAACATTTCTTCCCCCTCCCTCCCACCAAATAATGGGTATCTGTATTTGGGGATTTTTGAGGATGTGCTGTCAGTATTATCCATCTCTCTGTCTTTTGTAGTAACAGCGGTTCTTTTTTCCTTTGGGAATTACCCCTCCCCCTCGCCCACGAGTCTTTGTAGTTCCGGAATAATACTGACACCTCCTACCCTCTGTCCCCAGTCATCATATTCCAGACGACAGTGATTGCTTCTAGGATGGGCATATTGGTCCAGGAACTCAATCTGGGGCTTTTGCTGAATCAGTTCAGAAAAAGAAGCCCTTTAAACCAGGATAACTAATTTGAAAGAGTATAAACCAGTGATCACAAGTACCACCAGTGCATGTGAAGGATGCCAACTTCAAGTAGGCTCAGGAGGCAAATATGTCTGAAGTGAACTCCATCCCTGAAGCCAATAAATCCACCTCCTCTTGATTGCCTCAGGTCAGTTTCAGTTGTGTTCTGTCACGTGTCTCAAAAAGCCCTGACTCATTATTCCCCTGGATCTATCCATCCCAGGCACCATTGCTATGGCACCCCACGGAACTGATGAAACACACACACACACACACACACACACACACACACACACAGAGCCGGCAAAAAAAAACTCCTGTTCTGTTCCGACTGGAAGAATAGGGATCCCGAGAGATCTCCTGTGATGTTCTCAATGTACAATTTGCTCTAGACCCAGCAATCCCACACCTGCAACCCTTAACCCCTTGTATTGATTAATCACTATGTTACAATCTAGCTTTAAACCAAAAGCATAAAAATAGAGCCAAAATGGATCATTAGTGCTTCTCTTAAGTTTAAAAAAAAAAAAAAAAACTTTTTTCTCTCACTTTAAAAGGTGAGCCTCTTGGGGCCAGCCTGTGGCTGAGTGGTTAAGTTTGCACGCTCTGCTTCAGTGACCCAGAGTTTCACTGGTTAGGATCCTGGACGCAGATGTGGCACTGCTCATCAAGCCATGCTGAGGCAGCATCCCACATGCCACAACTAGAAGGACCCACAACTAAAAATACACAACTATGTACCCAGCAGCTTTGGGGAGAAAAATAAAATCTTTAAAAAAAAAAAAAGGTGAACCACATCTGTCTTTAAAACTATCTATACATCCAGCATTAAACCTGAGGCGATGGTGTCAAATAATAGTAAGAGCAAAGTCATCCTAAAATCCCAGACTTGCAAAAGTGTGTAAAGGTGAGGTTCTTTCACACCACACTCTGCCTCCACCTTCACCACCACTACCCAGTTTGGGTCTCCCCTCCACAGGATCCCTGACTGGTTCTCATCTAACCTCTTCATAAACCAGTCCCGTAAGGAAAACTCAGTATTTCACAAGCTGGTCAATTCTATGTCGAAACTGGCCTAACATTAGAAAGTGATTCCTTACATTGAGTCAAAATACTTCTTTCTCCTCACAGGACTCCAAGTACTAAAGACAGACTTGGGAACCTCTTGAATTGTCTCTTCCAAGATCTTTGCATGGCCCTTAACTGCTCGTCGTATGACGGAGGGTCCTGACCCTTCCCCGTCCTGGGTTACTGCCTCTCTGTGAATGTGCTCAAGTTTGTGAACACTCCTCCTCAAGTGTAGTGTCCGAAGCTAAACCCAGAGGCAGAGTCCAAGAAAGTTAAACTTCAAGCCCCTTCCAACCCTGCAGAAGGGGTCCTAGAAGTGTGTTCTAGGTGGTCTTATGATTCTGTAAAAGTTTCAAAAGTAATATTTTAATCTCAAGAGTCTCTTTTCACTCTAACTTCTCTTCTGTCTTAATTCCCCTTGTGTCTGGAAGCGCTGGAGTGGTTACAGGCCATTTTGAGGATCTGGCTAAGGGGGAGTTGAGTTAGTTAAGTGGAATGAATTTATGTGGTTCATGGGCATTATAACCCATCTAACAGTGACATCTATTCTGACTGCTCCAAGGCCTACCATCAACTGGGCCACTTGGTGTCATGACATGAAGGTGGAAGGCCAAAGAATGTCAGCAAATGAATGCTGATACTTCAGGACCCCAGGACCCCAGCGGGGAAGTATATAGGCAATGAGGTAGACAATGTCTGAAGTGTAAAGACCCAGAACCAGAATGCGCAAAATGCTCCCACATCTTATTCTTTATATGCAGAAGAAACTTGGTAGAGATTTTCCCAAATTTGACAGCCGGCTTAAAAATGTATGTAACTTTCCCAATTATGAATTGTGGACTGGAAAGAAATTCTTCTAAGCGATCAACGAGAAAAACAAATTTCAATCAACTATGCCAGCAGAAAGCATGCTACTGTAATATCTGTTAACTCTATAGAACAAAATGTGACAAAATCATTTTCAGATGAAGAAGAAATCAAAGAGTATGCAGCCAAAACATATTTTTAAAAGTATTGTAAAGGTATATTAGGCAGTTAATTAATTTTTTTAAAATCATGGTATTTTTCTGGATTTGGTGATGTCTGGTACTTGGGAATTTTTGTAATTTATTGTGATTTTTAAATTTAAAATATTATTTTTCGTTCCTCCTTTTATACTTATGCATTCTTTTCTTAAAGAAGGCTCTGAATGGTATAATCTTCAGACTCCACAAAATGTGGATCCGTATTGAACCTGATACTGTGAATATGGTCTAATATTATAGCATTCAGAGAGTAGGAACTTCCAACTGAAGAAATGACTCATTAATCGCAAAATACTTTGAGACATCCATTCCTGTTATGTGTTATCTATCAACCATCATAAGTGACTAGTTACAACTAGGAAATTTAGAGCATGACTGAGGGATATCCATTTGAATGCCAAAATATATTCTTAAATGTGTTACAACTTTTCCATCTTTTAAAGAAAGTGTATCAAACCTAATTGACTCATTATTTTCATGGTGACTATGATTTATTTACTTTGCTATGACTCAGTGATGCCCATAGAAGCTAAGTAGGTGTAAATACATTTGCCTCCACACTAAATGGCCACAGGCTACCATAGTTTTTGTTGTTGTCATTCTTTAAGAGCCACTTTTTCCTTAGAACCCCATATTTTTCCTACATATTACCTTTTCTTTTCTTGATAATCTTTCTTATCTCATTCTAAGTTCCTGCTTATGGTCTGGTATGGAATTGATAGACTAGGGAAGTATTCGCATTAGAACTTTGTCTAGAATGGCTTGTGGAGGGAGGCATTGCAGTGAATGAAGTACGTGAGGTTTAGTGCATACATTTTGTGGCATCAATTTTTCTTTTTTAAAGATTGGCACCTGAGCTAACATCTGTTGCCAATCTTTTTCTTCTTCTTCTTCTTCTCCCCAAAGTCCCCCAGTACATAGTTGCATATTCTAGTTGTGAGTGCCTCTGGTTGTGCTATATGGGGCGCTGCCTCAGCATGGCCTGACAAGCAGTGCCATCTCGGCACCCGGGATCCCAACCGGAGAAACCCCACGCCACCACAGCAGAGTGCGCAAACCCAACCACTCGACCATGGGGCCAGCCTCTGCATTGATGTATTTTGGTTGCTCAGAACGTCTTGTTTTCTTCCAATTTCTCACCCATTACCAATGGTAGGAAGCTCTGAGTTCTCCCTTTCATATATTTAAGTAAATATTTAATAACCACTTACTATAAGCCAGGCACTCTTCTAAGTGTTGAGGATATGAAAGTAGAGAGAATTGACAAAAATCCGTGCCTTGTGAGGCTTATATTCTAATGGTCAAGTAATAAGCAAGATGTGGCAGAAAGTGTTAAAGTTTACAATATCCATATGTTCCTCTACATTTTCCAGTCTCCTTTGCATTTAGTAGAGCCAGGTAACTACTTCCGGCAAATAGAATTTAAGCAGCAGTGACGGGTGTCACTTCTGGCTGTGAAGGTTCAGAATTCGATGTGACTTCTCTCATTCTCTTCACCTTCACTGGATACCGCAGAGGTCAAGTGTTGAAATGGTGTCATCTCAAGAGGGAAGGAGCCTGGATCCCTGAACCATCAGTTGAGGAGAGGTAACTAAGACTGCGATGTGAGCCAGAAATAAAGTGTTCAGCTACTTAGATGTGGGAGTTATTTCTTACAGCAGCCAGTATTAATGACCCTGATGACAATGGAAATTGATACCTTGAAATAAAGTATTGTTATAATTAAAACCTGAAATATGTGGCATTTACTTAGGAGTTCAGTAACAAGTAGCAAGAAAACTGATATTGGAAGCTAAGAAGATAGTGAGAATAATATGCAGTGGCAAAACAATTAGTAAAATATTGCCGCGATAAATTACCTTGTGACACTGAGTCAGCAGCTCTCAGGTAAGTGACTTGAAAGAATCAATTAGCAAGTGATGGAAACTATGGGTTGCACATGGCAATGGATCACAAGAAAGAGATGAGTTCAGGAAAGAAATAGCCCGTTTTCAAAAAGAAATGAAAAAGAGTTAATGATCGAGAGTCTAGAAATGTCAATCTGTGTGCAGGTAGAAAGGCTGACTGCCTTTAGTTTCCAAGCAGTAAAAGATGGGATTTATAAAGGCTTTAAGAGACAAAGCCTCAGTGAAACTCCACCAGGGAAAAGACCAAATTTGAAGGTGTGGTCAGATAGCTTCAGGGTTACCATTAAGTTGAGAGAGGTTTAAAGTTTATATTTAGAAGAAACACTTTGGGTGTAGTTACCAGCACGTGTAACTGACCGGAAGCAAAACATCAGAAACCTATTTATTTCAGAGGAAATTATATTACCAAAGAAACTATTAGCCAAGACTAAAAAAATCTTTATCAGGTCAAGACTTTAGAACAATTTTCCATGTGCAGGAAGCAGGTTTTGAACGCTGTGCACCCCCAAGGAGATCCCATATATTGTTCTTCATTTCATATGTGGCCAGGGAGGGTAATGGGGAAGAAAGCACCTCACAGAGGAGATAAGGGGTTGGATGGAGCTAGAGGAGAACAAAAGGTGAGGAAGGTCCTCTCTGAGAGCAAAACCAGAATTTACTCATGAAACGTCCCAAATTGCTAGGGCGGGCATACCTCATAGTGCCTACCCATAGTATTTCAGAATTACTCTGGACAAGAGACTGCTGTGTGTCTTCCATTCTTTTCTTTTCCAAATGTGAATACCTATTGTGGGTAGCCATATTTCTATAGCGGATTTTAGAGGAGGCAGGTATCTCGTCCATTTGGGCAATGTGTTGTTATACCATAAGGCACCACATCCGGACTTGATAGAGAGCACTGCACATCACCCAAAGACCTAGAAAACAGTGGCTGGATTGTCCTCCTTAGGGAGAAAATGACTGTTTTTTAAATACGGGAATGCATTAGTTTTCTATTGTTGCTTGACAAATTGCTGCAAACTTAGTGGTTTAAAACTATACACATCTATTGTCTCACAGTTTCTGTGGGTTGTAAATCTGGACGCAGCTTAACTGGGACCTCTGCTGATGGTCTCATAAGGCTGCAATCAAGGCGTCTGCTGGGCTGCATTCTCATCCGAAGGCTCGACTGCAGAAAAATCCACTCACTCACTGTGTTGGCAGAATTCATTTCCTCCTGGCTCCAGACCAAATGACATCATTTCTTCAAAGCTAGCAGGAGAATCTATCTTTCCAGTCTTCTAAGACAGAGTCTTATATAACATGACTTAATCAAGTGAGTACCATTTTATCATTTTTGCCACATTCTAATGGTTAGAAGCAAGTTACCGATCTCACCCACACTCAAGGAAAGGGTTTTTATCAGGACATGACTCAATGGAGAACTTAACTCATTGTCTGCCACAGGGAAAAAGGGAACAGATGGATATTTGATAACCAGAAGGCAAATGTCTTAGTTTTTACTAATCGCTATGTGCTCCTGTATTTTTCCCAGGCTGCCTCATGGATAAGTGGTCTTGTCGCTAGCTCTATCGAATGACATGTGAGTAGAACTAATGTGGGTCATTTCTAGACTGAGGTGGTTAATCATACTATATACCTTTCTTACCTCCTCTTCCCCCTTCCCTAGACCAGGAAGGCCACATGTTGAAAGATGGCAGCACTGCAACATAGAAGTCTGGCTTTGTGAGTACTGCTTGGAAAAGAGCCACCCAGGAGAATAGCACCACTTGTGCCCAGATTGAGACAGGAGTAAGAAATAAACGCTTACCATGTTAAGCCATTCATATTTGGGGGTTATTTGTATAAAAGGTTTGAAAGGGTTGAATATTAGATAGGGGAGGAAAACAGCCTCCCTGAGAAAACGACTTTTAAATAAAGACCTGAGAGAAGTGAAGGACCAGCCACTCAGGCATTTGGGGGAGGAGCATTCCAGAAAGAAGGAACAGCAAGTACAGAGGTGCTGAGATGGGAGATGAATAAATAGCATCTTATTGTATTAAGGTTTTGTCCACAAGCACCTGGTTTTTAAGATATTTTAGAGTAGTGTTTCCCCATCCCCCAATTTTTTTAATGTATTTTTTTATGCACTTCATTTGTTCATTCATTCAAAAAGAGTTAAGTGTTTCAGGGGCTAATATAAAGGTATGACTGTAACGTGAGTACATTTGTGATTCCATTGCAAAGGTATTATTACTATTAATACTTGTATGTTTCTTTATTTCATCCTAAATTTGATCTTTTCTACTTGAAATTAAAATTTATTTTTTGAATTTAAGAAGAAAAGCCCACCTGGTAAAATTAGCCTGATAAATTTAAAGAATCTCTTTAGATTAATTCTGTCTTTTTAGTTGAAAAAGCTTCAGTCTCCCAGACTTTGCCCCCTCCCCCAAGCAAGTGCCTGGGAGGAGAGGTGGCAGTGGAGGCTTATGTCTTAAGTGACCATGTGACAGCAGCTGAGGTGCTGAATCCAGATGTCCACATAGCATCCTCTGGATCTATGCTGGCCTCTCATGGGGAGTGGCTGTCTGGGCTGCCCCGACTGTAGAAAATTAACTGGTCCCACCTCTGGGTATTCAGCTGGTGAAAGCTGCTAAAGCCTGTGGCTACTGTGACTCACTGTCTGATCTCCCAGCTTCCAGGGGGCCCAGCGTTAATCCCTGGCTGATTGGGCCTCCTCGTAGTTGCTGCTTCTGCTATGGATGCCTCTATATTTCTGTTGTAGGGGAGGAAGACAATTCCTCTACCCTCTAGGCCCTTCTGGCTGGCCTAAGAATTAAATTGGCATGAGACAGAATAACAGGAGAAAATCAAACAAAGCTTTTATTACACGTATACATGGGAGAAACCCAGAAAAACTCAGTAACTCCCAGAATGGCTGAGGTTGCCACCTAAAACACCTCTTCAGCTAAAGACAAAGGAGGATGTTGCGGGTAGGGGAGTCAGTTACAGGAGATTACCAGAAAAAGCACAGTAAACAAGAGTAAGGTTATTATGCAGATTTAAATCCTTGCCTTCTGCATTGATAAGAGTTTCTAGAGATAAGGTCATCCTCCCTCTTCCGTGTACAGAGAGGGAGACACCTTTAAGATGGAGATTTCCCTTACAAATGTTAATGTCTTTTACAAGGGTAATTTCTACCTGGTTTTCAGAGCTTCTCCCATGTCTGCAGTTTCTTAAAGGTAACCAGCCCAAAATAATTCCCATGCCAAAGAGACACATCTTGAGGTGAAAATTCTGCTCCCCTGCACTGTCATATGTGCTGTCTACTCCATGGCCTAGGCCATACCTCCCATGGGCTCTACTGTGGACTCACCTCACCTTTCATCACCTCTGGTCTTATGACAGTCCCTCCATTCTCAGTGCAGCTGCTTTCCATGTTCCTCTTATCAGCATGTGGTTAGTTCTGAGGCCCATCCTCAGCAAGGAAACTGAGGCAGACTCAGCAAAGTTAAACTCACAGTTTCCCTCTGCCTAACTACACTGTGCCCCTGAACTTACTTTGATGCAGCTGCCCTCAAGTTGGTGCCAGGGCAGCCTGTCAGGCAACCTCCTTACTAAACCTTAAATATAAACTGAAGAGGATTCTGGGAAGATAGTGGCGAAAGCACCGGGAATCTGTCTCCCCAGTGGACAACAATTGTACCATCAGAATCTGTCTGATGTAACTATTTTAGAAACCTGAAGCCTGTTGAAGGCTTGCAACTTCCATGGGAAGATCTGGATGGTAAATTGTGGTTAATTTAGGCCAATTTCAGCTCTTAGCACAGTAGCTGCTACCCATCCCCCAACCCCAGCCATGTGGCAGGCAGCTGTGCATGTGTTCCTGGAGCAGCTTTTACACAGCTTGTGGGAATTGGGGTGGGCAAAAAGGACCCTGTCCTCCAAATCTCAGGGATCTGTGCTTTGATCACTGATTGCTGTGTCTGATCACAGAGGTATAGACAAAGAGGAGTGTAGCCATTGCTGTTGCACCTACCTCACCCCTTGATGCAAGCCTCTCCCCCTCCAGCTGAAGTGACTTCCAGGGGATTTAAAGAGTTGCTGCCCTTTTTTTCCCCTTTGGTTTTTGCTTTTTGCCCTTTTGAGAGCTACACATTAAAGACTAGGAAATTCAAAGACTGCTGCATATATGAGAAAAATTAGAAACTGACCATGCATTCCCAGAAAGGCTCAGAAAAGACCCGAGAAGACCTTAAGTTTACACCTCAGGCTGGTCCTTGATCCAGAGACAGCCTACAATGATAAAAAAAAAAAGAAAGAAAGAAAGAAAGAAAGAAAACACACAATAACAAAAAACAGCAAACCCTAGGGAAGGGTGAGAATCTGATTTTCAGAGTCACCATATTATTAGATTTGAGTAAAACCAAAAATCACAAGGCATACAAAGAAACAAGAAAATATGGCCCATTTAAAGGAAAACAATAAATCAACAGAAACTGTGAAAAAGACCTAATGGCAGAAATACTAGACAAACAACTGTCTTAAAGATGCTCAAGGAACTAAAGGAAGATGTGGAGAAAGTCAAGAAAATGATATGTGAACAAAATGGAAATATCAATACCAATAAAGATATAGAAAACCTAAAAAAGAAAAAAAATAGAAATGCTGGAGCTGAAAAGTACAACAACTGAAATGAAAAATCCACCAGAGGCTTTCATAGGCAGATATGAGCAGGCAGAAGAAAGAATCAGCAAACTTAAAGATAAAACGATGGAAATTATTGAGTCTGAGGAACAGAAGGAAAAAAGATTGAAGAAATGTGAACAGAGACTAAGGAACCAGTAGGACACCATTAAACAGAACAACATATGTATCATGGGAGTCCCAGAAGGGGAAGAGACAGAGAAAGGGGCAGAAAGAATATTTGAAGAAATAATGTCTGCAAATCCCCAAATTTGATGAAATCCATGAATATTAACATCCAGGAAGCTCAACAAACTCGAAGCAAGATCAACTCAAAGAGACCCATGCTGAGACACACAATAATCAAACTATCAAAAGCCAAAGACAGAAAATCCTATAAGCAGCAAGAGAGAAGTGAATCATCACAGACAAGTATTCCTAAGATTAACCCTAAGATTATCAGCAGATTTCTCATCAGAAACTTTGGAGGCCAGTAGACAGTGAACTGGTATATTCAAAATGCTTACAGAAAAAAACTTTCAACCAAGAATCCTACATCTGGCAAAACCGTCCTCCAAAAATGAGGGAGAAATTAAGACATTCCCAGATAAGCAAAAGTTGAGAGAGTTCATGACCACTAGCCCTGTCCTGCAAGAAATGCTCAAGAGAGTCCTGCAGGGTGAAATGAAAGGACAGAAGACAGTAACTCAAAGCCATATGGAGAAATCAAGGTAAATACATAGGTAATTACAAAAGCTAGTATTATTGTAACAATGGTCTGTAACTGCACTCTTTGTTTTCTACATAATTTAAGAGACTAATAAATTTAAAGAAAAAATTACTAATGTAAAAGCTAGTATTACTTTAACTTTGTTTTCTGTATAATTTAAGAGATGAATGCATTAAAATTTTGTCTTCTACATAATTTAAGAGACTAACGCATTTAAAATGATTATCAGTTTATGTTTTGGGGCACACAATGTATAAAGTTGTAATTTTGTGACATCAACAACATAAAGTGGTTGGAAAAGAGCTATAAAAGAGCAAAGTTTTTGTATGTTATTAAAGTTAAGCTGATATAAATTCAAATTAGAATGTTATAACTTTAGGATGCTAAATGAAATCCCCATGGAAAACACAAAGAAAATAGCTATAAACTACACAAAAAGGAATGAGAAATAAATTTAAACATTTCACTACAAAAAAATTAACTAAACACAAAAGAAGTCAGTAATGCAGGAAATGAGGGGGAAAGCTACAAGGCATATAGAAAACAAATAGCCAAATGACAGAAGCAAGTCTCTATCAGTAATTAACTTAAATGTAAATGAGTTAAACTCTCTAATCAAAAGAAAGAGATTGGCAGAATGGATGGAAACACATGATCCAACTATATGCTGTCTACAGCACACTCACTTGAGATCCAAAGACATGAACAAGTTGAGAGTGAAAGGATGGAAAAAGAAATTCCATGAAAATCATAACCAAAAGAGAGCAGAAGTGGCTATACTAGTATCAGACAAAATAGACTTTAAATCCAAAAAGATTATAAGAGACAAAGAAGAACATTATATAATAATAAAGGTACAAGACAGCAAGACAATATGAGTTACAAACATTTACACACCTACTGACAGATCATCAAAATGTGTGATGCAAAAACTGACAGAATTGAGGGGAAAAATAGAAAGTTCTACAATAATAGCTGGAGACTTCAATACCCCACTCACAATAATGGATAGAACAACAAGATAGAAGATAAGTAAGAAAATAGAGAACTTAACAACACAATAAACCAACTATATCAAACAGACATACAGAACTCTCCACCCAATAACAATTGTGTACTTTCTTCCAAGTGCACATGGGACATTTTCCAGGATAGACCATATGTTAGGTCACAAATTGTCTCAATAGATTTAAAAAGATAGATATCATACAAACTATCTTCTCTGACCACAATGGAATGAAGTTAGAAATCAGTAACATAAGGAAAACTGGAGAATTCACAAAATTGTGAAAATTAATCAACACACTCTTAAGTAAGCAATGGATCAAAGAAGAATTCACAAGAGAAATTAGAAAATTCTCAGAGACAAATGAAAATCAAAACATGACATACCAAAACTTCTGGGATGCAGTGAAAGCAGTGCTGAAGGAGAAATTTATAGCTATAAATGTTTACATTAAAAAACAAGAAAGATCTCAAATCAACAACCTAACTTTACCACTTAAGGAACTAGAAAAAGAATAACAAACTAAATGCAAACCTAGCAGAAGGAAGAAAATAACAAAAATTAGAGCAGAGATACATGAAATAGAGAATAGAGAAAATCAATGAAACCAAAAGTTGGTTATTTGAAAAGATCAACAAAATTGACAAACCTTTAGCTAGATGAACTAAGAAAAAAGGAAAGAAGACTCAAATTACTAAAGTCAGAAATGAAAATGAGGACATTATTACTGACTCTACAACAACAAAAATGTTTATAAGAGAGTACTATGAACAATCGTATGCCAAAAAATTGGGTAACCTAGATGAAATGGACAAATTCCTAGATACACAAAAGCTACAAAGACTAAATCACAAAGAAACAGAAAATCAGAATAGACCTATAACTAGTAAGGAGATTGAATCAGTAATCAAAATTCTCCCAACAGTATCTGGCCGCATGGCATAGTGGTTAAGTCCAGCACACTCTGCTTTGGCAGCCTGGGTTTATGGGTTCAGATCCTGGGCACAGACCTAGAGCACTGTCAAGCCATGCTGTGGTGGCAACCCACATACAAAACAGAGGAAGATTGGCAACAGACATTAGCTCAGAGCAAATCTTCTTCACCAAAAATAAAAATATAAAAAGTAAAAATCTCCCAACAAAGAAAAGCCCTGGACCTGATGGCTTCAGTGGTGAATTCTACTAAACATGTAAAGAACTAATATCAATCTTTCTTAAACTTTTCCAAAACATTGAAGAGAAGGGAACACTTCCTAACTTATTCTATGAGGCCACTATAACCCTGATACCAAAGCCAGATAAAGACACTATAAAAAAGAAAACTACAAGCCAATGTCCTTTATGAACATTGATGAAAAAATCCTCAGCAAAATACTAGCAAACAGAATTCAGCAGCAAATTAAAAGGATTATACACCATGACCAAGTGGGATTTATTCCTAGAATGCAAGGATGTTTAAACATATGAAAATTGATCAATGTAATACGCCAAATCAACAGAATGAAGGGGAACAAAACCACATGATCATCTCAATGGATGCAGAAAAGGCTTTTGACAAAATTCAACACCCTTTCATGATAAAAACACTCAATAAAATTAGAATAGAAGGAAACTACATCCATATAATAAAAACCATATGAAAAATCCATAGTGAATGTGATACTCACTGGTGAAATACTGAAAACTTTTCCTCTAAGATCAGAAACAAGGCAAGGATTCCCACTTTCACCACTTCTATCCAACATAGTACTGGAAGATCTAGCCAGAGCAATTAGGCAAGAAAAAGAAATCCATGGCATTCAAATTGAAAAGAAAGAAGTAAAATTATCTCTGTTTGCAGACAATCTGATCTCACATGTGGAAAATCCTAAAAACTCCATAAAAAATCTATTAGATCTAGTAAATGAATTCAGCAAAGCAACGGGATACTAAGTCAACACATAAAAATCAGTTGTATTTCGGGGCCAGCCCAGTGGCGCAGCGGTTGAGTTTGCACGTTCTGCTTCGGCAGCCTAGGGTTCACCAGTTTGGATCCCAGGGGCAGACCTATGAACTGCTTGTCAAGCCATGCTGTGGCAGGTGTCCCACACATAAAGTAGAGGAAGATGGGCATAGATGTTAGCTCAGGGCCAGTCTTCCTCAGCAAAAAGAGGAGGATTGGCAGCAGATGTTAGTTCAGGGCTAATCTTCCTTAAAAAAAGAAAAATCGGTTGGATTTCTATACACAAACAATAAACAACATGAAAAGGCAATTACAAAAACATTTCCATTTACAACAGCATCAAAAAGAATAAAATATGTAGGAATTATCTTAACCAAGGAGGTGAAAGTCTTACACAGTGAAAACTATAAAACATTGCTGAGAGAAAGTAAAGAAGATACAAATAATGGAAACACATCTTATGTTTATAGATTGAAAGACCTAATATTGTTGAAATACCCATGCTGCCCAAAGTGATCTACAGATTTGATGCAATCCCTATCAAAATCCCAATGACTTTTTTTGCAGAAATAGAAAAACTCATCCTAAAATTCATATAGCATCTCAAGGGACTCCAAATAACTAAAACAATCTTGAAAAAGAAGAACAAAACTGGTTGTTTCACACTTCCTTATTTCAAAACTTACCACAAACAGTGTGGTGTTAGCATAAAGTAATTAAAACAGTGTGGTATTGACATAAAGACAGATGTATAGACCAATGGAATGGAACAGACAGCCCAGAAATAAACCTTCGCATATATGGTCAAATGATTTTTGACAAGGTGCTAAGACCATTCGATGGGGGAAAGGATAGTCTTTTCAACAAATAGTGCTGGGATAACTGGATAACTACATGCAGAAAAATGAAGTTGGACCTTTACTTAACACTGTATACAAAAATTAACTCAAAATGGATCAAGGACCTAACTGTGAGACCTAAAACAATAAAACTCTTAGAAGAAAACGTATGACAAAAGCTTCATGACACAATCTGGCAATGATTTCTTGGATGTGACACAGGTAGCAAAAGAAAAAATAGACAAGTTGGACTAGATGTAAATTTAAAAAATTTCTGGATGTGGGTGGCCCCCTGGCCTAGTGGTGAAGTTTGGCATGCTCCACTTCAGTGGCCTGGGTTCAGTTCCTGGGGATGGACCTACACCACTTGTCAGCAGACATGCTGTGGCGGTGACCCACATACGAAATAGAGGAATATTGGCACAGATGTTATCTCAGGGCAAATCTTCCTCAGGAAAAAAAATGTACATCAAAAGACCCTAGCAAGGGAGTAAAAAGTCAATATTTGCAAATCTTATCTCTCATAGGGAAACAATATCCAGAATATAGAGAGAACTCCTAAAACTCAACAATAACAAAAAAAAAGACTAACCCAATTCAAAAATAGGCAAAGGACTTGACATTTCTCCAAAGAAGATACTCGAATGACAAATAAACACATGAAAAAAATGCTCAACATCACTAATCATTAGGGAAATGCAAATCATAACTATGATGAGATACCACCTCAAACCAGTTAGGTTGGCTACTATTTAAAAAAAACAAAAACAAAAACAGAAAACAACAATTGTTGGTGAGGATGTGGAGAAATTGGAACCCTTGTGCACTGTTGGTGGGAATGTAAAATGGTAACAGCCACTATGGAAAATAATATGGCAGTCCTCAAAAAAGTAAAAATAGAATTATGATATGATCTACCAATTCCACTCTTGGGTATATACCCCCAAAAATAGAAAGAAATGTCTCAAAGAAATATCTGTTCACCCATGTTCATAGGAGCATTATTCACAATAGCTAAAACGTGGAAGCAGCCCACATGCCCACTGACAGATGCATGGATAAGCAAAATGTACTATATACATACAATGGAATATTAGCCAGCCTTAAATGGGAAGGAAATTCTGCAATGTGCTACAACATGGATGAACCTTGAAGACATTGTATTAAGTGAAATAAACCAGTCACAAAAAGACAAATACTGTATGATCTCACTTATGCGAGGTACTTAGAGTAGTCATAATCCTAAAGACAGAAAGTAGAAGGGTGGTTGCCAGGGGCTGGAGGGAGAAAAGAGTCGGGGGTTATTGTTTAATGAGTATAGAGTTTTCGTTTCACAAGATGAAAGAGTTATAGGGATAGGTGATGGCGATGGTTGTGCAACAATGTGAATCTATTTAATACCACTGAACTGGACACTTAAAAATGGCTAAGATGGTCAATTTCATGTTACATGTATTTTACAATAAAAATAAATGGATAAACAAAATAAATCAAAATAAGAGTCCTTTCCCTAACATATCCACTTCTTGAGGCCAGACTGGAGAGGGCATATATTTCAAGAGACACATCTGTCGCACTGTGGGCCTCTCCTATCTCTGTCTGCCCCCATGACCTGCTGGAGCTAGAAGAGATGTTTTTCTTTTACTTCGCCTTCCTGTCTACCTGGGATTTCCTTTGGCTAAAAGCAGACTCCTTGGGCTGCCTAATGCCTTTACAGCATGTGCTTCTTTGCCCCTACTGGACTCCAGGACATCATTGCCCTTTGTGCCATAGACAGGAGCAACTGCCCACTGTTGCTGGTCCCTGGGGACCTCAACATTCCTGTTAGTTTTCTTAATTCTGCCCAAACCTCTGTGAATAGACTTTTCGTGACATTCTGTACAACATTCTCATTCAGCATGCCTTCTATTTTCTGCTGGGCTCTGACTGGCATTCTCATTGTGAAGCTTTAATGAGGCCAGGATGGGGGAAAGAGGTCAGCTTACCAATGAGGGAAACTAAATCAGGAGGCATTTTTGAAATATTGCAATTGCATTATTAGCAAAGAATATTTAACTTCTCAAAAAATCTTAACATATAATTTCTCATTTGAGAAATTAATTTCACTATTATCCCAACTTAACAGGTGGGAAATTGAAGCACAGAAAGGATAAGTTCTTTGCCAAGACTAGCACCATGCCGCTGACTCAAAATCCAGTATTTTTTCTACCATGGTGTATAGTCTTTTTTGGTTAAAATAAGATAGCTTTTAAATTACTTTTCAAAGTTTTATTTCCTTAAGATGCCTAAAATTAATCTCACTCAAATCACTCACTAGCTCAGATCACTTTTGCATTTGTTTTAATAGTTTCCTTGATAGTTTCTTACTTTCTTATTCTTTCCGTCTTTTCAGCATTTTTCTTAATACTACCCCTCCTTATAGCATTTTCAATAATATTCATATAGGAAGAGCTGAAAATTCCTTGTTAAATGAATATATCTCTTCACAATTTCTTGAGATGAAAAACAAAAATAAACTTAAAGATCCAGAAAGAGATACCCCCTAGAAGATAATATTTTGTTTATGCATCTAAGAAATACCACGAATGCTTTAAAAATCCAAAATGTGTACTATAGTTGGCATATTTTTCTTGTTGATGAACAAATATGTCAGGTAGACCCAGCATTTCTACTTGGCTCAAAATTCCAACCCAAAACATGATTCTGTATGGGGACAAGACTGTGGGTGATGCTATAGCCTTTGGCCAAAGAAAAGACATCTTTCCCAGAAGCTATCTCATTACTGAAACTTGTGCCAAGCAGTTTATGTTGTGATTTAGTTCAAGGTCACACAGAGGTAACAGGTGATGCAGCAATTAATCTAATAAGACTTAAAGTGAAACAGAAGCATAGAAAATACATTGTGAAATTAAAAGCAAGGGTAAGGCCCTAGAAAAATGACATAAAATATATAAAAAGTTTAATTATGGTGCCCTTTTAAGCATTATTTTTGCCCCATGTCCTGGGGCCGATGTTACGCCACATACAGCTTATCCTTTTACACTGGTTTTCTCTGTGTGCCAAGCCACCTGCTCTGCGGACCCATGTTCCACCCTTCTCTGCCCTGCTTTGTGTCCTGGCAGACTAACCCATAAGACTGCCAACAGGCTCTCTTGTTCCCAGCATTGGAGGAGATTGGAGGGTAGGATGAGTGAGGAGTTGGAGTGTCTTCTCTCCAACTTCCTCCTTGACCTTCATTGCAGTGGCTGAATCCCCTCTGTCGGGCAGTCCCCCTTCCACTACTCCAGCCCCCAGTGGACTCCAGGACATCATTGCCATTTGTGCTATGGATAGGAGCAACTTCCCACTGTTGCTGGTCCCTGGGGACCTCAACATTCCTGTTAGTTTTCTTAACTCCACCTAAGTGTCTGTAAATAGACTTTGTGTGACGTTCTGTACAACATTCCAGTGCAGCATGCCTCCTATTTTCTGCTGGGCTCCTGACTGGCATTCTTTTCCAGGATATTTACATTTTGAGAAATGATAGACTTGGACACAGTTAGAGTAGACTGTTTTTACGGTTCAGATCAATAGGGTTCAGGTCAATAGGGATCAGATCAATCGCCATCAGGTAATTTCAGACCTAGATTCATTGACAGTCTATATCTCAGTTTTGAAGCTTCAAAAACTTCAATTTTATCAATTCTCCTGGAGAGGACAGAATCACAGGGAATCTATTCATGCCAAAACAACTCACAGGACACTCAGGTATATTTCGAGACATCCAGTTATTAACTCGCCGAAGGGAATCGCTGGCACCAGAAATGTTAGGCCACACCTCAGGGTTCTCCTTTCCGGTGGATAATATCATTTAGAGTCTCAAATTACAGTTTAGACATTAGCATCATGGTGAGCACAGAGTTAGAACTAGAGGCTTTGAATAGTTTTAAGGGCTTTTCCCATGAATTTACATCAAGATAATGATTTGCTCTTATACACTTCAGGTATATATGCCTATGTGAACAACAAAAAAACCCAAACACTACTCACATGGAATACTATAAAGTAACAAAATGAACAAGTTACAACTAAATAACAACATAGGTGAATCTCACAAGCATAGTAGGGTGAAGGGAGACAGATACAAAAGAATATATATTGCATGATTCCATTTATATGAGCACAAAACAAGGAAAGCTAACTAATGCCATTTAGAATTCAGGATAGAGGTTACCTTGGGGTTTGGGGGGCTGGTTATGAATAGAAGAGAGCCATGAGGGAGGATTCTGGGAAGCTGATGATAGTCCCTTTCTTAACCTGGGTGCTAGTTACACAAGTGCATCAGTTTGTGAAAATTTATCAAGCTAGACATTTTTAGTAGGGGTGCACTTTTTTTGTATCCATACTACATTTCAATTAAAAGTGTTCAAAAATTTACCAGCCCTACTTCTAGAACCAGAGCTTTCTCTCTTTAGGACAATACTGTAGATCCCATGACCAAGTGCCACCAACTTCGCTTCCCTAACAGGGTGTTCATCGTCACTATTGAAGCCTCTATCATGACATCATCTCAAACAATAATGCTCAACATCACAACTGTTTTACATTAGCATCTCATACTTTTTGGATGTCTTCCAGATGAAACATAATGATAACACTCTGGTCCCATGCACAAAAGTCCTTAGAAATAATTTCTTAGACCATGCTATTTCTGGAGAGAGTTCCATTGACGTCTCTTAAAACTTTTTTCTCATTTTTATGTGCCTTCTTGATACATCAGAGCAGTGATTTGTAATCAGATGTGTGTGCCTTGGACTCCCACCCCACACCTACTCAGTCAAAGCCTCTACGGGTAGAGTCTCCCACTTTCTTGTATATATTTTGAGAATTCTCCTAGGTGAATCAGATGCACTTACCTATTTAAAAACCACTCTCCTATTTGAACAGATATTGATACACTAATGTTCATAGCAGCATTATTCACAAAAGCCAAAAGGTGAAAACAACCCAGATGTCCGTGGATGAATAGATAAACAAAATCTAGTATAAACATGCCATGGAATATGATTCGGCCTTTAAAAGGAATGAAATTCTCAAAAAATGAACAACCTGATAAAAAAATGGGCAGAGGATATGAACAGACATTTCTCCAAAGAAGATATCCAGATGGCCAACGGGCACATGAAAAGATGTTCAAAAACATTAATTATTAGGAAATGCAAATTGAAACTACAATGAAATATCACCTCACACCTGTCAGAACGGCTATTACTAAAAAGACAAGAAATATCATGTTGGAGAGGATGTGAAAAAAAGGGAACCCTCATACACTGCTGGTGGGAATATAAACTGGTGCGGCCACTATGGAAAACAGTAAGGAGATTTCTCAAAAAATTAAAAATAGAAATACCATAGGATCCAGCTGTCCCACTACTGGGTATTTATCCAAAGGACATGAAATCAACAACTCAAAGAGATTTATGCATTCCTATGTTCATAGCAGCACTATTTACAACAGCCAAGATGTGGAAGCAACCCAAGTACTCATCAATGGTTGAATGGATAAAGAAGATATGGTATACCTACACACACACACACACACACACACACACACACACACACACACACACATACAATGGAATACTATTCAGCCATAAAAAAGATGAAATCATCCCATTTACAACAACATTGATGGACCTTGAGGGTATTATGCTAAGCAAAATAAGCCAGACAGAGAAAGACAAACACCATATGATTTCACTTATATGTGGAAGATAAACAAACAAACATATAGATAAAGAGAACAGATTATTGCTTACCAGAGGGGGAGGGGGTGAGGGGAAGGCAAAAGGGGTAAAGGGGCAAATATGGATGGAAACTCGACCTTTGGTGATGTACACAATGCAGTCTATACAGAAGCTGAAATATAATGATGTACACCTGAAATTTACACGTTATAAACCAATGTGACCTCAATTAAAAAAATTAATTTAAAAAATTTGTTAAATGGAATGAAATTCTGACACATGATACAACATGGATGAACCTTGAATATATTATGCTAAGATAGACAAAAAAGGACAAATCTTATATGTTTCCACTTATATGAGGTACTTAGTCAAATTCATAGAAATAGAAAGGAGAAGGGTGGTTTCCCAGCACTATGGGGAGAGGGAATGGGGAGTTAGTGTTTATGGGTACAGAGTTTCAGTTTGGGAAAATGAAAAAGTTCTGGAGATGAATGGTGGTTGCGCGACATTGTGAATGTACTTAATGCTATGAAATTGTAAACTTAAAAATAGTTAATATAGTAAATTTTATGTTATGTGTATTTTATTACACACACAAAAACCACTCTCCAGGAGTCTTTTTTTTTTTAAAGATTGGGCCTGGGCTAACATCTGTTGCCAATCTCCCTCTTCTTTTTTCTTCTCCTCAAACCCTCCCAGTACATAGTTTTATATTCTAGTTGTAGGTCCTTCTAGTCAAGCTATGTGGGACGTCACCTCAGCATGGCTTGATGAACAGTGCTAGGGTGGCGCCCAGGATCCGAACCGGTGAAACCCTGGGCTACAGAAGCCGAGTGCGCAAACCTACCCACTCTGCTAAGGGGCTGGCACCCTCTCCTGGAGTTTTACTTAGCTTATCTTGTGTCAAAATAATCTAAGAGTTCACATTGTTGGAGGAAGATCATAAAACCAAACCCAAGGGCCACCTAAGAAACTCACATGGCACTAGCAGCCCCCCACTGGAAGGCCAGAGTTCGTCATAGCCTTGCTTGTAGACAGATTTGTACCATGGCCATTTTGATTCTTGTTTATTTTGTCTGGAAGTTGAGTTGTGGGAAGACACATTATGTAGTCAGCCTACAGCCTATGCGGTTCCTCTGGCTTGTTAACTAACAGCAGCTTCTTACCTCATTGAACTCCTTAGGAGGTGAAGCCCTACCTGGCAATGGTTGCCACGCCAGAGGGACTTTAAACAGCATTCAGAAGAGTCACTAATGAGCATCAAAGAAACTCTGCAATAAAGAGTTTCATTCCATTTTGCTTGGACTCTTCTAAAGAAAATATCATTTTTCTCTGAGTACCATCATATAGTTGTTTCTAATAATGATGGTAGTTCCTTATTTTAGGCATTTGACTGTTTTGGTTTAGTTTGTTTATAACAAGATCTGTTTCACCCACGTAGCTGTCAAAAGAAACAGGACCACCTTCATGCCCTTCATAAGCAGCCCCTCTTATGAGATAATTCTGGTTCATTACAACTTCAACGAGGATATTCAACGTACAAAGTTTTCCAAAATGTTTAGTACGTATTGACGACATTAGAAAATTACACTGTGAACAAAATTGTCCAAATATCTCTTTTGTAACCATTGTATTCATGACAATCAGACTTCCAGTGGTAGGTTTTCTGATTCAATTATAGACTCTTTAATCCACTTTTTGAAATACAGTTCCAAATACATTCTTTTTCCTTTTGTTAACTAAAGTTGTGGCAAATACAGGTGCTATTACTCCCCTTGCCCCCCACTACTACCACCAAAAAAAAAAAAAAAACTTTTATGAGCTAAAGAACTGAAAAAATGACCATCTGGGGACTTTTCAGCCAACTAAGCTTCCAAATTAAAGTGCACTAATTAAGGTCATTTTCTTTTTAGATGAATCATACTTCTATGATTAGACGAATGTAATGGCAATTGTCTTATAAACGGGCTGTACCCAAGTGGCTATGGGTTTTGGGGATGTTCATCATCCACACGTTTATTACCTCCCATTCCAGCAGAAACCGATGGAGCCTATTTCCTTAGTAACAGAACACTAACTTCATATGGACTAGTGTGTTAGTTTCCTATTGCTGCTATAACAAATCACCACAAATTTCATGGCTTAGAAAACCACTAGTGTATTACCTTGCAATTCTGGATGCCAGAATTCTGAAATCAGTTTCACTGAATTAAAAAGTCAAAATGTCATCAGGCCTGCCTCCTGGAGGCTCCACGGGAGAGTCTCTTTCCTTGCGTTTTCCAGCTTCTAGAGACCACCTATATTTCCAGGCTTGTGACTCCTTCCTCCATCTTCAAAGCTCACGACTCCAACCTCTGCCTCCATCGTCCCATCTACTTCTTCTGCCTTGAGCCCTCTTGCCTCTCTCTTATAAGGACCCTTGTGAATACATTGGGCCCACTTGGGTAATTCAGGATATTCTACCTATCTCAAGATTCTTAATATGATCATATCAGCAAAGTTCCTTTTGCCATGTAAGGTAACATAGTCACAGATTTGGAGAAGTAAGACAGCCATTAATCAGTCTATCATAGGTAGTTATATCTCCAGCTAAAATACTACAGTTGCTAGCTTCTCTTCCAGATACAAATATAAGATTAAATCTTGGCCAATGAGATGTTATGGGTGGGCCTTCTGGGAAAAACAGTTAAAGGAAGTTGATTTAGCTGGAAAGTACACCCTTTTGTCCTTCCTCTTTTCTTCCTTCCTTCTGCCTCAAACACAGACATGATGGCTGGAGTTCAGCAGCTACACTGGAACTGGAGGTTAACACTGGAAATGGAATCCATGACTAACACAGTGAAGCAAAAAAGGTAGAATAAGCCTGGGCCTTTCAGGGTCACTGTACCAGCCTGAAATGCCAAACTCAACTTATTGTGGAGAAAGAACAAACCCTTGGGTACATAAGTCACTGTTTGTGTCTATGTTACTATCATTCAAACACAAATCTTGCCTAACTGATGTTGACAACCTGTCTAATTCAGCAAATCTACCTTGTCAGCTGATCAGAGGATTTGTTGAGAGTCACACTACACTACGTGCTTCTGTATTAGTTGGGTTTTCAAAGAAAGGGAGGGAGGGAGGGAGAATGTGTCAGCTCCCATAACTGAAACCTTCAGTTAGGGCTGGTACTGGGCACAGCCTGACTTTAGGCCAAACTAAAACACCAGGGCCCAGGTTGACTTTGCCTCCTTGGGACTTCATCATCAGGCCGATTCCTCTCATGGCAGCAAGATGGCTGCAGCAATCCCATCTTCCTCATATCCTTATTTCCCTAAGCCCAGGGGAAGAACGAAAGCCTCTCTTTTCCTGAAGCCACCGCAAAGTCGCCTTAGGTATCCTTGAATCTGATTAGATTAGCGCATATGTCTGAGCCAATCACGATAGGGACTGGGGGTTGGGATGGATTGATTTGTTTGGTTTGTGCCTACCCCATCCAGGATCTGCCCCTACAGAGGGCAATGGGGACCGTCCCACACAAACATCATGGCTGAAAACCAGGAAGGATGTAGTTAAGTGCCAAGTATGTTATAGAGACAATGAGAATTCAGAGGAGGTCTAGAAAATTAGTGTGTCAGCCCACCACTTTCATAAGAGACTTCTCCAGGAACCTGGAAAGAGAATTTGAGCCATAGAATAATTAGCAAAAATGTTTCCAGCTCAGAAAGTGAGGATTTAAAGAAAACATCTTTCATTCCTAGTCCATGGCCATCTTCACGGTCTTCCATTTTGTTTACACTGTTGTTCCTGGACTCTTCTCCCCAAATCAGAGCAGCCAGGGCTGGTAGAGAGTTCTCTTTGTGGCAGCCTCAAGGTTAAAACTACTCCAAGTTTATTTGCATATACATTTGGCACGAGATTACATGGCCCTGAGACACTGTTTCCAGGATTCTAAGTAAGATGAGTAATGTCATTATATCATCCCCTGGGAACAATAGGAACTTATCCGTGTTGTTATGTGTATAGGTTCAGCTAATTTTTTGTGTGCAATTCAACCAGTGTAGCACCTTAAATGCTCAGGCTTTGTCTTCCCTTTCCTTAGTCCACATACACCAAATCCCCCCTCATAGGTGCACCCAACCTATCCTCCAGAGTGGGTTCTTTTACAAACAGGTTCAATCTAAAATAAGGTAAATTTATTTCATTTCTTAATTTTTCCAAAATACAGAAAAGAGACATCCATGTATCCACAACTGAGATTAAACAAGAAATAACTATTTGCCATATTTATTTTAGATTTTTGTTGGAGTTTAGATATAGCTAAAAAAAAAAACAAAACCACAATTCCCACTTTCCTCCTTCCTTCCCTTCCTTAGAAATAATCACTATCCTGAAGTTGATGTATATTATTCCCATCCTTTTTTGTTTTGGGGGGTTTGGTAACATTTTTCTCCATTTGTATAGATCCAGACACAAGATATCCTATGGATCAATCCTAATATGGTTAGGATCCCAGCAAGGAGCTGATGACACATGCAAAGGGGTAATTAGAGAGAAGGTAATGAGAGGGGTACTGAAGGGACTGTTTACAGAGGTATGGGCCGTTTTAAGGAACAAGAAGACAGGGAAAAACATCCAGGGAGTAGTAACAGTGGGCAGCCCTCACCACCTCAGAACTTGAAAGGGTAAGGGGAGGGAGTAATGTTTCCAGAACCTGGTGTGAGCTTCAGTGTGGGATAGCGGTCTGACAGGAGCTTTGACTTTCAGGAGAGGAATCAGAGGGTTTCAGTTGCTACCTAAACCAAAGCCTACGAAGGAAAATCAACAGCAGGCGCCCTTTCCTCTTTGCTCTGACCTTCTGCCTGTGCCTTCCCCTGGCCACAAGCAACTGGAAGGCAGGAGAGTCTGTCCAATGGTCTCCATAAAGGCTGGTCTCCTGTAGCACAGAACAGGAAAGGGGAGAGCAGAAAATGGATCTGGAAAGGCACACAGATAATAACATGATTGTTTTGTATTTTAAAAAATAAAATAAATATTACCATAAGGTACATAAAGTTAATTTTAAAATGATGTATAAACTGCTTCCTTCCATAAAACCATAAATTAAAAATTCAAGTTACTAAACTAGAATTTTTATCTCTGAACACTACAGTTGTTTACCAATACACATTTGGCAGCAAAAAAAAAAAAAAAAGAGAGAGAAAGAAAAAGAAAGAGACAGAAGTAGGGGAGAGAGAGAGAGACTGATTCCAGAGTTCCTTGAAGAAAGGGTAGATGGATTTTTCCTCTGTGACGGCTTAGAGAAGCAGCAAGAGCACAGAAATTTCTGGCTTCCTGTCAGCTGAGCACCTTCAAATCGCTAGGTGCTCCAGCCTTCAGCTTGCCCTAGTGGAGAACAGAGATACGGCAGCTGAAACAAACACTGTCAGCAAATAAACACTATTGCCCACCTTTTTCAAAAAACAGCTTTCTTGAGATTAACAGTGTGCAATTCAATTGTTCTTAGTATATTCACAGAGTTGTGCATCCATACCACAACCAATTTTAGAACATTTTCATTTTCCCAGTAAGAAATTCCACACCCCTTAGCCGTTATCCCAATACCTTTTCCTTTTCAACTTTTTTGGTCATTTTCTATGACACTGCAAGAACTAGTTTATGTAATTCCCTAACTTACATAATTTATAATTTTCTTCTAAATTCTGACTCCAAAATCTAAACAGCTAAACCCGATATATTATGGTAACCTATTGAATGTATTGGTAACATGGTTAACATTCTTCCCTTGTTATTACTCTTCAACACAGATGCCCAAATTACTTTGTAAAACATGTCAATAATTACATATTCCCTTCTTATTTTTTTAAATTATTATTAGATGTGCTCTGAGGTTTTTAATTAGTTTGGGGAGATTTCAACTATTTTTGGCTTCCTTCAATATTGTCTTGGGTGAGTGAAATATGATTTAGGATACAATACATTGTTTAAAAGTTTAAAATCACATTAACAAGGACAAACAAAAGAGATCATTAAATACCCTGGAGATAGTTCTGCTTTATTAAGGATTAACCAGAACCTTTATTAACGTACAGCTTCTAATTTGAATTCTTTCATTTCAGTGTAATGCACAGAAACAAGTGGACGTCCAGAGGGGAACAAACAAAGGATTATAAAAGGGAGTAGTAAGGAGAAAATAGAAGTGGGTGTTGACATTGTTTCACTCTGAAAAGAAGGCTGGGGAACAACTTGGCTGTCCTCAAGTTTGAAGAGAGAATATTAATTCATCTCCATCTTCTCAGATGCCTAAATATACATTCTTCCTTCCACCATTTCAGCTAGCATTTATATTCCATCTGTAGATTCTGGATTTACAGCTCCAGCCCTAAAACTCTGTTTTGGTTCCAGACTCACATATCCCACTGGACATCTTTACTTGGATGTTACATGAAACTCAACATGTCCAAACGGAACTCATTTCCCCCAATGTGGCAGACAGACTCTAAGGTGGCCCTTAATTCCTGCCTCATAGTGTTCACGTCTTTGTGAAATTCCTTCCCCTTGAGCGTGCGTGGAATTTCTGATTGGCTTCCAACAGTAGAATATGGCAAAGCTGACGGGATGGCACTCCTCCGTGTTATGTTATATAAGATACTGTTTTGCCAGCAGACTCGCTCCAGAGACTCTCCTTGCTGGCTCAGCAAAGTTAGTAGTCATGCTGGGAGAGTCCATGTGGCAAGGATCTGTGGGTGGCCTCTAGACACTGCAAGTCGCCTCAAGGGGCTGAAGGCAGCGTTCAGCAGATCATCATCAATAAGTTGGGGCCCTTAGTCTGACAACAGCAGGACATGAATTTGGCCACAACCTGAGTAAGTTTAGAAGCCGATTCTTCCTCAGTGGAGCCTCCAGATGCAGCCTTATGAGACCTTAAGCAGAGGATTCAACTAAGTCATATCCAGTTTCCTAATCCACAGCAACTGTGAAACAATAAATGTGTTATTTTAAGCAGGTTAATTGTGGAAATTTGTTATGCAGGAAGAGATAACGAATATACCGCAAAACCTCATCTTCCTCCTCTCTCTGTCTTCTTAAATGGCTGTATGTTCCACCCAATTGACAAAGCCATCCTGAATTCTTCCCTCTTCTTCACTCCCACATTCAACCAGTCTCTGTGGGCCACCATTGCTGCCTCCTGAATAGCTTCCTAAGTCAGCAACCCCAAAACTGTACTCCTCGCACAGTAAGTAGGTGTTGCACACACAAAAATTGTGCAGTGGTCAATTAAGTATGCCATATACAAATTCAGATCTTTAGACTCATTTGCCTGGATATTGCTGCAGTCTTTTAATTAGCCTCTCTGCCTCTATCCTTTACTGTTTCTAAGCCACTTACAAAGGACTACCAAATTGATCTTTCTAAAGCATAAATCTAGTCATTTCACTAAGTAAACGGTTTCAGAGACTGACAAAATTGAGGCAGCTTCAAGACACAATTCAGAGCCCTTAGCACAACTTTGATCCAACTACTCCTACTTACCTAGTTTCATTTCTCACCATTTCTGCTCTACTCACACTGCACTTGCTGCTCCCCACACGCATCTTGCTTTCTCACCACCAGCCACACTTGCACAGACTCTTCCTCCTGCCTGGGGCTCCCTTTCTGTCCTTAGTCAACTGCACATCTTCTATTCATCTCTTTCTACTTAACTCTGGCATCATTTCCTCCAGAAAGATTTCTCAGACCTCACTACCTGGACCCCTGTCCTCATCAGATGCCCTTTCTATGTGCTGAGTCTCCTGGGCTTTCCTTGATGACAGCAGGAGGGCAATTTGTTTGTTTCAGTCTCCCTAATAAGACAACAAGTCCCTTGTCTTCTGGAATCTTGTCTTGTTAATTGCGGTTGCCCCTGTAATTAGCATAGTGTCTGACGCAAGCAATAAATGGCTATTTGGTTAATGAATTAAATAATTTATGCTTCTAAGATATATGGAAGTTCACAGAGAATGCAGTTATCAACTGCACAGCAAGAAGGTATTGATTCTTAGAGGGAGAGATGTGAAAGAGGAAGGCAGCCTTTCCTCTGCCCTCAGTTCAGGGCTGAGCTCCTGTTTCTAAGGCATATGCTTCAGAGACACTTCCTCTTTGCAGAAAGAGCTTATGGGGGATTGAGTATGGTTCTTTGAGCTTGAGTCTTGGCTCAACACACTTGTAAGATCTCTGAAGCATTGATGGAAATAGGCGAAAGTTGGGGGCAGGGCAAAACGTCATCTCAGAACTGCAATCAGTCTTTGAGTATTGTGAGACACTGAGAATTGAATGCAGCTTTGACATGCTATTTCCTTAATTTGAAAAAAATCACTCAAATAGAACATTTAAAAATACAAAAGAAAACTGAAGCCCATACAAAACAATGCAGATATTAGAGTTCTGCGATTCTCAGTTCAGATTTTCCCAGTACCTGAATCTGAAGCAAGGACTTGGGTGTGGGATGTTTATTTAGGACGTGATCCCAAGAAGCTGAAATAAAAGAGCAGAGAGAGTGGGAAACAGAGAAGGGAGAAGGACGAACAAAGGATGCCTCATTTAACTAGGCAACTGGGGTTTGGTTCCCCTGGGATTTCTCTGAAGAACCATGGAGAATGTGCCCCAGAATCATCTCACTAAAGAACTGGAGGCAGGCTCGTTATTCTCCGATCTCCCTTCACCACTGGTTGAGAGTTGCCTCCAGGAGTGTTACCACCACTTCCTCCAAATTTCCAGCTGAGCCTGCATGGGCTAAGCAGCCTTCTGTGCCTTCCGAGAAAGCCCTGAGCAAGAAAGGCGAAGAGACACCACTGCCCACATTTGAGACTGGACACTGGCACTGTGCTTGGAACTGTCCACCACAGGTGTACTGGAATCACCCAGGCTAACGGGTATAGCATGGGGCACCCACGTGCCTGCTATGGGTTCCAGGAAGCTAAACTGCATTTGTAATCATGAATTTGTCTCTTGGGTATAACCAGAGCAGAATCTCTGCAGCTTAAGTCCTCTTTGGAGAAATGTTTACTGTGAGTAGGTTTAAATAGCCCTCTGCCTGCAGAACGTTACCGCATTTGCTGAGACGCTTCTGTTCTCATTTGAGCAGTTATCACAGATCAGACTCTGTAATCCCATGGGAAGCACATGCAGACATTTTCATCTCACACTGGAGAAGAGATCATAAGAGGAACCAGACTGGGTTTGACAAAGCTCATCTTGAACTGAATTGCTGCTGTCCAGCAAGTGGTATTATTCAAGATATAACGATACAGGTTCGAGACACGTTAAAAAAAATTGTCTCTCTGCTATTTGGAAGTGCAGTATTTAGAGTTGTGATCCTGCTGCTCTTGGGAGTGCATCTCCTGAATTAATATTGGATTCTGTGCACGGAGGTGTCATGTTAAAGCACGTATGTGAGCTATTAGGATGGACATGGTTATTTTCACTGTCAATCAGCTTGGGAAGAAAAGGACCCTAAATAGGGTGAGAAGGGAATTTTTTCCCTCTCTCTAGGCCTGGCTTCCAAGAATGTACCTGAAGCTCCTCATAAGAGGTGAAGGAAACTCGCCTCAACCACGGAGGCCACATGGTCTCTAAGCAGAAGAGCAGCAGCATGGATGTTACAAAGGCAGTTACAAAGGCAGCCAAACTCAATAGCCAGTAGCCTGTATTGTGCTTCCCTTCTGTCTCCCCTGAGACTTCAGTCCAGTTTTGTTACAGTGTAGAGCCTAGCTTCAGGTCAGTTTGAGGATTTGAGTCTGTCTGTGCTTGATTTGGAGTGTTCTGTTCTACAACACAAGTGAAGAGAGGTGCCCAGGAGGATAAGGATAAGCAATGGTGTCATATGCTACAGAGAGGTCAGGAAGGATGGAGGCAAAAAAGCCACTGGGACTCTGCAGGATGGAGGTCAACAGTGCCATTCCAGAGGCCATTATAGGAAAGTATTGAAGCTAATCAACCAATCACAATGCCTAAAAATACATAGATAAAAGACATGTAAGCAATCAGTTTAGAACATTCTTTCTGTTACAAACTAAAAGAAATAATAGCTTTTTTAAGTTAAAAATTATTTTAACGGTCACACCCTCAAATTGCAGATCAACAAACTGTCTTGTATTATGACTTCCCAAAGTCACCAAACTAGAAAGTGACAGAGCTGCACTTTTTCCCCCTCAAGTTCAATTATTTTTCCCACTAGTTTTCAGGAAATAAGCTGGTGGTTTGAGAATCAGGCTATGTGGCAATATTCTGATCAACAGGATGTGTTCAACTTCCAGGAAATATCTTTAGGAAGGAGATGTGCTCTTTTCATTCCTTCTTTTCTGCCTTCTAGAATACAGACACAATGGTTAGAGCCTGAGGAGCCATCTTGGACCATAAGGTGGAAGTTACTTGCTAAGGATGGTAGACAGCAAGAGAGAAAATGTCTATGGCCCTAACACCGAGGAGCATCTGCCAGCCCTGAACTGTCTACCTCCAGATTTCATCTACGTGAGACAGAAGCAACCCCCCCATCCTATTTAAGTCATCATTATTTTGAATTTACTGTCATTCAAAGCAAAATCTAATATTAACTGATGCAGCTGGTAAAGTGGGCAAGTAAATGCAGACCCATTAATGGAATAGGAGGTGGATTGTGGTCTTAGTTGTTAATCTCAATGGAAATCCAGGGTTATGTACTGACATTATCTTTGCTGTGGCCTTGCTGGGTCTGGCTAGTAAAATAAGCAACTGTGATGGACATTTGTTCTCTTTGATCAGTAACCCTTTATCCTTTGGAAAATTTGTTAATTTTTCCACGTGCTTCTAGTGCAACCACCATTACATTAACCTCCTCTCCCTTCCCCCTTTCAGGGGGTCTGCAAGTGACTGAGGCATCTCTGGCTTATTGTTATGCCCTCTTCCATTTATTGGGATAATTTGGTTCAATGGGTGGGGACTTGACCCAAGCCAAGCCAATCAAAGTGCTCCTCTGAGATACTTCTAAATGGCTCTAGAAGGTAAAATCCTATTTGACTCTGCAGACACAGGGCTGGAAAGAGGTGAAACTGCTGCTGCTTGCAGCCATGTTTCTCATCATGTGAGAAAAGCCTACATCTGCAATAGAAATGAAGTCAAGTAGAGATAAGTAGAAGCAAGAGTGAGTTGTGTGGAAGGCTGGAGAGAGAGAGAGAGACGGTGAGAGAGAGAGAGAGGGGGAGAGGGGAGGGGGGAAGGGGGAGAGAGAGAGAAAGAGAGAGGGAGGGAGAGAGGGAGAGAGGGAGAGAGAGGGAGAGAGGGAGAGAGGGAGAGAGAGAGACAGAGACAGAGAGAGAGAGAGACAGAGAGAGAGATTGGGCCCTAATTATTACTTTACAGTTCTGGAGGTCAGAAATCCAAAATCAGTCTCAATGGGCTAAAGTCAAGGTATTGGCAGGGCTTGCTCCTTCTGGAGACTGTAGAGGAGAATCTTGTTCCTTGCTTTTTCCAGATTCTAGAGGCTACCCGCATTCTTTGGCTCATGGCCCCTTCCTCCATCTTCAAAGCCAGCAGCACAGCATCTTCAGATCTCTTTCTCTGTCTATGTTACTCTCTCTCTCTGACCTCTGCTTCCATTATCATATGTTTCTATTATCTCATCTTCTTCTATGACTCTGACATTCCTACATCCCTCTTTCCCCTTATAAAGCCCCTTGTGATTGCTTTGGACCCAGATAACCCAGGAGAATCTCTCCACGACAAGATCTCTCTCTTCATCTGCAAAGCACCTTTTGCCATGTAAGGTAACATACCCACAGGTTCTAGGAATTAGGATGTAGACATCTTTGTGGGGCCATTAGTTTTTCTACCATGCTAACTCCACCCCTGGACTTGCAAAAAATTATTTTCTTCTTCTCTTCCTCTTGTCACCTGTAAATAAGAGTCCTGGCCTCATTGACTGACCCATGCAGCTTCTCATATTAGATCTAACAGAATAAACACTTTGAGTCCACTTAGATTTGTCATGGTCTGTAAACCTCTTCACTCAGGTCAATGTGTCTTCATCATGGGAATTCATTCACATACTCTATTCTAGTAAAGGTTCCAAGGATTCATGAGGATTGATGGTCTTGGGTAAATCAAACATGATAGTGCCTTTTGCATATTCTTAATCCCAATAATTCCAAGGTTTTAGAGCAAAATTATTACCAAATAGTGGTATAGTGATTATTAAAACAGTGTTTAATGCTCTGGAAATCTCAGCCCCTTAATTGTATGCAGGGGCTAAAACCTTATATGAATAAAAACTATGGACAATAAATGAAAAGCAACTACCTGAGGACTCTGGGGAAAAAAAATAACAAGTGGATTGTAGAGAGGACTCAAAACTTGAAAAATGGCCTGTACAGGTGTAAACTTCTGTTCTCTCTCTCTCTTTTATTGCTGGTGTTACTCTAAGGAAACTCCAGTTGTGTGTAACTGTGCAGCAGCATGGACAACAACTCTGAGAGAAATCCCATTTTTCTACCCAGAAGACTGGGAAAAGGGGCCCTCAAAAGTTGAAGAGAGGGGCCAGGCTGGTCGCACAGTGGTTAAGTGCACATGTTTGCTTCGGCGGCCCGGGGTTCACCAGTTCAGATCCCAGGTGCGGACATGACACCGCTCATCAAGCCATACTGAGGCAGGCGTCCCACATGTAAAGTGGAGGAAGATGGGCGTGGATGTTAGCTCAGGGCCGCTCTTCCTCAGCAAAAAGAGGAGGATTGGCGGCAGTTAGCTCGGGGCTAATCTTCCTCAAAAAAAAAAAAAAAAGTTGAAGAGAATCAAGGAGATATCAGAGAGGAGAGAGGTGGAGGAGACCCTCTGATTCTGTGTATGAAACAACATAAGTTGCAGGCTCACTCCCAAGCTGTGCACACATGGAACAGACATGAAGCAGTATAGCAAAGGCTTCAGAAATTGAAATGACATTGAAACCACTTCCCACAGAAGTTGAGATAGAGCTTAAAATCGGAACCTAACTGGGTTGATTTCTGTTAAAACAAAAAGTAATCAACATTCTCCAGAGGACTTTAAAAGGTCCCAGAGTCTCACCATGTAATATTCCAAATATCTAGGATACAATCCAGAATTACTCAACCTACTGAGAACCAGGAAAATATGACCAATTTTTAAGGGAAAAGACAATCAGCAGATGCAAAGCCTAAAATAACTCAGATCAGGAGCAAACTTTTCCTGTAAACAGCCATATGGAAAGAATATTTTAGGTTATGTGGCCATGTGGTCTCTGTCACAATGACTCAACTCTGTCATTGTAGTACAAAACCAGTTACAGACAATATGTAGATGAATAAGCAGGGCCATGTTCCAATGAACTTGTATTTATGGAAACTGAAATTTTTATTTCATATAATTTTCACCTCACAAAATATTAGCCTTCAATTTCTTTCCCAACCATTTAAAACTTTAGTTTTAATTAAAACCTTAGTGTCAAAACAATTCTTTGCTGGTGAGCTAGACAAAAAACAGGCTGGATTTGGCTCACAGGCTTTAGCTTGCTGACTCCTGACACAGACGCTGGAACTATCAGACATAGATTCTAAAGTAGCCTTTATAACAATATTCCACGAGGTACAAGTAAACACTCTTGAAATGAATGGGAAAATGGAAGTTCTCAACGGAGAAATAGAAATCATAATTTAAATAAAAGGAACCAAATGGGAATTTTAAAACATAAAAATATCATATCTGAAATAAATGTCAAGAAACTCAGAAAATCCTCAAATACTCTTAGGAATGCTCTGCTCCATAAAGATACCCAATAATTCTAAGGGCGATTATATGGAATGAAACAGACCATTTATGAAGCAGAATGATGTTTTGTGGGGGCCAGATCTAAGACCTAAAACTTCTAGATATTAGATTTATTTTATTCTTATGTGTACTGGGAAAAGGGAATGGGAAATGAGTCATTAACTAGAAAATACCTGAAAGATAAAAACATCTTTGTTTGTCATTTTCTTTCAGTATTTTTTTGTTTTATCTTTATCAGGTTTCATTATAAAAGTAATACATATCTATAAAAATGTTTTTCCAATACAAATGTACATAAAGTATAAAGTGGAAGTAAGTTTTGCCTCATCTCCCAACTCCAATCCTGAAGATAAATACCGTTAAAAGTTTGTGTATCCGTCCAAGCGCTTTACAACACATATAAAATAAATACATGTATTTAAAGGTTTTTCTTTTAAATAAAAACAGGATCATATACATATCTTACAATCTGTTCTTTTCATTCAGTGTTATATTGTGCACATTTTCCATTTTAGAATATTCAAGTATACTCATTCTTTTTCATGGCTGCTTAGTTTGAACATACTATACTTACTTAGCCTCTTTTCTATTGAAGATTGTGGTAGATTAAATTGTGGATTCCAATTCCTCACTCTCCTATAGTCCACCCAACACTCTTGCCATGGATTCATGGTGGTCTTGGTGTAATTTCCTGTGTCTTGACTTTGAGCTTTGCCATATTACTTGCTTTGGCCATTGGGACATTATTAGATGTGACACAAACAGAGGCTTGAAATGTGTTTCCACAATTGGGCTTGCCCTCTTGTTCTTCTATCATTCCCAAGAAGAGCATGCCCCAGGTAGTTGCCGCTCCCTTTTGCCTGGGCCCCAGAAGGGGACACATGGAGCAGAGCTTTTCCGGCCAACTTGTAGACATCCATGAGTGTGAGAACAAAGGCTTACTTTAACGGCACTGAATTTTAGAGTGGTTTTGTTAGGTGGTTATTACTGTTGGTGATAGTAGACTTATAGAATGGTCATTTAGGTTTACTCCTATTTTTTTATTATAAAAAATTTTATAATTAAAATCATCCCCTTACACATATCTCACAACTTTTAGCCAAATAAATTCCTAGAAGCATAATTGCTAGGTCAAATCTTAGTATTTTTGAAGCCAGATAGATAA
The DNA here is from genome assembly GCF_041296235.1 of Equus asinus. Classification (NCBI taxonomy): domain Eukaryota; kingdom Metazoa; phylum Chordata; class Mammalia; order Perissodactyla; family Equidae; genus Equus; species Equus asinus. The sequence goes on from NC_091793.1 coordinate 132,109,583, forward strand.
TGTTGATGGTGATAAACACTAACATTTGTTGAGCATTTTCTATATTCCAGACCCTAAGCCTTTCATCTGTGTCAAGGACTGTAAAGGGTCTGAGATTTTACCCTTCTTGTGAGCTAGCAAGTTATCCTGCCAGTTTCATGGATGCTGACAGAGACATGAGACTCCTGGGTCAGAGACAAAGGACTTTGTTACTCATAACACTGCAAGCAGCATAATTATCAGCATGTTTGCCTTAGTTCCCCTTACCCCCAAGTACCAGAGGAGCCTCACAGATTGGCCCAGATGGATAATTGCACATGTGATGGATTGTGTTATAGGAGGAGATTCCTGAGTTTAGGGAATCCAAATCTTTTATAACGGATGGTAAGCAAGCCTGCCCTTTGCTCCAGAGGCAGACACGGTCTCTATTTTCCAAGGCTGTTCCCGGTACAAATATTCTTGACAAGACAGTCCAGAATAAAGGGCAGTCAGTGCCTTTCCTCACAAGTCATAGAGAAATGTGAGAGACCCATGGACAATTGTCTCTTAGCAGTATTACTAACTTACTTAATTCTCTCTACTTTACAAATATGAAACTAAGCACAGAGTTTAGTAACTTTCCCAAGATCATACAGCTAAGGAACAGCAGTGTCAGGCATATTGGCTAATATTTCTAGGACAAAGATTTCTGTTTAAGAAAAATCTTTAAAACTGCAATTTGTAGAATAAGGAATACATGAACCCAGTTTTTTCATTGTCATATAAAACAGTAGTCCTTTTGACTTTAGCAAGCTGTTCAGTTTACATAAGAAAAGAAATTGTATCTTAGTAGCACTGTAGCTAGAGAGAATGTTTTCCATGAACAGCTATTTTAAGAAGCCAGAATGCTTTTCAGGAAGAGAGTGTACGGGGGTAGAAAATGAAAGCAGCCAAGCTGTCAAAGGTTTCAAGGGACAATATGCACTTCAGAGCTAATGTAGAAACTTGATTTTATTGTCATATGTTTGATTAAATTTACTATCTTGGTGGGTCTTCTGTAATGACTGTTATGGAGAAAGAACAAAAACAGAAATGTGAATATAGATTTTTCTATTTGTTGAGGGCCAGAAGAGAAACAATTCTACACTGTAATGTAAACTTATTAAATAACGTTTTATGAAGATTTAGCCTTTTACCATATGATAATTGTTTCACCAAGATATCTAAGTGATACCATGATCTCAATTTGAATGTTTTTAGTGGAATATATATATTTATATGCTGTAGGGGGTTACCATTATTGTAACAAGGCACCATCCGTGTCCAAGTATAATTAATAAAGATTTACAAAGGAATCACAGAACCTTCGCAATAAAGGATTAAATCCTGAAAAATAAGATTCACAAACTGGTTGTTTAGAGTTCAATGTCTACATGAAATGTTATTTTAATTTCCACTTTTCACACACTTGAATTTATGTACGTTTTGGATGAGACACATTCCTTTTGTAATATTGATCTGTAGCTTATCTCAGAGCCTTGTGTTTTGAAGGGCTGGGTTAATCTTTGCTTACTATAACTAGGAGCATTCTTATTATTTCCAGAAATAGTTATCTTTTGAATGTATTTTAAAAATGTATTGCTTACATTTAACTTATCAAATCAGTTTTTTAACATACGTATATATAGGAGCCAGCCCCGTGGCGAAGTGGTTGAGTTTGCGTGCTCCGCGTCGGCAGCCCAGGGTTTCACTGGTTCAGATCCTGGGTGCGGACATGGCACCACTTATCCAGCTGTGCTGAGGCAATGTCCCACATAGCACAACCAGAAGGACCCACAACTGAAATATACAACTACCTACTGGGGGGATTTGGGGAGAAAAAGCAGGGAAAAAAAAGATTGGCAACAGTTGTTAGCTCAGGTGCCAATCTTTAAAAAAAAAAAGATATGTATAAAAGATATGATTTTTAAGAGAGAGAGATGATTTTTCCCAAATCCACAGAACAAGAAACGATGCTATAACCCTTTTTCATTCCATAAATAAAAATTGTATTCAAGTCATCTGATTTATTGACTCATGGAATTCAAGGATATGCTACACATCCAATAAAGCAGCTGAGTCTCAGACACAACTGAAAAGGTCCTGACTGCAGCTTTGATAACATTTCATCCAGACACTGAATCCTAAACAATCACGTTATAAATCTTACTTCTCATAAATTTTCCTACTATTGTGGAGGTTCTCTTGGCCAAAAATCATGTGGAAGAGACTCTGGTTATGCATGGGGCATACATACAGAACCATGTACAGAATGGAAATCCCTACAACAACCATGTAGGTGGAGCACAGGTTTTGAGGAAAGGGAACAGAGCAGGGGAGACCCTCAGCGATATCCTTTTCCTTCCTCCTGACTTTCTACAGTAAGCTGCAGTTTACTCTTTCTTCACAGGTAAGATACCTCGAATGAACTGGAAAGATATAAATAATGAAAACAAAATAACTAAATCTGTGATGATAATATGTATGTTATCAAACCTGCAGGTTAGGAATACAGAGCAAAACAATCATTCAATTGTGATACACATGCTGTAGACTTCAGAGTTGGATGTATAATGATTATCCCATTTTCTCCAATGAAACTCAGGTAATCACCAGTGCTAACTGGTTCATTCATTCATTCATGCAACAGCATACATTGAGATCTTACTCTATGCCAGGAATTATGCCAGATATTTGAAGAAGTACATTTATTTTATTTTTGAATAGGTTATGCATTCAAATGATTTAAAATTAAAATAATACTAAAAGGCATACACTGTAAAGTTTTATCTTCACAGAAGTTTCCATCTACCTATTCCCCGATTCCTACATATCCTATAGAGGCAGGGTGACCATACATCCTAGTTTTCCTGGAACATTTCCAGTTTATGCCTTTTGTCTTGGTTTAATTATTAATAGTAAGCCCTTTTATGCTCAAAAGTATTCTGGTTTAAATAACAAACAGAGAAAAAAAATCAATGAACAGGAAAACAATAGAGAAAAATCAATGAAACCAAAAGCCAGGTCTTTAAAAAAAATCAATAAGATTGGTAAAACCTCTAGCCAGACTGACCAAGAAAAAAAAGAGAGAAGACAAAAATTACCAATATTAGGAAATAAAGAGGGGCTATCATGACATCCTCACAGAGATTAAAATAATAATAAGGGAAGGCTGCAAACAATTCTATGCTCATAAATTCAAGAACTTAAAGGGACAAATCCTTAAGAGACACAAACTAAATTTACTCAGAAAAAAAGCCCCAAAACAATAGCCCAATAATTATTAAATAAATTGAATTTGTAGTTAAAAACCTTTCAACAAAGAAAACTTTATACCCAGATGTTTCACTTGAAAATTCTAGAAAACATTTTAAGGAAGAAATAATACCAATTCTATACAATCTATTTCAGAAAAAATAAGAAGAGGAAACACTTCCCAATGCATTTTATGTGGCTGGCATTATCCTAATATCACAACCAAACACATTATTACAAAAGAAAAATAAAGACCAACATCTCCCACAAACAGACACAAAAGTCCTCAACAAATAAATCAAATATAGGAATATATAAAAAGGGTAATACCGAATAACCTATAGGGTTTATCCTAGGAATGCAAGGTTGGTTAAGCCTTTGAAAAGTCAATGTAATTCACCAGAATACCAGACTAAAAAAAAAAACTCTGTACGATCATCTCAATAGCATTTCACAAAATTCGACATCTCTTTATAACAAAAACTCTCAGCACACTAGGAATGGAAGGAGACTTCCTTAACCTGATAAAGGACAACTATAAAAAACCTACAACTAACATCAAACTTAATGGGAATCAGGCAAGGATACGCTTTCACTATTCCTATTCAACATCACTGTGAAAGTCCTAGCCAGTGCAACAAGGTGAGAAAAATAAAGTCATTCAGATTTTAAGGGGCAAAAATACTCTATTTATACATGACAGGACTGTTTATGTAGAAATCCCAAAAAATATACAAAAAAAATCCCTAAAACGAATAAGTGATAGTTTAGCAAGGTCACAGGATAAGAGATCAAAATACAAAAGCTATACTATCTACAATAGCACCAAAAAAAAAAAAAAAAAGCTAGATATAAATCTAACAAAATATGTATAGGATCTATATGCTGACAACTACAATACACTGATTAAAGAAACCAAAGAAGATGTAAAGAAGTGGAAAGATATATCATGTTCAAGGATAGACTGAATAATATTAATATTAATTCTCTCCAATTTGATATATAGATTCAGCATATTCCCAATCAAAATCCTAGCAGAACTTTTTGTAGGAATCAAGTTGATTTTTAAATTTCTAGGAAAAGTCAAAGGAACTAGTACAGCCAAAATAAATCTGAAAAAGAACAAAGTTGGAGGACTACAATTTTTGATTTCAAGTATTACTACAGACTGGAGTAATCAGAGACACTGTGGCACTGATGGCAACAAAGGTACATAGGCCAATGGACCACAATGGAGAGCCTAGAAAGAGACTCACATAAATATGTTCAACTGATTTTTGACAATGGTGCAAAGGCAATTCAATGGAGAAAGGATGGATAATCTTTCCAACAATAGTGTTGGAATAATTGGATGTCCATAAGCCAAAAATAAAACACAAAAAAACCCACAATCTATACCTCATATCTTATCTTAAAAAATTAATTCTAAGTGGATCACAGCCCTAGAGGTAAAGCACAATACAACGTCTAGAAGAAAGCATAAGAAAAAATCTGCATGACCTATGGTTAGGCAAAGAGTTTTTAGATACGACCCCAAAAGCACAATCCATAAAAGAAAAAACTGGTAAATTGGACTCTATCAAAACTAAAAGATTTTACTCTGCAGAAGACACTGTTCAGAGAATGAAAAGATGAGCCATAGACTTGAAAATGAAAATATTGTAAAATCACGTTTTGATAAAAGAGTTGTATCTCAAAAAATTCATCAAGAAGAAAACCACTCAATTAAAAAAATTGGCAAAAGGTATGAATAGACACTTTACTAAAAAAAGATATGTGCATATGAAAATATGTTCAACATCATTACTCAATGAGGAGATGTAAATTAAAGCATAACAAGATACCACTACACATTTACTAGAATGGCTAGAAAAAATACTGACAATATCAAGTGGTGACAAGAACAAGGAGCAACTAGGAATGTCATACATTCCAGGCAAAATGGTAGAGCCACTTTGGAAAGAAGTTTGGCAGTTTCTTACAAACTTAAACATTTACCTTCTATATAATCCAGCAATCCAACTCCTAGGTATTTATCCAAAAGATATGAAAAATTGATTTTCACACAAAACCTCTATGCAAATGTTTACAGCAGCCTTATTAATCATCACCCAAAACTGGAAACCACACAGAGGTCCTTCAACCAGTAAACGAATAAGCAAAGTGTGATATATCCATACAGTTGAATGCTAGTCAGCTACAAAAATGAATTACTGATTCACCCAACAAATGGATGAATCTTAAATACATCTGCTAAACGAAAGAAGTTAGACCCAAAAGGGTATGACTCCATCAATATGACATTTTGAAAAGCAAAATTATAGGTATGGAAAGCACATCAGTGGTTGCCAGCAACTGGGAGGTAGGGGAAGAGGTTGGCTCAAATGGGGAAACATGACGGAATTTTGAGGGTGAGGAAACTATTTTGCATACAATTGTGGGAGAACTAAGACTCAAATAACTTGTGAAAACCCACTTTTGTGTACACAAAAAAGTGAATTTTACTGTATGCAAATAAAATAAAACCAAGCAGGATGTGGGCAGAACACAAAATGGAATGTAGACTGTGAGCCCCAAATCAAACTGTATTACAAACAAATCAAACAGCCACACTGAAGCAGGTAGAGGAGAAGGGAGCTGACCTAAGAAACTTTGGAAAACAGTGTTTTGACTGGGTAGTGTAGGCCAATGACAAAAAGACGTACACCCAAGCAATATGCTCTAGTTTTCAATTTGTTTCTCATTGGGTATGGGTTAGCAATTTTTTAAAAAAATTTTTATTTTTCCTTCCTAGCCCCAAAGCCCCCCAGAACATAGTTGTATATTTTTTTTAGTTGTGGGTCCTTCTAGTTGTGGCATGTGGGATACCGTCTCAGCATGGCTTGATGAGCGGTGCCATGTCCTTGCCCAAGATCCAAACTGGCAAAAACCTGGGCCACCAAAGCGGAGTACATGAGCTTAACCACTCGGCCACGGGGCTGGCCCCTGGGTTAGCAATTTTTAAAACTACTATATGTGTGGACTAGGGTTGAACAAATAGACATGTTGTAGATAATGAGAGTCAGGTTTCCTACAGCCATAGAAAGGAGTTGAAGGTAAAGAAAGGGCAAAGGTTAGAATAAGTTGAGGTGCTGGATTTGAGTGGGAGTACCAGTATGAACTCCTGTTTTATTTATATATATACACATTTACATATATGTAAAAATATATATATACAGACAGAGACAGAAATATAGATACGTAAGTACATGCATGGGTTGGTATTTATACATATATTTCCTATCTCCATCTTCTGAGAGGAACTAGCAGCAGTGACACCCTAGCACTCAAATTTTAAATACTATAATACAAAGGAATAGGTCTCCTTGGAGAAGTGGTTGAATCTAAGGCTGGGCAGGGAAAATATAAGCTGACCCTGGAAATCTTGCAGTGACAGAAAATAAGGAAGTGCTTAAAAAAAGAAAGATAAGATGGGACGCAGCAGCTCCTCAGTGGTCTCCAAATGGCCAAACCTGGAACAATTTGAACAATAAAGCAATGATAGTTTTGAATTATAACCCAAAGAATAATTATCCATAAGCCCATACTGATATAAATAAATAACCAAATAAATAAACAGGAGAAAACATACAACTCCTCTCCACAAAAGAATTCCAATTAATAAATGAGGAAAATATAGTCACTATCAGAATACCATAATAACTGCTGCTAGCGAGATATACCAGCTAAAATTAGTGAGTGAACGTTTAAGGAGAAACAGACACAAATATCTCTCTCCAAATATTTATCAGTTACAGAGAGCAACACTGTAAGATCATAGTGGAGAAATCTAGTAGATGTCACCATAAGCAACTGATGAATAGTAACTTAAACAGTAATAAGACCCATACATCACGTACCCCCAGATACGATGCACCAGGAAGTGCACAACATCACTTTTGTGGTATTGTTCCCAAAATGCATAACCTTGATCTAATCTTGAGAAATCACGACAAACCCAACGGAGGGACATTTTACAAAATAACTGACCAGTAGTCTTCAAAAATCCCCAGGTCATGAAAAGACAAAGACTGAGGAAGGAGACAGGACAAGTAAATGCAATGTGAGACCCTGGATTATATCCTGGAACAGAAAAAGAACGTTAGTGAGCAATCTGGTGAAATCCAAATGAAGTCTGTCGTTCAGTTGATTGTATTGTACAAGTATTAACTTCTTAGTTTTGATCATCGTACCATGATTACATAAGATGTTAACGTTAGTGGAAGCTGGGTGAAGGGTATACAGGAACTCTTTGCTGTTTTTGCAACAGGTTTGTAAATCTAAAATTATGTCATAATACAAAGCTTGTGAAGAATTATCTTGGTTAAGATGGAAATTATATGGTCACTCTACCTACAGAGATCCTCCTAGTGCTTATTTAGACAAATACAAAATTCTTACCCCCGTTTTCACACAACACCTTGCTTTTTTTTTTTTTTTTAAAGATTTTATTTTTTCCTTTTTCTCCCCAAAGCCCCCCGGTACCTAGTTGTGTATTCTCCGCTGTGGGTTCTTCTAGTTGTGGCATGTGGGACGCTGCCTCAGCGTGGTCCGACGAGCAGTGCCACGTTCGCGCCCAGGACCCGAACCAACGAAACACTGGGCCGCCTGCAGCGGAGCGCGCGAACTCAACCACTCGGCCACGGAGCCAGCCCCAACACCTTGCTTTTTTCACTTAAAATATATCCTGGAAACTTTCCATAAAAGTACATAGAGATTTCCTTCCTTTTCTTTTCCAATTTTTTATTATGAAAAAATTTTAAGACATACAGAAAATTAGCAAGAATGGCATAAATACCCTTATGACACCTATATTTCCTTATTTTCTTTTATAAATGTGTGGTTTTCCATTGTGTGGAGTTAAGGCATGTATTTCTCATCTCATAGTTAGAGGCTGATATTTCTGTCTTGATCCACTGTTGTCAGAATGGAGTGGAGAACGGGTAGGAGATGGAATCAGACTGAAAAGCATGGGCTTTGAAGCCAGACAGACCCAAGTCCCAACAACCATTCTGGCTCTTCCTGGCTGTATGGCCCTAGACAAGTTACTTAGCTTCCCCAAATCTCAGTTGTCTCAGTAAAATGAGAATATAATTACTACATCTTAAAGTTACAGCCAGAACCATGTGAGACAATATATGCAAAACACCCATAGGTAACAGATTCACTAGGTGATACACACTGTTATTGTTTTTAATCAGAACATTTCAGAAATAGCACGCAGCTGATCTATGTGAGCCAATTTAAAGAACACTCATATTTCTTCCTTTTCCTTTTGTCATCCTATTAAGACCAAAAGAGTACTCTAATCTTAAGAAATGTAAAACAGAGCTGCAGCAACATGCTCATAACCTCGACCTTATTTTTAAGTTTGGTCAATAGAACAATGTGAAAATCTACTTGACCACAAAATTCAGTTGGTGAAGCTAAGTGAGAGAGACCTTATAAGAAGTGTTGTTACCCTAGACCGATTCAACTAACAGATTTATCTTCGCAGTCCTGGGCTGATTCCTCAGTTCATTAAAAAGTCAGAGGCTCCTCTAAATTCTAATCTCTATACCCAGAGTCAACACTTTACCAAGAGGTCTGGACTGCCCACGTAAGGAGAGGAACTGCTTAGTGAATCTGCCATTCACTTTCCTCCATTGTATCAATAAGATATGAAAACTTTGATTTTTCGTGTTTGCATTTCTTTATCCACAGAATGCATTTTCAACTCCAAGAGGAAGTGGTTGCAGGTAACTTTGCTGTCATTTGTGTAATTGCAATGTCAAATCATTGCCAGCTCTGGAAGAAAGCAGATGCCTTTTCCTGGTCTACAAATAGAATATATAGTCAAGAGAATGAGACATAGCCTCTGCCAGGAGAAGCATTCAAAACATATTCCTTAACTCACTCAATTAACAAGGACTCAGCAAGCCTCTACTGTGTACCAGGCACTGAGCTTGGTGTTGAAAATAAAAAACCAAAATCAAAACAACAAAACTCCTGTCCTCAAGTAGTTTACAGTCTAATTAAGGGGAGATGAGACACACTGATGATTACAATGCAGCGCAGTAAGTATTTTGGGAGGGGACAGAACGGCTTCACAGAAGAGGTTAAATTTCTGTTGGGTTTGCCAAACTGACAAGAGGAAAGGCATGCCTGGCAGAGGGTGCAGAGCCTGCAAGCACAAAGACACGCCAGGAGGCTCGAATTCAAGGTTCCCTTGGGGGATCAGGTGCACGTGAGGCTGGCAGATTAGGCTGAAGCCATTAGCAGTTTGGGCCTCGTCCTGTTCAATGGAAAAACTACTAGTTCAAAGGGAGAATTATTAAATGTTTTTCAGCAAGGGACCGAGATAAACAGAGTTACTTTTTAAAAACATTAGTAGCTGATGAAAGATGCATTGGGAAGGGTGATGGGAAACCAGTTAGAAGGCTATTATGGTATTGCAGTGAGACAGCGTGTGGTCCTCATGGAATCTCTGGAATTCCATGACTGAAAAGACCTTGTTTTATGAATGGGGGGGGGTCAATAAGTAGGAACACCATTTATCAATTGAAAATCAAGAGGGAAATCAGAAAGAAAATCAATATGTTCAGGCACTTGAAAGAATAAAAACAGAATTTTAACATAATGAATTCTCAGGTAGCCAGAGAGTGGTTTTCCAGCAGATGAATTAGTTTATTGAAAACTTCAGATTCTTTTCTCTGACTTTGTAATTGCTTAAGTTCTTATATGATTTTGCCAGATGGCGGATAGAGGAAAAGAAATGAAAAACACTAAATTTAATCAATTTAGTTTCCTAACTGCTGCTTAATATGGAGATTCAAGGAGAAGGTGAAAACTTGCACTACACTGAAGCAGGTGGATTATCTGTGGAGTCATACATATCCCTCATCTCCACAGATAAATCAGAGGTCATTGCAAGAGAAAATGTACATACCGAGAGAATAATTGGGTCTTTGCATTGACGCTCTAAAATACCCTCCCACTTTTCATATTAAAAGCTTTATTTGGTTCCTTCACCTGAATAATGTATGCTGTGCTCATTTCTCTTTCACCAGTTGGGCTCACTGGTTGATGAATGTCTTACAGCTCTGGTTTGATGGACATTCTCTCCATCTCACATTGAGGCTCGGCTATCAGAAGAAACAGCCAGACCAATTCAGTCCAACCACTTGCTAAGCAAATGAGGACTCATCTCGCACCTGACTGCACTCATCTGAGGGCTGAAGTTATTCTCAGCTGCGCCCCCAAGGAGACGAGAGGAATGCGTTAATTGCCCGGTGGTGGTAACAGGTGTTCTCCCCAGCTACCTAAACGCAAAGCCGTGCTGTCTTTTCACTGTAGAAGCCTTCTCATTAAGTGTGCATCCCCACTCTTGCAGCAAAACAACTCAGAAATGGATGCAGTTTTATTTTCAATGTTCTTTCTCGTTTCTTAGCTACTTACAGTTAGATTTAGAAATACCTATTCACTTACCTGTCGACAAGGGGAGAAATAAATTAGGGTGAAAAGACAAAAGACAAGAGAGCAGATTCCAAGTGTTTTACTCTCCGTCTGGCCATCATGGACGAGGATGAAGAGGGGTTCGGTTTTTCCTTTAACGAGAAAACTGTTTGAGCTCTGTATTTTTACCATTTTTTACGCTCATTAACAAAATCGGTTACTTTCCTGTCATTCCGAAGTTACTTGATACTTCAGTCCTCCTGAAACTAAAAACATGTTCTAATCTTGGCCTCTCGCCTGCTGCTGGGTATGTGTTCGCCAGGTTACCCAAGCGCCACACGTTCACTGGAGTGAGACTAGTAACTCCAAGCGGAGAGAACTGGACCTCCAGGAGGTGAGTGGGAGGAAACTACATATCCCGGCGTGCCCCGCTCGCGAGCACAATGGAGCCCTGTCGTCATCCGGGTCACGGGGCTGCGTATTCCGTGCGCGCCGCCGGATTCCAGCCTGGGTCCCGCCCCGGGAGGAGGGCCCTCCTGGGCCGGGAAAACTGCAATTCCCGGCATGCTCTGTCACGGATGCGCCTGCGTACGGGAACGACCGTGCCGGGGAGCGCGTTGGTTTAAAGCGCTGTCTTAGTTCCATGGAAACCGGCCCTCTTGCTGCCGGACAGAGCCACAGGCGGACAGATGGACTGTGGGGTGAGGCTGCCGGGCCCAGGGCGGGTGAGCTGGGAACGGAGGCTCGAGGCCCGCGGGGGACAGTCGGCGGCTCAGATAAGGTCACCATCACCCCTCCCCGCCGTCCCCTCCCCTCCCCGGCGGAGTGTAGTCTTGTCCTCTGGACCCGAGGACTTAATTTACGGATCTTCTGCACTGGATGCGTATGGAAACCATTTAGGAGGAAGTTTGCGTTGGCCTGGCTCCAGCTGAGGGAGGCAGGATAGCCACCAGGGAGAGCCTCCACATAAGCCCCAAAGCCACCTTTTCTTTCTTTATATGTTAGGTTGGAGGTTACAGGTTCCTGGGAAAGCCATTTCGACGTTAAGGATTTTTGATTTTTGCCACCTGTTATCCTCCCTGGTCTGCTTGTTAGAGTGCAAGTGTCGGGAATTTACTTTGGTTCATTGCTGTTTCCCCTGTTCCTGGCACTTGTGCTACAACAGAATAGATGTTCCTTAAATTTTTGTTGAATTATCCCTCCGTTTGTTTGCCATCCACAATGTCCTGTGCGCTAGGCTCTCAAGATAGAAAAGGGTTAAGAATCTGACCCTGCTTTGGGATGCTCGCATTAGCTTGCCCTTAACACCCACACACTCCTCACGTCCCTGATTGTTAATCTTGGAGTGTCCAGGACTAGGACTAGGTCCTTGAATCCTTTCTGTTCTCCACTATCCAGTCTCAAGGCTTTACAAGCCATGTGTATATTGACAATTCATTTTTGTTTCCAGTCCACACTTCTCCCTTGAACTCCAGATCTGCAACTTCAGTGATGTACTGGGCATCTTTCCTGGTTTACTTTAGTATTTGCAAAACAACTCTTGATCTTCCCCCTAAAACTAGTTCTTCCTAACAGGCTTCCATTGTCTCAATTACTGGCAACACCGTCCTTCCAATTGCTTTCTTTCTTTCATATCTAATCCATCAGGAAAACTTGTCTTTAAAATATGTCCGGACTCTGACCACTTCTTACTATTCCCTTGCTCTCACCCTGGTCCTAGTCAGCAGCATCTCCTGCCTGGATTAATGTAGCAGCTTCCCAACTGGTCTTCCTGCTTCTGCCGTTGTCCTTCTCCTGTCTTGGCGGGTAGCCAGTTACCCAGTTAAGAGATAAGTTAGAGCACAGCACTCAGCTCTGAACCCTCGGGTGGCTCTGAGACTCTGTGAGTTAAAGGCAAGCCTTTACAATAGCCCTTATGGCCCTATGTGACCTGGTCCTGTTACCAGCCTCTGACCTCCTTACTGTTTGTGGACCAAGGCATTCTGACCAAGGGTCTTTGCACTCACTGTTTACTCTTTCCGGACCTGTCTGTCCCCCAGATATCCACATGGCTCTCTCCTTCACAGGTCTTTGCTCAAATATTGTCTCAGTGAGGCTTTCATTGACAACTCTGTCTAAATTAGAGGCCGGCACCACAGTCTCTGTCCCGTCCTCTTCCTTGCTTTGTTTTTCTCCATTGCACTTACCACCAGTGAACAAACTATGTGTTTTACTTAAGGTCTGTATTCCTCAAATGGAATGGAAGTTCCATGAGGGCAAGGAGTTTTGTCTGCTTTGTCCACGGCTGTGTTCCCTGGTGCCTATAACAGTGTCTGGCACATGGTTGGCATTCAGGAAATGTTTGTTGGATGTATGAATGAATGAAGACAATGTTACTGACCAAATTATTTTCCAGTGGTTATGATAATCAACATCGGGTCCCTGGCCTGTTATTTTGGAAGCAACAGCATATAGTTGTGCCTATTGCCAGGTATGGGAATGGAGCCTGTGTCCACGGAAGCAAGCAGCTCCTTTTCAAAGTCACCTGGCTTTTACTAGTATATTACTTCTGACCTCGGTCTTATTCATGCCATGCTTTCAGTGAGGTAACCTACTTAGGAACTCCTTGGAAATACTCTCCCTAAACATAGAGACAGAATTGTATTAATTTGTTAATGATATATTTATAAAAGTAGCTGTGAGTGAACTTTTTAAAAAATAAAAGTTTGTATCTTAGTATTTTTATTATTGTTATTATCAAGGATCAGGACTTAGGTTCAAGACTGCACTCAATGATATTTACACCTTTTCAAAAACAGCAAAGCACAGTTATGTTCAAGCTGTAGCCTCTTTGCTAGAATATTAGCCATTAGAGCTAGGTTTTTTTTTGGTTTTTTTTAAAGATTTTATTTTTTCCTTTTTCTCCCCAAAGGCCCCTGGTACATAGTTGTACATTCTTCATTGTGGATTCTTCTAGTTGTGGCATGTGGGATGCTGCCTCAGCGTGGTTTGATGAGCAGTGCCATGTCCGCCCCCAGGATTCGAACCAACGAAACGCTGGGCCGCCTGCAGCGGAGCGCGCGAACTTAACCACTCGGCCACGGGGCCAGCCCCAGAGTGTTTTTTTGTTTTTTTTTTTTTTGAGGAAGATTAGCCCTCAGCTAACTACTTCCAGTCCTCCTCTTTTTGCTGAGGAAGCCTGGCCCTGAGCTAACATCCGTGCCCATCTTCCTCTACCTTATATGTGGGATGCCTGCCACAGCATGGCTTGCCAAGAAGTGCCATGTCCGCACCCGGGACCCGAACCAGCGAAATCCAGGCCGCTGAGAAGCGGAACGTGCGAACTTCACCGCTGTGCCACCAGGCCACCCTGGTTTTTTCTTCTAAGACTGTGCTGCTTAGACTATGAGCTATGGAGTTATGGCGTCTGAGGATTTACCAAGTGGCCAGTGGATTGTGTCTGGGGGTGGCATTTCTGTTACCCTGCGTTGGCCTGCCTGATGAGGAAGGGCAGGCAAGGATGAGTAACTGCAGTGAAATGAGAGTCCCTCCTGAGTCTAAACCGCAACTCATCAGAGTCACTGGGTCCCAAGTCTGTACGTCCGTCTTCCTCTAACAGGCACTCAGGGACTCTCCCTGGTGGATGTTGAGGCTGTCCTGCTCTTGCTGCTCAGCCACCATTGCTTCCTTCTTTGCTTCTGAGGGCTCTCCTTACCGTGACATTTTTTTTCCCCATGGATGGGGTTGGGCACGGAGTGTTTTCAGCTAACCCTGTTTTTTTATTAAATCCCCAAAGGGTAGATTGGCTTGTTTAGTTTTTGAGTCAACTTCTTTGATGATCTGAACACATTCCTAGGTGATTGACCAAGAGGATATGTCAAGAACGACACCATGGATTTCTTTCAAAAGCTTTATCCCCTGCCCACCCTCAGTGTCTCCCAATCACCTCCATCTCCCCTTCCTTCGGGTGAATTTTCTGTAAACCTCCTCCTCCTCAGAGGCTGGGGCCAAGGTGGTTTCTCCTTTTTGAGAGTATCTTTTCTCTCTGGAAGCCTGAGACGCTGCAGTGTAGATCAGGTTCAGGTGGGCGTGAGTGATGATGCAAATCAGATTCTTATCGAAACATGTATAGACTTTCTCTTTTTTGAGCAGATGAAGCAATTTAATTAGAGTTGTCTTCCATTTTGTTTTTGTGGCCATATGTCTTCACATCTTTGTATATCCAAAGACTCCATTAATATTTACATGTGCCTTTGTCTTTCCCGTCAAGATCTAATTGAAACATGAAAGGGAATAAATGCACATGCTATAAAATAAATTTTATATGTTTCATGGGTACTTTAGGGAAATATCAGCAAAACTATGACGTTTCAACAAACATGAAAAAATTTTAGGTGGGAATCTGCATCCCATTCAAAATTTGTGGAAAACTTGTATTCTATGTCTTATATTTTTTCCCAAAAATGGACTTTTACTATATTTGTATTAGTATTAATTATATTATTATTATTATTAATTAATAGAGACAGTCCTTTATACTATAACTGGCTACTTGGGCCTAATAAGCTGCCATGGGAATTGTCCTCCCCTCCCACCTCTGGTACTGCTTGTCATTTCCTTAACCTCCTCCTTTTACTTGTTTCCCCACCAACTACCGTGTGTCAGGAGTGTTTTTGTTTCAAGCAACAAAAAACACTGACTAAAACAAAAAACAATAAAAGTGTATTTTTTTCAAATAAGCCGAGTTTGGAGGTTGTTAGTTTTGGAAAAAAAATAATCGGGTTAATCTGAGCTGCTCTAGCCTTTTCCTTGTGTTTCTCAGGCAGTGGTGATCCCTGGCTCTATGTTGATATTTAAGAGTGAGGCACTGCATGAAAGAGAGCTTGCAGAGCTCTGAGCATCATGGGGGGCTGAAGAAAGGACAGGTGCCCCATTTCTGCCTTTTTATCAGAAAAATGAAAATCTGCCCAGAAGCTCCTTGCAAACTTCTGTGTAAGGTCACATTGGCCAGAATGTGTCACTTGGGTGTGCCACTTGTAAGGGAGGCTGGGGATATGAACTTCTCAGCTTCTTTTGGAGAGAGGACAAAGGAGCCAACTCTGTCTTCCAGAAGCCCCATTCAATACTCTTTCGTTGCTTTTTCTCCTCGCCGCAGGCCTGGTTTATTTCCAGGTTGGCAGTAGCCAGGCGGCAGGTGAAGAAAATGGAATGGAGGGTGAACCTGGACAGTGTTTCTCCATTGTTACCCCTTCATTTTCTCCCCACCCCACAGTATTGGTGACTCCCCCAACCCTCGCCCTGGTTTCATGACAGCAGAACAGCCCTAGAATCTTCTTCGGGCTCTTGCTTCTGTTACCTGAGGAATGCTATCCTGGCCCATGTGGTAACATGAGCAGGAGTCTCCAAATCTGGCTTTTTTCAGAAATGTAGGTGAACCTCACTTCACATCTTTGTATATCCAAAGACTCCATTAATATTCACATGTGCCTTTGTCTTTCCCATCAAGATCTAATTGAAACATGAAAGGGAATAAATAATAGAGAGCTTCTTTACCCTCATGTCCTTAAACTGATGGTTAACAGAAAACCTGTTAGCAAATTCAAACAGATTATATGTGTCAGAAATGCATTCTGTTTCATAGAGGAGCATAAAAGAAAGGAATCCTGGTCAGAAGCAAAAAAATAAGAGCAAAAAATAAAATTTGTACCCTTTGACCTACATCATGTCCCCTCCCCCACCAGCCCCTGGCAACCACCATTCTATTCTCTGTTTCTATGAAATCAGCTTTTTTTTTTTTAGGTTCCAAATATAAGTAATACTATACAGTATTTTTCTTTCTCTGGCTTATTTCACTTAGCGTAATGCCCCCCAGATTCATCCATGTTATTGCAAATGGTAGGATTTCCTTCCTTTTTGTGGCTGAATAATATTCCATTGGGGGTGTGCGTGTTATATATACATCTTCTTTATCCATTTATCCATTGAAGGACATTTAGGTTGTTTCTCTATCTTGGCTATTGTGAATAATGCTACACTGAACATGGGTGCGCAGATATCTCTTTGAGATACTGATTTCGGTTCCTTCTGGTATATACCCAGGAGGAGGATTACTGGATCATATGGTAGTTCAATTTTTAATTTTTTGAGGAAACTCCATATTGTTTTCCATAATGGCTGCATCAATTTACATTCCTACCAACAGTATTTAAGGGTTCCCTTTTCTCCACATCTTTGCCAATACTTATTATCCCCCTTTTTGATAATAGCTGTCCTAATAGGTGTGAGGGTGATATCTCATTGTGGTTTTGATTTGCATTTCCCTGATGATTAGTGATATTGAGGGCCTTTTCATTTACCTATTGGCCATTTGTATGTCTTTGGGAAAATGTCTATTCAGATCCTCTTCCTATTTTTAAGTTGGATTATTTGCTTTTTTGCTTTTGAGTTGTATGAGTTCTTTATATATTTTGGATATTATGGTTTGTGAATACTGTCTCCTATTCTGTAGGTTACCCTTTTTTTTTAAAGATTTTAGTTTTTTTCCCCCTCAAAGCCCCCCAGTACATAGTTGTATATTGTTTGTTGTGGGTCGTTCTAGTTGTGGCATGTGGGATGCTGCCTCAGCATGGCTTGATGAGCAGTGCCATGTCTGCGCCCAGGATTCGAACCAATGAAACCCTGGGCCGCCTGCAGCAGAGCGCACAAACTTAACCACTCGGCCATGGGGCCAGCCCCTGTAGGTTACCTTTTGAAATAAAAAGCAGAAGTTCTGAGGCTCTAACATACAGCATGGTAACTATAGTTAATAATATGGTATAGTATACCTGAAAGTTGCAAGAGTACATCTTAACAATTGTTACTACAAAGGAAAACAAGAGGGGTTAACTCTGTTAACTGTGTGAGGTGATGGATCTGTTAATTATCTTGGTCTTGATAACCATTCTACGATGTATATAGATATCAAATCATCATGATGTACATCTTAAATATATATAATTATATTTATCAAATATTCCTCAATAAAGTTTAAAAAAAGAGTGAAAAGAGAATGAGGAAGGCCATTCTCTGGGACCTGTGGAGGGAATATGGAAGGTGATGGAGTGCTATTTCAGGATGAAGGAAGGTCCTGGATACTTGTAGTAGTGTTATATTGACAAGAAGCACAGCCTTTCCACAGCCTCCTGCCACACTTCTTGCCCCCTTAAATCCTGCCACCCATTTTCCCACTTCTTTAATTCCTGTCTTGGGGCCCACCTTTAGTGACTTGGACCTGAAGCAGTCCCCACTTCCACGGCCTGGGAAGTGAAGGGAAGGGAGACACCTGATTACACAGCAAGTGGGGGAGAAAGATGTGTTCCTCATATCCCAGTGGGACCTTGGTGAGCACATTCCCATAGGAACACTACTGCTAGTGATGATTAAGGTTTACAGTCTGATTAGTGTAGAAATGTTGGATGGAGTTGCAGGAAAATGTCCTGAAAGTTTCCACCAGCAAGCTTGTCATTGAACTTTGGGCACATAACTCATTTAAATGTTGGCACTGCTTATAAGCTAATTCTGCTTCTGTCACTAACACCTGAAAGAGTAGTCTCGCTACTCCCATTTACTCTCATGTGATTTTGTGGGAGGAGTCTGGAAATTTGATGTCAATAGCTGTAGAAGAGTCTTTGCTATGTAGTTAAGTTTGCATATTATTTTTAAAAATCGCAGCTTCAGTGTAGTTGGTAAATTTATTTTATGACACCCGCTCAGAGGTCCAAGTATAGAATTTTTTTCAGAAAGCTTAGATGGAAATATGTTAAAATGAAAATGGCTGGTAATAAAAGAGGTAATAACTCCCTTAACCAAGTCATAGGTCCTAGTGTGTGTCTAATAGTAGCAGATAGGATAGACTAGATTACGATGCAGTAACAAACTACTCAACAATCTCAGTGGCTAATAGCAACATAAGTTTATTGCTCACTCACACCGGATATGACGGACGGGTCATGTCATCTTCACTCTGGGATCTTCGCACTTGGAGCAAACCCTGTCTGGGATCTTGCTCATCTCATGGGAGGAGAGGAGGAGAAAGAAAGAGACGGTGAACAACAAATTGGCTCTTAAAGCTTCCACCTACATTTAACTGACCAAAGCAGGATACATGGCCATGCCGGAGCTCAAAAGGACAGGGATGATAATCCTCCCACAGGAAGGGGCAGTGATTTTTTTTAATTTTTAATTTTTCTTATTTATTTATTTATTTGAGGAAGACTAGCCCTGAGCTAACATGTGTGCCCATCTTCCTCTACTTTATATGTGGGACACCTGCCACAGCATGGCTTGCCAAGCAGTGCCTGGGTCCATGCCTGGGATCCAAACTGGCAAACCCCAGGCCGCCCAAGCGGAATGTGCAAACTTAACTGCCACGCCACTGGGCTTGGGGCAGTGATTATTTTGAACAATAATAGGACCTACTACACTAATATTCTGCCTTTAATCTCAGGTGCATATGGAAACTACAATGTCCAGACGGGTCCTCTCTCCAACCCACATCAATGCTACAGCTTCTGAAACATTCACAGTACTTCAGCAAAGGATGAGAATAGTTGAGGAACAGACCAGTTCTCTGAGGGATGACCTAGTAATGCTGGACTTTGGTGAAAAAAGGTGACATGAAAAATGAATTAGATCTCTATAGGTTGAAGAATTTTGCTTCATTGGTTATTAATAAAGAGTCACAGTGTGGATGGTTTGGCAGGAAAATAGGTATTTACAAAAGAATTGAGAAATAACAGTTTCTATGTGAACATTAATTAGAAAATATTTGCAAGATAAAGAGTTGTCATCCTGTAATAGAGCCAGTACCACTATTCCTCTAGACAGATTTTACAGCATATTAATTAGGTGCACAAACTTTCGTGGCCTGTTCACCTTCAACACTTCATTAAAAACAAACATGTAATTTTTTGTGTAATTAGAAAAAATGTTGGTTATTTTTTAAATCAAAAATAGACTGATATTAGTTAAGGTTAGTTAAGGTGAACATCGAAACTTGATTCATGCCGTTAACATGGTCTTCATTTTCTTTTCCCAGATTTGTTGTAAATTAAAAGTTTTAAGTCTTAAAAAATATTTTATAATTTAGAATGAGGTACTCAGAAAAAGAACTTTTTATGCTTTGTGGTGCTAAAGAAGTTATTGCCATTAAAAGTTGGATTATCAATAGCCTGAGGACTCTGGGTGCTTAAGCAGCCAATATCAAATTCACTGCTGTGATTTTCTTTAAAACTATATGTATGTTTGTCTTTCGTGAAGACCTAAAATTACTATAGGTGGTATCTTAGCACCCATGGAATAAATAACACTTTAGCAGTTAAAGATTAAATATGTACAAATGTTGAGTATGTTGGAACAAAATAGGAACATTTATTACGACCTTGTTTAAAAATTTTCTAAAAATATGTGAATTTATGACCTCCATGCTAACTTTAATCTTAGTTTACCATGATAGAGTTAGCATTTAACGTGTTTTATGTATCACTTGTTTTTATATACAAAAAAAGTTCAGATTAAAGTAATCAACTGTTGAGCCTGCCTTGGTGGACTGGTGGTTAAGATTCGGTGCTCTCACCGCCGAGGCCCAGGTTCGTTTCCAGATCGTGGAACCACACCACCTGTCTGTCAGTTGTCATATAGTGGCGGCAGCTCACATAGGGAACTACAAAACTAGCAACTAGGATACACAACCGTGTAGTGAAGCTTTAAAGACAATAAATAAATAAATACATGAAAATAAACAATCATTAAAATGTCAGTAATGTTTACCCATCCTACACTGGTCTCACCCTCTTAACCTAATAGTGCTCTCTATAGTTACATTGGAGGGGCTAACACATGCTTGTTGACTAGGGAATCTAATTTTTATTCTTAGTAGAAATGTTACATTGACTAGTGGTTAGGATTGCATAATATTGTTATATTGGGATCTTTGTCCAGAGGCCAACTTGAAACGCCAGAGTGTTTAGAAGCATCTGTGAATCAGAACATCGTTAGTCCTATCCAGAATGAAGTACTTTGTTCAGGAAGGACAGATATTTTATGGAAGAACTGTGAGTTTCTGGTAAATCGAATGTGCCATCTGGAAAGCCTCATCCAGTCCTTGAAGATGAACATCTTTCGTCTGCAAACTGAAAAGGATTTGAATCCACAGAAAACAGGTATGGAGAGAAGAGAATCATGAGAATTTGGTCCTGCATGGGTGCTTGATGAGTTTATGATTCTTTTCCTTTCCTGGCCTTCTTTCAACTGCTCGATGCCCCTCCTGCGCTGTCTGGTAGCTTTTCTGAAGGATCGATTAAATACAATACAGGAGGAGCATTCCAAGGACCTGAAGCTGTTGCATCTCGAAGTGACGAATTTGCGCCAGCAGCTAAGAGACGTAAAAGAGGAAGAAGACAAGGCACAAGACGAAGTGCAGAGGTTGACTGCCACGCTGGAGATTGCCTCAGAGACAAAGGTTTGAGTCCAGAGCTCTGAAACGCACATTCACTGTGTGTTAGCTAGAGGAGGCAACAGACCCATAAAGCTCAACTTTAAAAATAGGTGATGTTGATGTGAGGATTCTTTGGATTTGAAATTTATCTACATTGATAACCTAACCCATTGTGTGCTATCAGTAATTGAGTATTTATAGAGCCCTCAGCCTGTACACGTGACCTTGGGGGTCCAGGGATACAAGGTAGAGTCTGTGCTCTTCAAGAGCTTATAGGCTAGCTGGGAGAACAAGGGGTAGCATGA
Source organism: Equus asinus (assembly GCF_041296235.1). Classification (NCBI taxonomy): domain Eukaryota; kingdom Metazoa; phylum Chordata; class Mammalia; order Perissodactyla; family Equidae; genus Equus; species Equus asinus. The sequence continues at coordinate 132,131,066 of NC_091793.1, forward strand.
GAAATTGAATAGAGAAAAAATAAGACATAGGAAATGTCAAAGGACAGTAGAGGACAGTAAGTGAATATTGAAGGGTAAGTGTTGTGTATTCAGGTGGGTCGAGAGGGTGTGAATGCCCTGTCTAGAATAGATTAGGGTAGGCCTCAAGAAAGAGAGGACTTGAGCCGAACCTTTAGAAGGCAAAGTAGAAAAGTGAGGACATATTAAGGAGCACACACACTGGCAGCAAAGAATAAAGACTAGGAAAATAAACTAACCGTTTTGTTTCCTTCCACGGGCCAGGCAATATAATAGATGTTCAACATGTTATTTTGTTTAATCTTTGCAAAACTTCATAACCTAGGGTGTTATTGTCCCCATCTTAATGATGAGTACTAAAGCCTAGAGAGAAGTCACTTCTCCAAGATCACACTTCCTGTCTTCTTCTGTAACCCACGTGTGAACCTAGATCTTTCCACTGGGTGCAGTTAGGGGGAAATGCATAAACTAGCCTGACAGGAGTGAGTATTTGTTTGTGGGAAATAAGCTGGAAATTAGCTAGGGATCGCATTATAGAGGATCTCAAAATCAAGAATAGTCAGTAGTTGGGCTTGATCTTATGGGGAGTGATTAAGATTTTTGATAAGGCAGTGACATAATGAAAACAGGAAAACGAATCTGGCAGCAGTGAGAAGAGGAGAAGAGATTGGAGGCAGGGAAACCAATTAGGAATCCATTGCATTATTTGGGGCATGAGCCTTGCTAGGTCTGACCTAGGGTTGTGGCATTTTGAAAGAAACAGGGATGTTCTGTAAAGAAAGACATGCTAGAATATGGTACTGGATAAGGGCCGGAGGTCAGAAAGAGACAAAGATGACTGAGGCTTCACGTCTTGGATTGCAGTGTGATAAATAATAATATAAAAAAGAATAAATAGTGAAAGCTATGTTTTTCATCCTCAATTCCTAAGCATGGATAATATTTGAGGCTAGAAAAAGTACTTAAAAAAACAGGAGTATACACTGTAAGAAAAATTTCTGTCAATTATCAAGTTCTCTGATGATTGAATTTTATGTAGGAAATTAATGTGACTAATCATTTTTTAGGATCTGAAAGGGAAGATGATAGAAGTCATGAATCAAATTAATCAGATAACTTTCTTTTTAAATATCTCATAGTAATAATTACTTCAGACTCAAGATAGGAAGTATTTATAACCATATTCAGAAAGCATTTATAGGTTGCCACAAAAAGGTCTAGATTTGAACGATATAGATAGTTTGTTCCTATCATTCCAGGTTATTTAGAACCTTTTCTCCTTCTACTTTTAGAAGACTGCAGCCATCATTGAAGAGGAACTGAAGACCACAAAACGTAAAATGAACCTTAGAATTCAGGAGGTAAGATAAAAAGATGCTGGAGGGTGGCGCGGTGTTGGAATTGCAGAAGGGAAGTCAAGAAAGTAAATAGAATGAAAAGAAACCTTTGAAGAAGGAAATATGTGACTATATACTAGGAAGGTTTAAAAAATATGCCACATGAAATTCAAGTGAAAGTGCCTGCCTTTATTTGACATTAAGCCTTCTTTTGCCTCAATACGGCCATAAAACCAGAGATAAAAAACATCACTGCTCTCTGAGCCAGGAGGGAGACAGTTACCATAAAATGCATGCGGTTGCCCGTACGCTAGAGTTAAGTGAACACCTTCATACAAAGACCTTTTAAACTAAAGTTGTGTTAAAAATAAAAAGATTTTAATAAGCCTGCTCATCTAATTTTACCTTGAAACCTTCATTTCAGCCTAAGTTTTAGGAGGTAACAGATTGAGAATTGTGACGTAGGTGGCTGCTAAAAGCTGTTGGACTAAAAATTTGCAAGTGAAAACAGTGAAAGAGAAGACTTACTAACTTGATAGACCCTGACAGTAGCCTGAAAGCTCACTCTCCCCTGACGGAGTACGAACTGATGTCAGTCCCAATCAAAAGGGTCAAGTTATGTTTAAAATAGTCTGTTATATGAAACAGGTACATGTACTTTTTAGGAAAATTCTCATGCAAAATTATTTTGTAAATTATGAACTTCAGTGCTTAAGGTGGTAAGTGTAGCTATCTGGAAAATTCTCTTATGTACTTTATTTGCCAGTAATTACTGATAGAAGGATAATTGTTCACAGTTAGAATTTGTTAAGTTTAGCACAGTTTTTATTTTTTAGACATTTTAATAGACTTTTTTTAGAGAAGCTTTAAGTTTATAGAAAAGTTGCATAGAAGACAGAGTTTCTGTAAACCCGCTCTCCCCACCCCCACAGTTTCCCCTATTATTAACATCTTGCATTAGTCTGGTACATTTGTTACATCTGATGAGCCAGTATTGATACATCATAATTAACTGAAGTCCACAGTTTATCTTAAGATTCACTCTTTGTTCATTGCAGTAACATACAGGACAGTTGCACTGCTCTGAAAGTGCTCTGTGCTCCGTGTACTCATCCCTACGCACCCCAGCCCCTGGCAACCGCTGATCTTTTCACTGTCTCTATAGTTTTGTTATATTTGGAGTCATATGGTGTGTAGACTTTTTGGACTGGCTTCTTTCACTTTGCATATGCATTTAAGTTCTTCCGTGTCTTTTCATAGTTTGATAATTCATTTTATTGCTAAATAGCATTCCATTATATGGATGTGCCACAGTTTGTTTATCCATTCACCTATTGAAGAACATCTTGGTTGCTTCTAAGCTTTGGCAGTTATGAAGAAAGCTACTGTAAACATTCATATACAGGTTTTTGAGTGGACATGTTTTCATCTTATTTGGATAAATACATAGGAGCACAATTACTGGATCATATGGTAGGCTTATGTTTAGCTTTGTAAGAAACTGCCAACCTGCCTTATAAAATGGCTGTACCATTTTGCATTCGCATCAGCAATGAATGAGAGTTCCTGTTGCTCCACATCCTCACCAGCGTTTGGTGTCGTCAGTGTTTTGAATTTTTGCCATTCTAGTAGATGTGTAGTGGTATCTTGTTTTAATTTTTAATTCTCTAGTGCAATATGATACTGAACGTCTTTTTATATGTGCATTTGCCATCTGTATATCTTATTTGGTAAGGTGTCTGTTAGATCCTTTGCTCATTTTGTAACTGGGTTGTTTGTTTTCTTATGTTGAGTTTTGAGAGTTCTTTGTATATTTTGGATACCAGTCCTTTATCAAATATCTGTTTTACAAATATTTTTTCCCAGTCTATAGCTTATCCTTTCATTCTTTTAACAATGTCTTTTGCAGAGCAGAAGCTTTTAATTTTAATGAAGTCCAATTTATCAATTTTTTCTTTCAGGGATTATACTTTTGGTGTTATATCTGAAAAGTTGTCAGCAAGATTTTTCTGCCATGTTGTCTTTTAGAAGTTTTATAGTTTTGCATTTTATATTTAGGTCTATGATACATTTTGAATTAATTTTTGTGAAAGATATGAAGTCTGTATCTAGATTCTTTGTGTGTGTGTATATGTTTACTTGTTCCAGCAGCACTTGTTTAAAAGACTATCATTGATTGCCATTTATCACTATTTTTTACTGGAAAAGTCTTAATTCTGAGTGCTGTGATAAAATCTTGGATTTTCATTGAGCTCTATCAAGGACCCACAGAAGGGCTGTCTTAGTCAAAAGGCATCCTGAGGGCAGTGGAGCACTTTGCTAGGGCTGCCATAACAAAGTACCACAGACTAGGTGGCTTAAATGACAGAAATTTATTTCATATTTCTGGAGATGGAAGTCCAAGATCAAGGTGTTGGCGGGTTTGATTTCTCCTGGGGCCTCTCTCCTTGGCTTGCAGATGGCTGTCTTCTCACTGTGTCCTCACATGGTCTTTTCTTTGTGTGCACATCTCTGGGGTCTCCTTGTGTGTCCCAATTTCCTCCTCTTATAAGCACAGTCAGGTTGGATTAGGGCCCACCCTAACAGCCTCACTATAACTTAATCACCTTATTAACAGACCTGTCTCCAAATACAGTCACATTTTGAGATACTGGGGGTTAGGGCCTCAAGATAATAATTTGGGAGGAATACAGTGCCGCCTCTTACAGAGGGCTATACAAAGACAGAATAAATTTAGTCTGTATCTTCCTAAGAGATAAGAAATATGCATATATATAAAATCTAGTTCTGATGAACATAAAATGGATTAACCAATTGCCTTTAATAATGCTTCAGAAATTTGTACCTCAGTAGTATAATTATCAAATAGATTCCCTTTATAAACCACTCAAATTATATCTTAAGCAAATTATACTACATAATTTGATGCAGAGCTTAGAAAAATATATTAAGCTACTCTATATTAAAAAGAAATTATAATCTGATAGTTGTAGTATCAGATTATTATAAAATATAGCCCAAACCAAAAACTATGGCTCATTCTTAAATAAGATTGACTATTTAACTGATCACTGGATGAGGAAGGAATTTCTAAACTCGAAAAGAAGGAACAGAATTATAAGAAGCTCAATAGAGATTTGGCCAAATAAGAATTAAAAATTTGGGGACCGGCTGGGTGGCGTAGCGGTTAAGTTTGTGCACTCTACTTCAGTGGCCTAGAGTTTGCCAGTTTGCATCCCAGACAAAGACGTACACACCACTTATCAAGCCATGCTGTGGTATGCGTCCCACATATAAAGTGGAGGAAGATGGGTATGGATGTGAGCTCAGGGCCAGACTTCCTCAGCAAAAAGAGGACTGGCAGTGGATGTTATCTTAGGACTAATCTTCCTAAAAAAAAAGAAAAATTTGTACATGTAAAAAAAAAAGCTAAACTAATAAAACATAAGACTCAACAAAGAGTTAATAATCTATTTTAAAGAACTTAAAATTGACTAAAAAAAAACAACCAAAAAACCAATGGGCAAAGAATAAGAACTAATAGTTCAGAAAAATGATATAAAGAACTAATAACCACATTAGAAAATGTTTAATCTCACTAGTAACCAAAGAAATGAAAAACTATTAAGATGTTATTTTTCATGTATTAGATTAGCAAAGATTTAAGAAAATAATACATAGTGCAGATGAGATTTATTCAATACTACTGATAGGAGGCTAAAATTGGAAGGAAAATTACAATAAGAATCAAAAGTCTAAAAAGTGATTTTTAGCCTAGTGATTCCTCTTATAGAAATTTATCCTAAGGAAATAACCATAAATGCAGTGAAAGATTTATTCACCAGCATTTTCAACAGGACTGTATTTAGAATAGTGAAAAACTGGAAGAACCTAAGTGTTCAATCCTGGGGGTGTGATTAAGAACCTCATAGAACATTTCCAAAATGGGCTATCTTATAACAGTTTTATGTCAACACGTTTTTCGTCTTTCAACTTTTTAAACATTATAAAATGTATCATCCGTAGAGAAAACATATAAAATATATATGTACAATTTAGAGAAGAGTTATAAAGAGTACTCATGTCATCTTCATCAGGGCTTAAAAACAGAATTTCTTTCAATTTAACATCACTTAATAAAAGGAATAGCATTCTGCAATTCCCCTTTAAGTTAGCAAGGATCTCTTTACCTCATGATAAAAAGACTCTTTCTTTTTTATATCTTTATCTGACTCACTTTATAGTTATTTATTGAGAGAAGTGAGGTCAGTGTACCCCAATTCTGGACTGTCGGTTTTGTCTGCTGTTTAGTTACTTCATTATTTGTTTAGACCTTTAAATTCCAAGACAGAATTGAAACAACCTTCAGGGGTATGTTTATAATACTATGAGATAAAAAAATATATAGACAAATCAAAATATAGGAAAATAGGAGTTAAAAAGTAAAACCAGAACATACAGAAATACAGAGAGTAAATACACAGAGATACAATATTAGTGTTTTCAAACTTCTTTTTGACAGCAATCCAATATACCACGTATAGTTTTTATTGCAACACTATATACACGTTCACAAACGTATCACAAAGCATTACTTCCCCTTCCTTATTACTTGCTATATGCGCTGATATTTTCTGTGTATTCTTTTTTTCCTTTTTGAAGTGCGGCTTGCAACTTACTAATGGATCTTGATCTGCAATTTGGAAAACAGACTTAGAAAATAGGAAGACCAGGGCAACAAATCTGACTCTACATTTCTTAGAAGGTTATCCGTTAGGGAGAAACAAGAGCATGTTTCTGAGCAGTCATAAACGAATGAAGAATGTGTGGGGGTGAGAGGGCAGGTCTGGTAAACTTTCCATGGTGGCTTTGATCTTTGTTAAACTGCTGTGATGTTCTCTTGGTCTTGCCTAACTGCACTGTTGCTCTGTAGCTAAGGAGACAGCTGTCTCAGGAGAAGCACCTAAGGGAATGTCTTGAGAAATCTGGATCAGCCATGCTACTCAAAATACAGGAAATGGGATCAACAGTGGAGGTGGAACGGAAACAGGTAGAGAGATTTTTCCCTCCTTGTTTGTGATGGAAAAGTGAAACCTAAAGAGAAAAGCTGCTATTTTACCTATGAGCCTATTGTTTTGCAAATTTCCTCTAGATTTATTAAATTATTTACTTTTCTTTAGTAATCTTCTGCTAACATTCTTACTACAGTTTAGGACTCTGATGTCATTCAGTCCAGTACTCTTAATTTATGAGTGAGGGAGCTCAGGACCAGAGGGGTTAATTTGCCTCAGGCTTTATCGAGGTGAGTGACCGCTTAGCTCCTGGGACAGTATCCTTCCCCCTGCACCATATAATCTCTGTGACAGGAACTGATTTTGGAAGGCATTGCCCTGGTTTCGTGTTGTATGTATGTGATGTGGCTAGAAAATAAAGATTAAACTGAGCTAACACTTGAAGCAAAGAATGCCAATAAGTAAAATAACCAGGAATGTTTTTTACGTGGCTATTTTCAATTCTCATTATTATTTCAGCATAATATTTTTGCCTTCATCATAGTTATTTGACGTACATACATGTAATTTAGAATATTTTAAATTCTAACTACCCAAGGCAATTAGTTCCAAATCCTAATATCTGTAATTAGATTACATAATCTTTATTATTTTAACCAATGACTATTGGTCACTTTAGAATCATAAAAAGGATTCTATGTAGGGAGTTGGTAAACAATCGTTTATTGCTCTAACCTGCACTGCTAGTATTGTAGCCACTAGCCACATATGGCTATTTAAATTTAAATTAGTTAAAATTAAATAAAATTAAAGATTCGATTTCCCACTCTCTCAGGCCACATTTCAAGTGCTCAGCAGTCACTGTGACTGGTGACGGCTCTGTTGCTGTGTTGGAGAGCACACAGGAAGCTCTGTGGACAGCTTTGCTCTCAGACACTGCACCCTGTTGAGACTGTAACAGACATAAACTCCCCTTCTCCGCCAGTGATCTTAAGATTGGAAAACCTGCCTTGCATGTGGTGCTATAAGGTAGTTTTTTAGAAATCTACCTTACAGAAAAGGAGTTTTTCTTTTCAGGTTCAAATTTTGCAGCAAAACTGTATTGGCCTACGCAATTCTATACAGACTACCCAAGAACTGCTGGCACAGGAGCAACGAAGAAAAGGAGAGCTGGAGACTGCTACCTCGCAGCTCAAGTCTGATCTAAGTATGAAAATAGATGCTACAAATACACTTTTGTTAGTTTTTCGAGATTTCATGCAAAAACTCTTAAGATCTCAAATTCTTGAAGTGTTACTGGTATTTTCTGCAGACCTAAATGCAGAAAATTGCTGATTTCCTTTTCATATGTGACATTGAGGGAAAAAAAGAGAATGTTGGTAATAAAATAGAATTTGACCCTCTTAATTGTAAACTGTTCTTTATTTAGATTTTTTTCCAGGTTTATTTAAGTGTTTGTGGACTTGAGAACATTTGATTTCTAGGACTCTAGATTGATTATTGGATAATAGAATGTTAATAAGGAAATAAGGCTGTTAATCCTTTCTAACCTACCGATCCTAACTGTTAGATCGTGTCAGACTCTTCATTCTCCAGGGTACCAATCTATTTTGCTTAACCTGTATTTGTAGAAATGGATGGTTGTAAGGTACCTTAGAGCTTAGATTAATCTCATTTTACAGATGAGTAGAGTCCTTAGAGGTGACAGAGCTAGGAAATGGAAGAGTCTAGACTTGAATTCTAAGTTTCTCAGAGTCATGCTTTCTGCAGCCCATCAGCCCTTATCATATTACTCTTGTTAATGTGTAATTGTAAAGCGGTTTTCGGATAGTCTCAATTATGGAGATCACAAAGAATTACAGCGCAGTGCCTCACACATGAATAACACTTCATAGTTTACATAGAGCTTTCACATAAATGAGCTCGTGTAACACACCCAACTATCTGTACTGCCCAAAGTTACAAAATGAATACGTGGCGAAGAGGGGCCTGAACCTGGATCTTCCAACTCCAAGCCCAGTGTTCTTGCCAGTGTGCCTTCTCTGCTGTCTGGCTGTGGTGAGGGCAGGGAATACCAAAAGGGAAATGAAAACTATAAAAAACATGGAGCAAAGAGAAATCCATTCAATGTTTTGACTTACTGCTTTTAGCAGAAAGTACTCTTTTTCTGGCTGGTTGTTGAGTAGTGAATTATTCTGTGAGATTCTCACTGATAATGCCCCAAGATAATTTTCTGTCTCCCTGTAATTGCATGGCTACAAAAATACATGCTACCTGTTATGGGGTTGCCACATTATCTCGTTTGAGCCTTACAACAACCTTGTGAGAAAGGTAAGAAAATATACCCTATTCTACAGAAGATTAAAAAGATCTGTATCCAAGGACCCACAGCAAGTAGGATAGCTGGGGCTAAACCACTGATCTTTTTATTATAATAATTGTCCTTCTGATTAAGTGATTTTTTAAAATGTTACTTTCTCAATGGATTAATGCTTTATTTTTGAATTTTGTAAAGACTATATGGAAGACCATTTAAAAAAAATGAAGATTAAAGGAACAGTAATTCAAACTAACATGAGGAAAAGGAAGCCTGTCTGAGTACCAACTATATGCTTCATATTGAATAATAGACTCTTTACATGCATGCAATTTTATTACTTTAAGGTACAAATAGTTATGCTAACTAGATTACTAAAAGGAATGCCTTTAGATATTTGCTTCAATGAATTTAAAAATGAAATTGTTTATTAACAATTGTTTATTGTGTTTATTAACAATAAACATTTATATATATATATGCACACACACACGTATATACTAATTAAGGGGATTAACTTGTTCTCCCAAGTAAGACAAACACTCCCCTTCCTTTTTTTTTTTTTTTCTCCTCCCCAAAGCCCCCCAGTATATAGTTGTATATTCTTCGTTGGGGGTCCTTCTAGTTGTGGCATGTGGGACGCTGCCTCAGCGTGGTTTGATGAGCAGTGCCATGTCCGCGCCCAGCGTTCAAACCAACGAAACACTGGGCCACCCTCAGCGGAGTGCGCGAACTTAACCACTCGGCCACAGGGCCAGCCCCTCCCCTTTCATTCTTACTTTGATTGGTGGAATTTCCAAAATAGATCATATAGTTGATCTTTTCGATCCTTCACATATTTTAAATTAGAATTTACTCTAATGGAATGAATCTTGGACTCATAAATGTTCAAAAAGTATAGTTTTTCTGAGTATGTCCTATATAAAATGTGAGTTTTTATTTGTTTTGTGATTTTTCTGGCTTTAGAACATTTAAGTGAAAGAAAACTAAAAAGTCTTTATGCATTTTCTATGAAGCCAAAACATTATTCTCAGAAAAGTTTACATCTTTTGGCTACTTGTATACAATGCCAAACTGTTCCCCTATTTCTGTCTTTGGTTTTATTTTCACTGTATATACCCTCTGAGTTGTTTCAGATCTTTTTTTTCTACACAAAATCATCCTCCTGAGCTCCAGATGGTGTCTTACTGCCTACTAAACATCTATATTTGGATGCCTTGCAGATACCTCAAAACACATGATGAAAACTTAAGTATTGCCATCGTTCTTACTCATTCTTTGCCCCAAACCTGCTCCTTGCCCTGTATTCCCTATTTAATTGAAGAGTCCGCTATGCACGCCACTGCCTGTCTGAACACTAGATATTTTCCTTGACTCATTTACGGCCTTTACCCCACCGGTCAGTCAGCCACCAAGTCCTGACAGTTCTTGCTGTTCGTTATTTCCCCAGTCTGCTTTTCCTCTGCATCCCTACTGTCTTTACCTTAGAGCCCACTCTCGTCGTTTTTCACTTGGGTAACTGCAGCAGCTGCTAAACTGATCGCCCTGTCTGTGCCGAGCCTGTTAGAGTGAGCTCTCCAAGGAAACGCTTTGGATTGTGTGCCGCTCGGCTTAAAATCCCTCAGAGGCTCATCATCATCTGTGCGTGGAGTAACATGTGACCTCGTCTACCATCGCACATGACTAGGGACTAGTTCTTGATAATTCCATGACTTAGTTTCCAGTCTATGAAAATATGATAGAAATGCGTTCTCCTTATTTCTGCAAAATACAGACTAAAAAAAAAAAAATCAAAGCTTCTCAGGGAAAAACATACCATGTGATTTCAGTGTAATTGTAGTAAGTTGTTATTATCATACTTATGTGGACTTTTTGTTTTTAGTTTCTAGAGATGACCTCATTTCCAAGTTGGTTGAAGAAAATAAGGTAAGTTTTGAGGTTGTGGAGTATAGCGGTGTTCTTTCCTCTCTTCACTAAGTAATGCTTCCTCACTCACGGTGGTTTACTGGCCTTCTGATTCTCCTAAAATCTTTATTTCAAAAAATTTTCAGTGTAAATGAGTTATATATTCAGAACTGTTGTTAACTGGATATTAGGAAATAAATCATTTCATGCAGGTTGTTATAGTTTGAAAAGGGTGAATTGGCAAAAATAATGAGACATTTGCATTTTATGCCTATTGCAAACTAATTGTTATAAAGAAGCTTTTTTATGAAATGTAAGAAATATTAACTACTTTTTGGTGGTGATGGTTGTACAACAATGTGAATGTACTTAATGCCACTGCACTTAACACTGAAAACTTTTGTGTACTGTACACTTAAAAATTGTAAAAATGGTAAATTTTATGTTATGTATATTTTACTATAATAAAAAATAAAGAAATATTGCTACTTTATATCTTAATACATGTCTAAATCAATCTCAACGTGTAGCTTCTGTTTAGGGTAAGTTTTCTGGATTCTCGCTCATCCTGTGTTATGTGATTTACCGTTCTTGAGATGCTTCTCTTGGGAAAAGAGAAGAGTGGTTCTCTCTCTGTGTGGAGAGGACTTACACTTGGTCCTTCCCCATTTGACTGAGTACCTGTTAGGGAAAGCCCAGCCCACAACTCACATCCCTATCACCTTTTTCTCATCTCAAAGAGAACTAGCTATTTTTTTCACAGAGCAAAGGCACTTTCTTCTGCTCCACCCCCAGGCACTCCTTGATGAAAAGATCTTCACCTACTTGTAACTTTAAAAGATCCTTGAATGTGTTTCTTTGAAATCACAAGATCTTACTGTTAATAGGAAAAACTGTGTATGTAGTATAAACCAACAAATATTTCATCTTGGAGAGTAGAACTTTCTTGACATAAAGATACTAGATAAATAGGTTATGATTTTAGGCAAATTATTTCTAGTTGGAATTCCAATATGAGAAATATTTAAAAACAGTTTTGATAAATAATTTATAAATAAGGAGAAGTTTGAAAGTTGAAGATATCAAAATTATAAAAAATTCTTTATAAGACACTTATCTATGTATATCATTAGAACTTGAATTTGTACTGTCCAAAATACAGAACAAGTATTTTGATAGAGATACATGTTATAGCTCTTAGAGAAGTTCTTTTTTTCTCCTATAGAATGTGAGGATGTCTTTCAATAAGGAACACGAAGAAAATGCATATTTGAGGTCTGAAATAGTATCCCTTCGTGAAGCATCAGAAAAAGCACAGGTAAATCTTCCCATTTCTCTAGTTTTTAGATGTTTAATTTTGTTCAATTAAAGAACCAAGAACCAGGATTAATCTTGATTATATAAATTCATACCATCACCATCATCCCTATTTTTCATTTCCATATGATTTACTTCTTCTGTGAAACATGATCAAATTAACTGCATTTCTCATTTTGCTCTCCAAATTCCTGTGACACATAAGCATACGAGATGTGCTGCTAAATCATGCTCTAGTTTACACTTTGCCTTTGTTTGCTTTCTCATTTATTCATTAAATATACACCTTTTGTTTCCCGCATGAACTTCTAAGCAGTTCAATGCCAAGGGGTATGTCTCATATTTCTTTGCATCTTATATAGCAAATAGCACAGTAGGAATCTAATAAATCCTTGCTGGATTATGCGTAATTTTCTGTGGGATGGCAGTTTCCAAATTTAGCTGATGTTTTATATAAATATGCATGTATATAAAGAAGAGCCATCAACTATGCAGGCAAACAAGTTATTTCTCATAGGGCCCAATGAAACAGTATTGATCACTTAAATGAACTTTTTGTTAGTACAATTTGATTACTTCAAGGTTAGGATCATAGTAGCTGTACTCTGTTTATGATAAAGAAAATACAAAATAAATGTGTTCTTCTGTAAAATAATAACAACAATAACTGTTACTACCCTTACTGTACTCATAGTAGTTAACATTTACTGAACCCGTTCTGCTTTCTAGGTACAATGCTAAGCACCTGGGGTTATTAACAAATTGTAATCCTTGCAATTAATACTACTATAGAAACTATTATTATTCCCAGTTTAAAGATAAGAAAGTGATATACAGAGAGGTTTAATAACATAGCTAATAAGTGACAGAGTTGGAATTTGAGCTCAGGCAATCTGGCTCCAAAGAAAATTAACTATTTCTTTTCAAGGAGCAAGAGTTCTCCTCTGTCTCACCCCCAGGTATTCCTTGATGAATAGTTTATAATCTAATTATAACTTTAAGATGCCTCTGAATGTGTTCCTATCTACTGTACTATACACACCACTTATGATAGTTTCCGGATAATCTATCATTTATGTTTCATTTCTTTTTACTGTTTTTTTGAGTGTGTTTTCTATTGATCCTTCAGAGTTATTTCGCCCCATCTTTGAAGAACTTGTTCATTAAAACGTAAGATCCTTGCCAAATATATTTGGCAAAAATAACTGGTAATTAAGATAAATATTTTCCACAGGAATACAAATTTCAAGATATCAAAAGGACAAGAGAATTATAAACTAACTACAAGTATGATAGATCTGTTTGCAGAAAAGATTTTGTTTTATTTTGGAAGATTAATCTTGTAAAATGGCACAATAATCTATATTTTGCTTTTGTAAATACAGTAATTGGTGATGGAGGAGCTTAGATATTTTCTGTTATCGGCTAAACAATTCTGAATACTCATTATCCAATTTAGGGAATGGATTTCTATAATATTGGCTGGGCATTTAGATTGTAAATTCCGTTCTGTCTTGCTCTAATTGATCAGTGTTCAAAATTGTGAAGAATGGGTCAGTAAACTGCCAAGTGCTGCAGTTGTTCCACCAAATCAACAAATTTCCCCCTTTTAATATAAAATTATTCAGAGTGTTGTCTCCAAATATTTGAAAGTATTTTATAAATTAATGAAATAACAATTAGGTTAAATACATTAGGTTCTCATATATAGTGAAATACTCTGTAATCGTTAGAAATAATGATCCATAAGTAAAAATAATTATTTATTGGAGTGGTCTAAGACTTACTACGTATGTTGTCTTAGGTTTTGAATGACCATCTGACTAGAAAGTGTTCAGAGCTGAACAGCATGCTGCAGACTGCTAGTACGGAAAATGCCAGAATCATTGCTGACCATCAAGCCCTTCTGCAGGTAGTCATTGTTAACACTCGTCAATTTCTGATAGAATCAGTAGGAAGCCTCCTTGTCTAAGAGATCAGGAAATGCAAATGGCCAACTGGATAAATAAAATATTTTAACAATTAATTCCAAGAAATTTTACTGAATTATTTTATTTTTTGATTAGTGGTTTTCACTTTTCATCAGAGGGGTCATTTGGCTTTACTTTTTTTGTTTTTAAAGATTTTATTTTTCCGGGGCTGGCTCCGTGGCTGAGTGGTTAAGTTCATGCACTCCGCTGCAGCGGCCCAGGGTTTGGATCCTGGGCGTGGACATGGCACCGCTCGTCAGGCCACGTTGAGGTGGCGTCCCACATCCCACAACTAGAAGGACCTGCAACTAAGATATACAACTATGTACAGGGAGGTTTGGGGAGATAAAGCAGGAAAAAAAAAAAAAAAGATTGGCAACGGTTGTTAGCTCAGGTGCCAATCTTTAAAAAAAAAAAAAGAAGATTTTATTTTTCCTTTTTCTCCCCAAAGCCCCCTGGTATATGGTTGTATAATTTTAGTTGTGGGTCCTTCTCATTGTGGCACATGGGACACCGCCTTAACGTGGCTTGATGAGCAGTGCCATGTCTGCACCCAGGATCTGAACCAGCGAAACTCCAGGCCACCAAAGCGGAGTGTGCGAACCCAACCACTCGGCCACGGGGCCGGCCCATGGCTTTACTTTCTTAATGGTTTCTTCTCAAATATCATTACTTAGGAAAAGTAATTACTTGTGCCATTATTTGTAGAATCATGGAGAACACTTATGTCTGACCCTGAAGTACTGACCTCTTCCTCAAACACTTGTGCTTTCCCATTTTGCTTATGCTGTTCCCTCTGCTGAGAACAGTCTTTACTTCAACTATTTGAAATTCTACTCATTCTTTAACTCTCACTTTCATCAAGAAGCTTGATCACTCCAACCAGAAAGGATCAGTTTTCTCAACTTCTACTCCTCGAACACTAAACAGATTGTAATATTAATAGCTCTCTCTCTCTCTTTTTTTTGAGCATACTTACTATATGCCAAGCATGCTAAGGATTTTACTTATGTTACCTCCTTTAATACTAGCAGCCATTATGTAAAGGGATATTTATTATCCTCATTTTATAGATAACAAAAATGAGGTTTAGCAAAATCAACCAACTTGCCTGAAATCACTTAGCTAGTAAGTGGTAGAGCCGGATTTAAACCTAAGTCTGACTCCAGACTCAGTGTGTTTTTTTTTGAGGAAAATTAGCCCTGAGCTAACTACTGCCAAGCCTCCACTTTTTGATGAGGAAGACTGGCCCTGAGCTAACATCCACGCCCATCTTCCTCTGCTTTATACGTGGGACGCCTACCACAGCATGGCTTCTGCCAAGCGGTGCCATGTCCACACCCGGGATCCAAACCGGCGAAACCCAGGCCGCCGAGAAGCAGAACCTGTGAACTTAACTGCTGCACCACTGGGGGGCCCCACAGACTCAGTGTTTTTAATCATTATGCTATGTTGCCTCTCTGTTCTGCATTCTATAGTAGTAATTATGTGCATGGCTCCTTCCTTTGTTACACTGTGAACTTCCTAGAAGCAAGGACAGTGCCTTGTATATCTTTGTTATTACCCATAGTACTAAGTATGTTTTGCACATAATAGGTACTCAATAACTATCTTTCATTAACTCAGCAAACATTTAGTGTTTGCCCCATTCAGGTATGATGCTAGATCTAGATAGGATTAAATAAGTGAACGAGACAAAATTCTTACTTTCATGGGACTTAGTTTAGTAGAGTGAATAATATGACTTATATATGTAACAGTGTCACAACATTTTAAAACTTCAGAATATTACACAAGTGAGATCCCATTTTACCAAGTGTGAAGGTGTGTATGTTTGCCTTGCAATCAAATATGGTTAAAAGTATTTTAAAATATGTTTACAAAAGTAATTAATATGTACTGTATTTGCAAAAGCTTTATAAATGGAAGATAGAGGGGGTGTGTATAAAAAAATGTGATGTTTTGATAATTCCAAAATGGTGAGCCAGAGAAAATAAATTGTGCAAAACAGTTGTAGTACTTGTGCTGTAACAGTATCTGAGTGCAATTTCAGATATTCTCAAAAGAGTCCTCGCAGACTCTTAAACATCATCATCCTGGCGGGTGGGCTTATCTGGAAGATGTGAGGGGAGATAGAGGTGGAGGGATCTTTTCACTTTGTGCATTGATATTGTTTTACTTTTTAAAATAAAGTATGTATCATAGTGAAATTTTAAAGTACCAAAAATATTCTTCATATAATTTTATACCTAAAAATATGTTCGTGTTAGGAGTTTTGTAAATTTTGTAGCAAGCTGAGTAACTAATTGTTGTGCATCTTGATTGGTGAGCAGTAGAGCTATCAAATGATAGAATGGTGGTCAAATCAGGGTGGGGACAAAAAGAAAGCTGGGCATTAAATTCTTTTAAAAAGAGGTTTTATTTATATAAATAAAATTTGTCTTTTGTAAGCTAATTCAGTGTCTTTGATCAGTTATTTTGAGTGATAGTCTGTCAAATGACTTTCTGGCATCTTATCTTTTAATATTACTTATAATACTCAGGTAGAGCAGAAAATGATGACACAGACGTTTCAAGAACAGAACTTACTGCTGGATGCAGCCCACGCCAGTATCACAAGTGAGCTTCAGACTGTTCAGAATGAGAAAACCCAGCTCCAAGCACATCTGTAAGTAGATGGTGTGCAACTTCTCATGCAGCTTTTGTTCTTGCACGTGTATTTCTTATCTTTAATGAAAATGTTTAGTTCTGCATTTGCTGGGTCAGCCACAAAAATAAAGACTGCCCTCAAGGAACTAGTTTTGTTAGAACGTTTTGGTTAACTGCTCTCAGGCAGGAGATAGGTTCTATAAGAACATTTCGTCCTTCTGTTGAAGAAGAACTCGCATTTAGCTTTCCTCCCTCCTTGTTCTCGTCCTGCAGGGACCATTTAATCCTTGAACACAACCAATGTATCCAGAAAGCACAGGATGCTGAGAAGAGGACAGCTACGCAAAAAGAGCTGCTAGAATCAACTATTGCAAGATTGCGAGGAGAATTGGAAGCATCCGTGCAAGAGAAGTCGTCTCTGCTAGAGGAGAAAGAAAGACTTCAGAGAGAGGTAGATAGAGGAAGATTTATGTTACCTCCTGGTTGGGGTGGTGATCTTGTTTTAAAATTGTGTTTTAAATGCGAAAGACAAGGAAAGAAATACAACCCAGATGCAGTTTGTCTGAGTTGCCCATTAAAGAAATCTTTAGGTGGCAAATCTATGTCTTTGAGCATGTGAAGTAGTCTGTTCCAAATGGTGTACCCTTATACAGCACTAGTGAGTGTTAACTAATAGTTCACACATCCTCGTGTTAGGTAAGGAGTCAGATTTTAAAAAGTGATTTCCCCTGAAGGAGTGGAACAGTGTAGGTTAAGGGGGAACAGCCCTGTCTTCTCAGTTAGGAGGGAACCAGCAGAGTCTGACATGCAGACGTATCTTTCTAATTTCAGGGCTGTTTGTGAAGTTTGCTCTGCCTCAGAGACTCCCTGAGTGGCCCCTTTTCTGAGAGGATGTGCTATCTCTGCAGTGTAGGTATTAACTGACATGCAGGGTGTGTCTGCTATAATAGAGCCTGTCAGCTGCTTTAAAATTGACCCGTTTCTTCTTTTCCCCTCCTTGGGCAGATTCATAAAACAGACAAAGAAACAGCACAAGAAAAATGCAGTTTGGAAAAGGAATTAGCCCAAAACAAGGTATTCCACATTTTATTTGTTGTTATTTTGCTACATTTCATTTCCTTCTGTGTCACTGCCTCCTGTATCAGCTTATCTTAGTGAGGAGACAGCTCCTTTTCTTGAATACCTGGATGTGGGAGAATAGAGAAGCCGAGAAGCTGGGTGCGGTTCAGAGCGCTCAAGTCACTGCAGCGTAGGCTGCTTCTGGGGAGCGTTCGCTTGTCTGAACATCTGGTGTTGGCCAGTGAGGCACTACTGCCCCTGGCCCTAGGCGCCACTGCAGTTCAGCCAGGAAGTCCCCTGAGAGTGAGCTAATGCGCCTGTGGGAGGCAGAGGGATGATTGCTGACTGCTGATGCAGTTTTTTTTTTAAACAAAGCTAAGTCAGGGTTCCTATGTACCTATTAGCACCTGCCACTTTACTTGCCAGGTACCTTTTCTGGGTTCTAAAAAGGTGGAATGGCTACGTGTTTCTCTAGCAACCCTTATTAAAATAAAACAAAGAACAATCTTTAAAACATTGCTGTTTGTATTTCAAAATTTGAAGAGAGTAGAGAGTCTGTACCACTGTCATCTAGAGAATATATCTCAAGCATCAGGGAGTGTTAGCCTGTCCCAGACAACAAATCCAGCAACAGGTATCAGAGTCTTCGAGCCGCGACTGTTCCTTGGCTTCTGGCTCAACTAAATAGCATTCGTATTACCATATACATGTGAACTGTCAATGTAAGGATCTGAGAGAGAAGAAGAGTTCACTTCTCAGCCTGGGCTCAAATACAGGTCACCGAGCTGGCAGGTGCCTTCTGTGGTTTGGTCATTCACATCTAGAGATTTGAAAATAGTCCACCCTAAACGTCTTTAAATAAAGCTGATTTCCTGTGGCAAGGACTTTGCTGGTGTCAATTTGACCTCAAATATGCTTTTTAAAATTTGGAAAACTGGTGGATACCATTAAATTCATTAATGCTATTTGTTTAAAAATGTTAGTGAATGTTACATGGCTAAGGCAAATGATATGTGTCTGTGATTAAAACATAGAGTTATTATTTTGCTTGTCTGATTTCATTTGAGTTAATGTAGGCTGAGTGTATGTTCAGGGGGCTGACATATACTTGCTCTGTAGAGAGGTTCTGGTTGGCCAAATGATAATGCTTATACAGGGTCCCATTTTTTGGTCTAACTTGATATTTTTTAAATGTGTATTCATTGTAAAGCTATGTTTTTTTTAAAGTCAGTTTTATTGGATTGTAATTTACGTACTGAAATTTGCCCTTTTTTTAGTGTGCACTTCTGTGAGTTTTGACAAACACATACAATCAGGTAACCACCACCACAATTGAAATATAGAACATTTCTATCACCCTGGAAAGTTAGTTCCCTTGTGCTCCTTAGTAATCAACCTCTTCCTCTACCCCCATCCCCTGGCAACCACTGATCTGTTTTTCTGCCCCTGTAGTTATATCTTTTCCAGCATATCATGTAAATGGAATCACACAATATGTAGCATTTTAAGTCTGGCTTCTTTTATTTAGCATAAGCCATTTGAGATTCATCCATGTTGTTGTATGTATCAGGAGTTTGTGTTCAATTATATAGATATATCACAGTTCCCTTTTTTTAATATCATTGACATACAATATCCTATTAGTTTCAGGTGTGCATCATAGTGATACAATATTTATATACATTGTGAAATGATTACCACGATAAGTAGTTAACACCTGTCGGCATACAAAGTTATTATAATATTATTGACAATATTCTCTATGTTCTACATTACATCCCATGATTTATTTATTTTATAACTGGGAACTTGTATCTCTTAATCCCCTGCACCCATTTTACCTCCCTACCTCTGGGAACCACGAGTTTGCTTCCTCTATCTGTGAACGTGTTTCTGTTTTGTTTTGTTTGTTTTTTCAGTATCACAGTTTCTCTACCCATTTGCCAATTGAAGGACATTTGGGTTGTTTCCAGATTTGGGCAATTATGAATGAAGCCTGTATAAATATTCACATATGAATATATATTTTTTATTTCTCTGGTGTAAATATCAGGAGTTGGATTTCTGACATAGTAACAAACTGTTCAACTATTTTCCAAGGGATCTGTTTTCCGAAAGATTCTCCAAAGCATCTTGTGTTCCCACCAGTAATATATATATAAGAGTTCCAGTTTCTTTACATTCTCACCAGCACTTGGTATTGTTGGTTCCTTTAGTTTCAGCCAGTCTAACTAGTGTGTAGTGGTATATCATTGTGGCTATAATTTGCATTTCTCCAATGACTAATAATATCAAGCATCTTTTCATTTATTTATTTGCCATCCACGTCTTGAAATGTCTCTTCAAATATTTTAACCATTATTAATTCAGTTGTTTGTTTTCTTTTTACTTTTTTTTGAGGAAGATTAGCCCTGAGCTAACATCTGCTGCCAATCCTCCTCTTTTTTGCTGAGGAAAACTGGCCCTGAGCTAACATCCATGCCCATCTTCCTCTACTTTATATGTGGGACGCCTGCCACAGCATGGCGTGCCAAGTGGTGCCATGTCCACATCCGGGATCTGAACCGGCAAACCCTGGGCTGCCGAAGAGGAACATGTGAACTTAACCACTGTGCCACCGGGCTGGCCCCTGTTTGTTTTCTTATTATTGATTTTTTCAGAGATTTTAAAAGTCTCACATTAATTCTTATATAAAAAAATTCTTACTATCTGTATATACATAAATCTTATATGTGCTTTACATATACTTTCTTCTGTTTTATGCCTTGTCTTTTCATGCTCTTTCAAGAGCAGAAGTTTTATATTTTAATGAAGTCTAATTTGTCAATTTTTAAAATTTTGTGGATCATACTTTTGGCATCATGTCTAAGGAATTTTCGCCTAATCTAAGTTCACTAAGATTTGCTCCTTTGTTCTCCTCTAGAAGTTTTAGTTTTAGGTTTTACATTAGTTCTGTGATCCTTTTCAAGTTAATTTTTGGATATCAAACCAGATACAGTTCAAGGTTCATTTTATTTTTAGGTGGATTGTCTGTGCTACTACCTTTTATTATTGAGAAATAATTAATATACTGTAGATTTACCTCCTTAAAATATACAATTCAGGAGTTTCTTAGTATATTCACAAGTTTGTGCAAACATCACCACTATCTAATTCTAGAACCTTTTTATCACCCCAAAAAGAAACCCAGTACCCGTTAGCAGTCACTCCCCATTCACCCCTGCCCCCAGCCCCTGGCAACCACTATTCTACTTTCTGTCTCAATGGATTTGTCTATTCTGGGCATTTCATATAAATAGAATCAAACAGTATGTGGCCTTTTGGGTCTGGCTTCTTTACTTAGCGTAATGTTTTCAAGGTTTATCCATATTGTAGTATATGTTGGTACTTCATTCCTTTTTGTGGCTGAATAATATTATGTTGTATGAATATACCACACTTCATTCATCCATTCATCAGTTGATAGACATTCAGGTTGTTTCTACTTTTTGGCTATTAAGAATAATGCTGTGAACATTTGTGTACAATTGTTTTGTGAGCATTTGTTTTCAGTTCTCTAAGAGTAAAACTACTGGGTCGTGTGATAACTGTTTATCATTTTGAAAAACTGCTGAACTGTTTTGACAAAATGGCTGCACCAATGTACAATCCCACCAGCACTATATGAGGGTTCCAATATCTCGATGTCCTCACCTACTCTTGTTATTGTCTGCTTTTGAAAAATAGTTATCATACCCATCATAGTGGGTATGAAGTATCTCACTGTGTTTTTTTTTAATCGAGGTAAAATTCACATAATATAAAATCAACCATTTTAAAGTGAACAATTCAGTGGAATTTGGTACATTCACAATGTTGTGCAGCCACTACTTCTGTCTAGCTTCCATCACCCCAAAAGGAAACCCCATACCCATTAAGCAGTCACTCCCCGTTCCCTCCTTCCCCCAGCCCCTGACAACCACCAAGCTGCATTCTATCTCTGTGGATTTACCTATTCTAGATATTTCATATAAATATAGTCATCCAGTATGTGATCTTTTGTGTCTGGCTTCTCTCACGTAGCATAGCATTTGTGAGGTTCATCCATGTGGTATGTATCAGTACTTCCTTCCTTTTTTTGGCTGAGTATATTCCTTGTGTGTGCCTGTGTATATAGAGATATATGTACATAAATGCATAGGTACATGTGTATACCACAATTTATCTGTTCATCTACTGATGCACATTTGCACTGTTTCCTTCTTTTGGCCGCTGTGGTTAGTGCTGCTATAAACATGTGTGTATGTGTGTTTGTAAGTACCTGTTTTCAGTTCTTTGGGACATATACCTAGGAGTGGAATTGCTGGATCATATGGTAATTTTATGTTTAGCTTTCTGAGGAACCACCAGACTTTTCCACAGTGCTGAACCCCTTTCCATTCCCACCGACAATTTACAAGGGTTCCAGCTTCTCCACATCTTCACCAACACGTTATTTTTCGTTTTTTGATAATAGCTACGTTAGTAGGTGTGAAAGTAGTACCTCATTGTGGTTTTGATTTGAATTTCCCAAATAACTAATGATGCTGAGCATCTTTGCATGTGCTTATTGGCCATTTGTATGTCTTCTTTGGAGAAATGTCTATTCAGATCCTTTACTCATTTTTAAACTGGGTTATTTGTCTTTTAATTGTTGAGTTGTAAGAGAGCTTTATATATTCTGGATAGTAGATCCTTATCAGATATGTGACTTGCAGGTGTTTTTCTCCCATTCCGTGGGTTCTCTGTTTTAAATGTTTATTTATTGGTGAGGAAGATTGGCCCTGAACTAACATCTGTTGCCAATCTTCCTCTTTTTGCTTGAGGAAGATTGTCCCTGAGCTAACACCTGTGCCAGTCTTCCTCTATTTTGTGTATGGGACACTGCCACAGCATGATTCTTTTTTTTAATTTTTAATTTTTCCTCCTTCTCCCTAAAGCCCCCCCAGTACGTAGTTGTGTATTTTAGTTGTGGGTCCTTCTAGTTGTGGCATGTGGGATGCCACCTCAGCATGGCTTGATGAGCAGTGCTAGGTCCGCACCCAGGATCCAAACCAGTGAAACCCTGGGCTGCCAAAGCAGAGCGCACAAACTCAACCACTCAGCCACAGGGCTGGCCCCCTGCCACAGCATGATTTGATGAGCCGTGTGTAGCTCCATGCCTGGCATCTGAACACGTGAACCCCAGGTTGCCGAAGCAGAGAGCATGAACTTAACTATTATGCCACTGGCTGGCCTTAAATTTTTAGTTTTTAATAAATCCAGTTTATTTTTTCTTTGGTTGCCCATGCTTTCAGTGTCACATCTGAGAAACCATTGCCCAATCCAAGGTCACAAAGATTTATAGCTATTTTTTTTTCTAATAATTTTATAGTTTTACATGTTATATTTAGGTATTTGATCCATTTTGAGTTAATTTTATATATGGTATGAAGTAGAGATTCAACTTCATTGTTTTGCCTTCGTTATTATCCCATCACCATTTGTTGAAAGACTGTTCTTTCTACTGAGTAGTCTTGTCTCCTTTGTCAAGACCCAGTTAACCATAGATGTATGGGTTTATTTCTGGACTCTGAATTCTGTTGCATTGATCTCTGTGACTGTCCTTATGCCAGTACCACTCAGTCTTGACTACTGTAGCTTTGTAGTAAGTTTTGAAATCGAGATGTGTGAATCCTACAACTTTGTCTTTTTTTCAAGATTGTTCTGGCTATTCTGCATCCTCATATTTCTATATGAATTTTAGGATCAGCTTTTCCTTTTTTTCTGTAGGAAAGAGCAGTTGGAATTTTGATAGAGTTTGTATTGAATTTGTAGATCAATTTGGGAAGTATTGAAATCTTAACAATGCGACATCTTATATATTATCTCTATATATATCTCATATATATATATATATATATGAAGATTGTATCATCTTCAAATAGTTTTATTTCTTCCTTTCCAATTTTGCTGCCTTTTTCTTCCTTTTTCTTGTGTAATTGCTTTGTCTAGAACCACCAGTGCAATGTTGAATAGAAGCAGTGAGAGCAGACATCCTTGTCTTGTTCCTGATCTTAAAGGGAAAGCTTTCAGTTTGTCCCCATTGAGTATGATGTTAGCGGTGGGCTTTCTATAAATGCCCTTTATCAGGATGAGGAAATTCCCTTCTATTCGTACTTTGTTGAGATTTTTTTTTTTTTGGTGAGGAAAGTTGGCCCTGAGCTAACACTTGTTGCCAATCTTCCTCTTTTTGCTTGAGGAAGATTGTCGCTGAGCTAACATTTGTGCCAGTCTCCCTCTGTTTTGTATGTGGGATGCTGCCACAGCATGGCTTGTTGAGTGGTGTGTAGGTGCATGCCCAGGATCTGAACTAGCGAACCCCAGGCTACTGAAGCGGAGTGTGTGAACTTAACCACTGTGCCACTGGGCTGGCCCCCATTGTTGAGAATTTTTATCATGAAAGTGTGTTGAATTTTGTCTATTGCTTTTTCTGTGTCTATTGAGATAATCTTGTGGATTTGTCCTTTATTCTGTTAATATGGTGTATTACATTGATTGATTTCAAATGTTGAACCAAGCTTTCATTTTTAGGATAAATTTCACTTGAGTCATGGTGTATTTTTTTATATGTTGTTTAATTTGGCCTGCTAGTATTTTGTTGAGGAATTTTGAATCTATGTTAATAAGGGATATCCTGTAGTTTTCTTGTGATGTCTTTGTCTGGTTTTGGTATCAAGGTAATATTGGCCTCTTAAAATGATTTGGTAAGTGTTCTCCCCTCTTCTATTTTTGGGAAGATCTGTGAGAGATTGGTGCTGATTCTTCTTGAAATATTTTGCAGGGGGCCAGCCTGGTGTCACAGCAGTTAAGTGTGCATGTTCCGCTTCGGTGGCCCGGGCTTCACCGGTTCAGATCCTGGGTGCGACCATGGCACTGCTTGGCATGCCATGCTGTGGTAGGCATCCCACATATAAAGCAGAGGAAGATGGGCACAGATGTTAGCTCAGGGCCAGTCTTCCTCAGCAGGAAGAGGAGGATTGGCAGCAGTTAGCTCAGGGCTAATCTTCCTCAAAAAAAAATTTTAATTAAAAAAAAAGAAATATTTTGTAGAATTCACCAGTGAAGCCATCTGGTTCTAGGTTTCTTTTGTGTGGGGAGTTTTTTATTCTGTTCACCTTTAATTATTATTACTATTGATTCAGTCCTCTACTTGCTCCACTTCCATTCAGATTTTCTACTTTTTTTGAGTCAGTGTCAGTAGTTTGGGTCTTTCTAGGAATTTTTTCATTTCATCTAGGCTATCTAATTTATTGGCATATAATTGTTCATAGTAGCCCCATTCAAGTTCAGTATAATGTCCCTTCTTTCATTTCTAATTTTAGTAATTTTCTTTTTTCTTGGTTAATATGGCTAATGGCTTGTCAATTTTGTTGATCTTTTCAAAGAACCAACTTTTGGTTTTACTGATTTTCTCTTTACTATTCTCTATTTTATTTCTGCTCTAATCCTTATTAGTTTTTTTCCTTTGCTTGCCTTGGGCTTAATTTTCTCTTCTTTTCTTAGTTTTTTAGGATGGAAGCGTAGATTATTGATTTGAGAGATTTCTTCTTTTTTAATATGTGTCTACAGCTATAAATTTCCCTCTGAGTACTGCTTTAGCTGCGTACCATGCATTTTGTCATGTTTTCATATTCGTTCATCTCAAAGTATTCTTTAATTTCCCTTGTAATTTCCTCTTTGACCTATTGGTTATTTAGAAGTGTGTTGTTTAATTTCCCCATATATGTGAATTTCTCAAAGTTCCTTGTTTTATTGATTTCTAATTTTATTCCATTGTGGTTGGAGAACATACTTTGTATAATCTCAGTCCTTTCAAATTTATTGAGAGTTGTTTTATGGCTCAATATATGGTATATCCTGGAGAATGCTTTCTGTGCACGTGAGAAAATATGTATTCTGCTGTTGTTGGGAGGAGTGTTCTATAGATGTCTGTTCGTTCCAGTTGCTTTATGGTGTTGTTGAAGTCATCTGTTTCCTCACTGTTCTGTCCATTATTGAAAGTGGGATATTGAATTCTCCAACTATTATTGTTGAATCGTTTATTTCTCCTTTCAGTTATGTCAGTTTTTGCTTCATTGTTTTTACTTCATTTGTTCTCTGTTGTTAGATGCATATATATTTATAAACGTTATATCTTCTTGATGAGTTGACCCTTTTTTCAATATATAATGTCCTTCTTTATCTCACAGATTTTTGTCTTAATGTCTGTTTTGTCTAATGTTAGTGTAGCCACTTTAGCTCTTTTCAGATTACTGTTCACATGGTATATCTTTTTTTCATTCTTTTACTTTCAACCCTTTTGTGTCTTTGGATCTAAAGTGTGTTTCTTATAAACAGCATACAGTGGGATCTTTTAAAAAATTCATTCTATCTCTGCTTTTTAGCCAGAGTGTTTGATCCATTTATATTTAACACAATTACTGATAAAGTAAGATTTACATCTATCACTTTACTATCTGTTTTTTTGTATGTCTTATATGCTTTTTGTTCCACTGTTTCTCCATTACTGCCTTCTTTTGTGTTAAGTAGATATTTCTGGTGTGTTTGTTTAATTCTCTTATTTCTTTTACTATCTATTTTTGATTTATAGGTAACAGAGAGTTACAATAAAAAATATATATTTATATATCTTTTATATGTACCTATGCTGCTACCTTTACCAGTACCCTATATTTCTTTACGTGGCTTCCAGGTATTATCTAATGCCATTTTATTTAAGCCTGAAGAACTCCCTGTAGTATTTCTTATAGGACATAATTTCTATCCCCACAGTTCAGACCCCACCAAAGGGTGAACCTTGGTAAATTACTCCACGTAATTTTGATTGGGATTAGAGACAATTCACATCTTAGCAATATTGAATCTTGTAGAACAAAAACATGATATATCTCTTGATTTTGTTTAGGTTTTTGATTCATCTTGTCAGTATTTTGTAGTTTTCTGCATATCAGATATTGGACATATTTTTTTAGATTTGTATCTGAGAATTTTATGGATTTTTGGTAGTGTTATAAATCACACTTTTAAGAAATATCAATTTCCAATTGTTTGTTGCTAGTATGTAGAAATACAATTGTCCTTGTATCCTTCAAACTTACTAAACTCACTTATTCTAGTATCTTTTTTGTAGATTCTTTGGGATTTCCTAAGTAGACAATCATGTCTGTTATAAGTAGAGACAGTTTTATTTCTCCCTTTCCAATCTCTATGCCTTTTATTACTTTTTCTTGCCTTATTGCACTAGCTATGGCCTCTTATATGATATTGAATAGGAATGGTGAAAGTAGATATCCTTGCCTTTTTCTCAGTCTTAGGGGGAAACATGCAGTCTTTATTAGTTGTAGGTTGTTTTATAGATATATTTCATCAGGTAGTGATGGTTCCTCTTCATTTCTAGATTGCTGAATTTTTATCACGAATTCATGTTGAAGTTTGTGAAATGCTTTTTCTTCATCTGTTGAAAAGGTCATATGGGTTTTCTTCTGTAGTCTCTTGATGTGGTGAATTATATTAATTGATTTTGAATGTTGAACAAGTTATGTATTAATGGGATAAACTTCACTTAGTCCTGATTTGTTATCCTTTTTATATATTTCTGTATTCATTTTGCTAATATTTTGTGGAGGGTTTTTGCTTCTGTATTCATAAGCTTAAATTAATATTCAAATAAATACCAAGTACCAGAAGGCCTTCCATTTCTAGTAAATGTGAACTATTAATTTGTAATAACCCTCCTGCTGAAGACAATGAGAAAAGCTGAAAAAATGTAAAAGAAAAGGAAAAAAAGTCTTTGAAATACTAGAGCTATCAGACTGTATCCCCACAAATAGAGGCAGGGGAAGATGTTCATATGATACCTTCTATTTTACAGTTACAAATGTCATTTTTAAATTAAGATAATATTTTTGGATCTGGCATAAATAGATTTCTATTCTCCTTTTGTTTTTCAAAGGTACACATAAATGCATTAACTCACAACCTGCAAACTCTGGAGCAAAAGAATAAGCACCTGGCAGATCAAATGGCTTCCCTTGAACTTCAAGTCTCTTCTGATTACCATGGGGTGGGTATAAAAAGGTCAGTCTAAAGTAGAAATTAATGATTAATGAGTTAAAAAAAAAAAAAAGGGAAGTCAGGACATGGTTTTTTTTCATTTGTTTGTGTTTTAATAATTATTATAAGTCTTAAATAACTCAAGCTAAATAGGGCAGAGAGCCATACAGTATTCAAACAATAGAGGATTTAAGAAAACAAGTATTTAAGGCAGCTATTAAACATCTGCCTACACAGATGATCTATAATGCTGAAAAGCACAAAGATTTCTAATGTTTTAGAATATTGCCTCTTCCATAAATTGTGAGGAAGAAACTTGTATTTTTCCCCCTTTCTGACAGTTCCCCCCATTAGGCAATCCGTAATAAGTTCAATTTCTAAAACCTATTTGACAAGGTCAATGCATTACAAATGAATGGTAGAGTTCTTAACACATCTTCTCTAAGTGAAGAGGATTTAAAGAAATGACCTTTCTGTTAGGCAGCTAATAAGTTTCCTGTGTGCTTTTGAGTACTTGAAAAAGAATTAGTTATTCCTTCTATGCCATGCAAATCATCTTTGAAAATTGCATAGAAGGCCCTGATATGAGTCTATCTAAATCTGAGCTAAATTCTTTCAAACTCTGTCATAAGCTGCTCATTACTTCAACTATGAAAAACTACAGAGTAAATCTAAATCCTCTTACATTTTCATGGCTTTAGATCCACACTGCCTAGATTTCAATTTTGGCTGTGACTTTGGGTTTGATCCTTAACCTCTCTGAGCCTCGGTTTCCTAATCTGCCAAAATGGGGATAATACTACTATTATTAGGAGGTTGTTTGGGGATTAAGTTAATACACATAAAGCGTGTAGCAGACAGCTAACATTTATTGAATTCTTAGTATCTGAACTGTCCCAGAAAAAAAGCCTTTAAGTTTCTATTGGAGCAGCAAGGTGCATTGACATTAATTCCTGGTACTCTCAGACCAGCCCCGCTCCACCAAGAGTAATGATTCATCCATGTCCTTTGCTGGTTGGCCAGGCCTCAGCTGGGCTTCCCCACCCACCTGGTTTTGGCACTTGTGGAAGACCACATTTAAGTCTGCCTGATTCTTTCATGCCCCCACTGCCAGTGAGCAGCCCTGTTAGTGACTTTGACAGATCTCTCCAGTGATTTGGTCAGTGTTGATGCTTGCCTGCTCACCACACCTCTTGATGAAGCTCTCCCAGTGATCACCCATACCTCACTTCCAGCTTGCAGTTGTGTCTCCAGGTAGAAGCTCTGTGACCAAGGCTGCCTAGAAGTGTTTCAGTTGGCTGTATGAGTCTTGACGAATGAAGTCGAGATTTCAGGATTTTTTTTGTCTTAGCAGTATCATTAAATCTATTGCCATTCAATGCTGGCAGTGTATTTTTGTTCTTTGGGAGTTAACACTTGAAATTCTCAGTAAGAGCTACCTTCTAGTGTAACTTCTTATTGATTTTTAGAGATGTACATAGTGTGTGTTGTGTATGCCACACCGCAGATGTGAACTCAGACCTAGTTTCAACCCTTGGTTCCATTTATTTACTGTGAGACCTGGGCAGGTTCTTAACCTCTATGGCCTTCAGTGCCAAGGGGATCTCCCTTAACGGTTGGGTTCCCACAGCACACCATGCATACTTATATCAAAATAATTACTATGTTGATTAGAAATTGACCTGTTTCTGTGGACTGATCACTTTTATGGCTTTTCCATAGGTTTTCTATATCAAAACTAGAATGTCTAAAATGGCCGAATTCTTCTAGTCAAGGCAGTTACCAAGGAGTAAACAATGCTCCAGACTATGCGCCCTCTTATAGAACATATTCTATCACAAAAATATTTTGAACAGAGGAAAAAATGAGTTCCATGTTATTATATAATAATTTAGTTTGGCATGTGTTTTTGCTTTTTTTGGGAAAACATCCACAATACTTAAAGTACACTACAAATGATAGCTAAAGAATAGTTGTAGCTATGTCGGAGGTAGTGAGGAGTATCTCTTGGGTAAATTAATATCCCTACATGTGTGGTTTCAACTGTATGAACTTGCCTAAAGTTGAACATAAAAGAAAAGTCTAAATTCTTTGGCTTTAAGTGCTTAAAAGTTTCCCTGTCCTATTATTCAGAGATTAAGCAAATGTAAACCAGAAATAGTGGTTATGTCAATATAGGAAATTTACCAGCATTAGTAAGACTTTGAACTCAAGATTTACTGCAGATGATCCACAGTGCAGCTAGTTGGCCTGTGAGATTAAGAAGTTGTGTTCTCAGTCACATCTGCTTGTGTGTGTATTATTCCCACAATTGATTTGTGAAAACTGATTTTAACATATGGCAAATACCAATATTTCCTGTTAAGACATAGCACTGAAATTGATTATGGAAGGTGAAAATTTCCATATTCAATCACCAATAGTCTTCCTGAAGTACCACTAAACCCCAAACTTAATCAAAAGAAAACTGCTTTATCTGACAAAGTCTGAGGAAAATGACATATGAAAAAAATAGCTGTCATTATGTAAGGCTGTCGGAATTATAAAACATGTAATTTCATGAAATATAGAGCCTTCAGTAACATTTGTCCCAGATAACGCTGTGTTGAGTGCTTGATCAAACAATGTTGGACTTTCCAACAAAGGTTTCTTTTGTTTTTTCAGAGATTTTTTTTTTTTTTTTACTGACTTTTATTACGGTAACTGAAATGTCTCCTACCGTCTCAGTAGTTGTGATCATTTGCAGCCCCAATGTTCTTAAAGAACTATATAATCCTCAAACTGCATATCTGCAACCACTGATACCACCACCCCACCTCTGGCTTGGATTGCAACTACAAAGGAATAATCGATACACCAAAAACAGAATTAATAAGCAGAGAACAGCAGGCTGCAGGACTCGTGAGGCGCTGATGCCTCCATTAGCGGTCTCCCTGCAGGCGCGTGTTGGCGCTGTGATCAGCTATCTAAGAGGAGCAGGAGCAAATAAAGATGGATCCTGGTTTCGCTATTGTAGAAATGGAAAGGGTATAAATACTTGTTTAAAAAGGGAAATGCTTATTCTGTTCTATGCCTGGAGGTACTGATACCTGTGTTTGCTCTGTCAGCTTGCCCAACAGCAGGTGGAAAAGGTCTTGGGGAAAATTACTGAAAGTAAAAATAAACTGGCCTATGAAAAGGGAAAACTCCAGGTATGAGATTTCGTTTTCTGATTTTTATTGTCTAATTTTTTAATGCCAATTGTCAAGCTAAATGTTGCTGGATTTTGAGAGGACCTAATTCCGTCATTTACTAATTCTATATCTTTGGACAAATCTTTGAACCTCCCTAAGTTTGTTGCCTCATTAAAATCTAGGTGACTTCTATTCATATACCTATAATATAATATAATGGTGAAACCTGACATTGTGAAGCCAAAGCCCATTCTGTGACTATATGAAGCTTTATTATAATTACTTTATGCATGGTCATTTGCTGATAATGTAGAGATCCTATGCTCTCTTTTTTTGCTGAATTTTTATGACATTCCTAAAAAGAAATTACCCTGGGAATTGGGACTCAAAGCAATAGAATAGACTTGGGTGAATGGGCTGATGCTCTTCTTTGACTGCCTGTGGGTTTTGTCCCTGTAGAACCCACAGGGCAGAAAGCTTGCCACTGATCCGTCTAGGCCCGCTTTAAACGAAGTCCAGTGGAAACACTGAAGTCTAAAGCAGTGGTTCTCAGCCTTAGCTACACAGTGGAATCACCTGGGAAATTTTTAAAACTCCTCATGCTGGGAAGTGTATTATGTCTGCCATTTACTTTGAAATGAATCATTAAAAAAAAAGGAAAAAAAATTTTTGATGCGTGGATAGAGGAAATGATAGATGGATAGATATGTGATAAGCAAGTATAAAAAAGTTAATGGTAGAATTTGGATGGCATGTGTGTGCACATTCACAGTAAAATTCTTTCAATTTTTCTGTATATTTAAAATGTTTCACAATAAAATATAAGGGGAAAAATCTCCATGACAAGGCTTGCACCTCAGAGCAATTAAATCAGAATCTCAGGAAGTAGGTCCTAGGCTTCAACACTTTCTGAAGCTCCCCAGTGATTCCAGTGTGCAACCATAGTTGAGGACCACTGGAGTAAATGGTATGAAGTGAAGTCCAGTCCGGCTGGGCAACTCTAGAGCCAATCTGATAAGTAATCTCAGTAGAGGCTTGCCAGACACGTCAGCGTTAACCTCATGTCATCTGCTCCAGGGGTTTACCCCATAGGGTTAGCAGACAAGATCAGGCCCAGACCTGGCAGGCTATCTGAAGGGCAGTCGACAAACCATGGATGTGAAACAGTATGTTGTCCACTTGAAAGATAAAGCTATTTGGCCACTGCTCGTATGCTTTTAGTGAATATATTTCAGAGGCAGTGGTGCATTTATGATCATCTACACTTGTGTAACCTTGGACAAATCTTAATTTTCTTGAGTTTCATCTTATTCACCTGTAAATGAGAAGGAAAGCACACCTCACTGGGAAAGAAAGTCAACATTACAGGCTGAGTGTATAGATTATTACAGGCACAGAAGAACTTTGTCTTTTGTGAAACTAATAATCCCGTAGAAGCTATGACCCATGATTTTGACCTTCTTTTAGCTTTCCCAAGAGATATGAAATATATTTTTAAGTAAACAAGAAAAATCCCAAGTGCTCATAGCCAACTTAAAGCCGGATTTTGGCTGGGAATGGAATACATTTTAAAACTTATTAATGAGTCTGATGTTATCTATCTAACCTTTTAGACCACGATTATATAATATTAGAGGTTATCTTCATGATCTTAAGGAAAATACATGCCTTTTTTTCTGCCCGTGTTCCTATAATGAGGGCTTAAGATTTCTGATAGTCTCTGAAAGCTGAAACACTTTTGAAACTTAATTCCCGGGTGTCTTTATGTCAAGCTTGAGTTGGCACATTCCAAAGGCACTGATCTTGTCAGCAGAGCACCAGGGAAGGTGCTCTTACAGCACAGTACTCTTGCCAGATAATTTAAAGGAAAAGCTGGGGGCCAGCCTGGTGGTGCAGCGGTTAAGTTTGCATGTTCCGCTTCTCATCAGCCTGGGGTTCGCTGGTTCGGATCCTGGGTGCAGACATGGTACCGCTTGGCAAAAGCCATGCTGTGGTAGGCATCCCACGTATAAAAGTAGAGGAAGATGGGCGTGGCTGTTAGCTCAGGGTCAGTCTTCCTCAGCAAAAAGAGGAGGCTTGGCAGTAGTTAGCTCAGGGCTAATCTTCCTCAAAAAAATAAAAAATAAAGGAAAAGCTACATACTAAACATAATCAAAATAATAGTCTACTGTGTTTTCTCCCAACTGGGTTATAATCAATTAAAAATATCACATGAATCATATTAGATGAACGATTGTATTTTCAGAATTGACTTAATGATTGATATAAATACTGTACTGGGTTGTAGGTATTAATGTAGACTGTGTCAGAAACTGCTGCCCAGCATTCAAACCTGGTTTGGATTTCCTTTTCAGTGCTGTATACTATTCTGTTAAATAAATATGCCAAAATGTGTTTATCCTTTCTTCTGCTGATGACTATTTAGGCAGTTTCCAATTGCTTACAAACAATGCTTATATGATGAATTCTTGTACATGTCTCCTTGTACTCATATGCAAAAGATTCTTTAGGCTAGGTATAATTCTTAGGAGAATTACTGAGTTATAGGATATACATATCTTGAATTTTACTAGGGTTTGTCAGATTTTTCCTAAAAGTAGTTATACCAATTTAGAAAGCAGTCTATATAAGAGGGTATAGAGTTAGATGTGTTAACATAGATGAATCTCATAAAATAATACTATGTACTCTTTAGGGATACATTTTATAGTAAAATTATTAAATAGGAATGACAAACAGCAAATTCAGCACAGTGGTTAACTCTAGGATGGAGGGAGATTTGGTTGGCGTGTAGGCTACACACAGGGTTTCAACTGTACTGGTAATGTTGTCTTTTTTAAGTTGAGTGACAGGTAGATGGGATGTTCCTATGTATGTCTGAAAGATTTCCAACACTTTCATTGTTTTTAAACATGTCAGTTTGAGTGTGTTAGGCTCACTCTAATCTATCATTGACCCCATCACTTACACCACTGGATTCCAATATTATATTAGCTGCCTAGCCCCTATAAGTAGCTGCATTTGTGACCTTAATTTAGAGATTAGCTAAGGGCTTTGTTTGTTTTGTGTAAATAAATTTTTTATTGAACTATAACATACATACAGAAAAGTACACAGTGTGCAGCCTAATGAATTTTCACAGAGTAAAGGTACCCATGTGATCAGCACTCAGAACGAGAAACAGGACATTACCAGCACCCTGAACCCGTTTCATAGCCTTTTCCAGTCACTGTCCCCCATGAGGGTAATTACCATCCTGACTTCTAACATTCAGATCAGTTCTACCTGTATTTGAACTTTATATAATAATACACTAGATATGTTTTCTTGTTTCTTTCACTTAATATCATGATTGAGAGATTCATCCACGTTGTTTGTTGTTGTAGTTCTTTGGTTTGGATTGCTGCATGATATTCTATTATATGAATATTAGTTAAGGATTTTAAAAGAAAAAAAAATCTTTGCTGCACTGAAATTATCAGTTTCCTCAATGTATTTTCATACTTTTAGTCAAAATACATAGCTTTGGCAGTTCAGGTTGTTTTAACTCTGAAGCTCATTTCAGACTATAAAGGAGCTCACAGTGCACCCGGTGGTGCAGCGGTTAAGTTCGCACATTCCGCTTTGGCAGCCTGGGTTTCGCCAGTTTGGATCCTGGGTGCGGACATGGCACTGCTCATCAAGCCATGCTGTGGTAGGCCTCCCTCATATAAAGTAGAGGAAGATGGGCATGGATGTTAGCTCAGGGCCAGTCTTCCTCAGCAAAAAAAAGAGGAGGATTGCGTGGTAGATGTTACCTCAGGGCTAATCTTCCTCAAAAAAAAAGAGGGAGCTCACATTGTGGGCATGTCCTCCTTTACTTCAAATTTATCATATGTATTGAATTTTTAAAAACCTGGGAAGTTAATTGCATTACTTTAGAATATCTGCATTACAAACAGATTAAAATAAGGATTCCTTTCCGTCCATTTCTTGGTTGTCTCATAGTTTCTATATATGTGTGCATATCTCTATATCTCCATATTTAGATCATTTGAAACAATATGAGGATATGACCGTGACCTAAATTACTGCCGTTCCTGAGACCTGAGAAGCTAGCTATGGGAGCTGCTCGGATTTTAATGACACAGAAACACCAGATCTCGGAGGGCAGCAGGATTTGTTTGCTTCTTTGTTCTTTCCCGCTTGAATGTCCTGAATTAGTAATCCTGCCAAATAAGAAACTCAATACAAAAATTAGAGTGCTTTCTAGATGAGAACATGCCATCACACAAGTTTCAGGGCATCTTACTGAGCACCTGGAGGCTAAGCTGGGGTCAATTACCTGAGGAATATGAATAATCTGTGTTTTGCTTGAAGAGAGGCAAAGCTGAAAGTCTTTAGAGTTAGTCCATTTTCCATTGGATTCTGTAAGTTAATAGCAGTTTGCTTAGTTTAAAGTGAAAACAATCGTTGCATCAATTTTCAATCCTCAATCAAGAGGCAGCCATTTTAATTCTGCACCTTAAATGAAAACCGTGATTAATTTTTAGTGATGGCTTTAGGGAGCCACAGAACACATTTTATACTGTACACTGTGGAGAAGAGCAACAGAAACAGACAAAGCTGAGAGAAAGAAGGATCCTACTGATGGAACAAGAGATATTTCCTGAAACAAAATATGTTTTCATGTATCCTTTCAAAAAAAACCTGACTATTAGCACTCAAATTTTAACAGTTCCTGAAAATGTCCAGTAGCTACAGCCAAGGAGTGTTAGCCCTTCACAGGTAGGAAACACGAAAAGATATCAAGAGAGGAAAAGTTGACTTAAATAAAAAACTTTGGATGAAATTTTTCCTGATTCAAGGATATGCTCAGTAATGTTAATTGTTGATTTGTATGAGATGGTTGGGAATAAGAGGAAGAAAATGTGGAAAAATACACTTTGGAGATTTGTGAGTAAATATTAATGATTTTATCCCTCTAAATGATCATTTTCTTTAATGAGAAAGATGTGAGTGCTCTTCTTTATAAGAATTCCATTTATTCAATTTTTGTAATTCTGTCAGTAACACCCAAGACTATATCCCTTTCTTGCACATTGACAATTTTAATCATCCCTATTCAAAAAGATTTTGAATGCTAGATACCACAATTCCTTTAAAATTGAAATATATTACCCACAAAGTCTCACTCTTATATTCATGAGTCGTGTTAATTTGGAGTTTCCATAAGCAATAGAAACCAAATAAGTTATCTCGGTACATGTAAATGGCTATAGCCCACCTTGAGCTGTTGCAATAGCTGTTTAGTTGAAATAGCATTCATTCTTTGCATGATTAGAAAAACTTAGGATTGCTTTTTACAAGTTTTAATGATTTTCTGTCATTTTTTGCAAAATTCATGACATCTTTTTTTCCCCTTTTGGAGTATATAAATATATATCTCTCATTAATGAGGCTTGTTTTATTATTCTTCTGTTTTTCCCCTAGATAAAAGTTAAACAGCTAGAAGAACAGCTACGTTCTTTTACTGAAACCAGTTCACAGAATGACCATCTGCGCAAGTTGAACAAGGCTCTAGAGGGCAAATATGCTCAGGTGTGATTAATAGCTACAAGAAGATTGCTGTTATATTGTTTTAATTAGTTTTTAAGAAATTGATGCCTTTCTCCCCACCTTACCATATAATCCCAGAAAGATGGATATCCGCTCACTTGACTCAATTAACAAACATTTTTTAAATACTCACCATGTACAAGCTTCTGCTAAGCCATGGAGGAATTCATAAAGATGCCTGAGGCAGGATTGGGACATTCAGATTGTTTATGCTGTAATAAGAGGCTTAGGAATGTACTCAATAAACTTTATGATAGAAAGTTAGGCCTTTCAGAAACAAAACAGATTGTATTATGAGCATTCATAGGGGGCATCATTATGAGGGAAGAATTGAGAAATGCCTTCATAGAGGAAGTAGGTTTTTAATCTGAGCCTTAAAACTTTTGGCAGTCGTGAGGAATCAATATCTTTGGTTTGTAAATTATAGGGAAACTCAGAACTCAGTCCCCAAAAGATACACCTGCAACAGACAGCTCACTCGAAGGAGATAGTAGTAGTGAAGGTGCTTACTTGTCTGCATGGTGGCTGCTGAGGCTGAAAACCTTTTGTCGGTCACAAACATGTTAACGTTAACAAATAAATAGAAAAGGTTAGACAAACAAGATATATAAAACATTTAATGAAGAAAATAATCCAGGAATCTGTTACCAAAAGAAAGTGATTCATTTCAATGATTTACAAATTTACCATGTATGTAATTTTTTTTTCATCTTGAACAGTCAGGATAAACTGTGTAACCTCTATATCTATAACATTTGTGTATGTATATATACCCCTGGCAACCAAGGAACTAGAATGTGTCTTCAAATGGAACACTGTCAGGGTTCTGACCATCTGACTGGACTGGTAGAGTGTCCCCAGTAGATCCGCTCTCCTGCTGGGAATTTGATTCAAGGTCTGTTTCTGTACTAGGACATACTTTACAGTGTGATTTCTTCATTCTGAAAGCAAAGGATACATTTTCAAGTATATTTTCCATCCTGGCTTCATTTAGAACATTGTGGTGTTTCTCTTAGTAAAGGGGGCACTCCTTGAAAAGTAACTCTAGGATTAGTTGATTTTTATTGTTTTTAATTGGTGATGCCTCCAAGAAAAAGGAAATCTCCAGAGAGGCCTGTGTCTTCAAAATTCCTTGAAAGCTGTAGGCCCCAAGTAAACAATGTAAAGGAAAGAACTTCATCAGTTGGTTTGCCCAGTGTTATTCCAAACTCTACACGCCGTGTGACCTTTGCACCTTCCCTGACTTCTGTGAGATCTTCTCAGGAGATTGGAGACGCTAGAATCTCTCTAAAGACTCTCTTGAATGCTATTAAAACCATGGAGGGAAGACTGGAGGGTAAAATAGATATTCTGGCCGCAAGACCATTAATAAATGATGAGTCGACACATTTTCTTAAACTGGATTCGGTAAGTGAAGACCACAAATTAAATCATAAGGAAATGTCAGATTTATATGGCAATGAAGAAAATTAGTCACAGTCCAGAAAGATAGTGTTTGGAGGTATGAGTAACAACACGGAAATTAGGTTCTTCACAAAAAGGAAAAATTGACAACGTAGATGGAAACCATCATTCTGGCTATCGCATAATTACATTTTTCTTTTAACACAGAAATATCAAATTTGGCTTTACATTAACCATTGAGGTTTTTTAAAATCTAATTTTTATTTTTTCAAAATTCAAAATGTCTACCTAATCTTCATATTTGCAGTAAAATATCTGGATAAAGCCTGATTTTAAAACAGAAATACATTAATAGAAGCCCCAAGAACTTGAACATTGGAAAATATTTTCCAAGAAGACTTGTGAGAGGATCCATCTTTGCTTGATATTTAAACATAGAAAGTACTATAGCTTGTCTGTTAGAGTTGACTACTATTTAGATCCTTTCTATAAATATTTTTGCTTTTCATGTTTATGTCTTATAAACACTGGTAAAATTATAAAAGCTGTTTTCTTCCTTGTATACTTTCCTAGAACAAAATCCAATAGGTTTTCAGAACCTATAAGTTGGCATCTTTTATGCTATTCTTGGATCCTTACAGAAAAAGTTAAAGTATTAAATGTTACAGGTTAAAAGTTTTCAGGAAGTGTAATAATGTTGAGGAAGATGGGAAAATACATTCTTCTTTGTTGCTGTCGGGAGTATAAAATGCTACAGCTTTCTGTGGAGGGCAATTTGGCAACATTTATCACTCTGCCCCACAATTGTACTTCTAGGACTTTTTCGTACAGATAGACGAGTTTGTCCATGTGACATGTTTACAAGGTTACTTACTGAAGTAATGTTTATTAGTGAAAGCCTGGAAGCAACTAAAAATCCATCAATAAGAGACTGGCTCAGTAAATCATGGTGTATCCATGGATTGGAATACTGCTTGAAGATATGTATTAGGTTTAAAGTATCAAGGTTCATGGGGCCGGCCCCGTGGCCGAGTGGTTAAGTTTGCATGCTCTGCTTCGGCAGCCCAGGGTTTTGCCGGTTCAGATCGTGGGTGCGGACATGGCACCTCTCATTAGGCCACACTGAGGCGGTGTCCCACATGCCACAACTAGAAGGACCCACAACTAAAATATACAACTATATACTGGGGGGACTTAGGAAGAAAAAGCAGCGGAAAAAAAAAGATTGGCAACAGTTGTTAGCTCAGGTGCCAATCTTTAAATAAATCAATAAATGAAGTATCAAGGTTCAAAAGAGTATACATAGTATTTTACTATTTGTATGCAAAAGAGTGGGAGAATAAAGAATATATTTGTATGTATTCACCTGTAATGCATATAATAGTTCTAAAATTAATCATAATAAATTGGCAACACTATTTTTGAGGAAGAAAACTGGGTGGCTGGGAGATTTTTTACTTTACCCTTTGTACCTTAAGACTATTGTGACATGGGGCTGGGCCAGTGGCACAGCAGTTAAGTGCACACATTCGGCTTCTCGGCGGCCGGGGGTTTGCCTGTTTGGATCCCAGGTGCAGACATGGAACCGCTTGGCAAAAGCCACGCTGTGGTAGGCGTCCCACATATAAAGTAGAGTAAGATGGGCATGAATGTTAGCTCAGGGCCAGTCTTCCTCAGCAAAAAGAGGACGATTGGCAGTAGCTAGCTCAGGGCTAATCTTCCAAAAAAAAAAAAAGGAATAATGTGACTATGCTACTTGTTTAAAGTAATTAATTTTATGAACATTTCATTTTCAACAAAAAT
Organism: Equus asinus; assembly: GCF_041296235.1. Taxonomy (NCBI): domain Eukaryota; kingdom Metazoa; phylum Chordata; class Mammalia; order Perissodactyla; family Equidae; genus Equus; species Equus asinus. The sequence continues at coordinate 132,170,741 of NC_091793.1, forward strand.
GAAAGTAGAGAAAGGATGATCTTTTGAACAAAAAATGCTCGAGCAATTGGAACAAAAAACCCTTTGATCAATACTTCACACCATATATAAAAATTAACTCAAAATGGATCAGAGCCTTAAATGTAAAACCTAAAACTATAAAACTTCCAAAAGAAAACATAGGAGGAAATCTTTGTGGTCTTGGATTACACAAACATTTCTTAGATTTGACATCAAAAGCATGCTCTGTAAAGGAAAAAATGATAAATGACAGCTTATGCTCTTCAAAGACGTTAAGAGAATCAAGAGATAAGCCATAGACTGGGAGAAATATTTTCAAATTACATATCTGATAAAGGGCTTGTCTCCAGAAGGTATTAAAAACTCTCAAAACTCACTAAGAGAAAACAACCCAATAAAAAGAATGGGTGAAGTATCTGAACAGATGTTTCACCAAAAAAGATATATGGATGGTAAATAAGCACTTGAAAAGATGTTAAACATCAGTCATTAGGGAAATGCAAATTAAAACCACAATGAGGGGCCAGCCCAGTGGCAGTGCAGCGATTAAGTTCACACGTTCTGCTTCTTGGCGGCCCAGGGTTCGCTGGTTCTGGTCCCAGGTGCAGACATGGCACCATAGGCAAAGCCATGCTGTGGTAGGCGTCCCACATATAAAGTAGAGGAAGGTGGACACGGATGTTAGCTCAAGGCCAGTCTTCCTCAGCAAAAAGAGAAGGATTGGCAGCAGATGTTAGCTCAGGGCTAATCTTCCTCAAAAAAAAAAAACCACAATGAGATATTACCACACATCTAAATTTGAAAAACTCACACCAAGTGTTAGGATGTGGAGCAACTGGAATTCTCATACACTGCTGAAGGTAATGTAAAATGGTACAGCCACTTTGGAAAATAGTTTGGTAGTTTCTTTAAAAGTAAAACATGCTACTACCATATGACCCAGCCATCCCACTCCCATTCCTGCCAAAGATAAATGAAAGCATATGTCTACACAAAGACTTGTACACGACTGTTCATAGCAGCTCTATTTGCAATAGCTCAAAGCTGGAAACAACAAGTGTTCAGCAGGTGAAGGGATAAGTAAATTGTGGTATGTCCATACAATAGAATACTATTTAGCAACAGAAAAGAATGAACTATTGATATAGGCAAAAGGCTGAATGAATCTCAAAATGATTATGCTGAGTTGAAAGAAGCCACTCAAAAGAGAGTATACACAATATCATTCCATTTATATAGAATTCTAGAAAGTAAAAACTGATTTATTGTGACAAAAAACAGATGAGTGGTTGCCTTGCAGGGAGGTGTAGAAACAGAAGGAGGTGTAGGAGACAGAAGAGGAAAATTACAAAGAGGCGTAAGGGAACTTTTGGGATGATTATATTGATCATTATATTGATTATGATTTCAAGAGTTTATACATATGTCAGAATTGTATACTTCAAACATACACAGCTCGTTGTATGTCAGTTGTACCTCAGTAAAGCTGTTAAAGATTGTGGGTGTATTACCTACACAAAAGTTAATTACATTAAAGTATTTAAAATAACATTCTTGAAATGACAGAACTATAGAATGGAGAACAAATTAGAGGTTGCCAGGGAACAGGGGATGGGTTGGGGGAGGATATGAATACAAAGACGTAGCACAAGTGAGTTCCTTGTGGGGATGGAGCAGTTCTGTATCGTGATTGTGGTGGTGGTCACGCATATGTGCATAGGATCAAATTACACAGAGCTATGTGCACACACACAGCTAGATGAATGTAGGTTTAAAAAATGGTGAAAACTGAGTTCCGTAGTCCAGTTAATTTAGTTAACAGTAATGTCCCAAAGTCAATTTCCTGGTTTTGGTTTTGAACTACAGCGGTATGTGATGTCACCATTAGAAGCAGGATGAAGAGTACATGGGACTCTTCGCATTATTTTTGCAACATCCTGCCAGTCTATAATTAATTCAAAATAAAACGTTTTTAAACAGTAATATTTAAAATAGTATGATGATCGTTTGAAATGATCGTGTAGGTATACTAAAAGTGTTTCAGGGATATAAAATTCTAATATTTCTAATTAGGATTCATTCTTCTGTAACACTGTTTTCTTGACATTTTATTTAGTTATTATTCATCTTGGCTTTTATTATATTGTGCATTTATGTTATATTTTCAAATTCCATGATAATCACTTCCCCCCATTTTACATCTTACTTCGCAGTCTTATCTCCTTTATCCCTTATTCTGTAATTTCATGGAGATTGACATGTATTAAGTTTGCCCATGTTTATTCACGTAGAGTCTTTTTTTTGCTTTGTAGTTTTCTTTAAAGGGGAAAACAGCTAATAAAGCTGGGTTTTGCTTATAATAGTGGATAAGGACATTTAAACATTTTAAGTTCGGTTTCTAAACTGCTGTCTTATTCTAGTTGTTGATTTATTGTGCTTTGGAAAGTTATTGTTCCTTTTGTTCTGCTAAGGTGAAGTCCATTCTTGACAAGAACGAAGAGGAGCTCTCTCGAGCGGTGAAGTGCCGTGACGCAGCCCTGAAGGAGAGTCAGAAGCTGAAGGGGGACCTGGAGGCCGTGGAGGACAGAGAGAGCAAGAAGGCAAGGCGCAGCCTGCAGAGAGCCGCTGGCTGAGAGCAGGCGCTTGGGATCTCCTTCTCAGCCGCATTCCTGCATTTCTTGTGACCGTTAGTAAGAGAATGAGAACTGACCAGCGGAGGGGTTTTTCCTAAAGAAAAGATAACTTTAAAAGAGCTTTAAAATATTTCCCTTTAACTCCCAATTTTTTTTTGAAGTTGCTGTCTTAAAAATAATCAAAAGAAAAAGTCCTAATTTTTTCTATTCAAACACATCTAACGTTGGTAATAATAACCTGCCTACTTAGGTTTCATCAATGTGATATAACACTGCCATGAGTTCGTGTTAAATTAAATCACTAAATGCTTTCTCCTGAACAGTCTGTGTGCTTGGTGGGAACAGAGGTCATCCCAAACTTGTTGACAGCAGGTGCTGGCTCTGCCTCTGAAGAGGGCTGAGTTCCATCATCTTCAGCAGCTCTGCTTTCTCTTCATGGTCTTTTTCCCTCACGTGATTCTGATGTTCTCCTCTTCTGCCCCCATCATAAGATGGCTGAGCGGGGCCAGAGCAGGCCAGCCTGGAACCACCTCTAGACCCAAGAAGCTGTTGATCCCCGTGTCTCCAGTTAATAGACGTGCTGTGACTTGACAGTAGTTGGGAAGCACTGCAGAATTCTCCATAGGATCTGGGGTCTAGTTTTCTTTTTCTCAAAGTCATAATAACTTAATAAATGAAATAAAATTAAAACATACTTTAATTATTCCTCCCAGCATTCTACCATGCCTGATTTCCATACTCTTTCCTAGAAGTAATGGGACTCAGCGGCAGAAGAATAACTAGAAAGGATCAAATATCTTTGTCTTGTTTCCTTTTCTGTTAGGTGGGAAACTTTCAGCGACAACTGGCAGAGGCTAAAGAAGACAACTGCAAAGTTACAATTATGTTGGAGAATGTGCTGGCTTCTCATAGTAAGATGCAAGGTGCTCTGGAAAAAGTACAAATAGAGCTTGGGCGGAGGGATTCAGAGATTGCAGGCCTCAAGAAAGAAAGGTATCAGATTATTTTTCTGTCTTTGTACTTATATTTTTCTGCTGCATTGTTGTAAGGAGAAGCGTGCCGTCGAGAAACAAATTCACTTTATATTGCTTCTGTCGCAAAAAACTAGTAAAATGGTGTTTAAAGAACTAGCAAATTAGGGAAAATCTGGGATTATAAATATGATTTCCAAAAATTCAAAATTCCGATCTTTTGTAATGATGTGAAAGAGTGTGCATTCTAGAAATTCATGTGATATATTCTTGTTTTACCCTTACTGTTTTCTATGCCCTTTAAACCTGCCCTTGGGTCTCCAGAATAGTAATTGTCAAGATAATTGAAGCTAAGTGACTGCTTGAGTTTGAATTAATTATTCATTTATTAGTATCCTATTTAAAGATTAATAATTATTTTAGATGAATTATTCTGAGAACTACTTCTAGCCATGTTTTCTAAGTAAACTTCTTTGAATGTTTCAAAAATTGCATTAAAGTTTCTCTTTTAGGTTAATGAACTAATGATCTGAATTTAATAAGGCCTCTAAAATATATTGTGATCTGTATATTAGTGGTGCATATTGCCTCTATGTTATGGGAGAACAAGTGAGTTTTATATTCTTCATTGTGCTTATCTTTAATTTTTACATATTATGAATGTATATTACCTCTGAACTTAAAGGTCAAGGGGATAGTATTAAAAATATTGTTTACCATTCAGAATAAAGTTTTAGGTAGCTGTTGTATTTAGAAGCAAGAACCTCAACAATAAGTCAATCCGTGTAGAAGCGATAGATTTTTATACTAGTGATATATATAGTATAAAATTACCAGCCCATAAGTTAGTCATTAAAATGTATTGATAGTTTAATGTATCAAGCCAAATTGAATCCTAGATGGGACAAATTTTTAATCCCTAGGAGCCTTAGTTTCCTGACCTAAGGCTGAGGCTACTAATTGTCACCTGCCAACTCTCAGATATTCTAAGCATCTGTAGCCTGCTACATATGCTATTTGAGCTTCTTAGAAGAGTGCCCTGTAACTGCCAGTGGTATCATTCCAAGATGGTTCTTGTCTATAGTCACTCTCTCTGTGCTTTCCATTTTTAGGGCTCTAAATCAACAAAGGGTGCAGAAGCTGGAAGCAGAAGTGGACCAGTGGCAGGCCAGAATGCTTGTTGTGGATGCCCAGCACAACAATGAGGTAAAGCCCAGGTTTTTATAGATGATAATATTGATATTTTAGGTTTTATTGGGATATTGCTGTTTTGGAAAAATGGAGTAAAACAATCAGACAAATTTCCTTTTCATTCAAGTCTGAGTTTTGGATGGTGAAATATTTACAAATGGGCCTGCGCTCTTAACAGTGAGTCATTTACTGGCAAACCAGGACCACAATTATGCCTAATTCTCTTTGCCTTATATAGTCCACATTCTTTTCATTTATTAATTCATAAATGACTGCAGAAGTTAAAGGGTTTAGAGAATCACTTATAACCTCAGTCAGCTGATCCCACTATTAATAAAGAGACACATACTCGCATGTGTGTGCTCACAGGTGTATGTACGCACATGAATATGTGTCTACACATATGCACGTATATAAAATACACATGGATATCTCATATAAATAAGCTTTTTCTGGAAGGATATGCAAGTTTCCAGTTCTTATCTCTGTAGACAGTGATACCAGAAGCTCATAGGATTAGGAAGGGGAATTTAACTAGTTTAAAATTTTAAAAGTTAGGATAAATTAAGTTGGCTCTATTTTCCAAAGCGCCCTGGTGACCAATGGAGCACACCCTTCCCACTGCCCTCTGAGAGTCTCCTCAGCAATGTCTGTAACACGTTCTCACATCTATCTTCCAGGCATCTGGCATCCCTAGTTCCAACTAATTATTGTTTCAATGGCACTTGATGATACAGTGCAAGGAGGGAAGACTCAGCGTTATGGACTTGCTTGTGTTATAGTGGAATTACAAACACTCTTCTCTCTTTCAGATGGAGCCTGTACAAAAAGCCCTGGATGTAGCTAGAGAAGACAACAGGAAACTGGCCATGAGCCTGGAGCAAGCTCTCCAGGCAAATAATCATCTGCAAACAAAGCTTGATCAGGTTGAAGAGAAACTGGAAAACAAAGAACTTGAGCGACAGAACTTGGAAACCTTCAGGTAAGGGCAGTACAGTCACAGTGTACCTAGAGAAGAGACTCTGGGGAGTAAGTTTGGTTCTTTCCTTCCATAAACTAGTTAAACCCTTTTCTCCTACTTTGAACTAGTACTCCCAGCAGAGCCATGGTAAGGCACCAGGCATAGCTGAGCAGCAGCAGATCCTAGCTGGCTGGGGAATGCTCATTTGGATCTCCTTTTCAACTCTCCCCTCTTCTAGTATCACGCTCCTTCTGTACATGATGGTTAAACCAAGATTTAAAGACTGTTGGTTAGAATGGACACTGGCATGTTTCTGTGAAGCCTTTTCTATCAAAAGCTTATGTGTCCTTTAAAAGCATGATTTGGAAAAGGAATAACAGCAGCCTGGATGGGAAGAACCCAGCCAGGACTCGGATGGCTCCATCTAAGCAGATGCTAAACCATTCATTGATTTCAGTTTTGGCGTGAGATTAGTTAGGTCAAATCCTTCAAGTTCAGGTCAAGCCACTAAAGTTTTGTCTTAATCTGTACCTAGGTAAATATGACTTAGATATTAATAACATTCCATGAACATTTATACCCAAGGGAAATGCAATGTGCATGTAGATCTTTATTTCTTTCAGGTAGTGAACTATTGCTGTAGGAGACAGGTATAAGCTAAAGCAAAGAAGGTATTTTTCATATTTGTGATCCATGCAAATTTTTTTAAATTTTTTAGTTTTTTTTAAATGCAGTAACATTGGATTATAATATTATATAGCTTTCAGATGTACATTGTAATATATTTTGAATTCTGTGTAGATTACATCATGTTCACCACCCAAAAACTAATTATAGTCCATCCCCTCATATGTGAGCCTAATTGCCCCTTTTGCCCTCCCTGCCCCCTTCCACTATGGTAACCACCAATCCAATCTCCATTGCTATGTGTTTGCTTGTTCTTGTTTTTACCTTCTACATATGAGTGAGATCATACGTATTTGACTTTCTCCCTCTGACTTATTTCACTCAGCATAATACCCTCAAGGTCCATCTATGTTGTCACAAATGGCTGGATTTCATCATTTCTTATGGCTGAGTAGTATTCCATTGTGTATATAAACCACATCTTCTTTATCCATTCGTCCCTTGATGGGCACCTAGGTTGCTTCCAAGACTTGGCTATTGTGTATAATGCTGCAATGAACGTAAGGGTGCATGTATCTTTATGCATTTGTGTTTTCAAGTTCTTTGGATAAATACCCAGCAGTGGAATAGCTGGATCATATGGTAGATCTATTCTTAATTTTCTGAGGATACTCCATACTGCTTTTCCATAGTGGCTGCACCAGTTTGCACTCCCACCAGCAGTGTATGAGGGTTCCCTTCTCTCCACATCCTCTCCAACATTTGTTGTTTCCTGTCTTGTTAATTATAGCCATTCTGCCCGGAGTGAGGTGATACCTCATTGTAGTTTGATTTACATTTCTCTGATAGCTAATGATGTTGAGCATCTTTTCATATACCTGTTGACCATCCGTATATCTTCTTTGGAGAAATCTCTGTTCAGATCTTTTGCCTATTTTTTAATTGGGTTGTTTTTTTTGTTGTTGAGCTGTATGAGTTCTTTGTATATTTTGGATATTAACCCCTTATCTGATATATGGTTTGCAAATATCTTCTCCCAATTGTTAGGTTGTCTTTTCGTTTTGTTGATGGTTTCCTTTGTTGTGCAGAAGCTTTTTAGGTTGATGTAGTCCCATTTGTTCATTTTTCCTTTTGTTTCCCTTGCCTGGTCAGACATGGTAATTGAAAATATGCTGCTAAGACCGATGTCAAAGAGCGTACTGCCTATGTTTTCTTCTAGAAGTTTGGGTCTTACATTCAAGTCTTTAATCCATTTTGAGTTGATTTTTGTGCATAGTGTAAGGTAGTGGTCTACTTTCATTCTTTTGCATGTGGCTGTCCAGTTTTCCCAACAGCATTTATTGAGGAGACTCTCCTTTCTCCACTGTATGCTCTTGGCTCCCTTGTCGAATATTAGCTGTCCATAAATGTGTGGGTTTATTTCTGGACTCTCAATTCTGTTCCATTGATCTGTATGTCTGTTTTTGTGCCAGTACCATGCTGTTTTGGTTACTATGGCTTTGCAGTATATTTTGAAATCAGGGAGTGTGATACCTCCATCTTTGTTCTTTTTTCTCAGGAATCCTTTGGCTATTCAGGGTCTTTTGTTGTTCCATATAAATTTTAGGATTCTTTGTTCTACTTCTGTGAAAAGTGTTGTTGGAACTTTGATAGGGATTGCGTTGAATCTATAGATTGCTTTAGGAAGTATGGACATTTTAATGATATTAACTCTTCCAATCCAAGAGCATGGAATATCTTTCCATTTCTTTGTGTCTTCTTCAATTTCTTTCAGCAATGTTTTATAGTTTTCGGTGTACAGATCTTTCACCTCTTTGGTTAAGTTTATTCCTAGGTATTTCCTTCTTTTTGTTGCAATTGTAAATGGGATTGTATTCTTAATTTCTCTTTCTCCTACTTCGTTGTTAGTATATAGAAACACAACCAATTTTTGTATGTTGATTTTGTATCCCATGACTTGACTGTATTCATTTATTGTTTCTAAAAGTTTTTTAGTGGATTCTTTAGGGTTTTCTATATATAAAATCATGTCATCTGCAAAGAGTGACAGTTTCACTTCTTCTTTTCCAATATGGATCCCTTTTATTTCTTTTTCTTGCCTGATTGCTTTGGCTAGGACTTCCAATACTATGGTAAATAAGAGTGGTGACAGTGGGCATCCTTGTCTGGTTCTTGTTCTTGGAGGGATAGCTTTTAGTTTTTCTCCATTGAGAATGATGTTTGCTGTGGGTTTGTCATATATGGCCTTTATTATGTTGAGGTATTTTCCTTCTATACCCTTTTATTTAGAGGTTTTATCATAAATGGATGCTGTATCTTGTCAAATACTTTCTCAGCTTCTATTGAGATGATCATGTGATTTTTATTCTTCATTTTGTTAATGTGGTGTATCACATTGATAGATTTGCGGATGTTGAACCATCCCTGCATTCCTGAAATGAAAGTATGATCTGTTTAATGTATTGTTGTATTTGATTTGCTAGTATTTTGTTGAGGATTTTTGCATCAATGTTCATCAGTGATATTGGCCTGTAATTTTCTTTTTTTGTGTTGTCCTTGTCTGGTTTTGGTATCAGGATAATGCTGGCCTTGTAGAATGAGTTAGGAAGCCTCCCCTCCTCTTCAATTTTTTGGAAGAGTTTGAGAAGGCTAGCCATTGAGTCTTCTTTGAATGTTTGGTGGAATTCACCAGGAAAGTCATCTGGTCCTGGACTTTTATTATTTGGGAGGTCATGCAAATTTTATATTCTGTGAAATGTTGCTGGCTTGAGACTATTCAGTATTGGTTAAAACAAAAGTATGTGTTTCACTCTTTTGGTTGGATCTCTTTATATTAAATGGCTTTTTGTTTTTTAATGCTACAGGTAAATGTTTTCTTTTCAAGTCTGTTAATGAGCTCCAGATCACTGAGTTCACCTGGTGACTGATCTGCTTCTCATTCGTAAACCATACACCTTTTGGACAGTCACACATTCCCCTCCAGATCTCTCTTACCTCCTAAGATGGTTTCTAAAGATGAATTATCATCTGTCTTCTTCAAAACAGAGAACGGATGACCGAGGAATCCAAAATGGAAGCAGAATTACATGCTGAACGCATAGAAGCTCTAAGAAAGCAATTCCAAACTGAGAGAGAAACTGCAAAGAAAGCAGCACAACGGGAAATGACTGAGGTATGAGTCAAGTGACAAGCTTCCTCTAGGTGAATACCTTCCAAGAGGAGGACTAGCTATGGGATGTCCAAGAATGGATGCAGTTGAGCCATCCCTATGCTGTTTGTAAATCGACACACAAAAAACCAGTTTCTGATACATGGTTCTCTGTCCATTGAAGGAATGTCTTGATGAGAGCTTTCCCATCAGGGAGTGATGACTGAGTGGGATAGAGGGTTAAGGAGACTGCCATCAGATTCAGATAGACAGATATCAAACCACCTCTCTCCTCGATTCACCTAACTAGCATCCATCACATATCTGCTGTCTCCTGAGAGGCACTATAAAAGCAGTAGACGACATGGTCTATACTCTGGTTTCTGCTAAGTGACCCTTGTTTAATTGTGATCTCCACTCTTTATAAGACAAACAGGGAAGACATCAGAAGACCTTGCTCGGATAGCTAGAGGCTGTGTACAATTTTGAAGGAATTCAAAGTAAAGGAAAGTTTGTTTCAGGCTGGTTGGGTGACAGAAGAAGGGAAGCTTAATGAAAGTGTGGGATTGAGACTGGCAGAGCTGACAGGGCTGGGACACCCTATGTAAGAGAACGAGCCAATCTGAGTCACACAAATGAACGGGACATGTGAGCCAATGAGAAGGATTTGCCTCTCTGGATCGGAGCAGACACTTTGGGAAACGTCTGAGAGAGCGATTAGCTTAGATGGGACCGGTGGGTGGATAGCCTTGACTAGCAGGAGGTTGGATGTGAGCTCTTGGGTCACAGTGGGGCACTCTGGGTTTCCGAGAAGAGAGGGGTATGATACGAGCACAATTAGAGGAAGGTTAGTCTGATAGCAGTGGAGAGTAGGCAAGAATGAAGAGAAACTGGAGACATGGAGACTCAACAAAACCAGAACAGTTACTCTGGGCTTTAGATGGTTAGGGCCAAGCAGAGTAATTCTGTTGAAAATAGAGAAAAATTAAGTCAAAAAGCCATTTTAACAGAAAAATCACCAAATAGACACTAAATGTTGTATCATGAGCAAAGGGGAAGGAAGAATTAAAATCATTCCAAGATTTGGTTGCGGTGGCTGGTCTGTATTTTGCCAGATCTGGTGCATTTAGCAATTGCAACTTACAAAGACCATTTACAAAATCAGATTCGACTGTTTATATAGTGCTTTGTAAATTGCAAAGTACTATATAAATATTAAAAATATAAAAAGCAAACTCTGTGGGAAACAGTAAGGTACACTGAAATTAATGTTACCCTTAATCAGAGATAGTTGTTCAGAGTACTTATAAAATTCAAATCCTTTTAACAAGGATCGGTGACGATTGTGAACTTGTGAGGAGACCGAGAGAGCAGGGAGTGTGATGTCAGTGAGAAGTCAGCCGCAGGGCTGGGCTGCGGCTCGCTGCCTAGGAGGAGTCCCTGCTCTGCCTGTATCAGCAATGCGTTCACTTGCCATCTGTGCAAGTGACTTAACTTCTGAGTCTCAGTTTCCTCAGTCAGAGAATGGAAATCGCCACAACTACCTTCCAGGTTAAAATGTATGTAAAGTGATTACCGCAGTGCTCGAACAACGTTTAAGTACCAAGTAAGCGATAATCGTGAGGGCTCACCCAGTTTTGGACAAAGCTGTGATTGAGGTGATGGTAGAATATCTAACAGGAAGTAAGTTGGGTGGAAATACAAGACCAGCACTGTGGTGTGCAGTTAGGGTCTGAAGGAATGAGCTAGAATAGAGAGAAGAGGCACAAATAACTTTGGCTTCTTTCTTTGACAGGTTAGATACTATCAGCCATAGAGAATACCACCTTCCCATCTCCCTTTTCAGCTGCATCTTCTTCCTAAAATTCAATGGCACTGATGTAAGGGCACGTGAGGAAGAGGGGAACTCTGTAAAATTATTTAATGTTAAAAGATAAATTGAGGCATATTAAAAATTAAGAGTTTCTTTGAACAAAAATCAATTCGAATTGGGCAGCGTCCAATGTAGCAGATAGAAAGGAGCTCTGAGGAGCTGCGCAAAATGAAAGGCTTTCATAGGCAGAAGGGAGCGGGAACAAGTTATAGCAAAAAAGCGGTTATTGCAAAGCTCCTTTCCTTTAGAGGATGGCAGGGGTCTTATTAGCCAGGCATATTGCCCAGCTAATGCTTATCAGGCAATTCCTGATTGACCAGTTTAAGAGCCCATTTCTTGGATAGCTGAAACTGTAATTAAGTCTTGTTTTTTGACTTAGGGCTTAGCATAAGTGACTCCATTTTGGGTTGTTGTCCTGTTTTTAACAATTTCCCCTTTTGATCAGACTCTCAGCCTGAGAGATGTAATGAAAATGTAAGGCATTAGCACTACTCCCAGCTACTGCTCTGGAGTTCTTTGTAGTTTTTTGCTGAATCTCCGTGTGATATTCACTACTCATGATGTCTTTTTGCTGAATCTCTTTGTGGCATTCACAGGTCATGATTTTGGGTTCACATTCTTTCAGTCAGTCATTCTCTTCATTCCTTTTTTCTTTTTTTTTTTTTTTTTGCAGGGGAAGATTCACCCTAAGCTAAGATCTATTGCCAATCTTCCTCCTTTTTTCTTCCTTTCCCCTGTCAAAGCCCCAGTACATAGTTGTATATAGTTGTTAAGCTCTTCTGGTTTTTCTATGTGAGCTGCTGCCACAGCATGGCTACCGACAGATGAGTGGTATGATTCTGCAACTGGGAAGCAAACCCAGATGACTGAAGTGGAGCACACCAAACTTTAACCACTAGGCCATCAGGGCTGGCTCTCTCATTCCCTGTCTGATGTTCTAGTCTTAGACCATTTGCCTGGTGGTTAGCAGCTGTGAACATGCACTTAAAGCTTTTGAGACAATGCAGCGCACCAGGGAGAATAAAACCACCGGGCTGGCCCCTCATCATTTGCTTTTTAAGAGATGGCTTTGGAGTCAGAGAGACCTAAGTTCAAATCTCAGCACAGACACTACCTTGCTCAGCTGAAAGACAATCAAGGGCTATCCTATTATCAAGAACAACTTTGGCCAGAGAGTCCAAGGGGCTTTTGTTGGGCAGCTGTTGCTTTAGCAACAGATTCTGTAGTATCTTCAAGAGTTAAGGAAAGGTTCCTGATTGTAGCCTCATGTGGACTTACTCCTAGCCAAGGCACTAGGGATTACCAAAGGAAGCTAATTTTGAATTATGAATGCCTCCTGGTAATTCCCAATTGAGTCTGTGGTTTGGGACTGGAAAGGTGACAGCCATGGAACCCAGTAAAATTTAAGGGTCTGTAGACCACACACACATGCTCCGCTTCAGTGGCCCAGGGTTTGCCAGTTTGGATCCCAGGTGTGGACCTATGCAGTGCTTGTGAAGCCACGCTGTGGCAGGCGTCCCACATATAAAGGAGAGGAATATGGACACAGATGTTAGCTCAGGGCCAGTCTTCCTCAGCAAAAAGAGGAGGATTGGCGGCGGATGTTAGTTCAGGGCTAATCTTCCTAAAAAAAAAAAGCAAACGATGCATATATATCTACATTGTTTATCTGTTCTAGGAAGATTGTGTTCTTTAGTGTTAAAAATTATGGAAATCATTCACAACTACATGGATGGTCCTTGAGGGCATCATGTTAAGTGAAATAAGCCAGACAGACAAAGACAAACACTATACGATTTCATTCGTGTGGAATATAAACAAACTTACTAACAAAGAGAACAATTTAGTGGTTACTAGGGGGAAGCGGGGAACAGTGGGCACAAGGGGTGCAGGGGCGTGTTTATATGGTGTTTGACAAATATTAATGGACAACTGAAATTTCACAATGTTATAAACTAGTTAGACCACAATAAAAAATTTTTTTAAAAATTACGGAAATCACTTAGAGTGTTGCTCCACAAATCTGCTTGATCGGACGCCGTTACTATTGCCTCACTTACCTGCCTTTTTAAAAGAAAGGTCAGGGGCCGGCCTGTGGCTAAGTGGTTAAGTTCATGCATTCTGCTTCAGGGGCCCAGGGTTTCACTGGTTCGGATACTGGGCACAGCCATGGCACCGCTTGTCAGGCCATGCTGAAGTGGCGTCCCACACGCCACAACTAGAAGGTCCCACAACTAAAATATACAACTATGGTACTGGGGGTATTTGGGGAGAAAAAGCAGGAAAAAGAAAGAAAGATTGGCAACAGTTGTTAGCTCAGGTGCCAATCTTTAAAAAAAAAAAGGTCTAAAGAGAACAAAATATAGAGACAAAGCTAAGCATAAGCTTCTCTTACTGAATAAAGGTAAAAAGGTTCTAATTTTCCCTTTGTGTTCCACAGCTGAAGAAAGCCCTTGATGAAGCCAACTTCAGATCAGTGGAAGTGTCCCGGACCAACCGAGAGCTGAGGCAGAAACTCACTGAGCTGGAAAAGATCCTGAACATCAGCAAGGAGAAAATAAAGAATCAAAAGGCCCAAATTAAGCTCCACTATTCAGCTAAGGCGAATAATGCTCAGAATATGGAGAGGATGAAGGTTGTATGAGAAACCCTAAGGCTCCCCTCACTTCCTTGGTGTCTGACGAGGATCTGGGCAGGTGGTGGTATCCGGAAGATGGTTCAGAGCACTAACGCTGCCATGTGTTCCCTGGGAGCTCCAGCTACACCTGGGAAGTGGGCAGAGGGCTGGGGGACTGTCTCTTTTTCCAGCAGAGATACCATGGTGTAAATATTTGGTTTCTCACTGGCTGCCAGTGTCACGTTCTGGCTCCCCATCTGTCTCTTCCATAGTGATTGTATAAGACTGTGTTCTTCGGGGTCAGTGGGCCGGACGGGAAGGAGAGCCCAGCAGGAACTGATAACTGTGTGTCTCATATGGGATTCTTTCTGTCATCCTATAGGCAAAAAGAGCAAGCCAGTTTTTCCATTGATCATCTTTCTATGTTATTTCCACATTTACTTTCAGCAAATAGAAAAAGAATTGAGGCAAATGGAGCTAATTAAGGATCAATATCAGAAAAAAAACTATGAACAGGTAGATGATTTCCACAAACTCTATGTTTACATCCACATAAAATCCCAAACTTGGACAGGTTCACCAACTGTGTCCCTCTTTGTGCCCTGCCAGTCGCTGAGTATCCAGCAATTTGTATCTGAAATGACTAACCTACAGAAAGAGATGCAGCTGTTGGCCAAGAGCCAGTATGATACCTCAGCACGGAATAAACAGCAAGAGCTGCGCCTGGAGACGGAGCGGAAAATAAGGCAGGAACTGGAGTATCGGTGCCAGGTAAGGGGTGGCCTAGGAGTCCTCTCAGGCTATCAGCAAGTGACATGTGCCCAAGCTCAGCATTGCAGCACTCAGACCTTCTAGGTTCTGTAGAAGAAAACAGAACTTTGCAAGTTGTTCATCTCAGCTAAGTCTTGAGAATCATTGTTTCTAGAAAGAAGCCTGCAGCTTTGAATATGGTACACGTTCTCCATTTTCAACTTAATAAAAACAATCTTCATTTTTAAAGAACAAGTGGAGCTCACAGATGCAAAGTACTGGTTACTAAGGCAGACTCGTGAGCTGAATCTCAGTCTTTCAGGGACTGGAGAGCCGCTGGTTCCTCCCTGGGCACCGGTGCATCTGCTGCTGTTACAGGAGTTTTCGCTATTCCCACCCTGATCCAAACAAAACATGCTGTCACTGAAAAGGGACCTGAAGAGGTCAATGAGCTCTGGCCTTCCAACAGAGTGTCTGCTATGAAAATATCCCTCCAGGTCTGGAAAGAGATGTTAATCACTTTTTCTCAGGAGAATCCATAAATTAAAGTCAAAATCTGTAAGCATATACACATATATATACTGTAGGTTAAACTGCAAATAAGTTTTCATCTTGTATTTTGGTCTTTTGTAAAAATCTTCGTATCCTGTTTTCAGGAATTGGAAGAAACTATCAGACACCTGAAGAAATGTAAAGAGGCGACAGAGCACAAACTGAAAGAGGCCAGTGTGGAGTCAGAGCAGGTAAACCAGCAGCGTGGGCGCCAGGCGCAGGCCGCTCCTCAGACAGCCGCCTGCACCACACGAGGCCCGTCAGTCCCATCGCCACAGCCGTCAGAGCCACACAGAAGAACCAGTAACTTACCAAGAATAGTGTCTACTATAAAGAGTAGTTTTTAGGTTAATATCTTGTATCCTGACGAGAGAGAACAGAATGCTGAAATATTAATGAAGCCTGACGCCCGAGTCCCTCCCACTAAATAGACGAAGGGAAGGTGGCGTGTGTGGCTCTCAACGCGTTGTCTGACGCGAACAGTGCCCGCGGAAGCTCTCTGTTCAATCAGTAACTGCAAGTGTCAAGTAGGACATGTTAATTTGTTAACTTGCTTCCTCTAATATTTTAGATTGGCCTTGTTGAAACAATTTAAAATCAGACATTTTTAGGGCTCGGAAGGATCTTTGAAATCATTAGTGTGCCACACCCACCCCTCGTTGTCCAGACGAGAAAACAGAGATTCTTAAGCTTGAAGTGAACATGGCAGTGGTGTTGCTATGAGTTGGTCATGATTTGTCCCTTTTATAGCTATTAAATTACATGACAATATGACTGTGAGAATGGTATATTAGAAAGAATATGGACTCTGACAAACCTGAGTTTGAATGTCAGTTGTGATGCTTACTGTGCCCTTAGGGAAGTTACATTTACTTTTTTTAACTCATCAGTTACCACATCCGTAGAAGTCAGGAAGTTAATACATAATGACATAATGACGTTTCTGTCAACGATGAGTACATGACGGTGGTCCCATAAGATTGGTACCATAGAGCCTAGCTGTGTAGCAGGCTGTGCCGTCTAGGTTTGTGTGAGTGCACTCCATGATGTTCACACAATGATGAAATCGCCTAACGATGCATTTCTGAGAACGTATTCCTGTTGTTAAGCGATGCATGACTGGACTGTTATTCGCAGAGATGGCTCCGAGTAAGTTCCAGTCAACGTTAGCTCCCTTCTCCTTTGCCACGCAAGAGGAAGCATGATGCACAATGCCATTTCAAGCATCTTTCCCTCCAATTCTGGCAAAGAGTGCTGGAGAAAGGTGGGGTTTGGTTTGGGGATGGGAGTGTCATTGTCATCAGGATACACAAACAGACCTGGAAAATATTTTAGCTTTGTACCTTTCTACAAGTTAAATGTCAAAGGGAGCTCGATTTTCTTTTTTTTTGTAAAGATTGGCACCTGAGCTAACAACTATTGCCAATCTTTTTTTTCTGCTTCTTTTTCTCCCCAAAGCCCCCCAGTACATAGTTGTATATTCTAGTTGTGAGTGCCTCTGGTTGTGTTATGTGGGACACCGCCTCAGCATGGCCTGATGAGCAGTGCCATGTCCGTGCCCAGGGTCCGAACTGGTGAAACCCTGGGCCGCCGAAACCCTGGGCTGCGGAAGCGGAATGTGCGAACTTAACCACTTAGCCACGGGGCCGGCCCCCTCAGTGCCGTCTGGTGCTTTCATTCTCATCTTACTTTTCTCCTGGGTCCTCTCTTACCTTAGTCCACATCCAGGAAATACTAACCAATGCGTGAAAAGCAGCAGGCTTAAAGCATTCTTTAAGTCTACATCCAGAAAGTGCGCTCTCATCTGTAGGATGTGTTATGCAAATAGATTGCAAGGAGCTTGTGGTCAGAATCTGGGTCTTTTAATATCTAGGTAAAAAGTCTCTTGAACTAATATAACAATGAACACAACAAAGAAACAGTTGTAAGTTTTTTGTGTAACTTTTAATGATGGCATTGCTGTGTCCAGATAACAGCTAACCTGGAAGAAGCTCACCGTTGGTTCAAGCGCAGGTTCGATGGCCTACAACTCGAGCTGACAAAAAACCGGCTGCAGAGACTTCCCCGCGAAGACAGGTGGCGGGACGAGGTAGGCTATTTAGACACGGCTGTCTTAAGCAATTCTGGATTTGTTCCTTCTCAGATTTGTCGTTACAGAAGTTCTCTCTTCATCCAGCTACTCTCTCCACTCATCTTTACCATTTAAAGCAGTAGTTCTTTAAAGCACTGCTACGAAACCAATGAACTAGATTTCTTTCTTAAAAGCTCCCTTTCTCCCAAACTGTCTAGATTAGAACCACCTACCTTGATGAAAAAATGCTGTTCATAAAGACAAAATAGAGCCTCAGCTCTGCAGTGTTGTGTGTTTTCTTTCCAACAGGACCAAGATCAAAGGCACGATGTCATGTCCAGCCAGTCTGCTCTACATCGATGGGAGAGTAAACAAAATCTTAGATTGATGCCCAAGAAGTGTCATTCTGAGCTAGAGAGAAAGTGATGTCCTTGAGAGAGGAGCTGCTGCTTTGTACCACACCACCACGATTCCCTAGGCCGGCAACTAGGGCTGGCCTCTTTCTACAGTCATCAGAACGTGCAGTCTTTGATGTGGGCTGAAGATTTTGGACCTGAGTTTATCCTTTTATGAACTCTTTAATAACAATACAGAACCACCCCATCTTTTTTGTCCCTTTCCCCATTTTCCACCCAATAAATGTATGTTAATTTGTTGTATGATAGACAATGCTGTTGCATGATACTTGGCTATTCTTCTAAGCACATTTTATCAAAAATCGTTTAGTGAGGTACTAGATATTACGGCTACTAAATGATATGATACCTGGTTTCAACGAAATGTCCTAGTCTAACATCCAGTAGATAGTCCCTGGAAATAGAATCACCTGGAAAGTGGTAAAAATTCTTCCTTCCACTGTCTTGTTAACTTATACCCTTCTATGCTGGGCAATTACGAGCGCATCTTTAATAAGACTATATCTCTATTCTTATAGAAGAGATCTGAGATTGTATTTACAGCTTCCTTGGAGATTTATAAAGAAGTTTATTGAATTCAGCAGTCTGCTCTGCTCAGGGAGACGACGCTTCACCAACGTAGTTCTCCCTTACTATAGTAAGCCATAAGTTCAGCTTCATCTTTTTATTTCAGATATTGAGTGTTGGATCAGGTAATCCACACTTCATGTATATAAACAGCTAGCATGATACCTGGCTTAGTTGATGCTCAAATAGTGGTAGTTGCTGATGATACTATCCGGGCCTAAATCAAGTGAGCAATTTTGAAATTGGAGAGAATATCAAATATAAGACTATCAGAGTTTGATGAGCCCACCACTCGGGTGAGACTGTTGATGACTGGCATGCAGAGGCAAGGCGCTGGAAGGTGTCCATTCCTGTGTGTCTGACTTTCAGAAGTGATGGACTCGCTGATTGGCAGGCTGATAAAAGCATGTGCGCTACAGCGAGTTGTCATTGATCAGCGGACAAGTTTAAAATCAGTTCTGATGGCTGTTTGTTACCATAGCTTCAGAACAATCAATCTATCGTCCCATCTATTGAGAAGGTGGGAATATGTTATTCTTTGTGCCCCCTTTTGGTCTTTATATCTTATGTTAGGACAGTGGCTCTGTAGAAGCATTTAATACTGAACGATAGACATCAACCAACCATTTTGTTAATCCAGGTACACTATGAAGTGTTAGCATGGCGCAGATACCTCTCTGGTTAGAAAAAGAGAATTCATGGCTATTTTATTACCCACAATTGCTTTGGTTAAAGAATTTCAACTTTAAAAAAAAGGATTTAAACTTGTTTGTTGTGTCTTCAAGGCTTGGGCTATGTTATTTACTGGATCAGCCAAAGTGAGGGAACCCATTTTTGATGATCTCCTCAAGTTGTCCAACTCCTATGGGATTTACCCCTTTGAACTCTTGGTAAGGAGATATAGTCGACTGAGGGCATTGGGGAGTCATAATCTTGAAACAGTCTAATGAAGAGCCCCACAGAACAGTTAACCTTGGTCCTGGGTTGGCATCGTTGGTCCTGAATTCTGCACAGGAGGAAAGATCCCATGATCAACCTTAACGGGTTGTAAATATATTGTCCCTGAGTCTTGTCATGACAGTCACATGCCAAGAATATGTATATCCTCCTTGTCCAGAACAAGGACATTTTTCTTCACTTATATATTGTATTCAAAGGACATCATTATTGATAAAGTTAGTATAACACACGTTTCTATCATTTTTTAGATTGGCTATACTAAACACTAGTTTGAGAGAAGTGAATTATAGAGTTAGACTGGTGATCATTTCTAGTAAAGCTTATAGTTAGAACAGCCTATTTAATGTGATGATTTGGTAAAGTATTTCTGATATTTTAAAAGTATTTCCATAGTATTTTTATAGTGTCTGTTATGTAGTATACTGGCTTCTAGCGTGGGCCTCTACTTTCGTGACATCAATAGTGTCGAGGTATCAAATAGTTCATGTTTGTTCATTTTCAAAGGGTATCTGACGAGGTTAAGAAATGTGTTTCTATAGCATTTCAAAGAAGTGAATTATTCTAAAAGCATTGCAGCTACTAGTGTGTATATTCATTCTTTTAGTTTAGCAACTTGTCATGCCTTCGAGAAGGCACAGTTTAGTAATTTGAACAATTTGGCTTCTGGTAAGGAATTAAATTCTTTGAGACATTTGACAACATTATATAACCAACCTGATATTGTCCCTTTTCGTTTTTAATATAAGATCTATCAACAAACAACATTAAGTCAGAATTTGCTTTTGGAGTGTGCAAAAGTTCCACTCAAGGCACAGACACACACTTCTTGAATTACTAAAATTGCTGGGTTAAGATTTTTTTTTTAAAGATTTTATTTTTTTCCTTTTTCTCCCCAAAGCCCCCTGGTACATAGTTGTATATTCTTTGTTGTGGGTCCTTCTAGTTGTGGCATGTGGGACGCTGCCTCAGCGTGGTCTAATGAGCAGTGCCATGTCCGCGCCCAGGATTCGAACCAACGAAACACTGGGCTGCCTGCAGCGGAGTGTGTGAACTTAACCACTTGGCCACGGGGCCAGCCCCTGGGTTAAGATTTTTAAGCCAGGATTTCTGCTTCTGTTCAAGATGGAGCAATATGGACCAGATTACCCTCCTATCTGAAATAACCAAAAAACAGACAAAATATGAAGCAGTGATTTGTTTTTTTAAAAAGATTGGCACCTGAGCTAACATCTGTTGCCAAACATTTTTCTTCTTTTCTTCCCAAAGCCCCACAGTGCATAGTTGTATATTCTAGTTGTAGGTCCTTCTGGTTGTGCTATGTGTGACGCAGTCTCAGCATGTCTTGATGAGCAGTGCTTGGTCTGCACCCAGGATCTGAGCCGGTGAAACCCTGGGCCACCGAAGCAGAGCGTGCCAACTTAACCACTCGGCTATAGGGCCGGCCCCTGAAGCAACGGTTTTTTTTGTGTGTTTTTTTGTTAAGATTTTACTTTTATTTTTCCTTTTTCTTCCCAAAGTCCCCTGGTACATAGTTGTGTATTTTTAGTTGTGGGTCCTTCTAGTTGTGACATGTGGGATGCCGCCACAGCATGACTTGGGGAGTGGTGCCATGTCTACACCCAGGATCCTAACCAGCGAATCCCTGGGCCACCGAAGCAGAGTGCACAAACTTAACCACTCGGCCACGGGGTGGCCCCGAAGCAATGGTTTTTAAGAGACTGGACATTATGTATCAAAGAACAGTGATCCCTGAGAGAAAGGGAACAAGTGAGGTGAGCCCTACCATTGCCCAAACTTACAGCCTTGAGAGAGTTCAGGCTACAATGCAAGATGGGAAACCAGGGTGGAGCCTGTGGGTTCCCTGAGTTAAGGAGCCAAAGCTGAGTCCAGGGAGACAAAGGCTGCTGGAGTTGCAGGACAGAGTACCAGAGAAAATAGAAAATAAGTGTGTTGTAAAGTTACAATCATTGGAATAATTTGGTACTGCCTCAGAATAGACTAACAGATTCAATGGAACAAAATAGAAACTCCAGAAGTAGTCACCTTTAGAATTTGGTATGTGATAAAGACCGTGTGAATGCAGAGTTAACAAAACCCTTTCTCCTTTTCCATGAGGAAAAGACCTTGGATTTACTTTCCCCAGCATCATTTGCCTGGAAACCTGAGAGGGTGGGATGTCAGCTCTGTTACCAGGCAACGTTGCTTATCGTGAAAATGGCCCCTGAAGAGCAAATTGCACCTAGACTGGGAGGACCATAAATGGACTCTAACGGCTGGTGGAGGCAGGGCCTTGGGCCTGCAGTCAACTCTCATAAGCTCGTGCATCTTCCCTCGCGGCGCCCTGGAAGCCATGTTCATGGGGCTTCATGGGCTCTCACAAGCGATACTGGCTCCTATGGTGGTCTCGGTTCCTGTGCGGCCTTGTTCTCTTTTACCTGCACTGTCACTTGAGGGCCAAAAGGCAAGCTCCTGAACTCTGTAAGGACCCTCGGTGATGACACAGCTGATGCTGTTCTGCTGACATACTGTAATTCCTGTCCTGCATCTTTCTGCAGATCTAAGTGAAGCTGATGCCAGGTGTGGCCTATTGGTCTTGTGAGTGCAAGTGTCCTGAGACCACTGTGCTGGCTGAGCAGAGTGGACGTCGCACACAGCATTTCAAAACAGTGGTAAAACGGGGGCTGGCCCAGTGATGTAGTGCTTAATTCGCACATTCCACTTCGGGAGCCCAAGGTTCACAGGTTTAGATCCTGGGTGTGGACCTACACACTGCTCATCAAGCCATGCTAAGGTGGCATCCCACATACAAAGTAGAGGAAGATGGGCACAGATGTTAGCTCAGCGACACTCTTCCTCAAGCAAAAAGAGGATTGGCAACAGATGTTAGCTCAGGGCCAATCTTCCTCACCAAAAAAATAAAACCCTGGTAAAAGATTTCTCAGTAAAGTCAGTTGAGACAACAGGCTAGTCAGTTGGCCGTTTATTTAAAAAAAGTGGGTTTCCACCTCATCCTACTTCACAATACAAGCCTTTATATTCAGATGGATTATACATTTAAAGAGAAAAAGCACCACTTCTGGGTATCCTAGAAAGAATTGAAAGCAGGGACTTGAACAGATATTTGTACACGCACGTTCATTGCATTATTCACAGTAGCCAACAGGTGCAAACAACCCAAATGTCCATTGACAGATGAATGGATAAAAAAACTTGGTATCTACATAGAATGGGATATTATTCAGCCTTTAAAAGGAAAGAAAGTCTGACACATGCTGTAACATGGATGAACCCTGAAGACATTATGCTAAGTGACATAAGCCAGTCACAAAAGGACAAATATTGTATGATTCCACTTATGAGGTGCTGGAGTAGTCAGATTCATAGAGACAGAGTAGAATGTGGTCACCAGGGGCTGGGGGAGAGGGGACAGTGTTCCAGTGGGGGAGGACGAGACAGTTCTGGAGGTGATGGTGCTGATGGTTGCACAAACATGGGATGTACTTCATGCCACAGAACTGGACACTTAAAAGTGGCTGCAATGGTACATTTCATGTTACGTATATTTAACCACAATTTTTAAAAAGGGAAAGAACAAAATCATAAAAGTACTAGATTACATGAGCGGAAATTTTGTCATCTTGTGGAGAGAAAGACATTTCTAAGACTGACACCAAAGGCAGAAAATCTAAAGGAAAAAAAAGACTAGGAAAAAAAGTCCTCTGGAAAATACAATTAACGAATAAAGAACAAACCTGCCGTGATTCCTCCTCCCCTCTACCTGCCAGGTCTTGCACCTGGGGCCTCCCTGGAAAGAGGCAGACAGGCCCGTCTGGGCCGGGAGCACAGCAGCTGCACAGATGCCGGCACACACCTGCCAGAGCACTTCATCGTAACGTCAGAGGGGACACACGGGCCTCGCTGTCAGATGAGCAACCAGCAGAAATACCACCAACCCTCCTGAATAACACAGTGAGTAACAAGCAAGACTCTGGGGGTGCGGAAGGGTCCAGAAGCATTTGGACTGCTCCTTGTCTCTGACCTCTTCCCGGGCTGGGGGAGGTCCCCACGCTGCCCAGTGACTCTTCAGTCAAACTGGTGAAGGCTGATGATTTCAGGCCATCTCCAACAAACCCCCCGAAGTTCCCGGTGAACTCAAAACTTGTCCTTAGTGCTCAGAGGTTGATAGGCCAGGGAAGAAATCTCTTTGAATTCAATGTTTATTAAAAATATTTTCCACATACTTCTCTGACGTGCAACAGAAATGACACTTTCCAGGTGATAGGTTTCTTTCCTCCTTATTTCCCCTAGGAGAGCCACCACCTCAGAGACTTGTTTCTCACGCTCTTTCAAAGCTCTTCCAACATCACTGAGTCTTTACCTACAGAAGCACCTCCAACTAGCTCCTGTGGCAACCACTCAGCGGCCGGAAGACAGCTGGCTCTCCAGTGATGCCCCCATCATGGCAAATGGAGCTGTCTTCTCTTTCTTCTCCACCATGAGCATCGGGTAGCACCTATTGCTAACATGCTGGTTCCCATCAGGCCGTCCAGGGCATCCTGAACTCAGGGCCCAGTGAACTGATCAATCTAAGGTCGTTTGTTCGGTGACCCGCAATTCATATATAGCCTCCATCTCTTGGGGACTATTGGAAATGCACAAGAACTTTGAAATTCAGATATAATGCCATTAATTAGGACTTCCTTAATATGGTCCTTCAAATCTGTACGGTCCAATATGGCAGCCAACATGCCTATTTTAATTTAAATTAATTAAAATTAAATGTAATTTAAAATTTCGTTCCTCGGTTGCAGTGGCCACATTTCAAGGGCTCAACAGTCACATGTGGCAGTGCCCACCAAACTGGACAGCACAGATAAAGAACATTTACATCAGCGTAGAAAGTTCTATTGGACAGTACTGCGTTAAATCATGGATCTGTGACCACACTCTTTCCAACATTCATTAAATGTCTACGCTCCTGTAACTCCATTGTTCCCAGGTGGAGAGAGACAACATGCCTGTTCCTCGCCCTCAACGTCCATATTAACCTTCTTTTCATTTCTAGGTTGGGTGCTGGGGGAGCACAAAGCATTATCCTGTACTTAATACCCTGACCGCAGCCCTCCCGGGAGTTCTGGGGAATGTGGAGGGCTGTGTTATACAAAGGAACGTAAGCACGTGTGTGTAACGCCTTCCTTAGCCCATTGCCAACAAGAGTGGGTTCCCGAGCCGGCCATGGCCAGCTCACCTGAGGTGGGGAGCCCGGGGACCTGGCACACCCTGCAGCCCGTCTGCTGCTTCTCTGACCCTGACAACAGGCCCTGGAAATGAGCAGGCTCATCACAGGGCATCCCGAGTACAATAAACTCTGCTTTCAAGCCATGGAGACCTTGTCAGTATTAACTCACAGAGTGACTCACGAAACATAATTCCTTGGGACCAGCACCTCTCAGCAGGGCTCTCCCTGTGACACAGCTTTTCGCCACCCCACCCCCTCCAGGCTAGAAAAAGGCCTGAAGTTGCCTCATGGCGGGGCGGGGAGCCCAGGGGAGCTTGAGGTGAACGTTCGGTGGAATCTGCCTGGCGCAGTCGGGACCACCAGTCCACTCCCTGCCACCCCTCAGCACTTCTGCACCTTTTCCAGAACCATCGCAAGGCGCCTGTGGGCAGGCAGAGTCCGCCAACAACAAAGGTCCCACCGGGAGACTCCGCGGTCTCCCTCAGGAGTCCTCCCCTGACTGAAAGCTACTCCCTTCCCACGGGCACCAGCGTCTCTTCCCACACCTGCGGGGTCACTTCTGCCTCAGTTGCTCCACAGCGTTACCCGACCTGAGAGAGCTCCCCAGCGCGTTCTGGGACTCTGCAGCGCGGGCCCAGCTCGCCCTCCTCCGTTAGGACGAACAGCGGGAATCGCAGGGGCGTCTTCGGCCTCCTGCGCTGCCTGACGTTGGCCCGCAGATGCCCGCACTGACTTGGCTGCTCCCCGTCTCCACCGCCTTGAAAGACAGATCTGGTAAGCTCTTGTCTCCGGCTAGAGGAGACTCCCGGCTGCGTGAGGAGACTCGGATCTTTTATATAAGGCAAAGCCAAAAGTCTGCCACGAAACCCTTAGGCAGTCAAGCACACGGGCCGTGTACTCTCTCTGCATTTTTAATCCTTACAACATCGCAAAGGAGAGCCTTGTAAATCCTTCAAAATTCACCTCTGCCTCTTAGTCTCTGAGAAGTCTCGCCACTTTCCGGAGCTGCCTCTGTCTCCCCCAGCAGCCATCCGCTCCAGAGTCTCTCGGCTTCCCACCTGGCTGTCAAGGTCCTCCCCTCCGTTCTCTACTTTTCGTCGGGCCAGATGGAGGTGGGGCTGGTCTGCCTTCTACAGGCTCTTCCTGAGAACTCAGATTTTCCAGGATCCTCCCTACTTTCCTAAACACAATCGAGATTTCTTTTGAAGTTTTATGTTGGCCATAGAAGGGGGAGAAAAATTGATAAATTTAATTATACCAATAATTGTAAATTTGAGTTTTACAAAAAGGTACTATAAATAAAGTAAAAAAAAACAAAGACTTAATTCCAGATTAAATAAAGAATGCCTACAATTCAACAAGAAAAACAGGGCTCAACGTTTTTAAAAATGGGCAAAGGATATGACAAACGCAATTCAGAAAAGAAAAAAAATCCAAAAGGTTTATAAACATATGAGAAGACAGAGTTCAACCTCACTCATATGCAAATGCAGCCACCATTTTCACCCGTCCATTGGGACAACAATGCCAAGTGTGGGGTGGGCACGACGAAACAGGCAAGCTCACACAACTGGTGCAGCCGGCCGCCGGGGTAACTTGGAGCCCTATCAGAGCGCAGGCACCTGCCATCCAGTAATCCTGGCCGTGTCAGGAGGCACACACAGTTCTTTTCTTTGCCCCAGGAAGGGGGAAATCAGGCCCTGTGCGTCCGGGGAGGAAAACTTCAGGTCTCACATGTGAGTCATCTGTGAGACAGACAGACCTTGACGGTGTTGATACCGGCTGACACCGCAGAACTTCAGTGTTAACACGCTAACCGTGTGGGCCTCTTCTCTCAGGTTTACCAGAGACCTTCTAGAAAAAGAAAGGGGATGGGAAGAGAAGAGAGTATGGAGAGGAGGGGAAACCCACCCGTCGTGACCCTGCAGAAATCATCAGGATATTTTCAGGCTTTGATCACCTCCGGGAAACAGAGTCAATGTGAGTTGTTCTTCACTCACCCCAAAGCCGGTTTTAATCTGTCTCGAGAGCGACCCGCTTTCCACCCTTTCTCACGTCCTGGCGCTCTTGCAGGGCGCACGGGCGGCCCCGGGTGTGCCTGCCTCCCCGGCCCCAGGAGACCCCGGCTGCCGGCGGGCAGCCTGCCTGGCTGGAAGTCCTGTGGATGTCACCTCCCTCTAGTGGTCGAAGTCACTAGCGTCCTCTTCCTTCTTTGCTGGGCTGAGAGGAGCACCTCAAAAGGAGAAGATGCGGGATCGGGCCTCACCCACAGCACAAGCTTACGAGCATCTGGCCAAATAAGGCAGACTAATTCTAGAAAGCGTGTCATCAGAAAAATACTTCTTTCAACTGTCTCGAGGTATGTAGACATGCTTAAAGAAAAATATTCATTTTGCTGCATTCAAACCCCTCTGAAACTAGAATCCGAGATTAGAGCCTACAGCTCTCAAGAGGAAACGGAACGCTTAGAATCGGCGGCATCGGGTTGACGGCACCGGCCTTTCCTGCAGCCCGGGGTGCTGAGCCCCAGGGACTGTTTCTTGGCTTTCTCTTTCCTCTTTTCCCCAGCTTCAACTCCCTTTTCTGAATATAAACACCTGACTGTCTTTACTAAAATGCCAAGTGGGCCTGCGAATCCTCACTGTAACCTTAGCTTGCTTACCTTGGGTCTGCAAACGGGGTAAATTTTGGGTGTGATCTTCAGGGTGCGATTAGTGACTTCCAGCACGAGGCAGTTCCCTTGATATCTGCTAGACATTCTTTTGGTCAAGGCTGGGAAATGGGCCGCAAGAAACACTGGTTAGGGCCCCAGCTGTCCTTCCTTCCATGCTGATGGAGTAAGCGGTGCAAAGGGACAGAGCTTTTTGGATATGACTGTCCAAATGGGGAGGGGGATACTGACATTTTTTCTATCCAAATAGAAATTTTTACTTAAAATAAAAATATATTTTTTGTCCAAATAAAAAAAATTAAGCTTTTTTTGTGAACAATATTAAAAGCTGGCATGACTGTATTGAGACAATGCTATGATGAAGTACAAGTCTAAGTTTATAGAAATGTACTGCCCTCTGCTGCATATAAAAAAAATCACTGCAGGGGTTTGCTTCTCCCACTCGAATTATTTATAATTAAGCAATCAAATACCTTGAAATAGAAGTGAATTTATAAGATATGGTTAACTGCCACAAAGCACTTGTAAATTAGACTTTCATAAACTTTAATTTTCTCATCTGAAATTTTCTCATCTCTTCAATTTTCAATTTCGTCTTTTTAAAATTCTATTTTCCCAACTCTATCATTGAATTAGTTTAGGCAGTTACATTTTTAATTTCATAAAGCTCTCTCTTATTCTTTAAATATTCCTTTTAATAGCATTCTTCTGTTCAGTGATACAATATTTTCTCATCTGGAGATATTAATTACATTTTCTTTATTTTTCTGCTTCCTGCATTAGTTCTGTTCCCTTAGCACCCCCGCCCCCGCCCCCGCCCATTTGCTTGTGTGGCTCTCTGTCGTTTCGGAGGCTGTCCTCAAACGGCTAATGATCATGGATGAGCTGTCCGTCCACACGGATGGCAGGAGACTACGAGCTGACCGGGGCTCGGTGGGAGCGGGAGGGGTTCGTCCACGGGCAGGTTCCCTGGCCAGGACCAGGCTGTTTCACTGAGGACTCCCAACTATCAGCATCTATAGGTCTGTTTGCTTGGGCAGCATCTTCGCGGAGAGGGGCCCTCTAATCCCCGCTCGAGGGCATTAACTCGGCCGCCAGTTTCCTGGGCGCCAGCTGGGAGGAGGAGGCGAGATCACTGTCGGGTGAGGACCTGCACCGAATCCTCTGCCCTCGGTGCAGCCCTCTGCTTCCGGCTCGGCCTGTTCTTCGAAATCCAGAGCGCCCGCTCCGCCGGCTCCGGAAGATAACCCGGGGCCCTGCAGGGCGGGGTGCCGCAGCCCCCGCTCCCGGGGGAGGCCCCCGGGGGGCCCAGGCTGCCCCTTCGCGGCGGTCCGCGCGCCCCGCCCTTCTCTCCGCAGGAGGCTCCGGACGGCGTCCGCGCGCCTGGCGGCCTCCCAGCACCTCCCCGGGCACCGCGCTCTCACTCTCCTCTGGTTTAAGTTAGTTACCAATTGCCCTTTAGTTTGCTTTTTAGTTTCTAAAATTATTTTGTCATCTGTCAGCTCTTCTCCTATTCTCTTTGGTCTTGAGTTTATACTGTGTTTTTTGTTTGGTTGGTTTGGGGGTGGGTTGTTTTTTAGCCTCGAAACCTCTGTGGTCTCTGTAGACCAGGGGTGTGGTTACTTGAGTGCCTTCAGCTGTGGCAGCTTCAAGCTTTCCCGCAGCTTCCAAGCCGAAGTCACGCTGTTCTCAGAGAGGCCCCCGGCCAATGACTGAGCAAGGTGGAGATACCCAAGGTCATGCTCTTCTCCGGTGACTTCCAGCCAATGACTGAGCATGCTGTACGGGCCTAGCCATGTCCACCATCACAGGACTCCTCCAACAGGCAGTCTTTGCTCCAGAACTCTCCTTTGGCCTGGCACAGCTCGTGTCAGGTCCGCATCGCACTCGGAGGGCTGCCGCGCCCAAGCCTGCTCCGCTCTTTTCCTCCCAAGCGTTACTCGCCTCCTTCCTGGAGAGCCCAATGGGCATGCCAGCTTCTGTAAGAAAGAGAATCTGTTGAAAAGACACAGTTATCTTGCGGAATCAAATGAGGAACTCACTTGTGAAGGAAGGAGAGCTCGAGGTGCCTCAGTGGCAGGACTCTGCTAGCCTTTTTCCTTGAAGCACTGCGTTAGTGTAATCCAGTTCCGAAGACACCAGGTCTATCCTCTCTCTAGGCTAAGATTCAAAATACCAGGAAGAGAGAATATGATCGACCCAGCTTGGGTCAAGTCAATTAGCAGTGCCCAGGAGGACTTGGTCTTTATTGGGGGCTGTTTCCAGAAAAGAAGGATGTGTGAGCTAGTCACCATCCAAAAAGATGTTAATACTAGGCAGAAGATGCCAATTGCCAATGACTGTGCAGACAATAAATGAGGGACAGTATTAGGGAAATGTATCTTATAAGCTAGATTAGAAAAAAGGGAGATGCTATTTATTCTAAGCTACACAGAATAAGAGTAATAACTCCCCCGCATGTGTTCCATTGACTATTTGAAAAGAATTATTATGTTCCCTTTTTCACGTCGTCCATATTCTAGGCTGGGCCTTGATTTCCTTTTGGAGTTCTCCATGTGCTATTTTTTTAAGAACCGTCACTTTCCTATTTGTCATTTTCTGCAGACTTTATTTCAGTGGGATCCGATCAGAATGGATACTCTTACTTTCCCCTATTTTCACTGAAGTTGCCTAATATTACATTCATTTGATAGAAACATCACCATGTCGATTCATATTGAATTTGCTGTTAGCTAAAACTCCCAAAGAATTTTCAACAAGCGACTGGTAAATTAGCCACAATTAAAGTTGATGTTCTTGAACTTAAGCGCCTAATTTTTTTCTGAACTATTACTTGTAGTTCATTTAGTTTTCATTCTTGTTCATGAATACTGGTACTTACTATAACTTCTAGTTTGCCCACATGTAACCCTGACAGCTGCTTAGATCTCCACCTAAGCTGCTGACGTTAAAGAACCTGATGGCACACCATTTCCCATTTCTCTCCAGTTGACGTCAGTCTATCAACACGCATTCTTTGGGTTTGGTCATTCTACCAGTTGAAGATCAAACAGCCACATTTCTCCAGTCCATCCACAAGCATATCACAACAGGCTTCCTCAAGTCCTCTGCTGGAATCCAGATACGCTGAAACTACAGTAGTCCCCTGAGACACCAAGTTCCCTTCCAAGGAAAAGGAATATGATGTCCTAAAGGGCACCACTTCTAAGGGCACACAAATCAGCAGAGTCATGTCAGGATCAACTTGGTCAAGTGGTTTCCAGAATCCACCTTTTTGCCCACTTCATAAATTATTTAATCATTTTGTTTAGAATGCCTCAAAAATTACAATTTGCAGTTTCGTAACATAACAGCAATTGGTTTTGGGACTTTGGACCTGGAGATGAAACTCAGTTCTCCCTTACCAAAGCCTCACCCAGCTTGGCATTAACTCCTTCTTCTCCATGCTTTTCTACCTTGTTCTGTTTATTGTGCTTCTTATAGTATTAACTCCATAAGCAGCATAGTAATTGAACACTCCTATGGTCTACCTGTTTACTCTATACCAACAGAGAGTAGGCACACGCCTTTTCTTGCTCTGAAGTTTTTAAAAGGCTCTTTATTGTGGATTAGACTTCATGATGCTACTTATAATTCAGCGACATCATCCCTGGTGGCTACCTGCCGTTCCTTCTTATGAAAATTGCTAAAATGCCTGACTGCTAAATGAAAAGATGAAATGATAGTGGATTGGTTAGGACTTTTTTGGGTGCAAATAACAGAAAAATTCAAGCTAGTGTGAACTTTAAAGTGGAATTTTTTATGGAATCGGAGATATCTTATAGAAAGAACCCAAGGGTAAGAATGCAGCCTTAGAGAGGATGGGAGTGGAAAACGAACATCTCTGGGCATCCCGGGCGTGCTCTCTCCATCCCTCGTCTCTGCTTCTCTTAATGCATAGGCTTTGTTTTTCCTGCTCAATGGAATGGGTTAACTGCTAGTTGGCCCACAGGGAAAGCAGAAAATGGCCCCATCTCTCTCAAGCTCCAAGGCCCACAGAAAGGCTCTATTCCAATTCTAAAATTCCCAGGGAAGGAGGGAGAAAACTCTTGATTGGCCCAGTTTGGTTCAGGAGCAGACTCCCAGGGGAATCCACTGTGACCAGTAGAAAAGAATCTCATTGTATAAAGTGGCTGTCAGGATCCCATGGCTGGGGGGAGGATGGTAGGTAAGAAAGTGAATATCAGCTTCCTAAAAGACACCCAAAAAGATGTTTTCTACAGAGGGTTTTAATAGGCTGAAGGGTGGAAGATAATAAAAAAATAAGTGCCAGTCACCTTTTTCTTTCTAAAATAAAATTATGCACAATTTTTAGGTTGTTACTCTGGAGGAAGTATGTTCCTCCGAAGGAACACCTCTGAGCAAGGAGTAGCTTGCTAGTGATCTTGAACGTGCTATTTAATCTCTCATATGTAAGAGGGAGATGACAGTAACCACAATAATAGCACCTACCTCGCAGGTGATTCTGAGAGAATCGGATAATGCATCTAAAGTATCGCACTGTACTTAGCCGACAGCTGCAAAACACTCAGCAGATGGGAGCCACGATTTTAAATGCTAAACATGCAATACCAACTTTCTTCTTAGCAAACTGCTAGAGAGATGTACTGTTTCCTCCAAGGCTGCTTAGCAGATACTGGAGTCACAGCCCAGTGAGTTTCAGTCAAGAGAGAAACTCTCAACCCAGAAAACTCAAATCTACCTTACGACTCTCTCACAGTCAGCTTTATCATTTCTTGACAATGGCATGAAATAAAATATATATATAAGCATGTGAAACAATGAACGTTAATTACAAAAATAAAATTTATTTAAATTATATACATACATACATATATATACACACACTCATACATACAGAGTGCACGACACATTTACTTATTACATATGAATTCTGCTTTTCAACTACAAAGTTACATATGTGGTGTAAACAGTGGTAAGAATTCCTAAAAAACCCCCACTGTATTTCTTTGATCCTAAGTCTCACACTTGTTTCCCTCCCACAACTGGACTGGTTCTTACATTCTATATGCACATTTATTATAGCATTTATTTTCCCCTAAAAAGAAACTCTGAAAAGCTGTTATTAAACCAATAGTATATCTAACAAGAAGTGTGATCTTAGATTCAAGAACATACAATATTTGAGATAAGTAAAGGTTTTTATCTATTTTTTTTTACTTTATCAGCAATAGTTTATTCCATATATAGCATTCCCCAGTCTTTCTCCCTTCCTGGTGATCTTGAAATGGAAACCAGATCATGTTACTGAACATGGTCCTCTCTTTTCTACTTTTTTGTCAGAAAGCCACAAACATTGGTAATGTACTTTTTTATTTGCCTCAGAGCAGACTGGTGTGAACTAAGCCACTGTCCCAGGTCTCACTCAGTCCAGGTAGTTAAGACACACGCAAGTGAAAAGTAAAAGATTAACTCAATTATTTGTCTTCCCACCATACAACCATTTTAAATAATTTTGTTAGGAGCGAAGTGATTTATGTAATTGTCCTGACATCAGAAAGAGTCCCAATTTGTCTTTCCTTTAATAAGCAACCTCCTTTTCTGTGTATTTGAAAAACTGCCCATGCAATAGTAACAGCGCACTAAGAAATGGATGACTAACAACGATGGTGTATGTAGAGATATAGCAAACATTTCTTACAAATAAATATATGCTTGAGTTCTATATTTAAAGAATCACATTGACAGGTCACATCTGTCTTACTATTGTATTCCCAGCACCAACCACAGTGCCTAGTACATAGTAGGTGTTGAATATATAGTATTAAATGCACAGATGAATAAATGGTCTGAGTAAAAACTTAGTGTATTCAACTCCAAGCTGGCTTAAAGGCTAATACTGTCTATTTCCACTTTGAGGACACTCTTGCTGAAAAATGCTAAAGGAGGGCCAGCCCCAGCGGCCTAGTGGTTAAGTTTGATGTGTTCCACTTCAGCAGCACGAGTTTGACTCCCGGGCACGGACCTACACCACTCTTCTGTGAGTGGCCATGCTGTGGCAGCGGCTCACATACAAAAAGAGGAAGATTGGCAGCTGATGTTAACTCAGGGTGAATCTTCCTCAGAGAAAAAAACAAAAAAAGCTAAAGGGAAATACAACAACATATGAATTCTTGTAGGAATGATCATTTTGCAAATCTACTAAAAGATCATTATCACATATTAAAAATGAATTACATGTTAGATAACTGTGAAATTATCATTTCCATTTTGGGGTTAATAATAAGCCCTGAGACAGAAAATCCTGGTCCACACACAGCAGCTACCCAATGCTCCTTTCTCAGTTGAGGTGCTTTTATATAGAACAATAGGTATACAAAAGCTTTTGAGCCATTGCAATATTCCCGCTGCTCTGATAAATGAGGGATAAGTTGTAGGCAATATCTCTTCGTAAGTCTAACTGGTCAACTTCTATACCCTAGGGGAAAAAATATATGAATGCGTTATATTTCAAACTGACAACCAGGACAATTTTATGGCAAAGAAACAGTTTCATAAGTGTAAGTGTTCAAAAAGCTATCAAAATTCACAATATTAAAAAAAATTATAAAACTATGCATATACCTTGGATCTAAATTTTTATCAGATAATGCTGATTCAGTGAATTGTTACAGTAACTATCATCAAATATTTTTAAGTGTCTAACCAATAAGTTAAAGAATAAGTCTCACCCACAAGCCACAGCAGAATAAACTCCAGTTGAATTAAGGATTTAAGAGTGAAAAAATGAAACCATAAAAAAATAAGTTGAATAATATAATCTTGGGTAGGAAAGGCCCTTCTAAGTATAACAGCAAAAGTAGAAACTACAAAAGGAAAGATTAATGGTGTGACTTCATAAGAAATGTAAAACTCCTTCATGTAAAAAAATAAGTAAATTATAACACAAATGACCAGATGGGAAAAAATACGAGTGCTATATAACAGACAGGCATGTAAAGAATGGGCCTAGGAGGGCATACACCAAATTGAGTATAATGATTACCTTAGGGGTTATAACCTTTTTTCCTACTTAAATAACAAAGCAATAAACTCAATGGAATAG
The DNA here is from genome assembly GCF_041296235.1 of Equus asinus. Lineage (NCBI taxonomy): Eukaryota > Metazoa > Chordata > Mammalia > Perissodactyla > Equidae > Equus > Equus asinus. The sequence goes on from NC_091793.1 coordinate 132,205,093, forward strand.
ATTAGATCTATGTTTCTAATCTTTCTCAGTACAAACTTTTGAACAATGAAAAATAATACCTACTAAGCTTAAGGAGTAATACCTAAAGGTATTTATGAAATGAAGAACACAAAAATGTGTATATTTCATCAGCATAACTATAAAAGTGTGTCTTCATTTGCTTAACGTCTAACATTGAACAAGGGTAACAGAATATAGATCTGAGGGAATGTGGGGATTATGAGTGCAACTTAAAAAAATTAACAATGAAAACATATTTTCTTCAGAAATTAAAATAAAAATTAGACTTTAAACACAGATTATAATAGTACTGGCAACACTTTACCCTATGTCACATTATCTAAAAATAAACAAAGCTACATTAATACTGATCTTTCATCTTTATAAGAAATATGTTTCACTTGAACTTGGAACTGGACAACAGCCGCATCACTTCACACTCAGGCTTCACCTCCAGCAGCTGACACCTGTAAGCCTGAGGCACTATCTTAGGATAATCGAAATGGTCGGAACCACAAGTTGTATATGTCATATGGTTGCTGATCAGGTCATAAGGCCAGGATGTCAAAGATCTACTTGTTACTGAACCTAATTACATAAATGCATCAAATAAGGAAATACTGCATTTTAATATATAAGCTATAATTTATTTCACTCTCTGGACCACAACACTGAGCTAAGTGCACTTATCTATAGATGAAACAAAGTGACTCCTCGGTTTTTGCGGTAAATCATACAATACCTCTACCACAAGTGGCGGGAGCTCCAGGGCCTTCTGATAATAGTGGATCGCAAGATGAATCAGCCCCAGCTGGTGAAGCCCACGGCCCAAATTGTAGAACGACTCCTGGCAGGGCCCACGTAGACTGAGGTATCGATTAAGAAAGGAAAAGCCCTACCAAAAAGAAAGAAACGATTCAATATTTCACTCATTTGACAAGTGTGTATTGAACTACTATATATTCTACTCTTGCGCTTTGAGGCCATTATTAAGTAAAATAAAGGTTACTCGAGCACAAGCACTGCAATATCTCAGCAGTCGATCAGATAATTGAGACAGCTACTAAGAGACTATCTACTAAGTGTGGTGTACACAGCGTGGATATGCTGGACAAAGGGAGGATTCACGTCCCTGGCAGGAGGGAGCAGGACTGTGTGAGATTTCATCACACCTCTCAGAACGGTGCACAATTTAAAACTTATGAATTGTTTGCTTCTAGAATTTTCCAATTAATATTTTCAGACTGCAACTGACCGCAGATAACTGAAACCATGGGAAGCAAAACTGCACAGAAGGGGAGGTTACTTTCCAGAAAAAAGTAAACAAGAAAAGAAAAAGGTAACTTCAAAGTATTACATGAACCAAGAAAACTTTAAAAGAGCAATTTGGTGATGATGTAAAAAAAGTCACACAAATATTCATACATTTTTGTATGTATATATTATTATATACATATTTTTTTAAAGATTTTATTTTTTTCCTTTTTCTCCCCAAAGCCCCCCAGTACATAGTTGTGTATTCTTTGTTGTGGGTCCTTCTAGTTGTGGCATGTGGGACGCTGCCTCAGCGTGGTCTGATGAGCAGTGCCATGTCCGCGCCCAGGATTCGAACCAACGAAACACTGGGCTGCCTGCAGCGGAGCGCGCGAACTTAACCACTCGGCCACGGGACCAGCCCCTATTATATTTTTAAAAACTAACTTAAAATAAATCAATCTTCAGGACCTGGAAGGCCGGAGGGCTTAGGGGCTTCAGACTATAGGCAGCCTGTGCAGGATTCCTCCAGATGCTGCCTGTGTGGTAATCTCTTATGGTCAGGTGTATACCCTTTCTACACGGCTGCCTAAGTCTTAGCCAGGAGTACCAACAGATGTTGAGCCCATGAGTGTGTACACACGGATAGGTGTTGGGACTCCCAGCATGTGTACTAGGCAGGTATTACTTTAGAAGTAGGATAACAAAAACATTCAGTATATTCATTTTTAGAGAACATAAAATCAAGTAATGAGAAATCCAAAAGAATTACCTGCACAATAAGAGCATGTCTCCTTAATACATACTTCTGAGATGCCATGTGAATAAAGGTCAGGCCTATACAGAGGCTATAGAGAGGTTCATGGGGATGGGTGCGGAAGGCTTGCACATACTGTCCTGAAAAATGAACAGTGGTATCAGATGGTGTGACAAAAAACATACTTCCTTATTTCTTCAACACTTATTCATATATATTTTAAGGCTAAACAATCATTACTGATATTAAACATATGCAAAGTGTACACTGTAACATATCAATCAGATGCACACTAATCTGAATTTTAAAATAACATAACTATAACAAAATTAGAGTTTACCTATGAACGTATCCTAGCCATGAAGATTAAATATGAGTCACTAAAAGGAACTTTCTTTTAGGTCCAGTTAGACATTTCCATGTAGGCTAACACTTCCAAAGTAATTTATCAATTGTGACCATAAATCTAACTTATGATCTTAAATCTATTTAAAAAGCAACGGGGGAATGTGTCTTTTGGTGAATTCTTTTGTAAAATTAATCGATCCATCTTATAAATTCAAATGTGATGGATCATGGAGGTGAGAAAAAGAAAAACAGTTCTGATTTGTTTTTTAGATTATGGGTGTTGTTTTCCCAAGAGTAGCAACCACTTTGTTTTTCCTGAGAAAAGCTAAATGTATCTAATAATAAAATAAGAATTTGGGGCTTTGTGAATTCTATGTATTCTCTATATACAATTATCTCATGTCAAAAGCCTAACCATATGAGATAGGGGAATTTAAGAAAATTTTTCTTATAAAGGAATGATCTAGAATTTATCATACGTAGATGAAAACTTCTATTCCTTCTGGCACCTATTCCAGAAGGAATGGCACCATAAAATCTCTTTAACAGCCCAAATGGTAGACTGCCATTTGGACTTTCTATTTTTACCTTCTGTAAGTTTCTAAATATAGGAAAATAAATCTCTATTTTATATTTTCTTAATATTAAACTAACAATTCCAAAAGTACACGGAGTGGAGGAAGGTTTCAATATCTGATATTCAAGGCTACTAGCTGAACAACCATAAAAACACCAGCCAGGGCCTGGCCCCGTGGCTGAGTGGTTAAGTTTGCACGCTCTGCTTTAGCAGCCCAGGGTTTCTCCGGTTTGGATCCTGGGCGTGGATATGGCACCGCTCATCAAGCCACGCTGAGGTGGCATCCCACAGGCCACAACTAGAAGGACCCACAACTAAAAATACACAACTATGTACCAGGAGGCTGTGGGGAGAAAAAGGAAAAGAAAAAATCTTTAAAAAAACCCAAAAAACAAAATGCCAGCCATACACAGAAAAACACGAAAGTATTAAATAGCCAAAATCACAGTTTATTTAAAAGTGAACTTGGCAACACTAGCTTTTAGGCAGCAGGATATACATGCCTTATTTTAAGTTTAAACATTTGGTTAAGTATTTTTCTACCTGTTTTCTTCTGATTCTTTATAACATAAATTCCTTATAAATGATTAATGAATTTTCCCTGAGTTTAATTAGAGTTAGTAAGCCCTATGTAAATAAATCTTGATATAAAGACTTGTCTCCTAAAGGAATGAACTATCAGCAAATCTTAAATCCTTTTTTGTACTATAACAAATAAAAATCAGGTAACAAAGCATCCATAATTAATGAAAATTACTTTAAACACCAACAAGCCTAAGCAGGGAGAACTGGTGACCTTTAAAATGAACTATAAGACCTACTTCAGCCTTTTGAAACCAAAGCTTCCTAAGAAAAGCAAATATTATTATCATTATTGCTAACACAGCCACGTACCATGTGCGCCAGGCATTGTTTTAAGTATTTTATATTAACTCATTTAATTTTCACAATAATCTACAAGGTAGATCCAATTATTATCTCCACTCCAGAGAGAGAGAAACTGAGGCAGAGGGAAGTAGAATAACTTGCCACGGGGGAGTGGCTATTTAAACCAGGCAGCTCTGCTCCAGAGGCCAGGCTCTTTGCCGCCACACTTGGCCATTCCTGAGAAAGTCACGTGCCAGGACGCTTACCAAGTGCATGCTTAAAACTACCAGACACGAATGCATTGTGTCCATTCAACACACACAGGGCGTGATTATCTGGGTTTTTCAGCATTAAACGAAGACAAAAGCGATGATGTCGTACATCTTGGGAGTGCATGGTAACTTGATTGAAAATGTTCCAGAGCTGGGGTTTATTGACATTTTCCATTACCATTATCCTAAAATCGCAGAGAGAGGGAGAGGGTAAAAAATACTGTAAAAAGAAAATCTTCCTGAATTCTAAGAACGAAGCCCTTCGGTGCTGTCCTCCCAACGCTGAAATACACCATCCCTCACCAAGGAAAAGGAGCCTGAATCAATCTAGTCAAGCAGAAACACTACGCAGTGGAAGAGTTTTCCTGGAAAATGCAGCTTAGGTTAGTATTTCTGCATTGTTTCAGCTTTTCAACAAAACTTTTAAACCAAAAAACAGAATCAAGTGGTTTCTGTCTCACCTTTTCTCTCTCTGTCCACTACAGCTGCACCACAGTGAACAAGGAATCATAACTAATCGTAACGTGTGCCGGAGACGGTGAAAAGGCCTTATATATAACAACTCATTTAACCCTCACAATAATACTACGAGGTGGGAGTATTATGATGTCCACTTTATAAAGAGGGAGACAGAGGCACAAGCGGTTAAGTATATGAGAGTGCATGCCTCTCAGAATCACAAATGAGCTGAATTAACCAGCAAGCAAGAGGAGAGTTAAAATAAAACAGCTAATTTTTGAGCGTGAGAGACTAAGTCAAAGTAAATATATACACCCTAGCAAAGAATCTGATTAAAATAAGTTATTGAAAAATCACCTGATATAGTTGTATGCCTTTCTGAAATTTTTGTCCAGAATTGCAGCAGAGAGACCAAAGTATTCTAGTTCTTTGCGTTTTTGCCTGTCATCATAAAATGAATAGTACTCCAATGAAGAATTCACAAGTAACTCAGCCTCCTGAAATCGGGATAGGTCACACAAAGAGTATATGGCCTTCAACAGAAGGTTCCACCAGTCATCTTTTGTCAAGACACTCGTGAGTACAGCAAATATTGCTAAAATGAGACCAATGAAAATCAGTTAGGACACTGTATTTCCAGAAAGAGTAGAATTAGAAAGAAAAAGTCACATGAGTGACTTGAAGGTGAAATGTAACAGCCATGGTCCCACAGGAGTGAACTCCTGCCAGTACTCTTCTGATGGTGGCAAGACGAGGCAGCTGCCTGTTCACATTCCTTCACCGCCACCCCTCTGCTCTGCCTGTCCAGGTAATTCTCACTCTGATTCAATTAGACTACGATCAGGTGTTACTTCATGAGTCTTTTATCAACTCAGTCAAGTTTTACGTAATAAAGCAAATGAAAGTAATTACCTTTTGCATCACAATTTGCTGTCTCTTGGTCACTGTTGTCTGATATTTTGTCTCTTGACACTTTAATAAGGTAGAGATGCCTCTCTCCAGATTTGGAACTGGATATCAAACAGACTTGGGCTCTATTCATCGCTACCTGAATTAAAGATAGTAATTTGAGATTTTTTTAGTCATAATTTTTTAAAGAAAATCTATGGGAAACAAATACCACAGGTGTGCGAAAGCTGCTTTAGTAAGGGGAAAAAAAGACCAAATTATTACGTATAAAACACCTAAAAGAAAACGAATAGACTAATTTTTTTCTTACCAAAGGAATTTGGGTAACACTACTCAGTAGGGAAAAAGAAGGTAATTCACATTAACTTTATACCAACACACACACACACACACACGCACACACAAACACCTCCCAGCAAAAAAGCCAAACTGGGGACCGGCCCAGCGATGCAGTGGTTAAGCGCGCACTTTCCGCTTTGGCAGACCAGGGTTCCTGGTTTGGAAGCTGGGTGCAGACATCGCACCACTTGGCAAGTCATGCTATGGTAGGCGTCCCACATATAAAGTAAAGGAAGATGGGCATGGATGTTAGCTCAGGGCCAGTCTTCCTCAGCAAAAAGAGGAGGATTGGCAGCAGATGTTAGCTCAGGGCTAATCGTCCCCCCCTTCACCGCCCCCCCCAAAAAGCCAGAATCAGAAAGGATGTCATATCTGGAAAACATTTTTGCAAAGTGACAAGTTTGGCACACAGCAGCATTTAAAGAGCCAATAATCGATAATACTATGCTTCTCACTTTTCTAAATATGCATTAGCAAGGATTTTATTTCACTTAACAGTCAAGTTTACACTTTCATGTAGAACTTTCAATTACATACCATTAATCTCTAAGTCTTTTGGCTTTATCTGACTTTCCCTTTAAAAATTTTGAGTTTAAACCATTATGACCTCAATAAAATAATAAAATAAATGAATAAATAAAAATTAAAAATAAATTTTTGAGTTCAACAGAATTTTAAAATAGCTGTAATCTACGTTTAAATCAAATTCTAAACATAAAAAAAGGTCAAGAAGGCTAATACAAAGAAAGATCATCACCCACCTTTAAAAGCATGGCTAACATGGTAAGTAATGTATCCACATAACCATACGTTTTGCCTTGTGAAAACAACAGAGTAGAACGATGAAGCAGTAACTTCAGTTCCTAAATAAAAAAGCACATGATAATGAGTGTGATATGGTGCTTTTGCTGTAAGTTGTTTTGTTTGCATAGAAAAGCTTTGCCTTAGAAACCAAACCTTAAGAACATTTGCTTTATGAGCTTTCATAATAATTAAGATCCAATATTTTGGAAACTACAATTTACAATGTCTAATGAGTTGCTGAAACTTAAGACTCAAAATCATTTTTCAAAAACACCGAATTTAAAACACTAAAATAAAGCTTTTGGATATAAGCTGTAGAGACATCCTTAACTGAGGAGAAAGTCCTAAAATATAATGCACCAAGAAAAACTTCCTTCTGTGTTACATCACCTACCTGCTGGGCAGCGTTTGCATCTTGTGCCAAAGTATCTGGATCATACATTGGTTCCAGAGCTTCCAGAGCTTTCTCAGGATGGCCCAGCTGCTGCTGAAGGGTGGAGAGTGAAATCCTTGCATCCAGATGGAGGGGGGCCAGATCAACCACTTTGCCATAGCTCTCGGCAGCACGCTCCATGTAGCCTAAGGCCTTTAAACATTCTAAGATGGTGTTCAAATAAAGCGTAAATATGAACTACAGATTTATAAGCTGGCCAAAATTATCTCTCCATTTTAAAAGAAATATTATGGCAATATCAAAATTACAACAGGAAAGAAATGTATGCATATTTTTAGTACTTTAAAACAATTATCCCTTCTAATCTCTATCTATTGATCAATCTATTATTTCTCAATTCAAACTGCTACAAGGATGATATCAGCATATACATACAATTTGGAGTTCTGCTTTATTCATTTAGCATTATACTTTCAAGATTTTCCCATGTCTTCACTGGAATTTTGCATGGTTATAAAATTCACTTAAATTGATTATTTACATAACCATATTATTTGACATTTAGGGTACTTCCAAATTTTTACTGTAATAAACAACACCACGGTAAACTTCCTCATTTATATAAGCCAGAGTTCACAAATTAGCAGACCAATTTAACCCACAGATGTGTTCTGTTAGGCAACAGTGCTGTTAAAAACAATAAATTGTCTACATTTTTAAAAACTAAGATTTAATGAAATCCAAATTATTGGATTCTTTTGAAAAACCTGAATTTGGCAGCAGTGGCCCCACCCCCACAGGGCACATCAGCCCACGCACATCACCCTCCAGGCGGGCTCTCCGGTTACCACTCCAGCCTGGTCCTCTACCTCCCACTCTACTCATTTTTGTTAACCTTCCAGGCTTCTGAGTTTGTGATCCCTACTATAAATTACCTCTCTCTCCCTCCCCAATTATTTCCTCTGGTTAGGTTCTCAGAAGTGAGGTTATTGGGCTCTATTCCTCAAACTTTATGCCAGTCAATCACTAAGTCCTATCATTTGAACTTGAGAATGCATCCCCATAAGCATTTCTTCCTTCCACTCTAACAGCCACGACACTAATGTAGGCCCTTTTCATTTCCCTTTTTCACTGCAGTTATTTCCTAAAAGGTATTTTGTCTCCAATTGTTTTCTCAAATCTCTAATTTCTCAAATCTCTCCAGACCACTATCTTCAGGTTAAACTTTGATAATAAAGGAAAACTACTAATTAGGGATGGATCATGACAAAGGCCTTTCTCTTAATTTTTCATTTTTCAATTTTAAAAATACTTTGTTATTACGCTACAAGCATTCAATTCCTCTAATGATCTTTCTTATATACTGACCCCAAATTTCTTTATGATTTTTAGATCATTCTGAGGTTTTACCTTCTACTCATCTCAAGCTACAAAGGCTTGAAATGGAAACAGCATTTATCCGCATCATGATCATAATTAAAGAGGATTTGTAAAGCATCTACCATTAATAACAGGAGCGGTTTCAGTGACAGCCTTAGGAAGGCAATAAAACTCCAGCTCCCTGCTCATGTTTTTAAAATTCAAGTACCATAAATAATATAACTTTTTATGACGGTATTACATTGGTACACATGTCTACCCATCCAAACAGTAAAGTGCTATCTTAATCATTAAGCGCTCTCTGCCATTTCATATGTGTGATGTATCTCAAAACATCCCAAAATGTCAATTAATGCTTTTCTAGTTGGAGAGAACTTTCTGCCACTATGTAATATTTTAAACAAGGATTATTCAAATTTTAATGCATCTTTTATGTTGAAAAATAGGAAATCCTATTAGAAAATTTTTGGCTTTCATACATTTCTTTAAGAGATTTAGCTTTTCTTAAGCTATTTTTTCTACTCTAAATGATTTATTTCAGATTACTGTGGATTTAGATATAATGAAATAAAATGATAGATAAAACCCAATCTTGGGCATATCTGCAGCTCAAAGGACACTGAAAATACATTAATTTTTTTCTCAATATATTAAATATAAATTCATAAAAACTCTTCAAAAATTAGATTGCACTCCAAGTCTGACAAACTGTTACTAGAGACCAGAGCCTCTGGTTAAGACAGATAAAAGACAGGTATTTAAGGTATTTTAACAGGGCCACGTCACTCCTTCTTCTTCACTCTTCCAAAGCCTGAGCGAGGAGGAGCCACTTAGTGGCATACCAAGACAATTTAAAACACTGACTTTCAAGAAACTGCCCTGAAATCAGAAATACTCTCACTAAGACATTAATATTTTATAAGAATTACTTTCCTCTTGGGAAAGTAAGTTCTTGCCTGCTTCTATGATTAAAACTTCTCCTTCCCACAAAAAAGTATTACCTGCGTGCCGAAGCCAAACCACCGCGAGGTTGTATCTTTCTGAGCAGACCAGCGCACTAAGGAGCGGAAGTGCAGAATTATATTCACCAACATCCAGAAAAGCTTCAGCAACATCTAGATAGAGGTCTCCCATATCTTCAGGATTCTGTTCCACTAGTGTTGTCAAGAGAGGCTAGACCCCAAAATAAAAGCCTGAAGTCAAACACTCATTACAAATATGCATATCTATGTATATTTCTCTTTTTAACATATTTATCAGTTCTTGGAGGCAAGCCTAAAAGGAGTAAGGCTTAATGAATACAGGTTTAAATAATTAATTTTCTATTCATTTCTGTATCTCTGTTAAACAGAACTCATTCTGCCATCATTCACTCACTCAACACAGTACTTCTGCAGGCCTGTTCTGAGGCAGGCCCTGCAGCAGCTAAGATAACACTGATCTGCTGTGCTCCCCTCTAGCCCAGTAAACGCCCCCACGCCTCAGGGCCATGGTGTTTGCTGCTGTTTCTGGAGAGCCAGCGGCTCCCTCCGGTATCTGCATGGCTGACCTCACTTCCTTCAAGTCGTTATTCAAATGTCGCTTTTCCGGCAGCCCTTTTCTGACCATCCCATCTAAAATTACCACTCCTCCCACCCCCAATATTCCCTGTTCTTCTCTGTTTGATTTTTCTTCAGGGCACTTATCACCAACTAACATCCTATATTTTACATACTTATTTTATTTATTATCTATCTAATCCCAACAGAACAAAAGATCCATGAGGGCAGGGACTTATATACTTTATTCAACACCTCATCCTAAGGTCTGCAACATAGATGTCCGAAACATTTTTTTATTCAATGAAATGCTTAATCGGAAGTTGGCAAAAGAGAACAGCTGTCAAAAATTAACAATTGTCTAAAAGGCCCAATCTCAAATTCTGATCTCTGGGTTGTTCTCATTTTAAAAGAAAAACAAATTATTCCAAGACCAGTTCCAAAACTTTTAGCTTTTACTTTTATAAGCTTTTATATTCACACAAAAATAATCTGATGTTCATGGTCACTTCCTGGTTATTAAGAGATGTGAAATCTAGGGTCAACTCAAAATTTCTTGTCATCTCACGGAAAGATTGTGGATGTGATCTGAAGTACCTCAAGTACAGATCTTCATGTTACTCACATCAAGTGGTTCAAGGATGTTGAGATGCACGAGGCAGACCATCAGCTTCACCGTGATATCTATGGGCACACCATCAGGTATGGTGCAGGTAACACTCTCACTGGCTGTGGATGAGAGAGAGAAAAAGTAGCTTGTAGACTCAAGCTTAGAAAGTGGGGCAAACGAAGCAGACCCTATCTCCCATGGAAGGTCGCATTTACTTCCTCCAAAACAATGCCTGCACAGTCAAGTCTAAGTCTGGCCAACTCCAGTACTAGGTTCTTTTACCTCCATCAGTCTGTCCTTTGGTAGCAGAATTACCCTTCCTATTCTCTTCCTAATACCTTATCCACTTATCTGAAACCTATATAAACTCCCTTCTACCAGAAATACAAAGAACTAAAAAGACAGAAAACAGCAAACAAGGATATATGAACTCTCTGTTTTCTTCTTGAATTCAAAAGCCTCTTTTTAGTCTTTGCTACAAATAGTCTTTTGCTGAGAAAGGGATAAAATAATTCTGTGCTTAAGTTTGAAGCAGCATTTTATGTAAATGCTTAAGTTTGAAGGAAATTAATAGTGAGTATTTTAAGTCTTTCCTGAAAAGCAAATTGCTTTAGTTCTAAAGGTTTTTGATAAGCTGTTCAGTAATCCATTCTTTTTTCACATGGCACTAAAAAGACTCCGGGTCAATGAGAAACGCCATGTTCCAGTGGGCATACTGAGAAATAAAAACAACGGAAAACAATTTTTTTCAAAGATTACCTGTGAGTGAATACTGACAAGAAAAAGATACAAAATCATTCTTAGGAAAAAAAAGCTTCTTGGGAAAACCTGTTATAAGAACACTAACTATCAATTTCAAAATGTCATATTATGAACAGGAGAGGATTATCCACATTCCTCTGCAGAGGAAACTACAACCTTTATTCTCTTCTGGAGTGTCTTCCTCTGCAGTTTTTTTTTCTAGCACGATTCCAGAAAAATCTGTAATTACCTAGAAGAATAGGGATAAAAAAAGGAAATCATACAATAGGTATGTATGAAAAACCTTCTCACAATGCAAAGATATATAGTCAACCCTTACTATAAATGGGCTATAAAAACCAAGAGTAAATCACTTTAAAATAAGAAACTGCTGTGATACATTAACAGTTTTATATCATATTAACCATATTAACAAGTGCTTAACTGAAGATATAGAATTCCTCTGTATCTAACCAATCTACTTTTCCAAACAGATTAAGAACTGAATCATAGTCTGGCTGCTGAGTCCTGCTTCCCTGAAGTACAGACATATCTGGTACCTGTAATAATGGCAACAGCTTTTATCATATGATAACTACATTTTATATTTCATATGGAATTACTATAGAATCTAGAAATCTGTTTCCATACAGACTTTAAATATATAATTTAGAATATAAGTAATATATAGAACTAAAATGAGGAACTGTCAATTTTTAAGAATTACTAGAACACAGAAATGTGTTCAAAAACTAACAGAGAAACACTTAAGTGGTCCTACCTCCAAAGCTTTGTCATATTGTTTGTTAGAAATGTACAGTTCAGCTGCTATGTTAACATCTTCCATGGAGACTAGGCCCTGGTGTTTTGAGAAAGCTTCTTCAATTATGTTAATAGCTGAAGTAACGTCATTGGCTTCATAGTAACTCCTAAAAAAATAGATGGCAAATGGATGAGTGCTTATTTAATTCAGAACATAAAATTCATTTCCTTGCTTAGACTCTCTATTAACTATGATTTTCATTTTCTTAATATTGGGGAGGAGAAAAAACTCTTCTTTAAAATCATAATCAGTGCTGATCCAGAGAAAAATGTGCAATGTCAGTATAACGATGTCACAATGTCTAGCATCTTACTCTCCCAAAGCTATCTCCTATCATTCCAGCTCATTCCCTCTGTAACCAATACCAACACGTCTACCTCAATGGGATCTACGAAGCCTTGATCCTACCACTTTTTCACTGTCACTGTACCCCTCCTGTCCTCGCTTTCCCCTTCTGCACAGTCCAACATTACAATTACTCCCTTGCACATCTCCTCAATTCTTTTGCCCTTCTCTCCCTCTACCAAAATCATCTGATAAAACTCCAACTCCGGTTAAATCCAAATATGCCTACTCTTCACCATCAGCTGCCCAGCTGACCATGCTGATTGGATGCATTCCAAGTTAATGACCACTAGTCTCAAGTGGGCCCATGGTGCTGATCAGCAATCTTACTACAGTTACCAAGTCCAGTACTTCTCACACTTGAATGTGCATCCAACCACCTGGGTTTCTTATAAAAAGGCACATTCTAATCCAGTAGTGCTGGGGCAGGGTTGAGATTCTACATTTGTGACAGGCTCTCAGGTGATGCAAATGCTGCTGGTCGGTGGGGTAGCCAGGTCCCAAGGACATAGACAACTATGTCACATCTTCTCTCCAAACCTCCAACACTCTCCCACCCTCACTCTCAGCTGATGACCTTGCTTATTTCACAAAGAGAATCAAATCAGACATCCCACATATTCCCAACACAGCTACCTACTTACCTATACCCACAGGCGTATCTTCTGCCTTCTCCTTTTCTCATAAGGACAACCCCCAAGTAGATCCCATTCCCTCCAACCTACTCAAAAACACCACTCAGGCAACTGTCCTTTCTCTCATCAATCTTCACTATGTCCCTCAGTTGTGGATCATTCCTATCTAGATTTAAATATATTGTAATTTTTCCTAACTTAAAAATTATCTCTTACCCCTACAACTCATTCCAATTACCTCCCCATTCTTTTGCTCCCCTCATAAATTTCTCCAAAGAGCTGCCTATCCCTCAGGACCCCCAATTCCATCTCCAATGTCACTACTCAGCCCTCATTTTACACGATCTATCCGCAGTATTTCACACAGATGACCACCCCTCCTCCTCGAATTGCTTTCTTCAATAAACCTCTAGAATACCATGTTCTCTTAGTTTCCTCCTACTTCATTGCCCATTCCCTTTCCATCTCCCTTGCTGTTTCCTCCTCATCTTCCTGACTTCTAAACACTGTAGTGCCTCAGGACTTAGTCCTCAGAACTCTTCCCTTGCTCTGTCTCTCACACATGTGCATACACACACACCCCACCTCATATCCAATAAATCAGAAAACTCCAAGAGGTCAGCCTTTGAAATACATCCTGAATCTGATTACTGCCCATCACCTCCTGCTACTTTTACTCTGGTCCAAGCTACCATTATCCCTTCCCTGGATTCTGCCCCAACCATTCTGCTTCTGCCCCAACCATTCCTCAATCTGCTCTCAAAAGACCAGCGAGAACTGATGCATTTAAAATTTAAGTCAGATCATGTCACTCTTCTACTCAAAATCCTCCAATGGCCTCCAAACTCATTCAGAGTAAAAACCAAAGCCTTACACTGGGCCCACATGGGCCAAGGGATCTTCCTGCTTCCTCTAAGACACTACCTCCTGCTCTCCTCCCTGAACATAACTCTGCACTGCCATTCCCTTTGCTGTGACACTCTTCCTAAAATCTGCCCCCACATCTCCTTCAGCCACTTTCAGGTCAGCATGACCATAACATACGGAATGAAGCCCTTCTCTAGTCTCCCTGTTGAAAATAACACACTCCAATTCCTCAACTTCCTACCTCCCTCCCGGCTTCATTTTTCTTCAAATCACTTATCAACATCTGGCATACTATAAACTTAGTTGTTTATCTGCTTATTGCCTGTCCAACCCCCACTAGAATGTAAGCTCCACAAGGGCAGGGAATTTTAAAACTCATTCAATCCTGGATCTCCTGGTACCTTGTACAGTGCCGAGCACAGAATTTATATTCAACAAATATTTCTGGAGGGAAAGCAGGGACAGAGAGAAAGCCATGTCAATCAGAAGTTGTAGTAACAGAATTTCATGTAGGAAACATCTCTTTGGCAGTGGCAGAACCATTCATCACCAATCTTTCCCAACAAAAAGATTATAAATAATACAAGTGGAAAACACATCTACTATCATAGGTCATCTAATAGTTCAGTAGAAGCCTATTGGGCTAACCACCATGACAGCTCAAGATCTGACTAATGATAAATAACCTGGGAAGATCCTCAATGCTCATCATATACATCAGGGATCAACTGAGGGTTGCCTTGCCTCAAATTTCCTAAGAATGCTTCCAGTATTCCTACATAACCCATCCTTGGGAGCATGGGGATGATTTCACAGCTAAGCATCTTCATGACAACGGCCATGGAACTAACAGGGTTAACCCTAAAATACCCAGATTTAGATGATTAATCCTAGGCTGGCATACTATAATAATAGACATGCTTAGAATAGAAAGCATCCCACAAGGCATTACAGGCCCAGAATGTTTCCTGCTTTGTTTTGCTGTACAGCCTATCAGAGAAGTAAATGCAGTTGGGTATATTATTTTAGAATAAAATATATACCAGTCAGTAGCATGTGCCAACCATAAAGAAAATTTTTCATCTTAAAATATTATTCTAGTATTGGCTCCAGATAAAATGATTATAGAAGATCCCAGGTCACAAACATTTCATTAGCACATCTGCAATAAATAATTTAAAATAATATTACTGAAAATGTAAGTATTTTCAACTAAGTTATGGAAACCAGGGAACCTAGTCATCCTTTCAGAACATGCTGCATTTTTAAGCTTCTGAGCACTTGAAAGGTAATCATACATACAAATTTTTCTAAGCAATCACACAGTTGACTTAGAAACAGAGAAGTACTGAAAAGAAAAACCCATTTCTAAATTTAAATACAATAAAAAATACAGAAAGCAAAACAATTCCTTGAACCTCAACAAAAAAGTATATTCTACTTCAAATGCATGCTTGGATTTATAAAATAAGATGATCATTAAGAGCATTTATACATTTTCACTCCAAACTTACTTAGCCATATCTCTAGTCAATTGCATAAATCGTTCTCCATCAGACGGAGACAACAGGTTTAAAATGCGCCTATAACCATCCATTGCCATTTTATGGTCTCCCATCTGTTCATAAAGGCTCGATCGCTCCCACAGATAACGGACATTAGTAGGTTCATACTTAAGAGCTAAAAAGAAAAAAGAATATAAATTACAGATTTATCATAAAAAGGGGTTCATGGTACCTGGGTGTGACCCATCCTCATTTCAGAAAATTTAATAAACACTCTAAACTAATTCTCCAATGGAACCAAGCAGGTTACTTTGGAATAAATCCACCTTCACAGGACCTCTCGACAAGGCCTGATCTAAGACCAGCTAGAACCTGACTCTCCTCACTAATCTTCCTTTGATCACCCTAGTCTCATATTAACCCTCAAGGAACAGCTTAGAACCAGCACTGATCTCGGTGGGAAACTGAGGGTACTTACTCTTCGTCTACCAAGTTTTGTGCTGTATTAGCTCATGCTATAAAAAAAGTTACTGGTAAATATGAAAACAGAGGAGCCCCAAATACTTACCTCTGATATAAAAAATAAATATATTTTAGCTAACCTCACCTCAGAGTAGTAAGTACAATTATCAAAAAACCTATTATGTAACCTTTCATCAAACAAAAGGAAAGAAACATTTTAATTACCTTTTGTGTAGCAAAAAATAGCCTGCTTAATATTGTCTTGTTCCAGGGACATTTCTGCCAATCTAACCCATTCTTCAGTGTCACTGGGATTTAAATGTGCAGCAATCAACTCAAACTGCAGCGATTTCTCCATGTCACCCTGGTCCTCATATATCATGGCAAGAGTAGAGAATGGCTCATAAGCAAGAGGAGCTAAAAAGAAATTTAAAAAAACAAATTCCATTGGCTGAGGGATGAGGCTTGAGCTGATGTCAGTCTCACGGTTCAAATTATGAATCCTTTTTTTAATACTTAAACTCTTTAAATACCTCTAACAAAATTATACAAACTACCTAATGGAAATTAGAATAAACATTAGATTATATTTGCTTTATTTTATTTTCATACATTTTGGGCACTTTTTGTGTGTGTGTGTGAGGAAGATTGGCCTTGAGCTAACACCTGTTGCCAAACTTCCTCTTTTTGCTTGAGGAAGATTGTCCCTAAGCTAATGCTTGTTCCAATCTTCCTCTATTTTTTTGTATGTGGGATGCCACCACAGCATGGCTTGTATGGTGTGTAGGTCTGTACCCAGGATCCGAACCTGCAAACCCTGGGCCACTGAAATAGAGTGCACAAACTTAACCATTATGCCACCAGGCTGGCCTCCATTTCTGGCATTTTTAAAGCATACTTTTCTCTAAGCAAAGTGTAGTTTCATGAAAAACTTTACTCTCCACCATGCCCCCCTCATGAAAATCCCCCTCTGCTAAAGCTAAACATGGCTCAATAACTCAGCAAGTTCCTTCTGATGAGCATCAGCCACGTCAGTGGGGGTGAATCTTCACGATCCAGCTCCCAGACCAAGGAGGATGGGATGAATGGAGAGAGGGTACCTAAGTAGCACCTAAACCCAGGATATCCAAGTGAATGGCTAATCTGCATTTCTGAAAGAACGTTTCTTAAATGAAGTTCTAAGATTATGAGGAATTAAACTCAAAGATAACTCTCAAAAACAAACAACTGTAAACTGAAATAAAGAAACAGACAATATGGGAAAGTAGGAAACAAACAAAATATCCTGAAGAAAAAACTTCGGTTAAACTTATTTCGATGGGGTAGTAAAGAAAAAGCAGTGACTCAACTTATCCTAATGAATCATCCAGGAAACTTACAACAAGACTTCTACAAGGACTTTACTCTAAATAAAAAGAAATGCCAAAATATTGAAAAGATAAATTAAAAGTTCACTGTATTACAACTACCCAAGCCACTACACAGGGCATCATTTGGCAACACATCAGGAAAGGAAAATATTAAACACAAGCAACTAGTTAAAAAGTCGCCTTTGAAGACATCCTTCAATATGCCAAGACCTGCAGTTTAATGGAAGATGACAAGTATAAATTGTGTCTTTTACCAAAAACTAGATTAAAATAATCTAGCACAGTCTTATTTGGAAACCAGAAAGAAAAAAACACTCTTCAAGCGATTTTAACATAATGTGTTTGCCATATTTATAAAAGACACAGAATGCAAAAGTCTCAAATCCCTAAGATGAAACATTAAAAAACAAGCAAATAAAAACAAGAATGAAGGCTGTAGGGGTTCAACAAATATTAATGATATTTCACTGAGTCATACTCTGATTTTCATTTTCTTGGTAATATGTTCTACTAAATGTGAAAAGTGCAAATCACTGTTATCACAATCAACTCCCAGCTTCTGAACATATTTTTCAAATAGCACAGTGAAGTCCTCCTCTATCTGTAAAAGTCAGACTACTAAACTACTATTGTGAATAATTCCACAGAAAATACCCTGTCTTATGATTTCCATGCACATCAATATCGCCTCTTCACGTTCTCCTCGCGCAAAGCGAATGTTGGCTTCACCCATGAGACCTCTCAGAGCTCTGGGAAGTTTACTCCGAGGCCTTTTCTCCTGTACAGAACAAATATGACACTTAGATTAAAATATAGTAATGTCTTAGATTTCAATTCCAACCATATTAACAAATACAGACCCTAATGACACTGACATTTTTCTTTAAAACTTTTCAATCTTTTAAAATCAGAACTAAAGACTTTGGTTGTGATTATAACTGACTCATTAACATTAAAGTCTATATTTCAGGAAAAAGTCTAAAACTCAACTGCAAGAAATAGCAGAAATTATTCTATGATACTCTCCAAAAAGGAGCACTTCAGAAAATTAAAAAAAAAAACCCCTACAGTAGAAAGTTCAAAGTACAGTAAACTATATAAAGAAAGCAAAAACCAAAGTAGTCAGCAATTACTAAATTACTAATTAGAATTATAACAAATGCAGGAGAGGATGCTGCAAAATAGATTTATATGCCAGGAGACGACTTATGAAGTAATCTACTGAAGACCCTCCTTCTTTCAAATTTATCTACTCAGAATGAACTTGGTTAAAAAAAATCAAGTTACAATATACACTTTTTAACAGCAAAACTATAGTACGTTTTGACATATGCAACAATTGAGGTTTACATTAAAAAAATCTCTAAAATGAAACATTAGAAACCAGTAACAGCAGCTGTCTCATAGTATCTCCTTTCTCACAGCTGGAATTCTTTTGGAATATACGTATAATTTAAAGATTTCTTTTTTAATTACTATGTCACATTTCTGCATTCTGTTTATAAATACCGAAATAAGGAACAACGTACTTTCATCATTTTCTTGGTCTCCCGGTTGAGAACCATCTCCAATACAAACACATCGCCTGCAGTGGGTTGCTGTGGTGTTTCCTCCTCCTCCTCCTCCTCCTCCTCCTCTTCTTCGTCCTCTTCCTCCTCATCATCTTCATTCTCTCCAAGCATGGAAGCAAAGACTTTGTGAACTGACTTACTGACTCCATCTGACGTTTCTCCTGAAGACAGACACATTGAGGTTACAAAAAACCAACCACACAAAAAAGCTTTAGAACACTCAGCAGTCTAAAGAAAAAAAACAATATTCTCTGGAATATAAATCTCTACCCTAGCAACACCAAACTTGAAAGTGAAAGATTGACAAATGAACTCTCCCAAAAACCCAAAGAAGAAAGCTGTCACAAAGCCATGTGTTTCACTCTGTAGGAATTGCTGACTCATCCATTAGGTCTCAGATAGACAGGCAAAATTAGGTGGGAAATCAGAAGCACACGCAGCAACAGTTAAAAGTAGAGAGGACCAAAACAAAAGAATTGTAAGACTCAGACCTATGAATTAAAGTCTGTTGGTACACAGCCAGGTGGTATAGAATAGTGGTAAAGGGCAAGGCCTCTAGGGCCGAGCTGTCTGGTTTCAAACTTCATCTCCATCTCTCGCTAGCTGTGGAGCCTTGGGCATATCACTGAAGCTCTCTGTGCCTCAGTTTCTTCATCTGTAAAAAGCGGTTAATAATAATGTCTGCCTTATAGGGCTAATCTGAGGATGAGACAAGTTCTTAAATATATTCGCTTAGAATAATGCCCAGCAGAAAGTAAGAGCTTAATAAATGCTATTATAAATATTAAAAAGTATTATTATTTCAGGAACAAAATAACATCACATACTTCATTTGCCTCTGAGGATACCATTATAGTACAATGATTTTTCTAAGTTCATAATGATGATCATGAATGATCAAGAAAAGGTTAAGTTTAGAAGTTAATTTTCTGTTGAAGCAGAGACATGTAACATATTTCAGAAAAGTCCCAACAAAATAGTTAAAATTAAAAATACACATGTGCGCGCATGTGTATATATAGATATATATATATATATATATATTTGTGTTCAAAAATCCTTAAGCTTATTCTCTTATGTGAAATACCTCAAACCCCAAAAATGATGGCTGAGATAGGATGTTCAAGGAAGAACAGAATAATAAAAAAATATATTTTATGAGCAACGAATAAGTAATTATTATTATGAAGTCATAACGATCATCCTCAAGAATTCTGAACATCCAAAATAAATAAATAAATGTGTGAAATAAAACCTTGGCAATCAATAAAATTTATTACAGTAACAAAGGAGAAAAATCATATGACCATCTTGATAGCTACAGAGAAGCATTTGATAAAATCCAACACCCATTCCTATTAAAAATTCTTAGTCAACTAGAAATAAAAGGAATATCTTTAATCTGATAAAGAATATCTGCTAAAAACATTTCCAGTTAATGGTGAATTATTCAAAGTTACTGGGAATGAGGCAAGTATGCCTGCCATTGTTACTCTTTTCAACATTTTACTGGAGGTCCTAACTAATGTAGTAAGGGAAGAGAAATAAAAGGCATAAAGATGGCAAGGAAGAAATAAAATTGTCATTATTCACAGATGACATGATTAGGCACATAGAAGATCCAAAAGAAACTACATATAAACTGTCAGAATACATGAATTTAGCGGGGTTCCTAGATAGGTCAATACACAAAAATTAATTGTAGTTTTTGTATCAGCAACAATGAACTGAGAATGAAATTAAAGGAAGACTCTATCTGCATGGCGTGAAGGAAAGGTGCTGAAGAATAAGAATTTAGCAGTAGTATTCCCAGCAAGGCACAGGAGAAAAGAAAGACTGACTCCAGCGGCCATATATTCCAATTAGCAGACTTTGCCAAAGCCTGTTCAAACTGACTCCTTCTTCGGCTCTGAAGACATGCTCATACTCACCAAGGGTCTTGGTAAAGTTCTGGGACAATTCCTTCCTGAGAAACTGGGAGCTTTATATCTTAAAAGGACTGATGGGATTATTCGACTATTATTTGTCCTATTTGATGGGACTGTTATTAGTCGGTGCGCATCTGACTGCTCATGATGAGGTAGAATTGGATTCCATTAATCCCTCTTTTTACGGAGGGCCTGATGGCCACCTCCCAGGGGCAGCTTTAGGCAAGAAGACTGGCGGGCACCCCGTGGCGCCTGCTGCTACAGCTGCAGCTCAGAGACCTGATGAGGCAACAGCTGCTCCTCCCCAGAGCAGGTAAGGAAGGACCCACGGGTTGTAAGGACAACTTCAGCCCCCTTTTCCACTCCACTTGCCTGGCACTCTTCTATGCCTTTTCTTCCCCACTTGGTCCGAGGAGGCAGGAATAAAGCTCATTTGTTTTCTGCTCACTCTAGTATGTTTCCTCTGTGCAAAGGCTTATTTGTTTAGAGGGAAAAGAATCAGCCTCTACATCTACCCTCTAGGACTAGAAAGCTTAATTTAGTTTTCAATCAGACCCTACAAATGAAGTTACATTCTAATTGATAGTTCAGCATCCCAGGTAACTTGATATGTGTAAATGGATACCATGAACTATTATCAATATTCTGATCACTAGAAAGCTATATAGATCACTGGAAATTAATAAATTTGCATAGTAATCCATCAATTAGGCTCTGATGAGTTTAATTAGTCTGGGTGCACTAACCAAATTTAATATCTGCACATGCAGAGCTGAGGAGTGGATCCTGGAATGGGGTAGCATACGGAGATACCCATGCTGCATGTGAGGCCCCATCCGGGCAGTCAGCTGGCCTTCCACTCTGACATTTCTATCTCACCTCCCATAACTAAAGCAGTGGTTTGGAAGCCACTGCGGATAGAAATATAATTCATTACAATTTTGGGGAGTATACTCTGGAAGTAATTAGTAACCAAATGAGAAGGCCAATTTAAAAACTAATGACACTAAAAAGGCTTCCAAACAAATACTGATGTCAATTTCAAACACTTTTTCCACACAAAAAACCATCACCATATTTAATAACTCAACGAATACTGAGCATCCACTATATACCAAGCACTACGCTCCTGATAAACCAAGTAATCAACAACAGAATACCACTGCAATGAAAAAATAATGTTTTCACTAAACTATTTGGTAGTTTTAACATTTAATGCAAGTAGCAAATGATCTTAGCATACCTTCATTGCCATCTTTGTCCTGGGATCTGGAAGAGTCAACTCCTGATGATGACGGAACTTCAGAGTCATTTGGATTTTCTTCTGCTGATAACTTTCCTTTCTCCTGAAGACTCTGGGATTGAAAATTAATTAATGATTGCAAAAACCATCGCAGGTTTCTCTCTCTCCAGTTGAGAATAGGGCATCTGCCTTATTTTCGACTTCTATAAATACTTGAGTTCTGCACACATACACAGTACATGGAATCTATATTTGAATGTTGCCAAAGCCTTTCAGAGAAAGATACAATATCTTGATGATTTCACTAATCTACATTGTATCCTAGCTTTTTAAATGAAAATAGATGGTCACATGAATAAGGAAAGAATCCACCAACTAATTTTAAAGGTGCGATTACTTTTATTTTCCCTCACACTTGAAATAAGTGAGAAGATACGGAAAGTTCAGATATTTCCTCCTAAGTATGAAAAAATACGTAAGAGTGAAGATTTTGTTATCAGACAAGAAAATTCTTTTTTTTGGTGGAAGATTACACGACACCATCGGGAGACTCCTCAAAAATGGGAGCTCACACCTCTCAGTTTAGAACTAGAGAGGTGAGTTGCCCAAACGCCCAGGAAGACTTGGTGGCAAAGCTGGGACTAGAAGCAGAACTCCGACTGCAAACTCCAGTCCCCACTCCGACTACCGGCGTTAAGCGACCCTCAAGTAAAATGTCCTATTGGCACAAGAGAAGAGGTTACCACGGGGACAAAAGCTTGCCGGTGGGGGAAGTGTTTTTAGAGCACAGGGCGGAGGTGAGACCTGGGGTTTCGGGAAGAAACTGCTGGGAACTCCCGGCCCGCCGCATCCCAGGGAACGCGGTCACCGGGGACCCCCATCTCCCAAAGGGCATTAGGGCGACAGGACGGTGAGGGGCATCCCAGCCTAGCGGCGCCTCACTTTCTTCTCGCGAGTTTTTCTCTCTTCTCTCCGCCTTTCGAACTCCTCGAAGGAGATCTTTCCTTCCAGGTAGTCGATAAGCTCCGGGCTGAACCCCGACATGTCTGCGGGCCGGATACGCAGCCCCAAGAACCGGGACAGAACCGGGAAGAGCTGCCCCTCCCAACTTCGCTCCGCGCCGGCGCCGAGAGCAGGGACCGGCGTGCTCCCGAGAAATGGGCCCGGCCTGCACCGTGGCCGCCGCGCTCGGGTTCCGCCGCCGCGTCTGGCCCCGCTCCGCCCAGGGGCGGAGCCTCGGTGCGCCGGCCTCCGGCTCTGACCTCCTGCTGCAGATTGTTAGGGAGTTGAAAAGAAATGTGCTTTAAAGAAATTGTCTTTAAATAATTTCCCTCAATTCCCCATTAGGGTCCTCACTACCAATCCATTTCCCTTTCTGGATGTTTGTTCTGTAAATTAATTTAATCTTTGCCGTAGTGATTTTCTTCTTAATTTAACCGCTTGCCCGCCCGCGTGCATGCGCCGCGGAAGCCGGAGTCCTCGCCAGGGCTACGCTGTCAATCTCACCTCCCCCAATCAAAGGCACCGTCAGTTTCCCGTCTTCCCCAAATCCTCAAACTCTGCTTTCCTCGGGCTCCTTCTCAGCCTGTAAATAAGTTCATCTGGACTTTATGTTCCGCCTCTAACTCTCACCCTAGTTTTCTTCACAAACTTTTAGAAAGAGTCGAATGCTTGATATGATAATCAAACCCTGTTGCCCGTTTACTGTAGGTCATGTCCTGTCTTATGCATATTACATGCATATCTCAAAATAATCCTTAAAAAAGGATATTGTTGTCGCTAATGCCAAAGTCCAGTATCTAATAAGTAGTAGGACCAGGATTTGAACCCTGGTCTATCCAACTCCAAATCCCATGCTAGGAATTAATGTGATATACCGCCTCGCCTCAGTGGAAGTATTTTTCACCTCCTGCACACTGTTGTGGTGTGTCTTTTACCTTGTGTTCTGTTTCTCTGCTGTTTAGAGACGCTAGCCGTCAACCTCTTGAGAACAGCACTACCTGATAGCACCTTTGCGAACTCTCCTCTGTAGCCTAGCAATCTGTGCTCAAAATACCCTTCTGAATTAAATCGGATGGAATTGAAAGTGCCTCGGGAATGGGCAAGGGAGTCGCGGTATGGGGAATGGCAGCTCCACATGCAAACCAGGTTAGAGATGATTCCTGGGAGCCTACCACGTGGCGGGCGGTGCCTCTTTACTACAAGGCGGATGAGGATAAAAGCAGCAGTGGGATGGGTGGCAGAATGAGGGGCCATCCTGCGAGAGGGGGACTTGGGGTGAGAGAAGAATATCTCACAGCTAGAAGTCATCCCCTTTCTCATGATGAAGGCTCCTCAGGGCCCTACATGGGTATGAAATATGGGGGGCTAGCGTGTGGGTTGGGTCAAGGTAATCCACAGAAATCACTTATAGCAAAACCTTCTCCTGAATTTCTCTGGGCAGTCAGGGAAGGACATCTAAGAGGAAGTCAAGAGGCTCTAGTCCTAACTCTCCCAGGGGAGAAGGAGGGAATCAAAGGGAGGAAAGATGGTCACCTGGTGAGGAGAACGCTCTCCTAGAGCCAGATGGCTTAGACTAGCTTGTTTTATTACTGGCTGCCAGGAATACGGCAATACCTGTTGTAAAGATACAGATTCATGTTGGGGAGAATAGCGAGCAGGGAGCAAGGGGTGGAAGGATAGTCTCTCTGCTATGGAACAGGTCGATGACGTGAAAGTTCATTTACAGGTCAGAATGTAGCAACATATCTTGACGTTGTAATCGTTCTGTTTTTCTTTTCTCCACTTACTTTAAGCGATTTGTCCCCGGGTGAAGCAGAGGCATCTGCGTTACCTTGAGATGAAGTGGGATTGTTATAGCAGCAATGAAAATAGCAAGAAGAAACTTCTCAGGCTTTAAGAATGGTTTTTGAGTACCAAAATGGAAAGTCTGAAGAAAGCAGAACATTGAATTTGTGCCATGACAATAGAATTAAGAGTACATGAGAAGGAGATGACTCCATCCTTCCTCCTTGTCTGTGGGTGTGACCCTTTTGGGGAGACAAATTTTCCATGGGTCTCTCACTTTTCTGCAAAAGCTTGTGAGAGCCTTCCTTCTGAGCTATCTTTTCAAGAATGTCTGCAGAACAAAGAGCCTTGAGAAAGAGAGAAATAGTGTCTCTCTCTGGGCAAAGTTTGGGCATGTTTGCTAGTAGCCTCCTTATAAGAGTGGGGTTTTCCTAAGCTTGGGGTTCCTCAGCTGTGGCCCAAACCTACTTGTGCGCTGCATACACCTGGGCCCACCTCCACGTGGCCCCCATGATACTTGGGGGATAAGGAGAACCATTGAGAATGTAAAACTCATGCTGCCTGCTGTGCCATGAGTGATAAGTCCGCTGCCTCAGACCCAGGAGTCTCAGGTGTCTGCCAGCATCTGTGAAGCTGTAGTGGGCTAGCGTGTCACTTGCAAGTAGGGTAAAACCTCGTATCCTTAACAGTTCTTGACCACCCCAGATCTGGGACAGTGGACAAGAGGCCATGCCTGGGGATGAGGAATTGGGTGCTCATCAAAGAGGATCAGAGTCATTGTTGAGAGGCTGTCAAGGACCTGTGTAGAGAAGTACTGCCGACCCCTTGAGAGTCCAGATCACCTGCAGAACAGTTATTTGCATTGGAGGAAACATTCCACTTCCCCAGTGGGCTTTTAGGGATGTGTGTAGGGAGATCTTGGTCGTCAAAATAATACGGCAGGGGTGGGAAACTCCTAACAGATAGTGTCTGGGGACCAGGCTTGCTAAAGTGTCACACACAGTGAAGACCTGTCCTCCAACTGCCAACAGCATCACTGTGAAGAAACTCTAGTCAGTGCAGAGTGTAGGCCTTCCATCAACAGCCACCTGCCACTTGTGAGGAATTTTCCAGCAGAACGATGCATGCCCCTACCCTGAGACATTGCAAGCTCATAGTTAAATCCTGTGTGGATGCCCTTTCTTTTCAAAGTCCATGAAACTGATAAGTATTCCTCTTGACTCCAGAGCAGGGTGGTAAAAGGGAAAAGGAAAATAAAACACTGTACTTGAGTGGAACAGGACAGTGGTGGGACACTCCCCACCACTCTGCCATTTAGCTGAATAGGCTATGTATCACTTATATCTTTTTTTTTTTTTGAGGAAGATTAGCCCTGAGCTAACATCTGCTGCCACTCCTCCTCTTTTTGCTGAGGAAAGCTGGCCCTGAGCTAACATCCATGACCATCTTCCTCAACTCTGTGAGTGAGATGCCTGCCTCAGTATGGCTTGACAAGCAGTGCGCAGGTCCACACCTGGAATCCAGACTGGTGAACCCTGGGCTGCCGAAGCAGAACATGTGAACTTAACCGCTGCGCCATCAGGCCAGCCCCACTTATATCTTTTAAAAGATAAAATATATATATATATTCTTGACATTAACTAGAAGCAACTTCCATTACTGTGTGAAAATAGCAGAATGGCACACATTTACCTCAATCCAACAAGTACTCATTGAACAAACTAGGCATTGTGCTAGTTGCTGGAGAAATAAAAATGGCTTAGATATGATCTCTGCTCACAAAGACTTCACAACCCTCGAGGGAAATCAGACACATACACAACTAATTACAACAAAACATGTTGAACTAGACACAGGATCTGATCTTGTATAAATATTTTATTGTTGATATTCAGTATCAGTCATCCACAAAAAAGCCACAGAAAACTATTTTGGAATGTACAGATGTGTTATTAAGACACTGATGTTTGCTTCTAGTACAATGTTCCTTTCGCAGGAATCACAGAGAAAACAATGCAGCTCTCCATAAAGACACAGGAACGTGGCTCTTCCAAGTGAGAACATGAGAATCAGAGTAATTTGGCCCGAGCTGGGGTGGAGGTGAGGGTTGGCTGTAAAAGAAGGGAAATCCACCCATTTCCACTCTCCCTTCTTGAGGAGGTTGTGTGTGGGAGAGCCAGAGCTGAGGCGTGGCTAGGATATTTGGTGTAGCACAATGTCCACCTCTGGACATAGTCGCAGAGAACGTCTCCCAGAGACCCTGGCAACTCCTGGAATCTCATGTTTCGTTGCCTTCCATTTTAACTTAATTGCGGATCCTTATCACTTTCCCTTGCTATGAAAATAAGATTGTGAGGTCTTTCAACAGCGTATGTTGACAGTGAGAATGCATCTTTTTTAAGGAAAAAGATAAATATGTTAAACCCAAATCCCTGTTACATATAATAAACTAGAGCAAAAATGAGCAAATGAAAACAGTGATTGATAAAAGGTAATGAACATACAAGACAAGCTTAAAAGGAAACGTAATCTAGAAGCTCTTCATTTCTTTTAAATTTACGGTGTTTTTGTAACTCTTGCAAATATACACAGCGCTCGCCATCAGTATTTATGGTTATAGAACGGAAAAACACCAAACATATGCACGTAAGGCCCATATGTCCCACAGCTCAAGCCATTTATATCGAAATCTGGAAATCAGAATAAAATCATTACAAATTGACAAAAAAATGGAGGGGAAAAAAATCACACAAAAGTTTAGCCATGGCCATGGTTGAATTTTTCTAATGAGATGCTTCATCGGTAGTTTGAAAATAGCCAGACGACTAAAAGAACAAGAAAATGTTATAATGAAATAGAAAATGAAGACTCACAATTAACACAAACACCCAGAGATCAACATATTTCACTGAAAACTCCCTTTGTCTTCACTTTCTAATCAGAGATGTCAGGAAAGGAGAGCTCATAATTATGAAATATTCTCCAAATCAGGAGCTGCGCTTCTTTCACAAAGTTGAATAATTCCCATTAAATTACAATCTCACCCACGGGGTGCTTTCTCTGTTCCCTGCCTGAAACATTCACACTCACATGAAAGCAGGTATTCGATGTTTTCTCTGACACTTTCTATGACTTAGAGATTAGTATCTGCAAATTATAGTTGAAGAAATGAACAGGTAAGCAATTTGTATGCAACACTGTCTCATACTGAAGTAGGTACTGTGGTATTAATAAGTATTCTCTGTTTTAGTGTCTGCTACCGTAGGGCCTAAGTGTGACAAATAGTAAAGGGAACCTTTCATTAACATCCTTTTGTTAATCCTGTTTTATTTTCTCATTGTAGGACAGTTTTCAAGTGCATACGCCACATGGTAAGTTGCATCTTCTTTTTAGAATAACAATCACTATCTTTAAAAAATCATCACGTTTAAAAGAACTAATAATCAAAATCCTTTCACAAGCATAATGAAATGCAACAACGCTATGCTTTCTCACAATTTCATCAGTATGCTTGTGGAAGAATGAGAGTAGATTTTAATTATGATCCATTTCCCTTTATTACTCAGCTGAACAAAAAGCTAATAGATGAGAAGCAAAATGTATTTTCTTGGAATGCACCTTACCTGTTCCTTTTTAAACGGTAGGTGTTTATTTGCTAGGAATACTCAAGTAATAAGAATAATAAAATTCAAATCTTAAACATAAATACATTTCTACTTTTTTCAGTGAGAAAAATGTCATCTTTACTTATATTCTACTTTTTTTCCCCCAGGTGAGGAAGTTCAAGCTCAAATATATGCTTAATACTTTCTCCCCCAAAGAGAACCATTCTTTTAACTTTTACTTTCCATTCAATCCAACTGCACAATCCGACATATTTTTTTATATATGATTTTCCATATAACTTAGCTGCACGACCTGGTCTGAAAAAAGATAGAGGTAATAAAAGTGTGTGGTATTTCATACGACCCACCTATCCCACTACTGGGTATTTATCCAAAGAACTTGAAGTCAACAATTCAAAGAGACTTGTGCACCCCAGTGTTCATTGCTTCAGTATTCACTGTAACCCCAGTGCCCATCGACTGATGAGTGGATAAAGAGGATGTGGTGTATATATACAATGGAATACTACTTAGCCGTAAAAAAACACAACATTGTCCCATTCACAACAACATGGATGGACCTTAAGAGTATTATGTTAAGCAAAATAAGCCGGATAGAGAAAGACAAACACCGTATGATTTCACTCATAAGTAGAAGATAAACTAACACACGGACAAAGAGAACAGTTTAGTGGTTACCAAAGGGGGAGGGGGTTGGGGGGAGGCAACAAGGGGTAAAGGGGCACATTTATATGGTGAATGACAAATAATAATGTACAACTGAAATTTCACAATGTTGTAAACTATTATGACCTCAATAAAAAAAAAAAGTGTGTGGTGTTTCATTATACTTAATAATCCTATTAAGAGTGATAATTCTAGGGGTCAGCCCCGTGGCCAAGCGGTTAAAGTTATGCATGCTCTGCTTTGGCGGCCTGGGGTTGAGCAGTTTGGATCCCAGGCATGGACCTACTCCACTCATCAGCCATGCTGTGGAGGCATCCCACATACAAAATAGAGGAGGGTTGGCACAGATTTTAGCTCAGGGTGAATCTTCTTAACCAAAAAAAAAAAAAAAGACTGATAATTCTAATAATTAACATATCTCTCCCGAGAAAACTGCGCTTAAAAAATCTTAACTGTCATTTCTTTTTAAAACCAGACCATAAAATACCTGAACCAAATCCAAATATTAACAGCGACAAGTATCGTCAGAACTGAGCACTTATTTATATCAGGAAATAAAATCACTTTTCAAATAAATGCTTTCAAAATCTCTTTATGACTTCATGACTGAGTTGTATGTTGGGACAGATCCTGGGAACAAAGAGATAAGTTTACCTGCGCTGAGGAGAAACTTCAGCCTTGAGGTAATCGGGAAAGGAGTTTTTCTGCTCTTCATAATCTGCAAATGCAGAAGCAATAAATTCTGACCGGAAAGAGAGTGGTCTGGGATTCTCATTCACGGAGAAAGTATTTGGAAACCTCACAAGATCAAGACCTCTTCCCTTAAAATATGCCTGAAGGGTTCTGAAAAACTGAATAGAGAAAAAGAATGTTCAATGCCATATATAAATTAAACACCAAAAATGAATGTTTTCCCCCTGAGTTGACTTTAGGGCTAATCTAGGAGGCGGGAGGTGGAAAACTCAGAAACCAACTTCGGCTGCTGCTTCTCCTCCCCTCCATCATCCTCCACCGTGCCTTCTTTCAGCCCCTGCAACCCTTAACACGATAATGTCCCACTGGTGAATCGAGAGAGGAATATCAGCTATTGACAGCACCACAGTCAGAAGGTTCATCGTCCATCTCTGAGTGCCGAAGTCCGAGACTTTAAAAGGAAGTCCACAGTGCTCAGAGCTCGGCGCCTCCTCCCTGACTGACCCGACACAGATCTCGGTCACTGACTTCTGCAAGTTTCTTTTCAGACACGGGGGTTCCGCTTTCCTTAAGGAAGTGAATGTACAAAAGCTGTGCACAGTGCTGTTTGGTCATTTTCATCCTATGTGGTTATGTTTCACGTCATTTTCTTTAGGAAAACTATATTTTGAAATAGTAATGTCAGCATGTTTACTGTATCTGGTGTATTTTTTAAAAGAGAATTTTTACTGATATTCTGAATTCTATTTCCTAGATAACTTTATGTTGAAAATAATGCCTAGTAAATTGATAAGAATGCAGGTCAACTTTCTGTTTTTGCAATTGAGCTTTGCAAGTGTTGGTTATATGAGACTCTCTTTGATTATCAGTTCCACCTAAGCTGTGCAATAAGCAATTCCCTGTTACACTCCTGGTTGTATATGTACTAGAGATCAAGGCTATAAAGTCCATGTGTATATAAGACCATTTACGAATGTAATGTGCTCTGTGTGTATAAGATAATTTCTAAACATCATTTTGTTTCTCCTTACAGAAACAGATGTAAATGGGCCAGAGGAACAATAAGATGCCAATAGGACTAGGCTAGCAAAGCTCTTGTCTGGTCCTGTTGGGGGATCTTCTCAGCGCTTGGTGGCCTCTTCTCCACCGTGTGCTAGCAGAGCGCAGTGAGTAGGAATCCAGCCTGCAGCCCAGCACGTCCCAGTGTATGTCCTTACAAGATCTCGGTTTCTGGGGTTGTTGAGTGACTTCCATTTCTCTTCATTTCTCAGCATCACTCCATGCACAAGCCCAAGCGGCACCAGGGCAACACACAGCAGCAGGCATGCTTTGGGCATGGTGGAATGAAGCTGAGTGAAAGGAAGGATTGGGGAAATGTCAACGGTCACAGAGAGAGAGAGAGAGAGGAGAAGGGAGGGCAAAAGTAGAAAAAAGAAAGTGGAAACACTTTTAAAGGGAGACAAGGAAAAAGAAATAGTACATTGGTTGACCTGAATTTTGCAGCCCTTTTTTCCTAGATTCGTTTGCAAATGAGGCCCCCCTAAATCCAGTTGATTAGCTTAAAGGAGTCCATGATGATGAGCACATTATAGAGTGATAAGCAAAGCAATTAATAATATGACCTAGAAAGCCTGAGTATACCTTTTCATCTTTGAAAATGTGCTTTGTCTCCAAAGTGTAATTCTTAAAAAAAACAAACAAACAAAAAAACTAACCTTAAATTACTCTCAAGTATTAGAGAGCAATCTCAAAAAAAAAAAAAAAAAAAAAAAACCCAAACTGAGAAATGCATTTAACACACACATCTGAGACAGACACACACCACACCAGCGTAAGAAGAGATTCTCTCCCACCCCAAGGCAAAATGAAGATGAAACACACAGAAAGGGCTAATTAAGCTTACCAGGAGTGTGGTTTCAGCCAGCCCTGGTTGGTTACCCTGCCTACAATCTGCAGGGTGTTTCATGGCTACTTATAACCAGTGGATCAGCTGTAGGTGGGAGTCATTTACGTGAGCAGGGGGAGTTCAAAAATAATGATTCCATTTTCATCCACGGCACAAAGACCCTTGAGAATCACTTCTTCAAGCTTCTTCAGGGGTAACAGTGAACAATTTGTCTCGTAAATACAGCGGCCTCTCCTCCAACCACCGAATATTTTACGTAGATTTTATAAAACACACAAGGCACTTTCCCACAGCAAAGTGGCTTTCTCCATTTTCACTCTTAAGAGAAGTGTATACACAGCAGCTGGGAGTATGATGATGATTATCCCATCTAATAGAACACTTTTTTGGAGATACCAGCTTTTCAAACTAACAGCATTTTTTGAACAGGAAATTCTATTGCAAGAGACAAAATTGTTCTTTGTGACCTATGCCTTATATTTCTTCTGAGAATCCCAAGAAGCTTTACAAATTTTAAATAGTGTCATGGTTTATCATAACACACTTTCAAAATAGAGCAACAAGATAGCACATGTTTCATAGAAAAAAGGAAAAATTACTATTCCTACAGCATCCCCTCCCTGAATAAATGCCATCCATAGAAAATGGTAGGGTTGAGAAATTGGACTTGATGAGTTGTGAAGTTGCTTTGGTTCCAACAACTCAGAACAATCTAGACAAGCTCTTTGTAACAAGGCTAGTAATCTGAAGTGGAAATTAGAATATGTGGCTCTGGTCTCAGTCTTGCCATCTTGACCTTGAGCAAGTCACTATGATCTTCATTTGTTCATGCCTTTGTTCATTCATTTCAGAAACTTTTATTGAGTGCCTACTATGTGCCAGGCACTGCACTAGGCTTTGAGGATAAAATGGTAAGAATAATAACTATAGTCCTTGCCCTCAGTGAACTAATGGATTAGTAGGCAAGACAGACATTAACCAAATCATTATACAACAAAATGTATAAACATAAATGATGATAATTTCTATGATGAGACACTGGCTGCTATGAGGCTGCAGAATGGGAGATTTGATTTGGTCTCAGGGGTCAGGGAAGGCTTCTGTGAAGAAGTGACCTTACAACTGGCAGATGCATAGAGTTACCTAGGCAACCTAGGGAGAACGGACAGAGAAGAGTTTTGTGAATGAGATTAGGGAGCTGGCCCCATGGCTGAGTGATTAAGTTTTTATACTCTGCTTTGGTGGTTCAGGGTTCGCCGGTTCAGATCCTAGGTGCAGACCTACACACCACTCATCAAGCCATGCTGTGGAGGCGTCCCACATAGAAGAGCTAGAATGACCTACAACTAGGTACTAGGACTTTGGGGAGGGAAAAAAAAAGAGGAAGATTGACAACAGATTTAGCTGAGGGCCAATCTTCCTAAAAAAAAATTCAAAAAAAAAGTGGATGAGATTGCCTCAGTAAAGATTAGAAAATGAGAAGAAAACGTGGCCTAGGACTTGAGCTTTGAGAAATCTTAACATGGAACAGCCATATACAGGAATCTATACAAAAGAGATCAGGGAGGTGGGGGAAAACCAGGAGAATATGGAAGCAAGAGAAGAAAGTGTTTCAAGAAGGGACAAACTGGGTAAAATGAGGACTGAAAAGGGTTCGTGGAGCATTGGCGCTATTTTGGTAGATGGAGGTGAAAGTCAGATCAG
This sequence comes from Equus asinus, assembly GCF_041296235.1. NCBI lineage: Eukaryota > Metazoa > Chordata > Mammalia > Perissodactyla > Equidae > Equus > Equus asinus. The sequence goes on from NC_091793.1 coordinate 132,238,473, forward strand.
AAGTGAGCGGATGGAGAGGAAAGAGAGAGAGTGAGTACATCCAGCGGTGGAAAGTTTAGCTGTGGAGAGAGAGAGAGAAGCCAGTAACTGGAGGGGAGACGGAGTCAGGGGAAGGTGGAGTAGTCATTGTTTTTAATGGGAGAGGCTTGAGTCTGTTTAAATGTTAGTGGTTAAGAGAGTAAGTGAATACCCTGGGATTTCATTACACTAACTTAAAACTCCAGGACTCTGAAGTTAAAGCACGTGGTAATATGGAAGTATTACACTGTTAATGAGACTACTGCCAAGTCACTCACCAAAAACTCCCCAGACAATGCTCACTCTTACCTTCCCGCTGTCTGGCACTGAGCCCTGGGTGTAGACAGTGCACTTTTTAAGTGGGAAAGACTGAAGACATTAGAATAGATTTTCATAACCATTTGTCTGTGAATAATTTCCAACTTTAGTTCCATTTGTCTAAAAATACAACTCATTTGTTCTCCCTTTTAAGAGCTCCCCATTGAAGAAATATTTATAGTTTCTCAAAGGAGCAGTAGACTGATGGTACCAAGAGTGGGGACTGGAATTGGCCACCCCAAGATATGTCTCTTTGGCATGAGGATTATTGGGCTGATTGCTTTTGATAAACTGGGACAGGGAAGGAGGCTCTGAGGAGTGGAACTTGCTTGCCCTTTGTTAGGAGACATTTACATTGTAAAGGAAATCTCCATCTGTAAAGATATCCCCCTCTGTACCAGGAAGAAGAAAGGGGATGACCTTCTCTCTAGAAACTCTTAATCAATACCAAAGGCAAGGACTTAAATCTGCATTTGTTTATTGTGCTAGTCTGGTAACCTCCTGTAACTGACTTCCCTCCCCCTCCCAACGTTGGCATTTCTTAAGGATTAAGATCTTTCCTTAGGCTAGCAACTGATTGCTGTGCTCACCTGTGACCGCCCAGCTCCAGACTATAGACTTGCCTCCTGCTACGCCCACCGAGATAGCAGACCATTACCTGCTGTGTCCATCAAGCACTGTGCCGACAGGGCAATCTTGTGACTATTGTGGGAGGGACATTTCAATCACATGTGAAACACCCTGTTTGGGGGTATAAAACCACTATGTGCACCTCACTTCTTCGGTGCCCTTTCTTCCTTCGGGAAGAAAGGCCCCGGACCATGGTTCCTCATAAAGCTTTGTTTAATTTTCTCTTGCTATTCTGTCTCATGTGAATTTAGTTTGTTCTCCGGCCAGATGAACCCCCATTTGGAAAGAGGAAATGTCTTCCTCCCCTACACATGCTCCACTTGGTGGCCTGGGGCTCGCCCGCCAGTTTGGATCCCCCGTGCAGACCTACACACTGCTCATCAAGCCATGCTGTGGCGGGCATCAGGCATATAAAATAGAGGAAGATGGGTGCAGATGTTAGCTCAGGGCCAATTTTCCTCAGCAAAAGGAGGATTGGTGGTGATGTTAGTTCAGGGCTAATCTTCCTCAAGAAGAATAAAAAACACCAACCCAGGACAGTTCAGCTTCCCAAACCATTAATTTCTGGTCTAAATTATCCCAATTGGCCTGTCCATTAAATAGAGCATTTGTCAAAGTAGCAGTTAGATATTCTAGGCAAAAATGCTCTTCCACATCCAGAGGCATCTGAATGAGGGCTCTATTGGCATCTCTCCATTAGAAACTGAGAGGAAAATAGCATACTCAGCACAGGGCTACACACATAAAGGAAATCCAATAAGTATCTGTTGACTGAATTACACCTGAATGAGATTTTAAATTCAAATGTAATGGTAAAGCTGAGGAAAGGGCACTAAATGAAGAGGACAGTGTGGGAGGCAGAGAGAAAGGTTAAAACTCTCTCTGTTGGACTATATAACTTTTCAAATCCTTCCTGGAGATTAGGAAAATCTTCCAATCCTTCCTCTTATTAGGAAAAAAAAGACAGAGCTGATATAGCTATCAGCTGTACTGTGAACAGAAGGAGAATTTAACCTCCTTTTTCTCCCCCTGGTCTGAGTAAGGGAAGGGAAATTGTTTAGAGACCGCTTCCTCAGCGATAACGGAAGCTTGCTGCTGTGACTCAGAGGGTAAGCCGGGCAGCTTTCTGCTCGTAGGGGTCAGAACTGCTTCTTGTGGCCGTGGGCAGATTTCAGTTTGAAAGCAGACTAAAGAGAAGAGGCGAGAAAGGAGCTACTCCTCCTGCCATGCACAGAACAGAAGCAAACAGCTGTGGTCAGGGGACCCCCAGTGACCACGATGGATGGGAGAGGAGAGGCTCACCCCTCATATCCTCGGGCCACCTCAAGCTTCCGCATCCTCTGGGACCCTGGGGAGGTGAGGGAAGGCTTAGAAACCACTGAAATTGGATCTCCTCCCAACCCTCCTATTCAGATAGGAGCTTAGAGTCAGACAAAGTCGGTTTAAAAAAACCCATGACATTCTTGAGCACCTCCATGCTGTGGTTAACCATTCGTCCCTTTTGGCAGTATCAATATGATACTGACCCTGATATCAGTTTCCCTACATTAAACTCAGCATGTATGGGGTTAAAACCAAAACACTCATTCCCTGCTTACTCTCTGGCTTCCTGGCTCCAGAATCCACTATCCTCCATGGAGACAGACACCACCAAGGACAAGCACCTGGATTCATTATCTCCTCCCCACAAAGAGATCCAGGCTGCTGGAAAAGCTGCTGACCAGCAGGGCCATATGCTCCCCCTCCCCTACCTAAAACCCCAAATAAAAACCCTTCCTTTTAGCTTTTCTGGGAGTTTTGGATTTCAGCGTTAGCTGCCCTCTCTCCTTGCTCAGCGCCGTGCAATAATAAAATTCCTACTTTCTTCCACTACACTCGGTGTCAGAGATTGGCTTGCTGTGCAACAGGTGAGCAAACTCACTTCAGGTTCGATATCAAATACAGTGTAAGTACCTCTGACCAACTCTGTATGGAGTTGACCCTCAGAATTCTCTAGTCATTTACTAGGGAGAAATCTGTTTTATTCTTTGCTGTCTTCTGTTTTGTTTTAAAAATGTTAAAGGGGTATATTAAAGAGGAAAAAAAAAGATCTTCCTCTGTTTAAAATATGTTACAGCTGTTTGTACCTCTTCAGGCCAGGGGGTAAGCAAGTTCTAGTTCTAGAAGTCTGGGCCCATAAAGGAAGGAGAACAAGGGCAAAGTGGGGTGGCCATCCTTCCTTGAGAGCGTTTGCTCTCAAGCCCAGCCTGGCCTCACGGCCTCTGCTCTCACCAGGTCTTCGTTATCATCCACTGGGGCTTCAGCACCAGCCTCTCTTTCTCACTTGGTCCCTCCTCTGCTCCATGTTCACCACCAGCTTTCGAGAAAGGCAAATGCCGTAATTTGGGCAAGTCAGAAAGGGACAGCCAACACATATCTTTCAATCCTGCCCTAAATTCAAGCTATTTTTCCTGCAGCTAAGATGAAGGAGTAGAGGCAAAAAAAAGGTAAAAATCATGACAATCACACTTGATGTGAAGCCAGATTGGAGAAATAGAGCAAGAAAGTGGACATCTCGATTCACATGGTGACTGAGATAGAAACTGCTCTCTCAGCCTGGATTTGAGAACCAGGTTCCCAATCCCCTGTCATCTCAGGCCGTGTTGGTACCTCCAAAGTCATAATACAGGAGTAAAGGCATTTTCCTAAGCTATAGAAGGCTAAATCATTTCTTGGGGCTTTGCAAACAGCTTTTCAGCAGGCAGTCTGTTTTTGTAAAGAAGGTGTAAAGGCCCTCCATATGACCCAATCCTACCGTCCCAGCCTTTTAACTTCTCCAGGGAACACCACCCACACTTACACCTCTGTGCCTCTGAACTTGCTGTTGCCTCTGCCTGGAATGCCTTCTCCAACCCTTGGGTGACATCAGAACTTCTCCGTGTCCTTCAAGGCTCGCTTCAAATGTCACTTCTGAGAAAAAGAAACCACTTAGTCTCTTCAACAGCTTTTACCTTGTTGATTTAGGATGACTATATTTGCTTCCACATGTCTCATCGCTTACAAGGTGAGCTCCTTGAAGTAGGCACCATGCCTTTTTTTTATCATGGATTCTTCAGAGCTTGGCATAATGCTTGGCAGAGGGTAGGCAAGCAGATCACAAATGTTTATGGAATTATGAATTCTTTAGGTAAAATTTGAGCTTAGATTTTTATAATGTTCTTTTGAAATTTGAATCTTGTTACATTTCTATTTTGTATTGTTCTTCTAAAGATCTACCTACTGTCTTATTTAATAAAGAGGAAATAGAGAACTCTAGGTGGCCAATAAATATGTGTTGATTTCATTCAAATAGTCAATGGATCAGTAAAGTGTAAATTAATATTCAATCTAGCTGTTGCACACAAACCAATAGAGATTGGGGGAGTGTGGCACTGTTATAAGCACACAGGCCTTTCTATTTAAATTGTTCTGGAGTTGAGGCCACAAGCCAAGGAATGCGGGCAGCCACGGGAAGCTGGAACAGAAAGGAACAGATTCTTTCCTGCAGTCGCCAGAGGGAGTGCAGCCCTGCCCACACGTTGGTTTTGGCTCACCGATACTGATTTCAAACTCCTGGCCTCCAGTGCTGTGAGACAATAGATTTCCGTCTTAAGGCACCCACTTCTTAGTAATTTGTTATAGTGGCCACAGAAAACTAATACAGGGAATGTCAAGATGGTAGGCCAGTCATGAAGGAGGAAGACCCGTAGCTCATCACAACTGCTTCGGCTTCTACTGAATCCATGGCACCATGGACAGACCCAGAAGCTGGATCTAAACTCTTCCTCCCCCTTGAGAAAGGTGGAGCTTCTTCTGTCATCCAGTTCACAACACAAAATGGACTTGGATTGAAATGTCTACTATAAACCTGAATTTTATGTGAGTAAAACTTTACTTTAAAATTTTTTTGATACAAAAGGGATAAGAAAAGGTTGTATCTTAGACTGTTAAATTAGATAAGACCCCATCCATGAGTCATACAATTTTGTAATGAACCACACATTTTAGTCTTTTAACAAAATTATTGAAGTATCTGAAAAAAAATCATTCTTAAAATATTACCCAAATTTCCAGGCACATATTTTGTCTGACAAAAGGGAGGAGTTTCAGAGAAGGGGAAAACTGAGGGCAATTCAGATGTGCATTTCTTTGGATATTTTTGGGTATAATGGCAAATGATTCTCTTTCTTAGTGCTATTCATCAGTTTGAGCTGTGAAATAGAGCCAGCGAGCTTTTGTGCTAAAAAAACAAAAAACAATAAACCCTCTCTCAAAAAACAAAACCAAAAACAGCTCCCACAAAATTGACTATTAGTTCTTAGTATTCTGGGAGCTCCTTAGTACTCCAGGTGCATAAAATGCTATCCAATTATTTTAAACAAAGTAGAATAAATAGCAGACTTTGACTCTTTCCCTTCAAAAGTGCATTCTGTAAGTCTGGCCCTGGAAAAATCCCCAGGAAATCTCAGGAGCAGAAATGATTTCATCTTAATCCTCCAAAATAACCCCAAGTGGCAGTGGGGACATTCTAGGATTCTGATAAAAATTTACCTGCTGACTTCCATTTTTAAAAATTCCACTTCTAAACATTCTGTTACTTGAAGTTTTATGATTGATTTGGAGAAGTATTACACATATGCCGAAAACAAATCCTTTGTCAGAAATCCATTTCTCTGTCTGTGGTTTGCCTGTATATTTTCTTAAAGATGTCTTTTGATGAGAAGTCTTCAATTGTGATGAAGCATAATTAAGCAGTTTTTAAATCGTTGTTATTTTCTTTATTCTAAGTACCGTTGCTTACCATCATGTCACAAAGTAGTCTCCTATTTTTCTTCTAGCAGCTTTATACTTTAGTTTTTACATTTAGACTTATGATTCATCTCAAATTAGTTTTGTGCTTCATGCGAGGAAGGGGCCAGGTTTATATCCCTCCCCCCCATATGAGTAACCAGTTATTCCAGCATTATATGCTGAAAAAACTTTTCTTTCTCCATTGGAGTGTTTTGGCACCTTTGTCGAAAATCAATTGACCCATAAACGTGTGGGTCTATTTTTGAACTCTGTTCTGTTCCACTGATGTGTGTATCTGCCCTTTCGCCAAACTATACTGCCTTGACTACTGTCGCTTTATAGTAAGTCTTGAAATCAAGTCATGTGATTCTTTTTCAAAATTGTTGTGACTATTCAAAATTGTTTGCTTTTCCATATAAATTTTAGAATCAGCTTATAGATATTTAGAAAAATCACCTGCTGGGATTTTGATTGAGATCACATTCAATTTACATATCATTTTGGTGAAAAATGGCATCCTAAAAATAGTGAGTCTTATAATCAATAAATATTATATCTCTTTTTATCTTAGGGCTTTAAATTTTTCTCTAAGCAACATTTTGTAGTTTCTGGTGTAGAGATCATATAGATATTTTAATTTGTTCGTAAGTGTCTTATTTGTGTGATAAGTGGCATTTCATAAAAATCATTTTATAATTGTTTGATGCTTATATATAGAAAATATTTTTTGTTATTGACCTTGTAGTCTGTGACCTTGCTATATTCAGTTGCTAGTCCTAGTAGTTGATTTGTCATTCCTGAGGCCTTTTTATATATTGCTGGATTTGATTTGCTAGTATTTTGATAAGGACTTTCAGACCTACGACAACAAGGGATACTGGTCAGTAACTTTCTGTTGTTGTAATGTCTTTGTCATGCTTTGGTAGCAGGCTACACTTGTCTCATAAAATGATTTGAGAAGTGGTCCCGCCTCTTTTATTTTCAGAAAGAGTTGTACAACACTTGATGTTTTGACGCTATGATTCAATAGAATTTACCATTGAAATAATCTGGGCCTGGGGTTTTCTTTGTGGGAAATTTTTATCTTTTTAGTCAGGTTTATTAATATGTAACTTACTAGTAAACCATTCCATGAATTTTAACAAATGTATATAGTTATGTAACCACCACCACAATCAAGATTTAAAACATTTCCATCACCCCTCCCCTAAAATTCCCTCCAGCCCCTTTGGAGTCAATCCCCCTGTAACCACTCGTCTGTTTTCTGTTTCTACAGCTTTTCCTTTTCCTGACTGTCATGAAGCAGAAGCATCCAGTATGGCACCTTTCACTTAGCAGAATGCTTTTGAGATTCATTGGTATTATTTCATGTATCAGCTATTCACTCCTTTGTTTGCAAAGTAATATTCCGTTTTATGGATGGGCCACAATTTTTCTTTCTATGCACAAGTTGACAGACATTTGGGTTGCTTCCAGTTTTGGGAAATTGCTAATAAAGCTGCTATGAATATCTGCATACTGGTCTTTGTGTGGACATAGGTGTTCATTTCTTTTGAATAAACATATGGGAGTGGTATTGCTCGTTCATATAGTAAATTATATTTAACTTCATAAGAAATTGCCAAACTGTTTTCCAAAGTGACATACCATTTTGCATTCCCATCAGCAATGTATGAGAACTCTAGTGGTTTCAAATCTTCACTAGCACTTGGTATTGCCTGTTTTTGAAAATTTTTATTTTAGGTATTGTGGCTATAATATGCAATTTTTTTTTTTTTTGAGGAAGATTAGCCCTGAGATAACATCTGTGCAAGTCTTCCTCTATTTTGGATGTGGGATGCCACCACAGCATGGCTGATGAGTGGTGTATGTCCGTGCCTGGGATCTGAACCTGCAAACCCCAGGCTGCCAAAGAGGAGCACTGAACTTAACCACTATGCCACTGGGTGGGCCCATAATTTGCATTTCTCTAATGACCATGTTGACTATCTTTTCATGTACTTATTTTGCCATCCATGTGTCTTCTCTGATGAGGTGTCTGTTTAAGTATTTTGCCCTTTTAAATTGGGTTGTTTGTTTTCTTACTGAGTTTTGAGAGTTCTTTATATATTTTGGTTACAGTTTCCCTATCAGGTATGTGTTGGCTTTCTTCCAGCTGTGAAATGTATTTTCACTTTCTTAATACTATCTTTTGTTTTATTTTTGATGAAGCCTAATTCATTAATTTTTTCTTTTATGGTTTGGGCTTTTAAAATATTAAAAAATTTCTATTTTAATTTCTCCATTGACATTTTAGCTGTACCTCTTTGTATTATTATTTTAGCCATTGCTTTAGGGATTATAATATGTAATTTTATACATATGGATAACCACATGTAACAATCCTTTGGAATTAGCTAGGGTTAACTGAAAAAAAAAAAGCTTTTTTCAGTTATTTCTGAAAGTTTTTCTAAATGTATTAATCTACTTAATATATGTAATAATCGGACCATAATTAAGATTTCTTTCTCATGTAAAACTCCAACATATACAATAGTAAAGAGAACAGAATAATGCAAGTTCATGTACTTATCACTCAGCTTCAACAATTACCAACACATAGGCAATTTTGTTATGGACAAAATTGTCATTTGTTAAATCAGGATTTTAAAGAATTTGAGGTCATTGTTATTATTATTTATTCGAAAAAATGCTTAACAAATTTCTGCTACATAAAATATTCATTGCTGGGGCCGGCCCTGTGGCTGAGTGGTTAAGTTCGCTTCGGTGGCCCAGGGTTTTGCCGGTTTGGATCCTGGGAGCAGACATGACACCGCTCATCAGGCCATGCTGAGGTGACGTCCCACATGTCACAACTAGAAGGACCCACAACTAGAATATACAACTGTGTACCGAGGGGCTTTGGGGAGAAGAAAAAGAAGAAAAAAAGGATTGGCAATAGATGTTAGCTCAGGGCCAATCTTAAAAAAAAAAAAAAAAAAATCACTGCTAAGTGTGGGAATACAAAGAGGTATATGGAAAGGGACATGATCCCTGCCTGCTAGGAGCAGACAACCTCTCTGGAGAAACAGCACGGTGTGGTGGAAAGACCTTCAGAACCAAACTCAACCATGTTCAAAACTGGGCTCTGTCATTCCTTCGGGCAAATATTATTTAATCTCTCTGCACCTCAATTTCCTCATCTGCGAGGTAATCCTACTTTACGCTGTCATTGCAAGAATTAGAAATGACACCTATAAAGGGCCTAGCACAGCACCTGCCACGTAGATGCTAAATAAATGTCCCTCTTATTAAGAACTGCATGTAAAGTGCATATAAGACCTAATGTCATGACTCCATAGGGTGCGGAACTATGACAGTAAGAGCTAGAAGTAGGGACAAAGATCAATCCTGACTGTGGCAACTGGTAGGTTTTTATGGAGAAAATTTTGACAACAGAGATGTGGGTGGAAGAAGTTCTTGAGCAAAGGCAGAGAAGCAGTAAAAGGGAGGAGGCACTCAAAGGAGACGCAGTAGCCCAGTTTGCTTGTGGGGCAGACTCTGCTCATTGCTTCCCCTTATCCCTTTTGCTATGGACTGAATTGTGTCCCCCCAAATTCCTGTGTTGAATAGGAATCAGCTGGCCATCAATCAGCTGGCACATTGACCTTGGACTTCCCAGCCTCCAGAACTGTGAAAAATACATCTCTGTTATTCAAGCCGCCACTCAGGCTGTGGCATTGCGCAACAGCAGCCGACTCGGACTAACACGCCTTTCTTCTTAGTCATTGTTTCGGGTAGCAACACACTTAGCTTAAAAACTTGCTTCTGCAGCCTCTCTTGCATTTCTTAGTGGCCGTGAGATACTATTCTGGCCCGTGAGCTGTGGATGGAAGTCCCTGAGGCTGGGAAAGGGAGAAGAGACGGGAAATCCTTTCTGAATAAAAGGCAGAGCTCCTTTACTTCCTTCCCTCTCCCTCCTGGAATGCACATACGATGCAGCCACCATTGTATTAGGAAAGCCACACGTTAAGGATGGAGAACTAGCGGGACAGAAGGAGCTGTGGTTCTTGGTAATGTCATCAAGTCTTATTCTGGAGTTGCTACCTGAAGATTTGATTGTTTACGCAACTGTTTGTCAGGTTTCCTGTTTCTTGCAAACCAATCTTAACTGAAACAGCCTGTGTCGGGAACTGTGTGGTTGGTCCATTATTCATTTAATCCTCACCCCGGGTTTGTAAGATAATATTACTAGCCATGATTTATGGATGAGGATACAGTCTCAGAGGGGTTAAATGTATTGCCCTTGAATCAGAGATACTTAGATATGGAACCGAGGGAGCAACTCTGTCTAATCTGGTGAATCACCCACCAATATAACACTGAAGTCATAGAGTTGGATGAAACCTCTGAAGGAAAATAGAGAAAGAGTACCATGGAAACTGCAGGCTGGTCATTGAAAATATTGTTTTCAAGGCAAGAGGAAAAACTAGTATGGTCAGAAAAGATTTTGACAGAGATTAGGAAGGAACTAATATTGATTATGACATATTGCAGGTCTTCAGTGGAAGAACTCCATTTCTTAGACAATCTGGTTTGCATTCTACTATGGGCAAATTGCTTAATTTCTCTGAGACTACTTCCTTTCTTGCACTGTGGGGATAACAACCCCCCCTTTGAGGTTTTTATGGAGAATGAAATGAGGAGCTGAATGTGAATATGTCTGGCATGGATTCTAGAACAACAGGTAACCAATGAATGTCTGCTAAAAGGATACAGTATAGGTGACAAGGCAGTCCGTACAATCCCCACAGTACGGTCTGGAGTGTTTTTATTAAAAGAAACGGCTTACACTTTTTAATTTTCCCATGATTTGTTTCTTTTCCTTTGAAGTTGAATTACAGCATGTATTTCTGATTAAGGATTCCAGTTAGCTGCATTTTGGCACCTAAAAATCTTACTGCATTATAGTCTCACCAGAACAATGAAATCTTTTTTAAAAAAAGTTAAAACTGTAAGGTATTGTAACAAGATGAAGAAAGAACAAAATGGAGATTCAGAAAATCCATTCTCTACTCCCTCCCTTGTAGTTATGCTACCTAACATCCTGGGGATAATGAAAATGAAGATCGACTGTTGGCTAGCAGCATTGTGAGAAATTTTAGTTGGGTTCATATCCTCCACATCATGGGAGTCAGGCAAGGTTCTGGGTCAAATCTTAACAGAAAAAGGCTTGTCTACCACATTCAATTAGTTGCTAAGCCCTAAAGAGTCCAGCACTTTAGGGTCACCCTTATGTAGGTTACTCCTTTCTGGCTCCCACCCTAGTTTGTTTTTTTGTTTGTTTTTTTTTTTTTGGTAAGGAAGATTGTCCCTGAGCTAACATTTGTGCCAGTCTTCCTCTATTTTGTATGTGGGTCACTGCCACAAGCATGGCTGATGAGTGGTGTAGGTCCATGCCCAGGATCGGAACCCACAAGCCCAGGCCACCAAGTGGAGCACGGGAACTTAACCACTACGCCACTGGGTTGGCCCCTCCCAACTTAATTTTTAAAAAAAATTTATTAAACAAACATTACCATTTATTAATTTCCAAGCCCCATCATCCATGCAATGGTATTCCAGTGCTTTTTTAAGAAAACAAATTTTGGGTGTACATCATTATATTTTGATTCCTGTGTAGATTACATCATGTTCACCCCCCAAAGACTAATGACAATCCATCACCACACACATGTGCCTAATCACCCCCTTCACGCTCCCCTGTCTCCCCTTCCCCTCTGGTAACCACCAATCCAATCTTTGTCTCTATATGTTTGTTTGTTGTTGTTTTTATTTTCTATTTACGAGTGTGATCATATGGTATTTGACTTTCTCCCTCTGACTTATTTCACTTAGCATAATAGCCTTGGGGTCCATCCATGTTGTCACAAATGGCTGGATTTCATCTTTTTTTTTATAGCTGAGTAGCATTCCATTATGTATATATACCACATCTTCTTTATCCATTCATCCCTTGATGGGCACTTGGTTGCTTCCAAGTCTTGGCTACTGTGAATAATGCTGCAGTGAATGTAGGGGTGCACATATCTTTACCCATTCAAGTTTTCACGTTCTTTGGATAAATACCCAGCAGTGGAATAGCTGGATCATATGGTAGTTCTACTCTTTATTTTTTGAGGAATCTCCATACTGTTTTCCACAGTGGCTGCACCAGTTTGCACTCCCACCGGCAGTATATGAGGGTTCCCTTTTCTTCACATCCTCCACAATGCTTGTTATTTCCTGTCTTGTTAATTATAGCCATTCTGAGAGGAGTGAGATGATATCTCATTGTAGTTTTGATTTGCATTTCCCTGATAATTAGTAATGTTGAACTTCTTTCATGTGCCTGTTGGCCATCTATATACCTTCTATGGAGAAATGCCTGTTCAGATCTTTTGTCCATTTTTTTAATGGGGTTGTTTGTTTTTTGTTGTTGAGATGTATGAGTTCTTTATATATTTTGGATATTAACCCTTATCAGATATATGGTTTGCAAATATCTTCTCCCAATTGTTAGGTTGTCTTTTCATTTTGTTGATGGTTCCCTTTGCTGTGGAGAAGCTTTTTAGTTTGCTGTAATCCCATCTGTCTTTTATTGTTCCCCTTGCCCAGTCAGACATGGTACTTGAAAAGATGCTGCTATGACCAATGTCAAAAAGCATACTGCCTATGTTTTCTTCTAGAAGTTTCATGGTTTCAGGTCTTACATTCAAGTATTTAATCCATTTTGAGTTAATTTTTGTGTACGGTGTAAGACAATGGTCTATTACATTCTTTTGCATGTGGCTGTCCAGTTTTCCCAACACCATTTATTGAAGAGACTCTTCTTTCTCCATTGTATGCTCTTGGCTCCCTTGTCAAAAATTAGCTGTCCATATATGTGCAGGTTTATTTCTGGGCTCTCAGTTCTGTTCCATTGATCTGTGTGTCTGTTTTTGTGCCAGTACCATGCTGTTTTGGTTACTGTAGCTTTGTAGCATATTTTGAAATTAGAGAGTGTGATACCTCCAGCTTTGTTCTTTTTTCGCAGGATTCCTTTGGCTATTCAGGGTCTTTTGTTGTTCCATATACATTTTAGGATTCTTTGCTCTATTTCTGTGAAAAATGTCATTGGAACTTTGATAGCGATTGCATTGAACCTGCAGATTGCTTTAGGAAGTATGGACGTTTTAACTATGTTAATTCTTCCAGTATAAGAGCATGGAATATCTTTCCACTTCTTTGTGTCTTCTTCAATTTCTTTCAACAATGGTTTATAGTTTCCAGTGTACAGATCTTTCACCTCTTTGGTTAAATTTATTCCTAGGTATTTTATTCTTTTTGTTGCAATTGTAAATAGGATTGTATTCTTAATTTCTCTTTCTGCAAATTTGTTGCTAGCGTATAGAAACCCAACTGAGTTTTCTATGTTGATTCTGTATCCTGTAACTTTACTGTATTCATTTATTATTTCTAAAGTTTTTTGGTAGATTCTTTAGGGTTTTCTATAAAGAAAATCATGTCATCTGCAAATAGTGACAGTTTCATGTCTTCTTTTCCATTTGGATCCCTTTTATTTCCTTTTCTTGTCTGTCCCACCCTAGTTTTGATCATTACTAGTATTCCAAATTTTACAGCAGCCTTATAAATGATCTCCCTCTCCTTGTCTCCCCACTTCCTTTCTATTCTGCTTATTATAGTCCCATTAATCTTTTTTTAAACACAAAGATTTTACTAACTTCAGTTTTAGAAGAACTCCCCAATGCAGGCTCCACGGGTTTCACGTCTGCCTATTTTACCCAATAGATCACAACCGAAGGATTATAAATCATGACATTGAAACCGCCCTACTCAATTCATTTGGTAATTAAATGTATTTAGCAGCAATAACACGAGAGAGAGGTATTATTTCTGTACCCCATGAAGACTATCAGGGAAACAATGCTCCATGAATATTTTCATGTTTCTGTCTAGTTCGGCGTCCTGAGCACAGGAAATCGGCATGTTACAATGTCTCCTTTTCCCAGAAACATTTGCTCTTCATGCTCTTCTTCCCCTTGCCTCCTATTTGGTGGAGCCACATGTTTACATTTTCGGGGGGGATGAAACCTGGAACCACCTGTATACATTCTAAAGCACTGTAAAACATTTGGGAGCAAAGCCTTTTTTTTCTCTCCCAGGAGGGGACGAGGGCAGTGTGTACCTTATATAAACTCCCAAATTCATAATTTTGGGGTTCCTCTCCTGTGGTGCAAAACAGAACAGAAAACCCCTTTTGCACATGCTGGGTTCACGTGGCTCTCCTCACAAGGCCCTCAAGGGGGAAGAAGGGGCAAGGGGAACTGATGTGCTTACTGCTTTAGGTAATAATAGTCCGTTTCTGATCCAGAAACTTTTTTGCTTTCAGAATATAAATATAGATGCTAAAAACCTATCAAAGACAACCTCAAAGGGTTACAAAATATATCCTAAACTAAGTTTCTCCAAAGAAGGTTGTGCACATCCTAAGTGGTGTGCAAGACAACATATTGGGATGTTGGAGGAAAACATAACTCATTCTCATGTTTCTAATCTAACGAATTAATGTGCTAGCATTTTGCAGATGGACTGACCCCACTCAGCCTTTATCATAGCTGATCACACAGAGGGTGTGGGGTCTGCTCTGAGAGGAATGGGAATTCTCCAGCACGGAGGAGGATGATGGGGCACCTCCCGCTCTGTTCGTTCATGTGCTCACTTTAAGCAGACTGTGACATTGCAGTATATGTAAGCCAGTTAAAGGAGTCATGGATTATCTTACTAAGATTTATCATATTATCTAACTTTAACTAATATAACTATCACAAAACAAATAAACAGCTTGAAAATACTCCTCACAAGACACTACTCCTTACAACAAAAAGTTGAAGGCGGTATCAGTAATGCAAGTGCAAACCAACAAAATATCAGTACTGACACTTCTACTCTTGTCAGGCTCACTAGGAATTAGAAACAATAATTTTATCAGATCTGACAAGAACTTACTCCTCTCTATTAAAAATTATCAAGATTATTTGAAAAATCAATTTATATTCACTTTTGCCCTAAACATATTTTCTGCCTTGAGATATCAGCTACTGATATTATGAAGATATCATAATTAGTAAGACATTTACAAATATATCATTTCTCTCTACATTTTCTATGTGCATATTAGTAAACTAGTAGTTGGTGGTCTAGTGATTAAGATTTGGCAATCTCACGGCTGCAACCCGGGTTCATTTCCAAGTCAGGGAACGACATCACCCATTTGTTGGTTGTCATACTATGGTGGCTGTGTGTTGCTGTTGATGCTGCAAGCTACGTCACTGGTATTTCAGATACCAGCAGGGTCACCCATGGTGGACAGGTTTTAGCGGAGCTTCCAGACTATGACAGACTAGGAAGAAGGACCTGTCCACCCACTGCTGAAAACGTTGGCCAAGAAAACCCTGTGAATAGTGGGGAGTATTGTCTAATGGAGCACTGGAAGGCGAGAGGATGGCGCAGAAAGACCAGGAGGGTTCCGCTCCGCTGTACACAGGGTCACTAGAGTTGGAATTTACTTGAGGGCGTTAATAACAAAAATAGTAGTAGCATGCTTAGGGGGAAGTTTCAAACTTTTTTTAATGATCAGGGTGTGCAATCAAAAAGGTTTGGAGATCACTGTCCAAAACAATCACATTTCCTTTTACAGTACTCTGTGGATCTGTAATTTATAAACATAACTAAATGTTTGATCAATTCTTTTTTTTTTTTAAGATTTTATTTTTTTCCTTTTTCTCCCCAAAGCCCCCGGGTACATAGTTGTATATTCTTGGTTGTGGGTCCTTCTAGTTGTGGCATGTGGGATGCTGCCTCAGCGTGGTTTGATGAGCAGTGCCATGTTCGCGCCCAGGATTCGAACCAACGAAACACTGGGCTGCCTGTAGCGGAGCATGTGAACTTAACCACTCAGCCATGGGGCCAGCCCCTAACCAATTCTACTTGAAAACTAGTTACAACAAAGATTTTTAAATTCAGTGAATGTTACACAGTCCTAGTTTAAAATGCAACTATATTGCATACTTTTGTTTCTTTTTTTCCCCCAAAGATTGTTACCTGTGCTAACAACTGTTGCCAATCTTTTTTTTTTCTTCTGCTGTTTCTCCCCAAATCCCCCCAGTTCATAGTTGTATATTTTGGTTGCGAGTCCTTCTAGTTGTGGCATGTGGGATGCTGCCCCAGCCTGGCCTGATGAGCGGTACCACGTCCATGCCCAGGATCCGAAACAGCGAAACCCTGGGCTGCCAAAGCAGAGCGTGTGAACTTAACCACTTGGCCACGGGGCCAGCCCCCACTTTGCTTTCCTAAAAATGGTAAACCAAGTTCTTTTCTTAAATAAATTCCTTTTTTTTCCCCTCCCCAAAGCCCCAGTACATGGTTGTATATGCCAGTTGTAAGTCATTCTATTTCTTCCATGTGAGCCACTGCTACAGTATGGCAACTGACAGACGAGTGGTACAGGTCCACACCTGGGAAGCAAACCCAGGCTGCTGAAGTGGTGAGCAGGCTGAACTTTAACCACTAGGCTGTCAGGGCTGGGTCACTAAATTCCTTTTTCCTCCAGTAGGTCAAAACCTTTATACAGAAAGAAGTCAACTCTGTCCTCTCCTCTCCATCCCAATCCTATATCACCTTCTTAGGGCAACACTCTCTGTAATGCCTGCAGAATAAAATGCAAGCCACAGAACAAAAAGAGAGAGTGAATCATAAAGTTGCCTCTTTAAATAACTTCTAGCTAAATCTTTGCAGTTCCAGAGTGAAGAGGCCTTTATTGCTTCAGCTGAACTTTATACACAAAACTCTAGATCATTCTAGCTGTTTTTCTCTACCTTTTCTAGTTCTTTCTGGATCAGAAAGGCACAAATACGAAAGGTAAAAAGTATGGTGATGGAGTCTTTTTTGCTGAGCACATGTTGACATGCACACGCCCTACACAACTATTTGATACTAAAGGCTCAGCTGATTGACACATAGATTATTCAACTGAGCACAGAGATCTGCAGAACCTTAAGCTTTCATTTACATGGTATATACGATCTAAGCACACCTACAAAGTCTATGAAACTTCATCCTTTCTCCAAACGTATTCAAGAGAAAAGCAAATCACTAGAAGCATGTTTAAAAGTTGAATCTGATTTTATATAATTTTGCTTGAGTTAGAGTCATTATTCGTGACCCATAACCAATGTGAAATTGTATCTACTTATTAAGTAAAGTGTTTCCATTCACTAGATAAGGCCAACTAGTCTTCTCTTCTTTAATTTTCAGGCCACTAGTCTTCTCTTCTTTAATTTAATCCAAGTTCTGACCATTAAATGCAAACAAGAAAGAACAAAACCATCTCTAAAGTAATCAAAATCACACACACACACACACACACACACACACGCACGCACGCAAAATAACCCAGAGATAGAAGACTGTTTTCTTATAGGGGCTGTATAAAATTCAAAGCATTGAAGGGCTTTTCTTTCACTGAAACATTTTATATTTATCAGCTCCTTTGATTAAAACTAGGGAATCAAATATTATTTAAGTATAGCAGTTACAAAAAAGACTTTAGTTCCCTGATATGCATGGTAGGCAGACTTCTAAGATGGCCCCCATATTCTCACGCCCTGGTGTAGCCCCCTGTATTATCCATGCCCCTTGAGTGTGAGTGGAACTTGTATGAGGGGAAAATGATCATGTGCATTATATGGCAAAAGGATTCTGTAGATGTAACTAAGGTTTACCTTGAGTTAATCAAAAAGGAAATATCTCAGTGGATCTGAGCTACTAACATGAGCCCTCTAAATCAGGGTCTAAAGGTCAGAAACAGAGGAAGTTTAAGAGATTCAAAATGTAAGAGGAATCCCGCTGGCCTTGAAGGTGCACCTGCCATTTTGTGGAGGGCTACGCACAGGGAATGGCACAGTGAGCTCAGAAGAGAACAGCCTCTGGTTGACAGCCACCAAGAAGACAGGAACCTCATTCCCTAACAACCTGAATGAGTCTCAGATAGGACAGTAGTCCTGGATGATACCTTCATTTCAGAAGTGTGATTCTAAGCAGAGAACCCAGTTGGTCTGTGCCCAGACTTCTGACCTATAGAATTGTGAGTAAATAAATAGGTGTTGTTTTAAGCTGCTGAACGTTTAATTTGCTATGCAGCAATAAAAATTATGTATATTTTGGAAAGTGAGTGAAGATCAAGTGGGAATTGAAAAAAGGGAGAAACTAGTGGGAAAAGTCTATGCGGGTTTCATGTTGTATACTCCAGTGGCCTCCATATTGGGGTGATCACAAGATAATCCTCTAAGTATCCAAGGAAAATATTAAAGCTTCTAGTTGCGTATTTCTCATCTTTAAAAATTTACTTTTTGGGGGGCCAGCCTAGTGGCGTAGTGGTTAAGTTTGTGCACTCTGCTTTGGTGGCCTGGGGTTCGCCAGTATGGATCCTGGGCACGGATCTATGCACTGCTCATTGAACCATGCTGTGGCAGGAGTCCTACAAATAAATTAGAGGAAGATGGTACAGATAGATGTTAGCTCAGGGCCAATCTTCCTCAGCAAAAAGAGGAAGACTGGTGGCAGATGTTAGCTCAGGGCTAATCTTCCTCAAAACAAACAAACAAAAATAAATAAAATAAAAATTTACTTTTTCAATAATATACAGAATGTTAATATATGCAGATAGTCTATAATTGTTCATATATTTAGACATGCTGGTTAAGTAGTTTAGAAAACACCGTTCTAATCAACCTGTAAGATACTCATCCCTCAAAAGATGATGGCCCACCCCATTTTACTCATCTCATCCGTTCTCTCATCATTCTCATTTAATTTGGGAAACTGGGCACCCATGAGTATATATCATGTTAGCATAAAGAAGGTGGGAAGCATGGTCCCTAGGAAAAATATAAATGTGTAGTTCCTTAAAACAGAATGTGAGCCATAAAGTGTCCACACAAATGCATGTGGGAAGCTAGAATTTATCTTGCTTCCAGTATTTACCTATGATGTATTCTGTTTATCATGTCGCATGCTTGCGCATCCAAATTTCTGAAACGCTACACATGCTGTAAAGAAACCATTTTTAAGCATTTCTTCCTGAGACGGTGTTGTGGAGAGTACGTGAACTGGTAAGCAATCTCTGCACTGCGTGTTCTTGTCCACCAAATTTATTGTTGAACATTCAGAACATCAGATTATGACAGATTAAAAAGAAAGCACCAAAAATTGCTACACATTAATACCTGAGCGGAGACTGAAGGCAAATATTCATCTATTAAACCCTACACCATAATGTTGAAACACAGATAAAAACATTCACAACACTCTACAGAGTACAATAAATAGCACTTTTTGTGAATTACAACCAGTTACATGTAATAATGTTAATTATACCATACAAAAAATACACACAAAATTACACCTAAGTGTATTCAGTACACCATACATTGTACAAAGTACTGGACAAAATCATGCATGTTTAAATGGAAAGATCTGTAAGATGACAGTCACTTTTCAGCATACACGATAGGACAAGTTCCTTTGCACTGTTAAGTATTATTACTATGCACTGCGTTTTCTCAATGAGAACAAAATGATCAATTTTCCAATAAATGATTACTGAGTTTACCTCAGCATAACAAATTGTTTGTTCTCTAGAAACTTTTAACTATAATATAAAAACTGATGCAGAAGACAGCCATGTATTTTATTACATACCCTTGCCCAAACTACTTCCATCTCAATTTGACCATACTTTAAGGAAAGACATGTTCTCTTTCAACCTATTTTTAGAGAAACCTGTATTTTTGACTTTGGAGGGAGGTAGTGGAGATGAAATGGGAAGAAAGACAGGTGTTGAGTTTATGTCCAAAGTTGATATTGAAAAACATACAACAAATTCTGAGTATACAGAGATGTGGATGGCTTTTAGCAGAGACCATGAATGTCCTACGGATGAAATAATTTGTTTTAATAGAAATTATATCCATTATTTCAAATAAGCAGAGTAAAAATGCAAGTCTTTACATTAAAAAAAGCCCCCCAGATTGGAGCCAGTTCTCTCTTGATACCTTAAAAATAATTAAGAAGGAAAAAGAAAAAAAGAAAAATGGAAAATAATATTTTAAAATATACTACATGAATCCGAGTTTAATTATGGAAAAATAATTATTGGGTAAACTAACTTTATTTGATATACAAATACAAGCCTTAATAATCTGAGGAAAAACAAGTATAGGTCTTAGGGAAGAATACGTGTTTTTGATAGATTATTCATTAAAAGACAAAAAATTACATTCGAAGATTAATTTTTTCCATGTGCAAAAAGTTCAGAACAGAAGTGCCACCACCTGCTGTTAAAATAAATTTATTTTCAGAAATTTTAGCCAAACTTAATTTTCTATGTCTATAAGGTGTAAGACATTTTTAATTCGAATGAGAACCCTGGAAACTAAGGGAGGCCTCTAGAGCAATGGTTCTGCAAACACTAAGGGAAATACTGGTCAACTTTCATTTTAAACTTTTATTTCACCAACCTCAAAGTAAAGGTTTTGGGGCCAATTTGAGAAGACCACCCATAATAAAATATACAGTTATAAAATTGCAGGGCATTCCTTCATCATTTTAAGGCACAGTCTGTTTTATCCCAAACGACTATAAGTTCAAGGTCACAGTGATTATATGCATTCAATTTTGGTCTGGTTTCTCATGGGTACGCTGCTACATTTATAGTTAGTCCTATGTTTAAGAAACTGTAATACAATCACTTCAAAGTAATATATTTAAGTCATTTTTATATTTTTTAAAATGTAAATACACAATACAATTTCCTAATTTATATACACTAAAAATTGGAGGTTTTTTCTCCTCCACAGTGGAGGAAGAGAAGGTTATTTCTACCAACTTTCTAACAAATACATATTTGATTACGTAGAAAGCACGGTTATGTTAAACACAGGTATCTCCTACTTCGCATAAAATTATTCAACACAAAGGACAAATTCATTCTAAGAAACAACGTTCAGTGAATTTTTAGGTCTTGTACATTTGTATACCATCTTTGTCCTCATATCGTCCACTGTGCCCATCAGATAATTGGATAAACTGTCACTAAATCAAGGCCAACCGTTTTACTATTCGGCTTTCTCTGCTGCCTCTTTCCTTCAAGGCTACTTATGCAAACTGCATCACACTTCTGGGCAGAGAAACAGTTCACTGACATTAAATGATGGGGAAAACTACACTATGAGGGACTGAAATTCCCTTTGAGAATTTCTATGGTGGAGAAATTAAAGAATTTCAACCAGAAACACACAACAGTTTCTATCATATTTCTACTTTTCTCTCATGAGTACAACACCACAGCAATGTTAACACTTTAGCATTAACATCTTGATTGTTTTATAATATTTTCCTTTAAGATATGCATTTTAAAATGTTCACTTAACTGCACTATGTTAGGTTCTGGTGGATAATTTTCTCCCATGAAACATGTGACTTATGCAGACTGAATGAAAACACACAGGAAAAAAAGAAACTCCACAGTAAACTTTCTATTACATAAATGAGACACGTACCAAAAATGATCTGAGCAACAAAATTTCAATTTTTACAGCACAGAATGAATCTGAAGCAGGATTACTTCAAATGATTACTTCAATTAATTACTGAAAGATCATTATTGGGTAATTACCTTTTACTTAATAAAATCAGAGAATATTATTCCAGAAATCAGGCAAAATAGAATATAAGCCTATATATAAGCCTGCACTATAAGCCTTATATATTTGCAAAGAAAAATTAGGGTAGTGACTATAAGTTTTAATGATTTACATATTTAATATAAGTCCTAGATGAAAAATACTGAAAAGAGTATTTTTGCTTTAATCCCAATATGCTAAGAAAAGTTCATTGGCACAAATATCTGGAGGTATTTTACAGTTTCATTTAGCTTTGGTGGCAAAGTGTGTTTTGCTAACCATATGAATACAGTTATCTTTTCCAATGTAGAGTTTTATGCTAAACAAACTCAAATGTGTTTTTTTCCTAAAAAAGGGATGTAAAAAGTCCAGTATGAAACATAACAGGTGCAACATGAAATACAAAATGTGCCTATCTTTTAGGCTTTTGAATAGTTAATAGTTCTATGCTTTGTCTATAAATCTTTTACTGGTAACATTACTACTATATAAATACTAAAACCCAAAATAACATTAAAAAAAATAGCATATGAACTTTACAAAAATGGCTATTTTAGACGTCCTAAACTAAGACTAGGATTCAAATATGCAAACAAATTTACACTAACTAATCCAAATACATCGACAGACAGTTTTTCATAAGTCTTCAAAGTTACAATGTACAGAATAATTCTGACTCATATATATCAAGTCCTATACAAAGTCATCAGAAATTAACTGGTTACTTGGTATTTCAAAACATAGTCATTTTTGGCAGCACAACATGCCAAACACTTTTAGAAAGTACTGTATTTGATTTAAAAATTTTCAGCTATAGACAATGTAATCAAGATGTAGCTTAGAATATCATCGAACTTTTGAAAATTATGTTATCAATTCAGGTGTACTTTTACATTTATACTATTAACGAAATAATAGTCCAGTCTCACTACTTCTAAATTTTATTTCATTCTTAAAACTAAGTTAATATACAAAATTCAGTCATTTGTATTCATAATATAATTTATCCAAAAAAAAGTGAATTCTTGAGCATTTACAGTACACATATCCGGATTTGGAGTACCGACCTGACTTTTCCCTCCTATCATCCTTATTAAAAGCAAAGAACACAAGCAGCCTCACAGACTTTGTTTCCTCAGCCTGTTAAAACCTACTGTGAAAGAATGCATGAGTAATATGTATAAATAAAAGTCCTTCACAGAACTTGAAATGTTGTCCTTTGTTCAAAAAGACTGGGATAAAGTTTCAGCTCCCAATCATCTTACTATTTTGTAAAACTATCTTATACATTTACCTTATGTGGCAAGGAAGTTTTCTGCCAGGGTCTAATTTTATAACACAAAGATATTTTTATTGCTTCCTTTACCCTGGGGAGTGTCATGCTCTCCAAATTGACTTTCCCCAAAAAACTTCACAAGATATCTTGTTTCCTCTGATATATGGGTGCAGCTATATAATCTAAAACACTGAGAAAACAAAAAGTGATGATGAAAAATAACCAACAAATGCCTAGTCATAGAAGGTCCCAACACATTTTTTTGATTTTTCTCAACTGATTTTAATAACGAGTTACTAAAATTGCAAATTCAGCACTGTAAAGTTTTGCATTAAACCTCACAATAAAGCAAGACATTATACTAATTTAGACTTAATGCCTAAGATGAAAATACAGGCCAACTGAATTATCTGGGATTCAGGAATCAACAGCCCTAGTTTATCTCATAATCTTTGTTTTTCCCTCATTCTCACCAGACCTTTCAAGAACTAAACTGAAAATTGAGCTTTCTCTCCTTTTACTTCCCTCGATCACCTTCTGGAAGAGGTGCTAATGAGCAATGAGGTGAAATGAACAAAGTAGGCTATAAACGGAAAGTCTGAAGAGTTAAGAAAAGCACAGGAACTAGATAATGAACAAATCACGTAATCTGCACCATATAAGCATGTGTGTGGTGGAAACGCACACCACCTGCATGAGTGACAGGATCATCAACAACAAACATTTGCTAGGCCTACTATAGTTATTTCTTTTTCCTTACTGTATACTCCTGTAGACATCACACTGTAGTTCAATCAAGAAAAGGTATCCATTACATACATCTGAATTCATCTAACCAAAATAATAAAAAAAATTAATCAATACATGATCAATATACATTGAGAGATCCAAAATCAATGTTAACCAGGCACAAATGGCTTTTCTAGGACTGCTATTTTGAATATTTTCACTCTGGTAACAACCAAGAAAAGAGTTAGCAGAACCTGTTTAATTTCCGGGACAAAAAGGATCTAGAAAAACGAGTATTAATGATTTCTATCATATTATCAGTTCCAAATTATAAGAGTCGTGACTCCAGAGCAGGGGGCTTCAGAAACACTGAAAGCACTCACTGTTTTTCTGCCCAGTCTACGCTTGATCCAGTTATCAACAACAGGGCCCAGGAGTAACTTCTATAAGCACAAAACTTACTCAAAACTCAACAAATTCTAAATAAAAATGTTGTAACAGTAGAGCTCAGAAGTCTGCTGAACTAGATAATCCTAACTACCAATAAACAATTTCATTTTTAGTAACATTGCTAATAAACCTGTGCTGTTTTAGCAGCTAATAATATAGGTTGTAAGCATGACAGAAACAATGTGTAATTTAAAGGCAAAAGGACTTTTCCTTTTCTCAAGTGACAGAAACATTAGTTTGGCTCATCTTCAGACAGAGCCTACCTTCTCATCTCTGGTGGTTATCTGGGTTTAAAGTGCGTCAGGACCTGATGAAGACCCCGTCAAAATGTAAGTATACATACATGCTTTTATATATCTATATGCATATGATGGCTAAAGATCCAACCTACTGTTGCTTCTAAAATGTTTAATTAGAATCTGTTTTACAGTCCTAAAATGAAATATTTTGTTGGAATAAATAAGACTTTAGGACTTGATGTTAACTACACTCATGAAAATATAGAACTAGTGTGTCTAGTCTGCTGCTTTTAAAAGCTAATGTATTATTCACAAATGAGAAATTTAAGCTTGTTACATTTTATTCATGAGCAATACTGACTAAATAATGAGACTTTAGATCACATAAACACAATGATTATGGCTGTCAATAGAAGATCCAAATTAATGAATTTTCTAAAGTTCTTTCTGTATACAGACCTAAATTCAAATTCAGAAAGAGCTGAATGACACATTTAACCTGTAATTTGAAATACAACTATAATATCACGGAAAAAACAAAAGATACCACGTGTACAAAAGTTGTTTATGAGTATATGCATAGGTAAACACAGGCAGACGCGTCCTTATTTAAATATATATGTGGTATGCCATGGGATAAGTCTATAATCTAATAAATTCTCTTTCCTTTTAGATACTGAACACACGATCATTTTGTATTTTATCCCTTTTGCTACGTCCCTCAAACAAACAAGAGCCTGGTATGTCTGCCATATCTAGTATGAGGTTACTACTTCCCTTTAATGTCTCAGTAAGTGAAAGCATGAATACTGAACAACAGGCAGGAAGTTGGGAAAGATGACAAGGAAATCAAACAAACTTAAACCCTCAGAGATGACAGCAAGAACGTCTTCAACTGATGCCAAAACAGCAAGGACCTAAGGAACGACTGAGAAGAGAAGTGGGGCAACCCTCTACAGACAGTAACAGCTGAGAGGTTGTAAAGGAATCCAGATGCAGTGGCAGATAGAAGGAACCTGGTACTCTAGGACATCCTGGGCACTAACAAGGATACAAGTTTACAGGTGCAAATGCAGAATTACTGGGACTCAAGGACTTTGATTTGGAGGTTTGGGTATTTACAGCATCCACATCTAAAGGAAGGACTTCATGAGCCAGGTATGCCTCAGCCTGAGTTTATGCTAGTTTAAGGCAAAGCTGCCTAGCTCCATTACCTACTTGTTACTCTTTTGTAGCTAAAGCTGAGCTGAAATCTCAAATGAAATAGAAACATTACTCTTATCTGCCAAACAGTAATCACCACGGCAAATTAAGATTCCACTTAGTGGCTAAGCCTCCAATTTATGTTTATATTTATTCTATTTATTGTATAATTTTATACATCAAAGGTGGTATTGCACTTGATCATGTTATTTTCCACAGCAGACAAAAACTGTGCATACCTAGAGTTTTTCCTGACCACCAGAATTTAGTTATTTTAACAATCCATCATGACCTGAGGCACTTTTGTAAGCCACGGGGGTCAATGAATTAAGTAAAATGATATAGACTGAACAACTGAACTGCTCAATGACAGGTAAATATTTATGAGAATTTTCTTTAACAATAAATCTCTTTAATAGTCTCCTGATATTCACCAAGGACAAAATAAGATTTATATTTGAAAAGTAATAAGAAAATTTCATTAAGTTTTGAATTTGAATTATGTTTCCGTCCATCAATCTTGTACTGTTATCAAGAAAACATTTCTGCTTAGAATTAAAGGTTATATTTTCATAGATGTAAGAAGAAAAAAGATCTACTTTGTTCACTGAGGCTGCCAAAGACTCGTAGTGGCTATTTCATTTTTGAGAAACCAAACAGTTGTGAATTTCATCAATCTTTTAAGATGTATTTCAGAATAAGTATACTGTAGCAAATACAAAGTAACCCACTTTTCAGAACAATGTTTGATGAAATGAGCAGAATGCCTGAGGTGAAATTACAAGCAATGCTACATTTACTGAGCATTTAGGAGAAGATCCCTGGTATGGCCAATCGAGCAGACAAGCTGATATGCAGAGGTGTCCTCAGAGAGCGGCCACTGCATCCTTTTACTAAATTTTCCAAAATGACTTGTACACAGATGCCATACCACAAAACAAAACCATGCTTCAACTACTTTCCTCAAGCATTACAAAACTAATTTCCTATTTCCAATATTGTAAAAATAGACTTGTCTTCTCCAAAAGATCTTGCTGTCCACATTGATGGATCTGTGCGTTCCCTCTTATTACTGGCCCTAAAGGCATAAATCATCTTTATCATTCCTTAAATCCAATCTTACATAAAGTTGCATAACGCATGGAGTAAAAGAGGAATGAAGACAAAGCAGGGAACCCTGTATAAATGTGCTGACCCAAAAGCAATCACACCAACAGCCAGAGGAAGTGGAAATTGTGACGTAGTCTTCAACAACTTACTGTAAAGAGACAGAAATATACATTACTACGTAATCTACATTGTGAGCAAAAATGGAATATGTCTATCTTTTATGTCATTTTGAGAAAGTGTTATTAGATGAAATAATTTTTCATATAATGAATTTAACTGTCCACAATTTTGAAAAGGATCAATATAAGTCATGTTTTGCCTAGGAAGGAGAAAAAAATCTCTATTAAGTAAATGATCAGTTTTGCTTAGTCTTTCAAATTTTAACAACAGAAAAATACTAGTTGGACTTTTATTCAGCAATTCTAACTCTAGAAATTCATCTTCACAAAAAAAATCAATAATGTTTACTAAGACATAACTACACAGAAATACGTATTTTAACCCTATTCATATAGCAAAAACACCTCAACCAAATAAAAAAGGAACCATTCTTGGGGCCGGCCCTGTGGCGCAGTGGTTAAGTACACACATTCTGCTTCGGTGGCCCGGGGTTTGCTGGTTCGGATCCCGGGTGCGGACATGGCACCACTTGGCAAGCCATGCTATGGCAGGCGTCCCACATATAAAGTAGAGGAAGACGGGCATGGCTGTTAGCTCATGGCCAGTCTTCCTCAGCAAAAAGAGGAGGATTGGCAGTAGTTAGCTCAGGGCTAATCTTCCTCAAAAAAAAAAAAAGAAAAGAAAAAAGAAAAAGGAAGCATTCTTAACTCCTAACAGGACCCTAAAGATAAGACATCGAATAGTTTTGAAAGAAACATTTTTAAAAGAAAAAGACTACCAGGAAAGAATACTACCTTTGTACTCTGAAAATAGAGAAACTGAGGGGTTAAGAAACTCACCTAAGGACACAGAGCCTTAAATTTAAACCCAGGTCTGCCTGATTCTGGAATATCTGCAAATATCTGCCAGAATCAACCAACAAGGCTCCCAGAGCAAAGAACCGGTCAATAAAAAGTCAAGTTTTATTATGAAGAATTTTAAACATATACTAAGTAGACTAATGTAGAATGAATCTCATGTCCCCACCACCCAGCTTCAAACATTAACAAGTCATGGCCAATCTTACTCCACCTATATTCCTCTCTACTTCTACTCCTCCTGTACTTTTTGGAAGCAAATCTTAGACATCATATCTTTTTTTGTTGTTGTTAAAGATTTTTTCTTTTTCCTTTTTTCTCCCCAAAGCCTCCCAGTACATAGTTGTATATTCTTCGTTGTGCGTCCTTCTAGTTGTGGCATGTGGGACGCCGCCTCAGCGTGGTTTGATGAGCAGTGCCATGTCTGCGCCCAGGATTCGAACCAATGAAACACTGGGCCGCCTGCAGCGGAGTGTGCAAAATTAACCACTCGGCCATGGGGCCAGCCCCAGACATCATATCTTTTAAGGGTTAATGTTTTAAAGAAAAAATCATTCGTATATCCTAACACGTAAAACCCATAATTAAGAAAATAAGTATAATATACTTGCATATAAACCATATTTACTATTATGGCTTTACCTTTAGGAATAGTCAAAGTAATTAGAAATTAGGAGCACGTTTCAGACACAAAAGAAAGGGTGATAAAGGAATAGATGTGAGAAAAAGAAAGATTAAACTACTATACCTTGATTTTATTGAAACAGTGTAAGTATTTCCAAGAATTGCCATAGTTGGAATAAGGATAAATGCCAAAGGTTTACATGGATCAGGATTAAGTTTAAAGTAATATCTACAACAAAAAGAAAAAGTAAAACATAACTCAACAAAGCACACGATCATTTTAAATTATCAGAATCAATCATATAAATTTGAAAACATTCCAGGAACAATATGGATATAAGAGATCCCCAAACAGCTCATGAAATCTTTGATAAATAATCTTTGCTCTACACCATCTTTACACGCAAGGTTTTTTTTTTATTGAGTTCATAATAGTTTACATCAATGTGAGATTTCAGTTGTACATTATTTCTTGACTGCCACCACGAGTGCTCCCCTTCACCCCCGTGCCCCCCCAGCCCCTTTCCCCTTGTAACTACTGAACTGTTTTCTTTGTCCAAGTACTTGTTTATATTCCACATATAATACACTCAAGCTTTTATATGGAGAATTATGTTCAGAAACTACTAAAGGAAATGAAAATATCCAATATGGAAGCACTTCTTTTTTATAATAGGCATATGCCTGAAAAGTCATATATAAATAATGCTTTTATAAAACAAATTATTTTAAATATATTAAGGCTGCTGTATTTAAAAAAGATGAAAAAAATGAAGGTTTAAAGTAATTGTCCCCCATCTTTTTAAAACCCAAATTCTCATCTCTTGCATTTACAGACTGTGGGACATCTACAGCCTTTCAGAATCAGAAATTTGTGCTCAAGTAATTTTCTACCTAAACCTGTGAACAAAAATCTGGATCTTGACTAAAATGAGGGACAAAGGAAGGATATTAACATCTGGTAACCTGTGATTTAATTTGTCAAGCTTATTTTGGCTCTGCTGACTTAAAAATTTCCAGTATTTAGATAATCTGAAAGTTTTATATCATTTCTGAAAATTACATTGAGTAGAGGTTCACCTATTACTGGATAAGGTCGCTTATTATTATTATTTTTTTAGTAATTTGACAATAATTAAATATTCTAGAAACAATCGTGGAGGGCATTTTAGGCTCTCATTTAACCTAGGACACCTAGCAGAGAGCAAAGCAAACAACAGTTTTCGGTAGTAAAATAGCGGATCATTTACTTTATTATGGGACAATTAGAGAAGTACAAACTTCCTTCGTTATTTCTAATATCTTTAAATGCAAGCATTTTTCTTCACCCCAAATTTAAGAAAACATAAAGTTGATCATGAACTGAAAAGTACATAAAGTACTAGGATTATGAATACCTTAAGCCAACAAAATAAAGCACATTTTCACATATTTCCAGACTCAAAGAAGGTTAAAGGTAAATGAACAAAATATAATTCCCTCTTTTTGGGGCAGATTTTGGGGAAGTTTATATTCTTATGGTAAGGGAGAAAATGTGAATGTATTGAAAATAAATTTCAGGTGATACATAGCGTCCTATTCTTGAGGAAGTTTTATTGATCATTAGGAATCTAGCAAGTATCTATGTAGAGATATGTATTGTTTGAACCACATAAATCACAATTACATAAATAAAACGCACCTAAGATTCTTTAACCAATAAATTAAAGACGGCATGCTGAGTAACACAACCCACGTGAGCAGGTTGATCACAGTACTGTGCATGCGGATGCTGTCCTCAGCATCGCCGACAGATAAACGACGATGGTGCGCTGCAGAGTCTTTATGCTGACTGCACTTCTTTTCACTTCTTCTAGAGTGTTTGGGATTCTGTAAAGCAAGACAGTAAAAACATCAAAACACTAAGTAAAATTCAACTTTATTTTATTGAAAATCATACTCAATTACTCAACAGCTAAATAAATACAGATTCCCATTACCAAATTTAAATAAAATACTGAAATTACCTGTTTAAAAGTACTTTAAGGCAGTTACAACACTTTTATTCCTTTGACTTGCTATTTCCCCTGCTAAGAATATATCTTCTAAGTAATTACTCGAAATAAAATTTAAAAGATAATTTGTAACAATAAAAACAACATAAGTACTGACAAAGATCAAGTTAAACTTAGAAAATCTAAGCCTATTTTAATATTCATTAGGTTCACTATTCTTAAACTTACTTAAATTCATAATACCTTTTAAACACTATAAAATCCTAACCTTTTTTTAAAAAAACACACTTTCATATTTTCCCATGTTCTTTCATATTAAAGTGATGTAGAGTTTTGAAAATATAACTTACCACAGTCTGGCTATTTTTATAAGAAGTTAGGCTGGCTTGCAGATGAACAATCTAGGAGAAAGAAATGATTATTTAATTTTCCTTTTATTTTGAAAGAAAAAACCATTTTTATTAAAATTGAGAAGCACTGTAATCTTGAATTTAAAAAATCTGAACTAAAAATCCATTTAAACATTTAAAAACATTCTTTTAGAAAAGCTAAATAATGACTACCCATGCTTGCTATTCTGAACTAAAAAAAAGAAATAAAATAATACCAACTTCCAGAGTATGCTGGGGCCATGATATACTGCTATATCTTCTACATTCTGTGAGCCTTGGTTTGGATGAAGCCTTGCTCTAGCAACTTAAAGTGCCTTGTGAGTCAAAAATCTGATTATACTCAGTAAAGTAAAAAGAGTTTAACATGTTTTATATATTCTAAATCTTTGAAAACCTGAACTCAATTACATGCAGTGGTGAAATGTTTACAAGAACCTGAAGAAATCTGTAAGCTTAATTTATTAATTTTCCTTAAGTATTGAGAAAGTTTTGCTTATTGGGTCAGTTGTTTGAAATATCCAATTAAGAAAACCAAAAATATCTCATTTATAAATCGAAGTAGCTCTGCACAGTTTTTTCTGAGGGACATAAACTTCCTTTGAAAACTACAAGTAATCCATAATGTGTATGTATTAGTGTTAAATGTAGATGAAAATAAACCTTTGTTTAAAAAAGGGAAAATAATAGCTATCCACTCTGGTATCAACTGCGTCTACATAAGATTAACGTGGAGAGTGTGCCGTTGTAAACCGAGACCTCTCTGCACAGCTGTCGGCCGTCCTGGAAGTGTCTTCCACTTCCTCAGTAAAATTATCAGCCCAATTACTTTTACCATTGTCTTCTGATTCTTCAGCAACGTTTGTAACATTCTACGTTATATCAGCATGACTGACAGCTTGATCCCACTGATAAAACTTTTTGTTTTATCTATTACCCATGTGCAAAGGGAGGTGTGAATAAAAACTGCTCTAGTAAAACGTTTTATAAAAAGTTAACATTAGTTGCAAGAGCATGAAGCAATGTGAAACATATCTTCTCCCCTCCCTTTGTTTTTTTTTTTAACAAAGAAACCTAACTCAGATTAATAATTTGAGTTCTACAGTTAACTATTTATCTTTTAAATAACTAAGATGTTAAAAAAAAAAACCTTTAGATTTAAACCTGTTATGTAATGGAAGTTCACTGCAGAAGTAATTAAATTTTTTGTTAATAGCTTCTACAAGAAAGTTTACTCCCGCCTGCTATGAAGCCCAGCCATTTTGACTGTGCTGACTCGACATACCTTAAACACATAGTAAAGATAAGTAAGCAGTATGGCAAACGCTCCACAAGTCGTCCAACTAACTATGATCAAAACAACTGTTAAAAAGGGCAAGTCTGCCGATATCATCTTGATATCTTTAGGAAGTTCAGAGGGCCTGGAATAATAAGAATAAAGCTTTTAAAAGTATATTAACAGTTATTCATACAGCCTCATATAAGAACCATACAATACTCTCAGCCTCTCCAGCATATTAATACGAAAGTATTATAAAGTAAACAGTAAGTTATTTTTTAATAAAGGCAATGGATGACACATATTTGCAAGTTCTGTAATACACTGTGATAGCCCCTCTTCCATTTAGATATACTATGGCTGATATTTGTACCAAGGAAGAAAAAAATGTTGCTCAAGATAATCATTAACTATAGGCCCTGTGCCATACATTTCCACTCTTGAGAGGAGAGGGAACAGCTTCCTATTTCTTACGGTCTCAGATCACTCAGGCATGTGACGGTGTTAGTGTCAGGCACACCTGAGAAGGGTGGAGGAAGCAGCACCACACCACAATCCTCTGTGACAGGAAATCACGTAAGAGGTCTGGTGAGGAGCAACGGCAACAGAAACCAGATCACTGGTTTACCAGCAACTTTAAACTGTGTCTTGGGGCCTATAATAAAACTCTAGGCTATGTTTCTGGAGCTCTTACATGTTTCCTCTAATCTGATCCTAAATATCGTGATTGGAGTCTCCTGCCCTCAGGTTTGACTGAAAGTCAGCACATAAAAGCACTGCCAGAGAAATACTTTGCCCTCGGAAAGATTTACAACAGTGAAACCTAAAAATACTTGTGTAGTTTGTCAAACTTTTTTGATTAACTCTTGAGCACTAAGGTCAAAATCAAATGTAGCACTTAACCTGCAATAAATAATTATTTTTGACAAAGACATAACTTTGAACACTAACCCATTTTTGCGAGTTATACATCTTTCCTTAGAAATTACAATTTAGTGAAAGCAAATTAAAGTTCCCTATCAGAATATAATTTTTTCATATACTCATTCTTTACCTTTTCAAAGCTAGCCACAAGGAAGAAAGGAGTCTCACAGATGTGGACGAGAGGAGGCCACCCCAGTAGGCAGTACATGTTCCAAACAGAAAGAGAATCAAGGACACAAGAGGGAAGCACATACTCTGACTAGTTAAAACGATGGCATCCAATTCTGGTAACAACAATACATCCCATAATTCTTTAAACCATTTATACCTGTGGATAAAAGAAAACATACAGTAAAAGCAAAAAAAAAAAAAAAAAATCAACAACTGACATTCAAGGGTTTAATATTTGCAGTGTTTGACACCACACACTAGAGTCCCCAAAGGTCCATGATACAGTACTTAATTTATAATTATACTGAAAAAACAAACTTCAGTTCCTCGTCAGGAACCAGTCATATATCTTCCAAGGGGCTCTACTGATCTTCCAAGAGCTGGGACCTGAATCTCAGTGGAGCTTTACTGCTCTCTACTGATCTTTGTAACAAAATATGATCTTTTTTTTTAAGTTAGAAAGCCAATGGCTAGTTGTAATGACAGAAGAAATCTAAGTAATGGTGCTTAATCAAAAAACAAAATGTGAATACATTAAGAACGGAATGTTAAGTAGGGTAGAGAGACCTAAAATACACTCTGCATGGGAAGTAAGAAAAAGTGATCTGAGGCACTGTTTCATTAGTATCCTATAATGGTTTGTGTTCATGAATCTGGGGTACTCAAAGACCTTGGACCATATACATCCTCCTACAAATGTTAAAGGCCTGGTATATTTTACAGTCCAAGTTTAGATTGATACATATAAGTTCAATAATTACTTTTGAAATGGTTATACTATTGAAGTAAATGTCGATATCCTTATTAGGCCTTTACCTAAGAGGAAAATCCCATTTACTAAAACAAGTCAACTGCCATATTTGTATGAAAATTTATATTCCATTATGGAGCCAAACATAATGTTTTACATATAAAACAAAATCAAAATCATTATCACAGATAATAAAACTTACCCCAACAGAAACTTAATCATAATTACAAAAGGATCAACTTTGTATGGTTTGGCTTCTTTATCCAACATAGCAGCATATTCTAAGCAATGACCTGGCGATTAAAAAAAAAATCATACGTAGTAGAGCATTCAAAGTAATGAAGTATGAAACATATTATATTCTGCACTGTCTCTAAGAGTAACGTATTTCATGTCAGAGAAAGCAAGCACCTTCAATACAATCACAGAGACTTTCTTCAAAAGATTAAAAATTACTAGAATTCAATAGTTCTTATATAAGAATACACATTCAATCAGTTATGAAACAAAAATGAATTCAGGAAGCCAAGGCCGGAGTTTCACCATCTGTATTTTCACAAAACTCCACAGTGAATTTTTTAACAACTTTACTGACATATAATTCTCATATCAAATAATTCATCCATTTAAAATGTATGCAATTCAGTGGTTTTTAGTATATTCAGAGTTGTGCATTAATCACCACAATCAGTCTTAGGACATTTTTATTACTCTCAAAAGAAACTCTGTTCCCCTTGACTATCACCTTCAACACCTCCCCATTCCTAGGCAACCACTAATCTACTTTCTATAACTACAGACTGGCCTCTTCTGAACAGTTCATAGAAATGGAATCAGATAATACGTGGCCCTTTGTAACTGGCTTCTTTTACTTAGCATGCTTCCAAGATTTCCCATGTTATAACACGTATCAGCACATTCTATTTATCCATGCAACAGCTGATGAACATTTTGGTTGTTTTCACTTTTTGGCTACTATGAATAGTGTTCCTATGAACATCTGTGTACAAGTTTAGTGCGGGTGTACATTTTCATTTCTCTGGGGCCTATAAGTGGAGTTGCTGAGTCACGTGGTAACTCTGCCTAACTGTCTGAGGAACTGCCAGATTGCTTTCCAAAGCAGCTGCACCATTTAACATCCCCACCAGCAGTGTACGAAGGTTTCAATTTGTCCACATCCTCATTAACACTCGCTACTATCTTTTTATTATAGCATTCTAGTAAGCATAATCCAGAGGTGATTTCTGATAAGCGTCCTTGGTTCAGAACTGCTTCTTTAATTGGCTTGAGACATAATCTCATACTTAAATCCTCTAGATTAACCAATGTCATATATCCCTGGGGTCTCTGTGGATTATCTAGATATGAATCCTGTATGTTTGAGAATCAATTATCAAGCCACTTGAACTAAGAAGAATGAGGTGTCTCTCTAAAAAATAATTTATATTCAAGCATGGTTGATGTCATATTGCCAGAATAATCTCTTAATTAAAAGGTTGGATCTGGGAAGATCACACTGAACGTTGCTCCCTTCGTCCTAGCATATAGGTTAAAATGAACACTAAAGGCAGATTTAAAATTGCAAAAAAATCATAGAAAGGGAAAGAGTAGCTGTGGAAGGATTTGGCAAGACGGAAATGGTGGCGGGGATTTCTGGACTGCGTTTATCTATTTTGGCCTGGCTCTTTTCTTATCTTTTGCCTCCTTTGATTACTGTCCAAGTCAACAAGTGTGTGAGAGCCTTGCACAGGTTAGGCCCCTGGGAGACTCTTCTACTCTAGGGGGGTTTGTCCAGGCTCCTACATAGTCTACACTTGCCTCTCCAGACCCACTCTCCACTCTTTACTTTACTCCGAATTCTTGGAGGGTTTTGTGAATTGGCTTCCAGTTGGGTTCAGTGAATGAGAGGCACTGGCAGTTAGGAGGGTAGGAGGAAATAAAGTTAGCGTGTTTATTTCCCAGCCTTTTTCTCTGCTGAGCCGTAGGCTGACAGTGGTTGCAGCATTCCCGTATCCAAGGCTGCAGCTGCAGTAACGCTGCCCTCCCCACAGCTCCCTAGGTTTCCTCCCTCCCTTGCCCTGGTACCTAAGAGCATCAGATGGCTCTGTTGCTAACCTGGTGCTTTATCATTTCTTATTGGTTTCCCCTAACCCTACACACACCTTTGAAATGGTCCCTTCATTAAACTCTCTCAAATTATTCCATTCAGTGTGCCAGGACCTAACTGATACAGTTGGTACAGCCCAAAATTACATTACACTGGATGCCTAGTACGTGCTTAGCACTACCTTAGGCACCGGGAACAGAATGAACAAGATCCTCATCAATGAAACTTCACCTCTTAAGAGGCCTCAGAATAGAGGGAAGAAACTTCAAGCACAAGGGTATAAAATGGAGAAAACAGTAAGGAATTTCTTGAGAATCTCTTAAAACTTAGAGGATCTCCAATCCCTCTAAACTTGAGAGAGAGAGTGTGAATTTTCAAGAAACTGATGTCTCTTTGTTAGCCACATGTGGGATAAAAAGTAGTGATGAAGCATTGAGGAAGGCAGAAGGGAGGGAATAGAAACATTCCTACCTGTTGAGAAAAGAGAGTATAACTGTCCTCCATAGGCAAGAAGGATACTAGATATGACATACGCTGGAAGAGCTCCACCATGAAATCGAACCACCTAGAAAACAGGCAAATGGATGGGAAACTTCTCAGCATTCGTGGTAATGAAATACATGCACTTTCACTTGAAATAAAAAACATCATTCTTCACTTTATACCTTCCCTGAAATGGGCACAAAGATACCTCAAGTAATGGGTATCAAAACTCCAAGTGAAATAAATGCTAAGAACACATAGCTTATTAGAAACATGTTATCTGAGTGTCTCAGGCATTAAAGACAATGCATGATTGTGTAGCATATGCTACTAACTTTCTTACAAGGCACTTTCATGAGCATTTAATATGTCCCAGGCATGACACTAAACATCTCATATGCATTATCTCATGCTCTCCACCAAAAATCCTCTGAGATGGTTCTTATTCCTATTTTACAGAAGAAATCCAGGCACAGGGAGCCCAAGTAACTTGCACAATTAAAAACATAACAGAGAAGCAACTCACTTACTTGTTATCTCTCTCTGTTCTCATCAGTAAAATGGGAGCAGTAATAGTATTTACCTTCCAGGTGGTCTTAACAACCACCTCTAGCAATACCTTAAATATGTTCATTTGCGCAAAAGCATTTAGAATATTAACTTGAAGATGACAAGCCATCAAAAAATATTAGCTGCTATTATTAGGCTTTTATGTCCTTCCCTGTCTTTGGAAATCTTGTGGAATGGGATTTAACTCAGAGCCTAAATTCATAACCATTACGTTAGTGTCTCAAGTCATTGTCCTAGCTGATCCAATCTCTGTAAAAAACACACATGTAACAAAAACAAAGCATTAAGCTCTTCTTTTAATATTAAGTTTCAAAAGGAAGTTTCTTTCTTTCTTTCTTTTTGGTGAGGAAGATTGTTCCTAAGCTAACACCAGTGCCAATCTTGCTCTATTTTGTATGTGGGTCACCACCACAGCATGGTGGACAAGTGGTGTAGGTCTGCGCCTAGGATCCAAACGTACAAACCCGGGTTGCCAAAGTGGAGCATGCCAAACTTAACCACTAGGCCACAGGGTTGGTCCCCAGGAAATTTCCCTTTTTTCTTTTCTTTCTTTGTTTTTTTTGGTGAGGAAGATTGGCCCTGAGCTAACATCTGTTGCCAATCTTCCTGTTTTTGCTTGAGTAAGATTGTTGCTGAGCTAATATCTGCACCAATATTCCTCTTTTTGCTTGAGGAAGATTGCCACT
The DNA here is from genome assembly GCF_041296235.1 of Equus asinus. Classification (NCBI taxonomy): domain Eukaryota; kingdom Metazoa; phylum Chordata; class Mammalia; order Perissodactyla; family Equidae; genus Equus; species Equus asinus. Next base: position 132,275,971 of record NC_091793.1, read on the forward strand.
GAGCAAACATCTGTGCCAATCTTCCTCTACTTTATGTGGAACACCACCACAGCGTGACTTGACGAGTGGTGCTAGATCCATGCCCAGGATCCGATCCTGTGAACCCTGGGTCACCGAAGCAGAGCACACAAACTTAACCACTAAACCACTGGGCTGGCCATGGAAATTTCCTTTTTAAAGCATGCTCTCCATTCCACAGAATTTTTTAGAAAACGTACAGACTCCTCTGGAAATCTGATGAAAGTTATGGAAATACATGTTTATATGAAATGCTGTGTAAAATTTCAGGAAGTTCAAGGTCTCCCTGCAGCTCCTCTGTGAATTCCCAGGTTAAAATTGATTAGAAAGACTCAAAAAACTTATAGCCCATAGTCATGATTTATCGTTTACAGCTTTGAGTGAAGGGAGAGGAGTTGAAAGGGAAAAGGTAATTTTTCTACCTATTTCCAAATGACACTCACTGCCTGCTTAATGATGTGCTAGGACATGTACAGCATACCTTAGTTATCAAGAGTATGGAAGGAATGTCAAGCAGCAGAGCAGGCTCAGAGTCAGACTCCAGGGTTTGTTTCCACTACAGCTTTGCCTCTCACTAGCTCTGCGCCCTTGGGGAAGTCACTTCCCCCCTCCTTCTCTCTGCCCTTATGGTAAAATGGAGATAAGCTGCACTTACCTCATGGGGAGTTTGAGGTTTAATGTAGTCATTTGTGTAAAGTATTTGAAATAGTAACTGGCACAAGTAGGTGATCAGAAAATATTAGCTATTATTCTTTTAACCCCCTTCATTGTCCTTAGAAATTTGGTAAGAGATCCTACACAGTCTTCTGAACAAAAATTTCTTGTCAATAAATGAGTGTCATTGTTGTGAGTATTAAGTATTACACTGGGCCACAGACACAGCTGACATAAGATACAACTAAATCAACAGTCATGAACTGGCCTCCAGGGGTCATATTCAAATTGCAGACGCACTTCAGTTGATTTAGTACTTGGCACAGTATTTCCTCACATTTTGAATTAGATGCCCACATTGAAAAATTAAAAGATTTTATCTGAAAATCCAGATTTCCAGTTTCTCTTAAAATCTAAAGATCTGGCAACATTGGACTTCATTCCTACATGGAAATAATTTACTACAGTTTATATAATTCTCTTGAGAAAAGTAACTTGCAGTTTATTTTTTGCCCTCTCTTTCATAACAGTAAACTAAAGAATATGTAAATATATTTTCTTTTCTTTTTCTGAAAACAGTATTAATTTTATGAAAAATATCTAATCAAAGGCTAAAGATTCTCCCCAAGTGGTTTCTCTTTATTCCTCTCCCCAGTCTTCTTTGACTGAATCAGTAACATTGAAAATATGTATTATTTTTAAAAGACAAATAAGATATCCAAGTTCAGTTCATTCTCCTACTGCTTTAAGCCAAATAATTAAACAAATATGAAGGAAGAGCATCTTACATCTTTTTAATAATTTGAGAAGGACTTAATTACTACAAATTCTTCAACATTTAAAAAAGTACCTACCTCTGATCCTGTAACACCCACACATCCTCATTTTCTAGAAAAATTTCCATGTTTAAACAAGAATACTAGTCTGTCTTTTTTTGGTGTATGTATAATTATGCTTGACTATAGAGTATCAAGCTAACTTGACTTTTCTGGTCACTAATCTGAATTATGAGTCCCAGAGATGATATGGATAAGAGAGTATGTCATAATCCTCAGCCCACACCTCTGTGCACAGTAACATGCCTTTTAGACATACTAAAAGTACAACGGCATGAATTCTTTCCCTGTATTCCAGAGATAACTTTTCTTAATAACTGGTACCTTAAAATTTTATAGTATTTATTATAACTATGATACTATTTTCCAATTTATACCTACATTTAATCTTCTCTTTCTAATGTAGCATGAAATTTTTATACATTAATTCCAATGTTCACAACTTTAATAAAAGTCTCAATCTAGTTCTCACCAGGTTGTCGTGAGGATCCAATGACACAAGGCATAAAAAAATTTTCCAATTTAATTTTGATTTGTGAGTTTTATTACAATTATAGAATTAAATGACTTAAATTAGAAAAATTATACCATGCCTGGATTGCAAAACACAATAGACCAAAAAATAAAGTGAAAGTAATAAAAGGTATAATAAAAATATTAGTGAATTTTAAAACTATATAATTTCTCTGACCAATCAATATTATGTACATACATACAGCTTGTACAATTATGCAAATTATAATGTCGAATAATATATTATAGTAGTTCTTGTACTTAATAAATTATTTTTCTAACACTATTTGTCTATGAATTATAGACAGATAACCCCCAAATGAATTTATAAACTATTTCAACATGTTTATCATTTACAAACTGAGCATACACAACATAAAAAGTTCTTTCAAAATGTTCATTTACATGACAGAGCCCACAGATTTTATTGGACTATGAATTATAACATAGTATGCCAACATGAAATCTTAACATGACCTTCATTTAGTCAAAAATATTAACTTGCTGGGAACCAGAGTCAGCTCTCATTTCTAGGAAGTATCAAACATGAAAGTGTCACTGTAAAGCCAGAGGCGGCCAACTATGACCTGTGTGCCAAAAATGGTTTCTAGATTTTACTAAAGTGGAAGAAAGAAGGGAAAAGGAGAAAGAAGCAGCTGTAGCATGGCAGCAGCGGCTAGAGACCATATGTGGTCTGCTAAAATATTTATTATCTGGCTCTTTACAGAAAAGGTTTGCAACCCCTGCCTTATAGTATCTATTCACAAGGCAATAAAGAATCAACGAGGAGTCTCTCTTACCTGTCCAAGTATTTGTGAAAAGGAAGTCTTAACCGTCACCTAGTTTAAGACAACCATTAAAAAAAGGTTATTTTCCCTAAACTCCTCTAGTTCACATTTTATTAAATTGAACACTTCTGCATATCTCTAAGCAATAATCATTAACTTTTTTATAATGACAAACCAAAATAATCATTAACTTTTTTATAATGACAAACCTAAATAATCATTAACTTTTTATAATGACAAACCTAAAGGCACTCAAGATCTTAAAAGAAATCCTCCAAACCACCAATGTTTAATTTGCATCAAGTCTAATTTTCCTGTCCGGTATTTTCCCCATATCCTAAGTCTTTGACAATTGGATGAATGCTATGGTACACGTGGTAAACTTTTACTAACAAGAATATTTGATTAACCAGAATATCTTATTAGCAAATCATGCAAGCTAAAGGAATTTATTGAATGACTGAGTCCAGAAGCTACATATATGTTTGCTAAAAAATTAAGCACAAAGTGATCAACCTACTATATAACCAGTACTTTAAAATCTCAAACCTACAATTGTATAGCACTAAATCGAGTTAAGCTAAACCACTTCTGGGTACATTTCATAAAAATAGATTTCACATAAGACCAGGAACAAACAGAACATATTTAATAAAATTTAAGCCAAAACAGTATTTTTAAAAAAATTCATCATTAATTATCTCTACTATAAATATACCTTTTTGATATTAGGAAGTATGGGAAAAGGAAATAAATATTTCACAGGGAAATTATTAAATGACCATATTTTGTCAAAATATAGACTTTTGAAAATATAAAGTATTTGTAAAAAATGGACATTTTGAGAGTATGCAGTATCTGGAGCCAAATTATTAACACAATTCTTACTATCTCTGTAATATTAGAAATGTGAAGGTACAAGTTAAAAAGCATTGCAGCCCTGGAAAATCCTTCAATGTTAAAACAGAAAGCAAGATATCAAAGCATTAATAAACTCCATAAAATAACTCACAATATTGGTCCAACTGAAACTTGGTTGTAGGAACAGATTCATTTGATCTACCAATCCTAGTTTACCCTAAGAAAGTTAGTTCTAATAAAGAATCCCAATATTTAAGCTTGCTTTAAAGCAGTTGAGTAGAAATAAGATATTTAACATAAATCAGAAACTGTGATGTCTTCACCACTGAAATGAGTACTTCAAACACTTAAATCTGGAATCCTTAGACCGTGGCACGTTCTGATACAGAGAGGGACACTTTCAGTTCACCAATCTATAAGTAAACAAAATATTACTCTCAAGTGTATTTCCCTTATTTCTCTTAGCTCAAAGAGATCTACTGCGATTGTAAAACAAATACAAGAGGCACTAAATTGCACATATTAATGACTAACAGAGCTTAAAATAATTAGTAAAAAGGAAAGAAGATCCTTAAACTTATCTGGTAGGCCTAGAAACAAATATGCATCATGTCGATCACTGAAGTAAAGCCACGTCAGCTGACTTCATTATGTTCTTCAATTTATAGAGGATTGTGGACTTTGGGCTTCCAAATTTAGAAGGGTAAGCTACAGTTTCAATTTTTATTTTATTTCCTATTACTTATTAAGATGTGTACTTTCAACGGCCCAGCTAAGGAAATACTGAGGTAGTACAAATAGGCAAAATGGAGAATATTTAAAGTATTATCAATGTCTATTTCTTATATTTAATGACTTCCACATCATCATATATCTGAGGCTAATATAAGAATATATTTTCAATTTATTCTATAACTAAATCTTAAAGATTAAGCAAACACACAACTTACCTCATACTGACAGTCTGATGATGTGTACATTTTTAATAATGCTACATGGCTATCATTTTCTGGTTGAGCAATATGCAGTTTCAGAGAAATTTCTGTGGAGGACGGTGCCCTGAAAAGATATATATCAATTCTCAAATACAAAATGCTGTGAGATAACCATGGCTAAGTCAATCCTCAGCACAACACAATGAAATAACGTATAGGAAGCTACATGCCAGACACATTATTATGGATGGACACTTTTCCAGTCGCACCACAGCTGCCTGAACACTCCCTCTAGTTAGAGGAGTTGGGGGAGAGGGTGGGAATGGGTTCATGTTTCAAGCAAGTAACGTTTAAATTTTAGATCATTTAAATAAGATTTACATTATCTTATAATGTACTATCTTATCATATATTACCTTATGGGCATAATGCTACCTAAAGGATACCTACATTTTACTAAGAGGCATTTTAATAATTTCACTATGATTTAAATAAAAAAACTATTATTCAAGACGTATTCTTCAATGTAATTATGTAACGTATTATTCAAAAACACCATTTTAAGGTAAATTCTTTCATAGACTTACTGTGCAATGGTTAGTGAATCTTCATAAGACCAGGGAATATGAAGTTTATAGATACTAGTTATTTCTTCTGTGAAAACATAAAAGAAATATGTATTACTAACTTTATATTACACTAAATCTTATATAAGCTACTATAATACCTAACTACACACTCATTTCATAAAAAATAATTAGTAAGAATTATATCACATAATAAGAAATTATGGAGGATTATTAAATAATAATGTTTAATTAGACTTGCAAAAGATATTAGAGCATATGAGAAGTACTAAGAAACTAGAAAAACATTAAACAGCTAAATCTGAATTACTCTATAATAAGCATGACATATAGTATTATTAAAATTTGGATTTTTAAACTGAAACAGAAGATGCTTACTGTTAAGAAGGAGTCTATATTATATTTGTTGGAAATATAAACAGCTTTTATATTATCATATATTTAATTTTAATTCACATAAAATATACGGAAGAATAAATATTATAGGAAATTCAACTGAAGACCTATTGATTCTTCAAACGACAATACTATTTTTCCAGAAAATACGCTTACCTTTGACACTTGAGCACTTGCTTACTACGTTGATTTTAAAAGCTTGGTATATCTAATAGAGTTTGACCACAAAAAGAAAAAAAACAAGAGTTTATTTGGTTGTTTAACTAAAACTAAAGTAAAATCAAATCCTCGTTATAGTCAGGATAATTACCTGTCCAAAGTTCAGGAGCTCTATATTATAGAACAGGCCGCTTGTATTTAATATTACTTTCCTTGATGACAATCCTGTTGAATTAAGAGTACTGTATTACTTAGAATAGTAAAGAACAAACAAAAAAAAGTACTGATTACTTACACAATGTTTAAATAATGCCAATAGATTTTTACTATGAAAAAAGAGTTCACAGGTTTTCGCTTCTGGTATGGAGAAGTAAACTCCTAAAAATCCAATCCTCCTTGAATAAACTCCGAAAAAAACATTTATAAGGATTTTCAATCACAGGTATGTGTTTTAAAAAATAAAGTACATATTCCAATTTCAAAAAGGCATGCTTTCTTGGTAGATCTCTTACTTTACAAGCTTGCTATCTTCAATGAGATGGCAATTCAGAGTTCTCATTTCTGTATTGTTCTGAGTATTTTTCTACTAAAAAAAGCAGTGGGGGTGGGATAAAAAATCTTAAGTTTCTTCTCTCAAGTAACACAGATTCTTTTCATGAACGGAATATAAAACAAAATATTTAAAGGATGAGGAATGCCAAAGGGCACAGGAGCCAACCCAAAAAGAGCTCCCAATATCCAAAGTTGGAACAACTTAAGCAAAAAAATGTAACAATGGTACTGGATTATAACCCAATGAATAAAATAAATATCCAGGAGTCCATACTGACATAAATAAAAATTAAGTAAATAAATAAATGGAGGAGAAGGGACAACTTTCCCTTAGGAAGAATTCCAATAAATACTGAATACCAGTAATAATTGCTTCAGACTAGCACCACTGGATGCTAAATTTAGTGGGTTATTTTGAAGAAAAATAAGATACTTATACATTTTCAAAGTATCTCCCCCAAGATATTTATAAATTACAGAAAGGAAAGGCGCCGGCTCTGTGGCTGAGTGGTTAAGTTCACACGCTCTGCCGCGGCGGCCCTGGGTTTCACCAGTTCGGATCCTGGGCACGGACATGGCACCACTCATCAGGCCATGCTGAGGTGGCAGCCCATGTACCACAACTAGAAGGACCCACAACTAAAATATACAACTATGCAGTGGGGGGATTTGGGGAGAAAAAGCAGAAAAAACAAACAGAAGATTGGCAACAGTTGTTAGCTCAGGTGCCAATCTTTAAGGAAAAAAAAGGAAAGCCGTAACTTTATAGTGGAGAAACCTGGCAGACCCCACCTTAACCAAGTAATTAAGGTTAACAGTACCAGTAATTAGACTTAGTGACATCATGCATCCTCTGATACGCTGCACTGAGAAGTACATATCGCTTCTATGACAGCCTTGCCAAAAATGCATAACCTCAATCTAATCATAAGAAAACATTAGACAAATCCAAATAGAGGGGTATTCTACAAAACAACTGGTCAGTACTCTCCAAAGGTGTCAAAGCTATGGTGACAAGGAAAGACAGGAGCTATCAGAGATCAGAGGAGACTGAATACAACATAGGAACCAGGGTAAGACCACTGGTGAAAAACCAATGGAAAGTAAACAAAGCCTGCAGTTTAGTTAACAGTATTGTACCAATGCTAATTTCTTAGTTTTGATAATTGCATTGTTTATGTTAAGGTGAGTTAAGGACATATGGGAACTTCGTACTCTTTCTGTAATTTTTCTGTAAGTCTAAAATTATTTCAAAATAAAATTTAAAGGAATATTTAGTTATGTGTATTTTACCAGAATAAAAAAAATTTAGAGAAATTTTCATACCTTCATAGGTCAGACAGAAATTTATACTTTATAATAAACCTTTTATAAAAAGGGCCAATATGTGTTATAAATTCACATGAGAACACACACACACAAACACGATTACCCGCAAATGTATGTGATCACGGAGAAACGCCTTTTAAAGTTCACTCCAGAAGATGACTGCTGGTCCAGTATTAAATAAGAACCTAATCACTGAACCACATCATACGGTTATTCTAAGAACTACACTTGAAATACACAACAATATTTAATGTTACAAGGCTCTGCTTTATTATGACTACCTAGCAAAATAAATCAGTACTGGGCTAAAAATAAAAGCCATTCTTAAGATTTTCAAAATCAAAGTACCTACCAAAGGAAAACAGATGAGTTACAGGCAGCTGTATGGATCTCGTCTCTTTTTTAAAGAATTCGCAATCTACAACAAACTGAAATATAAAACATTAATTTATTAGGGAAAAATAAAATTAACATCATAGTAAAATATCTTCACTTGATGTTTGAGTGGAAAATAAAAGTGTATAAACTTCTGTTTTGGAGAAGGTATTATCTATCACACTAACTCTGGCTATATTTAGATGGCAAGAATTCCTCAAGGAGAGATGCTAGGCTGAAAAATTTTGATGAATGAGCTTAATTTAATTTAATAGATAAATTATTATAAAGTCATTTCTATAACAACAGATTAGTATAACAAAGTTTTCTTGTAGTTTCAGGTGTTTATAGAATAGGGACCTTAACGGATGGAACAAAGCATTAAGAGCCAAGGTTAACTCAAAATTAACTAGAGAATATACCTTTAGAGAATTTATCTCTGAATACCTCAACAGTCAAAAGGAAACGTGATTTTGCTACTTTTTTTTAAATCCCACATTTACTATGTATCTACAGTCTAATTAGACTACAAAAGGCTTTTGGAGACATACTGCTTTCATCTGCAGATGGCTATGTTATTTGTATAAGATTATTTCAGGCTAAACAGTGTTTACAGTAAACAGAAAAAAGGTATACTATTAACTATGAAGCAAGAAAAAGAAATGCTATCTTAAGAAATGCTTTCTCAACAAAAGTAAAACTAAAATAAGACATCTGCATCATTACAATTTGTTGTAACAACATTTTTTTCTAATAGTACTTCCTACAAAGGCATAAGGAACTCTGCTCTCAACTGTCTGCACTGAGAATGGTTTTATTAAAATAATCTCCACAATGCAACCGAACTACTTTGATCTACAGGAGCTGAAGAAGAAATTAATCTGATGCCTAACTGTAGCTAGCAAGTAGTTTGCTGTCTACAGAAAGCAGAAAGCCAGCAGGGTCTATCCTAGGCTTTTCCAATAACTACACCTTGGGTTGTGTTTGAAGCAGAGTTATTTTGCTTGCCTCTTGGGTGGATTTTTTTATTGCTTTTGAAAGTGAAAAACAGATGAGGAAAAATGCTATTACACTGTAGCACATACATGAGGGAATAAAAGGAAAATCTTGATAAGGGGCTTTGCCTTTGTTTCTCCCTCTTTACTTATGAGGCAAAGAACACTGTCCGATATTTTCATTATAGAAAATAGCTGTTACAAGATTAGAGCAATCATTTACTGAACAGGATTATTCATTATATTTTTACAAAGCATTTTTGGGTGAGACACTGAGACAGGGAAGCAGTTTTAAATCGCTTTGTACAGGTATTTAAAATAATATAATTTTTATTATTGTTTTACAAATTTGATTATTCCTTTTATGGAATAAACTCCTAACCAAGAAAGAAAATTCAAAGGTCTGTGCCTGAAACATCCAAGATAAGTACATTTCTAATGGATTTTATTATTTTGTTTTCTGTCATCAAAAAATGCAGATAATTCCATATTTGCATTTCAAAAAATATATTATCAGTTGACTCAAAACATTTTAAAACTGCCTATTTAAATATATGTATCCTTCTGATGGTGGGTTACGAGACGTAGAAATCATGGAAGGCCTAAACTAACATCCTTGGGAGATTGGGTGTGCAACAGTAGTCAGCAGTGTTACCTTCCAAAGAGTATTATGACGTATTACGTGTTTACAGGGCTGCTAAGACTGGCTATTTGCGAAAGGCTCAGTAATTTCTTGGAATAATCAAAAAGGGCCTTTCCAAGTTTGGGCAGGATGTTAATTCATTCAAAACCAACTTACCTGACAGAAAAACCCTTAAAGAGAGCTTTAGTATTGAAGATGCTGAATTACCTCTCACTTGAGCTAAGCAAAACAAAACAATGAATCCATTATAAGGGACTTGTGAGACTCGATCTTTGAGATGACTCCCAGCTACATCCCCCTTTTCCTTTTCCTTTTAAATTTTCCTAGTAATTATGGCCCCAAATTTCATCAACTTTCTCACTCAAGAATCTTTTTTTTAAGTATTTATGCAGTAGTCACTAAAGGTTGAAGATGCAAAGTAGAATAAAACCTATCTGGTCCTTACTCTTAAAGAATTCACAATATGGCGATGGCAACAGACATAAACATACAAATTATAATTCAGGTAATAAATTCCTCAAAGAAGTTATAAACAAAGTATCACGGGAGTAAGAGGTTACTGAGGAGCTTGGAAAAGGAAAACAGAGGACACGTAGGCTAGATCTTGAAGGATAAATTTGTCGGGTGAAACGTGGAAAGGGGAGTAGAGGGTCTTTTACCTCCATCCTCTTCCTTTTCCCCCACTTCTTTCAAAAATCACTGTGCTTTTATTCCTACTCCCACTTCCCTAGTACAAGCCCTCATAACCCCTTAGGAGGTGCCCAGTCTCCTACACCATAAAAAGATTCATCTTCCTAAATAGCTCTGATTCCATGACTACTATGGTGAAAAATCTTTCAGCTCCCTACTGACTCCTGAATCTTCCAATCAAGGCCCTCCACATTGTGGCTGTGATCCACTTTTTCTAGACTTTTCTTCTCCTACTATTCTACACATAGGGGGCATCTTTTTAAAATTACTATTTACTTATTCACTGTTTTCCAAAGACCCCCCCATACTTTCACACTTCCATGCTTGGATCTCACTGTTTCTTTGTCTCGACAACGCTGTTCGTTACAACTTTCTGCAATGATGTTACTATTGAGCATCTGGAATGAGGCTAGTACAATTAAGATACTGAATTTTTAATTTTATTTAATTTTAATTAATTTTAATAGCCACACATGCTGGTAGCTCTGACATTTGACAGCATAGGTCTAGGATGCTCATTCTACCTATAAACACCCTAACTATTCTCTAAGGTAATTTCAAATATTACTTTGTAATAAAAAAGCTTTTCTGGATTCCATCAATCAGAGATACTTCCCTGTTTCACATTTTTCATGTATTTGCTATATTCTGATTTGCATTATATATTTTGGGGTATCTCTTTTATTCTCACTCTCCTCCCTGCTTCCAAATATATTTCTCTCTCCCTACCTGACAGTATGTAACTTTTTGAGAAAAGGGTTCGTGTCCTCCTCATTTGTGTGCCTCCAGAGTCTTGCACATAAAAGTATACTCAAAAATTAATAGGTTTTGAAAGACCGATAAAGTAGAAATAGCTCCCACTTGGAATAAACAGACTCAGGTTTATTCTGCTTAGTTCAAGTTAGAGTATGATCCTAATGATTTAACAATCTTAGGTGGATCACCAAACTGGCCATTGTTTTAGATAAGCCCTATGCTGAAGAATTCATCAAAAAATAACTTACATATTTAGCATGAGTATCCCCAAAACATTCTGATAACAACCATTTAATCCATTTGTTACCTTACTTCCATGAATAGATGGTACATAAACAACAAGATGAGACAAAGATGGATAGTCTTGAAGTCTTAACGTCAGAGACTAAAAAAAGATGAAAATAAAAAAATGATATTTCTTAGAGTATATAAAGCTTAAAGTATGTTAAAAGAAAGATAAATTATAAACATTTACTTCTTACTTAAGAAGTTACTAAAAAATTAAATTTCAAACTTTATATTCAGTAGTTCATAAAATGCCCATGTTTACATTTTCAGGTCAATTAATCAGGTCAATTAATTTGCTGAAAGTCAAATTCCTAATATTATATAAATACGGACTGCCAAAAAAGTTCCCTAAAATGTATCCCTACTTGTAAAACAAATGATATTTAACACTTTTTACAGAATTATTTTCAGACTCGGTGTCTTTTATAAACCTGTCTGTTTCATATAATGTTATAGGATGATTTCTACATTTATCTTGGTAGTATATGACCAAGAACATGCAATGGTTGAAGAATAAATGGATGCTAAATATGATGGAAGAGCTGTAACTTAATCTCAAATGACTCTGATCTAGCCCAAGGAGTAAAGAGTTGCTGGCTAATGATGTCTATGAATATCACCCTCTGGAACTTATTCAGCAAATGACATGAAGACACAATAAAGCTTATGATGCACCTCACCAGACGAACATCTATTTTCTTCTAAAAATTAAGACCAGATCCTATAGTCCACACTTTGAGAAATGAGTAGATACGAGACTGGTCTATGAATGAAAAGCCAAGCCACCAAATACAGCTTTTAAGTCCAGTTTTTTCTGGAAGTAGATGTGGGAGTGGAAGTAGTTACGTGTTGTAACACTTTGTACGCATTAAGAAATCTCTGCAGACACTTAACTTTCCTCTTTGTTCTTCAGAAACACCCAAGTGGGCAAGCTGGACAGAGGTGCGGATGCTAGAGAACTGTTAACGAGAGGCCCTCTAACACCTGGACCAGATTCCCCTGGGAGAGCTTGTTAAACTCCTGGGCTGCACTTCAACTTACTCAGTGAAGTCTCCGAAACAGAATTCTATGTTCTAATGTAAATTAAGGGAGCTTAAAGGGGCCACACAAACAACAGCTACAGGCAACTGAGATCAACCAGACAGATGGTAGATAGTGTGAAAGACAAATTAACTAGAAAGAACCATGGTTACTCTGTGTACCTATCCACTCTAATAGCTTTTGTTATTTATTCTCAAGAATAATTTTTGTCTCGAGAATTTTTTTTAGGATCAGAATACTTTAAAAAGATATCAGTGTCAAAATACATTTCCTTATAAAGTTAAGTTCCCATATAGTTATAACGTCAGTGGGCATTTGACAATATAACAATATTCATGAAATCATTACATGGACAGGTAAGGCTAATACTGAAGTTTGGGAATTTTTCAGAGTTTAGTAAAACTGCAAAGGTAAAATGCCCTTTTATGCCGAGGCCACAAACACAGGAAATCAAACATCAGCGGTCAGATGTCAGAAACCCTTCACGTTCTGCTGTGATGGTGCTAAAGTATGATTTAGACAAAATAGTGACTAGGTAATTTTTCTCATATAACTTAGATTTCTTATGAAAGTTAATTTTTGTTTGTTTGTTTTTAGTAGTAAGTCCATTGGGCTTACCAAATTCTTGGCCTGCTGTGCTTTGTGTGTGTTTTTAGAAACCTCTTCATCGTAACCATGACAGAAAAGTTCCATGTGACTGGTATTAAAAACTAAATTCAATTTTTACAAGTGCTTGGCTGGAGGCATTCATTTATCTATTAACAGTTCAGTCAATAGAGATGCCAAAAATGATATGATTCTCATCTGACATTACTTTTGTTGAGATGATATAAATATGAATAAAATCTGCAAGTTTTTTACTTTAACCTTTCCTACCCCTTCAACTTCATGGCAAAATAATTTTGTGCTTTTTATAAACGCATAACACATATTATATATATAATTTTGATTTTCATTATAATAGAAAAGTTTATTTACATTTAATAATTACAATCCTCTTCAACCAAGAACAGCTAAGATTGCAGAATATTATAATCCTTGTTTTCTAACTTCTCTCTTCCATTTTCCCCCCTAAATTCCAGTAGGCTTTTAACGCTGCCTGGCAATCTACTAGCATTCACTGTAAAAAGGAAGCAGCTGGAATAGCTTGTTCTCTTGCTGTTCAGCCAGCTATTTCTTACATTAAGAACAAACAAAACAGGTGCCTAGTATTGGATGAATACATTGTTTAATCCTCGAGACTAAAAAATATACAAGGATTCTATGATTTAAGAAGTAATTTTTAAAAATAGGAGCAAAGTCAAATTGTATCAAGTTTTTAATCATTTATTTCTTCCTAACTCTTAGAGATTGAACAGGATATCCAAGCTGGAAATTCAAGAAAATATTTAATATATCTTATGAATGATTGATCAGTAAGTATATCCTGATACTTTTGTTTGTTTTGCTCCTGCCTAGAAGGTTAGGACAGAATCAGTGAAAGACTTTAAAGATATTCTTATAAGTCAAATCACTTCCCTATGATATTCGTCTCATAAACACAAAGCCACATGAATGAATACGCACAAAGACTGACCAAGGTGACAGAAAAGTAACTGCAACCATTCCAAAGTCAAGTGTAAGTGACTTACAATTACTCATCCTGTCATAATTCCTCTCTGTTGGTATAGTACAGAGTTGACTATGAATACAGATAAATAAACATCCATGAGCACAAATAACTGAATTGGAGCGGGAGATGACTGGGACCAACCAGATGACTTCAAGTCTATGAGACCAGTACTCATTAGGAAAATATATTTTATTTTTAAAGTACAGATTTACTTGAAGACTAAAAACTATCAATCCTGGCATAAGATTACGAGTTATAAACACAATTTGGAAATTAGAAGAGATATTTTTATCAAATTTTAGAATTGTTTTATTTTCTCAACAATAGATTTTGAGAGTTTGCAAATTAGCCTTTTTGTATAAAGACTTGCTGATCTACTAGAGTCCCTTTACGAAATCACTAACAATTATTAAATAAATCCTGTGGAGTACTAGCTAAAGTAGATAGTTATCCAAGTGCTTGACCACAAAGTGGTGTTGAAGCTGATCTGCAAAATTACTTTGTGTCTCTTTGAGATGCTCACTTCCCTACTGTAGGTCCTCTCCCAAAATGAATTCTGAGTATACTACTCAGCTTATATTTTAAGACAGATCGTTCCAAACATACCCTCAAAATGAATTAAAAAATTTATCTAGCTCTTGTTATGATACTATAACATATAGGTTTAATTTTACTTAGAGGATTAATATAGTTTTTTACCTCTGAAAGCCAAAAAGAAAAAAATTCATGTTATTCTCCATTAAATTTCTAGAGAAAATATTTCTAAAATATCTCTTAGTAAATCTTAAGTTTATTTAATACCAAGATGAACTAATAAAAGAACATATTCTAAAATGCCTATAGGCTCAAGCGTTTTTCCACCTGCATAAAAAATTCTAAAGCCATAATTTACCTTAATTGTTGGCAGTAGTTCAGCTTTCCATGATAGATCAACTCCTTGCCGGCTTTGAAATAAACATGAAAATAGAATTAAAGGACAAAAATATAAAGTATTGTAAATTATAAGTAAGCTTCAGAGGAAAAAGAAACCATGTACAGACCCTTCAGAGAGCGTTCTAATGAACTGAAGTCTAAATCAATATACTTTATCCACATAGTCCCTTTGGGAACAAAAAATTTTTTTTCCTAGCAACAAACTATTCCAATGTTTACAAAAAGTACTGGTATGTTCATTTCCTTTAATTTTCATTTTAAAATAAATATAATTTAGTATAGCAGCAAAATTAGCTTAGGAATGTATAAAACTATTCTAAAAGTGTGATTTGTGAGGACTGTTTATGTTGAGAAAAATGAACAATGAAAAGGCCTTAGGTTCAAAGGACTTACCACATAGACGTGCTGTTTATGCAGCCAAAAATCCAACTATTTGTATCCTGTTGATTAATAACACAAAACAAAGCACACAAATATTGTAGAAAATAATTATATAAAATAGGCATCTTCAACATTTTACTCTTATACGACAGGGTCAGTGGGCACAATGAAAACACAAAATAGCAACTTGTTATTTGAAAATGTATCCAAGGAGTTCTGAAAAATCAAAGAGATCAAAGGTAAGCAAAGAAGTCTAATGTGAACATAGGTAAGCAAGTAACCCAGAGCAGCAGTGTGAGGAGGAGGGACCTGATGGGTGTCACTTCACAGCATACTGCCTAAGCATTTCCAGAGTTTGAAATAACACTTTCAGAGTTCAGCAGTTATGTAGTAAGCAACCCATATTTTAACAAAAATAGAAGAACGAACAACTAGAGGTGGACTTTTATACAAACAGTAAACAATCTAGAGCCAAGTAATAAAAAATAACAATTAATCAAAATAAAGCCTTTTAGTTTACCATTTGAGTTCTAATTTGATTACCAAGCAGATAACTTCTATGCAACTGAGAATGTGTGTGTATTGAAGCATAATTCCAAGGGCTAAAGATGAAGCTAGCTACTTATTTATCAGTGCAGCACGGGAATGCTAGAGATGGTTGTGATATTTTAACAATACTATAAATTTAGCTTCAGTCATTTAGGAGCAGTATAACCTAACAACTTCACTCCAACTTTTAAGGAAGTAGTGAGAGCAATACCCCATGATCTGATGATCCAACTACTGAAACCCTACCAGGGCATAAGAGGATCGGAAACACTGCTCAGATAGCTACATAAACTTGTCCTTAGTATACAGTAGGACAATAAAAGAATCAATCCTTTCATTCAACTGATATTTATAAAGTCTATTCCAGGGCCACGGAATTATGCTAAGCCCTCAAGGAAAATCATGAATCAGGCGGAAATAGTCTCTGCCTTCATGGAGCTTAAATAAAATTTTAAGACATTTTTCAAGAACACAGAAAAGAAAGCTGAGAAGAAACAAACAAAAAACAATGTGGTCTTTCCTCTGCTCTTCACTGCTGGCGAAATACTTGTGAGACTTTGGTATCAGTTGCCTTTGCTTCCCAAAACAATGGGGCATTATAAAGCAAGGCAACAGAACAGATCTGCACAGCCTAGACAAAGAACCAGCAGCCTCTCAAGATCCAACCCACTTTTGTAATGGGTTATTGAAGCTACTAAGGGAGCCTATCGTCAAAGATAGCCCTTATTATGAAAACTGCCAATATTCCACACTACTTACTTCGGTGTACAGGGAATTCTGACTAATTCATCAACAGATTGAATAAAGTATTATTCAAGCCCACCCTAAAACATTGTGCTGATATAACCTAGAAGGTGTAAAAAGAACAATTTCAGTTCATCTGGTAAACACCCCTAACACAACTAATTACAAAAATTGTATTGAAAATCTTTTTAAAAAGTCACTCAGGAATTGCCAACTCATTCCTGAACTACAGAGAAAAGAAAATTCTACTTGATCATAAAATTTATAGATCTAAAACAAAAATCTGTCTAAGTGAAAAATGATGCCCTTGATAGCTGCTAAAATCTTTAGGTAAAAGATTGATTAGGAATCTTATAATGGCTAGATCATGCTGATACCACCTGACCTCACTGGTAAGTCTTTATGTCTCTGAAAGTGGGACAACCAGATATTACATACTTCCTGATGAGATAAGTACACAGCTCTACTTATAAAACATTCCTACCACAAAAAACGAATCTGAATCTAATCAAGATTCTAGATCTAAATACCAGTTTACAGAAAACATGAGGGATAGAAATACATGCTAAAGATTCAACAACACCACAATCAGCTAAACACAGAATGTGGGAAATTCTATAGAACATATAACTCACTGTCTTGAACAAATGAACGGCCTGGGGAAAGGAAGAGAGGGCTGTTATAAAAGAGATTTAAGATCCATGCAGCGGATGCAGATGCATGTGTGTGCACTGCGGATTCTGATTCAGATAAGCTAACGTAAAATTTAATCCAACAGAGGAAAACTGAACCGGATACTACCTGATATTAAGGAAATAGTAATTTTGTTGGATAAAATAACGGTATTATGGGAATGTGTATAATTCTTATCTGTTAAAAAATATTGAAGTATTTATGGATGAAATAATAAAATGCCTAGAATTTGCTTTAAAAATGCTTCAGTCAAAAAAAAAAGGAAGGGATAAATGAAGTAAGAATGGCAGAATGTTGATAACGGTTAAAGCTGTGTGATGGTTACGTGAGAACTCATTATTGTATTTTCTCTCTACTTTTATATGTTTGAAAACTTCTATAATAAAAATTGAAAAGATTTTAAAAAATTCACCACATGATCTTATGCTAATTAATACCCATGGACCTTAACTACAGAAAACAGATCCTCCAATAAGCCAAATGGATAATTTGCACTTTGGCAAGGATTTTTCTCAATATAATACTGACATCATGACTTGAAATTTAGTATTGAGTATGGATATTTTAAGCCATAACTCTCAGGGCCAGATTCTCTTGGGATAAATTACCCATCTAGATTTTAGGCTGAGAGATGCTAGTCTTTGTGAGAGATGCAAAACTCTACTAATTTCACTAAAATCAGTATTCATCAGCACCTAGTCCACTACGCCTGCCTATTATCCTTTCTCAAGACTTTGGGGGGCTGGCCTGGTGGCGCAGCTGTTAAGTTCCTGCGTTCTGCTTCAGCGAACTGGGGTTCACCAGCTCAGATCCCAGGTGCAGATCTATGCACTCCGTGTAAAGCCATGCTGTGGCAGGTGTCCCACATATAAAGTAGAGGAAGATGGGCACGGATGTTAGCTCAGGGTCAGTCTTCCTCAGCAAAAGAGGAGGACTGGTGGCAGATGTTAGCTCAGGGCTAATCTTCCTCAGAAGAAAAAAAACCCAACTTTGGTACATATCAAATGGCAGCATCTACCATGTATCTAAGAGATACATTAGATCCTAGTTCTAAAAAATAGAAATAACCCTAAAAAAGGGAGAAGGAGGAACTCAAACTATGAAAGATGCAAAAATAAAGTGAAGAATCCTGGGGCATGCCAAAAACAAATCAGAACAGAGAGAAAAGAACCCAAATTGGGAAACAAATTCCTGAAAGTAAGAAATGTTGATAAGTGATTAAAATATTATTTAAACATTTTTTTTAAAGATTTTATTTTTCCTTTTTTCTCCCCAAAGCCTCCTGGTCCATAGTTGTATATTTTCAGTTGTGGGTCCTTCTAGTTGTGGCATGTGGGATGCTGCCTCAGCATGGCTTGATAAGCGGTGCCATGTCTGTGCCCAGGATCCAAATTGGTGAAACCCTGGGCCGCTGAAGCAGAGTGTGTGAACTTAACGACTCGGCCACGGGGCCGGCCCCCTATTTAAACATTCTTAATTAACAAAAGTATGCAACAGCACCTAACATTTTTTACAATGCCTAGCACAGTAGGTACTCATTAAAAAATACACAAACAAAATCATCACTCTGATGCTGTAAGTAGAAATAACGATAACAGTTACTAAACTATTCTAGAGAATATTTGGTATAAAAGTACTAGAAATTTTAGTATGAAAGCCAACGGAAAAACAGGATTTACTTTATAAAATTCCTACAGAATATAGCTTTGCTTAAATATATCTATTCTTTAAAGTACTAATAGAACTTTAGAAGTAAAGTAGCTTTGAATTGAATTCCTTCATCCTAAACATAGTTAAACTAAGGTAGAGGGGCTGGCCCCGTGGCCGAGTGGTTAAGTTCGCGCGCTCCGCTGCAGGCGACCCAGTGTTTCGTTGGTTCGAATCCTGGGCGCGGACATGGCACTGCTCATCAAACCACGCTGAGGCAGCGTCCCACATGCCACAACTAGGTGGACCCACAACAAAGAATATACAACTATGTAACGGCGGGGGGCTTTGGGGAGAAAAAGGAAAAAAATAAAATCTTTAAAAAAAAAAAAAAAAAAACCAAGGTAGAAAGACAGGGCGGAAGACCTCAACTAGAGCCAAAGGTGTAATTTAATAGTGTATTATTAGTTATGGAAAACATTTTGATTAATACTTTTCAATCAAATATTTTTCAACTAATTAGATTTAATAATAGTTATAGCTAAAGATGAGATCTACTAGATATTAGTTGAATGTGAAAACTGAACAATAGTTACCCTTTTAAATTGACATAAAATATATGAATTAGCTTACCAGCATGGTGCTCTGACAATAAACATGAGTGTAGATTTTTCTATGATTTGCAAGAGGAAATGTAAAATAGATCTTATC
This sequence comes from Equus asinus, assembly GCF_041296235.1. Taxonomy (NCBI): domain Eukaryota; kingdom Metazoa; phylum Chordata; class Mammalia; order Perissodactyla; family Equidae; genus Equus; species Equus asinus. The sequence goes on from NC_091793.1 coordinate 132,295,657, forward strand.
AGACTCCTAAAAAAAAGAGGGAAAACACAACACAACTATCATAAGAGTGGATAATTTCATCATTCAAAAATCCAGATGAAGTAATGAATAAGTGTCCTAATTTTATGATTCTTGGTGTTGTTGAGAACCAATATTCCGGGAATGGGAAGAAGATCCAGATGTAAGGCAGAGAGATCAAGTATAAACCATGTAGTCCTGAATGTGTCACAGAACTATGAGTGTGAATGAATTTATTTTGCTTTGGTTTGGTTTTTGACCTCACAGTCAAGATAAAATACATTCCTTAGCTCTGTCCACTGAAAAGGCCTAGAGATGCTAACCCATTAGACATAAACATTTCTAGTGCCCAAATTATGGTTTTTAGACATCATTTCCCAAATAATAGAAAGAGCTCCTTATAGGAAAAGCTGATGCAAGGACTGGGGCAGGAAATTTACAAAATGAGCTGAAATATCTTCTCACACTAGACAGTGAGGAAACTATCAAAGACAGCTAAAGAGCAGCTATATCAAAAAGATTCAGGAGCCTAACTTGAAATGGCTTCCATGGGTCAAAGATAAACAATTTTAATATCAACTTTAGTATCAAAGGTAGAACACTTTTAGTATTTTAGTTCAGATGGAAATACAAATACGTTTAAATCTATAAGTTCATAATAATACCGCACAAAAATAACCCTAAAACTTCTTACAGTCACTGATGGAGGACATTTGTGAGCCGACTTACTATTCTGAAAACCAGAAAATATGAGACCCAAAGATCCAAGCAATTGTCATTTTTTTCTTCATGATTTGTTCCACTTTTGATAAATTTAGCAGATGAGAAATTTTTCTATATAGTGTTCCCGTTAATATGAAGAAGGAATAATCAAATTACAGTATCATCATTTTTGCATCCCCTTAAATGAGTTAATGACTTCAGGCATTCTTCATCAATAGCTGCTAACAACATAAAAAGAGAGCCAGTCCAGCAAAACTAAAAACCTGAATCTGATCAAGTGTCTAGATCCAACTACCGAGTCACAGGAAAGCAGGCAAATGAATACGCTGAATGATACTACAGGAATGCAATCAGCAAAATCAAGACTTTGAAACTCTTCGGGACAAATGACTTGTATTTTTCAACAAATAAACTGCAAGGAATAAAAAGGAGGGGAGGAAGCATTAGAGATTAAAAGAGGGATGAGAGACATCAACAAATAACAACCTGTGGACCTTGTTTGTATGTTGATTTAAACAAACAAATTGAAAAACAAAGAAACAACAAAAATTTGACAGTTATGATAAAACTGGAAAATTGAACACTGACTAGATATTTATTATTAAGGAATTATTATTAAATTGTTTTAATGTGGGAAAAACGATATGTGGTTATCTTTTTTAGAGTCTTTAACTTTCAAAGATAAATACTACAGTTTTTTTTTTTTTTAAGTAAAAAAACCTACTGGTGGTCTACTTACGTTGTAAGCCACATACGTCCATTTGGACACTTTTACTGGAACCCACATAGATGTTCCTAAAGTAAAAAAAAATTGATTTGCTTGGGTTTTTTTAAAAAAAAATTAAACAATTTCTTTTATTGAATGTTGGTGAAATATTTCTCAATCATAACAGAATTTGAAAAAGAAGTGGTTTGTGGAACACTGACTATTTTAAAATAGAAAATCTAGTAAGATGCTCTCTGTATACTCATCAGCAACTAGCAATCACATCAAGTTAAGCATTTTAAATCTACTTGATTTAAAATGATGTCTTTAACTCTTAAGGAAGTATCAACAGATGGAAATTAATATTTTATTTTCCAGACAAGGCAAGTAATTAAGTAGAGTATGACAGGTTTTATATTTAAAAGCAAAATTTACCAATGAAAATAAGGTGTTAATCCAAAAGAAGGCTGAAGAGTGACTGATACTGAGAAACTAAGTAAAGAATAACAGAGTACATAAATAATAGAGTCATGTAAAATATGACTTGCAGGAGAATGAAGACATTTAACTCCAGCTTTAAAAATTTTCCATTTATGTTATTTTCAGGACAAAACTTTTATCAGCAACATCTTAAAAACTGCTTTTCTATTTTTTCCCTTCTTTAACCAAATCTCATAAGAAACCATTATAGAGAAATTAATATAATAGGATTATAGTACCTGAAGTACCACAGTTTCAGACTTCGTCTGCTAATAACAAATTTACCCAAAAATAATAATCAAAACTGCACTTAAAATTAAAACATATTATTATCACCAACCTGTTAAGTCAGAAATTATTGCTGGGTTTTCCTCAAAGTGTTTTGCTGGGTGTCTTATAAAGTGGTGATTCAATACTGACAATTTCTTCTTAGGATTTTGAGTTATCTAGAAAGAACAGTGATACATTCTGTATCCTTTTATATCCACTGTGATAGTTCAATGAAACTTTGTTTCAAGTAATAATGATAAGAGCCAAAAAGTTACTTACTCTGGGCCAGGCACTATTCTAAGTGCTTAAGATGTTATTAACTCATTTAATGATTATAAGAACTCTAGGGGATGATAACCTTTTTATCTGCATTTTAAATATGAAGAAACTAAAGCACAGAGAAATTAAGGAACTTGCCCAAGGCCACACTCCTGTTAAGAGTCTGAGCCAGGATTCAAACCCAGGCAGTCTGGCTCGAGTCCAGGCCTTCAATCACTACGCAATAGTGCCTCTCGAGTAACAGTTAAGAATAAAACACATAAAGACATACAGAACCAGAAGAGAACTTAAGAGAACCTCCAGTCTAGTGATTCCAACACACTAGTTTCCAAGCTCAGACCAGGGCCAATCCCACAACAAAGAATTCCTGGTCACTAGAGAAAACAAGAATTGCCAACTGTCCTTCCTTGGAAAATATTCTCCTTTACTCTGTCCTTTTTACTTTCCTTCCATCAATATCCTTTCTTTCATGAAATGAAAATGAAAGCAGACAATGGGATTTTTCTATTGTCTGTCCTAAAACATCCTAGCACAATAAATGTTGGCAACCTTGTATCAGTCCTTCCCTTTGAAAAAAAAATGTACTGGGGTATAAAATCCATTTAGAATTTTCACTATTCAATTCTCTAGTTTAAGCATTGAGGTCCTAACAGGCAAGTGATTTTCTCAACAACAAAGTGAGAGAATGACAAAGAAATGACAGTGAGGACCAGATCCACTAAATGTTTTCAATCCCTTTGGAAGTCACAATTAAAACAACATTGAAAAATGAAAAATGTTTGCATTCCATGACCAATTCACAGTGATAACTCTACGAAGCTGATTTACTTTAATAAATATACTAACTTAAATATGGTATCTTATGGCTTAAAATGTGGTAAAACACAGAACGATTTGGGTCTCTCTTTTGTTGCATTCTTCAGGAGAGAGCTATGTATCTATGATTCCCTCTACTAGTAGTTAAGCAGCTTTCTGGAGGGTTAAGGAAAAAAATACAGACACTATCCCACTCCCAAGAGAGAAGGCTACAGGAGCAAGATTCAAAGACACGATGATAAGGAGAGCATTGCCTAGAGATCTACTGAAGAAGAGGTCACACGTACTAGTCTTTCAAAGATCTGGAGCCTTCAGGGGACAGAATCCATAAATATCTGCGTTGCAATGCTTTGCATAATGAAAAGAATTGCCTAATACACGAGGAACTTCTCCACAAGGAAAGGCCAGAGCCATAGTTCACAGAACGTGTTTCTATGGAACAGTGATGCGCTGCAAGAGCTGAGGTGAAAGGCTGCTTAAGATGAGTAACAGCAAATATTCCCAATTGATAAAACAAAAATTTGTTAATGGATAGAATTCTCTGAATTATGCTGAAATCTTTGGTGCCCACTACTATTTATCTGCTAGCAGACAAGAAAGAGATAAAAGAGAAATATGATGTTCCTATAAAGGGCACTATGATTTGGGTTTCCTGCTAATTGAAGAACTTGAAAAATCACTAGTTTGGAGACTTTATACGTGAAATCTCATTACAGAAAAGGTTCAGCTTCTAGAAGTACACAATCTAAGTCTGGTAAGCTTGGGTTACTCAATGAATGTAGATATTTTGATCCTATCAGAAAGATAAAGATATTTTTTAAAAAATTTAAAAATAATAAGATAGATCATAAGTCTACAACGTATTAAAAAATGATAAAATAGCTTGTAATAAGTATTTCTATTAAGTTAAAAGAAGTTAGAAGGACATATATAAAATTTTAAATAATAAAGGGGAAGAGCAGGGGGAAGATTTAAGATATCCTTTCACTTTTTCATTTTCATTGCATTCTATCAATTACTAACAGTGGTCAAAGTATTAGCAGACAAAAATAAAGATATTTTGAGTCTAATTACATGCATTCTATCAATTACTAACAGTGGTCAAAGTATTAGCAGACAAAAATAAAGATATTTTGAGTCTAATTACAGTAATATAAGGTGTAGGCTTCTATTTTCACCAAAGTAAAAAAAAGTATTAAATCTATCACTGCCGTAACAAAAGCTTTTACTTTACTGAAATAATTTTTAGTTTAAAATACATACTTGTTTAGTATCAGCATCAATAAGATCAAAGAACGCTCGAATTGTAGTCAATTGCAACTGTTTACACCTAAAGATTAAAATTGTCACAAATGAAACTTTCTTTAAAAATACACTTTTGATACAAACACACACAATTCTATTATTTAACAGAATATCTGAGTTTCCTTTAATGCTGTAACCTCTAAAATTATTTCACAAATCATTATTAAGCATCTACCTTAAAGCTGACACCTATAAAATAAAGCAAATTAAATCTTCCTGGATGTTTGACAGTAGAACTGTCAGGTTCCCTCTGTCTCCCCTTGATCTCCTTGTCTAACCACAGCTATTGACGAACTGTTGGCCCATCTTTATATGCCTGAACTGTTGTGGTTCTTGCAGGCACCACTTATTGCACAGCCAGAAGAAGGTGAAAACAGCATCTTTAAGCCAAAACAGAGAGAGAAAATAATAGGGCCTATGTATTTCTTGACCCATATTTAAGCTATTTCTTTCTTTATTTATATTAAGGGTAAATCTAATTCCTAGTTAGTTTTCCATGTGCTGCTGCCTAGAATAGTCAACGGTGCATTAATCAAGTCCCTGAGTTTGGTGATTGGCCAAGGGCTCAGAAAGTCCTACCACAAACGCAACTGATTCTGTCCAACTATGACAAACTCTAAAATTTTTATATTTAACACTAGCTTCATTTGAGACTAATGCTACTGGTTCTTTGGGAGATGATTTTATGAGTTGTTAAAGGAACCTTCATCAAACCGAGACAAGAACCAAGGTTAAAGTTCTAAGCACCTAAGTTAATCTTTCTCACAAATCCTTATTTATTTACAGAAAAAGCTCTAAGAAAGCTAACAAACCAATCAATGCACTGATAAGAAAAGAGGACCACTACAAATCACCAAAATAAGCTATATTAACTCACCACACGATGGAGAGGTGGTCAGTTGAGACCCAGGTCTTAGGCACTGCTGAACTCTAAAGGAAAGGAAAAAAGCCAAAAGTCAAAGCACATTTGTTATTCTCTGAAAGGTTTGAAATTCTTACAAGCTAATATTTAGACACATGTAACATTAGTTTTACTATTTTATAATGCATAGACATTTCTAAATGTTGCATTCTTACAAAAAGTGGTCCAAAAATATTAAGGTATTTCCTGCAAAAAATAACATAATTCTCTGTCATTACTGCTCAGTCAAGCTTAAATCACCCTTTAAAACTTATTAAAGCTATCCATAGATTCTTCACTGAAGTTTAATGTCTAACTCTTTACTACTGTAATAAGGAACTAAGTATAAGATTCTTGAATAAATCATAGTTTATGTGTAAGTTACAATAGATATTTTAGTAATTTCAGTTCTGACCAGACTACTATTTGATAAATTCTAAGATGTTACTTCTTAATCAGGATGTGCCCATGAAATTCCCAGGCCAGGAAGTTTTCAAAATAAATATGTGTGGAGACAATTTTAAACCTACCAAATCAGACTCTTACAAGTGAGGTCCAAACTTATTTTGAAAAAAAATCCCTAGACGATTAGGACATATATTATTGGTTAGAGACATAAGGACAACGGATACTAAAAAACATAACTATTTGCAAAGGCTTCCTAAGAATGGCACAGCACCCTTCAAGAACTAGATTCCTTTTCATACCAGGTTAACGACCTCCCTGTGAATATCATCTTACATACAACAGGGGAATGTTAAATAAATCTGATATTATTTTCACAATCTCTCTCTCTGCATCATCGAAGACACAATGAGCTGCCCTCACCATAAACTGTCAAAACAAAACGAAAATAGGAAACTAACAACATAGATGCAAGAAAATTTACAGAACCTAAAATGTCTCTTTAATAAATGAGCTAAAAAAAGAAAAAAAGTAGGGATTTATAACTTCTAAGGAGTCATTGTCACCCTTGTACTCTGCAAATAACAATGTCTACTTGGGTTCCAGGCTTTAAAGCAAGAGGGATCTTACGTGTTGAACTTTTAAACGTTAGAGCTCATGTTTAGCAATTACTGCTGACACTCTACTAAAAAATTGAGACAACCAGAGTTCACTGTGGTTCTAAGATTATATTAGCTGCTCAGTAGAGTAAGAACTCAGAGGAGACAGCATTTACCATTACCAAGGACACAAAACTGGTTTACTTGCATTCACTGTAATGAATGCATCTGTGCTAGAGTTGAAAAAGGGAAAGGCATCACAAATAATAAAGTTAGTTGCTCATGATCTCTGTGGTGAAAACTGCTGAATGTCCACCAAAATCCATTCTTCCTTTCTTAAACTCTTGGCTAGACTACATCTCTTAGCCTCTCTTACTCTAGGGTGTGACTAAGTTTTCTCTAACAGTATGACAGCAGGAGTGATGTGTGCCATTTCCAGGCCTGACTGCTCTCCTCCATGCTCTTTCCCCGTTCTCATGGTAGAAATAGTGATGATGAGAGGAGCCTTGGAAGTAAAGCATTCAAGAAGGGGGTGCCTACTGACAGCCTGGGTCCCTTAATGGGACTCCTTCAAAAACCACCCATCAACTTAATTACACACCTAGGGCAGTTATATGAGTAAAACATAAACTTCTATTGTGTTTGAGTGCCGTTGCCTTCATTAGAGTATATTACAGCAGTTCAGCTTACCCTAATACAACTGTGGTCTCTAACTTAAATAATTTTTCTAGTCCCAAAAGGCGTAAATGTCATTTTGCTTTTCTTGAGATAATCATTAAAAACTGTTACTTCTAATTATTTTTTAAAGTGAATAAAACTCAGATTATACAATATCCAGCTTTGAGAAAATTCCCTAAGAAGTAAAATATTTTCATCGAAAATACAAGCTGCCTTGAAAGTAACACATTATCAAATGGATTAGAAAAGAGGGACACATACATATATATATATATATATATATATACATACACACACACACACACACACACACACACACGATTAAAAAGACTAGTTTCTTGAAAGATAAACTGCATGATGTGGTATCAATACAGCATCATGCTCCAGACCAAGTCTAGGAAATGATCACATCCAATTTTACATGACTAAAATATCTGTGTTTACTAAAGAGTGGACATTTAGTGTTTTGAGGACTTGCAGCAAATATCTGCCAACAATATTTAAAATCAAATAACAAGATTCATATCAATAATGAGGTTTAAGAGATTTACCAGTCTAGTTCCAAAGCTATTATGGCCACACCATAACTCCTCCAGTTTTAAGAAAATGGTGGGTAACAGCAGAATAGCTTAATAATTTTTGTTCTATGTGTAGTAAGCATTCAGTAAATACCTGTTTAATGAATGCACAGCAATCTAAGATGGGGCAATAGTAGATGAGCTGAGCAAAGGAGTATCTATGAAGAGAACAACTATGAAACAAAACACTATCTCCTAAAAAGCAAAAAGAACTCTATGGATTTTCTCTTAAGAAATTAAATTAAGCTATATTTGGAGATGATGTGTACACTGAGTTAAAATGTTAAGATCTTAACTGAAGACTTCAAGGTTAAATATCTAAGAAATAATAAGTCCTAATGGAAACTTGAACTCACTTTACAGAGGCTATGTATCCCAGTTAAAGACTAAATACTTGATGTCCTAGCAGGGAAGAATAATTAAAAAATTAATTAATCGAGGTTCTGTTTATATTTTCAAAGCTAATTTTTAAATTTTAAAATTGGTAAAACCTGACTCAAGTTCAGCAATCAGGAGTATGTGGTACGTTTGATATTCCACTACTACTGTATATAGCATACCACTCAGATATAACAAGAGGCCCTTGGACTTCGGCCCACACTTTCTTTTACTTACAACTCTAATCAACGGATAGGCAACTACTTTGAACAAGAAATAATTATTCTTCATAAATAAGACCATTTTCACAAAGCTTCTAAGATCCTTTTCACTTTCTGTGGACATAAGCATCCATGCCTCTGCCTTCCCAACATAGTCCCATTCCTTTCTTCATATTCTCTCTCACACACACACGCATGCACACAGAGCAGTACTACATCAACGCAGCAGTCATTTCCAAGCAGCTACTACTTATTATTTCTCCTTTCATGCTTCACTGTGTCCATCATATTACGATTTGAGTAGAATCTAAAAAAGATTACCACAACAGATAAGGCACTGGTATGATGGCTTAATTTTGGCAGAAAAGTCAGTCCTGAACGAACTTGGTAATCCCGGAATCCTCCAGCTACAGAAAGCGTGGTCAAATTTATGTGTCTAGCATTTAGAATCCAATAATTGTTTACAGTCATATAAAAATCTGGTAGGAAATAAAAAAGACACACATTAAAAATTAGAGTCATTCTCTGCAACAATAAGCTATCTACAGTACTAGTATTGAACTGAATTTCTGTGTAAGCCATCTGAATCACCTATAAACAATGTTATTCATACTTCTCCATTTTGAGTAAAACAATTTCTGTAGATATATTCTGCCTTCCCTATTAAATCAGAGCACAAATACTATGAGTTACAAAGGTATCAATAAAGAAAAAAGATATCCAAATTTTATTAGCTTTGATAAGCCCACATGTGAGTCCTACATTCCACGAGGATGCTGCTTATTCATGAGCTACAGTATATACAACATAGCAAGAAGAAAAAAACACTAAAATTCTTTCACAGATAAGAGTTTATTATATTAAAGAGCTGCAGATCTTCCTAATCATACCAGTGTCCCTGCTTATAAGGGCTTAGCAGCTCTCCACTTCAGCTAACCATGACCAAAGTACTTTTTAAGTTCTGAAAATACAATCTATCAAGACACTGACATTTACATTAGTCTTGACATATGCTGCTACAGAAAATCTGAGGGTTAAAGAGGTTCTACCCATTTATTGTAACAAGTAGTTCAAAGGGAAGAATCTGCAGACAATTTTTCTACTTTACCTATGGAAGGTGAGAAAATTTTAGTGTCAAAGATTTGAGGCCAGGGCAGGAGAGTTCTCATTTCCTCTTCTGATTTTCAAAACTTAATGCATTTTGACCCTGGCATTTGAACCCACTGAGGGCTTCAAACATTTTGGGGTAGCAAACTCCTCCCATTAAAAATCTCAGCAATATTTACTTAGATTGCGAACAAGCAGCCCCATTCCTAAGATGTGCAGGGCCTAGAACAAGAGTACCAACGGGGTACATACGGCCATATGTCTAAATATTTAAAAGTCAAAATTCCAGTTAACAAAATGTTAAATCAAATATATTTTCCCTGCCTACCTTGACAAATATATCATTGAAATAACCTGGAAAACCAGGTTCAAATTGAGAATTCTAGGACACCTCGGAGTTGCTCGCTGGATCATGGCAGCATAGAGAGAGGAGACCTCTGGCCCATCACTGTGCTACCCTCCTCTCTTCCCTCCTCAATTCCATCCTGCATCACAGAGACCTTGTGTGCACATCCAAGCTCTGTCTGTTCCTCATGCAAAACTCAAGCTTAGGGTTGTACACACCTGCCTCCAGGAGAGATTCAGGTAAGAGGCCCATATAGGCCCTAGAAGTGGGCATGGGCATATGGGCAAGAAAAGTCTGGAGGCCTGGTTACCTGAGCCATGGTCTAGGAGTAAAGGCACAGCCTCCAGTGGGGGGCTGCTCGGCCGGTACACTCCTGCCCTGTGGGGATGGCAGCACCAGAGCAGGGCCCTCCAAAGTGCAGAGCCCAGTGTAGGGTTTCATTTCCCCTATTGAAGGGCAGCATTTCCACCAAGTATGAATAGGGAATCTACTTCCAGAGGTAATATGAGTGTCTGTCTCCTAAAAACCTAAAATCCACCAACCCATGAGCTTTTGTTTTTTCATTCTAATTCTGGTTTAATGCAATAAAAAATAAATACAGAATAAATGGGAAAGAGGCTTAATTAGGGGAAAGCACACTGATCCTAAAAATCACTTTCAGTCTGAGATTTTTGGAGACAGATCATCACTATCTTTCAAAACAATAAAACCCAACTTTCTTGAAAATTCTTCCCTCAAAGAATTTTTTTTGCTGAGGAAGATTCACCCTGAGTTAACATTGTGCCAATCTTTCTCTATATTTTAGTATGTGGGCTGCCAACACAGCACAGTCACTAAAAGAGCAGTATAGGTCTGCGTCTGGGAACCAAACCCAGGCTGCTGAAGTGGAGTGCACCAAACTTAATGACTAGGCCACTGGGGCTGGCCCCCTCAATGAATTTTTAAAAATGTATTTTGCGTAATACTAATTTAATCCACATGGCTCATCTACATACACCATATAAAACACAGTAAGAGAAAGAGTTCTCATGTGGTAACAAGTATTATGACTTGTCTATGCCTTTAATTTTTTTCCTAAACCTAATAATTATTAGAATTAGTAAAACAGATTTAAACAACTTCAATAAGAAAACTAAAATTTTTTATTAAAAGATTTCTACAGGCAAAGTTTTAAATGTAATAAGGAAAAAAATCAAACTTCACAGTAAGTACTGATGTACCAGATATTCCAGCAAGTAAGTTACTCCTTGGCAACGTTATGTTAAGAACAGCGCTTTGGAAAACCACTTTGGTTTGGAGTCACTAAGATATATTTTAGATAACTATAAATAAAATTTTCATCACAATTAAGATAATGCAAATTCTGATAGGGTAGGAAGTTGTGCAAATTTACTGAAAAGAATGATCTCTTTCTAAAGATTTTCTTCTACTCATAAAATATTCCAATAAGCAGTAAAGATAATACTTGACATTCTTTAACAAAAAGTTGACATGGCAGGCATTTAATTCTTATTCTGTGACATTATCACTATTTGATTAGATGACAGCAATCATAAACTCCCACAGTTTATTCAAAATTCCCTACAACATCATAGAATTAATCCTAACTTGATTTCGTCTGTTATAGTAACGTGCCTCAATTAACAGGCAGTAGAGCACGCAAAGGTTAAGGGCACAGGCTCAGGAACAAGTTTGCCAGAGTCAAATACCGGCTCCACTATTCTCCTGCCATGTGACTTTGGGCGAGAACTTTATCTTGGCCTCTTTTGTCTATCCATAAACATGGGGATAACAATGGTACCTACCTCAAAGGACTGCTGTAAAGATTAGGTGACATAATAACACATCATGTAAACACCTTAACGCAACACCAAAAGACAGTAAGAGCTTAATAAATATTAGCAATTCTACCTCACTATAAAAAGTGTTAGCAGACCTATTTATTTAAAACAAGACATTTCTACTGTTTTACTTAAGTATAACCTTACTTTGAGGGGTACTGGGAGAGTTAACAAAACATAGGAGGTATAAACACACTTTAAGAGACCAGGAGTTATCCTCAAGAATAACTAAATTGAAGTCAAAGTGCCTAGGGATTATAAGACACATGCAATCCATGTTAAGATGCTATGGACAAAGAAAACTAACAGCGGTGTCAATTATGAGCCTAAGTTGAAAGTTACAAAGAGAGATGCTCAGAATTGGAGTGGCAGATTTGAAACTGAGCACTTCACACATGGATAAATCTGGAGCACACTCTAAAGAGGGCAGCTGCAAGGATCTGTTTAATCCTGAACAGCAATGGGGAGGTCAGTTGGTGTTTATGTAACAGTACTCACCCGTAATAAAACGATCTAATGGCATCACAGGAGCAACATGAGGTGTGGCTTGTGTAATAAGGAGATTTATCAGATCTTGTTTAAAATTTTTTAGTGTAAGCAATGCTCTTGCAACAAGGCCGCCCATAGAATGACCAATTATTGCCACACTTTTTGGAGCAAATTCTTGACCCTATTAAAAAAAATTTCACCAAGGCATAATTAAGGTTTAGTATCACAATAAAAATATTAAATACTTCTCTCTGAGTAATTTTATAGAAAAAAGAAAATTAAACTATTCATACAACCTCTCATCACAAGATAGAGAAATACATTTTCATATACTCGTGATTAGTGTATACATACTATTTTGTGTTCTGCCAAACATTTTTAACAGCTATGCTTTGGTTTTCTAAACCAAAATCAAAACACCTTGTCTAGCTAATCATGTTTTATCATTTGTTACATTGCATGTAAGAGATGTAATTATATTTGGTATATATCAGAATATGAGATTTTATAGAATACAAGAAGTCATTTATTTAAAATTGGAAACATTACAAAAAAGCCGGAACAATTATTGCCATAGCAATATACTACCTCATCAAATTGATACTTATTATCTCATCAAATTCCTCTCTATTGTGCACCTGGGTTGAAAAAAAAACCCCCAGCATTTCATAACATTATTCACTGACAATTATGTATTTTATTGTTTCACCAAATATTCCTTTCTGAAATATCTTTTCTGTCTCCATGCAGTATCCTCAATTCCACCACCAAACTTGCTCATCACCCTCCACAGTGATCCTTCATGTCAGTCTTTTCTCCTGTTACTATGAATAAATTGGACCTTGTGAAGAAAAAGAGTTAACATAGCAGGCCTGAGACCGCTATCTTTAGAACAGACTGCATAGGAGGCTGGTTCTGGGACCTTAGATTTCAGGGGTTCTCATCATTACCTGAACGATAAGAACAGCCCACAGTGCTGAAACTGTTTTGCAAACAATATGGTCTATGCTGAACCCTGCTGTCCTTCTGGTTGGGCTTTTGGTATGTGCTAGACAGAGGGTGTCTACATGATCAGTCCCCAGTAAAACTCTTGGGCACTGAGTCTCTAAGGAGCTTCTCTTGTAGACAATACTTCACACATGTCACAATTCACTGCTGTAGGAATTAAATGCATCCAGTGTAACTCCCCTGTGGGAGGACTTCTGGAAGCTTGCATCTGGTTTTCCTCTGGACTTCATCCCATACACCTTTTCTCTTTGATTTTGCTTTGTACCCTTTCACTGTAATAAATCATAAGTATAACTATATGCTGAGTCCTGAGTCCTTCTGGAGAATGAAGCCTGGGGATGGTCTTGGTGATCCCCAACACACATCAGATGTTAGCAAAAGACAAACTCTACAAATGTGCTCTGAAACCTATTCCTTTTGGCCTTCTCAAGTACCTCACTCCAGCAATTCTGACTTTCTTCTTGCATAGTTTCTCCCACTCTACCAGACCATTCTCACTAGTATATAAATATACTGTTATTCTCCCTTAAAAAATAAAAGTAACTCTTATTACTCCCACTTTCCCCTTAGTGACCACATCTTTCTCTGTATCTCTTTATAGCAAATCTCTTCAAAAACAGTTGTCTATACAGTACTTGCTGCCTCCACTTTCTCAACTTCCATACGCTCTTAAACCCACTCCAATCAAGCTTTTGCCCCAACAACTGCTCTTATCAAGTCATCAAGGAATCTAATGTCAATTCTCCACCCTCATCTTACTTGACTATCAACAGCACTTGATATAGTTGATCACTTTTTCCTCTTTGAAATGCTTTACTTGGTTCCCTTGACAACATACTCTCCTGATCCTCCTCTTACCTCAGTAGCTGCTCCTTTTTAGTCTCTTGCTGGTTCCTTCCCATCTCCCCTCATCTCTTAATACTGGAGTGACTCAGGCCTCAGATCTCTTCTTGACCCTATTAGTGATGTCATCCAATCTCATGGCTTTAAATACATCTATATATTGTCAACTCTCAAGTTATTATCTCCAGACTGGACCTCTTCTCTTGAACTCTAAACTCCAGTTGCATACTAGCTACACCTGAGATGTCTAATGTGTATCTCAAATCAAACCTGTGTAAAACTAAACTCTTAATTTCCTCCAAATCTGTTTATCTGACATTTTTTTGCACCTCAGTTAATGGCATTTCAATCCTTCTAACTATTCAGCGAAAAAGTTGAGTGTCATCCTTAACTCTTCTTTCTCTCTCATGTTGCCCCTCATATCTGATCCCCCAGCAAATTTTGTTGCCTCAACCTTTAAAATGAACACCAATCTGACCATTTCTTATCACCTCCACTGCTACCAACTTGATTCAAGCAACCATTATTTGTTGCCTGAAGTCCTGCAATAGCCTCCTAACTGGTCTCTCCGCTTCCATGCTTATGTCCCTTCAGTTTATCCTCAAAGCATCCAGAATAATACTGTTAAATCAGAACACGTCACTCTGCTCAAAAACCTCTGCAGTGGCTTTCAATATTTTTTCAAATAAAAGGCAAAATTCTTAAAATTGCCTACAAGGCTCTATAATCTGCCTTTCCCCCAACCTCTCCTTCTACTAACTCATTCTGTCTGCTCCAGCCATACCAGTCTCCCTGTTTTTTCTCAAATCCAGTGTGCGTGCGCTTGCTTCATATATGAGTTTACTCCGCCTAGAGTACTCTTCCTAGATATCCAAATGGGCTACTCCTCATGTCCTTAATTTGTATTAAACTGTCTGCTTCTCAACAGAAGTCTTCGCTGAGCACCTTTATTTATAATTGTAGTCCTCTACCCTTGACTCCTTATCTCCCTTTCCTGTTTTATTTTTTTTCCTGGCATTTATCACCATATAAGATAGTATGTATTTTTCTTATTTATGATGTTTACTCTCTGCCTCTCCCCACTAGAACAGAAGGTCCAGGAAGGCTTAGACTTATGTTTTATTCATTGCCGAATTTGCATGCAGACTCCTGATGAATGAACGAGGTTTTCTCCATCTAAAAATGTCCTCTCACTTCCCCACATCCAAATTCTATCCATTCCACAAGATTCAGCTGTCTCTCTCTACCTCCTACTGTACTTGCTTATAACAGGAATCTTACTTTCTAAAAGTTTCAACTTAAAAGAAAGTTTATTAGTTCTATTGTAAATTTAATATTTCATCATTAGAGAAAATCTGAAAACAAAAAACAGAGAAGGAAAAAAAAAAAACTACCTAAGGTATAATATTCAAGACATGATTGTTTATTGTGAATGACATTTATGGAAATCAATCTCACTTTGCAATCACATCTTATTTATCTCATCCAATAAATATCAGATGCATAAACGGTCCTGTACCTAATATGGCTTGTTTCCTCTCATAATAATCAGGGTAGATTTAAGCTCAGTAACGACTTGCTGTCGAATGAATTTTAAAATCCTGGCTTATGCAAAGAATCATGATGTCTAAATTTCACTTTCAAGACGCACAGGAATACCACACCGCCTGGATGAACACAGCTTCGCCGTTAAGTCTTGAATTTGGGCACTGCAGGTCTTCCAACCTTGTTCTTCTTTTTCAAGACTGTTTGGCTTTTTTAGGTTCTCTGCATTTCCATATAAGCTTGTCAAATTTTACAAAAACACCTGCTGGTATTTTGACTTGTATTGCATTAAATCTATTGGTCATTTTGGGGAGCATCAACATCTTAATTTTGAGTCTTCAAATCCATGAAGTTGGTCTGTCCATTTATTTTGGATTTAACTTCTCTCAGCAAGGTTTGCAGTTTTCAGTGTACAGATCTCAGACACTTTCATTAAATTTACCCATAAGAATTGCATTTTTTATACCATTGTAAATGCATTTTAAAATTTCACTTTCAATTTATTCATTGATCTTTTAATAATGATCATTTATCCTGTGACCTTGCTAAATTCACTTATGAATTCTAATAATTTTCTGTAAATTCCTCAAAATGTTTCTGTGTATTTGTCATCTGTGAATCCAGACACAACTTTAATTCTTCTTTTTTAATCTTTATTATTTATTTTTCTGGCCTTATTGCACTAGCGAGGATCTCTGTACAATGTTGAACAGGGGTGGTGGGAGCAAGCAGAAGCTGAAAAATGGAGGAAAAGAACGACCTAGTACATAACATTAAAGACATTTGATTGTTTATTGTGAATAACATTTATGGAAATCTCATTTTGTGATCACACCTTATTTATCTTATCCAGTAGATATCTTATCAGATACCTAAATGGTCCTTCACCTAATATGGCTTGTTTCCTCCCATAATACCTTGCATAATACTCCTCACTCCTCATATTGAGCAAGTTTGCTTCTATTCCTACTGTGCTGAGTTCTGTCTTGTTTTTTCTTAAATCACAAATGGGGGCTGAATGTAGTCAAATAAGTTTTCCTCATCTTCTGAGATGATCCTATGACAAGTTATACTGATTGATACTTGAATATTAAATCAACTCTGCATTCTTGGGATAAATCCTATTTCATCATGATGTATTATACTTTAAAATATTGCTGGATTGGATAGCCTAATTTTTTGTTGAGGATTTTTTTTTTTTGAGGAAGATTAGCCCTGAGCTAACTACTGCCAATCCTCCTCCTTTTGCTGAGGAAGCCTGGCCCTGAGCTAACGTCCATGCCCATCTTCCTCTACTTTATATGTGGGACGCCTACCACAGCATGGCTTTTGCCAAGCAGTGCCACGTCTGCACCTGGGATCCGAACCGGTGAACCCCAGGCTGCCAAGAAGTGGAACGTGCAAATTTAACCGCTGCACCACTGGGCCGGCCCCTGTTGAGGATTTTGTATCTATGCTCATGAGGGATACTAGGTCTCTATTTTCTTGTCAAACAGTGTCATTATCTGATTTTGATAATCAGAGTTTGCTGGTTTCTTAAAATGAACTGTTAAGTGTTGTCTCTTCCTCTATTTTCTGAAAGAGTTTGTATAAGATGGGTATTATTTCTTCCTTAAATATTTGATAGAATTCACACTGAAGGCATTTAGCTCTAGATTTTTCTTGGCAGTAAGATTTTTTTTTTTTAAGATTTTATTTTTTCCTTTTTCTCCCCAAAGCCCCCGGGTATATAGTTGTATATTCTTCGTTGTGGGTCCTTCTAGTTGTGGCATGTGGGACGCTGCCTCAGCGTGGTTTGATGAGCAGTGCCATGTCCGCGCCCAGGATTCGAACCAACGAAACACTGGGCCGCCTGCAGTGGAGCGCGCGAACTCAACCGCTTGGCCACGGGGCCAGCCCCAATGGCAGTAACATTTTTAATTACAAATTCAAAAATTTTAAATAGATACAGGGCTAGTCAGAGATTTTGTTTCTTCTTTTCTAATTTATGTTTCAAGGGATTTGTGCATTTCATCTGAGAGCTGTCAAATTTTTTGGCGTAAAGTTGTTCATAATATTCCTTTAATAGCTTCTTAGTATGCGTAGGCTCTGTACTGATGTCCCCTCTTTCATTCCTGATTTTGTTAATTTGTGTCCCCTTCCTTTTCTTTACCAGTCTAGCTATGGATTTATCAACTTTATAGATCTTTTCAAAGAATCAGCCATTGGTATCAATTTTTTTCTCTACTGTTTGCCTATTTTCCATTTCACTGATTTCCATTCTCATCTTTATTGCCTCCTTACTTCTATTTACTTTACTTTGTTCTTCTTTCCCTAGCTTCTTAAGTTGGAAGGTTAGATCATTGTTTTTTAAACCTTGTTCTTTTCAAATATAAGCATTTAAGACTATAATATTTCTTCTAACCACTACTTTAACCTTGCAAATTCTGATGATGTGTTTTTATTTTAATTCAGTTCAAAACATTTTCAAATTTCATCTGTGATTTTCTTTTTGATCTCTGGGTTACCCAGAAGCAACTTCCAGTATTTGAGGATTTTCTAGATATCTTTTTGTTGTTGACTTCTAATTCAATTCTGCTGTTTAGAAAATATATCCTTTATGATTTCAATCCTTTGAAATTTACTGAGACTTGTTTTATGGCTCAGCATATGGTATATCTTAGTAAATGTTCCATGTGCATTTAAAGAGAACGTAGTTTCTACAGTTGTTGGGTGTAGTGCTCCACAAATGTCAGTAGGTTAAGCTGGTATTAACCAGTGTTCAAATCTTCTATACCTTACTGATTTTCTTTCTATTTATTTTATCAATTACTGAGAAAGGATTGTTGAACTCTACAACTCTAACTGTGGATTTATCTATTTCTTCCTTTAGTTCTGTTAGTTTCCACTTCATGAGTCAGGAAACTCTGTTATTAGGTGCTTACTTACTTCGGAATGTTTTGCCTCCTTTGTGAGCTGGCTCCTTTATCATTACGAAATGTCTTCTAGATCCCCGTAACATCCTTTGTCCCAGAATCTATTTAACTAATATTAAGATAGCCATGCCAACTTTCATATGATCTGTTTGTATGTATATTTTTTTCATTTTTTTACTTTTAATCTATCAGGATCTTTATATTTAAAGTGGCTTTTACTTTCTAGTAGAGAGATTATCATATAGTTGGGTGGGTCTTGTTTTTTCAATCCAGTTTGACAAGCTTACCTTTTAACTGGTGTTTAATCCATCTACAATTAAAGTAATTATTGGTATTGTTGGGTTTAGTTCTATCATCTTGCCATTTGTTTCCTATTTGTTCGATCTGTTTTTTCGTTCTTTCCTCCTTTCAGATTGAGTATTTCTCCTTCATTTGCTCTTTAGCTATATCTCCTATTTTGTTGCTGTTACTCTAAAAATTACAACATGCAACCTTAACTTAGTCTACCATGACTTAATATTACACCACTTCTTACCATAGTGGAATAATCCTACTTTCTCCTCTTTCCACTCTTTTCACCACTATCACGTACTTTCCTTATAAATAAGTTATAACCCTCATAATGCTTTTTTTGCTCTAAACAATTTTTTTAACCTTTTATTTTGAACCAATTAGAGAAAAGTTGTAGAAATAGCATAGAGAGTTCCCATACAGCTCTTACCCAACTTCCCTCGATGCTAACATTTTACATAACCATACTACAAACATCAAAAGAAAATATTAACATTAGTGTGATAGTATTAACTAAACTGCAGACCTTATTTAAATTTCACCAGTTTCCCCACCAACGTACTTTTTCTATTTCAGGATTCCATCCTGCATCCCACCTTGCATTTATTGTTATTTCTCCTTAGTCTTCTCTAATATGTGACAATTCTTCAGTCTTTCCTTGTTTTTTATGATCTTGATACTTTTGAAGAGTACTGGTTAGTTATGTTTATAGTATGTCTCTCAATTTGGGTTTGTCTGAAGTTTTCTCATGATTAGAATGAGGTTATGCATTTCTGACAATAACGTTACAAAAATTATGTTGCATCCTTCTCCGTGCATGTCAAGGGGGTTAATGATGTCAAATTCTCTTATTACTGGTGATGTGAACCTTGGTTAACATGATGTCTGCCAGGTTTCTCCACTATAAAGTTACTCTTTCCCTTGGTAGTCAATAATAATTTTAGAAAAGATACTTTGAGACCATATGAATATCCTTTTTCTCAATTTTTCACCCACTAATTTTAGCATCCATGTATAGATCGTGTCTGCAGCAATTACTGTGCTGTTCACCTACCAGCAATTTTTTTATTTCCCTCTTTCCTTCTACTAAAGACAAAACTGCCAGTGTTTGTTACTCTGACAACGTCTTTATCTTGCTCTCACTTTAGAAGGATAATTTTGCTGGATATGCAATTTTAGGTTGAGAGTCCCCCTCATCTCCACCCCCAATACCTTTAAGATGTTCTGTTGTTTTTGGCTTTCATTATTTCTAATGGGAACCAGTGGTAATTTTTATTGTTTTCTCTATAAGTAAAGGGTCTTTTTTCTTCTGGCTGCTTTTAAGATTTCTCTTTATTTTGGTTTTCAACAATTTGACTATGATATACATAAGTGTGATTTTGTGTTTATCCTGCTTGACATTCATTGACTTTCTTGGATCTGTGGGTTGAAAATTTTTAATCAAAATTGGAAAATTTGGGGCCATTAGGTCTTTAAATATTTTTTCCTCTCCTATTTCTCTCTCTTCTTCTGAGGTTCCAATTACATATATGTTAGACTGCTTAGTACTGTCCCACAAGTTCCTGAGGCTCTATCCTTTTCATCCTTTTATCTTCTGTGCTTCATTTTGGGTAGTTTTTATTGTCCTAACTTCAAATTCAATAATCTCTTCTTCTGTCATGTTCAATCTGCTTAAAGCCTATCTGCTGAATTTCTCATTTCTGATATGTACTGTTTCAGTTCTAGATTTTCCTTTGCATTTTTTTAAAAATAGTTTTCATGTCTCTGAGATTCTCCATCTGTTCTCTTGTTATGTGCATTTTTTTCTTTAAATTCCCAATTTTGGTATTTTTGAGGCTTATTCTTAAGCATGGTTAAGGTGGATCCTAGAGAAGCTCTTACTTTAGGGCTTGTAGTAGTCCTACTTCTCTATCATGTCCTTTCTGGGGTCTCAAATGAATGCCCGATGTGTTAGGTCTTTCTGCTCTAGCTGGTCCGAACTCCTGTTTCCCAGCACTATGTGGCCTCTGAAATCCCAATCCAGCTCACAATTCCCCAGTAGGTGTTGTTTTCCAGGACACGCACAGTGGCATGCCAAGGGAAGAAGTAGCTCACCCCAGTAGATAGTAGTATTTTATTACTGACACTGTTCAGGATTGCTGGCACAGAATGATTTAGCCTGTTTTACTGCTCTTTTAAACTTCCCCTAGTCCTTGCACCTGAGGTGGACACATCCCACCCACTTCCTCCTTGTTATGCCATTGCCTTTAGTTGGTGACCTGTGCATATGCAGCATAGGAAAGACCAAAAAGTGCAAATTTCTAGAGCTTCTATCTCTGCCTAGCTGTCTTCTTTCTCATACCGTGCCCCAGAAATTTAGCCACTTCAGTAGCCCAAATTCTAATCTCCACCTTCCTCAGCTCAGTGATATCAATATGCTCTACATGATCTCCACCTGCTTGCCCCATGGCCTGGAAAATGCTTCTAGGCAGAAAGCCATGGTGATCATGGAGCTTACCTCACATGTTTTCTTTCTTTCAGGAGTCATGGTCCTTTACTGCTTGGTTGTCCAATACCTGAAAACATGCTTCAGCTATCTTGACTAGTTTTATAGTTGTTTACAAATGCAGATGGTCTACTCTAGGACCATTTACTTAGTTATAACTAGAGGCAGAAATCCATACTAATGGTTTTTAGGAAACATACTGCACTCCTAATTTATATACAAAGTAAAAAATTTTTTTTCCTAAATTCACAAGAAAGTTTTCTTGTAAATTCAATTGAAATTTCAAAAGCCACCATTAAGTTCAAAACAACAGACTCCCACAAAAAAACACTTGGTGACATCTTCGCCTCAACTTCCATATAAACAAATAAATGATTTAAAATATGCTGAGTCCTTTATTAAAAAAAAGAGATGCTAACAGGTTGACCACTATTGATTTGCAAGCTTATCTGTTACCTTATAGAGTTTGAGAATTGTTTTAATGCACTCATGTACAAACTTGGTCTGCTTCTGAAGACTTCCCCCATACAGTGCCACCAATTCTTCATTGAAATTCACACTAAAGAAGTCGAAGTGGTACTTGAAGTCAATGTCTTCTGCTTTTCTAAGTGCAATAGAGCCAATAGAACGAACTGTAGAGGAAAAAGGCAAAGTGCACATTAAACAAATGTTTAGAAGTTTCAGGTATTCTTGCTTCAAAGTCTCTCAACAGATAACTTTATCCCACACCCTAAATAAACACAACCTATTTCAGGGTGAAATCCTTTAATAGTATCAATTTAGAAGAACAAACTGACCTAGGAGTTATATGTCCTGTGCCCTAAATATTGTTTTAAATTAAATACAAAGTCAAGAGGTCATTCTCTACCTGCTTCCCTTTTAGGGATAATACCAGTTAAAAGAGAGAGACGGATTCATTGAAGAATTAAAAGAATAAGAATTTTGTCACACTTGAGGATTTTAAGAATGAGAATATTCCTACAAGAAATGTCTGCTCATCAACATATTTTAGATACTCATGCTTGATCTGTCTCTTTTTCTGACACATGACATCCAACCCGTCAGTCAATCCTGTCACGCTCTACCTGCTCCAGGCTTCTCACCATGTGCACCACCACCTCCCTAATCCAAGCACCTTCATCTCCTGCCTGCACTAAGAGTCTCCTAACTGGCCTCCGTGCTTCCACTGGTTTAGGTTTTGCTTTATAAATTCTTTAACGAGCTTTATTGTGAATTGATTACACAAATTAGCACTAAAAATAGCGGTGTATGGCTTAGTCAACAAAATATCTCTGTTTGCCATTCAATTTTTTTAACCATATATAATTCACATACTATACAACTCACCCTGTAAAGTGTACAATTCAATGATTTTTAGGTTATTCGCAGAGTTGTACAATCATTTCTGCAATCTAACTTTAGACTTTTTTTTTTATCATCCGCAAAAGAAAACCCAGTATTCATGAGTAATCACTCCTCATTCCTCTTCTCCTCCTAAGCCCTGGAAAGCACTAATCTACTTTCTATCTCTATGGATTTACCTATTCTGGACATTTTTATAAATGGGATCATATAATACGTGGTCTTTTATGACTGGCTCCTTTCACATATGGATGTTTTCAAGGTTCATCCACTTTGTAGCATGTAATTCACTCCCTTTTATTACTGAATAATATTCCATTACATAGTTATATAATATTTTATTCATCTATTCATTAGTTGATGGACATTTGGGTTGTTTCTACCTTTTAGCTATTATGAATAGTGTTGCTATGAACATTTGCATACAAGTTTTTATGTAGATGGATGTATTCATTTTTCTTGGGTAGATACCTAGGAGTAGAATTCTTGGCTCATATAACTCTATGTTTAATATTCTGAGGAACTGTCAAACTGTTTTCAAAGAGGCTGTACCATTTTACATTCCCAACAGCAATGTATGAGCATTTCAATTTCTTCACATCCTCAACAACATGTGTTATTATCTGTCTTTTATACTGTAGTTACCTTACTGGGTATGAAATGAAATCTCATTGTGGTTTTGATTTCCATTTCCTTGATAACTAATGATGTTTATTATCTTTCCTATTTACCACTCTTGCCTCTTTTCAGCAAATTCTCTACACAGCAAAACCAGAGTGATCATTTTTTAAAAATAAATCACACCCACCAGATTGGTTAAAATTTAAAAATCTAACAGTTCCAATGTCAAGGATATGGAGCAAAGGGAAGTATAATGTACTGTTTCTGGGAGTATGTTACCACAACCAGTAAAAATGAAAGGATACACATTATCTGTGACATGGAATTATGCTTTTATGCTATACCTCTTGCAGAAACAATGGACTTATGTGCTCCAAGATGAGAAGAATACTCATTATTTGTAATTGCCAATAAATGTAAACACAAATGTCCAAAGACAAAATGTTTAAACTATGGTATAGTCATACAACAGAATAATATAGAGCGAGGAGAATGAATGAATCAAAGCTCCTACAACAACCTGGATGAATTTTAAAAACAACATTGAGTGGAAGAAGCCAAAGAATACAAACTCATGATTATATTTATATTACAAAGTTTAAGAACAGCCCCAAATAAGTAGATTGTATTAGAGATGCATACTTAGCTGCTAAAACTATAGAGAATAGTCAAGGAAATTCCTATCTTAAAGTCAGGATTGTGGTTACATCTAGAAAGAGGGAAGGTAGTTTTAACCAGGAAGAGTTACACAGGAAGTTTCCAGGGGACAATCTTTATTCCTGGACGTGGGTTTTAATTCCATGGGTATTCACTTTACAATAATTTTTAACCAAATATTCTATGTGTTTTGCTGTATGTGTGTTACATTTCAAGTATGATTAACAAAAACATCAGATTATATCATTTCCTACCAAAAATCCTCCAACAGTTTCCCAACACACTGAGACCACAATTTGAAGTGTTTCCCTTAGGTTATGTGAGACAGCCTGTGGCTACGTTTCCATCCTCATTTCTTTTCACTTTCTCTAGTCTCAGTGGCCTCGAATGCATCCAGCATCTTCCTGCCTCTGGGTCTTCCCCCAAATAGTCACATACCCCAGTCTCTTGTTACATTCAAGCCTCTGCCCAAATGTCATCTCCTCGTAGTGGCCTTTCATGGCCACTTCATCTAAACTAGCCACTTCCTGACCCTGTTGATTCTCTATCCCTTACTCTGGTTTATTTTCCTTTCTAGCTTTTAACATTAATGTCTTATTCATTTGATGGCTGTCTTCCCAACAAGAATGTAAGTTCGATGAGGAGAGAGACTTTATCTGTCTTGGTCTGTTTTAGATCCCTAACACCTAGAATACTGCCTGGCTCATGGTAGGTACCCCATAAATACCTGCTAGATAAATAAACATGTAAGCAGTTAAATTAAATGTTGAAATAATTCCTTTCTCATTATATAAAAATATATACCATTTAATAACCAGAAAAGCAGATTTCAGCTGAAGTTATTTCCAGATTACTTGGTTGTTATAACAGAAATAACTGCTCTTTCTCCAAGCCAACATTCATTTTGGAATCTGTACACCTAATTTCCCACCCTCACCTTTCTGTACTCCCCTCAGTACTTCTAGATCTCTCTAACTTAAAGAGCTCCAAAATAAAGAAGCCAATCTCCTCTCTTGTTCAATATAACATGAACCACTGATTTACTTCTCTAATCAATGCTTCAGGTTCTGTTCTCTGTAACCTCCATTTCCAACACACACCTCTTTCTCCTGCTGATTCCTGCATCCCTATATCTACTTATCCCACTCCACTCCATCTTATTCTTTTTCTCCTTCTTACTCTTTGCAAAGTGGTCTTCAACTATACTTTTTTATCTACTTTCTCTCAGACAAAATCTCACATATTTATGTCTCCCAGCATGCCTAGCACAGTACTTAACACAGAGTATGTCTCTGAAAAACTCTTCAACTGAATTTTGTAGCTTTCAAAATTCACTTCTGAGACTTACCTTGCTTATAACTTCCAGCGTTACCCGGAAGAAAGAGAACTGGAATACCTGTCAAAGGGAGACTTTTGTGTTCTTCAGCATAGGATCCTTCTCCGTAAAGATATAATTCATATGCAGGATAGCGTTTTGCCAGTTTCTTTGGAAGTTCTATTTTCTACAGCAAAAAAAAATGCAATTTCACTTTAATCAATTTTATTAACACAATTCAGCCTCATTGTACTCAATTCTGAATTCTACAAATTTAAAATAGTGCAATATAAAAATATTACTAATAAAACTGCACTTAATACACAAAACAAGTTCTACTTTTAGTTTATTCATATAGAGAATTAGTCTTGAATTATATGAGTTTTGAACCATGCAATCTTCAGGAAAGCATAAAATGGAACTACCTGAAAACTCTACTGAATATAAACTACTCAAAATAGCCACTGACAAAGGCAGAAAAACACTGGCATATGTCAGCAAGTTACATGTTACCACAACTGGAAGTGCATTTAATTTGGTATCAGTGTCAATTATACTTAGAAATGATAAAAGCCTTCCATTACCAAATCAATTGTTTTTTGCTATTTTAAACTGTTTTATAATGTCTCTCCTTTTACTGAGGCCCAATGATATATTCCAGCTGTTACATCATTCAAAGGAAAGTAAGTTTGTTTTATAATGCAGCTTTCTGACCTCTCGACCTAGTATGCTTTGACCTAAAATGTGCTTAACAAATTAATCTGAACCTTATAGCCATGTCTTGGTCAAGACACCATACACTCTTCTCATCATAAACATTCCAATGAATTAGCATCTGTTTCAGTTCTCATGGGCCAGATGCACGGTTTATCAGCAAGCCTTAAACTTCTCTGCAATTCATATTATTGCATACCAAACGAGCCAGTAGTTCACCTAAAATTTTTTTCAACAAAATATAAATTAGGTCTTAATGTCATCCCAAAAAGGTAGACATCTATAAAAGCAGTAGTTAAGTACCAGCTCTTCTTTTGATCCTTTTTTTTTTTCAGGATAGAAGCCATTAAAAAGGAAACCAGTTACATGAACAGTAGATTTTATTTAAGTAAACATCAATAGATTTAATGATCTAGCAGTGCTACCCATGTGCTTGATAAAAATTTTAATTACTGAATGAATTTTAAAAACTGAAGATGGTAATGACTACTGAAAAACCTCACTGTTCTAAAAAGCAGAATCTGATCACTGACGCACATTCCTGAACATTCCTTTGAGGACATTACCATAAACAATCTGTGCCAGTAACACTATGAAAACATCCTTAGAGACTGTGAGCATATTGTTTAAGATACTAGCAACTTCGTCTCCTCAAATGATTAATCAAAATACAGAAATACCGACCCCACGTTTTTTCTTTATGTGTGTACATGTACTTCAACTCAAATTAGTCCCAATATTGATTATGCAGAGTATACAATCAAAAATTAAAGTGATGCAATATTTTGTTTCTTTAGGTACAAATTAAGCAAAAAAAAAAGTGAGAGAACAAAGAAAAAGTTTCTTAACTCCTCCCAATTTAGTACACCATTTGATATAGCAGTATGTGCATATTAAATCATTATTCCTTTTAGGGCAGTAGCTAAACAAAGTTTTGAGCTAGTTGGAAAGTAAGAAGAGGAAATTATCAAATATATCTAAAAAGAAATATTTAATTTTCTGGAGACAAAAAACCAAGCAAAAGAATATACTTGATATCTTTCATAAAATACTATTATGAAAGCAATTTTGTAGTGAAAAGGCATACAATTAAAAAAAACATGAATGCATACAATATGAAGGAAAAAAGTATGGAGATGGAAAAAGAGGTAGAACAAAAAGAGAGTGGGAGTTGTAGGCAAATGGTAAAGCTGCAGTTCCAGACAGAGTCCAAGCTGGGAACAAGCAGCAGGAAGAGACAGGAAGGGTATTGACCAGACTGAGGACAGAAAAGGTACAGGCATACAAAAGGATGCTGCCGAACAAACGGAAGACGGTCAAAGGATTTAAAAAGAAACCATTTATAGCAACAGAACTCCAATAGATTTTAAATTACTTTAAACAGATTAGTTTTAAATGAGCACCCCTCCCCCTAAAAGATCTTTGATTGAGATCAATTAATTAGCTTTACTCTGAAAATATCTCCACAATCCTGCCCCTGCTGTCCACCCTCTCCTGACTCTGCCTTAGTGCGGGTCCTTCCCATCTCTCACCCAGACCCCTTCCAAAAGACAAAAATTCTAATATATTTCCAAGCGCTAGAAAAATACTGATTTAAGAAACTAAAGTCTTTATCTTACGATTAAAACTGGAAAATAAAAGTTTGAGCCAAAGGAACTGACCAAAATGAAAAAAAAAGGATTTTGATCAAAACGAACGCAGACCATTTTAAAGATCTTACAAAGAGCTGTCAGCCCTTTGCACACCCCACCCCTGCGAATACGCTTGAGGACTCCAGCTTGATAAAGAGACCTAGGCACAACTGAGTCTTTCAGACTGCTCTCTCTCCCTGTCATAATCTCCCTGCTACAACCCACAGTCCATACTGCTGTCAAGAAATACCTGTTAAAACACACACCTTTATGCGTTTCCTCACTGCATATACAGATGATAAAGGCTTAAGAGAGAGGGCCTTTAAAATCTGACTCTAATTATTCTTGCCTACTTTCTCATAACTTACACATGCTATGCTTTAAAATTTATTTTTAATATGTTTCAAAATTCAAGATTCAATGAGGTAAACACTGAAAAGGCTCTCTCCTAACCCTGGTCCTTTAGTCATCCACTTCCCTATCCAGAAGGCAACCAACACTATCAGTTTGCGTGTGCTTCCAGAAATATTTTACACATGTAAGCAAATGTGTTTCTAAGTAGTTTTCTCCTTTTTACATAGATGGTGACATACTACACATACTGCTTATGCAATGTGTCCTGGTGCCTTCCCACCTTCACATATGCTGCTCCTTATGCCTGCAATTTTCTTGTTTCTGCACTTCAGGAACCATACACCCAACATGTCCCAATTCACTACGTCTTCTCTACAGTCTTTGACTACCCAAAACCAATTTGGATGCTCTCCTCTCTGAAGAGGCTTGTACATACTCTCTTACAGTGAAATTACAACATATAGCATACTATATTTTAACTATCCATTACATTCCTGTCTCCCCCATTGTATTATAAAGACACAAATTAAAGGTACAAGGTCTGATTCATCTCTACTTCCCTCTCATCCATACCCAGTATCTAGAATATAGCTGACACAGAGTAGTCATTCAATAAATGATCCGCTAAATAAACATCAGACTTAATAATAAAATATATGATTTACATTTTCCAATATTAATGCTTCCTTTCAGAAAGCAACCATTAGTCACATATCTGAAGACAGCCAAGCAAATTACTGTACAGGAGAAAACAACACAGATGCTTCTCGAATTCTACAATTTGCCTAAAACTGTTTGCTACCAAATCAAAGCTTGCTTGCCTTTCATAATAAGGCAGGAAGCTTTAAAGCGTAACGTGTGTTTTGCTTGCTAGGTTCCTGAGATGCCCAGTTAAGTCTGAATAAGTGAATCTAGGAAAACCAGAGGGAGAGAATGATAGAGATAATCCAACAATTTTAAATTCAAAACCTCATTTTTACAAAAAGTTTCAAATTCCTGTCCCACTTTTTATTTTTTAAATGGGAGAATAAAATTGAGCATGTTTCAACTACCTTTTCATCTCCTCTGCTGGCCAGATAAAGAATATGCAAATAAGCAGTAAAAAAATAAGAAAAGGATCAAGAAAGAGAAGAAAATCCAATGACTAGAACATCCCATAGGCTAGCTATCAACCTGTGAACAATTAGCTTACTATGAAATATAATTAAAAGTAAGCAACATAATATGTTTAGAACACTTTTATTCATTAAAAACCATTGATTCTTAATAGAATGACCTCAGTTATCCAGAAATCTCTTACTATATTTCAAAATGATTCCATAGTCAGATTTTAACCATATTTGTAAAATAATTGGACCCAGTGTGCAAAATAAAGGACTAAGAGGCAAAGGGCTAAGAGTATAAATACTGTAGTGAATTGACACAGCTTTTTACATCATAAAAATAAAAACTAAAAATGTGGATCACAAACTCCACCACTGTAATTATTACTGTACTAACAAATCATTAACAGAAGTATAAAACCTCAAAAAGGCAATGTGAACCAAAATAATTGAATACAAACTACTCAACAACAACAAAAAGCCAAACAGCTCTTTTGCATTAGCTACACTAATTTTCTCTTTCTTTCCAGTCATTTTACGAGGCACGGAATGCATCTGTTGAGGTCCATATGCTTTGTTCCCAACACTAAGCAATTTCTACTACTGCAAATATTAAAATAGCTTCAATAATGTGGCTAAAAATAAGCAGGAATTAGTACTGTATTGTTCCAAAATAAATTTATTTTAACCAAACTCTTCAGTGCAATACAAAACCAAAGTGACCTACTTCAATCTATGGGGAGTTTCCTA
The DNA here is from genome assembly GCF_041296235.1 of Equus asinus. NCBI lineage: Eukaryota > Metazoa > Chordata > Mammalia > Perissodactyla > Equidae > Equus > Equus asinus. Next base: position 132,325,370 of record NC_091793.1, read on the forward strand.
ATTATTAAGCCATAGAAAAACGAAAAGAGATAAGGGCTCTATCTTCAGTTTTAAAAAAATCTCAACTAAAAGCCCACGTATTTATATACAGCCTCTGATAAACATAAACCAGCATATTCCCTTAGAAATTAACAGACAACAATAACACGTTAAAATCTTCTCCTTCAATAGCATCTGACAGCAAATGTTTCCACTCCCTTGTAAGCACTGATGCAAAAGCAAGGTAAGGATCTCAAAACAAATGAAATCTACACTAGAATTTTGTCCATGGGAAAGGATGCACCTCAGTAATCTAAATCTTAAGCAGTTTTAAGATCTGAATAATAGCAGCATTATCAAATACATGCTCCTCCATAAGGACCTGTACACAGAAGCAATCACGACCTGCATCTTTCACCTTAAAAAAAAAATCCGCTATAGCTTTAAAAGTATACTAAAAATGCATTTTATCAATTTGTATTATAATACATACACTTTTTATGGAAGGGAGTTATCATTATAATATGTATTCCATAATTAGGATATGCGTTTAGAAATAAAAGAATCATTAGGAAGAAATTTCTTTGGACAGTTGTGCAATTTGTCACCATCTCTTTTTTACAGCTGGTCATGAATGAAATTCTAGATTCTACTCCGATGAAGCAACTGTGACTGAAAACACTCAAAATGGAACGGAAAACGGAGAGACAGAGAAAGAAGGGCCAGGTCTCTCTTAAATTGCAAACACAGTGAGAAAACAAAAGTAAGACCATGAAATAGATTTTGTATGCAACTGGAAAGAGGCGACATGCATAAACACAGGCATGCATCCACACGCACGGACCCAGAACCTACACAACAGGAGGATCCGCAATCTGTACGGGAGGGAACCGCAACAGTTTTCCATTTAATTAGTCATCAGGTTAGCCTTTCACACAGAGGTAAAACCCCTGGAGTCTCTAACACAGCCTCGGGAACTATGTAACCGATACACACTCTGCAGAAGCTCGGTCCCCTTCTAGAAAAGCGGGAGCTGACGCGCATATCACTGGGTGGGAGGGGAAGATCTAGGCGCGTGGGAAGCAAAGCAGGGTCCAGGGGCACCTGTTAGGCAGGAACGCAGGGAAGATGGGATGTGGGTCTAGGGAGAGGGGCTGAGGTTGCGTCCCCGGTGGGTAAAGGCGGTTGGGCTCGGCCAGTCAAAAGACTGTGCTCGGGATTGGGGGCCGGGAAGAGGGCGGAGGGACAGGGGAGCAGCTGCGAGGGGGGCGGGGAGGATGCTGAGGAACCATCTCTCAAACACCCCACCACGAAGGGAAGACACAAAGGGCGGGGGGGGGGGGGGGGGAGGCGGGGGCAGCAGGGTCTGCAAAGCCAGCAGTTTCTTCCGGGGCGGAGAAAGCCGAGGTGAGGATGGGATGAGGGGGCCGGAGAGGCGCGGGGAGCCAAGGCCGGGGAAACCCACAGAAAGCCGGGCAGGAGGGGCCGGTCTCGAGCGCCCAGGTGAGGAGAAGGCGGAACCTCACCTGATACTCCGGGTACTCAAACATGTAGCTCATACTGCACTTGTTCTCCTCGAAGCCGAAGAAGACGTCCCACAGCCCCAGGGTGGCCATGAAGACCATGAGGGCGTAAAACGCCAGGTTCCAGAGGTTGACCGAGTGGAGGAACATGGTGCCGCCGCCGCCGCGGGGCCAGGAGCCCGGACTGAGCCAGCAGAGGGACGCCTGGCCGCCCTCGCGGAGCGCAGCCCGAGCCGCGCGCGCCTGCGCCGACTCCCGGCCCGCCCGCGCGCCCGCCGCGCGCTGCGCCTGCGCGCAGCCGGCCCGCTGCGCCTCCCGCCTTGGAGTCTATCGGGGAGAGCGGAGGCGGCGTTCGGAGCGGGAGTGCGAATCTGAGGGACGAGGGAGAGAAGGGAGCGGGCTGGGAAGAAAAGGGAGGAGGAGAGGGGAAAGGAGGAAAAGGGAGGGGAGGGCTTGAGAGGCAGGCGGGAGAGAAAGAGGAAAGAGACGGGGGGACTCGAGAGGGATGGGCGGAGCGCGGGAGCCCTGGAGGCCGGAGGGGGAAGGGCCGGTGGGCGTCGGGTGGGTGAACCCGGAGCTGGAGAGGCGATTAATGATGGTGAGCTGATCGGCCGAGGGGAGGGGGACGTCAGCTGTCACGTCGCAAACACCTCTCCCTGCGCAGTTTAAAAACCCTTCCTGTGCAATTTTGAACCGCCTCAGGCCTCCGCTATTTCGCATCTCCCAGCGGTGAGAGAGCACAGTTCCGGCTCTCTGGACCAGTTATCTCGAGAAGAGAACAAATGGCTTGTACCCCGCCTTTTTTTGACTGCCGACGTTGGCCCAGTAGGTAACAGCAGGTCGACAAGCTTCTGTTCTTAGTATACGATGAAAGTCTGAATCACAAAAAGCATCGTTAGTCCTTAAAAAACGCTCCCCAAATTTCCACTGACTCCCCCAACAGGTTTGTGGGTGATCGGTTTGACTCTGACTTGCCTCTTGCTCCCCAGAACCTACACCTCTTGGGGACTTGATGCCACCTTAACGCAAGGAGGCAGTTTCGCTCAAGCTGCCACTCAGACTCTCAAGTGACTTAATTAATTTTGAAGAATTTCAGTTCGGTTTTGCACAAAGGAGGGGGTAAAAAGCAGCTCAAAAACCATTATCACGTATAGCCGTTCAAAACACTGGAGGGTTAGGAGAAGAAAGACACCTTATCTTTAAAGCTAACCCAAGAGCAGATGGTGTGTGTGGCTAACTACAGAAGTCTTCTTAGCATTATTTTTGGCACTGACTAAATTGCATTTCACTTGGGCTGATTTTCTGGTATTTTTCTTCTGTGCAGAGGAAGTTTGGTTATGACACATAAAAATCAAAGAATTTTAAAGCTGAGAGGAAGCTTATAGTTTATTTTGTGCAATACCCTGATGTTCAGATGTGAGAACATCTGGGGTGTGGGGTGGAATGACGGGGGAGTTAGTGCCAAGGATGACAAATCACTTGGGAAAAGATTTAAGTTATACATAAAAGAGGGTATACATTGAGTCTGGGAACTGGAGAACATCACAGACAGAATGTCTGCTCCTTGTTTCTCCTAGCATATCATGACAACCACAAATAAACCAAGAGTGAATCTACACTTTCTCATATATCTATCCCAGTGCTGCTTAAACTTAATATGCATATGAATTGCTTGGAGATTCTGTTAAAAAGCAGATTCTGATTCAGTAGTCCTGGAGTGGGACCAAAGATTCTGCATTTCTAACAAACTCCTAGGAGATGCTGGTGATGCTGGTCAGTGGGCTACACTTGGGGTAGCAAGGATCTGTCCTGCCTGAGGACTCTGTTACTTGGAGAAAATCGTGAATTTGAAGATGACGCAGCTTACTCTTCTGGTGGCTTTCATGAATTGTGGCAGTCTGCTGCCTTGATTGTCTGCTCAGAAAGGAGTGGGATAGAAGACAATGGACTCTCTATGTTCGCAATCTTGCTGTTCCTACTTTTTTAACTTTCTTTTTTCCTATCCATCGTTATCTGCCTCCTGGGTTCACTTCCATTCATATCTAACCTAACCCTCCTGAGCATCACTTAACCACCCTCTGCCAGGCCTGTCAACTTCCTGAACTCTTGTCTTTCATTCCCACTGTGCTTCCGAATTTCCAACCTTGGGTCAGTATAGTCTGGGCTCTGAGCTCTGACAGTAGTGGATCTGCACACGGCTGGAGAAAATGTCACAATCATTTGAATACTGTTCAGAAATACTTCTACATGTTTCTGGTCAACTTTCTCTCCTATTCTTCAAATCACCTCTTTTTAAGCTCCCTACACTATCTCCTTTCTCTTTTAGCAGATTATTAACTTGATCTTCATATTCACAGAATTTTGATTTTGGGGTGCACATTCCTTCAACTCTTCATTCCCAGGTTCATCATTTCCATCCAGTCCTAATTCCGTTAATATATCTAAAATGCTTGGAACAATGCCTGGCACATAGTAAGCATTATTAGCGTACTTTGCTGTCCTTAGAGGACGTCAAAAGCAAATCTCTCTAGTTGTGTTTTAGTTCCCATCCCCTCCCTTCTCTTCAGAAAATTAGTTCTGTCAAGTTCAAGTCTCTGTCAATCTCTCCCATTCTATCCTCCGTCCCCCGAAGGACATAAATATGCTTAGATCTTATTAATTTAAAAAAAGAGACGTCCTCCTTGCAGCTATCACCTGTAGCTCTTGCCTTCTCATCTCAGCAGCGTTCCTAAAGATATGGCTTTTTAAACTTAGATTAATGCAGCCTTTCATAAAGGAAAAGACCATTTTATAGTCATTTGGCAATCACCTCACAACTGAAATATTTAGTAAATTTATTAATATATCAGTTTTTCAGAAAACCTTCTAGGTTTGTTTAAGCTCCCTTTAGTTTTTGTTTATTTCATTTACTGGAGACAAAGAGTGTCGTCTCAATACAGAGTAACTGCCCTCCTATTACCTACTTTTTGTGCAGGGGAACAAGGAATCATGCTGTCTGGTGTAGGAATCTATTTGTTTTCTAAAATTAATTTCACTGAACTATGCTGGTCTCAATGTGCTACCCTCACACTATATGTTTTTAAATAAGCTTTAATTTCTCTTTTTCTTAAAAAAAAACCTCTACAAATCTCTAATAGATTGGCTCTGAGAAACTAAAATTTATTCCACTCAATTGGTTTAAAGCTCGTTCTCAAGCTTGTTAGTTTTACATCCTGGTATCTTATATGTGATAGGCATTCAATATATATTTGTTTTTAATTTATTTGAAAATAAGTCAGATTCTACAGATTACAATCATAAAAGCTCAGCTTTTCTTTGATGCTTCAAAGCTTAAAAAGAAAAGAAAACATAAATGCCAGCAACTCTGTGGCTGCCAGCTCTGTTTCCAAGGAAACAGAGAATAGATCATCAAAAACAAAATAAGGATTTTCAACCTGATTACCCTTTTTTCACCAGTTCAGTCTCCATTCCTGCAAAATGAAAGCCGACATAACCTCAGCCTTGCAATCTAGATTTTTAATTCTGTTTGTGCTTTCTCTCACTATTAAAACCAGGCAAAAAATTTAATCTCTTGGGTTGTATGTTGGTTTTCTTGTAGAGAGAGTTAAACTCATTCACAAGGATGGAGAATACCTTTTGAATACGTACAAGCACTATGTACATTTGCTGAATAACCTAATATGTTTTAACCTCAAAACTGTCAAATGTTTAAATTATTGAATCTCAGATTTAACATTTCTTGGGAATAATATGAGAACGTAATGGAAATTTATAAGAAAAGGATAAAGACTTCTAGAATGAAATGTTTATTTAAAGGAATAAGAAAGAGGGAGAGGACAATGAAAAAAATGATAGGAGTCAACAGGAAAATAATTGGATTTCCATTCAATAGAGCAAAATACCAGTCTAACATTGTTCTTTGTTTCACAGATTTGTATTTACCATGGATAAAATCACAATCCTGAAAAATTACAGCTGTAGATAACAAATTCGGTTTAGCATTATAATATTACCTAGTGGTGCTATGTATTTTGTAAAGGCAGTATTCCTCTCAAATCAGCATTTTACACCTTAAACTTACACATTGTTATGTGTCAATGACATTTAATAAAGTGGGAGAAAAAAAGCAGTATTCCTCTACTTTTTCTTCCTTCTTCTTCTCCCCAAAGCCCCCCAGTACATAGTTGTATACTCTAGTTGTGAGTGCCTCTGGTTGTGCTCTGTGGGACGCCACCTCAGCATGACCTGGCAAGCGGTGCCATGGCTGCGCCCAGGATCCGAACCATTGGAAACCCTGGGCTGCTGAAGTGGAGCGCGTGAACTTAACCACTCGGCAACAAGGCCGGCCCCTGTATTCCTCTATTTTAAAAATTTAATTGAAACCAGAGGATTCTCTTTGGGATGAAGTGGATAATAGAAACTTGCTTTAAAAGAAGTACACTTTAAGAGGCTTTAGATGGCATATCAATATTTTCAGATAATGAATAGTGAAATTCAGATAATAACACTAATGGAAAGAATGATTAATGTAATCATTATTTGGAGTATGCCTTATATCAGTTTTCTGCTTATATGTCTATTTCCCCCCAAAGGATTCCAGCTTTTCAAAGGCATGGGCTCTAAGAGGGTCTTGGTCATTTTTAATACCTAAACCAAGTACAGGACCTTGTAACTGGAGGTATTCCATGAATGTTTTTGAATAAATGTTTTTTATTTATTTAAGTAATACTCCATATTTTAATTAAAGGTTTTAGCTACATTTGGGCCTTTTACTATGAAATGCAAAATTTGTGATGTTCAAACACATTTTAGTTATAAACACTAATAGCCAGGACAGACTGTTGTAAAACAACTCTTAATATTTGAAAAAGTTTATGAAAAAGACTTGAAGAGTAAAATATTAATTCAGAAAATTAGCTTAGCTAACATAAAAGACTTTATATTAAAAAAGAATACCAACATGTAAAACAAATATGTACTTGTCTTGAGAACAGTAAGGCACATAGGAAAAGATGGTGAGTTTTGGCTAATGTACATATTTTTATATGTAAGCAAAGTGTGGAACTTGATAAGACCTTTGAAAATATTAGCAAAGGATCTGGAAATGTGTCCTTATCTATATATTGAGGAAGTTGGACCAAATCAGAAATCAACAAACTCTCTGTAAAGAGCCAGATAAAAATTTTCAGCATGATGGGCCGTAAGGTCTCTGTCACAACTACTCAACTCTGCTGTTGTAATGTGAAAGGAGCTATAGACAATAGGTAAACAAGTGTGGTTGTGTTCTAATAAAACTTTATTTACAAAAACACATACTGGGCCAGATTTGGCCTGTGGGCCAAAGTTTGCTGATCCCTGGACTCAAGGATCTTTAATTCAATATTCCAGATTCAATATTTTATAGTGAATGATAACATTAGCCAACATGGATTTTCTGATTTTTCAAACTTGTTAGACATTGGTCAAGAAATATGACTAATGGTGAGATAGCAGACAAACCTAGGCTTTAAGTATAATTCAAACTTTAGCTAAATGTGCATCAATTTAACCAGAGTTCTGTCTATTTAGTATCACTGTGCATATATATGAAATATTGTGACATTGCTTGATGTAGTATTATGACTAATTTTATTAATGGATCCATTTTAAATAACTACCTAATATATTTTATGAAGCATATTCAAACATATATGGATATAGGAAATCTCTCTAAGGAACATTAAGGCATAATAAATACTATTAATTTTTAAGAATCTTAAGTTTCCTCTTAGAGGGCTAGGGACCAAAGTAATGGTCACTCATATGTTAGGACAATTAGAAAGCGATATCAGAAAGCTAAGCCTGCCCAAAGTACTCAGCTGCCTTTCTTATGTGTCTCATTTAAAAAATTCTTAACCTGTGCTTTCCCTGGTCCTGGAGCTAGGCCACTGAGGAAAAGAATCAGGTGTAAAAAAATTTTATGCTAAAAACAGGGTTAGCAGAGGGTTTCAGTTGTACTTAAGGGACAAATGCCTGTTTGAGACACAATCTCAGCAAAAAGGGAATGATGGTGGAAGCCAGTGGACATTTCTAGGAAGAACTGTTGTGGGTATCTTGTTCTCATTCATTAGTTAACTTTTTAATTCTGAAACAGAGGGAGCTCCCAAGAGTTCAAACTCCAAAATGAACTTATCTCAACTAATAGCATGATGTAAGGAGTCTTGGGTCAATTTTTAACCCTGATTCATTATTTCTATGATTTGAGAAATTATTTCATTTCTTTGAGCCTCAGTTTCCTCATTTGCAAGATAGAAAGAATATTTCTACCCTGGGGATTGCTGGGAAGAATACAAATATCTGTGTAAAGCGCCTGATAGGTAATAAGCACTCAGAAAAACTAGCTAGTGTTACTCTGAGCTTCATAGCAATCAGCTATTTAGAAAAACTAGTACTTGCCCCAGTAGAGTAAAAAGACTTTCCTGGTACCAAAAGGAAAAGAAAAAGGAAAGACTAACAGTTCATTGAACACAAGGACCATCATCTTTCTATCTGTCAAAGAGGCTAACATGATGTATGGCACCAAATTGACATTCTGTCAAACACTGTCAGAAATACTGACAATTAAAAAAGGTGGGAAGTCCTTAAAGGAGAGATGAGTACACTTTACTTACAGGCAGCAGAAAGATTCACTCTCTGTTAGTTTTTTAGGGACCAGGGAGTCCCCTCCGAGGGAAGCACATTTCAGTCAAGAGTTTCCGTGGCCGGTTGATTGTGGACCTCTGTCCTACCTATGGTTCGAGGCAGCTGTCCAGCATGTTTGTGTTTTTCTGTTTAGCGGCTCTTCCTAAAGCTGTGCGACCCTTTTCCCTTCTGCTATTGCAAGGCCTACTGCAAACCTCCAGCTGCGGGTGTGCTTCTTAAGTCCTCTCTGCTGAGCGGTTGCCTGGTGCCGAAGCCCCCAAGAAAGGAAACACATGGGAAGATTTTGGGCTCGCTTGCTGGATGCTGCACAGGCCAATGCCAAGATGGGTACACAGAAGGGTCCCTGGCTCTGCTGTTCTCAAAACCCTCAATTCAAAAAGTCACTTTATAAAGGCTCTAGGAGCTCCCCTCTGAGAGGTCCTGCATGACTTTGAGCAGAGCCAGAGCCAGCAGAGAGTCTGTCTGGAAGGGGTTGGCCTCATTTTCAACCTCTTGTTTCTCTTCCTGCATCTTGGGAGTGGGTCACATGCCATGGGCTTTAGCAGCCAGGTGTGTGCTGGCCTGCAGGTCTGCTCAGTGTAGCCCAGCAGGTCCTACCTCAGTGCTCCTGACTTACCCTGATGCCTCACCAAATGGAGGATGATGGATCCTCCTCCTTTCTCATAAGTGGTGCTGAGATGGATCCCTTCAAGCAGTGAAAAGAATCCAAACAGCAGGAGCTAGACTGAGGTCAGAAACAGGAGGTGACTAGTTGCCAATGTTTAGTCAACAAAAGCAGAGTGAGGAGCAGGACAAAGTTAGGAACCAAGACAACAACCAGAGACTCCAAGTCTGAACAGAAGCAAAGGAGAGAACCAGAGTCTAAGGAATAAAATGAAGATGATTGCTAGTGGTGCAGACTGAGAAGAACAAAGGAACTGAAAATATATTTGTAGTTAAGTTTGCTATAGAGCATTCCACTGTGGTCAGATGTGAGCATGTCTTGGAGGTCCCAGATATGCTCCTTTGAGGATGTCTGTTACCCTTCTTCATTAATATCTGCCTCTCCATCCTAAATATAGGGAGCACTCATGGATTAATAGTACTGGTATGACGTGTACAAGTGGGTGATGGTCCTCAAGTAGATATGCGTACACCTATGTTCATAGCAGCATTATTCACAATGGCCAAGAGGTAGAAGCAACCCGTGTCCATCGACGGACAAATGGATAAACAAAATGTGGCACACACACACTGACACGCACACACAGTGTAATATTATTCAGGCTTAAAAAGAAAGGAAGTTCTGATACATGCTACTACATAGATGAACTTTGGGACATTATGCGAAGTGAAATAAATCAGTCACAAAAAGATAAATGCTATATGATTCTACTTCTATGAGGTACCTGGAGTAGTCAAATTCATAGAGACAGAAAGTAGAATGGTGGGTGCCAGGGCGTGGGGGAGGGGAGAGTGGGGACTTATTGTTTAATTACAGAGTTTTAGTTTTGCAAAACAAAAGAGTTCTGGAGGTGAATGGTAGTGATGGTTGCACAACAATGTGAATGTACTTAATGCCACTGAAAAACACTAAAAAATGGTTAAGACGGGAAATTTGTTATATGCATTTTACCACAATTTTTAAAAAAGGGGGTGATGGGGCCAGCCTGTTGGTGCAGCGGTTCAGTTCACACATTCCGCTTCTTGGCGGCCTGGGATTTGCCAGTTCAGATCCCGGGTGCCGACATGGCACCGCTTGGCAAGCCACGCTGTGGCAGGCGTCCCACGTATAAAAAATAGAGGAAGATGGGCCTGGATGTTAGCTCAGGGTCAGTGTTCCTCAGCAAAAAGAGGAGGATTGGCAGCAGATATTAGCTCAGGGCTAATCTTCCTCAAAATAAATAAATAAATAAAAATTAAAAAATAAATAAAAAACGGGGTGATTGCCTTGGAGGATTATCACTTTTCATAGCAATGGGTAATGGTGTGAATTATATATGAATTCTGTCCTCAAAGCATTTTCAGTTTAGTGAGAAATCTGATGATTCTTGTTTTCAGGAAAGAGAAAGTATAGAAAGATGTTTTCAGGAATTTTTAGGAATTGCTTACAAATGGAAGTGTCTTCCTTTTGGCACCACCAATATGCCAGTACTTTTCTGCCAAAATGATAGTTTCCTGAGGAGAAATTAATAGCCCATCCTACTGCGAGAGACAGCAGAAGAGGAAAAAAGGGTAGATTAGGACAGTGTGCTCAGGAAAAATCTAGAAAGAAAAAGGGGGAAATGGAGAAAACATAAATGAAAAGTGGAAAGCAACGTGAAATTGGAAGAAAAATAGGAGAACGTAGCCATAGGTCTCTACTGAAGTCCGTGAAGCCCCGGTAGCAAGCGCAGCAACAAGGACTGTGACGCTTTAAGGGGCAATAATCTGTCCGCAGAAGAGCTCAGCAGAGAAGATTTTGTGGAACAAAACAGGGACTCGTGAGAAAAACTGAGCATGGACCTCAGCCCCTTTGACCTGTGAGCTGTTGTAATCCTCTGAGGAGAAAGGAGGCCTAAACAACATCTACATAAACTCTCTAGAACTGTGCTCCTTCCACTTTTGTGTGCATTAGAATCCCCTGGAAGGCTCATTAAAATCAAGGTGGTTGTGTCCTCATCCAGAGATTCTTCGTTAGTAGGTCTCGGTTGGGGGCTGAACATTCACATTTCTAACAAGTTCCCAGGTGATGCCAGATATGTATGGTTTGGGGACCACACTGTGAGAACCACAGCTGTAGAATTAAAGAGGTATAGTATATTGGTGATTGGTTGGGTAAGTTTGGATTTTTTTTCTAATGCTTAAAAAGAAACCCCAAATCAAGAACTGTAGTAAGGGACTGTATTGGAAATATTTAAATCCAGGTAGACCCTGTCCGCCATTTGGTCTCTTAATGCAGTGGGTAAGAGTGTGAAAGACAGACTTGCACTGTGTCACTGTCTAGCAGTATGCCCTTAGGCAAGTTTCTTAACCTTTCTATACCCTATTTTCTTCATCTGTAAAATTAGGATAATGTAGCACCAACCCAATGGCACTGTGGGAAGATTAAATGATTGATGCATGTAGAGGATTTAGCACAGTACCACGGCACGTGGTAAATGTAGCAGGCATTTGTTTCTGGCAACCCACCATCCATCTCTGCTATTTTTGTACCAGTTTCCATTACCTCTTCACTCGTCTTGTGTATAGCCTTTTGAAATCTGAATCTTAGGAACAAAGCCGAGATAATAACCCGACATACTGATCCTCCCAACTTACCATGGAAACCACTTCATCCTCTGGCAGGTAATTTATAGGCAAAAGTATAAGGACACATATTGCCTTTATAGAAATGTTTAATCCTTGAGTATTTCCTCCAGTGGTTGCTAGAGAGGGAGAAAGATAGCTCCAGAGGTTTCCTGAGTGAATTAATTAGTTTGCGATTGCAATATTATTCAATATCTTATATTCACAGCAGTGTGCTAGAAGCGTAGCAAGGAAAGCAAAAGGTTTTTGTCTTCTAATTTGTGATGAAAATCTGAAGCTAGCTGATAGGATGGAATGCAATTTTTCATTATCTATAAACTCAATAAAGATTATTAATTTGGGAAAAGAATTTTAATTTCAATGAAACAAATAAACGACCAATTCCAGTTCTCTTATGTTTGAGGATGTACTTATAGTAGCTGATAAATGATTGGGTTAATCATTTCTCTTAAATATATCACAAAGGAACACTCAAGGTCATGGCTTCAAGGCTAGTTTATATGCTATAACCTCTTAGGGGAATGCAAACCTTTCCACCTGCACCTGCCACTTAAGAAGATAAGCTCCAATATGGTTCTATTACATAAGCACACTCTCCAGGGACACACAATTGGGTTATGTGCTCTAAGGGTTAGAGTTTGTTGTTGTTGTTTAATGGCTCTTTTTTTTATTGTGTCTCTTGAATGGCTTCATGTAGTAGACATCTTTAGTAGCTACCTGTAATCCTTTCCTTCTTTCCTTGTGAACGGTCCTTTCTCTTCCACATTAGCCATATGCCTCAGGGAGGCCAGTCCCAGTTCCAGCTCTGTGAAGGGAGGGACAGGGTAGTATTTCTTATCCTAGATTGGCATGTGACAAGGGCTTGTGACACAATTCTGGCTATGACAAAATAAGAGGACGTCTGCTGGGGACATACGGGAAAGCTTTCCTTGCTCTAAAAAGGGGCACACAGGAAGGAGGTGAGTTCTTTCTTTGGTGGGCTTACATCTGCATCTGAAGCGGGATAAGGGGCAGCCATCTTGTAACTAAGAAGGGAGCTAGCCTAAAAGATGGAAGGATAGAAGGATATAAAAATCCTGAGAGCTTTGGTGATGTCACTGAGCTGCTGAATTCAGTAACCCTAGAGGCACCATTCCTCAGGATTTTGTTGAGTAAGATAGTAAAGTTTCCCTATTGTTTGACCTATTTTAAGTTAGATTTCCTGTTACCTGCAGACATTATTCTGAAAGTCATCTGTATGATACCAATCCTTGACTAGGGGAAGTATTCAGAGTCTGGTGTTCTCAAACCCAGCACGGTGGTCACCGTTGCTCCGTCAGTGTTACACCTGAAGAAAAGTCTGTTGAAATGCACCATGAAGCTTCGAGCGAAGCTCTTCCTGGGGACAATGTGGACTTCAATGTCAAAATGTGTCTGTCAAAGATGTTCATTGTGGCAATGAACCAATGTCACCAATCTCACCAATCGCTGGTGACACCAAAAATGACCCATCAATGGAAGCAGCTGGCTTCAGTGTTGGATATGCAGCTGCTGTGGATTGTCACACAGCTCACATTACTTGCAAGTTTGCTGAGCTGAAGGAGAAGATTGGTCACTGTTCTGAGAAGAAGCTGGAAGATGGGCCCAAATTCCCTCAATCTGGTGATGCTACTGTCATTGATATGGTTCCTGGCAAGCCCATGTGTGTTGAGAGCTTCTCTGACTATCTTCCTCTGAGTTGTTTTGCTCTTCATGACATGAGGCAGATGGTTGCTGTGGGTGACATCAAAGCAGTGAAGAAGCAGGCTGCTAGAGCAGGCATGGTCACCAAGTCTGTCCAGAAAGCTCAGATGGCTAAGTGAATATCATCCCTGATACCTTCCGCCCCAGTCTTAGTCAGTGGTGGAAGAATGGTCTCAGCTCTGTTTGTCTCAATGGGCCATTTAGGTTTAATACTAAAAGACTAGTTAATGATAACAATGCATTGTAAAACCTTCAGAAGGAAAGGAGAATTTTTTGTGGACCATTTGTGGTTTTTGTGTGTGGCAGTTTTAGGAATTAGTTTTTAAAATCAGTCCTTTTTAATGGAAACAACTTGACCAAATTCTGTCACAGAATTTTGGGACCCATTAAAGGAAAGTTTAATGAGAAAAAAATTCTACTACTCAGCCCAATCTATTTGAAGCCCAATCAAAGAGATTACTAAGGAACATGAGGAATCTTTTGAATGATGGATAACTTAATTATCTTGATTGTGGGGATGGTGTCATGGGTGTTTGCATATGCTACAACCTATCAAGTTATACAATTTAAATATGTGCAGTTTATCATCTGTGAACTGTATCTCAAAGATAACTTTTGCTGACTACAATGCAATTAAGTTAGAAATTAGTAATAAAGAGAAAACTAGGAAAAATCCACATAGAAATTTTAAAACATTTCTAAAAATTCATGAGTCAAAGGAAATCATGGTAAAATTTAGAAATTCTTTAAAATTGAAGAATGAAACAATACATAACAAACCTTATGAGGTGCAGCTAAAGTGTTACTGAGAGGGAAACTTACTGCCTTAAATGCCTTAAACACTTACACCAGAAAATAAAGGGGACTTGATATTTTTAATCTAAGTTAGGAAAAAGAGAGTAAATAAAGAAACAGAAAAAAAGGAAATAAAAATAAGAACTGAAATTAATGAAATTGAAAATACACATATAAAGGAAAGATCAGCAAACAAAAGTTGGTTTCTTAAAATAACTAGCTAGAAAAACCTCTGGCACGTTTAAACAAAGGGGAAAAAAAGGAGGAATAAAAGAGTTGAAAAAGGAGACGAGATGCAGTAGACATTAAAAAGATAAAAGGATATTATGATCTACTTCTAGCCAAGGTGGAGTAACAGGCACCACATTTATCACCCTGCCTAAAACAACTGAAAAGCCAGACAAAATACATGAAACAACAGCTTTCATTGGGTATCAGGGAACAAACAATGATCCCTAAGAGATGGAAAACAAATGAGCAGAACCCTATGATTGAACTTAGTGTCTTGAGAATTTCTGGGCCATGGCACAGGGAGGGAGAATCAAGGTGGAGCCCAGCAGCTTCCGCGAGTTGCTGAGTTGCTTCTCAGAGAAGGCAGAGCTGAGAGTCCAGAGAAAGCAAAGAAGCTGAAGTTTGCAGGACAGAGTACCAGACTTGAGAAGGCTGCCCAGAGAGAGAACCTGGGACAGCTGCACGAGTGTGAGGAAACTACCTGAGGCCCGAGAAAAGAACATCTGAAGGCATTTAAGGGAAGGATGCCAGGAGTTCACAAAGGGCCGGGAGTATGCCTGCTACCACTAGCCAGTTTGGAAAATCTCAGAATTTGCGGGCACTGGATGAGTACTCAGAAAGGATTCCAAAGGGAGATGAGAAAACTTTTGGGGGTGATAGATATGTTCACTATCTTGATTGTGGTGATAGTTTCACGGATGTTTACATAGGTCAAAACTTATCAAATTGTATACTTTAATACAGTTTATTGTCTGTCAACTATATCTCAAAAGAGCTGTTAAAAAACTTTAAAAAAGAAAAATAGACTCTAGAACACAAATGGACAGTACATAATGCAGTACATAATACTGAAGAAATATTTATTAGTTTTGTCATATGGACAACTTTATACAATAAATTTGAAAACTTATATGACGTAAGTGAATTCCTAGAAAAATATAACTTACAAAATTGACTCAAAAAGAAAGGAGGAAGGATGAATTGTTTCATATCCTTTAAAGAAATTAAAGCCGAATTTAAAAACTGCTCCAAAATGAAAAGCATTGTGCCCAGAAAACTTTTGCAGGCACATTTTAGCAAATGTTCAAACGGAATAAATAAAAAACACAATATAGTAAGCTAAGAATAAAGCCACATGTTCAATACTCACTATATATGTAGAACACACTAAACTCAACAATTTAGAGAAAAAAATCCAAGCTTAGTGGAAGAGTATCACAATTATCTCAATAATTGATAGATAAAGCAGAAAAAAAATCAATAATGATAAAGATGACTTAAAAACAATAATTTCAATCCTTTCACAAATGCTTCGGGAGAATAGAAATAAAGGCCCCTCAGTTCATTTTATGATATTAAAATACTGTGATACGAAATCTAGTCCAAAAAAGGAAAAATTACAGATCAATCTCATCCATGCACATAGATGCAAAAATCCTAAACAACAATAAAAAAACCCTACCAATGTATAAAAAATATGTTATTAGGTTTTTTCAGAAATAAAAGATTGCTTAAACATCGTTATGTGTATAATGACATATTGTTTAGAGATACATATACATGCTATCTTTAATGCCAAAATATTGAAAGCCTTCCCTGTAAGATCAGGAACAATACAAGCATATCCACTACCAGAACTTTTATTATATTCTCTATTTTATGACGAGGATATTCACTATCATGACTATCCGATATTGAACCACTGATCCTAGCTAGTGTGGTAGGATAAGAAAAAGAAATAAATGGCATAAGAATCAAAAAGGAAAAAACAAAACTCTCATTTGCAGATAATATAATTTCCTATATGGAATAACTCAAAAGATTTCTAGATAAACTATTGGACTTAATATATTTAATAAGGTGCTGGATTAAAAAAATCAACATACAAAAGTAGGTTGCATTTCTAAATAGCAGAAACAAGTTAGAAAAATTAATTTTAAAAGTACCATTTACAATAGCAACAAGACAAAATACCTAGGAATAAACCTTCATAACAGATGTGCAAGTCCTTTATGGGAAAATTAAGAAATTTTATTGAACAACCTTAAATAACATCTAAGTAAAAATGGAATGATAATATCTGATGCTCATGGGTTAAAAGGTAATATCATAAGAAGTGAGAACACAAATGGAATGCAAATATATCTAAAAATACTCAAGTTTTTAGTAATCTGGGAAACGTAAGGTAAAATCACAATGAAATACCACTAAACTTCTACCATCGTGACAAAAATCAAGAACTCAGACGATACCAAATATTGGAAATGATGTGGAACAAGGGAAACTCTCATACTGGTCCAGTGGGAATGTAAACTGGACAAGGACTTGGCAGTATATAAAAAAGCTGATCATGCACATACCATAACCCAGCATTTCCACTCCTAGAGAGTGGAAGCTCTGGCACATGTACAGTATGAGATGCACAAGAATGTTCACAGTAACATTGTAACTGCAAAAAAATAGAAACAACCTAATTGTCCATCAGCACTAAATTGGTTACATAGAGTATGGTATATTTATATAGTGGAATACTATACCACAGTGAAAATGAATGGACTACCCTTAAATGTATCACCATAGAGAAATCTGAAAAACAATGTTGAGGGAAAATCAAGCAAGTCAAATAAGAATATAAAATAATTTATATAAAATGCAAAACACAGGGGCTGGCCTGGTGGTGTAGTGGTTAAGTTCACACCCTCCACTTCAGCATCCCGGAGTTCACGGGTTCAGATCCCGGGTGCAGACCTATGTACTGCTCATCAAGCCATGCTGTGGCAGGCGTCCCACATATAAAGTAGAAGAAGATGGGCATGGATGTTAGCTCAGGGCCAATCTTCCTGAGCAAAAAGAGGAGGAATGGTGGCAGATGTTAGCTCAGGGCTAATTTTCCTCAATAAAATTAATTAATTAATTAACTAATTAAAGGTAAAAAACTAAATGATGTAAATATGCTAATATTAAGATGAAAAGAAAGAGAACAAGCAATACGAAATTCTGGATGGGGTTCCTTCTGTAAGGGTGGAAGAAGAGTGCGGGCACATAAGGGGCTTCTAAGGCACTGGTTATGCTCTATTTCCTAAGCGGGGTGGTGGGTGCATGAGTGTTCTTTTTATTCTTCTTCTTTAAGCTGTACATTCACACTGCATGCACTCTTCTGTAGAGATGAAATACTTCACAGTAGGAGATCTTGTCAAAGTAAAAGAACAACAGAGATTGTAAATTATTGAGATCCTTTAGCTGACGTGATTGAGATAAGAGCTCAGTTCTGTAATAGAAGTCACATTCCATGAACCGGGTGGGGGGGGGGGGGGGCACTGCTTTTTATTTCTGAATGACTAATATCTTTGTTTGGGTTCCCTTGAAAACAGAACCTTGGATGCGGACTTGGGAGCAGATAGTTTATTCCAGGGCTGATCACAGGAAGCAGGATTGTGAGACAGAAGCAGAGAGGCTGATACAGGGAAGGAGGAAAAGCCAATAAACTGTGTGCTATTGAGGTCTTTGCCGTAGGCAGTAGGAGCTCAACTTCACTAGAACCTTTGAGAATCACATAGAATGCCTCCCAAAGTGGTGCCTGAAGAACAGGAGACTGTGCATTTACTCACCAGCTGCTGCCCCCATGGGTTGAGAGTTGCTCCTGGGGGTGTTAACTCCCCAACCCTTCTGGGGTGAACCTGCACTTGGACTAGGCTCACGGCTTCCAAGGGAGTGCAGAGGCAGAAAGTGTGCATACAGTGGCGCAGGAGGTAAATCCCGCCGGCGTGCATGGAACTGTCCACCGCAGCTGTGGCTGAAACCACAGGTGGGCCGAGGGTGCGCCAAAGCCTCCCCACCATCAGCATGACAGCCAGGCATCACATTTGAAAAGTACACTCATGGTGCATGGGTTGCTTGTTTTAAATGTCTTTTGTGCAAATTCACTCGGAGATAAAAGTGGCAATAAAAATTTTTTAAATTATTTAACAGAACTTATTTTTCCCACTCATCTTTTAAACTGCTGTTCAGGTTCGACATCTTCTCTGACTGCCCCTGGCTGGATGCCTCCACAATTCCCTGTGCATTTCTCTGCTACTGTACTCATCCGATTATGCTTTAATTGGCAATATGTTTGTCTATCTCTCCCACCAGATTCTGTTTTAGTCGTTCCAGAATGCTGTGTCCTCAGTGCTTGGAAGGTGGAAGTCAATTAAATGTTTCCTACATGGATGAATGAAGGAGTAGTGAGTGAACAACTGAATACGGAAATAAGAGTGGAAGTAGAGCCAGGAAATAGTAGGAGGAGACGAAAATAGGAAGAAACAAAGGAACAAAGCACAGGAAATTCAGTCTGAAATTAGATTTTCCTCACTTTAATATTTTTTCCAAATTAGCAATATGCTTTCAATGCATCTTACTTGTATCTTTCTTTTTCCAACTGGTTTTCCTCAGGGCATCACTGAAGAAAGGCATGGCGGGTGATATCCACAGGGGCAGGATATCCATGTATCCCTGAATATCCATTCATCCATGCAGCAAAAAGCGTAACACCCTGCTTTTCTTGCTTGAGGTTTGAAGAGATAGGCATGGAGTGAGACAGATGGCAATTGACATGTTATTCATAATTCATAATTCATAACATAAGCATAATTTGCTTGCAAGTCCTTTGGAATTCAAACTACATGATAAATTCCTGTTTCTTGCTTCTTAAGGAAGCTTTTAATTGTACCTCAATTTACTGATTTACTGATAATCACAATAACATGATTACTGATAAAGTAATTACTGATAAAGTATTAGAGAATGGGGCTTACGTTTGTGAACAATAATGAACTCCAGAATTAGACTGACACACCCTCTCAGGTGTGGGCCACCACTGGCTGCCTACAGGGGCTAGTTTTGTAACACTGTGGCTTGGAGACACGGATACTTCCTGAGGGCAGCTGGCCCCCAAGAGGAGGAGAGGAGGAAGAGTGGGGCTCTGACTGCTCATTTCCTGCTCCTAAATTCATGATCAGATAGGTCACTTCTCTTTCTCAGAGTAGAGTGTAGGGATGGAGAGGATTATGCTAATTGATATCGCTTCCACTGGAAGAAAACACCAGGAGTGGGGAATATGTGTTCCCGCTAAAGATGACATTTTATAGTGAAGGCAAAATAATGCAGGGGAGAAAGACACATTCCTCCACCTTCTAGGTCCTTCTGGCTTGTCTAAGAATTATATTGACATGAGGCAGAATAACAGGAGAAAATCAAAGTTTAACAACATGTACACATGGGAGAAACCCAGGAAAACTGAGGAACTGGCCAAAATGGCTGAAGCCACCACCTTAAATATCATCTTCAGCTAAGGACAAAGGAGGATGTTGTGGGTAGTGGTTTATGACTTCAAAGGGGAGGAAGGTAATTTACATGGAGATGGAAAAGCAAATGTTGATAAATAAATGTCTGCTGAGCCATCTATAGACAATGTGACCCAAGAGAAAATTTTGATAAAAATGGGTTTGGCAAGGATCATCCTGGCCTACCATACCCAGAGTTATCTATAGTGATGGCCTGTCCTGGGACAGGACGTCTATCTTAAATTCTTTTAGGCAGTTAGGGGGAAGGTCAAAGTTTCTTTCAGAGTGGTTTTTTTTTTTTTTTTAGGAAGATTGGCCCTGAGCTAACATCTGTGTCCATCTTCCTCTACTTTATATGTGGGACACCTGCCACAGTATGGCTTAGTAAGCAGTGCATAGGTCCGAGCCCAGGATCCAAACCGGTGAACCCTAGGGCGCCGAAGCAGGGTACGGGAACTTAACCACTGCACCACCAGGCTGGCGCCATCTTTCAGAGTCTTTTATTCTTAAAAATAATCAGGGGGCTGGCCCGTGGCCTAGTGGTTAAGTTCGGCACACTCCACTTTGGTGGCCTGGGTTTGGTTCCTAGGCACAGACCTACACCACTCTTCGGCAGTTGTGTTGTGGTGGTGGCCCACAAAATAGAGGAAAATTGGCACAGCTGTTAGTTCAGGGCAAATCTTCCTCAAGCAAAAAGAGGAAGACTGGCAACAGATGTTAGCTCAGGGCAAATCTTCCTCAGCAAAAAAAATAAATAAATAAAATCAAGCCAAAGAGACACATTTTGGAGTGGTCAATTTTTCCCCACAATAGTATGGTTATTTTTACAGCAACAGTAGATTACTTGAGGTTCGTGGCACCATAATCAATCTGGTTCCAGTTTCACAGTAGAACAGAGAAAGACACCAGAATTCAAAGAAACAGTATATATTCACTTGCACTCTAGGGATATGTTTTAAATATGTAATTTGGCAGTTATTTTTTAACTAAAATAAATCTTATTGGGGGAATAATTATCACATGCATGTGGTACAAAATTCAAGGGGTATACAGTGTGTATGGTGAAAAGTCTCTCCCCTAACCTGGCAATTACTTTTAAGACTTATTTTTCTAATTATATATCATCAGAGACATGTTCTATTTCATTTGCCCTTTCCTCTTGATTTGATGAGTACAAAAGCCTCAATTTACAAATGAAGTTTTGGAGCATAATTTGCTTGCAAGTCCTTTGGAATTCAAACTACATGATAAATTCCTGATTAGCCCTGAGCTAACAACTGCTGCCAATCCTCCTCTTTTTGCTGAGGAAGCCTGGTCCTGAGCTCACATCCATGCCCATCTTCCTCTACTTTATATGTGGGACGCCTACCACAGCATGGCTTGCCAAGCGGTGCCATGTCTGCACCTGGGATCCGAACTGACGAACCCCCAGGCTGCTGAAGTGGATTGTGCGAATTAACTGCTGCGCCACCGGGCGGGCCCCAAATCTAATACATTTAATCACATGGTTTCTACGCTAAATTGTATTTCAAGTTCCAACCGAGACTATCAGAAACGTATCTAATTCTCCCCCATTTCACCCCATTCCAAAATCCCAGCAGAGACCATTCCTCTTTTCCCCCAGGCTCTATACTGGAACTTTCAAGCTAATTCTTGGGGAACCGGGGACAAAATTTTTATCTATGGGGGTGGATGAGGTAGTGATGGACCCTGTGGGAGGGTAACAACACACTCCATGGGAACCACCTGCTGATTGGGGATTGGGCAATTGGATTACAGTGGCACTGATAGCATGCTAGGCACTGGAGGGCACACCTCTCAGGACACACAAGCTGCAGCTTTCTTCTGGAGCAGAGAGTCAGAGGTGGCAACAACTGTTGTGCACATAAGTGCCTTTAACTTATAGGGACAATTGCAAAAGTTGACAATCTGTTTAATCATATATGAATGGTACCTTTCCTACCTCTTAGTTTTAATGGATACGACTTAAAAAGGAAGTATTTTTTACTTCAAAGATATATGAATATTTCTTTTATAGTATGTTTTAAAACTAACTCACCATCATGATATTTGACAAATATTTTGGCTAGGAGAACCAGAGTAGGGACATATACAGTCTCTTATTCCAGAAATCAAGATAGAGACTGGCAAGTAATTAAGCCAAACATTTTCTCTCTCGCTCAGTTTATTGACCAGATACGTTAGGGCAAGGAGTACACTTGGAAAGGAGTTAAGACAGTCTCTCTGGATGAAGCAGACAAGAAATGAGCAAGGTTCACAGAGTGATACAAAGAAGAAAGTAGTCAGTTCTCTTTGGCACTGAGGGTGGGGGTTGGAGAGAGGAGGATGGTGGAGAGGCTGCTGTGAGTGTGCCTGTGAAGGGAGACACCCTCCCATGTTTGCCCCGCAGAGAGCGTGTCATGCACAAAGCCGAGAGATCACCTGCCGTGCCAGGAATCTGCAGTTAGGTGGGGCTGGGCTGGCAGACGGGATGTGGGATGGGATGTGGCAGGAGGTGAGTCTGGAGGCTGCAGACCATCCAGGACTTACATGCTAATAATGTCTTGCATTTTAGTCCGTCCGTCAGAATCCCCTGGAAACTTAAAAAAAAAACATTATTAGTTATTCTTAGTCCTATTACAAACTTGTTTTTTAAAAAGTTTTGTAACTTATCGTTAATAATTCAAACAGAAAGTTATAAGATGAAATGTCAAAGTTGCTGTCTCCACCTCCACACCTCATCACTTAATCTTACTCACCTGTGGAATGCTTTTCCCCTGATAGAATATACTACAAAAATATCTCAGCAATACATGTTTCTTTAAAATTTAGTTGAGGTTTGTAAAATCAGAAAAAGCTCTGTCATATCCTCAGGAATCTGGTATTTTTTTTTCCTAGTGTTGTGCACACACACATGTAATACATAAAAGTCACTTATCAGTTATGGAACTTGGTATTTTAAAAAATATTGCTTTACGGAGTTTTCCAAACCCATACAAATGTGGAGAAAATAATATAGTGCACTTCTATATTCTAATCATGCAGCTACAACAATTTTAGTAACATTTTCCTTTCTTAATTTTACACTCTAGGCTCCCCTTTTGTGCTGAAGTTTTAAACAAACCCTGACTGAATACTATTTCACTAATAAACCCATTTATATCCTTCACAGATAAATATTTTTAATACATCCACAATACCATTATCATACAAAGCAAAATTAACACTTCCTTAATATCATGTAATATTCATTCTGTGTGCCGTTTTCTCCATTATCTCAAAAAATGTCTTTTACTTTTATTCGTTTGGATTAGGATCTGAATAAGATCTACATATTGCATTGATTTGAGACGCAATTTGTGTCATTTACTAAGTTTCTATCTTTACTTGCATCCATTTCTGGATTTGCTTCCCCTTCCCATGGTCTTTCTAGACAGACTCATCATGTACCAATACAACATTGTTTCAATTATGCAGATTTACAATATGCTTTAATATTTCGTGGGAATTTCCCCACCCTCAATTCTTTTCTTAGAGCTTTTCTGACTATTCTTTTTGTTAGGACTTTTGGATAAACTTTGTAATCAACTCATCTAGATTCAGGAAAAAAAAATCTGATGGTAATTTTATTAAACTTATAAATTGATTTAGGGAGAGTTTACATCTTTATGATGTAAATCTTCCTGTTCAAAAATATATCTTTTTATCTTTTTAAATCTATTTTTGTGTCATCAGTAGTATTTCATAGTTTTTCTTATATAGATTTTATGCATTTCTTATTAAGTTTATGCCCCAGTATTATATTTTTGCTCTTCTAAATAGGGTCCACTCTTCCATTATTTCTTCTATCTGCTTATTGTTTGTTTATATGAGGCTATTGACTTCTTTATATTAATTTTATATCCTGCTTCTTTACTAAATAATCTTATAATTTCTACTAATTTTTCCATTTATTTTTTGTTTTCCAGATATATAATCACATTATTTGCAAAGAGAGAGAGTTTTTTGTCTTCCTTCCAACTCTTGTGCAATTAAATGATTCCTCATGTCTAATTGCATTGGCTAATGCTTCTGTTTCCAATGTCAAATATACTGGACGTGGTGGTCATCTTTGTCTTCTTCCCACTTTTAGTAATGTTTTCCCATGAAGTAAGAAGCTGGCCTATGGGCTGAAGCACCCCTCAATTCCTATTTAGTTGAGTATTTTTAACATGAATGGATGTTGAGTTTTATCAAATGCCTTTCTGGCATTTATGAAGGCAATAATCTGATTTTTCTCCTTAGCTTTATTACTATGATGAATCATATTAATTGATGTCCTATTATGGAACCACTCTTGTATTCTTGGAATATACTTTGTAAATATATATTATTTTTAAAATATGCTGTTGGTTTTCTCCTAATATTTAAGATTTTTTACATCTCACATGTGGGATTGGTTTTCTTTCTTTCCTGGTGCTCTGGACAAGGTTACGTAGCATTGGGATGATCTCATCTTCTATGGTTTGATAGAATTCCCCTGTGAACCTACCTTTTTTTTTTTCTTTAATGCAGAGTCCTCAGCTCTACCCCAGTTCTCTAGTGCGTGGGCCCAGAAAAAAAATATTGAAGGCCCTCCCCTCCCACACCCACTCCTGGTGATACTCTTCCACAGATTTTGCATTTTGGAACCACCGTAGGGTATGAAGATGCTAAATCCTTTAAGAAATGATTATAATATTAACACCAAATCTGACCATAAAAAGGAAATTATAGATCAATCTCACTTATTCTGTGAATAATCTAAACAGCACTGAATTATGCACTTTAAATAGATGAATTTTATGTTATGTGAGCTATATCTCATTAAAGCTTTTTTTTTTTTTAAAGATTACTGTAGCATGATTGCTAGATATCTCACTTAGGGCACTGAATGGCTGATGGTGCCTGTCACTAATATTGGGAATAGAGGAAGACAAACGGATTTGGAAGGAAAGCTACTGAATGCAGTTTCAGACAGGCTGTACATAGTAATTAAAGCTACAGAAGAGGATAAATTTACACAGGATGGAGACAAGCACATAAAGTTGTAAAATCTAGGGCATATTCACTCTCCAGCATATTATCCTGAAATTCTATACGAAAATAAATTGAGCTTCCAAACTTTTTAATATGAGCTGAAATTTCCCTTTGCTTTCCTTTTTATTGTTTAAAGCATACATGATTAGTTTATCGCAGCCAATATTCAATTTAATGTTAACTTGAATTTAATCCAAGGGTGATCATCAGATACTAAAAGAATAACAAAGTTTAACTATTTTTAAAACCTTTATCTGGAAATTAATGTTAAAAAGAGTCACCTTCTGACACCACTGAGAAGAAAAACATCTCCTCTATGACTGGCTTCCCTCTGAAGGTTTATGAAAGTTTGACCTGTATGTAGGAGAATGGATGTGATCGAATAGGGTACACATTAATTAAGATGAATGAGGGTAAGTCAGGTGAAAACCCAACCTCACAACGAGCTGGGCAAACAGTGGAGGATAACTTGTCTCGTGGAGTTGATGCTTTTGTCATTTTTGTTGGTTAAGGCTTCAAATTGACTTCTCACAAGGAGGCTGCAAGCAGATTCTCTAGCAAATTGGTATCCTGGGGAGAGCCAGGTACTTTGAAAACTTCTAATTAGGAGAAGTTAAAGGTTATATAAGCTTAGCTGCCAAATTGACTGCGTAACCTTAAAAGCCAAACAGAATCTACCTTCCTGTCCTTCCTTCTCCCCCTTAGCCAAGACATGGTCTAGAAATAAATTCTAAAATGCAAACACAAACTTCTGTGATAATTCAGGTCTAAGAACTAGAAGGGAGCTTGTTAGTTACATTTTAACAGACTGATAACTATCCCAAGTCTTTTTATCTAAGCACCCATAGTCACACGTAGTCCCACATTTGGCTTCAGTTTCAACAAATCCAGAGAGGACAAAAACATTCAGTAAGCTACATTGTATCCACACAACTTCTGTCTCCTAGGCGTGTCTGCTACATGTTTGAAAGCAGGATAATTGCAGCCTGGAATCACAGATTCTATTGCCCGTAGAAACATCTACTCAAGACCACTACCATGGATACTGCCCAATTTTAGAAATAAAGTTATTCCTAAAAAAAACAAAAAGCCTGGAGATCATATATTTAATAAAAGTTATTTTAGCAATTGTGGTTTAGAAAATATTCCTAACCCAATTTTCACCTGTCTTTACCAGCCTGTAGATACAAATGTGGTCACAGTATAGCTATGCTTAAGTTACAATGGATCTAACTTCCATCCTCTTTAAACAGGAGCTATTTTTTTCCAAAATGATCCTGGTTATTTCTGGGCGTCCCCAATCAATTGCCTTCACAAACCAATTGCTCAGTTTTCATCACTATACGGCATCATTCATTCATTCACTTAATATGCACGCCGTGTGTGAGGGGACACGGCAGAATCTTACAGACGTTTCTGTCCTGGCTGTCTTGGGGGCCGTGGTATTTTTCCTGATTTGCTCTAGTTCACATTCGTCAACATTCATTGCTAACAAGCAGCTGGAAGAAATTTTTACCACTGCCTCTGCTGAGGAAGTCCACCGTGAAACACTTGATCACGAAGGTGCTAAGAATTCTGTCTCCCAATGTCCCCAAAGCCTCCGACCTTATATGTTAGAAGAATGCTGGATTCCACGAGGAGGCAGAGAAAATGGCCCTTCTCAATTCTGTTTCACTGTTTGACATCTGGGCCCCAAAGCAGGGCTGCTTCATGAAAAAAAGTTTTCTGTAGCTCTAGGGGCTCAAAACCAGTCCAAGAGGCTCAGTGTCACGTGCTCATCTCCACCATCCTCATCATCCCTCTCTTCTTTCCTCACCCCGGTTACCAAACTAAAGCACCAGGCCTGCCAATGAGAGCAAACATTTACTAGGTGTTGGTGGCTGTGTTCGCATTAGGTGTGTCTGAACCCCAACTGAAATGGCCTGCTGCATTATGTAGCATACTTCAAAAGCTCGGCCAGCAATGTAGCATGTAAAATGCAACCACTTGAAGACTTTGCCCAGAGCTATGGGAAAAAAGCACATAGTTGTCAGTGAACTTTGGTCCATTCTTCAGCCTTCCCAAAGTACAGGCTGATATGGGCAGATGCTGGTGTAGAGTGCTTTAATTATTTGACGTAGATATGAATAAAAGGGACCTTGAGGTTGTCTAGAGCTGGGTGTGGTACTGGGTTGAAAGTAGGAATTGCAAACGGCTTGGTATGGTTGTCTCTAGAAGATCCAAAGCAAAGTGGGAAACGTGGTCAGAAAAAGAATTCAAACCTAAAATATTGAGAAATTGTGTTGTCAGGAAGAACATGTGGCAACTTCTAAGGGCAACAAAACAAAAACAAACAAACAAACAAACAAAAGCCAGACACCAGACCAATCAGAAACGGTTACTGAGGGGTCTGCTCTGGGAAGGCTGAGGATGAATGAAAATAAATCCAACTGCACCGAGTCTGACCCGCCATGTGGCTGAGCATCCACTGGAGCCTTGCGTATTCTAAGAACGGTCTAATTCAAAAGTTTCTAAACTACTGTAAAGAAGAATCCAACACAGGGCTATGAAGTCGATAACACCTGACACCAGAAACTAGTTATTACTGGAGTGTGGAGCAGGCGGCTCAAATTTTGAAATTTCTGGTATTTTGCTCAGTTTCATTCTTTCCATCATTTAAATAACCTCAGAAGGAAGTACTTAAAATCATTAAAGTCTTCTAAGACCCAAGAATAGGTAAATCCTCAGCCTAGGACTTGAAAAAGTAGCAATTAGTTATTGTTTTTACTTTAAAAATGTTTTTAAAAGGCAATACAGGGGCCAGCCTGGTGGCACAGCCGTTAAGTTCGCACGATCTGCTTTGGTGGCCGGGGGTTCACCGGTTCAGATCCCGGGTGTGTACCCACGCACCACTTATCAAGCCATGCTGTGGCAGGCATCCCACATGTAAAGTAGAAGAAGATGGGCATGGATGTTAGCTTAGGGCCAATCTTCCTCAGGAAAAAAAAAAGAGGAAGATTGGCAATGGATGTTAACTCAGGGCTAATCTTCCTCAAAAAAGAATTTTTTTTAAAGGCAATATATATTTGTTATAAATAATTTTTTTAAATACAGGAGTAAATATATGAGATTAAAAAAAGGTGTTTTCCTCTCCTATCTCCATTCCCACTCCCCAGAGGCAGCCACTGTTAAATTCGCAGTATATCCTTGTCTTTCTCCTAAGTATATACCTCTTCTATCTAGCTTATGGAATCATACTATGTAAACTGTTCTACAATTTGGCTTTCATCACTAAATAATTTAAATTGGATATCTTTGCATGTCAGTAAATAAAGGGCTATCTCCTTTTTTAAAAGTCCCGTATATATTGATGTAACATTATTTATTTATCCAATCCCCTATTGAAGGAAATTTGGATTATTTCCAATTTTTTATTATTACAAATACTGCTGCAATTAACATCCTTATACATTCATATCTATACACTTAAGCAAGCATTCTGGTAGACAAACCCCTGGAAATGGAATTGCTTGGTCAGATAGTATATGCATTTAGAATTTTGACAAGTATCCCCCAAATTACCCCTAAAATATTTGCACTAATTTCCACTCCCACCCGTGATGACCAAGCATGCCTGTTTTTCTACCTGCTCCCGCACTTTGTCTTCAGGTATTGACTAGTGAAAGCAGAGAATGTGTCTCTCACTTCAAAAAGACATGGCAATGGGGGCTGGCCCCGTGGCCGAGTGGTTAAATTCGCGCGCTCCGCTGCAGGCGGCCCAGTGCTTCGTCAGTTCGAATCCTGGGCGCGGACATGGCACTGCTCATCAAACCACGCTGAGGCAGCGTCCCACATGCCACAACTAGAAGGACCCACAACGAAGAATACACAACTATGTACCAGGGGGCTTTGGGGAGAAAAAGGAAAAAATAAAATCTTTAAAAAAAAAAAAAAAAAAGACATGGCAATGAAGCCTTTGCCTCATACTCTTAAGTTTCCTTTATTTTCTCTTTACTTTTCATAACTGAAAGTTAGTTCTTAGAGAGGAAAAAAGGAATATGCTTGTTTGGTTTTCAGGATGTTCCTCAAAGATACAAGCACCCTCCAAGTTGTGAAAACCTATCTTATCAGCACCTACACCTTACAGATAAGCTGCTCATCTAGGCGGAAAATGTAAACACCCTGAGGCAGGAAGATGCTCCCTTTCAGATCCTAGAGATGGAAAGATACATTCTGCATGTCTCCTTATGACTCCTCATTCACTCATTCATTTACTCATGTATGCATGAATCCATGCGTTTAGTTCCAGCTTGCATTCAAGCATTCACCCAATATTTACCCTAAGTCTGAAAAGTTCTCAGTACCATGCTAATCATTGTTGCATGAAATGATTGCAAATGAAATGAAAGGATGAAATACAGTCTCTGCCTTCAAGAAGGTCACAGTCTAGCTTAATGGAAAAGACAGCAAAGGAAAGCAAGTTACAATAGAGCGGGAAAGTGCTGCTTTCAGGTTAGTGCAGGGCGCCCCACAAACGATGGAGTAGAACGCATTACTCAGGATGAGGACTGCAGAGAGGATGAGGAATATGGTCCTGGGAGGGCCAGGCAACTATCGAATCTAGTCCAGTCAGGGAAGAAGTGAGGAAAAGGCCAGGACGGGGTACCTTGAAGGGAAATCTTTGACTAGGAGTTATGGTAGCAGCAGAAAGTTGCATTTTGTAAATATAGTTTCATTTTACTATTAGTTTTTTAATGAAAATTCTTGAGGCAAAGAAATCCTGAGAAAAAAGAACAAAGCTGGAGGCATCACAATCCCTGACTTCAAAATATACTACAAAGCTATAGTAATCACAACATCATGGGACTGGCACAAAAACAGACACACAGAGCAATGGAAGAGAATTGAAAGCCCAGAAATAAAACCACACATCTACGGACAGCTAAGTTTCACAAAAGGAGCCAAGAACATACAGTGGAGAAAGCAAAGTCTCTTCAATAAATGGTGTTGGGAAAACTGGCAGCCACGTGTAAAAGAATGAAAGTAGACCATTATCTTACACCACACACAAAAATTAACTCAAAATGGATTAAAGACTCGAATGTAAGACCTGAAACCATGAAACTTCTAGAAGAAAACATAGGCAGTACACTCTTTGACATCTGTCTTAGCAGCATCTTTTTGAATACCATGTCTACTCAGGCAAGGGAAACAAAAGAAAAAATAAACAAATGGGACTGCATCAGACTAAAAAGCTTCTGCAAGGGAAAGGAACCCATCAACAAAACGAAAAGACAACCTGCCATCTCAAAGAAAATATTTGCAAACCATATATCCAACAAGGAGTTAATTTCCAAAATATATAAAGAACTCATACAACTCAACAACAGAAAAACAAACAACCCAATCAAAAAGTGTGCAAAGGATATGAACAGACATTTTTCCAAAGAAGATATACAGATGGCCAACAGGCACATGAAAAGATGTTCAACATCACTAATTATTAGAGAAATGCAAATCAAAACTACAAGGAGATATCACCTTACACTGGTCAGAATGATTATAATTACCGAGACAAAAAATAGCAAATGTTGGAGAGGATGTGGAGAAAAGGGAACCCTCATACACTGCTGGTGGGAATGCAAACTGGTGCAGCCACTGTGGAAAACAGTATGGAGATTTCTAAAAAACTTAAAAATAGAAATACCATACAATCCAGCTATCCCACTACTGGGTATTTATCCAAAGAACATGAAATCAGCAATACAAAGAGATTTATGCACCCCTGTGTTCACGGCAGCATTATTTACAATAGCCAAGACATGGAAGAAACCCAAGTGCCCATCAACTGATAAATGGATAAAGAAGATGTAGTATACACACACACACACACACACACACTGGAATACTACTCAGCCATAAAAAGACAAAATTGTCCCATTTACAACAACATGGATGGATCTTGAGGGTATTTTGTTAAGCAAAATAAGTCAGACAGAGAGAGAAAAACACCAAATGATTTCACTCATATGTGGAAAATAAACAAACACATGGATAAGGAGCACAGAGGGGAAGAGGGGAGGGAGGGCAAAAGGGGTAAAGGGGCACACGTATATGGTGATGGATAAAAAGTAGATCTTGGTGGTGAGCATGATGCAGTATACAGAAACTGACATATAATAATGTATACCTGAAATTACACATTGTTATAAACCATTATGACCTCAATAAAATAATTTAAAAAAAATTCTTGAGTCAAAGAAATCTCAACTTTGACTTTGCTGAACAGAGGGGAAATGGAAAAGATAAGGAGATTTTTATCCCATCTTTTAAAACTGGCAGGAAGCTCAGCGCCTGTGTTCCTGTGGGTCAGTGAGGCTGAACTGTTTCATCTTGTTGATCTACGTAAGCCCTATGGAGATGGGGTAGGTATAGGAAGCCAAGAGGGTGACAGTCAGAATCAGCTCGAGGATTAACAGTAATACCATTTTCTGTCGTTTATCCTGAGTATGAAATTTATCCTAAGTCAGAGCTGTGGACAAATATGTTTGTTGATAATTTATAAGAATCAAACTGGAAAAACCTAAACGTCTGCCCATAGAAGGTAAATTAAATGGATGATGGTAAGTCTATGAAATGGAAAAACACACAGCCATTAAAATAGTATTTTCCAAAAACTATATGGTAAGGTAGGAAAATTTTTATAACAGTAAGTCAAAAAAGGAGTATACAAAGTATATATACAGTATGAAACCACCTTCATAGTGACAATAAATTTGATGTATTTGTGTATATTTTTCTCTCTGTGCACAGGCACACACACACACATACAATTACACTTACATACACTTATACACAGATATCTATTTATGTTTTCTGTCAGTCAGGCTAAGTTAATCTATGCTTCAGTAACAACCTGAAAATTGCCACAAGATTATTTCTCCCTCATGCTGCCTTCCATGCTGGGTCACCAAGGTTGCTGTATTCTTCATAGACACTCTGGAACCCACAAAGATGACAGAGGTTCCATCTTGAGACAAGTTTCCACAATTGCAGAAGCATGAGTGGGCTCTTCAACCTTCTGCCCAGAAGTGACACAAATCCTTTCTGCTCATTTTCATTGGCTGAAGGAAGTCATATGACCTCTTCTGAGTTCAACAGGATGGGGAAGGGCACCAAGGATTTGTGAGCAACATTACAGCCCATAGATTATAGGCCACATCTATATATCTAAAATACTATGGGGAAAGGGTAGGGATGGGGAAGAAAGTCACTAAAAGAAGTGGTTATCACAGGGTGGTGAGAATATAAATAATTTAAATTTTTTTCTATATGGTTTTCAATACTTCCCAATTTTGTAAACAAACACGTATTCTACTTTTTGTTTTCTTGGTTTACCTAAGTAATACATTAACATATTCTGCAAATAATTGAAACACTATGGAAGTATAGAGGGAGGTGACACTCCTTTCATGCCACCTCACTGGAGTCCCCCACCCTCCCACCCGTTCCCAGAAGGAATCTCGGTTTACAGTGTGGTGTATATCCTTCAGGACTGTCTTCGTATATACATTCACAATCATAAATATGAATATACATGAATTGCTTTTACAAGAGAAAAAAGTTAAAGGAGCGTGTAAATTAGTCAATATGCATACTATTTTAATAAACTATTTTCTTATAGAAAATGCATAATGCAACCGTACCAGTTCAGTGTCCTTAACCACCCCTCTCAACGTGTGAACTTATCTGCAGGCGATCCATGCTGCTGACTTCTCTGCGTTTCCTTTCCTTCTAGTCTTTTCGGCTTCCTGCCCCTGTCTTACCTGTCCTCCTTGGCTGACTTTTTACTTGGGAGCTTCTACAGACTCCCTGACCCTCACTGGAGGCAAGGGCTTCAATGCCCCTATTTTCCCGTGGCCCCACAGCTTCTAGCCAGCACTGTGTGCTCACAGCCGTGGCTCCAATGTCACCAGCCCAGCCATTCACCTACCTGGGATAAGTGTGTGTGGGGAGATTTTTGGCCTTAATTGACAAGACCACAAACCATGTGGAGCCTCAGCTAGCTATGCTCAAGGGAACTTGGACTATTGACTCTCATGGTGCGGTGTTGGCATTTGGTGGCTTAAAAAAGCATATTCTATATTATGCTTTTAATTTGGAAAATAAATAAACTTACTGTTTTTACATTAGAAACTTTAAAAGTAAAACTTGCAGATGAGAGTACCATAGTAATGTTAACAATAGGAGAAACTGGGTGGGGGGTATCTAGGAACTCTCTGTAACTACTGCAATTTTTCTGTAAGTCTAAAACTCTTCTAAAGTTAAAAGTTTATTTTTTTAAAAAAAACCCTACAGCTTACAAAATCTTATTGACTGGAGGGGATACTCAGAAATCACAGAGATGCCCAATCAGAGATACAGTCTCTAAGAAGCTATGTAGGAAACCCAAATATATACCCTGCTGGCAAACATTACATAGACTAAAAATTCAGAAATAATCAGAAAAGGAATCTGAACTGGAATATACATTGATAGAGGGAAATTCCAATTGTGAGCTAGCAAAGGAATGGAATTTAGATTCAGAGGATAGGTTTCTATAATTTAATGTATTACTTATATCTAATTACTCCCAAAAGAGATACAAAAATTGCTTATAACAAAACCTCACATTCAGTGGAATAGTTAAGAATATTGGAAAAAGGCAGAACATCATTTTTCAAAGTATGTTTCATAGAATGGGAACAGGTGTTATGTGAAAAATAAGGTTCTGTGCTCAAATAAGCTTGAGAAATGCTTAAACAAAATGGCAGAGTATTTCCTCCTCTCGGCACTTTGCGGAGGCTTTAGCTGCTAATGAACATGGTGAACAAAGAGGAGAGGGTGTGTGCAAGCCTCTGAAGGCAGGGTCCTTTCTGCCATGATGGAAATGGGCTATCAATTGATAGCCACGTTTGGCTGCTGAGCACTTAAAATGTGGCTAATGTGACTGAGGAACAGAATTTTTTGTTTTATTCAATGTGAATTTAAATAACCACATGTGGCTACTGGCTACCATATTGGATAGTGCAGAATTTGAGCATCCCCGGGATCAAACTTCCAAAGAACACATTTTGGGAAACATTTAGATAGAGCACCTATTCTCAAACTTTTGGTCTCAGGATCTCTTGACACTCTTAAAAATCAGTGAGGACCCCAAAGAGCTTTTGTTTATGTGCGTTATATCAATTGATATTAACCACATTAGAAAATTAACTCTGAGAGATTTAAAAAAATATTTATTCATTAATTCATTTAAAAATACTGTCAGGCCGGCCTGGCGGCATAGTGGTTAAGTTTGCCTTCTCTGCTTTGGCAGTCCGGAGTTCGCAGGTTCAGATCCTGGGCACGGACCTACACACCACTCATCAAGCCATGCTGGGCAGCAGCCCACATACAAAATAGAGGAAGATTGGCACAGATGTTAGCTTAGGGACAATCTTCCTTAAGTAAAAAGAAGATGAATGGCAATGGAGGTTAGCTCAGGGCCAATCTTCGTCACCCAAACCCCCCCAGAAAACCAAAAAGAAATCCCACAATTGAAATAAAGACTTCAAAAAAAATAAACAAATAAAACCAAAAATACTGTCATTCGCTTTTCTTGAAAACACTTCACTTCATTTATTTTCAAAATTACTCCAAATACGCATGTTCGAGTAAGCATAGTTCATCTCCTCAGTTGTATTTTCAAGTAAAAATGGTGTTCCATGAGAAAGCAGCTAATTCAGCCAGCAGCTCATAATTGCAGTACTCAAACCACGGTACTTCATGTGCAGCATGAGTGCTTTATGCCTGCTTTCGTTTCTTCAAGGACTGAGGTTTAATAAAATTGATAATTCTTACTGCACCATTATTTTTTTTTACTGCAAGTGTGTGACAGTGCAGAATACGGTGACAGCTGGTTACAGTTCCAATACACTGATACTTGTGCTAGGGCACCAGCAGTTTTATGCACTATAAAACTTGCTTTTGCACCATCATTGAAGAAGACTATTAGTCTTAGAATTATTATGAATAGTTTTTGACCTCATGAACCCTTTGAAAGTGTCCCTGGACTGTCAAGGATCTGCAGACCACATTTTGAGAAAAGCTGATAGAGAAAAAGAGTAAGGTGGGGGAGGCTGGCTGGGAGGGGATAAAATCCAGGGACCTGGGCCTTTAACTGAGATTGATGGGAGAACGGGGAGTGTCCGACTGTGTATTATACACACTTAGGTTACAGGAACAGGGAGAGGTCTAAATGGAATCCATCTTTGGAAGTGGGTAGTTGTAGCAAATAAAAAGGGGGTACCAATCACTATAGCCCCACGAATGTGACTGTCATTAATTATTTATTTAAGAACAACTTAGTATAAATTAGTTAACATGGGGTTCCCGGAGCTAATTCTT
Organism: Equus asinus; assembly: GCF_041296235.1. Taxonomy (NCBI): domain Eukaryota; kingdom Metazoa; phylum Chordata; class Mammalia; order Perissodactyla; family Equidae; genus Equus; species Equus asinus. The sequence goes on from NC_091793.1 coordinate 132,360,354, forward strand.
TACATTTGACATAATCTGGATAATGAAACAAGGGAGAGAGAGAACACCATTTTCTTTAGTATTGGACTACAAAATGTGGTACTTTAATTTTGTACGGCCCAGAACTCATTTCAAAACATGACCAAATTCTTTCCCACAGTCCTTCTTGAGTTTCCACTTTCTGACTTCCTTCCTGTCTTATAACTCAGGACAGGATTTATTTTTCCTTCCCACCCTGTGGACTTCATTTCCATCAGACATGTCGCTCTGTCTCCACATCACACTTGATTTCTCCCCTCCCTTTCAATGTGAGCTTTGGGGCTCACATTGTGAATGATTTCTCCCACCTCCCATCCGCCCTTTCCCCTCTCCCCTGTCCAGCAGGCAGAATACCATAACATGTGATGAGAGAAGGGAGACAAAGTTCATTTAATCAGAGGCTGATTCTGTACACCTTTGACTCCTCCCTCATTGCATGGCAAAGTTCTCTCGTTACTTAGTGATTTACAGCGTTGAGACTTTTAATTAAAAAAAGGCTTCGCTTGGAGAGTTATTGATGACAGGAACATAATTTAACAATAAAAGAATAACTTGTTTTCTTATAACACTTACCCTGAAAGAATTCCAATATGCTCTAGAAATATTACCCAGTTCTCTCTAATTCCCACAGCAAGCACCCTTGTCTTCTATTTTATAAGTGGAAGGGGGATTTCCGGTACCTTGCTTCCAGTAGGAAGATACAGGCTGAGTGCTCCCAAGCACGGGCGGGCAGGAAAACCTCTCCCCTCCCCCACCGCAGCCCCTGCAGCTTCGGCAGTGTAACCCTTTGCCTTCTGTGGCTGGGATAAAGCACACTGATTTATAACTGGCCCCTCAGGGCTCCTGCTCTGCAGCTGACCCATATTCTTGGATCCTGAAGGGTTAACAGCCTGGGGTGCTGTTTAAAAAAAGAAGGAAAGAAAAGGGGGGAAAAAGTGCAATTATGTTGGTTTTCTCAAAATGGGGGATGGGGAGTGCTCAAATAAGGAAAATATTTCAGAAACATGACACCAGTTCCTGATTTAAATTGGTACAAACTGTATCTTTAAAATGACCTACACAGATAAATGTATGCAATAAACAATGTAGGACTCAATTTCATACGATGGCAACAAAAGCTGAGCCTACAATAGAATTATCTATATTGAAAAACAAATTCCACAGATAAAAGCACTAAAATAAAGAATCTGAAAAATAATTCTCACAGTTTTATGTTGTTTCCTATACCAAGACAATGGCAATTTAAAAGATTTATCCCAAGAGGAAAAGTAACTAACGAAGAATAGAAAAGACCAAATGTAGAAATAGAGTAGGTTGACTGAGAATATTTGATTTCTTCAAGGATACTACTGAAATTGCTCCCAGGAACTGGTCCCACAAAGAGCCGTGGGCTGGAAAAGTGGAAAACCAGGGAGTATGTGTCTTACTATAGAGATAACTGTGACTGCATCATCTTTTTTTCCCTGTGCGTGATGGTGTAGAATATAGTGACTACCAGTAAGATACCAGTATACTAACATGATTTGTGCTAGGGCACCAGAGGTTTCACCCACTATAAAACTTGCCTTGGATACTCCGGACTGCCCTGCTCGGTGGGGGAGGAGCGTAAAGGAAGATGATCCACAGCCTGACTCAGTGACTTTAAACTGCTGTACCTGCCCCAATAAGAGACACGCTCTGAAGAACATCCCCTTCGCAGATCTCTGAACACATCTCACTCATTTGGCACTTGGACCCGGATACCATCTTTTGGACTCTCCTGGCCACTGATCTCACAGCTTATTTCACTCTTAAGCCTTTGCCTTGTCTTTCTCTTAGCATCCCGTTAATAGCTATCCTCTTGACTACCACATATTTTCCTCACGTTGATTACTGTCCTTCCATTCTGAGCTCTCGCCCAGGCCTTTGGCCTATATTCCAACCTGTGGGCAGTTCTCTCATCAGCTGACCTGGCCTCAAGGACCACTAGTGCTTGAGCATTCCACAAAGTGACACCATCTGGACATATTAATTTATGCTATGCATTAATAATTATAATTAATTAATGCCATGCGTTAATGTTAACTTGGAAACCTGGGGCATCTTCTTGGAAAGGGCCGGACATGACGCACTCATACACACGTGCCGGTCACACAGGCACTTACTAAGTCACCCAGGCACCGTCTTAAGTACTGAAATCAACACGAAGTAGAAAAGGAGGCAATAGATGTATGTAAGCTAAATAAATCCTAGGGCTCCACGTGGCTTAGTCTGTGTGTGAGAAACACAATCTAGTTTCCAAGTAGTAATTAAAAATATACTTCAATATTTATTTGTTTTCTCAAAGAATATTAAAGTGGTTCCAACTCAATTCCCCATAGTTAGAGATTTTGATTACCCAGAGGCTCTCATATGTTAATCCCCCCAAAACCTTTGCAGCCCTGGTGACAACACTCCCTTTCTTGATAGATTTAGCAGCTTTCTATAGGTCCTTATGTTTTTCTTCTGCCTTTTTATCCCTGTTTTTAAACCATCCCTTGTTCTTCCACCCAGAAAAGATCAAAACTGTCCTTTGGCATGTGGCAGGCAGGAGGTGGGGAGTGAGAAGCATAGACACAAGAATATTTCATCTTCATCACACATGTAATCAGATAATTACAATGGAAAGTGATATGATCAACACTGCTATTGGCACATTCAGGGTGCTTGGAAACATGGAGGAAGAAACAATTATTTCTGCCTTTTGTTTTTAAATTAAAGTTTAGGAAACACTTGAGAAGAGGTGACATTTGTCGTGGGTCTGAAAAGTTGAGTTCAAGAGATATAAAAGGGGAGGAGTCATCTAAGTAGAACTAACACGAATAAAGGCAGGAGTATATGAAAGGGGAAGACTTGAGTCCTTCCAAAATGTCTATAGTTTATGTGGATGAGTGGTGCAAGAGATGATAAATGAAGATGACGAGATGAGGCAGATGCTTTTTCAGGCTAAAGAGTTTGAACTTTTAAAAACATATAGTTTTTGGCAGCAATTTTGAAAAAAGATTGAAGAAGAGCAAGAATGTAGGCAAGGAGATTAGTTAGGATGCTATTGCAGTAATGGAAGTATCCTATGATGAAGGTCTGAAATAGGAGTAGTGGGTAAAAAAATGAACTAATTGATCCAAAAGACAATTAAAAGGTACAGAAGGAACTGGACTTCATAACCAATTGGATAAGAGAGCAAAGGAGAGGGAGTCCAGGATGTCTGTTTGGTTTTCAGCTTGGGGACACAGGATGAATTCTGGTGCTACTGAATATGATGGCTACTCTAGGTCATTCAAGAGAGAGAGGAAATGTATTTGAGCATCTATGGAACAACAGACTGGTGGAGCTAGTTGTGCATACAGCGCTTGAAAGAGTTCTGAGCTATGGACAACACTGGCTACGTGACTTCTAACACCACCCTGGAGTGATGAGTGGCAACCTTAATTCTGAAAGTCTCCGGTGAAGGGACTTTACAATCTATCCTGTTTTAACCACCTCTACATGTACTGCACATTTTTCAGATAACTTTTCATGATCCTAAACTTGTCATGCTGTTGTTAAAGCCTATTTATTTTCTTGGTCAGAGGAGGAAGGGTATATCTCCTTAAACTCTTCTGTCTGGAGGAAATTCTTCTTATGGTGGAAGGACTAATGGTCCAGTCAGCCTTAACCATGTTTATTCCCAAGCATACGCATATGCCTAGTTCACCACTTCAGATGCTGCAGGCGGTTGGCAGTTACTCTGTTGACTAATGGATCTAGTCTAAGAATAAAAAATGTCAGAACTGGAAGGATATGAGAAACTACGGATTCAAATTTCCATATTTTACAGTTGAAGAAACCTTTAAGCTAAGTTCAGTTCCTTTCACTTTTCCTCAAAGCATGTACCCTTCAATTCTTAATATGTCTGTGGTTTTTATTGGAGCATCTCCAAGTTTTCTTCATTCCACTTTAACTATGGAGCTTGGAGCCGGTTTTAATGAACAGTAGTAACCTAGCACCAACTGGAATGACTAATTTACCTCCCAGTTTCTATTTATGCATTCCAGTTTCTTTTCTTTTCAAAAAATTTATTGCAAAACAGTAAACAACATAAATTCAGAGCAAAAGTTGCCCACAATTCTGTCACTTCATTAAATCAGTTTTGATTTGTCTGTTACATTCCAGTTCTTGTTCATAAATATATTCAGTTTTTACCCATTTTTGTGATATAAAACAATTTTTATATTCCACATTTTATATTTTCACCTACCATTATGCCACGTACATTTTCCCATTTAACTGCAATTTCAGCACTTCCTTATACCCTTCTCCTTTAACATTATGGGGTAAGTCCTGCCATGTCTTTGTCCATGATCATACAACATATAGACACCTATAAACATATATATGAATTTTAACAGAGGTCCTCTGCTTTGCACCACCCAGGTCACTATCAGATCACGAGACTAGCAGCAAGGAAAATGAGGATGGATCATCAATATACTAGAAAATATGTTCTTATGGCTAGGAAATATTGTTAGAACCCTGAAACCCTTTTCTTTTTCAATATCTGAAACATATTGTGGGAAATTAATTAGTTTTCTCAATCTAATTTCTAGTGTTAGCTGTGACATCACAAAACAAACTCCCAGATGGCATCAACTGAGCCCTTTATCAGCTTTTTTAGCAGGGATGCCAAAACAAAATGGGCCCAGCAGCCTAATCAAAATTTACATGCTAATAGGCAGATCCTCGTGAATGAAGCTAATCAGAAAATCAATCAATTTTCAGGTAACATTCCTCTAACAAAATTTTTGCAGATTTTAAGTAATAATAAAATAGCAAGGAGTAAATCTCAGGCCTGAAGAAGAATGTAAAATGAAAACATGGCATGGACTTAGGAATGGAGAAATCATTTCTGAAAAAAGAAATTCAAAAGGGAATTATAAACCCGTTAGCTTCTTTTTTTTTTTTGGTAAAAATTGAGATTTCAGGAAAAGTTGATATTTTAAGCAAATTTCGTTTTCACTTAAAGAGCAGGACAGAATTCCAATGATATTAGCCTTTTGTCCTCTGCGGAAGGCCCAGCGGGAAGCATTCAGTTTTTCGTTGTTATCACTAAGACATTCGCCCTGCACACTCCTTTTGTTCATTCTGCTGCTGTTAGCCATCTGTCCTGTTTTCTGGAGAACCTCATAAACACATTTAGGGTAAACCATATGGTCGTAAAACCTGTCATTGCATTATAGTCAAAGTCTGTTTTGTTCTTTTTTTAACAGAAATGCACTTGACCATTCCTACTTCTTTAAAAGCTTTATCCTAAATCCTGGAACCAAACTTCAGTCTGATAATAAATCAGCTCTGAGTATGCATCTACTTAAAATAAAATACCTGAAAAACAGATGTCTTGAAGTGGCCAAGTTTTTGCATCAATTTTGCTCAAATTCTATGTTAAACGGCTTTAGAGCCATTTGTTATATTGGCCTCCTCAGTTTTTGACTTCTTCACCGCCAATGTTTTTTTTTCAATCATCCTCAACCATCCATTTCTGTGGTTATTTCAATGGTTTTGTCATCACCAAAACTGTACCACCTCCGAAATCTTTACTCCACACACCCCATGTCCAGCTCACCAACTATGGTGCTACTCAGCAATTCTTCTATCTCACCAAGACCTTCAATCCAGTGACAGTACCACTTTTTTAATTTTTTTTACTATCTATCAACTCTCTCATGTCTTCACTTCCCTTCTTACCCAGCCTGGAGTCCATGATCTATATAATCATGTCTATCGAAAGCACCACAGTTCCACAGCTCCCCTTGGACTCACCTGGCAAAGCTCTATCCCTGTTTAAATTCCACTATATCTGTACCCAAACATCTGATGAAAAAATCCTCCAGAATGACTGGCATCATTTTAAATGCATGGTCATAAATCTCAGATGTACTAAGCCCTACTCAGCAATCCTCCTCTGTTGCTCTAAAATGTTCTCTGCAAAATTACTCTCCCTCAGGGCCGGCCCCGTGCCCAGGTGGTTAAGTTCGCGCTCCGCTTCGGAGGCCCAGGGTTTCGACAGTTCGGATTCTGGGTGCAGACATGGCACCGCTTGTCAGGACATGTTGAGGCAGCCTCCCACATGCCACAACTAGAAGGACCCACAACTAAAACTACACAGCTATGTACTGGGGGGATTTGGGGAGAAAAAGCGAAAAAAGCAAAAAAAAAAAAAAAAGAAGAAGATTGGCAGCAGTTGTTAGCTTTGGTGCCAATCTTTAGAAAAAAAAAAAAGAACAAAATCACTCTCCCATCCCTTCTCAAACCTTTCTGCTCTCTCTCAGACATCCCCTCAGCCTCAATATGCTATAGCATCTCTTATCTTAGAATTCTGACAAATACCCTCTCTGGTCTCCATATCCTCCTCCAGCTTACTGCCTTGCTTTTCGTCTTCCCTTCGCTTTCTTCAAGTCATCCTCTTCGGATTGTTGCTCCCACCACTCTGAGGCATCTGCTCTTGCAAAGGTCACTAATAAACTTTACGTTGCCAAATCCAATGGTCAATCTCTGTCCTATCTTATTTGACCTCCTAGAAGCAACTGAGACAGTAGATACAACTGAAATTCTTTCCTCCGTAACATTCTTTCTTTCCCAGGTTTCTCAGATATCTTGGTCTCATGCTTTTCCTCCTCCTTCACTGGCCACTCCTTCTTGGTCTTCTCTGCTAGATCCTCTCTCTTCCTGACCTCTAAATGTTGGCCTGCCCATGGTTCAGGGCTCTTCTGTCTATTCACTCCAAGGCAGTTTCCTCTGGTCGTCTATAATTTCACGTTACCCCCGCTCCAGCCTCTCCCCTAAACTCTAGACTGTTCCTAGACCAACAGCAAGTTCAGTCAACTCTACCTTCAAGAGCACCCACAATGTTCAAGAGTACCGACACGTCCCACGTTCTCTCCATTTTCCTTGTTGCCACACCAATCCCAGCAACTGTGTTTACTTGTCTAGACAATTGCAGTGCCACTTAACTGGTCACTCGGGTTCCTCTTTTGCTTCCCTACAGCAGCCAGTGATCTTTTAAAAATGAAATAGGACCACAGCCATTTTTCTGCTTAAATTTCTCCAGTGGATTTTTATCACATTAAGAAAAAATTGAAACTCCTTCCCCTGGCTCACAAAATTTTAGAAGATCTGGCCTCAGACTGCTCTTTATCTCATCTCATACTATCCCTTCCTTACCCGACACGTCTCCAGCCACACTGGCCCCATCTGTTTGTGGAACGTGCCGAGCTCATTCTTGCCTTTGGTTGTTGGCACTGGCTGTCCCCTCTCCCTAGAATGTTCTGTCCTCTGATCTTTATATGGCTAGCAACTTCTTGTCATTAAGCTCTAAGCTTAGATGTTTGTAATTCTTGCAAATCCAACTATAAGAAATACGAGTTATTTAAGTTCTCACATCTGCTGGGTGCTTTATCAACTGAATATAAACACAGGTAAGTTTTTTGTGCTCTAAGTACTGCTTCAACATTTTTACTTTTGAAAATTATAAAAAATCTTCTAGAATTTAAATATACTTCATTAAATTGGCACTTAAAGGTAGAAAATGGTATCCTAGTAATAGTGTCTACCAGCGCCTAGAGAAACATGTGAGCCAACATTGCTGTGACGCCAGATCTTGCTATGTGACTGTGAGCCAAGTGCCCCATCTTTGTGAGCAGGGTTTCCCCACCTGTGAAGTAGATACATCATCCTTGGCTTAAGACAAGGAGTGTACATGTGCGTGTGTGTGTTTGTGTGTTTAACAACAAGAAAATTAAATATTTGTCTCAAATCCATGCAGTACTTTTCTCTTCACCACTCACCTGAATGTGAGCTCTCCTAGAAAAACACACAACCAGGGAACACGGTCTCGAAATTCCTTCTGAAGTTCTTTTTCTTAGGCTTGTAGGTGCTCTTTATGAGGGGATGTATATTAGAGCATGTTTATGCAATTCCCTGTGAAAATAGATTTTGAAATATGGCTGGCTGTACAAATAACAAATTGATGAAGAAAGGATTCGGAAACGAGGAGAGGAAGTAGATGAGCAGTGAGGTGAGGGTGCACTGGTGCTGAGGGTGGGGTGTCGTACACTAGGCTGGCTGGGACAGCTGGCATCCTTGGCCTAGTAAATACTTGTACAGTAAATGTTAGTAGCAACCCCTCCCGCCCCCTGTCATTGTGCTAGCCACAAATGCCCACACATTTCCAATCACCCCCTGGAGTGCTTGAAAATTAATCAGTGGCACAGCCATTATCTTCGCTGCTTTATATTTTACAGCAAATGTACCTTCAGTATGAAATTTGCTAAAGAGACAATTCATACAGCACTTTTAACCCACGGTATTTTTGTGTTATGTTAATCGCCTGTTAGCTTAATGCTTTTGTGCCTTGCAAGCTAATTCGGGAACACATTAAGTGTGTTAAGTGAGGGATAGATGCACAGGGATCTAAACCTACTGAACGGAATGTGAGAGAGGGATCCTCTGACAAGCAGTTTGGAGGCAAAGTACCACAGCGAAGTTCACCAGTATCATTACTGCGGTGGAGGCCATTATCCCCTTTCTGGTTTCTTATGAGAGTACAATTGAAATTAGTGGATCTCTCTGTTTTCCTTGAAAGGGTGAATTTAGGAAGTCAAAGTAAACAATTTCCTTAGCAATGGCCAGGAGGAAGTTATCTTAATATGATGTTCTACTCTCAAAGGACTGTGGTAGACTCAGTGTGGTAAATAGCTTCCAAAACAGCTCCCAGTGATTCCTGCCTCCTGATATCACACTCTTTGGTCATCCTCTTCCCTTGAATATGGGACAGACCTAGTGACTTGCTTCTAATGAATAGAATATGGGAAAAATGATGGAACGTCACTTCGAGATTCAGTTAAATAGCTGTGACTTCTGTCTTGCTCTTTCTCTGGCTTTTCTCAGCTTGCTGGCTCTCATGAGGCAAGCTGCCTTGTCAAGAACTGCCCTTGGGAAAGGCCCACTTGGCAAGGAACTGAGGGCAGCCAACAGCCATTGAGGAACTGAAGCCCTCAGTCCAACGATCCATGAAGAATCCTGCCGACAACCATATGAGTGAGCTTGGAAATGGATCTTTCCCTGGCCGACACCATCATTCCAGCTGGTGAGTGACGCTGTGGCAGAGACCTGACTAGACCATGCCTGGACTCCTGACTTACAAAAACTGTGAGATAACATTTGCTGCTTTAAGTCACTAAGTTTTGGGGTAATTTGTTATACAGCATTAGATATCTAATGTGTCCAGTCTGCTCTAAACTATGGGAAGCACTCACCTGTGGTATGATTCATGCTTTACAGTCTTCAAAAGTGAGAAGTCAGATTTGTATATTTGAATAAACAGTGAGACATGGCACAGCGCAAAAGCTCCCTGAACATCCCTAGCAGGAGAAACCAACAACCACCACAAAACACTATTTGGCAGGATGGCACAGGGGAGAGAACATCTACAGGCACAAGTTGTGTATTCAGATCACTAATTATACAAATTCCAGCAAGTTGTATAATTTCTCTGGGTTTCGGTTTCTTGATGAAAAATATGGTGATGGGATTGGGCTAGACTCTCAGAACTGCTAACACTCTATGACACTGTGAGGTGAGGGACTCAGGAAGGCCCCACCCCAAAATCTCTTTCTCATCAGCTGGCAACTCCATCATGAGGAATTTGTTCCTTAGTGCTTCTAGGAACTGTCCCTGAGGTTACTACTAAAGGGAAGAAATTGTGAATGGTGAGACAGATGGAGAGGAAATTCTGTGGATAACTTTAAAAATAGTACAAGAATCTTGTGTTGCTTGGAACCAGTGGAAGGGTAGTGGGGGCAGCAACAAAGATAAGCATGGCTGATTTCACCGTTTTGAGGCCCTAGCCGGCTTCCTCCTTCAGATATATGGGATTTATACAGTTAGTCGCATTTCCCCTCTTACTTTGGCTGCAAGGAAGCTTAGAGCAAACTCAAGTTCAGTCACAGTCACTGTGTTAAATTTTATGGTTCCCATATTTTTTTTTGTATTCTTTTTCCTGTCCTAATTTTTCTACCTGTAGTTTATCATGTGTTTTGTTGCAAGCCAGTCCAAATCCTTCATGGAGAAAGTTGGAGGTATAACTATAATAAACACAAACATACAAGTTTGAAATTTTTTCTCTAATTGCGATGATACAAACAGAAACAGCAAATCTGGAGATACGCTTCTATCTTGATTATATATTTTCAAAATTTAAGGTTAATTTGGGTTTGGCGGGAGATGAAGATTTAAATTAGCAGAATAATTGGTAAAATTAGCATAAATTGGAAAAATTAAAGGCAACACAAATTGCAACAATATTTGTACCGTTTTTATTTGTAAAAATAACCATCTGAATGCACTTCCGTAGTATATTACAGTTATGCACTTCATTACGTTATTAGCATTCAGTAGTTGAAAAAGTATTAAACTGTGCTTGAGAAGATTCAGATTGGTTCAAAGTCACTCACTGAACTAAAAATCATTTTCCTCATTTTTACAGTCAGGACATTTACCAGAGTCATTCAACTCCAATTTACATAAGAAAACATTACAGACAAAATCCCACTGAAATCATCAAACAATACTTTATGCTGTTACAAATATGTTATGCAAAATATAACACTGGCACCGGATTTGTATCATCGTGCTTCGCAAAGATATATTGCACATGCTAAAGCATAAAATACGCAGACAAAACTACCAAAGAAATGATATTTGCATTGAATTTTTAGATCACTGCATAAGAAACGCACAGAATTACATTTTATACACACACTCAGATTGTCACTATCTTAAAACGCTTTTCCCCTATAACACTGACCTATGGTTTACAGTTTGGTAAGAAGAAAGCATTTTAGCACTGCAATATCAAACATAATTCCTATAAAAAACTTCAGCATTTTCATTTTCATTTCAAAGCAGGTAAGAGGGGAAATAGGAAAAAAGACACTTTATACATTCAAAGAAAGGCCGAAATGAAAAGTCACTGGTATTATATTGCTCTGATAACACTCAAATGAAAAAAATACAAAACATTTCACAGAACGTCTTCAGAATATACAAATATAAAAAGGCACTCTAACTTCATATCACAAGACAAAAAAGGGATGAGTTCTTCAACCAACGCAACAGATCAGCAAACCAAGTTGCTCAACAGTACAGAGAATGACTAGTGCAGCAAATCCATTCGATGTTCTTGTTCTAGCTTCATAACAAGAGAAGAAATCAAGCAGCTGTTTGCTGCCTAAAGTACCAAAACATACTATGGTGCCCTTTTAGTAGTGATAAATAGAAGTCCCCTGAGCTATTTACTGTAGAATCATAGCAGATTTTAGGCAATTTGGAGATAGTGATGTATTTACTGAGGATTGGCAGACACAGAGCACAGGTAAGTGGATGAAACATGATCCCTGTGGCTGTGATTAAAAGACAATCTAAAAATAACACATTTTGGTAAAAGCACTAAACAACAAGACTCAATGAAAAGCACAATTTTTTCTGTTTTCTTTCTTAGAAAGCCAAGTTGCCAATCTAGTTTTACTTCTAAGAGATGTACTTGAAAAACACAGAACTCATAGTTTTTAAAGTCATTTCTTAAAGGAAAAAATTTGGTCTTGGGGGTAGGGAGAAATAGAAGGAGAGCAGGAGAGCGAGAGAGCGAGAGAGCTGGATTCAATGAACGGTTCTCTAGTGGGCATGGTTTCATTTTGTTCCTTTGTCCTCCTCCTTTCTGTCAGTAAGACAGCGGGGTGGGGCGGGGGGAATCAAATCGCAGCTCCATGGAGACAATGTCACCCGGCGTCACTGCTTTGCTGCCACATTCCTTATTCTCTGTGCTACTCTACAGGAGAAATGTTAGCACTGCTTTACCATTAAAGCAGGCATTTCATTTGCTGCTTTAAACGCCAACTGAGCAAGATTTCCATTCACTTCTAGAAAAAGACACGCAGTATCCCATGCTTCTTCAGCACTGGATCTCCCTAATTTTCAGTGTTTTGGTAAAGATAAGGTCATTATTGCTCATCAGCAATTTATCTACTTTTAAAAAATTCACTGTCTCTTAAACAAAAAGGACAGAGGAAGGAGAGGAACACAATGCCAAGAATTAAAAAAACAACGGTAGCAGTGTCAAAAATTTTCAGTGAAATTAATACCGATTCTATAAGTCCTTTGAACAAGTTCTCATTTGTGAAGAACTCAACATGAGTTTTTAGTTAAATCCAGGATATTAAAAGAGTAAGATTAAAGTCTTTTACAGTTAAATGAAAAATCTAATACTGTATCTGCATTTGATCCAGATATGATAGAACACTGTTTTAAAAATCTCACACTATAAAATAGCAATTTCCAGGAGGAAAACAGAACTGCTTATAAAACGTCAGAGAAAACTGCCCTAAAGCAACCTGTTTCTTTCTTGTCTCTCCCTAAAGTGGAAAATAGCACTTGAGCTGGTGATTTTTATTTCTCCTCTTGGTATAGGTGCCCACACACAGGCATAGTTTCCCATTGGGTTACCGAGACCATGTGAGACTTTCAGTGGATTTAGAATAATTTCTGTATCTTTCTTTGGGCCACCTTTGTGCACATGATCCACTTCAGTTTTCATCTTGCACAAGAGCATAAGTACTGCAGTGTCCTCGAAGCTCTAAGGTGGCTACAGCCTGGGGCTCACCGATGGATGGGTGTTGTACCTCACTCCAACGTATCTGAAGAGCTTGAGGGTTGGCTGGAACCTTAGCAGTGGATACGCTGGGCTTGGCCCCAGGACTGCTGGCCAGCCCAGGCAGGGTCCTGTGTATTTTTCTGCTTTTTTGTTATTCCAAGTAAGACACATAGCAATTAAAATAGAGAACAAACAATGGATGTTTCCTCAGCATTTGTTTCATTTCAAATAAATAGAAACACATTTACATCAAAAGTATATTAACATTTTCTCTAGTTTGGCAAAAAAATAAGCCGTGGTCAACACATCATCAGTTACAAATGTTAAGCCATCAACTAGAAATCTGTGTCATCAGAAATATAAAATACAACAAAGACTGTTACGCAAAAGATTACATTTTAACTCCATAGAAAAGCTACTTCAGTTTTCACTTCCATTTTGAAGGAAAACCATTTGAATCTTCCATTTTAGACTGAAGCATTTTGGTCCTCATGTATAGCTGGTTGATGAACGACAGACATATATATACATATATGTGTGCGTGTATATGTGCATAATTTTTAGAGAGTCTCATTCTTCTTTTTGCACAGCTATTCCAGGTGCAGAACGGGGTCCATTTGACCTAGAAGCTTTGGCAGAGGGAGCAGACACAGTATTCACCATGTTGATTTCATCATCAAGCAACCGTCAATTGGCTTTAATTTCCATGTCACCCATTTCTACCTCCTGCTTTCACTTTCCTTCTTCCCTTTGGCAGTCACACTTTGACTCACTTGGCATGACCTTGACTGAGAAGCTCATTTAACATTTTACTATTGATAAACAATGCTGATGGTTCTGATGTTTTTAAACGTTAGTACTTTGATTTAAGAACGAATTAATAAAGGGTAGTTTCATAGTAAATTTGCACATGTCTCAAACTCTTGGTGCAATATAATTTTCATCTGAAATGTTATTAGATTTGGACTCAATCACTCGGGTGAAAATTAGTCACAGGTTTGTTATGGGGAGCACTGGGTGCCATATGTGTGTTAAATGAAAAAAACAAGTTCCATTTTCAATGAATTTTTCTCTTCATCTGGCACCTTTAACAAAAATCCTCAGAAAGAAGTTCTGGATATTTAAGTGCTTACTATAGAGAGGATATGAATAATTGGACTCCCTTAAAAAGATTATTACAGGCATTATTTCTCAAGATGAACACCTCTTTACCTTTGGCTTCTAGTGAGGAGGTAAACATCAAAGTGAGAAGAGCTTTGCGGCATTCCCTATCCACCCGTCCCCCGCTGGGGGGACAGGAATGTCACACTGATATACTTCTGAGAACTCACTGCCAAGTGAGTACATGAAAAAAATATCTATAGAGAATAGCTCCCTCTCGGTGCATTATCCCCAAAGAGAAAGACTTAAATGCATTTTTTATTCTTTACTTAAAGTGAGAGGTAGACTTTCACAGGAGCATCTTAGATCTAAGGAAAACATGAAACAAATCAAAATCGGGGCCCGTCTGTGTGAGTGCTCTGCCCTCCAGCCTAGCTGCCCTCCTTCAGTTTGATTAATTCCTTCTCTACTGGCTTCTAGAGGAAGCCTGGGCCCATAATAATACTTGAATACAACATAAACCTGGAATTCAAGTTTCTTTCCCTTCCTCCAACATGGTTGAACAAGGAAAAGCTTCTACAGTCCAAAGTCAAAACGTTTCGGAATCAGAATCATTTTCATTGTACCCATCCTCCGAGCCTACGTTGTTACTGCAGAGGCTAACCATGCTACCCAGATTGGAGAGGGTCGTCCTGCTCAAATTGTCTTTTTTAAAACAAACGAAGTTGACAGCCGTCATTGCACTGGAAGGAGATAAAGTCATGGTAGCCAAAATGAGGGCCAGGCAGTCAGCCACGTCTTTGTTAGGAGCGCAAGCCAGGGCCGGGGTATGACCTGGGCGTAAATGCAGACAAGGCAGTGGTTAGTCCAGGAAATCCAGAGGCGGGTGAGCATTCCACAGTACATCTCCTACGACCTCACACGCGGAGATGTATGTCGAGTTAGAAATCATGCCAGGCAAAAGGAAGAGTTACTTCCACAAGTCATGCTGGGGGTGACGCTGGAGGGGTTGGGGGGGGAGACATTTTATGGAGGGGTTTTGGGTTTTGTTCAGCTTACATGACAACAACAAGCACTATATTGTCCGAAGTTAGGCAGGATTCCAGTCTTCATCTAGTGAACAGAGACACGAGGGGCTGGGGGTGGGACACAATTCCACAACAAACAGCAACAGGACAACCAGGAAGGTGTTTCCAGTTGAGAGCACAGGCACGTGGTGCACTTGGGGCTGGGGCCAGGGCACTCTCATTCTGAGAACAAGGACTTTCCATTGCAGGTAATCGTGTGTCCGATTAGAAAAGACACAGAAAACCAGATGTCTGTAAAAGTGAGTCAGGCAGTTTTGTCACTTTATATGTACTTTATAGAAAGTATACACCAATTAACTTGCTCTAGAAAAATGGAATCATGTGAGCAGATCAGACACAGGAAGGCACTGGCTGTTTGTAATTAAAAATGTACTCCCATTTAAAGGAAACAGAATTTAAAAAAAAATAGCAACACCACCAACCAAAGTCCCCAGTCCTCAATGGAACAGATGTGAGAAAATTGCTATGTTTGCCGTAGAGCTGTGTCATTCTCTCTCATTTAGACTTGATGGGTCCAGTCCAGAAAAGAATGCTATCTCAACGCATAGAGTACCTGCCATGGGAGGTAGGTACATTCTTTCATTTAATTGTTATCCGTATCCACCTTTTGTTCTACTGGCCTGAAAGGGTTAGCTGTCCTCTCTGCTGACCACAGTTCCTACTCCCACTCACTCATTTATTCAGAGGAACTGGCTCAAAAAACCTTTACTTTTTGTTGTTTTGTTTATTAGCACCTGACCCTCGCCCTGCCCCCCTTAACAGATTATTCCTCTCTCTGGTTTGAAAACCAACAAGAATGGACAGAGAGCTTAACACTCCATTCCACAGAGGTCGGTGATGAGTAAAGGCATTGGGATTGTATGCTGTACAAAATGGCCCCAAATATTTGCAGGCCTTGGGGTGCAGCTAAGCTCTGAGACAGGCCACAGTTCCATGGCCCAGGGCTCTTGTTCCTAAGGTCACCATGGGCTGGACAAGCCTCAGATGCAGCAGACTTATACAGGAGAGAGGCAAAACTAATTTATTCTGGTCTCTTTGATCATTTTGGAGAAAAATTGTGGGCCTCTGTATGCCTAAGATCTACATAGTGGTGATCAGAGGGTATGGGAAGGTAAGGCAGGAAGAAAGAAGACGGAGAAAGAACTTTCTGTGCCTCCTAGATGAGTCAGGTCGGGGACAGAGCAGGGTACATGCCAGGATAAATGGGGCTGCAAAACCAAAACTAATAGGAGTTAGCTACTGATGTCATGTGGCTGCTTACTTCCGAGAAATAGGCATGAGCTGCTAATTCCAATACCTGTAATAAGCAGTTAATTGAGTTATGTTAATACATTTTATTATAATACTTTAATTAAATGCCAAAATTAATGCCACGTTTTAAAAAATTACTTAACTCATAAATATCCAGAAGTTCCTCTTTTGCTCCCCAAGGTTAATAGGCATTGTGCTTAAAATGGTAGTTTCATACAATTCTAGTGTTCATTAACTATCAAAATTTCTTAGGAAGCAGAGTAGAAAGCTTCTGTTAAGAGTTAGTTCACTTAGAAAAGGCACATTATATAGATCAAGAGAAGCTTTCAAGCCTAGATGTTAATTAAAAATGTTTACTCATGTTCCCTAAATATCCATACTAGGAATATGAGTTCTGATCTGTTCTTAAAAAAAAAAAGGTTTGATCTCAGAATGAACTGAAATACGCAGACCTAGGCTTTTCTTTGAGCCCTGGAGCATGCACTAATATGTGTGATCCCTAACTCTTCAGCGGATGCAGTTAGAATTTCGAATGCCAAGTTGAAAGCTTTTTAGTGTGTTTAAAATATTTTAACCACCAAGCTGAGGAGTTAGAGACCAGCTGCTGACATTACATGCAAAATGGAAGGCACCGGTGGGCTACAGGTGGACTGTGTGTTTTGTGAAGACAGACAGAACAAAGCATCTTGTTTGATTTCTCACACACGGGGAACTTCCATAGGGGAGAGAATCCTTACTACCTTTTTAACTAGCGCCTATCTTTCTCATTTTCCTCTGGCTTCACAGCATGTGGAAGGCACCTGCTGGGACTGTTCAATTTTTCCACTTACCATTTTCATCCACGGCGAGGACACAGGCCCCTTTTGCCAGCAATTCTTCAACCACCACCTTCAAGCCGTTGCGGGCAGCAACGTGCAGGGGGCTGAGAAAGGACAACAGCAAGCGTCACTTGTGATTCCTATTTGTGTGAGAGTGTGTCATTTTGCGTTGCTAAAAGGAAGAAAGTACTTAAGAACCTATAAATGGTACATGAATCTTTTTACTTTAAAAAAAGATATTTGTTGACCAGATCTTTTCCAGATGCCAATGATGCAACTGTTCTCCTGTGTTGGCCCAGATTTCTCTGCAGATATTACAAATAGTCTGCATCTCAAAAACCTCACTGACAGTAAATAGGAAGCCGGAGGAAGAACTCAAGCTCTGGTGTGTTTTCTAGAAGGTTCTTTACCCCTTGCTTTCAAATACTCCAGCATTTGAATCACTGTTTCACACAGTTCATCAATAGAAGTGGTATTAATAATACTGATATATGTAATCTCAAACCTTTATTATTACTAAATGCACTGAATGATATTCTATTGAATTTAGAATTCGTTAAAGAAGAATGTCAAACCCAGTCTCTTCTGCTTATACATTACTTCAGAATCTTAATGAAAAAGAAATCTTAATATTCTTTTGCCCTTAAAACAAATGTGTAAGTAATTTCCTAAAATGGAAAATGAAGTAGCTTTTAGGTCTTTCACGCTGAGGATTACACTGAATTATATTAAAATATAATTAAGACAAATAGCATAGAAACTCTTCAAATATATTCTGGGAACCTGATTTATAAAACTGTCATTTTCCAGTAAGAATACATAATGCTAATACATTCATACAAATAGTTTCCCCAAATATGTCATCTCGTAAGATTTTCTAACAGCCCACTAAATTTTTAATATTACCATAGGAATACCAGCAAAGAAAAACACAGGTTTCACAAATTTCTATGAAGGCATATCAAAATAAACATTCTAACTAGAAATGCCTAGCATGGTCAGCATTTGTGTGACTGTCAGCTTCATGAAGGAGAAGCCAGGTTGTGCCTTTCACCACCACATTCCCCAGCTCTAGCCTGGCACACAGCAAGCTCTGAATGTTTTTTGAATAAATGACTATGAATCTGGGTCTGAGTCAAACTTCAGGAGCCACACTTACGTCTGCAGTGCATTATTTTTTGCATTAATAAGGCTCTCATCTTGTATCTTGTCAAGTATTAACAAGGCACATTTTTCATGACCCTAATAAAGAAAAATAATGATAAGAAACATAGGACAGAGACACAGAACAGTTTCAGAAAAGTCACTTCATTATGCTTTAAATTTAAAATGAATATCCTCTGCCTAAAAACATTTTATAAGGTTATTTTCTGAGTAATTCTTTTTTCTTGCAAAAAGCAAATAGTTAAAGGGCCCCAGATTCTCAAAGATTCTTAAACCCTTAAATCCTTCAACATTACTTTCTAAACATAAGTCAAGTCCCATGTCCTTCCTCAAACCTTCAAATAGCACTTCGGTGATCCATCTCTCCTTGGGATTCCCATCACACCTCGTACCTGTATCACTCACAGTCGTTTACCGCCTTACACTATGCAGAGACTCTTTTTCATGAAAGCTCATTCATTTCTTCCTCCCCCTTCTGGGGGGAAATCTCTCTATATCTTATGACAACAGATGATTGATAACTTTTCAAAAATCAATTGAGGGGCTGGCCCCGTGGCTGAGTGGTTAAGTTCACACGCTCCCCTTTGGCGGCCCAGGGTTTTACTGGTTTGGATCCTGGGTGTGGACACTGCACCGCTCATCAGGCCACACTGAGGCGGCATCCCACATGCCACAACTAGAAGGACACACAACTAAAATATACAACTATGTACTGGGGGGCTTTGGCAAGAAGAGGAAGAAAAAAAAGAAGATTGGCAACAGATGTTAGCTCAGGTGCCGATCTTTAAAAAAAAAATCAATTGATCAATCAGAGACCCTTTCAAGATTTCAGGCCTAGGCCCTATTAAGGAGTCATGGCTTCCTAAATCCTTGCTACTCAAAGTATAGCCCGCAGAAGAGCAGCATCACCTGGGAGTTAGAAATGTTGAATCTGAGCCCCACCACAGACCTACTAAATTAGAATCTGCATTTTAACAAGAGCCTCAAGTGATTTATTTGCACAATAAAGTTTGAAAAGCACTGCACATATACTCACAAAAACACTACACCTTGAAATGAACTTCATGAAACTGAGCACTTTTTGTGGTTTCCATGGGCTTCCCAGAGCATGAAGTGAGAAAAGGCAACCAAAGAAAGGAACAGCTGAGACGTCCGGTACCACTGGGTATTCATAACACCTTTAATACTATAACTATGTTGAGATAAACCACCCACCATCACCGGTATCAAGTGGCATCATACTTAACGCTTTATAAGGAAGACCCTTAAATACGATTTTAGAAGTGTCCATGGAGTTTTGATTCTGATACACTGCTGGTAGAGTGTAACCAGCTGTGACCTTATTAGGGGGAGATGTGGTCTTAAAAATGATCATTGCCTTAGACTCAATAATTTCACATTTAGGAATTTATTTTAAAGGAATGAGTAAAGATTCTTAAAATAGAGATTTCTCTACAATTAGCATTATTTATAGTAGCATATATGTGAAAACAAGCAAATGTCTAAAAACAGGGGATAGGTTGAATAAAGGATGGCACATTCCTAAGGTGGAATGGTGCACATCTTCTAAAACACTATAAAATAGGATGTCTACAGGAAAGATATTCATAGTATATGATTCGGTAACAAAAGCAGGTTATAAAATAGTGTGATCCCACTTTTGTAAAATCATATATTTTTACACATATCATTTATCCTTTATGGAAGCAGGAACACTGAGCTACATGTGAACACAATGCTATTAAAAAACCCCACACATTCTTTGCATTGAACCATGCACCAGGAAAAAAAGGGAGAGGGTGGAAGTGCACACGAACACATTTGCCTCATAGAAGAGTATTTTTTGACTGTGTTATTACAATGTCTTCAAATGGAACAAAATGAAAACAAGTGGAACTGCATATATTTTCGAAGCCATATAACTAAAGTCCTAACCTGTGTTTAAAACCAAAATGTGGTACTACAACCATGGAGACAGATACAGTGGCAGCACCAAGACAGATTGGAGCAAGAACGCAAGTGGCCAATGCCATGACAGGCACACCCTCATTGCCCCGTGTGGGTCTGCCCTTTGCTTCTCCCCCTTCCATTCCACTCAGTTGACAACATCCTGGGAAAATGCATATCTTAATTAAGAGCCATGATACACACGACTGAGACAGACAGACAGAATTTAAGTGGTATTATTATTAGTACAACACTAAGTAACACTGTTTCAAATTCATTTACATACTTTACTACTAGCCAAATGTAAGGGTGTGTTCAAGTCCTTATCCTTCACAGTCAGATCAGCCTGGGCACTGTTCACCAAAATATCTACAGGAAAAGCCAAAAGAGAGTTACTTAGACTAGACGCTAATTACACGCAGGCTGAGGAGGAAGACACTAGAGAAACAATAACATATTTAAATTAGTACAGCTCACATAATCATGTTTAATGTTTTTAAAGAAAAAGGAGCAATCTATTGTCCTATTTATTCTATCCAAATGCAAAGGCTATAGGCATTAATTTGAATTGTCTTTACAGTTTTGCTATTTTCAGGTAAATGATTCTGTTGTTATATTTGGTTTCTAAATGTTGAAAGATTTCACTGCAGAAAGTTTGGCTCACTTTGACAAGGTCCTCCACTAATCAAGTTAACAGGGGACTGAGGTCAATTAGCAAGTAGAATCAGGTGGCTTAAAGACAATGTTGGTCTTTTTTACACGTATATACCAAGATAATAACTGATATCTCAACTTTACACAACTTTAGTTTTGGATAGGCACACATGTGAAGGCCACAAGTCGAGCACATACCCACAGCGCCTGCCTGCCCATTCTCAGCAGCCATCATCAGTGCTGTTTTCCCTGAATTGTCTGCTGCGTTCACTTGAGCGTTGTGTCTCAGAAGAAGCTGCAAGCACTCCACGTGATCAGCAAAAGCTGCAGCATGAAGCGGTGTCCTAACAATTTAAAACAAATAGGATTTTATTTTCCTTTAAAGGTAACACGCTCTCTTTCTGTACATGCCCGAGAAACATGTTCATGGTGTCATCCTAGGGATTTAAAACTTACCAGTTTACAGAGATAATGATCAGACCCACTCTTAAGTCCACTCAGGGTGGACACTGAAGTGTCAGCTATGTGAATGGCACCCCCTAGATTTGGGAGGTGTAAGTGGTGGCCCTGATAATGAAATTAGCATCTTTACTGACCCTTTAATCTTGAGTTCCAGTGACTTCTCTCTCATCTTTGATAAAGATACTTTGAAAAATTAAACCTTAAATTTGTAGGTAATTGGATATTTAAATTTAAAAAAACAAGCCCACATCATCTAATGTGGATAGTTGATTTCCTTGGGAGGACAATTTGGTATTATTTATCAAAATTAAAAACTGTCAATCTTTTAACCAAGTGATTCCACTTCTAGAGCTTTATCTCCTAGATGCATTTGGTCATGTGAACAGACACATGTGCTAGATTGTTCACGCATCAGTCTTTGAAGTAGCAAAACATTGGAAACAACCTAAATGTTCTTCAGTATAAGGCAGGCTCATTAAATCATAGTATATGCATTCAATGCAATAATATGCGCTTTAAGAAGAATATGGTGAATCTCTATGTTCTTGCATGGAAAGACTCCAACATACACTAAAAGCAGAACTTTGCTATAGAATGTTCCTGTTTGCATAAAAAGAATATAAGCATACATATTTTTATATATGTTTGTAGCCATGAATAGAAAATATTTGGGAGAATATAAAAATTTGGAAAGAACAGTTTAAAGTGGCTTTCACGGTGGAAGAGGCTGGGGCTTCTGGGTTAAGAGGGTAATTTAATTATATACCCTTCATTGTATTTAATTTTTAAAAACCATGCTTATATACTACTTTTTCAATTGAAAAAAAATAGATGTATGGCTACTCTGCAACCACAAAGCAAAGCTGAGTGGTTCATCAAGACAAGAAGATTCATCAAGACAAGAAGCATGCCATCTTAGGATCACTTACCTCCCTTTGTCATCTCTACAATTGACAATACTGGAATCTATGGCCCCAAGTAGCAATGATGCACAATTCTCATGGTCATTTATTCTAAAATGAAAATTGAATTTAAATTTTAAAATCTCTCTCTTTAAAAAATTATATTCCCTCCTACTCCATCTTCCTATGCACTATATATTTAACAATCCAACGCATTAAAAAAACCTGATGCAAATATCTGTGGTCTATATTCTGGTAAAATGATTATGGTAGACAATTTAGGTCATACAAATAAACTTAATTTAATATATCATGAAGTGGGTAGTCTCCACTCTCAAGAGTTCGGAGAACTGCTTGCTTCATGAAGCGTTAAATAAAGTTTGTGTCACTTAAATAGTCTTCTTTAATCATTTTAAGAGTTTTGGTGACAAGGACGGGATCTGAAACTGACTACTAATGGCCTGTGGGACAAGACACATGGGCAATGTGCCCAGTGAAGTCTTTGAGTTCACCATGCCTCTCATCGTTACCACGCGCCGTGGGAAGTCACGCTCAGATTTGAACTCTGCTTCCTTGCGTGGAGCTCTCTAATCCAAACAAACTTGATCCAAAATTTTTTAAAGGAAAGAGGTTTATTAAAGTTCCCAGAAAGGTTCTGGGATCCTGGAAATGTTCCAGGACAGTTCCACAGCAGGTGGCAGCAGCTAAAGGACTAACAGGGACCTCAAGGTAGGTCCAGAACATAAACCACTATGGGACTTGGGGAAATAAATCAAGACAAGAAATTCAAACTGTTTTGACCAATGGCACCTCAAAATCTAAATAGGCACAAGGTGGACCATTAAAAGCCATTAGGGCGTCCTCCACTATAGAGAAATCTTCTCATGAAAGGAGTAATAGATCTATTGTTAATATGAATCCTGGGAGCCAAATCTGCAAAATTGATGCGCACAGGTCGAGCACTTAAAAGCTCTTAGAGTTCTTGCCACCTAAATTCAAGACTCTTGTGCTAGGATAAGTTGGTCATTTGAAATCAGCTGGGATACTGGAAAAAAGATTGTCCCGGAAGCTTTTGTGCAAATCCTTTGGCACCAACTCAAATGCCCCATAAATACCCTCAAAGGAGAGCCTCCATAATGGCCCCTCCCAGGGTTGAAAGGACTCCACAGTGTTCTCCAGTAAACTGATACCAGTTATTCCTTTAAACAGCCCAGGGGAAACTAAAATTAAAATTAATGGAAAAACCATGCCAAATTCTGATAGATACCAGGGCTACACTTTACTTTAAGCCCCACTCATTCTGGAGCCTGCAGATGAGATCCTGGGAAAACCAGCAGAAGCTGGCAAAGGGTGAGAATTCCTACCAGAGTCGGCTCTCCCAGATCTCTGTAGTGCCCAGTTGAGAGAGAAAGGTAAATTTCATGTTGTCCCTTCCTTTCCAAAATCAGACTATTGTGAATTTGGTTTTGAGATACCCATTGGTTAGTGATCCTTTTCTCTTCCACGTACAGCTATTGTCTTCTTGTTTGTCCTAAGTCCTTTCTTTTGGCTATTTTTGGGAGTGACTCTGGATCTTGGGAGGGTAGTATCTTTTGTACCATCTTTGTGGATGCCTCTTGCATCCATGGGATTGTTCAATACTGCCAGGAATATTTATTGTTTGTCCCAGCTGAAACTTGACAAGATATTTGAAAGACTTTTTATTCTTTTTTTTAAAGAAGCTCTATGGTCAGAAGTTGGCCAAATTGGAAGTTGATATTCAGAGCCTGATAGGAACTTCTTTTCAGGCCTTTTCCCCTAATTGAAAATGAAATTATGTACCTGGAGTGGTGGTGGTGGAGGGGACATTCCAAAGACAAACAGCTCTAAATCTAGAACATAGGAATCTTTTGATTTCTATCTTAATTGAAGGACTAATCCTCTCCTTTACATAAGGAGGCAAACTGAAGATAATGTAGTTGGATGGGCGAGTCAACTCCTTTCTTTGAGGAATTAGAATCAACTCTTCTTGTCTTAAAAATTGAGTCTTTCAAGAACAGAAAAAGCCCACCTAACCTTTTTACAAACCCCCAAACCTCCCTGATTCATCTCAAAAGGCTTAGAGGTATTGTAAAAATTCTGGACTTAGGAAAAAAAGTTCTTCTTGGAGAAACGTGGATTCTTTCCCTGTGCCTTTGAGGTGTAAATATTCTATTCATCCTCTCTAGGAACTGAGAACCATCTCTTTGAAATGCAAACTTCAGGGAGATAATTCTTATCACAAGGAAGAAAGAAAAAAGAAAAGGCTTTTTAAAATCTAGAGGGATGAAAAATCTTAAAAGTCTTCTCCCCAAATATTAGTAAAAAGTTTAAGCTATCTGAGCTGCTAACTTTAATTTATTTCTTACCAGAAACATAATTTGGATCCAACTGTTCTTTTAAAACTAGCGAGTTTTGCATTATCATACCTGTCTCATGGCTAAAATTTTAAAAGCTATAAGATCTCTTTCTATGTCTGTCTGTATGTTTACATATGTCTATGTATGTATGTTATAGATAAGTGTTTTTTTCTACCTCTGGATGGTACTGCTAAAATTAATTTGTAAAGAGCTCTATTTAATTGGCTTAAAGAAAATTATGCACTTATATAAATCAAGTATACTCTCAGAAATATAGAAACTAACGCAAATATTTTACAAGTTCACATGATCTAGGTTAATCTTCGGTAAGTAAAAACTAATTTAAGTTTGTTGGTTTCATTAAAACAGGTATGTCTTCAAAGTTATTAGCATTAAATATAACGTGAACGTACAACTCTTATTCTACCTAGGTTTACTAAAAGTCAAATAAGCTCATTTATCTCTGTTACACAATTTGTCAGCAAGAAAGATAAGACAATGGTTAGCTGTTTAATATCTCATGAAATTTTCATGTGTAATCTAAACATAATCGTTAAGAACAAGTGAATTAAATAGATGTAAGGAAGATAAAAGTATAAACTTTCCAACAATAATTATGCTTTATGGTATGTCTACTTAAAAATAGTTTTCAAATTTTTCTCTTTTTTTTTGAGGAATATTGGCCCTGAGCATTAGCTCTGTTGCCAATTTTTCCTCTTTTTGCTTGAGGAAGATTGTCGTTGAGCTAACATCTGTGCCAATCTTCCTCTATTTTTATGTAGGATGCCGCCACAGCATGGCTTAACAAGTGGTGCTAGGTCTGTGCCTGGAATCCAAACCTGCAAACTCTGGGCAGCTGAAGTGGAGCGTGTGAACTTAACCACTGTGCCTCCGGGCCAGCCCCTCCAATATGTTTTTGGTAACTTGAAACCTTAAAATTATACTGAGATAAGTTAAATGATGAATATTCATTGGATATCTAGATCATTTGCAAATATGATAAAATACTGAAACATGAATTACTGAACATAGGTTTATCTACTTTTGACTTCCTTTTACAGAGGAACTAAAGATATTTGGGTCTGTTAGTGAACATGTTTTGTGCCACACTGAAAAATTTACTATGAGGAAGAATATACTTCTAGAAATTATGATATGTATTTATAAATTTGCCACTCCATAGAATGCTAGTGTTACAGACAGTACACAATTGCTTAATTCTTAGTTTTCACTAGGAATTAAGGAGTCTAAGGGTTAAGAATTCTAATCAATTGAAACTATTTAGAAATAATAAGGGTGAAAGAAAACAACTGTATATGAAAAATAGGTAAGGAAAGTAGACTGCAATTTTTGGACAAGAAAAGGTAAGAAGGACACATTTTTTGTTTAATGTTATTTTGTTGTTGATGTTAAGGGAGAACAGAAAGTAATTTTTTCCTAAAATAAAATTACTGGTTATTCCAGAATGAGAAAGAGAGGGAAAAAAATAGGACAAAATCTGAATGGATATAAAAAAGTTGTAGTAGGTTTGTGGAAAAGGAATCTTGGGAAAGGAATTTTATGTGTAGCCAAGATTGGAATGGATTTATTTAAGTTTTTAAAAAATGAGTTTTAATATGAAAAGTAAACTAGTGCAAAATTAAAATTTGATTTTCTCTTTGTTGAAAGGACTAAGGTTTTTTTTTAGATTATCGGTCTGCTCAATAAGAAATTGTAAACAAAGGTTTTTCTTTACTTTTTAACTAATCTGCCTGGAAAGCAAAGATTTAGTGTCTTACCAAAATAATTTACTGTGCTTCATGCTGTATTTAACAGATCTTTCATTACTTAAGAAAATCCAGTCTTCTCAACATTAAAAGAGCTAAGGGGTTTTGTTGCTGTTGCTGTTTTTAATCTTTAATCTTTAATCTTCAATTGTCACTTTAGTTAAATGGATAACTAAGTATTGTTTCACAGTGACCTATGATCCTACTTGATCAAGTGTTTTAAAACCTTTTGATATTTTTTTACAAACTTCCCAAAAATTAAATTCAAAATGAAGTCTTTTTGACCTTGAACTAACTTCGGGATTTTCCAGAGGGCTCCTGGAACATCTCAAAAGATTTGTTCTCTTTTCCTTATAAAAAGAAATGTTAAGCTAATTAGGCTTATTTGATGTTAAATTACATAGGAAGCATCAAATAAAAAGTGATGTTTAACTTTCTTAAGTTATATTTGTAGGGTCATTAATATGTTCCAGAAATTGTATAAAATTCCTAAAAAACTGATATATCCTGGTATAATATTATCAGTCATAATTATAGTTATCATCTTAAATTTTGTGTGTCTCAGAAATAACCAAAGTCCTTTGTCAATTCAATTATAATGAACTCTCATCAGATTTTTAACTATAGGGATTTTTAAGTCTTTCGTTATTTGCAGACAGTTATTGTTTTACTCTGATGCTTTTGCAAAGTGAGATTCATGGAAAGGACCCTACCAAGTACTCTTGATCACTGATACTGCTGCCAAATTACAGGTGTTGAACCTTGGGTGCCTATTTCACAACTGTAGAAGGCTCCACCTAACATCTAGTCCTGTGTCAATGCCAGAGACCTCAAAATCAAATGCCCTAGGAAAAGAAGTAGCTGACATGGAAGTAGATTGCTTTCTCCCAAGACGTCAGATCGAGAATGTTTCTTTACTTTCCTCTTTCCCTCTCTGGCCATCCTTTTCCTAATTCTTACACCATGAAGGTCTTTATGATTCTTTTGTCTACCTTTTGCCTTGCCCCGACCTGTTTATATATCTCAGGCCATTGCAAAGGAGGATAATCCAACCTCTAACCTACTGTTGGACTTGCTACAATGCTGGTGATCCTGTAGTTCCGCCAATCACAGACTTCTCTCTGATTTCCAATGTCTCAGTTTCTCTGAAACAAGCTCACTAGATAAACACTTCTGGGGAAGTAGAGACACAGGTACACGAAATATATCAAAAGGCCAACGGCTTAAAGAAGTATCCTCTTCTTTGGGGTCATTTCTTGATTTATTTGATTCTAGCTGGTTTGGTTCATGAGAACTTTGGCTCAGGAGCATCCTGCAAACCTTAGGAATACTTCTACTATTAATAATAATAATAATCTCCCTGGTCTGTTGCATTCTCTCAAGAGTTTTAAATGTGTGTACACAGCCAGCAGCCAGCCAACAAATGGTCTCCTTCCAAATGGAACAACGAACTTGATATCGTCTCCTGTGAAATATATTCCGGGACCTGAAGAGGCAATGGTCACTGAGAGTAACTTGGAATACCATCTTTGCTCAAACCTCTTGCTTCACCAGAGGTTGACCAAAAAGTGGGAACTGTCAAACTGATCTCAAATTAACCTTTCCTCAGTAAGCTGGGCACCACTGATCCTGGGAAACCACGTCAGCAAAATGAAACTTAACTTTTAGCTTTCATGTTTTTGTAAATGTTCCATCTGTCCAGAAGTCAGCCCATCTATGTAATCAAGCTGTGATTGCCAAGTTACACGGCTGATCGTCCCATTCCTACGATACCTCAAATAACGCCAGATATGTAACCCCAGCCAATCAGATATTTTTATTCTTTCCCTTCCTTGTTCCCCATTCTTTATCTTGGAAAAGCTTCCTGCCTTCTGCCACACTTTGCAGTTCTCTGAACTCTTGAGAGTGAAGACTACTTGCTTCATTAAGTGTTAAATAAAGTTTGTTTATATCACCTAAATTGTCTTTAATCGTTTTAACAGGTCTAATGGTACACACTCTGTAGCCTCCAGCATTTCTTCAGAACCCCGATGTCCAGAAAGGAATTTACTGCATCCACTTACACAAGGCATCATCCCAGGTATTTTGGGAATACCAAAGTGAAAAAGACATGGTTCCTTCAGATTTAAAATCACTCCTACTCTTTATCTCCTACCCCTTCTTTATTGATCCACTTTATGCCTCCAATATCTTTGTAGTCAAATGACCCAGCTTCTCGAGAAGCCCAAAGACAATGCAAAGACAAAGCACTCAGACGAGGGCCCCCAGGCTGACCATGGAAGTCTGCCTTAAAGTCACTGTACTCTCTGAACAACAGCTCACATTCTGAGACTGGAGCAAAATTACATTTACCAAAAAACAACTTACAACATAGAAGATTGGAATTAGAAGATATGAAGATTGGAGAATTATAAGATATGAAAAGTCTTCCTGGTATAAAATGTCTTTCTAATCATCCATAAGCATATGGTTGTAAACCCCAACTTATTTTTAGAATTTGGCAGACAAATGTGAGGTACATCTGAAGAGCTTTTCACATGGTGTGTAATGTGCCCCTCAGTCCACCCCTTCATGTAGTTGCCCTAAGGTGGTACGTGAGCCTCCTTGGAACCATGGCATTTCACAGAAAGCTTCTGGAAAGTCATTAACATTAGGGACCACACTTTGCTATCAGACCTATTGGCCTTTAGCACCAAAATGGAATACATTGGTCTTATTTCTAATCTAACAGCTTTTCCTTCCTTAAAAGGCAATTTCTCCATGTGTAGTTAAAAGAATGAAGGCAACACCATTAACTTCCAGAATTTCTACTTACATTGCACAGTGCAGCGGAGTAAAGGGATTACCGATAAATTCGCGAAAACATTTTTGCTCCAAAAGTACCTCTATACAGTTTTCATTACCTGCAAGGAATCAAAAGAATTTAGAGAGTTTCCAAGAAAGAAATTTTGTTCAACACAATCTATTTTTTTCATTAAGTTGAAGAAATTCTGGCTTATGATTTTTCCTGAATTAGCTAAATGTTCATTCTCCATGGAATAAAGTTCACAAAATGCCAAAATGTTATTAACTATGCTCACAGGTGTTCTGAGACATAACGAAGAAATAAAACAGTGAAGGCCAGATGGTCTGATGGAAAGAAAGAGATAGAAAAGAGACCTCATTTGCAAGCAGAATAGATTCTTTGATACTCTCAGCTCTTGATAGATAGATGCTAACTGATTCCAGTTTGTCCAATTTACAATTTCTCTTTCAGCCATGTGAATAGGTTCACTTATAGTTATGCATCCTCATGAAGGGGAGAAGATGTGATGGAAATAAAGTAGTATTTGACAGCCACATGTAAAAGAATGAAAATCAACCATTCTTTTTCACCGTTTACTAAAATAAACTCAAAATGGATCAAAGACTGAAAGATTAGGCCTGAAACAATAAGTCTTCTAGAAGAGAATATCGGCAGTACACTCTTTGACATCAGCTTCAAAAGAATCTTTTCGGACACCATAACCCCTCACATGAGGGAAACAATAGAAAGAATAAACAAATGGGACTTCATCAGACTAAAGAGCTTCTTCAAGGGAAGGGAAAACAGGATTGAAACAAAAAAACAGCCCACTAATTGGGAAAAAATATTCACAAGTTATTTATCCGACAAAGGGTTAATCTCCATGATATACAAAGAACTCATACAACTCAACAATAAAAAATCAAATAACCCAATTACAAAATGGGCAAGGGACATGAACAGACATTTCTCCAAAGAAGATATACAGATGGCCAATAGACACATGAAAAGATGCTCATCATCACTAATCAGCAGGGAAATGCAAATCAAAACTACACTAAGATATCACCTTACACCTGTTAGAACTGCAAAAATATCCAAAACCAAGAGTGACAAATGTTGGAGAGGTTATGGAGAAAAGGGAACCCTCATACACTGTTGGTGCGAATGCAAACTGGTGCAGGCACTATGGAAAACAGTATGGAGATTCCTCAAAAAGTTAAGAATAGAAATACCTTATGACCCAGCCATCCCACTACTGGGTATCTATCCTAAGAACCTGAAATCAGCAATTCCAAAAGTTCCATGCACCCCTATGTTCATCGCAGCATTATTCACAATAGCCAAGTCATGGAACCAACCTAAGTGCCCAGCAACTGATGATTGGATAAAGAAGATGTGGTATATATATATACAATGGAATACTACTTAGCCATAAAAAAAGACAAAGTCGTCCCATTCACAACAACATGGATAGACCTTGAGGGTATTATGTTGAGTGAAATAACCCAGACAGAGAAAGACGAACTCTGTATGACTCCACTCATAGGTGGTAGTTAACATATGGACAAAGAGAACTGATCGGTGGTTGCCAGGGGAAAGGGGGGTGGGGGGAGGGCACTAGGGGTGAAGTGGTGTACCTACGACATGATTAATAATGATGTACAACTGTAATTTCACAAGGATGTTAACTTTCATAACCTTAATAAAAAATAGCATTTGAAATAAGGCAGGTGAAGTTATGTACTGTAAAACACTATATAAGTGTTTAAAATGGCACCAAGAACAGTTTGTGGCAAATAGTATGGGTCCAATAATTAATTTTTTAATAAGTAGAGGAAAGAAGCTTAGGAATTATTTTCAATAAAATGACAAGTAGTTTCCAAATCAACTGAATTTGAGTTAAGTAAGGCCCTAGCTCTGTCTGCTTGTTTGTGATCTTACACAACACATTTGGGATCTGTGAGCCTCAGTTTCCCATATATAGAAAATCGGATTAGGAATACCTGTCCTATCTATGACACAGGATGGCGGAAGCTTTGCTTGGTAAAGGATCTAAACGTGGTTTGTGAAGTGAGGTACAACTGTTAAGGCAAGAAGACAAAGCCACTTGGCTTTGGAACACAGATTGCTATCCTGGAACCTCTTCTTGGCTAAACTCAGTGCTAAATTCGTTAGAGTTCCCTTAATATCTACCTCAGAATGACATAGATTGGACAATGTTAAGTATTAAAATACAATCAAACCTTTATTGCCCCAAAAAGAGAAATGGTGAAACTGCCTTCAGGAGGATTAAGAAGCATATAAAGTAACTAATATAAAAATCCCCTAATTTAATGCAAGTTATACTGTTAGCTTTCCAGCTATATCCAACCCTCACTCAAAAAGTCTCAGACACCTGACCCCTCTATTAGTATGAATCCCGCAAAGGACCTAGCTTAGGGCAGCACCTGCACATACCATTTCTTGGAGACTGTATGAATCTCAGTCTAAGGGTCTGTGTAGGCGGGACCGGGGATCCTTGAGCTACTTTCAATATTTCAAAGTGCTCAGTGAAGGGTATTCTGAGAACAAGGGAGCTTGAACCTCGAACCTAGAAGAAGACTGCACTGGAAGAGTAAATTGCTTAGGGGAGGACTGCTCCTCCCCTGCTTGTACCTGGAGAGGCCTAAGAACAGAGAGACGGCATCCCCACCCCACCCAACTCCGGGTGAGAGGAGGTGGTCTGTGGCAGGTTTGTCGCCTGCCATTATAATCAACGCCCTTAGTGTGTCTTCCCTTCCTGAAGGTTTTCCAGTGCCAGAGAGATCTCACAGATTGATCCAGGTGGGGGTTAGGGAGCCCTCATCCATTCGTTTGTAAAATAATCACAATCTGCCAGCGGCATGGAGAGAGTGAAACCAATTGAACGAGCAGAAAATTCGGTTCTTATTGAGGCCAGAACCAATGACAAAATGAGGACTGTAACGAAAACGTAACGAAAGGTCTTAAATCACTATCGCTACAGCACCAAGACAATCTTTCTGGATCTAACAATCATAGTTTCTCAGTGAAAACCTTAATAGAAGAATTGAAAATGGAAAAATATAGAAGCAGAGTAAGAAATATACAGGAAAATATCCATATAACGTTAAGAGTAGGAGACCTTCTTAAACAAGACTGGAAACCTAGATACATAAAAAAAAATCTGACAGATTCAGCTACATAAAAGTTCCAAAGTTCAGACATCACAAATTAGGAACAAAGACAGACAGTAGACTGAGAGAGAACATTTGCAACACACAAAACACACAGAGGATTCATATCTCTAAGACAAGGTACTCCAACAAAAGTATGAGAAAAGATAACTCAATAGAAAAAAAAGGAGCAATACATGGAAAAGGTAATTTCCTGAAGAGGAAACACAAATACCTAAAGAAATACACAATTAGACAGGGACATACAAATTAAAATAATGAGATACCCTTTTTTTGCCCTTCAAATTGACAAAAATAGATATCATCCTGGGCGGGCAAAGGCTTGGGGAAATAGTAAGTTTTATACAAATGTTTGGTAGAGTCATAAAATATGATATTCTGTTTTGCAAAGTAATATGGTATGATTTATGAAAATTTAAAAATATACATGCCCTCTTTTCAATAATTTCACTTCTGGAAACTTATCTGACTCAATTCAAGCTACCATAATATGAACACATACACTGCAGCATTGTTTGTAAAAGGAAAAAAGCCCTTAAAACGACCTAAATGTCCATCAACAGGCATCTGGTTGAATAAATAATAAATTCTGGTACATTTATACGTCTATATCCATCTATCTATCTGATATGAAATAATACAACTATGAAAAAGATCAATCTGTATTGATACATATTCACTTATAAGGTATCTGCAATAGAATGCTAAGCAAACAATAATAATAAAAGAAAGTTTTAGAACTATGTTACATGATTCTAGTTTAAAAACATAGATGCACATATATTTGTATTTACTTATAGTCTCAAGGGAAAAATTATGAAAGACACACACCAAATTACATCAGAAAGTGAGTTTGGACACGGAAACAACTTTAGACACTTCAGTATTTTTGAAATGTTACGATTAGCATGCATTTCTTTTTCACTTAAGTGAAATAAAAATTTTTAAATCTCTCAAATAAGTGCAACAAAATAAGTGGGAGACTTGAGATATGAAAAAGAAATGCCAAAAGACAAATCATGCATCTACTCGTAGTCAGTGGTGACAGGTTATTACATCATATTCTCTTTGTTTGCAGCTGTATTATTTTAATTCCTTGTAGGATCTCTGCTGATCTCATGTAGATCAGAAACCCTGATTGAAACTTGTAATTTCAGCTCATTTGAAGTTCTGATTAGGACTTATGTGTTACTGATTAACAAACAGGGGGAAAGTGAATTTTTACTCCATTAAGGCATCACAGCAGCCACGAAGGGAAAAATATTAAAAAAAAAAAAAGAAGTCTCTTAAATGCAGAAAGATTGGAAATCGTAGTTTACAGCATATGTTGTGTTCTCACCTCCACTGAGATCACAGTGGTGCTGGGGGAGGAAGTCTACTGGAATCAGTCAAAGGACAATCAACTCACCATTGTAACAAGCCCAGTGCAGCGGCGTGTAGCCTTGGTTATCTTTGAAAGAACAGTCCTCCTCGGAATGTGCCATCTGGAGCAGCTCACTCAGCCATGTGGCGTGGCCGCGAGCCGCCGCATAGTGCAAGGGGGTCCTCCCTCTGGAATCTTTACAGAGAATCGACACTTCTTGTTCCAGCAGCATTTGCACACATTCCTCGTGTCCCGTCATAATCTGATGCATTGCAATTAAAAACACAAAACAATTCTCAAAATGGCAGAAAATTCGGGAAGTGAAGCAGTTGCCTAAGTGAGGCTGGCTCAGAGTAAGTGGACATATGCCTGGACCTTAAGGGAAGCCGACTCTACCCCACTCCAGAGGAGAGAAACAGAACAACCCCAGCAAGATCCATAATGGAGAAGTCTGTGTGAACACCAGCATTCTGGAGACATGTCTTGACTCTCCAAACATAACCGTAAAAGGTATCATGATATAGTGAAAACATCAGCCTTAGAATCAGGAAAATGGGAGTAAAATCCTGGCTCCCCTTATAAAACTTGGACAAGTCAATTTGCCTGCCTGTGCTTCATTTTATTGACCTGTAAATGGGACTGGTAATAATGACTTCACAGGTTGTTGAGAGGACTAATGAGATAAGGCATGCAAAGGCTCCCAGCCTGTTACATGGCCCACAGGAAGTACCCAAGAAATAAGAACTATGGGTATGACACTGACCACTCAGAGTTCCTCTTCTTTTCATTGACCATGGTGTTTGGCACCATCCCCAAATAGCAATTTTATGATTTCTGCTTTTGTTTCATTTAGTTTATTTGACATGCTTTAAAAAACAGTTCAGCAGATGTGTAAAAGAATTGCCCACAGAATACATACTTCAGCAGGAAATACATGGGCCAACATTTGCAATAAAGAGCAATGAGAAATAGCATGGTCACTCAAAACTACATAATCATTGGAATAAATGATGACACCTGCACACAGTAATGGCGCACTGAAAAATGATGGGGCAGAAAAATATTTAGTGACATGGAAAAAGTCCTTGACACATTAAGAGAAACAGAAGCAGGTTCCAAATAGTGTCTTCCGTATTCTCTCTTTTTAAAATTTACAACAGGGGCCGGCCCGGTGACACAGTGGTTAAATTTGTACGTTCTGCTTCTCAGCAGCCTGGGGTTCGCCGGCTCAGATCCCGGGTGTGGACAAGGCACTGCTTGGCACGCCATGCTGTGGTAGGCGTCCCACATATAAAGTGGAGGAAGATGGGCATGGATGTTAGCTCAGGGCCAGGCTTCCTCAGCAAAAAAGAGGAGGACTGGCAGTAGTTAGCTCAGGGCTAATCTTCCTCAAAAACAAAAACAAAATAAAATTTAAAACAAATCTATATACAGAGAAAAAAAGGTTGGTGATACATATACCAAAAAGTAGTTATCTCCAGGAGGTAGGATTAGTGGTGATTGTGACTTTCTTCTCTGTGCTTTTAAAAAATATTTTGCAAATTTTCTATGATGTGCATGTATATTGTAATCAGAAAGCAGAACCAATTCCACCAAAAGTAGGAGTTCATATATCTATGATTACAATCTAACATGAAATTGCAAGAGCAGGACCTAAGTTTACCTGCCATTATTTCACCTTTGCAAAAGATTTTGTAATTTCTTTTTCACTAACTGAGGTTAATTGGTTACCTTAGGAAACAAATCTTTTTACTAAAAATTCATATGGGGAAAAAAAGAGACAAGCTCAATACAAAACTGCCTGATTAAAGCTGAGAAGATGCACGTACCCCTCTGTGTAGAGCTGTGCATCCCATGATGTCAACAGCATCTACATTTGCTTCCTTTTCAAGTAACAATGAG
Organism: Equus asinus; assembly: GCF_041296235.1. Taxonomy (NCBI): domain Eukaryota; kingdom Metazoa; phylum Chordata; class Mammalia; order Perissodactyla; family Equidae; genus Equus; species Equus asinus. Next base: position 132,395,850 of record NC_091793.1, read on the forward strand.
ACAGCGTCAATGTGTCCATATGCTACTGCAAGCATCAGTGGGGTTCTAGGGAAAGAAAGAAATTAGGCTTTTAAAAAGAAGATTAAAAAACATACTCATCACTTCCAGTGGGAGGACACCTCTCTCTCTCTCCCCTCTTAACAATTACTTAATATTTTCTGAGTGTCCCCAGCTTGCTATACGCCGCATGGAACAAGCTGTGTGTTCTGGTCTCTAACGGCCACATGGAAAGGTGTCAGTGGAATGATCAATACAGGTGGGGCAGGAGAAGGTTCTTTCTCAGAATGGTCACGTTAATCCCATCATTCTCAAAGCTATGTAGCATTTACTAACTATCAATTGAGTAGCGAGTCTGTGTATATAGAAGTGAGTGTATTTATTCTGATGCTTCTATCAGAATAGTTCTAGTTCCGTAGTTTTCTATGTTGGACTTCCGCTCGAGATTTCATTTGAGCAAAGCTTCATTGCCTTAAGAAAAGTCCAAAAGTCAAGAGGAACGAACAGAGGGTGCGACCCAGGAGGGGGAGTTGTAGTCTGACTTCAACACTCACTCATCTACCTGGGATGAGTCATGAGTGCTTTTCTGCTCTGCATTTCCTATTTGTAAGAGATGACTGGGTGGGGAAATGGGCTAACAGATGGAAAATACTTCGGAAAAACAGATTCAGGAAGGATAAAAATATGAAGGATTTTTATGATAGAGAGAACTTTTTGAGGTCTGTCCTATTGCCATTATTATTTGAAAAAAACGGTAATGCAGCAGCTTTAGAAGAGGGTAAAAATGGATAGAAAGAAGGAACAAAGGAAGGAATATTAAACAAAAAAAGGCTAGGACACATGGCCACAGACATAAAAAGCTGACTCTTTTTCACCAAGATATACACGCACATGGCCCACATACTTTTCTTGGACATATACTCCAGCACAAAGCAACCTCATTATTCCAGAGCCCTCATGCACGAATTTCACCCAAATACAAACCCCCAACCTAGAATTCAGCAGTCAGCCCTCCTCCCTGTTTAAGACACTAACGAGTTACCTGTTGTGATTGAAACATCAACCCCAGGCCAAGCGTGAGACACTTACTGTCCTTTGGCATCTTTCACGTCAACCACTTCCGGGTTGTCTGCAATTTCTAGTAACAGCCGCAAACACAGTGTGTGACCATTAATTACTGAAAAGGAAAATAATGGACATTCTTTTAACAGACCAACCATGCACACACCCCTCCAAAGTGAGATTTACTTGGAGTTCAAATCAGTGGTTTCAGTTGTTGGTGACGGACGTCCCCAGGTTTCCAATTCACACCAGCTGTTGGGCACAGCTCTCTCCAATGTTTATGCCACCAATCCACCTGACGCCTTCTTCCTCTCAGGGCACTTTGGTCCTCACCTAACTTTTTCCTGGTTCCTGTATTGAGGATTTTTTTCTTGAATGTGACATCTTTTCTTATCTCCTTGGATGGGACTGAGAATCTCTCCCCACTTGCCAGTTACCCTTTCTGTTCCTCGAAGAGAGTCCCCATTCCATACAACTATCCTGGTCCAGCCTGCCTCCAGCCCTTGTTAAAAAGGAAGAAGGGGGAGGAGACGGGAGAGGAGGAGCAAAAGAGGAGCAGGAATGGGATGGGAGGAGGGGGGTGGAGGGAAGGAAGAGAAAACAAGTTTTGTCTCCTTTTCCTGGTCGTTTTACATTCTGAGGGAGACATTTCAGCAATAGTTCTGACTGATTAGCGGTGATTTAAAGCAAAACCCCAAGCCGGAAAGGGGTACTGAGCCGCGGGCTCCTGCTCATCGACTGACTGGCACTCTCAGGAGACTCCCAGATGGCCCCTGTGGCTGGAGGAGGACTCAGTCTCAGAGTTCCTCAAACCACAGCCCGGGCTTTCTCTGCCCTCCAGCGTCTCCGGCCTGCGGCGGGCGGCGCTCCGGTGGCCTCCCACTCTTCCATCTCCTTCGCCCCAGCCCCTCCCCTCCCCTCCCCTCCCCTCCCCTGCCGAGCTCTGACTCGGCCCCTCCTCGCCCCTTCCCAGGCCTCACCCTGCCCTGGCTCCCGCAGCGGACCACTGGGGGGTAGCCAGGGGCAGGAAATGCGGCCCCAGAGCTGGGCTGGCCGTGAACTACTGGGGTGGACCACGTGCGCACGCCATGTGCGCACCAGGCAAGGTGCTTCTTTCAGGTTGCGGTGCCACCGGGGCTGGGAAGCAAACCTAGAATGAGAATGCCCCGGGGTGAGGTACTTTCCTTCAGCTTGTTGAATGGAACCCACAGTCTTACAAAAGACATGGCTTTCCGCTCAGGGAGCTGGATAAGAACAAATATGTTTAAAATTCCAAACGTGACCTTCTCTCCTCTCTGAACAATGAGAACACCATCAAATGCGTTGCATTTACCTCACTGTGGATGTGGAGAGAGAAGGGAATAGAGGCAGCTCTGTTAGGTTGATAAAGCGCTTCTAAGAGCTGCGTTTTACAGTCCGTTTTATTTCGTGCCGGTCGTGAGAGAATGCTAATTGAACAACGACACATTTTTCAGGGACAATACATGTTAGAATTAGCTCACATTCATAGACACCACTCAGATTAACTACAGGGAGAATGCCCACACGGTAGACCATTGCGTTCAGCCCAGTGTCAGCAACATTCCGTTTATGTATCTCAGGAGGAAATTTTGTGGACTGGAATACAGACAGTGTATTGTTGTTGCTATTGTTTTGTTTTGAAAGTCACATTAAATCTGTCACTACTGGTAGAATATGCAAGGCGTTTAATGCATGCTTAAAAGGAAACGACTGCAGAGGAGTGGCAGCTAAATACCACAGTGATGGGTTGATGAAAGTGCAGATACAACGTATTTTGATTGATTCCTCTTTCTATATTAATGTGATATTCTTTAAGTACTCATAATCATAATAGTTCCAAGGACGTTTGATTTTTGGCTAGACAGAAAAAGGGGGGGAAATCGTCTAAGTTCATCTCACTCACCCAGTATGCCGGAGAGCAAATCAATTTCTACAGTAGCATTTTTTTTAGGGGGGGTAGGGGGCAGGCTTGTACAGTAGCTTTTTGAACTTAGCTAATAGCCCTCAGGTAGATATAATTCCCCCTTATGGTAAAAGTATAGCCAAACTAGAATTCTCATTGGCTTCTAACACGCTACATTTTTTCCAATTGCCTTCTAGCAAAAAGATGTGAACATCTCCTTTAGCTGCGCCCTGCCAAGTCCAGCTTTGTCTCAGACTCAGCTCAGCCTCTCCCTGGCTATGAGTGACAGACAGCCATTTTTCATGCTGTTCAACGACCACAACTGTCATTGCAACTATCTGCGCCAAAACCTCTAGGATCCACCCTGGCTCCTGCTCCTCACAGGATCTGAAACAAAAAAATTGGCCTCTCGAGTGAGTTGGAAAAGGTTCTGGATAAGCAGATCCTCAAAGCACAGGCTACAGCTTCTGTACAGAAGACATTTTGTGGAGAACAGTCAAACCACAGCTTGCTGTGCCTCTTTCATGAATGACAGGAGGGAAATCCAAAAGGAGTGAGTCATCTTGACCACTAGGGGGCTCCATTGACCCATAACCTATATCACAGTAAAGGAGCGACAATGATTATTTTTCATTGTTTATCTGTTTACAAGGGCGATTTTCCACAATCAAAAAGGCCCTTTGTAATTGTCAGGAAGTACATGATAACTAAAGCAGGATGCTTGCCCTAATAATAGGCAACTAACCTTTAAAAAGAGAACTAAATTTGAACTTTATAATAATACCAAGAATGCCTAGGGAGCAAAAAGATTAAACGTGATGGGAAATAAGAATTTGTAATTTAACCATACCAACCATTGCTGACCTCACGGCTCAAGTTTTTTCCAGGAACAATCATTTCCAGATAATTAGACAACACCATGTTTTTTTGATTTCTATATTGTTTTTCTTCAGTGGTTTGGAAATTCAGGGATGTGGATGGAAATACTTCCACAAGGTCTAACATTCTGAGAAAATTTTCCCAAGTAACAAGAATTATAAAGTCTTTTCAAAACTGTCTTCACACCTTTCCTTCCTCAATACACCCATCATTTCACCGTGTAAGACAGTTATTTCTCCTTATAAGACTTTATCTACCATCCTGATCAAAGGCTGGTCCTTGAATTTCCTGATCCCAAAGGTATTTATGCCTTAGCAGAGCTAAGGACTCTTCCGCATTACCTTTATGTCTGTGCATATGTCTGGAAGTGCCTTGACACAGTTTTATTTCATGTGCATTGAAGAAAAATCCCAGAAAAGGCAATTACTTACATTTTGATACATACATGCACTTTTTAAGAGTCTCTATTTTTACACCTGATGCATCAAGAATCAAGCTAAGCAAAAGCTAACAAGCAGCATTTAGGCTGGCAGAATGAGATACTGATTAGATTGCTATCTGATGACTCCTTTTATGAAATAGCCCTGAAATATCAATAACTTTATGCTTTAAAATGCTGTATGATTTTGTTCTATGTGACTTATCTGAAGATCACATTACACCTTGGCCTTTTTTTCAGGAATTTTGTTACAGCCTTTGGTCAAATGTTCTGCCCTCTCTTCTGAGCTAAGAAGAAGGCCAGATGGAGCGTGGAGGAATTTTAGGGCAGTGAAAATACTCTGTGTGATACTATAATGATGGATACGTGTCATTATACATTTGTCCAAATTCATAGAGTGTGTACAACACCAAGAGTGAACCCCAGTGTAAACCATGGACTTTGGGTGAATATGATGTGTCAATGTAGGTTCATTGATTGCAATAAATGTACCATTCTGGTGAGGGATGTTGATAAAGGGGGAGGCTATATATGTGTAGGAGTAGGGAGTATATGGGAAATCTTTGTACCTGCCTCTCAATTTTGCTGTGAGCCTAAAACTGATCTGAAAAAACAAAGTCTTTAAAGAAGGCCAGAGCCTGTGTGGCCAGAGAACATCAATCGTCTCCAAGTGGATAGTAGGCCAAAAGCATTTTGGAAGAGTGTGAGTATATCTGATAAAGAAAGAAAGCATATTTTAAAAACTAGGAGAAGAAGACGCTGACATCCTTTTACACAAACTTATAAGTAGGCCACAAAAGTAGGGTAACCAGACTCTTAACAAGACCTACCTGAGGCATGAAGTGGGGTTCTTTTGGTTACATTGTCCTTCACAAAGATGGATGCGCCCTGATTGATAAGTGCTTCCACACATTCTGTGTGTCCCTTAAAGGCAGCCAGATCCAGAGCAGTGCGGCCTTTCTCGTCCCTGATGTCCAGGTCTACCAGCGACTGCAGAAGGACCTCCAAGGCCTGATGGTGCCCATTGTAGGCCTGCAAAAAAGAAATCAATGACTCAAATTCCACAACAATCCACATGAGGGGCTAAGTTTCCAAGGTCACAGATGGAGACCACTCCAAAGAACACGTCAGAAAGATGCTTGGGATAATTATTGAAACACAGGCAAACCAGAGAGTTAGACTGAAACATTATAAAGCATAAACCTCATAGTTACATATAAATTTCTTCATGTTCTTTCTCTTTTGTCAAATAATTCGCTCCACTAATTAAAAGTAATACATAAGGCACTAAATGTATCAATGTATTCTTATATTTATATCTATTGATCAAATAATCTAATACAGACTAGGAGCTGTATGAATTAATATATTCTTATATCTGTCAGTTCAGTTCTAAACATATTGACATAATCAGAATATTTTTTCAGGAGACTTTTCTCTTAAACCTGGAGGAAGAAACTGTTAAAAACATTGTGGACTTTGTAATTCAACAGAGGCATACGGACCCTCTGTTACAGTCCAGCACTGTACTAATTTCTAAGCACGTGACTTGGCGAGTTTCTTAATTTCACTCAGAGTTTGTTTCCTCATCTATAAAATGAGAGCAACAAAAGCTGCCTCCCAGGGAAGATGAAAAGAGATAAAATTGCACAGGCTTTGCGTAATATCTTGAGCATCGTGGATGCTTCCTCCTGTCTCCTTTGTTTCTTCCATTGATTATAATGAAAACATAGAAACAATTATGGAAATATATTCCATGCACCAGTGCCAAGTTCAGACTTACTTTGAGTTCCTATGCTATGTTAAGGATAAGAGTCTTCATACTACCAAAAAACAAAACTAAAAGCCAGAAAGATAATTTTTATTAAGTCTATAAGATAAAAAAATGTATACACACACACAAGGCAAAGGACATAAAAATAAAAACGAGACAAGGGATAAGGATATGGGGGCTGGGAGGGGGAGAAGGGGATGGTGGCAAGTCTGTACCCTCATGTCTCCTGCACCGTGTGCTTCTACTGCAGTGACTACTCAAGGCACAATTTATTTGAAACAAGGCTTAGCATAGACAAACGACTAATTTCCTTAAAACACAAAGAGCTCTTACAAACCATTTTTAAAAACTAGGAGAATGTGGGAAGGGCCTGAAAAGGCAGCTCACAGAAAAAGAAATATAAAAGGCCAATCAACCTATGGAAAAATATGTACATTTTTAAGGTAGGATTTTCAGCTATCAGATTGGCAGTGATTAAGTTTGGTCATGTCCAGGATTAGTTAAGACATGGTGAAAAAAGCCATCTTACACTCTGTTGGTGGGAGTATAGATTGATGTGATATTCGTGGAGAATAACAAATATCAAATCAGAAACCTAAACCCCTTCTCTAGAAGACTTAATATGGAGATAAAGTGATTTGACAGAACTATGAGGCAAGGAGGTATTCTTCTTGGCTAACTTCTAGACTATTGCTCTTTTATTACACACATCACCTTCCTTTTCTTTTCTTTTTTTTTTTTTGGTGATGAAGATTGGCCCTGAGCTAGCATCTGTTGCCAACTTTCCTCTTTTTGCTTGAGGAAGATTGTCACTGAGCTAACATCTGTGCCAATCTTCCTCTATTTTGTATGTGGGACGCCACCACAGCACATCATTACTCTTGATGAATGGTACGTAGATCTGCACCCAGGATCCAAACTGGAGAATCCCAGGCGGCCAAAGCAGAGGGTGTGAACTTAACCACCATGCCACCGGGCCAGCCCCCACATTGCCTTTCTTGAGACAGGAAAATAAATTCTTGTATGTCTACTTCTCTGATTTGTACTTGCTATACAAACCGTACCGGCAGAGGATTGCAAGCGTTGAGTCTACCCTAAATTCTGAAGCAGTAGCTAACTTTAATTGAGCGCTTGCTGTATGTCAGGCAGCACTGACATGTAGCACCTCATTTAATTGTCACAACAATCCATGGTTTGGATTCTACCGTTATTCCCATTTTACCAATGAGGACACGGAAAGGCAGAGATGTTAGCCAGCTCTCCCAGGGTCTAGGAAAACAGAATTGGCAACTTATAAGCTGCATGCATATCTACAAAGTACGAAGGCTGACATATTTAGATTTAATCAAGAGGAGACACAGGGGACAGTGAAACGTGTGCAGGAGGGAGGCCAGTGTGAAGGAGCGAGCACTGTTGAGAGCCACAGGGTCACCTCGCAGGGCACCAGGGTAAGGACTTAGCCTGTAAAAGATCCCTGCACTTTCTCCTTTAATCCTCACAACAAAAAGTAAACTCGTTAGCATGTGTTAAAGTTAAAGAGGCTGAATATTAAAATGAAATGGAGTGAACCCTGCTGGAAATTAGTAAAGCTTCAGAATTCCAGTCCTTACTTTCTTCCACACCAGGCACTTGAAAATTCTCTTAAAGATAGAATGATTGAAAGGCCAGATTTACCTATAGAATCCCCTTGTCTCTTCCTGTAGTCTGGCCCGCAGCTCTCAAATCTTGGTATGCATAAGCGTAACTATACAGAATTGGAAGACATAAGACTATGTATACTAAACTTCAAGGGCAATTTGAGGGGAACAATAATAATACAAGAATTGTCATTTACATTCACCTTCAGAGCTTAACCCTAGAAACAAACTACTGTATAATGTGGAATTCTATTTTGTGGCTAGATGCATGATTCTGTCTTTAGGCAGTTAATATGGTTCTTGGAGTACACGAAAAAGTATATGATAAAGCTTTAAACTCTCTGAAAGAGACTCAAGTCAGGAAAGGAGATTGTTCTCATGTCAGTAGCACACGATGAAAACTGTCCTGTTTCTCCTTCTACGCCCATCCTAAACCAGGTCTTTAGTGGGTAATTCCACAAATAATTTCTGAAATAACTAAAGGAGGAAGTAATCACACATAAAACCAAATATGCTGGTTCAAAAAGCATGTAATATTTTGGCTTCCAATAGACAACCTAATTTAAGCCTTCACCAGAGGTAGCAATCAAACATTTTAAATTTGTTTTATGAAATATCTTTACAAAAAAACCTCATTAGGTAACAAATAATTCTTTAAAATAATTAATTACTTTGAACTTTTTGGATAGGAGCTGGGGGCAACGAGGAGACAGAATTCGGGATCTCAACAGAATCCATGAAACAATAGGTCCATCTGGAAATCCTGACAGCTGGAGCCTTTCATTTGCATACCCTTGTTTCTTGATTTAATTTTTTCAAGTCGATGAAATGCTTATGAAATTCACTGGGGCTGATAACCCTGGAGACTTGAATCCTTCAGCCAGGAAAGAGTAACTCAAAGCAGGTCAGGTTTCCAGTGGCAGTCAAGGTTTGGGGGCATCTGGTTCTATTTCATTGCTAGAATGCTTCCAGGAAGAAATCATGTGCCTTGGGTTTTCATCAAGTTAATTGCTGAAGAGGCCCCTGGAGAGGCTAACAGGCATACTTGTGGGGTTTTGAAGCAAATAATATTTTTTAAAGTGTCAGCATTCAGAGGGCAAGAATAAAGTAGTTTTAGAATTAACCCACTGCTATTACCCCATCAAAGTCACCATCCTCATTGCTTGCCTGGGTATCTTGCTTATGCTCTTTGCTTCTTACAGTTTAAACTCAACACAGAAGCTAAAGTGATCCTTTCAAAACAAACGTCGTATCATATCATCTGTCTCCTCAAAACCCTCCAACCGGTTTCCTGTTTTGCTCAGAGTAAAAGTCAAAGCTCTTACAATGGAGTACGAGGCCCTCCCCCGACTCCTGCACCCTCCACGACCTCATCCCCACCATTCTCCCCTCACCACGCTGCTCCAGCCACGGGACCTCCTTGTGGTTCTGGGAACATGCCAAGGATGCTCCTACTCCAGGGAATTTGCCCTTCCACCCAGAATGCTCTCCGATCAGATATCAACATGGCCAGCTCTTAAGGTTTTGGTTCAAATGTAAGATTCTCTGCTCTGTGAAATACGTCCCATCCACCATCTCAATCCTCTACCCCACTGATCTGTCTCTAGCACTTGCAGCACTATTACCGTCGGTCACGCTATATATTGACTTGCCTATTGTCTCTCCTAGACTGGAAACTCTACAGGGACAGAAGCTGGATTTTGTTTACTGCAACATCTCCAGCTCCTGGAACAGTGCTTAGTACATACACAGTCAGTCTATGTTGAATGAAAGAACAATATTAATGTGAATAATAGTGATTATGAAGCCAGCTGATCGCACACACGTACCAGGAACTGTTCTAACAACTTTACGTGCATTAGCTCACATCACTCGCTAGGGCCCTAGGATGGAGGTACTGCTGTTCTCCCATATTATGGGTGGGGGAACTGAGACACAAGAGGTTAGGTGCTTGGTCAAGATCACACAACAAACAAATAAATTATCAAATTGGAAAGGGTTTGGGGATTCTTAATTAACTGACTCCTTTTAATTTACAGGTGGGAAAAGCATGTCCAGGTGAGTTGCTAATGAGAAGATTGGTGGCTGGGACTTCCTCTTTGTGTGTACTTGTTAGGTCCCCGCCAGCCGCAGAACTGTCAAAGCCCAACCCTTTCCAATATCAGACCACCCAGGGCACCTAGCATACAGTAAGCACTCAACAATAATTTTTGAAAAAAAAAGAATGAGAGATGATAGAATTTTTGGAAGCTAAGCAAGTCTCCTCTCAGATTAGCAGTAGACTTGGCAATGCAATCAACGCAACTTTCAGAGGTCAGGAGGATTCTGAGATAACCTTCCACCTAGGCCTCGCTGGGACAGCTCGCGCTGTTTGTGAACCCTCAGCTTTGGGGTAACGACCCCAGACATGGCAGATGGCTGGGCAGAGATTCCAGGGAGCAACCTGTACTAAGAGCCAACTGGTATGAAGGTTTATATATATGAATATCCCACCATCCATCCACTTTGCCCTCTAAGTTCATCTCCGGGAACAAAAATTAATGCACATTTTAGCCTGATTTCACTGGACTCAAAATGTATGTATGTGAGTGTGTGTGTGTGAGAGTGTGTGACAGTGGGTGTGTAGTAGATACGCTGGTGTGTGTGGCAGAGGATGTGTGAATGGAGTGTCAGCAAATGTGCTGATGAGTATGTGAGGAGACAGGCAATGGAGGGAGGGCTCCACATCCTTGGGGGATGGCCTCGTCCCCTCTCACCTTGCCTGAACGCTTATGCATGCCCATTAATAAAATGCTCCTACCTGCTCTCCAAAATCTCCATCTCAGTATTTCGGCAGAATGACATTGACGAAGTGCTTACGTGTGCATCGTATTAAGTGGAATGTCCTAACAGTTACACATAGAGACCCAGCCCCTTCCCACGCTTCCCAGCGTCCAGCCTCTGGGTGCATCCAAATACCATCTTTGTGGCTGTGGACTGAGGCTCACAAGGCAGCAGCCAGCTGGGCAGGTGAGCTGGCTGTTGCTGGCTGTGGCTGCCAATCTGAGAGAGGTTCTTAGAGAACGGCTCCTGACTGCCAACTGTTAGCAGAACACGATCTGACACAGACTGGGGGTGAGCTTCCCAGCTTGGTCCCCCCGCCCCATGGAGGGTTTGAGGATCGCCGCCGAACTGTTGCATTTCCCTTCAATTACTGGGACATGGAGAGGAAGCTTTACTGGTGACGGAACACCTCCTCTTCCCTTCCCTCCAGGACGAGACTCCGAGCCTGAACCCTCCTGTGGGAGCCAGATTTCAAGCCCAGGCAGAAAGAGCAGAGTTGCAAATATGCATGTGCTCATCTTGCTTTCACGAGTTTGTGCTTAAATCTCTCACAAGTTTTTAATGTGGTGCTGGATTATCTGTAGGTTGAATATTTGTGTATTGTTGTCTATAATAAATCTCTTAAACTGAAATGTTTTCTTTGAATTTCCTCAGTTTATTGATTTAACTACTAGATAATAGTAATTTTAAAGATTGTTTAAATTTGTACCAATCATGTATTAAGAACACCGTGGTAAGGGCTTTATGCAAATCATCTCTTTTCCTTTGCCGTCATTTTACAGATGGGGAAACCAAGGCTCAGACAGGGTCGGTAACGTGTGTGAGGTCACCAGCGGGTGAAGCTGGGATTAGAAGTCAAGGCTGCCTTGCTCTCTGCAGAATGCACATTTACCCATGTACTATTTTCTTTATTACTTCTGACTACATTCCTATGCTTACATGTCAAGAGCAGCCAGGTTTTAGAAACATTTAGGTTCTTTTTGTAACAGGCAAAGCTGCCCACAGCATCTCACTTACAGCTAAGTGGAGCGGACTCTTGGTAGCACCGGAATCTGAGTCTTCAAAACCACTGTTGGTTCTCTCCAAAAGCTGTGGAGACGAAAAGAAAACAGCATGTAAGGGCAATTTGCAAAAGGAATCCTACTTGATGGATACTAATGTTGGCATAAATGAGAAAGGATGCTTCAGAAACTTAAGAAATTATGAAACTTATCAGCAATATAAGAAATCTGATAGAGCATATCTAAAACAAATACGTTAACTGAATATTTCAACTTCTAGATCATCTCAGCATTTGCTATTTAAAAAATGCTTTCACCGCCAGAGAAAGACAAACACCATATGATTTCACTCATGTGTGGAAGAGAAACAAACACACAAAGAGAACAGTTCAGTGGGTACCGGGGGAAGGGGGCTGGGGGTGGGCACAGGGGGTGAAGGGGAGCACTTACGTGGTGACAGACAAGTAATAATGTAAAACTGAAATTTCACAATGTTGTAAACTATTATGAAACAATAAAAAAAAAAGGCTTTCATACTTGAAAAAATGCTCAGCCCCACCAATCCAGAAAAATAATTCATGTTAAATCTACTTTTTACCTGGCAGATGGTAATAATGAAAAAAATTACAGTACCCAGGGTTTATTCCATTAGGAAACACACATTTACTGGAGATAGTGTTGAAAAAGACACATCAAGCTCCCGTTCTCACAGAGCTTACATTCTAGAGAGAGAAAGCATAGACACACTGATACGCATCCACATAAGAAAATACCTGGGAGTGACACATGCTAAGATGAAAATAAAATGGGGTGATGTGATATGGAGTGACTGGGAAGTTACTTTAGCTGATGGTCAGGGAAGGCCTCTCCAAGGAAGTGACAGTGAAAGGGAGATGTGAATAAGAAGAAGGATTAAACCAGTAAAGGTATGACAGGAGAGTCTGGGAGAAGGGAGCAGTCAGTGAAAATGCAAGTGGGGACGAACATGGTGAGTTCAAGGACAGACAGGACAGTGTGATCAGGACGGGATGCTGGGACGCTATGAGGAAAAAGACATTCTCATGGACTCCTGGTGAAAGAACAAATTGTTAAAACCTTTCTGAGTGATCTGTGCCTAGCTTTGACCCTAGGAATTAATTCCCAATAAATAATTAGCCAAGTGCATAACAACATACACATAAAGAGATTTATTCATTCAATGAATATTTGATGAATGATAACCAATGTGCCCAGACACTGTTCCATGCACTGAGAATTCAATAATAAACAATATATTAAAAAACACATTTTCCCATGGAAGGGTGGGGCAGACAATAAAAGAAAGAAGTTTTATAGTTAATTAGAAAGTGGTAGGTGTTACAGAGAAAAATGAAACAGAGAAGGAGGGTTTGGACGGCTGGAGGGGAGGGCAGTTTGCAATTTTAAATAAGGTGATCAGGGCAGGTCTTACTGAGTAGGTGATGGCTGAGCAAAGTCTTGAGGGCAATGAGAGAGCTTTGTGTATATCCGGGGGAAAAGCATGCCAAGCAGAGGGGACAGCAATTGCCAAGTCCCTTAGGAATAGGTGTGCTTAAGAATATGAAGGAGACTGGAGCAAAGTGAGTAAGGACAAGAATGACAGGAAAGGAAATCAGAGAGATAGTGGCAGTACGGGTGGTGGTATCATACAGAGTCTTGTGGGTTGTTGTAAGGATTTTACTTTTATCTTGAGTGAGGTGGAATTTCACTGGAGTGTTTTGAGAAGAGGGGTGACATGTTTTAACTTTCAGGACTCTAGGGAGGGCACAGAGACCATTGAGGAGCTGGGGCTTTAGTCTAAGAGAGAAAGTACAGTGGTGTGGACCAGCAGGGAGCAGTGGGGATGGAGAGAAGTAGTTGGATTGTGGATATTTTTGGAGGTAGAATCAACAGAATTTGCTGATGGATTGAACATCAATGTAAGAGAGAGAGAGAAACAAAGAATGATTCCCAGGTTTTTGTCCTAAGCAAATGGAAGGATGGATGTTCCATGACTTGAAATGGAGAAGACTGTGAGTGGATTATACGTAGTGGGGAAGAGCAGAAGTTCAGTTTTGGAAATGTTAAGTTTTAGATGTTTATAAAGCATCCAAAAGTGCATGTTAACCAGGCAGCTGTTGGTTACATGGGTGTGGAGTTCAGGGTATTTAAAGCCAAAAGGTTAAATGAGATGAGCAAGGAAGTAAAGTAAACAGAGAGGAAACTGTTTCCCAGGACTGAATCCTGGGGCACCCAACATTGAGAGTTGGAGCGATGAGGAGGAACCAGCAAGGAAAGTTAGACTGAGCAGGTGAGCTAGAAGGAAATTAAGGAGAGCATGAGGTTTTGGAAAACAAGTGAAGAAAGAGTTTCAATGAAAGAACAGGTAGCCATATCAAATGCCCTGATAGGTCAAGTAAAATGAGGCCTGACAATTGACCACTGGGTTTAGCAACATGGAGGCTCCTAGTGACTCTGATAAGAGCACTAATCAATACACTGCCTATAAAATAGAAAAAGAGTAAATAACTAGCTATTGGGATGGGTTAAATAAATTGTAGTGGTATATATCACCCCTTCAGAGAAGTGATCCTTTAAGTTCTTCCTTGTACAGTGATGTATCGAAAAGGAATGAAAATCCAATACCCAAAGCCTTGATGTGTGGTGAATATGGCGGCATTCAATGTCTACTCCAGCCTCCTGACTGATGGGTTTGGGCTACCCTATACTGCAGAGGCTGGACAGCTAAAAATTGCATTTCCTATACTCCCTTGAGCTAGGATTCCAGATGTGATTTAGGTTCTGCTAAGTAGATGCACTAACTTGAAATTTTGAAGACAGAAGTGAGGCTGAGGAGATCTCTGTGATTTCCGATAGCGAGAACAGTAGTGGAGACTTTGTTTGTCTGTCTTTTAGTTTCCTGCGTATAGCCTACTAGCTTAGTGAGGTAGGGAAGCAAGACGTCCATTTTTTGGCACTGTGGGTCAAGCAGATGCTGCATGATTCTAGGGCCAACAATAGTGGCAGTGACAAGTCTGTCCCTGCATGTTAACCAGGGTGAGGTGTCTACGGAGCAGCCATTTGGAGGTGCTTTCTGATTCTCTGTCTTCATGATGGGGGAAGGGGCAGCTGCCCTGGCAGTCCGGCTCATCAGTTCAGCCTTATTTCTGGAGGTCCAGATCCAGTCCCCTCTTCGAGACCTCCAACAATCTTGTAACTGTCTATTTTTAAAAATCAAATCTTTTTCTCCTTAAAATGGCTAGCATGGTTTCTGCTTCCCTCAAATGAACTCTGATTCAGAGTAATACAGATTATGATAGAAGTTTTCTTAATGGGGGTGGCGAAGGGGAAATTACGCTACTCAATACCCCAGAAAGCAAAACTCCCTAAAAATCTACTTTGTCCATTTTTCTCCCTGAAGGTCCCAAACTTGTCAAGTGGAAAATACATTTTAAAGCCATATGTGTGTAATGATACCATTTTCATTGCAAAAAAAAAAAATCTGTATTGACATGACAATATATGCAGAAAAAAAGCCTAGAAATACATACCCTAAAATGTTTAACACAGTAACCTAAAAGTGGGATTATAGATAATTTTTATTTTCTTCTTTATCTTTCCTGATTTTTTTTTTGCAGTGAATGTATATTGTTTGTGTAATTACAAAAACACTAAGCTATTTCTCTTTGGAAAAAAGCTATCAACCTTCCTTTTCACTTAATAGAATGGTGTCGACAGACCCCTAGAAAGGTCCAGAATTCCTTTCTAGTCAATGCACGTGGAACAAAATACTATAATATTCAGATTCGTTGGCAGACGAAATAACAAAGTAAAATTTACTATCTAATACCACACAACTTCAAGTTTGCAAATAATGCAATATAAATAATTATATTGGATGTATGAGACATTTTATGTTTGTTTTTGTTAGTGTGAGAATAGAACTTAGAACTTAAACAAACTAGGATGTGCTAGAATGATGACAGTAAATTTAATTTTAACTTCAAAGCAAATAACTTTAAAACCAATCTGCCTTACATAGCTGAAATAAAAGGAGCCTAAAGTGCTTGAAAAGGCTAGAAAACATCTGTTCTTTGCTTTGTTTTGCAACATTATCACCTGCAAGACTTCCTGGAATTGACAGTGTGTACCAACTCCAAACCCTGTCCTAGAATGAACTTTTCATCAAAGGAACAGAGAATCATTTCCACCATGATCACAAACACGATGGACAGAGGCAAGAAGACAATATATTGTTTATAGCCACAAACTGGGAATGTTGCCAGAAGATTTATTGTGTAGTAAGATTTTTCCACACATGTACTTCGATCATTCTAATATCATGAAATGTTTTACTTCAATCATTGTCCAAACATTTGCTGAGTGTCATCTCTGCGCAGGACCCTGGGTTAGCACCAGTACTCAACTGTGCAGCAAGCAGAGGCAGTCACTGACCTGAGAGAGCTTACAGGCTAGTGGGGAACCCACAGAAGTTAACAGGCAATGAAAACAGTGAGGTAAGAGCTGGGATGGAGACGTGCAAGATGCTGTGGGAACACAAAAACCTACCTTTCATCAACTTGGGGTCAGAGAAGACTCCTCTGTAACAGAAGGTCTAGCCTGAGACCTGGATGGTAGGGGTTGGCCAGAAAAAGAGAGAAGGGAATTTCCAGGTAGAAGGAAGAGCGTGTGAGAGCAGTGAGTACAATAAATTTGAGAAACTTTAAGTTCAATAATATTAGAGCAGCATGTAGGGGTGAGGAAGGAATGAGGAGCAATGAGGCTGGAAATGTCCAATTAGGACATTTTTGAGGGTGACAATTGTGCTGGGACAACAGATGTACACCAGGACCATCAAATGAGGATAATTATTCAGTCACTGAAGTGCTTTAACCAGGGACGAGGCATGATCATGATCAAATTCTTGGGTTTTATAAAAATCACTCTGGTTCCGGTATGGAAAATGAACCACAGTGGTGCTGAGGGTGGGGATTGCAACCCTAGAAGATATCAGTGAGGGAGATCAATGAGCATATTTCAACTATAGGATTTCAAAATTGTGAATTATTAAGTTGGTAAGGACTGATGGTGGCCTGAACTGGAGAAGAGGCAATGGAGATGGAAGGAAGTGGGTGTATTCAAGAATTTCATTCACATCTTTATTACTTCATTCATTCAATAATTATTTATTGAGCCCTGTGCTAGGCAGGGAGATTGCAGCTCTACTATGGTCTCTATCCACATGAAATCTAAGGTGTAACGGACACAATTCATTGGTTGAACAGTGGAGGAAGGGAAAAGGGTAGAGTCGGAGATGACACCCAGTGTTCTAGTTTTGGTAACAGGGTGAATGGTGATGACTTCTTTAAGATAAGAAACAAAGAAAAGAAGCAAGATCAGGGGAGGGAAAGATGTGTTGAGTTTTGGGTTGAAGTGCTGCTGGGACATACAAGGGGAGATGACCAGCGGACAGATGAATATAATGTTTGAAGCTTAGGAGAGAGATCTGGGCTAGAGTAATGGCTTTGCGAATCATCAGCAATGTCTGCTACACGAAGCCCCCACTGTGGATAAGGCTGCCCAGGGAGAGTGTGTGATGAGAAAAGGGAAAATGGCATAGGACATAAGCCTCAGGAACCCCAGCATTTAAGGGTTTGGAAGAGGAAGAGAGTCTGCACAGGGGGCTGAGGTGTGGACAGAGAGGTAGGAGGAAAGCCAGGAGAGGGAGATGATGGTGGTGGCGGCGGTGGCAATGATTGCCATGATAGGTAATGAGGTGGTGGTAGTGATAAATGATGACGATGAAGATTCTCACTGACAGCCAAAGTTATTAAGCACTTACTATGAGCCAAGCACTGTACATAAGGCCTTACATGGATCACCTTGATCAGTCCTCCAGTAAACCATTAAGTGACTTGCTCGGGTTCACACAGCCCATAAAGGACAGATCAGGGAATTGAATCCAGGTCTAACTCAAAACCCATGTTATTTACCCCACGCAGCAATGCCTTTCAATCGACTGATAAGCTGAAACTTTTCCCTGATATTTCACAAAAAGCAGTAGAGATGAGGGTAGGAAACACGGAGAGTTGTTTTTTGTTTTTGTTTTTTTAAAAGTATGTGGGTCTTTTTATGTCTCTAACTTCAATGGCTTCCTTTAACCTTTGAGAATTTGCTCCTCGTTTCCTAAGGAGGGGGAAGCACTCATCTTCCCTCCACAGCACTCACAGGAGACGTTAACTGGATTCTACTCCTCTAAGTATTCCTCACCCTGTAGTGATGCTTCTTTGTTAGTTAAGAAGACAATGTGAAAAAGTGGGGGGCAAAGCAATTTGCAAGTCATTCAAAACCGGCACTTACATTTAGACTTAACTTTCCTTTCCAATTTAAAACTTGGTCCTAAACATATCAAGTCCAAGGGATGAGGCAGATATGCAGCACCGCTCAGATAGGCAATTCTGCATAAATGTCTCGGGGTGGGGGGGAATGGGGGCCAGAGAGACACCGAGAGCGTATACCATGACTCGTTGTACAAACTCATGATTCAGCCTGTGGTCTGCAATATTACTGGAAAATAACATGGCTCTACAGAGATCAACCTCAATCTACCTTGTAAAAATCAGAAATGGAATGGCTCTTTTGAAACACAGTTATAGCTAAGAATACATGCCAAAGAAGCGGCATGATGAAAGCAATGAGTTCTGCACATAAAGCTTGTAAAAACTTATAAATCAAAGGATACAGTTTGATATGTATAATGTAAAGCAAACCAGTTATAACCTCCTCTCTTTTAAGACTGCTTCCAATTAGTATATCCTCATGCTTATCATCAACATTTACACCATCCATGCATTCACATGCTAGTTTTCACATTGAATTACACTCATAAATCCAATGTCCACAGCCAGTATGCTGCCATAGGCTTCTACTGGCACAATAAAAAATTGGCACTCATTCCAAGGATTGACTTGGTCGTCTGCCTAAACAAGCTATTGAAATGGCTGCTTTATACAAAACCTTTATCTGGACTATTCAATATTATTTCTTGTCATTGCCAAAATCCCAGAATTGCTTCTTTCCTCAGTTGATCAATCATTTATGAAGTTGTATATAGAGTCTAGCACTGCATGACCCCACTTCTTCCCCCACGGTCTCCTCCTACCACATCGTATTTGCCAAGACTCTCTTTGGGTGAAAAAAATAGAAGGTTTGGGATTAAAGCTACTTCCAACCCCCATTGACAATGGGTGTCGGCAGTAGGAACACAGAGAAAGAAAATAGGAGGGAGCAAGCAGACTTTTCAACCATCTTATTTGCGAAACATGAACACTCTTGTTCAACTTGGGGGTGACTGAGATGCTCTATAATTTTTCTGGGCCTGAGAAAATTACTGTATTTGAGATTACAGCAATTCATAGGACATTTTCTGAACCTGGAGTGCATTTCCACAGCACTGGGGGGCTCACACAAAGAGCATTGCAATGTCTTGGATTTAAAAGAAACAAAATAATAAGGAGGCTAAGTTTAAGCCTCTTTCTCTACAAAGTGAATCTGTGATAACAACACCAAGAATAAATATGAACTCAGTGGTAAGCCAACTGGCCACTGGGTTAACAAAACAGTAATCTTATCATCCAAAATTGTGAGGAAACTCATAAATATTACACTTGAGCTGGAAACCCAAACTTTATAAATAGTATAGATTATGACTGGCTATTTGAAAACATGGCAGGAAAAAATTCAGGGATCCTAAGAGACCTCGAGCTGACGTAAACCAGTCTTTAAATGTGCTATTTAAGAAAGCAGAAAGCCAGTATGGCTCAGGCTGTAAAAACAGAAAAGTTCAGCCAGTGGGTCTCTGAGGTAACCCCCTCTCTTCTTGGTTCTGGTTAGACTCTGACTACACAGCTAGTTTCCACAAGTTAGGAGGGAGAGGAGGAGCTAGAAAACCCATCAGAAAATATCTGCAGGGACCAAGTAAAGGAGGTGCTCTGAGGGAAGGCTTAAAAATGAATTTATTTATCTTTTAGCAGTGAGGACTGAGAGCACATTTATGAGTCTTCGAGTCTGTGAAGGGGCGGAAGCAGGCCAAGGCCCCTGGAAAGCTGGCACCTCTGTCAGAAATGGTTTCACATTCCACTAGCCTGTTCTTGAGAATGGCAACGTCATGGCCACTCCTGAGTCAACTGTGCTGCGACCCGGCTCTGGCTGAGTCCAGAAGTGGGCGCTGGGCCTGCAGAGGTTTCAGACCACCCAGCCTGGCTCAATACTGTTGATTCAGAGGATTCCAGGGGCCCAGGTTAGAGAGTGAGGATCACGCAGGTCTCGCAGTCTCAGAACTGATACGATGTTCCAGGCCACAATGGACCTCAGTGGACCCCAGTGGACCGCAGGCCTTTGGGCCTAGCCCAAAATAAACTAGCTTCCTCATGATGGCACATTAGCAACAGCAGGGACTATCTGTTTCTCATGATTCTGCTCACGCCCCTTCACAGCTATTAGAAAAAGCTGTGTTGCTTGAAATTGTTATTAACAATTACCAGAAACTCAGTGGTTTCTAGAAACATATGAATCTAACCTAATTTATGCCCCCCCCCGCCAATTCCATAAGTAAGGAAGCATTAAGTTTCTACACTTGTGTAAGTCAAGGTCTAGGCAACTTTAAAAGGAGATAACACAAATTAAGGAGGGTGCTACTAGAAGCCCAGCTAGACTAAGCTTCCGTTTCTTCCTGGGAGCTGATTTCGATTACTCCGCTTATCTCCTCCCTCCAGTATGTATTCAGTTCCTGGTGATTTCCTTGCCAATTAAAAGGCAGAAGACCCTGTAGTATGTGTAAGGAAGGCTAATGAAACCTGCTGTGAAGATAAAGCCAAACGCAAGATGTGAAAGGCATGGTGTTCAAAACCATCTTGTAAGAGCCTTAATGTTTATATACTTTGACCCGTAAACCTACTTCAGAGACCCTCTCCTGAGAAAGTTTTAAGCACAAAGCCATTCAATAGTGAAACAGAGTAAAGAATCTAAATAGTAGAAGAATGGCTAAGTCATGGGTGATCCGATAACTGAGCATTATTTAGATTAAAAAATGTTTACCAAGAGTTTTTAATAGCACTGAGAAAGGATTGTCATAATGTTTTATGGGGAAAAAAAATCAATGTACAAAATTGCATTATTTAATATTATCTCATATTGTAAAAAATAAAATATGTGAGAAAGAGACTGGAAGGAAATATACCAAAAGGTTAATAATGATTGTTTTGGGTAGTGGGATTTTGGGTGTTTGATTTCTTGTTTCCATTTTTCTCCATATTCTAAGCTTTCTACAACAAACATAATAAATAATATAAACATAATAAATAACAAATAAAATATAATAAATAACAAATATAATAAAGAATAAGATCAATTTCTATTTAAAAGTGAGATGTTGAAGCCAGATGATTCCCAAGGTCTCTTTAGCTATATTCTGCATTGTATCCAGTCAAAATTTAAGGAGTCAATGTTTTCATGACCATGACTACTATATCTTTATTAAAGCAATAATACCAGTCTGGATAGTATTATTATTGGTTGAGTACATTCCTTCATGTCCATTAAACTGCAAATTCCCTATACCATGTAGTAGGCATTCAATAAATGTTCACTGAGTTTAACTTAGATCTGATAAATGAACGAGAGAGCATTAATGGAATCAACTACAGAGTGATAACACATTTGCTGGCCTGTTTGCAGAACTACCAAAAACATTGCTGGTATCTTATATTTTGGATGGATTTTCCCTTCATAAAAACAATTTGAATAACATGTTCCTTGCTACATTTAGAAAACCAACCAACCAACCAACCAGCAAAACAAACAAATAAACAGACAAACCTGAGCTTTCACAGACCAGGGTCTTATAACTGAAAAATGCCCTTGGATAAATGTGTCTTTCTAAACTGCAATGTCAGTTTACTATTGCCAGGTGGTGGTATAACTCATCATGAGGCGACCCTTTGTTCTTCCATCATAAGAAGGTAAAGAAGACTAATATCAAATTAAATTTTGAAAGATTGGTGGACTGGTACTATGAAGAAGGTAGATACTAGTAAAGTATGATAGTATGTAAATACCTAAATCAGTTCAGAAAAAGTCAGATAATATGTTTTTGAAATAACAAAACAGTATGGTTCTTCTCGTCTTGCCACAGGCGTTCCAGAGAAGGAAGAGTATTAAGATTAACTTATAAGAAATAAGTCATCATCTTTAGGGATAAGGCATCCTGGTTCTGGAAAACACAAGGGCTGATCCAAGGCTGGAAGAAGCCACATCTGATTCTTGAGGGACAAGGATTTTAACCAAGCGAAGGAGCGGCCGAGAATCACTGTAGAAGCCGTCCCAAAGGCGGAGAAAATCAGCAGTGTTCCCTTAGTATTTTGGAGGTTCCACAGCAGCTTTGGGTTTAAATGGTTTAACTAATGCTCAGAATTCTTAAATTCGATTTTTCACAAGCAGAATAAAAATATAAAATTACTATATCTGAGTTAAACAGAATTGGAAATTCATCTTAATAAAGAAATTATTCTCTTTGGTGCCATAGTTTCTGAGATCTGAATTTGGTTTCATTCTTTTGTGTGAGTGGTGAGCCAAAAGAGGGAAGGAATGTTCATGTCTCGGATAGAAAAGAGAGAGAG
The DNA here is from genome assembly GCF_041296235.1 of Equus asinus. NCBI lineage: Eukaryota > Metazoa > Chordata > Mammalia > Perissodactyla > Equidae > Equus > Equus asinus. The sequence goes on from NC_091793.1 coordinate 132,418,059, forward strand.
CTGAAAAGGGCCTCTGAGAAAATCTCTGAGAGAACACAAACAGGCTGCCGCCACCAGCACATTCCAGAAGCACCAACCTCAGATACGAAGCATACACCTTGGGTGCTGATGCCAGCAAAGTATGCCTTGTATCCCCTTACCATATCTGCTAGGGATGTGAGTATGAGTACTGTAAGTCTTCTTGGATCTGGCAATAATCGTTGCAAGGAAATTTCTGTACAGCAAAACACTGGCTAGTCCCTTGATATTCACAGTAAAGGAATTAGCCTAGACCACACCTACTTGCCTCCTGAATTTTGCAGAGTAACTCAAAGGTCAAGTTCACCCTTCTATATCAGCAGTGAGCTCAACATATTGGTGTATTCTACCAGTGGAAGAGTCACTTGATTCTTTTTCACTCTCTTTTTCTCTTTGGATCCCTGCACTACATGTGTGCGTGGTGGCGACGGTGGGGTGTGTGAAGGGGCAGAGGAGAGGAAGACGAAAGCAAAAGGTCTGTGTTAATCAACCGTTATCGTGCATGGGTTTAGGAAAAAGAGTAAGAGGGGTAAACATCAAGAGGTACTCAACAGATTCCCTACTGTTAAGAAAAATGATCCAAATCTTATAAATAAGGCAAACAGGATAATTCCATGTCCTTTCAAAATCATACCGAAGAATTGTTTTAACAGGCCCACCCAAGCACTGATTTTTCAGTATAATGTTAATTAAGGGCTCAGTCTCTATGAAGTTACATCTTTACTTGTAGATTTGTTTCCAGCAGAGAGACAAATTATTTCTGTGTAGGAGAAAAGATACCTCCAGAGGTTATAGTTTTTGTCCTTTAGGACATTAACCAATTTTGTATCTAACCTAGCAATCTTATTCTAACATTATGTTATTAAAGTGCCTATAAATGCCCTGCTCCTCAAATGCTCCTTGAAGAAGCTTTAGCATCTTACCTGTTCCATCATTACCTAAAGAGATCAGAAAAACTTTAACACATGTATAAGAATCTTGTTTTAAATTTTTTTATAACTATACTTTGACACTACCCATCAGCTCCAATCCAAACGCAAGCCCTCAAAAGGCCTTTGGAAATGCCTGTAAGAGTCTCCTCCCTTCAATGTTCGTCCACAGTTGACTCTTTTCAAGGGAACATTGACAGAATTCCCAAGGTACCTTCCTCTCCTTCCAAAGGAACTTGTGTAGAGTTAAGGCAGACAGACTATCCTGTCCCAAGATCAGAAAACCAATCCCACTGGATTTCCAATGAACTCTTCCCAGGCTCTGACACTCAAGAATCCCGGGCTCCCCTCCCCTCTTCAAGGGTCTACTTTATCCAGAGGATCATGGTAATAGCCAAGAACCTTTCATGTGAGCTGAAGCCCTCCGGCCTGTACTTGCTTATTTTTCTCCCAGGAACCAACAGGAGTTGCCAGATACCAACACTGCCCTTTTTCTCTCCCCCACTCTAAGAGAGGAGGTCTGCCTCCAAGGGCCACATTCACTCAGCACACTTCAGGGGGAACTCACAGTGCACCATCTGTTCTGTCTGGCCTCCTTCCCTATTTAGATTCCATAGCAGAACTGCAGGGACCCTGACCCCAGCCAGACGCCTACAGGACTTAAATCTCAGATCACCTACAGCCTAAGGAGCACACCCCTCTCTCCTCCTCCATCTCACCGCTCTTCAGAAATAAACCTCACTACAGAAGAAAATGAAATACACCATAAAGGATAGATCATTTACTACTGAAAGCAAGAACACACTAATTTAATTTAAGCTAAATAAGACAACTCAAAGAATTGTTTCTCTCAAAGCTCGTAAAATCTCGTTTCATTAAATCATGTTTTCATTTATGTAAGATGATTGTTATGCCATAATTATCTTATTGGTACAGAATTATGAAAATACAAGAGAAATGAGGTTTTAGATTTATAAAAGATAAAACAAATACAAAAATCATAGAGTTCTATTCTCTTTAATGTAATGAAACTACGATACTTCAAAGCCTGATTTTTTTTGAGTCAGTTTAACAAATAGTTCCTCCTATTGGTCTTTCCACTGTGGACCCACCTTCGCTGCACACTCTAGCCCTGATAACTATGCCTCTCCTTAATGGGAGAGGTTACTGGGAGCCAGCTCACAGGCCAGCATTTTGGTAAATCCAGGCCTCCTGGGTTCAATTTCTACGAGGTGGTAGGCCATCCACCCGCCCTAGCCTGACTCCTGTTTTCTTGTCCCTAGTCTTTTGTGAACAGGAAATATCTAGCCTTTCCCTCCAGAGCAGCCAGAATTCTTGAGAGAAAAGGACACTCTCTGCAGGACTTAATTCCTATTCCTTCCAATTTCATTCTCCCATTCCACACCTTCCCCCTCCACTATCAAAAAATAAAGGCAAAGGGGCTGGCCCGGTGGCATAGTGGTCAAGTTTGCGCGCTCTGCTTTGGTGGCCTGGGGTTCGCCAGTTCGCATCCTGGGTGCGGACCTACACACTGCTTATCAAGCCATGCTGTGGCAGATGTTGCACATATAAAGTAGAGGAAGATGGGCACAGATGTTAGCTCAGGACTAATCTTCCTCAAAGACAAACAAACAAACAAAAACAAAAGCAAAATCCTTTCCAGCCTCCAAGGCATGTAAGTAAATAACTACTAGCCTCTTGGGGAGCACGTGCCCCCTGATTCCTACCTGCCACAACACAAAATATAATTTGCCATCACAACCCCTGAGAGCCCACGGATAACTCAGGAATTTAATTAGTTGTAAAGTCAGGTCCTAAACCATTTTATCTCCCTTTTAGTTTCACAAACACAGCAATTCTAAAAGTTAGTCATGTTCAGCTGAGAACAAGAATGAAGCATCTTCAGCAAACAGTGTCCGTCATATAAAACACACTACAGTTTGTGAATTTGGGCCACCGGGATGCAACTAGGGCCATTTCACTCATAGTATTCAGAGGTTCTCTCACCAGTTTGGGAGTATCTATGCCTCCTTCCCCATCTGTTGTTTGTCTTTTCTTTCTAGCTGTTAATTAGCTCTTTGAACAGACGGTGCAAGAGGCGGGGGTACTTAATGTAATAAAGTATATCACGAAGGTGCTCACAATTCTCAGTGCCCAGTCTCACAGCCTGCTGATACCCTCAAGGAAGGGTTTAAGAGGGCAGGCGAAACTAGTCACTAAAATTAAGTTTTTGTATCACTGGTGGACTGACCCCACTACCTCATCCCTATCAATGAAAGAAAACCTTACAATGTTGTGTAACTCCATGTTACTCCGAAGAGCAGCTTAACAGAAATCTATACTCTTGCAACGTTGTTTCCTGATGGTTCCCAATTATCTATCCGAATGACTGCCCTGGTTTTAACAAGGCTTTATTCAAAAAAAGTCATATTAAAAAAAATACTTTATATGCACTCTCTACAGAACTATGGAAAAATCTAACTTAAATGCAGTTCTGTTTTAATTTTTAAAAATTTAGAACTTTGAACATGTCAGTGTGCAACAGAAAAGCAGCTGATAAAAATTCAGAGTTCCATTTAAAAAATAGGCACTGATGCCATTGGCTCAACATGGTTGAGACTAAACTAGCTTTGTTTGCTATACAGTTGCACAGTTGTCAGATCTGGACCCTGTTTTCTCACTTTGAGGATCCACACTGCATCATGGATTCTTTAATCTAGCGTCGAGGAAACAAAGCACTAATTTCACTTCTAAGTACCACGTTCATAAATTAGATTGCTGAAAGTTAGAGAAGAATGACATTTACAAAATCTAGTGCCAAAAATAAAAGTAACTGTAACAGAAGTGTGCTTTCAGTTTTTGATTTTTTTTTTAAATTAGAGGATCAGTGATCAAAGATTAAAATCAAGAAAAAATATCTTAAAGTCAACTTGCAGGATTTCTTTTTGTTTACTCAGTATATGCCTTGGAATTTTACTTACTAACTAATAAAAATGGCAATGCACATAAATGCATAAAAATGTTGGGAGATTTCTCTGTATGTCATCACAACAGAAAGGCGTTTTTTCAGAATTTTCTTAAATACCCAATTATTCTGAAGTTGCCTGAACAGGTGATAAACGCAGTCAGTGCTGAACTGCAAACTAACTCCTGCGGCTTCCAGTTGCCTATTCCAGTTTTCAAGTCTGCCCCATAATGAATGCTGTTCTCAATGGGATGCTTTGCATTTATTTATGATGATCAATTTTTAAGTATATGCCTGAAAAGTGACACGATCCTGATAAATGCCCAAACATACCAAAGCACAGACTGAGATTTCACCTGGTCCTAAAATATTAAAGTAAGCCATCAACTTGTAAATAGTTCATACACATTCCTAGCTATGCCATAAAAGAGGTATAAAAAGGAAGTTTTATGCCCAAGCAAAACATTTTAAATATAGCTTAATTTCAGCATTTATTTGCTGAAACAGCTTTAAAAAAAGTTTCCGAGTTCATGCTCAGGGAGAGCACTGGATGGGAAAGACTAACTCAAAATTATTAAAATTAAATATTAATGGTGCATCTTATTGAAATGCCAAAAGAATTATCAAAGGTTCTGATAATTCCACAAATAGTCACACAGCTTGAACTGTTAACTTGGATTTATTTTCTTTTCCTTTTTCTTCTCTGCTCTTCCTCTTAGGCGATAGGAAGGCAGAGAACTTTGGCAGTGGGGCGCTGTACGCCTGTCCTGCATTGCTTTCACAGCCATCTTCTCTTTACTCTGCTGAATAGACAGGAACTCTTCTTTTCATCCTTTCTACATGCTGATAATTCTGTCTGCATTGTACTTTCCTTCCTTGACTGCAGTAAAGAAGTTGTCCTGTTGTGCTTTCTCTGCTACAATAATGAGGTCAGGTTGCCACAACCTAAGCTACTCTGAAGGCGTTTTATTTTTAATAAAAGACCCAACCATTAAGAACAGAGACTTAACCTCCTCCTCCGTAACTCTGAGATAATCCCACCTCTAGCACTGTGTTTATTTCCACCCTTGTGTTCATTTTCCCCAGCGGGAGGCCTAAAACCATCGTCAGAAGGAAGAAAGGGGAAAGAGCTGGAAGTTAAGGGGCTCTTATTGCTTCTCTGTCCAAAGACAGGCCTGCAAGCTTACTCTTCTAAACACCACTGGTCACTCTGAGAAGCTTAATTTTCCTTTAAAATGAACTTTTAATTTTTGACAACTTTTTTTTCCCATTGACTTTTGTTAAAATATAATTTTTAAATAAGATATACTCAGGAAGGCATGCATTATTTAACATGGTGCCTGACTCTAGAACACTATCTGGCCCAGAGAAGGTATTCAATAAATTTGTTTTAATGCGTGAATTTAAAAAATGAAAGAACTGTAAACTAATCTTTAAAATACAGCCACCAGAATAATGTGGTCCCTAGTTAATAATGGCGACAATCAGAGACAATCAGTTAATATTTTAGTATGTGCTTTCCTGGTCATGTGACAGCCCATAAACGCACATAAATCATGATGTATGTATTATTTTAAAACTTTTATTCTTGTGTATAAAGTGTAGTGAATATTTTTGCATATATTAAATATTCTTTTGCAATGTCATTTTAGTGGCCACACAGCATTCCAATAAGTCAGTGCAATAATGTCTCAACAATTTAACTTTCCCCCCTATTTTTGAACTTTCAGGCTGTCCCCTTCTGAACATTTGTGTGTTTGAATCTTTATGAATATTCATGATGATTTCCTGATGATAAATTGCAAGAAGCAGAATATCAAGGGTTTTGATTTGTAACTGGCAAAATCTTTTTAGTAACGTAGATCAACTTTTGGGGCAGCTTGAGGTATGGTGCCTGCAGATATGCTTTGCTAAGTCTTAGTTCATCATTTCCAACACTCTTCACTCCTGTCTCTGATTGGATATTTTCAAGGCTCATCAAAGCAGTTATTCTCCAAGGAGCTGGTTGCTGAACCCTCAAAGAGAACAGGAAACTTGTTTCTCCTTCATTAAAAATAGCTCCATGGGCATTTCCAGCTGTTCTTCCATGCCCAGCTGGAGCAGTGTACATGCTGTTCAGTTCTTTGTCTAGTAGCAAGCACATTTTCTAAAACGAATCTTATACTTTTACCACTTTTAAACTCCTTACTGTGCTCATCCTTAATAAGTGAAGTAAAATATGAATTCATTCATGTTTAAACTCAAACCAAAAAAACCCTGGTCTTTTCCACTAGTTTAATAAAAATGAATTTCAACTTGTAAGAAAGGAATGAATAAAAAGTTAGCCTTTCTTTTAAAAAAAAGTACTTATAGCTATCTCTGAGTAACTGTCTCTAGAAGACTATGAAAGTTTTATTTACACATTTATCTCCAGTTGGTAAATAAAGGAACTAGAGTTGCTATTTTTAAGATGATAATCAAAGTGCACTCCTCTACAAACGTGAGTGGACACAAAATAATATGGCATCTAATGGTCTGCTTGGATTTTAAAATTTAGGCTTAACTCTTCTTGGAAAATATACAGATTGGGCTCAGAGCGATCACTTAATTAAATGGTTTGTTCGTTTTACTAACAACCACTATAAATTAATGAAGAAAGGATTTCTCATCTTATAGGACAGGTCCCACGATGTTTCTTGTCATGACAGAGATACTCACGCTTTATAAGGAACTTAGGAGAGAAGGACTCGCAACCTTTTCCAGATGGGTCCCTGAGGCTGGGGTAACAGGGTAAGAGTTAAGAATTTAAGAGTGACTTCAGGGGATTTTTTGAATGCCTATAACAAATACTCTCTGGAACTAAAAATATCTGATTCAGGCAGAGAAAAAAATCTACACATCCACAATTTCTTTGTTGGAATATTATTTGCTACTCCTTTAAGAATTTAAATCTTGAACTTTACTTTTAGCTATATGAATAAATATTTTATATGGATTTCCTGTAAATTATGAAATTATTTTTTACATTGTGCTTTTATAAATAGACCAATTTTCATATATGCAATCATTAAAGGTTTTTCATCTTCTAATAAGCTACGCACAAAAGATTTTTCCATAGCTTTTACTAGTTCACAGGATACCACCTACAGAGGGTAACTGGGGGCCTCTAAATATGTGCATGATGGCAAGAAATCCTAGTTTTACCTCCCATAGCATCCACACAACCAGGTGCTAATATTTAAGTTCTATGCTGTTGAGGGAACATTCTCATTGCTTATTTAGCTTGCATATTTTCAGGTCAAACATGCCTCAAGTTTTCATGCTTTATATATGTCTTAGGATAATCAGATGCTCTTCTAAATTCCTACCACAAGAATTTGACTTTAATAGCGATTTTAAGAAAGAAAGAAGATTCTTGGGGTACTTTTTCTATTTTAACATATACTACTTTTCCTTCTACATGAATCCAGTGGCCTCTCTCTTTATCTTGGCCACGACATCCCTTGACCACCAATAACACAGCATTCTACTTCTCTCTCATTCCAAATTCACAACATCCTTTATTGCAATTAAAATCTCTCTCCTCAAATAATTACAGTTACTTTGGGCCAATTAAATTCAAGCCTCCTTCTGTTGGCAAGCCACCAGGTTATTTTTTGAAAGTTCCTGCCTACTGAGAGCCTTGTAAATAAACCCTGGTTATCCCCAGCTGCGCTTGGGCTCTGAGCAAGCACAGCACTCTCAGAAGCAGTGCTGAGCCCCTGGGATGAACAACTCTACATGTGAAATTACTCATATGCCTCTCTTTTTTACCTTTAAAGTGCTGATGACTCACAAACAGTAGGACCCAACCTTTTCAAAACTATAAGCATCTACCAAAACCTGCTTCTAGGAGGCACCAGCTTGGTTAAATCAGAATATGTGTTCAATCAACTGCTCTCTACATGTGCCTTCTGAATTATTTAACAGGAACTATGTTGAAGAGATAAATGAACAGTACTAGCTTGGCATCCCAGCTACATCTCAGCAATAAATAAAGGTCTACTTTATCATAGGGTCACCACCGAGATGTGAATGCTATTCTGTAGGCCAGAGGTTCTTGACAGGGGTGACTATAACTTCTGGGGGATATCTGCGATGTCTGGAGACATTTTTGATTGTCAGTACTTAGAAGGGGCACTGGTTGCTACTGGTGCCTAGTGGATAGAGGCTGGCGAAGGTACTAAGCATCCTACAATGCACAGAACAGCCCCCCACAACAAAGAATTATCCTGTTCAAAATGTCAATAGCGCCGAGTTTGAGAAATCTTGTTTAAGGAAACGGAATAAAAGTAGATAAAAGAAAATTATTCCCTTTGAACCTTTGGAAAGGGTTACTACTCAGACAGTACAGACCTCTGACTTACAATTTCCTAATAGGAAGATAAGTTGCCAAACAGAAGCCCTGTGATGGGAGTGTCCCAATATATTCCTATAAAGGAGTTTAGTAAACATGAACCCAACGGTATACAGACCAAGGTGCAGAGAAAAGTGGAATCATCAACTTGATAATATTCACAGCTAGTGAGAAACCCATCCTTCACATTTAATTCAACTGTATAGAAAATTGGTGAGTTGAATGAAGAACAAAATAGAAAACAGATGTTAACCAAGCCATCTAAATGACTTTAGGTATAGCCTTTTTTGATCCATTTTAAATCTTTTTTTGTTTTGGGAAGTGTTGGGCTTGGGGGACGGGGTACAATAAATATCTTCAGTGTTGTGACACATGAGAAGACCTCCAGCCATTTTCAGATTTTAATCATCTTACCCGTATTACAGATGCAGGCTGTTTGGCAGATGCTCAGAGGAAAGAGTCTTATCGGTCCTCAGCATCTAATTACTTATCTTAGAGAAAATTAGGCAAGATTCCAAGTCTACAGAAGACTCATGTTCTGTCGGGAGTTATTAATTACAAGCAGACTTGAGAAGCATTAATTTGTTTTGGTGATCATGCCAGGGTGTGCACAGCTCTGCCAAATAGCACGGGAAGCGGAGGTTGGGGAGAAGGTGAGCTGCCCGGCTCAGCTGGCAGAGGGGAGATTAAAACCAGATGGCCCCAATTTGTCTCTTTTAGCCAAGTTCCAAATAAAATATTCCTTAAGCTGAAGTTTAAATTAAATTGATGCCTGACTGCCCTACTCCTGAGTAAGAATCTAAATTAATTCCTTCTTTTTTTATGATTTCCTGTCTTGTGGTCACTGTTGTTTTGAAGACCTTGAGATAGTTAAAATCTACTCTGACATGCAAACACACACCCACACACTTATACGCATACATATGGGAAAAAAGACTGGAAGAAAATAGACCAAAATTTAAACAGTGGCCATCTCTGAATGGTGGGGATATAGGAGATTTCAATTTTCTTTGTATATTTCTATGATGCTTCCAAAATTTCTACAATTAAGCACATAGTATTTTTACAATCAGAAAACAACCTGGAATAGGGTAACTATACCTCTTCTGTCTTTCTATTCCATTCCCTAATTATAATCCAGTTCTACCTACGCTGCTATCCTTTAAATATTAACATGAGTGCTTATCCTGACAAAGGGTAAATAACCAGTCATAGATACTAACCAGATCAAAATCTCAACCAGTATTACCTGCTGATATAGCTGGCTGTATGACATATTGCTAATGGGTAACATGTCAACACGTTACTCAAAAATCAGTTAAATCAAAGGACTTCTCAAATTCTATCTTCCAGAGTATACATATCCTTATGTTCTAGCAATGTACAGTTAGAAGGAAAGGATGAAAGAGGAGCATAGATACCAGGTCACAACCAGGCCAGTTACAGGACATGCTGAAGACATAAGGCTCAAACCTTGAAAAGGATCTGAAATATAATTATGTTTAAGCTCAATGTCTGAAGTTGTAGGCAATGTATATGTTCAGCGAAATCCTTTGGCAGGTTGATAACATAAGGTACCTGATACTGGCCTACGTGAAGCACAAAAAATTCCCACAATATTTGAGGGAACATAGATTTACCTTAACTTCATGGTCAACAAAGAATTGAGAGAAAGTATTCGTTTTACTGTAATCCTAAGAAAATGCAAATGACCGAACTTATGAGTATCAAAGCAAGAGTTGAAAACTACACCTCAAAAAAAAGTCAGCAACTATTTCAGGTTCAAAGGCAGAGCCACATCAAACATTAATAGGTATTACCATGGAAAAGAAACACATCCTCTTAAAATTAAAGTCTAGATAGTTATGCAAAAGATAATGAAATTCCTGTATAAGGACAAATAAAGAAAATCCCTGTGCCTACCACTCAGTTAATGAGGCTGTCTTGATATAAGTCAACAAGTGAGAAATAAAGTATGGCTACAATGATCCTGGAAGCAGGTAAGTGATCTTGTCCACTAGTTTTTCCAGTTCCACATTGTTAGCCACTGAGGAATTCCTATCTGATTTATGACAGTTTCCTGACGAGTACAGGGCCCTACGGATATTCTAAGTGCTCTTTTAAAATGATAGTCTAGTAACTCTGTTGTTAAAGCACCACTGACAGAATACCTTCTGTATGGATGCTATGGTGGTAGATGTTTTGAGGCCACAGAATATGGAAAAGATATGGTCCCAGGTAGCATGTACATGAGGTAGACCTGGGAAAACAGACAGCTCTTTCGACCAATAATCCCTTGTCCACTCAATGCTCTTACACTGACAATCTCCCTCACAGAGCAAAATTTACCTGTCGTATTTCTCATTCTCTCAAGCTTTTGCTCTCTCTGACCTAAGATGCCAGCAGGTAGTAATATGTTTCATTCCAGGAAATTAATTTTCATTTTAACTGAAACACAATACCTTGAACCAGAGGAATCACTCCAGTAGCAAGAATTCGATGTAACCAGCACACAGATCAAGAAACATATGACTAATGATTCAGAATTCTTCTCATGCCCCCTTGGGATCGTTAATCCCTTTCATGAGTAACCACTATGCTGCCTTCAAGCACCATAGATTAGTTTTGCTTGTTTTTTGAGCTCTTTTCAAATGGTATCATAAAGAATGTATTCTTTTGGGGGCTGGCTCTGTGGCCGAGTGGTTAAGTTCGCGCGCTCTGCTGCGGCGGCCCAGGGTTCGGATCCTGGGCGCAGACATGGCACCGCTCGTCAGGCCACGTTGAGGTGGCGTCCCACATCCCACAACTAGAAGGACCTGCAACTAAGATATACAACTATGTACGGGGTGGTTTGGGGAGAAAAAGCAGAAAAAAAAGAAAAGAAGAAGAAGATTGGCAACTGTTGTTAGCTCAGGTGCCAATCTTCAAAAAAAAAAAAAAGAATGTATTCTTTTGTATCTAGCTTCTTTTGCTTGCCATTATGTACGTGTGATTAATCCATGTTGCTATGTGTAGCTATAAACCACTCACTCTCTACTTGCTTTATAGTATCTCACGGCAAAAAGTTTTGTGCGTGGTGTGAGGGAGAGGAAAAAAATTCATTTTTCCCTATAGGCATATTCAATTAACCTACTGCCTTTCCTAATGTCTGTAACTTACTTACATCTGCAAAGTCTTTTTTGCTGTGTAAGGTAACATATTCACAGGTTCCAGGAACTAGGGTGTGGCCATGATTGGAGGGCCATTCTGTCCACCACACTTTTATTTCTTTTTCTTCCCTTATTGCACCAGCTAGCACTTCCAGTCCAACACTGAATAGCAGGGGAGATAGCAGGCATATCTGTCTTGTTCTCACTGTAAATAAAAAAGCTTTTAATGCTTCACTATTAAGTAGGCTGTTTCTCATGGATATTTTGCAGATAATCTTCATCAGATTAATGAAGCTCCTGTCTATTTCTAGTTTGCTAAGAATTTTTTTTGAATTATAAATGGGCATTGAGGTTTACCAAATACTTTTACTACATTGATTGAGATGTTAATCTGATACTTTTCTCCTTTTTCTGTTAATGTGGTAAATTACCTTGATAAATTTTCTAATGTTAAACTACTTGGTACTCCTGGAATACCCTCATTCAACTGTGATACTTTACCTTTTTTAGTATACTGTTGCACTTAATTTGCCAATATTTTGTTTACTATTGTTAGTACTTTTGGATGGATGCTTTCAATTTTAAAAAATATTCTTTTTTGTTCTACCTTGAGCAATATAAGAACTGTAGATTATATTGAAAAAAGAGTGGATCCTTATCCTCAAGCACTTTAAAATCTTCTGGAATGTATCCACATTGATCTAACCACATAACGGCTTTTTTTGCTTCTATCTAAAATTTTTTGTGATTTCTTTATCTAAATGAAATGAAACACATCTGGGGGTTGGGACAAGACAAAGACTCTTATAGGAACCATACATTTCCAACAGACAAGCCCATTCATTTATTTCCTCCATTTTTGACAGTTGGCAATAATCCTGAGTCCATCAGGATGGAGCTGGGTCTACTATATAGTGAGCAATACCTAGTACGTTATATCTTCTTAATAAACATGCAGTGACATTAAAAATGAAACCAGTAGATGGTGCCACTGTAGGTAACAGTCTGCTTTTTTCATTCCAATAGTAAAGAATGTTTTCTTTTTAAGTACTATGCAGAAAAATCTCTTGGGATTGCAGTAACTGCACATACTAATAACTATTTACTCCTTCATCCTACTCCTGACACGGCAGGTCCCCAAAGTCACCAAATATTTAAACCAATATGTCTCAAAGTTATCAGAGAAAAGCACTAGAGTTGAATTGGGAGATTCAGATGGGTGTTCTCTCTACATTCAGACCGCGAATCTTTTTCATTTTTATTTTAGCAAGGTTTGAATTGTTATTCCTCTGTGTTTTGAAAATTAAAGCCCTTTTAAGCAGAGAAGTGACATCATACAAGATGAGAAGAAATAATGGATAATTTTAAGGAAAATTAAAGAAGCTTAGATGTGATGTCAGTTGGTTTAACTTTTCACCTCCCAGGCCATTATTAGTTCATTGATAAAATGTGAATGGCATCCACAAAGGCTTTGATTATTAGAGAGTCTTTATACAACTCTGGGGCCTAATCACCACTATAAGTTGGCATTTAAGACATAAACTGGCAGGCCTCCTGGATTTCGTGCTATTTAAAATGTATCAGTCCCCTGTCCATTATCTACATAGCTATCAACAAAAGCCCTGGTCTGAGAGCTAATTCAGTTGAAGTTCTGTACCACAAAACACTTGATTGCATTAAATAACAGACATATTGAAATGGTGACAGGTAGTCAACCCTGTAAAATATTCAGGGTCATGGGTGGTACATTTGATCAATTCCACTTGCTGAGCATATACAGTTCTTTGTGTATTGCCAGGAAAACAATAATACTTGCCTCATGTTTCCATGGTGACTTCTCAGAGCAATTCTCAAGTTTAAGAGCTACCTCTTCTAATCAACTATAATTTTCATCTAGATGATATTCTCAGGTTACCCTGAATTATATTATCATCATCTTAATCTACTCTCTGCCTCGGTACAAGGTGAAATTTGCCTGGGGCAACAGAGGTTTATTTGAGGAGTAGAGGTAGGTGGGAGAGGAACGTAGAAGCTGAGGGACACGGTAATATGATTTTAAAAATTGCAGAAAAAGAGAACAAAGCAGACAATAAATTTGAATACAAAATTATTAATTTTTTTTTCCCGAGGAAGATTAGCCCTGAGCTAACTACTGCCAGTCCTCCTCTTTTTGCTGAGGAAGACTGGCCTTGAGCTAATATCCGTGCCCATCTTCCTCTACTTTATATGTGGGACGCCTACCACAGCGTGGCGTGCCAAGTGGTGCCATGTCTGCTCCCAGGATCTGAACCAGTGAACCCAGGCTGCTGAGAAGCGGAACGTGCGAACTTAACTGCTGTGCCACTGGGCCAGCCCCCAAAATTATTAATTTTTTAATAATTAAAAAATTATGCAACAGAAAAAGTATTCTGCTTTGGAAGGGCATTTTGCTTACCTGGTCTTATTCTCCGTAAAAGCTGTGCAAGCCAACATACACGTCTCTTTGGAGACCATTTTTAATGTTAAATTACAGTATAAATTTCCCATTCTAAGCATCAATTAACATTTTAGAGATTCTAGCCCAGTCAATAAAATACACAGCTTTAAAGAAAATTTCCACTGATTCAATTAAAGCTAATCTTGGTGGGTTTCTGAAACACTAGTTAAACATCACAAAGACTACTTCTGGCTAATGAATATTAAAAGAATCAGCACAGATTTAAGTAAGTGGGTAAAGAAAGCTGTTATTATTTTAAGCAAAATTAAACCAGATGGGAGAGACTGACACACATGTATTCAGATATGTGCCTGCCTCACATTTAATCTTTTATGAATGGCTGATCCCAGATGGCAATGGATTCAGGAGCACAATTTGAGATACAGCATCCATTTTCCAATGTACTATGTCAGTTACAACTTTCCTATTTAGTGGATGATGCAAATATTACCAAAGGGAAAGAAACCACCACAAAAACAGGTTGTCTGATATTTTGAAAATGAGAGTGTTGGTCAATTTATCAAACCAAGTCCAAACATCACCCGCATTCTCCATCATTCAATTCATTTCAGGTTTGGTCTACCTTCCATACTCACACGAATGGAGGGTGATGAAACAAGAAATCTAAAGAGACAAACACATTATGCTGACGAGTGTCAGTCAATCTCTCATTAACCACTAAACCCAGAATGGGACGTGCCCTTCCCTGAGCTCTCACAGCATGTCACCTGTACCTCTTCTGGGACAGCACATTTTATCTTGGATAATGATAAGAATAACAGAAACACAGAATTCTAATAGAGCAACTATAGTACTTTATCACTGTTATTTATTTGCATGCTGATTTCCATGACTGGACAGTAAACTCCCGGATGCAGCAGCTTCTTCATCTTTCTAGACCTGGCATACAGCATAGTGCCCAGCAGATAGAAATACATTAAATGCATACATAATAATAGCTGCTACTTGTACCTACACGTGCTAGGCACTGTGCTAGACTCTTCGCTTACATTATTCCATTTAATCTTCAGAACAACTTAATCTCCATTTGACAGATTAGGCAAGATACAGAGGCTCACAGAAGTGAAGTAAAATGCTTAAAGACCTTGCAGGTGGGTAATGACAGAGTTGGCATTCCAACCCAGGCCTATGTGATGCGAAAGTCCTTGACTTTTCAACCACACCACACAGGCCCTCCTCTGGCCCAGTTCCCGTAGGCTCTGGCCTGAGTCCTAGGGTGGGAGGTCTAAGGAAATGGTCCATAGCACTGCAGGAGGTGGCTGAGTGCAGACTCCACACACTGGGCACAGCCGTTGGCAGCCTCTGCACCGCCATTCGCGGGCAGCGGTGGGAGCAGTATCTTTCCTGGACACCTGTGACCAAATAGCTTTTGACTGCTAACAGTAGTGGGAGATACACTACAGCAAGTAAGAAGGGGAAAGGAGGAAAGTAGCAAGTGTCCTTGGGAGCCAAAGAAGCACACAGAACACATGGGAAACATGCCCAAAACTCTTCAGAAGGAACTGAAGCCAAAGCTTTGGCAGGATAAGTGGGAACAGGGCAAGAGAAATAATTTGGGGATGTTATTATAATCCTACTATTACCCTATGGGGAACTAGGAAATATGAGTGACATTTTGAGCCAATATTCATATAGCATGTTTTATCTCCCATACTAAATTATAATGTCCTTGAAAGTAATATTCATATTTAATATATTTCTATGTCAGCCATGGTTTCTAGCACATTGCCCTATAATTTACTCTGTATCTCCACAGAGTAGCCATCCTAGAAGCAGCTAATGTAAGAGAAGTCACGCCTTGGAAGTTGTCCCAGTGGACTACCAGGTCAGTTTCCATGGAGTCTAGGAACAATAGCACCAGTGGTAAGGGTTTATCTAGCCTTGTCCAGGGGAGAGAACTCCTGGACAGGCTGCCAAGGGTGTTCTGATTGCTGAGTCTCGAGTAGGAGAGGATAACATGAGAGCTTGAGTTCACTGACTTTTACTCAATTCCTTTGATTTTAATTCTATTCAGGAAGAAAACTTCCAATCTTTATTCAGTTTATAAGACTGGATCTTCCACTTGGAAGGGAATGTAGCTGTAGCAAATGATGTGAATCCCCAGTTCTCTTAGCAGTTGGACTTTTCACTGTAAATTCATAAAGGATGTTCTTGCTTATCAAGTAATATCACTGACAATGGGGACTAATAAAGTTTATGAACTTGTAAAAGCTGATATGTTGACCCTGACTTCCAACCTCACCAACTGCTACTACCAGCAGAGCCTTAAAAAGACCAAAACACAAGAAATACAGGAGTATCACCTTTACTGTAATATTCCTTTCACTTAAAAATATATATTTTCAGGGAGAATGATCCCAAAACCATACTGCTTGTCTGAATGATTGCTTTGGGTTATTTCTTACTACAGGTTGTCTCATATCAATGTGAGGAATTTGAGACCCAGAGAAGATTGCTATTAACTAAAAAAACCTTTATGGAATTAAAAAAATATTTTGTGTGTGAAACAAATCATATGTTTGGAAAACTATAAATTTCTCCTAGAAAAAAAATGCTATGAAGTTGTGACTGTATATTAAATTGCCTTCCCAGGGACCGAGTGAATTTTATTGTTTGATACTAACAAAACTAGTTTTCCAAGTGCTGAATGGTCCACAGAATTTAAATCCAGTGGACCACTTAGGTTATAGGGATCTGCTCTTATGAGAAAATAAATCTCAGTTATTGCTGAGCTATTCGGTTTTTCCAAATATCTCCTTTTAGCTGTTACAGCTGGCTGGGCCTCTACCCTCCTTTGGAATCTTAGAAAGGCTCTTTGTTCTTTGTGAGTATCACAACCCCTTGACCTGAAGCACAGGTGTGTGTGTGAACTCTTATTCTGACTAATAAAATGCTCAAGCCCCTACATTTCCTGGTATTGAATGAAGAGCAAGAAGGGAAGGGATTATCAAAGGGACTCGGTCTAGACTTTACAAGTGAGGAATCTTTGGCAGCTGCAAGGATAAACCATCTTTGGAGAAACCATCTTGCTGGGAAGTCACTCCTCCCCCGCGATTTCTAGGCTGGAAGGGGTCATTCCTGGCAGCTGTTATCATAAAGAGAGTAAGGCCAAGCCAACAGCAGCTGTTACAAAAATACTGAACACAGATTTCAGGAGGAAGGCTGGGTCCACGTAAGAGTGCTTTTATGAAAATATGCACAGAAGTCCAGGCATTGGCGCTGCAGATTTCAAACTGGGATGTACTTGAGAGCTCTAGCTGGGTTGTTTTACCCCTCACTGGGCGAGGAATGCTATAAGGTGGTTGTGCTCTCCTCACAAAAAAGAAAATGCAGACTGCTAGTCAAGACAAGGCTTTCCAAAGAAATGGATGACATACGCATAACTATTATTGGTATTATCTGAGGTTCTCCTGCTTCTCTTTGACAAAGCTTAAAGACAGCTCATCTCAGTAACATCTTGGTTGGATGTCACTGTCTTGGTTGACGTGGAATTTGATGCTCTGCGCAGCTTTGTCTTCGGCAGTCCTCCAGACAGTGAGGTATAATGGTTAAAAGTTTGGAATTTAGAGTCAGATAAACAAGAGTCTGAGTTCTGGTTCTACATCACACCAGCAGTATGACCCAGGGCAAGCGATGTGATTTCTTTGTACTTTAGGATATTTGTATGTGAAATAGAGATAAAAATAGGAGTTACTTCAGTGCTGTTGTGAGAATTAAATGAGATGATGCAGGCACAGGGCCTAGCCCAACAAGCTTGCAATAAATGTTCATTATTATGACTTGAAGCATGATTGCCATATTTCTCCCCTATGAGAAAAGACTCTGAAAGAGAATTAGGGTTTGTTGAATTAGGGTTTTGTTTTGTTTAAGGGATTGATTCTTTTAAGGAATGAGGGTCTGATGACCTCATATAGTTCATCAAAGTTCCATGAACTTTGGTGACATAGAGTTCAGAATGTCCCTCCATTTTTTTTAGATCTTCTTGGATTCCTTTCATCAGCACTTTGCAATTTTCAGCATACAAGTTCAATATTTCATTTTTTGGCAGTTGTAAGTAATATTGTATTTTTAATTTGATGTCCACATGTTCACCCCCAGTAAATAAAAATGCAATTGACTTTTGTATGTTTATCTTGTATCCTACAACCTTGCTGAACTCACCTTCAAGTTCTAGGAGTTCTTCTTGATTCCTTGGGATTTTCTATTTAGACAACCATGTCTTCGGAAAATAGGGAAAGTTTTAGTTTTTCCTTTCTGATTTTTATGGCTTTTATTTCCTATTCTTCCCTTATTACTCTGGCTAGAACTTCCAGCACAGTGTTGAATAAGAATGGGGAAAACAGACACCCTTGCCTTGTTCCTGATTTGGGGGGAAAGCATTCAGTCTTTCACCATTAAGTAGAGTGTTAGCTGTTCTTTTTCAAGTTGTTAGGTGTTTTTTTTTTTTATCATGTTGAGGACCTCTATTCCTATTTTTCTGAGAATTTAAAAAAAATCTTGAATGGGTACTGAATTTTGTCAAAATATTTTTCTGCATTGTTTGACATAATCATGCGATTTTTCTTCTTTAGCCTTTTAATATGATGAATTACATTGATTGATTTTCAAATATCAAAATAGGCTTTCCCTGTAATAATCCCTCTTGGTCACAGTATATAATTCTTCGTATATATTACTGATTTCTATTTGTTAATATTTTAAGGGTTTTGCACCCATATTCATGAGAGATATTGGTCTATATTTCTCTTTCGTACCGTCTTTCTTTGGTTTTGGTATCAGGGTATTAGGCTCACAGATGCACTGGAAAGTGTTCCCTCCTCTTCCATTTTTCAGAAGAGATTGTGTAGAATTGCTGTTAATCCTTCTTTAAATATTTGGTTGAATGCTCCAGTGAAATCATCTGGACCTCAAGATTTCTTTGGGGAGAGTTTTAAAAATTCAATTTCCTAAATGGTTATAGGGCTAGTCAAAAGATCTACTTCACAACGGATAAGTTGTGGTAGTTTGCGTTTTTTGATGAATTGGTCCATTTCACCTGAGTCAAATTTATGCGTGCAGAGCTATTCAAAATACTCCTTTATTACCCTTTTGATGTCTGTGAGGTCTATAGCGATATCCCATTTCATTCCTGATACTGGGAATTTGTATCTTCTTTCTCTCTCTCTCTTTGTCAGTCTTAGTAGACATTTGTTAATTTTTTGATCGTTTCAAAGAACCAGATATTTGTTTCATTGATTTTCTCCATTGTTTTTCTTTCTTCAATTTTATTTATTTCTGCTTCCATCTCTATTATTTCCCTTTTCTGCTTATTTTGGGCTTATTTTGCTCTCCTTTTTCCAGACTCTTGAGATGGAAACTTAAATGTAAGCACTTAGCACTATAAATTTTTTTCAGCACTAATTAAACCATGTTGCTATATTTTGATCTGCTGTATTTTCATTTTCATTCAGTTCAATGTTTTTTTTAAATCTTCCCTTGAGATATTCTCTTTGACCCACGGATTATTTAGAAGTCTGCTATGTAATTTTCACTTCTGGAGATTTTCCTGGTATCTCTCTGTTATTGATTTCTAGTTTTATTCTATTGTGGTGGGAGAACACACTCTATATGATTTCAATTCTTTTACATTCGTTGAGGTTCATTTTCTAGTTCAGGATATCTTGGTGAATGTTCCATGGGCACTTGAAAAAAATATGTATTTTGTTGTTGGGTGGAGTGTTCTAAATGTCGATTAGATCCTCTTGTTTGATGGTATTATTGAACTTTTCTATATGTTTGATGAGTTTCTGTCTAGTTGTTTTATCAGCTGTTGAGAGAGAGGTGCTGAAGTCTCCAACTGTAATTGTGGATTTCTCTATTTTTTGTTCTATCAGTTTTTGCTTCACATAGATTGTAGCTCATTGTTTGGTGCATACACACTTAGGACACTCTCCTTGAATGGGTTCCATTCTTTACTGGGCTGCCTTCCTGACATCTTCCTCATTGGCCTCCAGCCCCATCTGGACTGCTTTTCTGCCCTGCTCAGACCTGCCTAATGGGTTTGTAACTGAGTAGAAAGAAAGGGAGGAAGGAAGAAAGGACAAAAAGAGGGAAGGAAGGCCAGATTATCTTTTTTTTTTTTAATGCTAACTTTTAAACTACCTTCTCTTTAAGAAATCTCCGTTTCTCCTGTATCGAGTCCTTAGAAGCTCCTATATCAGGAGCAATAACTCCTCTTCTTTGAGCCCCTTAATGCTCACTATCTATCTGGAAGAAATTACAGAAAATGTACATGTGTGGTTTTAATTTGGTGGATGTCTTCATACCAGTTTGACAAATTTAGTATAGGTTTTTAGATCTTGAAGAAGAAAAAAAATGGGAGGAAGATTGCAATAAAACGAATTGGTGTTGAGAAGTAATCAAATCTAAAGAAAAGGTCAAGCCACAGAAATGTAAATTTTCATTTCCTCTCTCTCCTTTGTCTTCTATGAAATATCTACATAACAAACAGGGCAGTCACCACAATACGTATAAACTAGCATTTAAGTTTGACCACTATCAGGCTTAATCATCACAAGTGTATTTCACTTGTTCAACAATTTTTGGCACCTGATAAATGCTTGGCATTACTAGAACCTATGTCTTGTAAAGCTGATATTTAAACTCACATATATTTAAAGGATAATAGTTTCTTTTTCTTCAGAACTCGGCATTAATCTTTCCTAAAACCGTGACTCTACGTGTGTGACTTTGTACTGAACCAGTGAATCGTGGGGTGTAATCAAACAATAACCTTATTCTCCTTTTCCCTAGGCCGTCTCTGATAAAATCTCCAACAAATAATAGAAAGTTCTCTGGGCACTTTAGTTACAAACCTAACTTCATGTCAGGAGCTAATAGGTCTATTCTAGTACAGTAATCACAAACTCTGAACACTGTTTAATGGTGAAGCTTTTCTCTGCTTCCCCCAAAGGCTGCAGCGGGGAAGGAGACAAGGCTGACTTCCCTGTTCCCCAGCTTAGGGCTTCTCCTCCTCCTTTCCCCTCATTGGCTGCCTCTGCTCCCCCTAAGACTGAAGGGGAGAGGGAAAGGAGGACAGAGAAGGGGACAGGGACAATGGTCTTAAGTGACTGGCAACTTTCTGGCAGTGATATTCTCTGACCAGGTCAGATGTTTAAAACTGTCTCTCTGGGATGTTTATTTAGGTTCTCCGGCAGGCCGCCATCACTGGGGCCATTTGCCTGCAGTACCCTCTCCCTTGGTGAATGCACCTCTCTGTTTACATTCCCCTCTCCCCACTAGGCATCCTTGGTCTCCCTACTCTTCCAGGCAGCCGTCTTGCGTGGGATCCAGGAGGACTCCAGGCCAGCTCTTGCCTTGGCTCACATTTGGATATTGGGAAACATACACTTTTGACCCATCCATGTGGGGCGGGGGTGGAGTATTTCTCAAACATAGCCCTCTTTTTATTTAACTTCCTGGCAGGCAAGCTCTGGTCAGAGCCACTTAGTCTTTAGATTTATCACATGCCAGTCCACTCGGCCCTTCATTGCGTGGGACACACATCAGATATCCAAGCAATCTCCTTGAAACTTCTCTCACTGGGCTTGGTATCAGGAGAAAGCATCCTTTCTCCCCTGCTATGGGGGCAGGGAAGCATGGGGGGTGGGAGGGATTCTCAGCAGAGCTATCTCCAAAGAAAGCTGCCCTCTGATATTCAACTTCTTAAATGGGTAAGGGGGCCATGGATTGAAACACTAGTGTCATACTTCGACATGTAGGAACAATGGCTCCACAGCCCTGGGCTCCCAACTGAATGTAAAACTGAAATTGTTTATTTTAATACATCCTCTTGATGGTTCTTTCATCAATTGCCAAATTCACTCATGGTAAAGCCAAAAAATTTTTTTTCTGCTATATTACAAAGAAATAAATGGAACATTTTGTCATAAAATATTGTCTATCCCATTGTTCTGAGCATAGACTAACATCCAAATTCTGATCCAAAATTTCTGGGCTTATATTTATATCCGTAGCAGTGAGTAGGCTGCCAGCAGCATCAAATATCTGTGCCCACCCCTCTGCTCCCCCCATTAATAAGAGTTCCTCATAAGATTTTGTTTCTCTTTGGCTGAATTAAATAGAAGAAAAAACAAGACCAGCATTGCTGAGGTTTCTACTGCCCATTGGAAGTCTGCCTGCTAGGAGGCCGTGTGCACCCCTAGGTCCATCTCTTAGTGGCACTTCTGGGGACAGAAAAAAGCCATCAGAGACTGGTTTGGGGCTGGGGTTCAAGTTTTCTGGGTTTTCATCTTCTCATCTTCAGAAGACTGCTTAGTAGCTCTCTCCTTTTTTTAACTCCTCTTCTATATCCTGCTGTCTTAGTCTTGAGAAGCTTAATTAGACCTTGCCAATGAAAGTACATCTTATACAGAGCCAACTTGTAATGGTTTCCTAAAGTCCTGTGATAAACACAAGAAACAACCCAAAAGATTGAATAGTTTGCTTGAAATCGGCATAATTTCAGTGTTCAGTTGCCCAAGATATAGTTGTCTTCAGAGAACCCCAGAAACTCCTAGAATACACATGCAGGGGCATTTGTCACCCCCACGTACTCTCAGAGTGAAGTTCAAGTTAGCTCATAACAGTGAAAGGGGAAGAAGATCCCAGGGCAGCAGCCAGATTCCAAGTGACTTGGCGCTGTAAACTCCCGGACTGAATTTTATCAGAGGCCTACATTTTTCAAATAATCTTTCTAAATTTTTATAGGCAATTTATGTAATTATATTGGCAAATACATTTTTCCATTTCAATAACAGAGCCACAGAGATCTTTATGTTCACAGGCAAATCTTTAATATTGTAAAAGAAAAGTAGCATGCCCATACAAACTCACAAATTCCAAATAGGGGCATGATTCTCTGATTTTTCTCTTGAGTCAGTAAGAATGCATTCCAGATAAAGGAAAAGGGAGGCACAGAGCTCTCCTTCACCAACTCCCTCACTTCACTCAAACATAAATTTTATTCAGACACAAGATGCTGTACTAGCCAAGTCTACTCCATTCTGCTTTGATATTTTGAGCCCAATTGAATATGACTGATCACAGCTCTCAGCATACATTTGTGGGCAGATTTTTGCTTGCACACATAGTACATACATCTTTGATCAAGACCAGCTGAGAATACTGGCCTCAGTAGGCAGACTTGCCAGAATTCTGATCCTTGGCTATTCTATCAAGGCTAAGGGGTTCATACTGCTTTCCAGAAGATTTTTGCTCATGGAATAAATTCCGTATAAGTTTATATAAGAGAAGTAGAGTAAAAACAACTAGATAATTTCTGTTTCTTTTTGATTATAGCAGAACAGATTGAACACAAAGTACAGTTTATAAATTCTAAGCTTATGATCACAGAGAAGACCCACAAACCGTGAACGCCAAGTAAATGCATACCAAGTTAAATGTCAAACAAAATATGCATCAAAACTAATGATACATATTTAATGATATCATAATTACAATAATTGCTCAACTAGATGGAAAGAGAGGTAAAAGACAAATTTTACCAGCCTCACAAATCAGCTGGCTCTGATGGCCACCCATCCTCTTCTAATTTGTTAAAAGGAGGACCTCGATGTGGATTGGGGTATTTATATCATGAGATGGGGGAGAAGATTGGTATGGCAGTGGTGAGTCTTAGAAACGTACCTCCTAGGACGTATCGGTTAGTTGGTTTGTTTTCCTAATGTCTAGTACCCAAAGAAATGGGAATTTTAAGGAATAGGAGGGCATTGTGTTCCTAGAGAGAGAATATAAATTAGAAAAGATGCCCCTCAAAAAACTCACTTCTTGTATCAAGCAGAGGCCTTATTCTCATCACAAGGAAAAAACATTTTTTTTGTATCTATATGAGATGATGGATGTCAACTAAACTTATTGTGGTAATCATTTGACAATATATGTAAGTCAAGTCATACAGTTATACAGTGCTGTAAAGAAAGTATATCTCAACGAAACTGAAAGAAAAAAATAATTGAAGGGTGTAGTGTATGCAAAATTCCTGTTATGTGGTGAACACGCAGTAAATGCCATTGGTGATGGTCCCCTCCACTCCCAAATCCATTCCCAGCTGGGTGAGCCAGCAGTGGGGATAAGACACTGGCAATGGTCTGGCTCTATGACGCCACTCCTATGGGAGAGCCCAGGAACGTGTTTTGTTTTGGTTGGGAGGGGGTAGAGTACACGAATGCTTATAGCCTGCTTAGGATCTTTGCTTAGTTGAATTACGCCCAAGAGGAATTTTAGGATGCATTCCAAAATGGAAATACATGGAACTTTCCATCCAACTATAATCATTCAGGAAAATGAGAATTTCCATTCCATCTGTGTTATAAATGACCCACTGAAGTTCTCTCCTAAAAGCAAACAATGGTGACATTTCTACCAATTTATATTGACAATCTGGTACCCTTCTGCTGACGGTGCAAATTAAGATCGATTAATACCTCCCCCTACTTGCTTTTGAATGTCTTATAATTGCCAAGAATAATCATCTCTTTGTAAATTACACAGGGCAAGTGTTGATCTAATCACAGGAGTAATTTCACTATGAGAAAGAACCTGTGAAATCTTGTGGACAGAAAACCTTTTCATTGAATAACAGAAATAACGGCCCTGAGGCGGCTTTCCTGAAAAACGAAAATAATGAGTAGTATATCATTTACACAGAAAGAAGGTGTTACATGATAATCATTCTCAGAGTTACCGTACTATGGGATTAAAGATAACTCATCAAAGTACTTTAAAACAGCACAAGTTATTAAGGCTATAAAAGCAAACTTTGCAATAAAAGTTGATACGTCTAAGCATAACACACAGTTTTCATAGTGAAAACGGATTAAAGACAGCCGTGGCTTATGCACGTTTTGGAATGCATGCTCATAATGGGGAGTTACGGTAGTAAACCTTCCCTCTGCCACTGATTGCTGCACACATACACACACACACACTTTGTGAGGAACCTTTCTTATGTGGCATCTAAACACAAAGTCCTATTTGCTTATAGGTCTAATCAACTTCCACAGCAATGCTGCTGTTAGAAGGCAGAAGTGATATTTCCTTCTACCTTAACCAGTTCCTACCAAGCTTTCGCTCTATGTTGAAAAGCCTTGGGTGGTGCTGGAGCTTTAGCCTGCAATGGAAGGCAGCATGGTGCGGTAAACTTTTTTTTTTTTAAATCAGGAATCCTGATTCATGGTCCTCCTTCTTCCACAGACCAAAGCCATCACTGGACACACCAGTTAATACGCCTGTGGTTTGCTTTGCTCATCGATAAGATAAGGGACTGCCCCCTGGCCGCTTGTGCTTCTACATTAAAATCCATCTTATAGAGGCTATGAATCACTGGCTTCCTACATCTTTCCATGGAATGGGGTGGTTTTAAAATATGCCCACAACTTCTTTGACACTTCTTCCTTTGAAAGGTGGAGTCTACCGCACTCTCTGGTTTTGTGACTGCCACAATGAAGAGACACAGCAGAAGTGACCCTGTGTGACCTTCAAGGTTAGATCATTAAAAGTGATATGGTCTCTTTCTCTCACTTACTCTCACTCTTGCTCTCTCCCCCTCTCTCCTGGGCAGATGCCTTAGCCACCAAGTCAGATATCCAGCTACTCTGAAACCCCCATGCTAGAGAAAACCACATAAAGAAACCATATAGAGACTGAGAGAGGGGCCCAAGGAATGTCAGTTGTTTGAATCTTCCAACCCAGATTACTGACATATGAGTGGAGACGCCTTTGAGATTATGCCAGCCCCAGCCACTGTCTGACTGCAGTCTCACAGGAGACCTTCAACGAGAGCTACTCAGCTAAGCCGTTCCTGAATTCTGGACCCACAGAAACAGCGGGCGCTCATAAGTGATTACTGTTGTTTTAAGTCACTTACTTTTGGGGTGATTTGTTACGCAGCCACAGTAACTGGAAGAGGAACTACAATGGAATCAAAACGAGAGGGGGAAAAATGCCATCCCCTAGGTCAAACAAGGAAATCCTTAGCATCCACAAGAACCACAGAAAAGAAGACTTCAAAGTCTTCAAGAATGACCAAGGTAGGTATGATTCACCAACACTAGAATGATCACCTTTTTATTTCCAAGTTGGGTGACCTTTATGAACATTTTCCCACATCCATAGTTAAAAGAAATATAGTAAGAACGATCCTAAGTGGAACCACTTAGAGGCAGTAGCAAAACCAAAGGGAAAAGAAACAGCTCAGGCATCATCAGTCATTTCTACGTGGGCACTGACACCATTGCTCATCGACTTTCTGCTTCATGCCTTTCTCAACAGACTGTGCAGCTGATAAAGTGCAAGTGCTTCCCCAAACACACGTTCCAGTAACCCTGAAAAGTAGGATTCCTCCTTTTAAAGGGACAAGGTAAAGAACTGGAGTCCCGTCAGCAAAGATGGTGCCTATCATTGGATGAGAGACAGTGACTTTGGGATACCCCATGTATCCTGCTGAAGCTGAACCAAGGCGCCGATGCCCAGGAGATGGCAAATTGTGCCCTGCAGGCAGGATTCAGCCACAAGCCCACATTTGTTCATCCTAGCACACCTAGTGTTTTGGAAACAGGAAATTTCACATAAAAAAGTCTAGATTTCTAGCTTCTCTTGAAACACTGGAGATCTGGCAACCCTGGGTATGCATTTCCACCTGCCAAGCAGCTGGAACTGACTAGCTGTTTCTCCCTTTAGACAGAACATGTCCTCCTATTTGCTACAATCCCCACCACTCCCTATTGTTCTATACCTGGGCTCACTTCATTCATCTACTTTATATTTATGGTCCCTTTTGGCCTTTGAATTAGAGTTTCAGACTCCTCTGAAACACTCCAGGTGTTTCTTGATCACTATAGGTTTGAAATTATTAGTGGTTTGGAATTTCCAGTAAATTCTGCTGTGGTACCCTTGTCAACTTCTGTCCCTGACTACAAATGTGGGACCATGACAAACTCATACGCTAACAGCCATGTAACTCATCTTACAACACTGTTATCGAATACTGGGGTGCTAAGCATGCTGCCGGAAATACATACTGAGTTTATTTGAGACATCCAAATTATCTTTAAAACCCAAACTATGTCCACACACAGGTCTAACATTCCCAGTTCAAATTAATGTACAAAAGAGTTAAGTGTCTGTCAGCTCTGAGATTAGGCTGGACAGAAGTGGAACAAAGAGACCTAAACATGGTAAAGTGAAACAATTTAATCACTTACCACAGAATATCTTCAAGGATATTTCTAGTGGAGACTTAATTAGGCAGTGAGGTCACTTGCTGAGAAATACGACCAGCATTTCCAGGTTTAGGTACAGGTGTGTGTGTGTGTTAGAGAAAACAAAACAAGACAAAATAACTCACCAATTCCAGACACTGTCTGTGGCCATAGGCGGCAGCATAATGTATGCTATTGTAGCCTTCCTTGTCCCGGATAGATGGATTTGCATCATTTTGAAGTAGAAACTCTAGACAGCTGTAAGTAGAAAGATGAGGTGTTATTTTAGAAATATATCTGGACCAAAAGGGATAATTAATGTAAATTTCCTCCTATTATGAATGCTCCACAAAGCACTTTGTGAGTTTAAGTGCTTCCTTAAAAATCCTACAGCAGTGAGGTTTTATGTACTGAAAGTTTTATGTGTGTTTTCTGTAGCACTCTTTTATTTCAGCTTAAAATAGCTATTCTAGAATTCAGGAAAGGCTTTAGGAATAAGAGGGTAATTGAGGTTTTTTCCTTCTCATCTTAGGTACAGAACATATCTGTCATCAAGATTACTGAATAATAAGTTTTAGACAGAGCTACATGTTCAAAAGATGAAGTCTCAAATGTAACAAAGACGTGATCAGGCCGTTGCAACACGGCAAACCCCAAGAGAGGGGCTTTATTTTTAACCTTGCTGTTGGAGACTCTAAGATCAAAACATTAGAAAATGAAAGTTAAAAAGAGTAAGAAAACAAAAGAACCCAAGAATAGCCTAAACAATATAAAAGATAAAAGGAATGGATAAACATTTTAAAAATATAAAAGATTAATTCAGGAACCACATATGAAGGAAGAGGTTTCAATTGCACCATTAGGAATATAGACTAGAATAAAATACTAAGTAATAACTTTTAAAAGCCTTTTCTGACAAAGTTGCTGTACTTTTTCAGAAAAAGCCACAATCTTTGCAATAGGTTAGAGGAAGGGGCATGGCTCCACCTTTGCTAAAAAGCCCCAAACCCCAGGACACAAGGACTCAGGGACGTAATGAGTTCTGTTCCGGGCTATTGCAGATGGAAGAATCCTGCTGGTACAAAAGGAATGACGAGGCACCGTACTCCATAAGTTCCATTTTATTTCTGTGACAGTGGGACAAGCACGTCCTTTACAAGGCCAAGTTGATTCAATTTCATACTCAAATCACAATGTTAAGATTTTAAATATAAGCCTGTACAGTAAATAAGATTTCCCAACGGAAAATTTCTATAGTTTATTCAAAAACTTTAAAATGACATTTACCTATCTTTTGGCACAAGACAAGAGGGGTAATACATCACATACAAAGACATATCACAAATCCCATATAAAGACAATTAAAACAGATATTTTATTTCTAGAAAAACAGATGAAAGGCATAAATTTCTTATACCAAATACCTACATATCACGCGATTTATCCATAAAATGCTCCATAATAAATCAAACTATTATTGGAGTGCTGATACCACCTTATAAGGAAGTCCTTTTTTATTTTGGTAATTAAATGCCCATGGACAGGATCCCAGGTGTGACTCATTTTAAACCAAATATGGCTCCTTAAACAAAATCATTCAATAGAAATAGCTTTCTAGTGGACACACAATCCCCGGCTTCTGAAGGGATTACATTCTAAAAACCAGTTGACACATTCAATGTGTAATTTGGAAAACTCTTGGAATTGCTCCCAAAGAGTTGGTTAACCCAGAATAGAGTTGCACTATACTACCAACAGTACTATTAGAAATCACAACGGTACTGCAGAATTTGAATATTCTCCACATTCTTTTTAAAGGAAAATGAATTCCAGCTCTAAGTGGGAGTGCTTATCTTTTCTCCTCCCAGGGCCCTGATTAGCAATTTTGGCACCTAAGCTGCAAAATCCAGAGATGCACATTAGGTCAGGGGAATATGTGGACAAGGGAGTAGCCTCTCTCTGCAGAGAAGAGCTCCCAGACAGACCGGCCCCCACCTCCTCCTGCCTCTCCTGCCCTCTCCATCAGCCCTCAGAGGGCTGCTCTGGCCCAGGGCAAGCTTGCAGTTTCCTGGAGAAGGGAGCATTTTCTGAGGTAGCTTAAAATTCTAGTCTTTTGATATCATTATTTTAATTTTGGAGTATTAGGGCAAAACCTTGGTCGTTCTGCTTTACTCACAGCTGTGTTTCCCGCCCCCACCCTGGCAACAGTGAAAGTTACATCCCACACCTGCACTGGGGCACGCTATCTGACCACACCCTTCCACAATGGTCTGGACACGGGCGGAGAGCCCGGTCAGCAGCGGGAAGACCCAGAGTAGACACGGCATTCAGGTCACAGAGAAACTGGTTCCTCTGACCACAGAAGAGAATAAACAAGCAAGGACAGTGTGTGTGCAGACTCTTAGAGACTACATCCACCGGGTCCAGGGGCAGGACACCAAGTGTGGGCACCATTCACTCATTTGTTCACTTGCTCAGGAAACAGTTACATCAATTGCACACCAGGCACTGCACCGGGCAGAGCACTGATAAACAAATGACAAGCAATAGGCTACACTGGAGTATATGAGGAAGTCATTTGGTGTAAAACTAATTTAGCCTGAACTTGTTTTTCCAAAAGGGCCTGACATGGCGTTGAGCATGCACTGTATATCTGTTTTAAGTATTTACTATGTCCCAAAGACAAGAACAAATGCCCTTAAAGATAAGGATGTAACTTTCCTCACAGTGGCATTTCCTTAAGGATAAGCATCTCCCTAAACTAAGGATTGATTGCTGGCCTGCTGCACCCTGTGACCACCCAGCTCGAGACCACAGACCTGCTACCTGCTGTGTTCATCAACTGCTGTGTGAAATGCTACGCCAGCAAAGCAGTCTCGTGACTGTTGTGAAAGGGACATTCCAATCACAGGTGACACATGCTCTTTGATGGTTTATAACCACTCTGTCAACTCCCAATTCTTTGGAGTGCTCCTTTCCTTTGTGAAAGGACTCTCCCAGGCTATATGGTCCTCAGATCTGGCTCATAATAAACTCAAGCCAATTTTGATTTCTAGATTGGTTATAGATTATTTGCACTGACATCACTGTGACCTGTGGTGCAGGAAGGACTCTCAGAGGATGAAGCATTAGAGCTCCCCATGTATCAACACCCCTGGGTGATGGCAGTCATTCCAGCCCCTATCACAGTAATAGCTAAGCCCCTGTCAGAAGCCACAGAAGCTGTCTGCAGGAAGCAGGGGGCTATCTGTAAGTTGATGTGTGCGTGGCTTTGTGGTGTGTGTGTGTGTGTTTTAGGGAGGGAGGGAGAGTACAACTGGTGCATTTCACACTAAAATCTCAAAACATTTATTTATAGAATCTGCTAAATAGTTATCCCCAGGCCATAAAAGGAGAGCCTAAGGCCCTGAGAAGAGGCTTACTATGTTCTCTGAGGCACATGATACACAGCAGAGTCAGAAATGATATTTAAGACACCTGGTCATAAAAATCTCTGACCAATCACAGTGATGGTCCAGGCAAAGCTGACAATTTTAGAAAGAGTTCCCTGAGTGAAAATAGCGTAATTGAAAGATGTTTTAAAAGAACAGTTTCTTCTTCATTAAAGCAAGTCCACATAACTTCCTCAAGACCCCAAGTGAAACCCAAAAATAGTAAGGCTGGCCCACATGGCAACCCAGAGAAGCAGACAGAGCATCAGTACGTGCATCTCGTGCTTAAGCTGAGAAGAAACTTACGATGCGGCTTCCTTTTCCTTCAGTTCTCGGGCTCTTTCAAGTTCTTCTGAATTTTCATGGGCATTTCCTAAGATAGTCTTACTTCTCAGCATAAGGGAAAGAAAAAAATTACAATTAATTTTTTTTCCCTGAGGAAGATTCGTCCTGAGCTAACATCCATTGCCAATCTTCCTCTTTTTTTTTTTGCTTGAGGAAGATTAGCCCTGGGCTATAACATCTGTGCCAGTCTTCCTCTGCTTTATATGTGAGACACCACCACAGCATGGCTGGTGAGTGGTGTAGGTCTGCACCCAGGATCTGAACCCGTGAACCTGGGCTGCTGAAGCAGAGTATGTGAATTTTTAACCACTAGGCCACAGGGCCAGGCCCTACAATTAATTTTTTTAATGTCAAAGTTGCTAACGACTTGGGTGCAATTTATATCTCAACGATTTTTCTCCCAACCCATAAGATATGAGCACTACTGATTTTTCATTGAGGATATTCCTGGTCCTCTCCAAGGCATCCCAGTAAATATATTCTCTCCCAAGGAATCCAGTTGAGAACATGACTTTCCTAAAACTTCCACCCAGGTATCAGCGATTTAGTTGACAAATTAGTAGTCCATCCTTCCATAAATATCCTAAACTCCCCAAGTGAAAAGGAGGCAATTTAGCTCAAACTTCTCTGACTCCTACCACATTCCTTGCTGCCTCCTTGGCAGCTCAGCATCTCATTTATCCAGGAATGGGGTCCTAGTCACCCCTCATCCGCCAGGGTAATTCTTCATCATCCTGGATTCCTTCTCTACCTCTTAACAGATGGAGACTTGCCCCTCCATTCTATTCCAAGGGACTAGCACAGAGCTTGGCACATGGAAGATGCTCGGTATGCATTTGTTGAGTTAATCACCTGCATGGCTACGGGATCCTGCATGCTACATCGGACTGGCCAATATTATATAAATAGGAAGAGAAAAGCAAGCAGTGTTTTCCAAACTGTGGAAATATGGATCATAATTCTTTACTGAATTCTGAAATCAATTTAGTGGGTTGCAGTCAGTATTATTTTTTAATGAAATAAAAGAAAATATCAGAATGCATCACACATAGTAAAAGTATACATGGCTTTAGGAAATTTTTGTTTCCATTTGACACACATATACATAAAAAATACACATGAGGAGCATGTGCACTGGGTCATGATGCAAAATGTATTTCTTACTGTGGGTCACAGTCTAAAATGTTTGAAAGCCATTGCTCTATGAGAAAAGGAGTTAGCACTGCCCCAGAATCAGTTCCACAGCACAGGGCAGCAAATAACTCAACAGTTCTCCAAACAGGGTTATCAAAAAGTATTATTATGAAGGGGGCCCTGCTCCTTAAGTCTCTGAGAACAATCTCATTAACTGTGGGTGCCTCTCCTAACTTTTCCCCTGAACTGGTTCACTTATTTCTGTTTTCCATTCCTAGCCACCTAGAATCCAAAAGTGTCCAGGACAACCAACTCCCTCCCCTCCAGCTCCTGAAAGAGCATTCACGCCCAGTTTGGAACAATAGTGCCTAGTTTACACATAGTGATGCTGCGCTTGAAGGCTATTGGGATTATGCATAGATGAATATTTTTGACGCATGACATATATATCAGCAAATGTAAGTTTTACAGCAAATGAAGCATTTAAGTGGTGATGATGAAAACTGCTTTATATGACCAGATAAATTACAACAGATTTTGAATGAACTGAAGACCTGGGCTTGACATCTCCGCTTGGCATTCAACCCAAAGAACAGAGAAGGGGAGTAATTGTGCAGAGATGTAATAATCAAACATAAAGAGAGGAGAATGGGAAAACTGGGGCTAGGGATGAAGCAATTCCAACTTCTCTGGGTCTGGGTGAGAGAGGTTCTTTATCCACAGTTTCTGTGAGGCAGTATGAAGAAAAATGAGCAAACCCTCCCCGTTCCCAGCCCTACCCCCAGCGGAAACATGACCAAGGCTGTTTTTACTTTCTATCCATGTCTGATGCAGCAGCATAGTGCAAAGCTGTCCGTCCCCAGTCATCTGTTTCATTAACGTTGGCCCCTGTGGTTACTAATGTCTCAATACAGTGGAAATGACAATTTGCAGCTGCATAGTGCAGAGGGGTCCTGAAAAACAAACAGCAATTTATTACTTCATTCGGCCTGAAAAACAGACCCGTCATCAGCACTAGCATCAACAGCAGTACCCCTAGGGGTGTGGAAAGCTCCTCAGCTCTCAGAGTGTGGAGGCCAAGGGAATGCCCTCCTCTGACTTTATAAGCCGGAACTGAGGCTACAAAGATAGTGGCTTCAGACAAGGCCACCCACCTGCAGATTTATCCTTTCTTTGCATTCCTAGGGCCTATCATGGTTCAGGTCTACATTACTGCGTATTTGGACTATTGCAATACCATCCCTATTGGCCTCCTTAGCTCTAATCAAACTCCCATAGAATTTCTAGTTGTTATGAATGAAGAACTGGGTTTTCTAAGGTCCAGTACCCACATGTGACAACCCTGTTCTAAAACCTTCGGTCCTCCCCACTGAGCAAAGTCTTGATTCTGTAGTCCGGAATTGAAGACCTTCCCAAACTGGTCCCCATCTATCTTTATAAAGTCTCTCTCTCTCCCCTAGCTGAGCCCATTACTGCATCCAAACTGAATGACTGAGTTTTTCCAGAGCATGTTCACACTTCCTCTACCTTTCCCTCTGGCATTTTCTTCCCTGGAATGCCCTTTCCTGAACCACTTCCACCCACCAACTTCAAAGCTTCCACCACCAAAACCCCAAAACTTCCTAAGTTCTAGAAGTTCTCTTTCTCTTTTGTCTGAGACTGTGTGGCTCCTGTCTGGGTCTCTCTTGAGCTCCCATCACACATTGCCTTGACTTTATTGGTGTTGTCTCATCTTCTCTACTGAACTGAAAGCATCTTGAAGGTAGGGATGCAGGTTACTTGGGAGAAAAATGCACAAGGAATTAGAAGCCCTGGGATCTGGTCTGGGGAGACCTGAAAGCCGAGCCAAACCAGGTCCACTCCCTAGGCCTGGGGTTCCTCATCTTTATTTCAATAAGGACCTTTGAGCAGCTGTCCCCTAAGGTCCATTCTGGGTCTAAACTTCCGTGTACATATATAACTTGTTTAGTTTCTCTGGGCTCAGCTTTCTCATCTATTATAAAGGATAATAAGCATCTCCATATCTCTCACAGATTTACCGGAAGAACCCAAGTGAGTAATATCTGGAAAATACAAGCACCTTGTCAAGGGGAAGGCATTGCAGAAATATGAAGTAATTTGTTTTATATTACTTACTTTTAGTCCTCGATTACTTAACAGTTTATCTGGTACGCCTAGCCAATATTCAGAGACTAATAATCAAATAGAATACTAGAAATAAAGTAACTTTATCTCAAGAACTATTTCTCAATTTTCAAGTACCACTATTTTATATTAGTAGTCAATTTATGCGCTCTCTTAGGAGTTGATTTTCTCCTCTTTCATCCAAAAAAAGCAAATTATGAGTATTTTACATATTGGATTGCTTATGTTTTAATTAAAAGTATGAAAATTATTAGGTATCAACCTAATGCGGCAGAGCCCAGAGACAAAGAGAAAATGAGACCAGTCCCTGTCCTCACCCACAGTCAGGTGAGGAGAGAGTCAAGCAGAGTCCACGAGACAGTGCGAGGTGTGCTGCAGTCATGGAGTACGGAGGGTGTTAGGGCAGCAGAGAGGAGGGCAGCCCTGTCAGAGGGGAGGGAGGTGTCTCTCAACATAAATCTGGAAATAGGAGGAGCAGTTGTCTCAGGTAGGTTGGTAAGAGGAGAAATTTGTGGCAACTCCAAGAGCCAGGATGCATGTGGACGGGAGGGTTAGAGAGATGCTATGGAAAAATTAAATTAAATTAAAAATGTATATATATATCCATGGACCAGCAAGTATTATGGCATGATTTAGCTATGCAAAGGACCATTAAGGTAATAAAAGTTCTATGACCCAGCCTAATAGCCAAAGGGGCTACTAGCTATGTATGTGTGTGTGTGTGTGTGTGTGTGTGTGTGTATGTTTAATGTTGTAAACATGTCTAAAGATTTATCCCAAGATCAAATGTTCAATGAATATAATAAAATGGTCCAGATCTTGTGATCAAATTCTCGGTTAGGTGGGCTAAAGCATTCTACTCTGTTACAAATAGAATTTTTAAAACTATATCCATGTAGGATATTGAAACAAAAATTGGAAGGAGAAGAGAGACCACTGGCCCTTCTAACAGAAGCTGTGAGAGGAGATGCTTTCCTGGTGGCTCGTGCCTGCTTTGCTAGTGCTTTCCCTACAAGAAGGAGTTTCCTTCTGAGGATGGGAGCTCTCCCAACTAGTTTCCCTGCTTACCATTTCAACATAACATGATTCCAGATAGACTGCTCCCTGCTCCTTTTATTTAGGCATTTGAAGCAGAGTTCCATGTTTACATACCTCCCACACTTGTCCTTTTTATGGAAGTCCGCTCCGCTGCTCTGCAAGAGTTTTATACATTCCACATTACTAGAAAGACAGGGAAAACATCATTAAGATGGTAGAGGTCAAGCGCTGGGCTATCTTCAGAAGGAGCTGTTTTTTGCAGAATGCAGACAGAGGGGAAATGATAGCTCCAGCTTTAAACTCTGCCAGCACAAAAAATAACATGAACATATAAGAGTAATGCCATACTGTAAGAATCTAAAGTTTCAAAGTCCATTTTTTCAAAGCTAATAAATCAATACATTAAAGAGTTTGATGAAACATTTTCATTCCATGACTAAGGAATGTAATGATTATTACATGATTAAACTTTGCAGTGATGGTTTCCTCATTTATCCTAAATTTTCTTTCAAAACCATCAAGAGTTTATGAAACAACCCCTTAAAGCTATAATAATTTCATGTCACCTTTAAACAATGAGCCAGAGTGGATGAGCATTACCTTTTATCACAGCAGAATGAATTCACCATGATAAGCATTTTCGACCCAGACTCTCCTTAATGGAAAATAGAACAGCTGCACTTCCCTGTCTTTTTAATCTAGGTAAATAAATGTGCAGAACCAGGGCTGAGAATGATGTAATGGAGCACAGTGATCTTCCAAAGCTTCCTTGTCATTTGCAGAAGCAATAAATCACATTTAGTGGAGAGAAAAGGACCTATTGAAGTAAATTCTCCTACTGAAGGGCATGTAGCTAAACATTAATTCTAATGGGAGTTTCAGACATGAATCCAGAATAGTGTGTTGCCACTTTCTGTACAGGTCTGATATTTTTTAAAATGTGGCCATAAAAAGAGACAATCAGCCATCATTGTTCTAAACTTGGGATGCTAAGAAGTGGCCTAGGACTTACTGTTTTATTATCATTTTAATAAGAGAAATGATTTCATTAATGATAAACCTGAGCAGGGTTCTCCCCATCCCACATGCACCCTGTATGGCCACCTTTCTCAGAAACCTGGCTGGTTCAATCATAAAATATAAGAACTCTCTGAGACCATTCTGTGTTGGTGTAGCATGCCGGTTGACACAGAGCACCTGTCTCTTACTGAATGAAGCTAAAGGATCAAAAGCAGAGACACATCCAGGTTGTGAGGCTCATAAAGCTCATACGACCTGTGGGGATGTGATAGGGAGATGGAGGGTCTTTTAAAAAATACAAAATTATGAATAAAAACTAGATACAAGACTTCAGAAGGGAACCGTGCAAATAAGGGGCCTCACAGCTTCACAGTCAATCCACCTCTGATAAATAGGTAATGCCTTTGGTAACATACAGATGACAAATGGAGAAGCTTTGCTTTCCTTAAGGACTAGGAAATTGGTTAAGAACCAACACCTTACCCAAACAAGGTCATCCGAGAGAGGCCATGTTTGGTCAGTGGGTGGTCATAAATCAACAATACACTGATCAGAGCCTTAATCTAACCGCTAATATGGAAAAGAGTATCTGATGAAGAACTATCTTTACAACTTAAAAAAAAAGAGAAGGATTAAGCCACTTCTTGCCTAGCCTTTGGGTTTTCTTGACCTTGGTTCACACTTAGTCACTAGAAAAGCTTAAAAATCAGTTTTGAAATAGGGACAAAAATGTCTGTTAGTGAACAGGAATTAACTCAATCTTGCATTTGCTTGATCATCACCCACCTACCAGCAACAAAAAGGAAAAATTTAGGAACAAATCTCTATTTTCTTTTGGTGAAGGAGGTACCACATAGTCTATAGGCTGAAAATCTGAAATTTAAAATCTGAAATTTAAAAAAAATAAAAAGAAAAGAGAGAAAAGAAAACCAAAGAAAAACTATTTTCTATATGAGATGGACTAACAATTTTTCTTTGGAAGAACAAAAACACAAGTGATCTAGAAATGCAACATAGTCATGTTTGGTATTGGCAGAAATGATTCTTACTCATTTTACTAAGGAAGTTGCCTTTGATTCACAGACAACTTGAGTCAATCAAGACGAATTAGTAGTCATGAAATTGCTCACTACTCACCCTCCTGCAGCAGCAGCATGAAGGCACGTTCGTCCAAATTTATCTGGGGTGTCTATTTCAAAGCCTGCAGACAGCACGTGCTCATTACTAAACAAGGATACTATGCTATACTTTTGTCCTAGTTAAACCACAAGAAACATTGCAGAGACAGAAAAATCAGTTAGTAGAAAAACCAGAACGCAAGCAACTGTAGTCAGACAGAGGTTGTCATGGAAACAAATGGTAACTGCTCAAGCTTGGCAATTTTATAGGAAGAACCGTGAAGTCAAGAAGAATTTATTTTCACATTCAGCCCTGGGTGAACCACAGCCCCATATTTCAATCCCAGGATAGAAATTTATGAAACCAATTTGAGATAAGTAGGGCAATAGACAGGCAGACAGAACACATGGAGAAAACACGGAAGGCAGAGGAGGAATCTTCACATGCTGGAATAGATATTTTCTTAAGTGTGTTATTATCTTTCAGTTGGCTTAAGATTTGGGAAACATGCTTCCATGCAGGGATTATTTTTAAACATGCCAAAAGCAGTGAAAGCAGAATCAATAATAGGTAAAGTACTTAAAGGGAAAAAAAATGCCTCTAGAATATCTGTTGAATTAATTCACAAACAATCTTTGCCTTGCAGACTTCCATCATCTTTGAAAGCCAGGAACTTCTTAATACATGGAGGTTGGCAGAAGCCGCGATAAGAAAGATTAGCAAAGCGCCACACCAGAAAGAATTTCTTGGTTCCAAATAGCCTCGCGTTAAAAAAGTAAAAATTAAACCTAGTTGGAGGGGATCAACTGTAGTGATTTGTCAGAGCCCACGGAGTAGGAAGGCAACATGACATTTTCTACCATTGAAACATGGGGGATTTGGCCTTTTTCCCTTGTTAAAAATATTAAATGTTAGGCCACCATTTTAAGCCTCAACAATGTTCTCTCCTGTGACAAACTTCCTCTAAGCCAGGGCCGTCCCTGCTTGCCTCTCACTCTGCCTCACCCAAAACTTTAACTTGAAAAGCAGACAAGACTCTCCTTCTGGGGCAGGAATACTGACATGCAAACAGCTTCAACAGCAAGGACTGCTGGGAGCTGTCACACGCAGTTAGCTGTGGACGCAACTCATCCTGCCAAGTCGGGTAATGAATGACATGAAGTGCAGGCAGCCGCTCACTCTGACCAGACACTGGAAGCCAAGGGGCTCGTTTACAGGACCAGGAAGCCTCAGCTGTGGGATGGAGTTACTTACCGGATGATAACAACTTTCTGCAGCAGTCAGAGTGAGCGTTTAGGGCGGCTAAATGTAGGGGGAACATGCTATGGACTCCACACCTGAGGAGGAAAAACAGAGCAGCTCACAGTAGCAGATCTCAAGACACATGCAGAAGGACGATTACCTTTCTAGAAGTTCTCAGAGGAAAATTAAATCCACCACACCTCACTTAGGAACTCTTGGCTGAAATAATTCAGTAATTTTTCCACTTGAGAAATAATTACGCAATTATTTTCCACCTTAAAATAATAAAACCCTCAACCTAAACCAGAATTTAAAGCCAATAACAACAGGAATGTATATATATATATATATTTTTAAAGATTTCATTTTTTTTTCCCTTTTTCTCCCCAAAGCCCCCTGGTACATAGTTGTATATTTTTAGTTGTGGGTCCTTCTAGTTGTGGCACGTGGGACGCTGCCTCAGCGTGGTTTGATGAGCAGTGCCATGTCCGCGCCCAGGATTCGAACCGACAAAACACTGGGCTGCCTGCAGCGGAGTGCGCAAACTTAAACACTGGGCCACGGGGCCAGCCCCAGGAATGTATATTTTTAAGAAAATGTTTCATATAAACAGTGACTCTTTCTATTTAAAATTAATTTCCCTTTCTTTTTTCTTTCAGCTCATCAATTTTGTGTCTTATTCATTCATTCATCTATTCAACACTTTCTAAGCATCAGATACTACCCTAAGTGCCAGAGATAACAAGACAAACTCTCAACTTTCAAAAGCAATCTTATTCCTGGAATTGATAAATAAATAGTTACTATTGACCTATTATGTGCCAAGCACTTTGCTAAGTTAATAATGACTATATTATTGAAAATAAAACTTTGGATGAGAATAAAAACTAATGTTCACCTTGTACAGGTGAAACTCAGCTTCCTAATAGACTTTTATATTGCACATTAACCCACATCAAGATACCAGGCACAAAAACGCAGTTAGGAGTAATAAACATTGCCTTGCATCCATTTCAGAAATCTAATATATTTTCCCTAACAGTATTAGAGAAAGAATCTAGAAAAGGACTTTTTAGACTGATCCCCCACCATAACACAGTCCCCAGGATGAACGCTTAGGGGATGGCAGCCTTCTGATGGCAGTGCTTTCTGCCTTCAGAACTAAATCCTCCTCCTCTTGCCTATCACCTCTCCTCGAACAAGGACCCAAAGCTGTGTGCTGAACTGTAGTTCACAACAAACAGCATCATCGGGAGGTTCCTGGGTACTTACAAGCATTTATAATGTTAGTGATCACTTCTCATAACATCTCATTATATTCAGATAATATATTTCAGATTTTGTAAATCCTCTGCGTAACACAAGCAAGTATGTCTATTTACATCTGCAGATTAATTACCTAATTTCCTTCTCCAACACAAAGTGGCCCATTTTCAGATTCTACGCTTCATAAAAAAACACATATGATTTGAATTTGTTAAGCTTCAGATACATGAATTTTATTTGCTATGTCAAAAGTTATTACGATGTGAATAACTTCGTACGTGAAGTCACATGAATGTGTGAATGTATACACATATGCATAGATATTTCACAGTATTCAGGGTTTTGCAAAATTTGAGTCTGCCAGCATTTAACCACCTCTCTCTTTCCATGAAAACTCCTTCCTATTTATTGGTGTATTTGTTTAGTCTTCCCTCTGCTCATTTTCCTTTCCCTATATGGAGATTTCCAACCCAGCGCGTATAATAGCTGGCATCCATCAAGAGATGCAATTTGCCCGTCTTCCGGGCAGTGCCACGCGGAGGAGAACTGCTTGTAATTGCCTCCCTCACCATTTACAAAAAATTCTGGAAAGCAATTGCATCAGTGACAACCTTGATGCTCATGAAAAGGAAGAGGGAGTTGGGGGATGGGAGAGGAGCTTTTCT
Source organism: Equus asinus (assembly GCF_041296235.1). Taxonomy (NCBI): domain Eukaryota; kingdom Metazoa; phylum Chordata; class Mammalia; order Perissodactyla; family Equidae; genus Equus; species Equus asinus. The sequence continues at coordinate 132,458,656 of NC_091793.1, forward strand.
ATTTATGCTGCTACTTATATGACTCTTTATTGATGCCAGTAAACATAGTAATTTTTTAAATGTATTACATATTTTAACAGCTCCTCACTAAACGGAACTTTAAGCTAATGGGATTCTACCTAACCATTTTATTTGTTCTGGGCAGGTAAAGTAAAAATATATGATTAAATATCTTTGGACATTTGAAAGAGGAAAATGGATAGAATATTTTCTAGGACAGTTTTAAGTTTCTGAAACAACATGCCTGAAATCAAGGATTGGATTTCTCAAGAATTCTTTGAGACTTCTTCATTCATTCTTTATATATATATATATATATATAAATAAACTTACACACACATATATATATACACACAAATATATATTATATGAAAAAATAAATGTTAAAGTTTTATATATAATATACATTATGTACATATTATTATATGTACACACATATATACACATATATGTGTATATATGCACACAGTATATAATATATATTTTATAAAGATACATAAAATCTATATCTTTATATAAAATGATACAAGCAAATGAATGAGAGAAAATAGCATCCAACTCTATAAGAAACCAATCAGCAAAAACATAAAAAGTATAACTGATAGTGTAACAGTAACAGTATTGGAACATATTCCACAACCTTCATCATCAATACTTCTCATCAACTCTGCCACCTTAACACTGTCCTTAGATAATTCATCACATTCTACATTAGTTAATTATTTCATTTTTTTCACTGTTACTTATAAACCTGAGAAGATAAGGGAGGTAGAACTACTCTAAAAGGTCTAGCAAAAAAGCTGCCTGATATATACTCTTCTTTCATAGTTAATAAAAAGTCACCACCTCAGTGTAGGTTTTGAAAACATATTAATTTAGACTGAAGTACTATTGGCATTTGAACTTGAATACGACGCTACAGTTCAAAAGGAAGACTAAAGATCAGTCCAAGATTGGAAAGAGAATAAAAGCAAAATTCAGAATCTCTGAATCAATTTAGAAATGACTCATGCATTTCAAAATTACTCCTTTATTGTTATAAAGTAAGACTACTTATAAAGGAAGGATCATAAAACCTTTAGCAGGAATATTAGGGTTTGGCTCTCTCAGTCAAATAAGAAGCAGCACCTTTACTTTGTTAGGTATACGTAGGGGAGATCAAGAATTAAGACGTCAGATAACCCTAAACTTAACAATGAATAAATTACAGGAAAGAGGAGACCAATTCCAGTTAAATTACTACATTTATTTGACCAGTCATAAAATTAATGGAACACATTTGTATTAGCTATTTCTAATTTAGCTGTTAGCTGGCGTCTCCAACCCAGTTATTTCAGAATAAATGAGGTCAGAATAAATTGTAGAGAGCTATCCGAGGGGAGTGAAGGGCGTCTGCACCATTAGAATACAGGTTCTTTTAGGCTTTCCCCTTGGCATCAGAGAGACACGGCTGCCCTTCCCACATCTAGTCTTTTCTAGAGCCATCCCTTAGGCCATAGGGTAAAGAACACTGTGGTTAAGGTGATGGGTTGGTTTTGAGTCCTACTTTTGCCACTTATTAGCAATTTGATCCTCAGCAAGTACATAATGGTTCTCTCATCCAGAAAATAAAGACAATAAGAGTGTCGATCTTAAGGAGAAATTGTAAGGACTAATTGAAATAATGCACACAGAGTGCTAAATTCTAAATTCATGTGTCTGGCCCATGGTGAGCCTTTACCACGTATTAGTCGTATTATTGTCCTTGTGATTATCATTAGCTTAGGTGGGTAATAGGAAGTCTGTGAGTTTTGAAGTCGTAATCAGGTTGTGCTTCCTTAAACTTAGATGTATGATTCCTTAAAAGCCAAGATGAATTCTGATCAGCTGGCATGTCTGGTATCTTTCTATGCTTCAAAATCCTTTACAATATTGATCTCACAACTCTCCTGGGGATGGGGACATTCGTTTGGTTTTGCCCACTGAGTGGACAAGAAAAAATTATTTGATGACTTTGATCATCAAATGATTTTATGACCTTTACTCAACCGATCAACCCAAATCAAAAAATCAATTTCTTATTAATTTTCTCTACATTGTTCAAGTATTTATTATGCACCCCTAAGTTACAGGCATTCAGGTGTAACTTACAACAACGAGGCCTGGTCCTTGCTCTTTGCAACCTACAGACATTTTCAGGGGTTTCTTTTGAATCAAGTCCAAACACTCTGACATGGCTTATGACATCCCTTCTGGACCTGGCTGTTGCTTAACCTATACATATTCTAGAATCCCAGTGAACTTCTGTCCATTCCTCCTGGACAAGCCAGGCTCTGTCCTGCCCCCAGCTTTTGCACATGCAGATCCCTCCACCTGAAACTCTCTTTCTCCCCTGCTCCTCATGGCCTTTCTCAAACTAGTGCATCTCTGGGGGTCGCTGAAATATCTTTGGGCTTTCAGGAGTTCTCTGTGAGAATTTTTAAGTTGTCTTTTCCTTTGATGACAATCTAAAGCAATTGGCATAAAAGCATATTTTGACTCATCTGAACAACTGCCTCATCATTACGTCCCTCTGCCAATTGCCGCACCCATGTCTGTACTTAGGATCGCACTGGTGCTGTGTACTACTTTAACTGGCAGGGACCAATGAGAAAAGAATAAAGGTGGGCTTACACACGAATGATATCTGAACCTAGGGAGAGCCAATGAAAACGCAGTACACTGAGCCTTCTGATGCAAACGATTTGGCAGGAGTTGGAATAAAGGCCTTTGTGCTGTGTGATGAGTTTACTGTCCCACCACGTTGTTTAAGCCACTGCAAAACCTGCACTCCCACATGTGAACTGAACTCTAAAGAGTCAGCACCTTAGCCACCAGGACCATAACGCCACGTAAATGGGGATTTAATGTTGGCAAAACACAGACTATCACATCACCCATTACATAGAAAGGCAGCAAGTCTTGTGCTCAGGAGCTGAGGCTCCAGATCCAGATGGCCAAGGATAGAGTCCCATTTCCACTCCCCATTAGCTCTGTGACCTTGGGCAGGTAACTGGACCTCTCTGTGCCTCATTTACTTCACTTGTAAGATGGTGATAATCATGACACTTACCCTGTGGTGCTGTGACAGTTAAATGCAACCCCTCAGAGTGTGCCTAGCATGGGAAAGCCCTCACGAATGTTTGCTGCTATTGCTAACCTATGCAGTTAACATGAATGTTGTTTGCAAGCATTTTGGGTTTATTTTGGATTTATTGATATATTAGGGTCAAAAGCCTAAGGAGTTTCTATGTAGTCTTATGTTTACACATATTCAAGTAACATTATAATAAAAATAATTTAAGTCTAAACTGGGGATCTGCAAGACTCTCCATACCGTGACCTAACTACTCGCTACCCACCCTGCAGTCTCCACTAACCATTGCTTTTCCCAGACGCCCTCCCTACCCTGCTATGTCCCAGATACGTCCTCCTGTGTCCCAGTGGCACCCAGCGACTGTTCTGGCATCACACTTAGCATGCATGAGTGTAACTGCTTGTTTAATTCTTGCCCCCAGTGGATTACACATTCCTTGAGGGCAGGGACCTCTGTAACCCCAGAACCTGACACAGTGGGTGACACTTAACAGGCCTTCAACATTTAGTGAATGAATGAATGTTAGAACCAGTTGGCTGCATAACTACAATACCCTAATTCTGCTGCAGTTGAGGCAGAAGAAGAAGTGAGAGCATAATCGGTAAGGTAGAAGACAGATTAAAATCCTAGAGACAGGGCCCCAACCTGAAAAGGTTAAAGAAGAAACCCCAAAGGGCTTGACACCACATAAAGTGGCGTGAGCACTGAGCCAAGTTGCAGAAAGTTCTCTGACTTAAAGTTGAGAGAAGCAAAAAGAGTAACAAAGAACATTCATCAAGGCCTGAGAGTAAGATTCAAATAAACTCATAATAAAGTAGTGACCATAAAACTTGTCATACAGAGATCTTTTAAAATACATTAGGCCACATTGTTTATGAATGAATATGGGTTATTTTCATAAATGCTATTCATTCACTTATTTATAGAAGGAAAGGCCTGCTTTTCTCCTCTTTCACAAGCTACCCTACACAGATCTACAAGGAGCCAGGGGAACAGTGATGTTCTGGGGGTCCTTCAGCAAAGTTAATCTCCTCCGCCTCATTTTGGTATTTTCTCCTTAGGTGATGTCCCTCCCATACACTAGCCAGATGTGCATGCGCACACACACACGGTTGCTGTCTAATGAACCACTGTTTTACACTCTTATCCCCAGATATGTCGTGACAAAAGAGAGCAGCTGTGGCTCTGAGGCTGGGACAATGCTTCCCCCCTCGGCATCTGCAGGACACAGCACAGTCAGTGGAAGGAAAGGCTACTTGAACAACAACGCCATTTCTAAGGCACTTTTGCCACATGCTATGTGTTTGCATAAACTGAAGGCAAAATAACTACAAGGAAATAAACTTTGTGCTGTTTGAGTTAAATTTGTCTTTTGGAAACTTTAAGTTAAGTATTGGGGCCAGTTTATCTATATCCTTCAAACTGATTTAAATCTGAAAGAAAATCAGAAATTCATGGTTATTTGGCTAAAACTCCCCAAGTAACCCAGAGTTGAAAGAAAAATACCCCTGAAAATATTAACACATCAAAGGTGAAGCCGGTCTGTGCCTTGATCTTTTACTTCTACTAAATGAACACTAAGCATATATGCTCTCCGGCTTTGGGCAGCCAGGGTGTGGTTGGGAACTCCAGAGTCCGGTACAAGCCTCCTGAATCCTAGCACAGTGCTCTTTCCACAAAAGCTGAGCTGCTGCTTTTATCTTGCAAAGTCCCGGTCAAAAAAGGTCCTTTGGCTTGAACCTATTCCTTTCCCTTCTGAAAGGAGACCCCCTCACTGCTCTTACTCTGTCAGCATGCTCCTCCTCTGTCGCCCTCAGCCTTGTCCTAAGCCTGAGCCCTCACCTCTTCTCCCCTGGACATTGGCAAGAGGCTGCCAAGCGTTTGTAGTCTGGACCACCTCCAATATGTCTGGACTGCTATCAGAGCGATCTTTCTTACACACCAGTGGGGTCATGAGACACAACCTACTCTACACTCACTTAGAATTCTTTAACAGCTGCCGAATGCCTCCAAATGGAATCCAACTCCTTAGCAGGACATGCAAGGTCCTTCAAGATGTGGCTCTTCCGGCCTTCCCACCTCATTGCTTCCCCCTCCCCGACACACATCAGATAATCCAGCCTTGGGAAGCTGCTTTGAACACGTTCACACATCTGTGCCTTTGTAAATAGTCTTCCCTCTGCCTGAATGTCCTTCCTTTCTTCCCCCTCTATATTTTTACCTCCTACAACTCTGTCCACCTGACAAACTCCTTGCTGAACTGTCAGCTAATCTGTGGAACCCAGAGAGTCAGTGTTTCCCTAATGGTTTCCACAGGCTGCTCCAAACCCCGTCATAACAAACCTCACACTGCCGCAGTCATCTGCTGTTGCTCTTCTCTTCACCACTAGACTGAGGGCCCAGAAGGTCACTGGAACCCACCACGCCTTCCCTGGATCATTTAAATTTTGGCTTTTCTCAAGCAAGATTCTCAATTCGATTCTGGGCAAACACAACAGAATTGCTAATATTACACTGCCCTCATATTGTTCTTCTCTTGAAACTTTGGTTATTGTTACCCACAGTCTCTGTGATCAAGGCTAAACCCTTTATTCAGGCATTTAAGGTCCTCTTTAACTTGGTTCTACTACATAGTATTAAGTAATAAAATAACAGTTAACATTTATTGATAGCTTACTATGTGCTAGGCACTGTTCAAAGAGCTGTGAACATGGATTACCTTCTTTAATAATCTTAACAGATATATTTATATAACTCACACTCATATAGATCTTAACATAGACCTGAGAGCTTTACATGCAATTAAGTCCTTTAATCCTCATAACAAACCTATGGATAAGTACTCATATTACTCCCATTTTTCAAATGAGGAAAGCAAAGCAGAGAGAGATTGAGCAACAGGCTCAAGGTCACGTAGCTCACGGGCAAGGTAGCTTGGATTGGAGCCCAGGTAATGCCCACAAAAGCGTGGGCTCCCAACCCATGACATGATACTGCCTCTGGGCAAGGCCGGCACCGTCACACACCCTCTGCTCTGTCAGGCCAAACTCTTCCCGGAATGGTACTCTTCATCTTTTGCTCCTGCTTTCCTCCCTGCTTGGGACGTCTGTCACTCTCTGCGCTACTCAAGTAATTCTCATCCTTCAAAGTCGGCCTAAAACTCACCTGCTCCTTGAAGGCTTTTCTGAAAACTCTGGCTATCTTCGAGCTCTCTCCTTCCTGTCTACACTCTATGGCATATACGGTCACACAAAACATTTTGCCACTTAATACCTGTTGCATTTAGAACTTTATTATGTACTATCTTGCTTGGTTCTTTGTCTTAAGAGGGACTTGGACCTCGAACAAAATGATGAGCTCCTTGAAGGTACCAACCAGGTAACTTACTTGTGAAATTTCCCATGGCAGCCAGCACCGTGACAGACTCATACAGATGTTTATGAATTCTTGTTGAATTGAAGTGTAAAATGAAGTCAGGTCTCCCTTCCCTACGCAGCAGATTTACTCAATTGTACCCTATAATTATAATCACTAAAACTGAGCAAGCATTCTGAATAAATTCTGAATTTGACCAATTATGTTTTACTTTTCCCGCTTAACTAACCCTGAACATCAGAAAGGACAGAAGGATATTAGAAAGCAGAATTAGGAATAAAGTTCAAATCTCCTTAATTAAAACCACTGAAATAGGTCTCTTTCCGTTACAGCTGAAAAATAAAATTGGTTCTTCCCTGCAACTGTCATTAAAAGTCAATTTAGTTCAAACAATTTGTGTTTAGCATACTGGTACGGATCCACATTAGCTTGGATAAAAGGGAACTATCCACTGCATGGCAGAATCCCTGTGACAGGATTCCCACGTGCGGCAACTATTCTGCCATGTTTTCGCAGTAACCTACTTGGCCGTGTCAGCTCCGCTGGTTATTAAGGTGTTAATCAAAAGCTCGTGACCGTATCTTGCAGCCACGTGGAGAGGAGTGTTGCCATCCTTATCCACACAGTCAATTTCACCTCCTGAAAGAGATGTTTGAATACAGAATAACATAAGGATTCAAGTTGATTCAGATACTGCATTCTACACTAGTCACTCACACTGACCAAACGTTGATTTCTTTTCTACTCTGTGTGCATCTCTGTTCTGAAGTACAACAATGCTTTTCAAGGGGACAAGTCACCGTCTGAAGTAGGAGTATCATTAAATCTGCACAGAGGGAAGTCTATTAGAAAGGCTTTTGGAAAATTTCTCCATATTGTCTTACTTAAGGATCTAAAATCTTACAACAGCAGAGATTTCTGCTCTGAAGGAACAATGTAATCAAATTCCATAAAACGTACTTCTGAAGACACACAATTTCAATTTCACCTGCTGAATTAAAGACCTGTGTAAATCTTATACTAAAGCATAAGAACCAAAGGGAATACAGAGTTCAGGAAAATATTTTATGTAGTTTGCTTTTCCAGTTTAAAATATGATGAATGAGTAAAAGCATAAACTATGGACCAAAAATGTCCATATTTGCAAAAACCATCACATTAACCATCTACAGTCCTTTTAATAATATGGTATTTTCATCTTATTTGGTTTTATTTTCCCTTCCTTATCCCCAACTTTTTATTTTACATTTCTTTTTTTCTCTCCTCTTTTCATATAGACATATATGCAAATATAATTGGTCAATTTATCCATTTATTTGAGGAGCCATTTAAAAATAAATTAGATGTCATGACATTTCATTGCTAAGAACAAAGACATTCTCCCATATAACCATAATTCCATCATCATATCCAAGAAATTTAACAGTGATACAAAATTTTATGTAATAAACAGTGCATACTCCAATTTCTCCAATTGTCCCAAAAATGGGCTTTATAGCTATTTTTTTTTTAAATTTCAGGATCCAATCAAAGATTCTAATAGCATTTGGTTATCATGTCTCTTTAGTTTCCTTTAACTTAAAACAACCCTCTTGCCTTTTATTTATGTATGTATTTATTTATTTTTAGTCTCTCATGCCATTGATATTTTTGGAGGCCAAGCCAAGTGTCACGTAGAATGTCCTACATTCTGGAACTGCCTGCTTATTTCCTATTAGATTCAGGCTAAACATGTTGGCAAGAATCCCCCAGAATCGACGTGCACACCCACTGCATCTTCTCGGCACACACAGAAGGTCAAGTTATTGCATTACTGGGTGATCCAAAGTTTAATTATTTGCAATGAGTACAGAGTTTCAGTTTGGGAAGATGAAAAAGTTCTGAAAATGGATAGTGGTGTTGGTTGCACAACAACGTGAATGTACTTAGTGCCACTGAACCGTACGCTTAAAAATAGTTAAAATGGCAAGTTTTATGTTATGTATATTTTACCACAATAAAAAAGAGGTTTGATTACTTGGTTAAGGTGATGCCTGCCAGCATTCTCTATTGCAAAAATGTCTTTTCCCCTTTGTAATTAACAAGCAGTTTGTGGGGTGATCCTTTGAGACTGCGAATATCCTATTTCTCAACAAATTTTCTGTAATTATTTTAGCATACACAGGGAGTACTTTGTTCAAAAGTTACTTGGATTCCTTGTTTTGTGACCTTATGTTATCAATTTAATACACACACTGTAGCTACGTTCATTTCATTCTGTTTGTTTTCAAAATCTTTACTGGGTTTTGATTTAATTTTATTAATGTGAAAAACACTTAAATGTTTCCAAAGTCAAATTATATTTTTTAAAAGCCTCACTCTCATTTCCATCCCTTCCACTTCATCCTCAACCATATCCTACAGTAATCATTTTCATTAGTTCTGGTTTATGCTTCCTGCATTTCTCTGCAAAAATAAGCAAATAGACTCTTTCATACCTTACGTTTGTTTTTTTCACTTGACAATATTTCCTGGAATTCACTCCTAGAGATCACTTCTTGGAGATCTTCCCCATTTTTGTACAGCTTTATGGTTTTCCCTTGCATGGATGTACTAGTTAGTACACTAGTCTCTTATGGACGAGTATTTAGGTTGCAAATATTAGTTAGCTATTATTGGGAACCCTGCAGTAAATAATCTCATAAGTATGTTGTTTTGTACGTGTTGGGTGTTTTTTCAGGTTAAATTCCCAGAAAGGGGATTTCTAGGTCAAAGGTAAATGAATATGTGGTTTTGCTGGATTTTGCCAAATTTCCTTCTGCAGGTGCTGTGCAATTTGCACTTACAGCAGCAACGTCTGAGAGTGCCTTTTCCCCTCAGCCTTGTCAAGCTTTTGAGTATCTGCCAACCGATGAGTAAGAATTGGTATCTCAGTGTAGTTTTCACTTGCATTTCTCTTGATAAGGAAGTGGAGCATCTTTTCATATATTGAAGGACCATTTGTTTATCTTTTGCTATGAACAACTTGTTCCTGACTTTTGTCCATTTTTCTAAATGTGTATGCATGTGTGGTCTTCTATTCCTTGATTTTCAAGGGCTCTTAAAATATTTGGGAGATTACCCATTTATCAGTAATACATGTTAAAAATATTTTTCCCCTAGATTTTCATTTGACTTTGGAATTTTTTTTGGTAATGTATCAGTCTTTTCTTTTATTGTATTTAGATTTTGAGTTGTAATTAGAAAGGCTTTCCCCACCCCCTGGCAATAAAGAAATTGACATGTGAAAATATTTGCAACATGTATTACTGATAAGTGGATAATCTCCCAAATATTTTAAGAACCCTTGAAAATCAACCAATTAGGAAGAATCAAGGAGAGGGAAGAATAGGAAGTGACCGCTAATGGATATGAGGTTTCTTTTTGGGGTGATGAAATGTTCAGGAATTAGTTAATGGTTATGGTTGTAAAACCTTGTGAAAATACTGAAAGCCACTGACTTATACACTTCTAAATGGTGACTTTTATGGTATGTGAATTATATCCAAATTAAAAAGGAAGGGCCTGAAGAAAGCTAGAGGAAAAGGTGAGGAAGTGAAGGAAAAGGAAGTACACCAAGAAGAAGAAAGTACGCAGTGCATACTTGTACTCATGTAAGCTAATACGCACGTCTACCTTAATCAAGGAAAGCGCCCAGGCTATGGGGGCACAGAATGTGAGCTCTTTTGAGGTTTTATTTCCCGGCTGTCCTGTTCAGAATCACACCTCGGCAGTATTATGGAAAGCAGTAAGTTACCGAATTGTCAGATCACATGCTCAGCTATCAGGTATTTTAGAGCAGGTCTCATTAGAAAATTTTGTTTCACAAAATATTCTACATATTTCCCTCAAATCCTGAGCTTTATTCTCACTATCAATTATATTGAACTAAAGGAAGCTGATATTTTAAAACTAAAATATACCATTATCAGATATATGAATATTATAATGTTTAGTTTGAGAATGTAAAGGTTATATGAATGGCTTAGATTAATCTGGGAAGATACTATATATTTGTTTCAAATAACTTATTTCTGATTGAGAAAGTAATTTTCTCTTTGTAGAAAATTTAGAAGATGCAGTGAAATACAAAGAAGAAAAGATAAGTCATCTATAAATTCACTGATTATCCAAGATGGTCAGTATTAATATTCTGGAATATTTCCTTCCAGTTGGGAGTGTGTGTATGTACAAATTTCTAATAGTTGAGATCATAGGGTAGAAAGGTTTTGTATCCTGCTTTCCCCATTAACATTATATCACAAACACTTCCCATGTCGTTAATTTGTTTCATTAATGTAACTGTAAATGGCTAGATGACATCGATATTTAGAGAATTTACTTAGCAAGTCTCCAATTACTAGGCATTTAGGCTATTCCCAAATTTTGCCATTAAGAAAAACACAGGACTGACGGTATTTGTTAATAATGTTTACTCACATTTCAGATCATTTCCTTCACCAACTTTTTTAGAAGTAGAACTACTGGGTCAAAAGTATGAATGTTTTGAAGGCCCTTGGTAGACACTGGTAAATCGCTTTTGAGAAAGGCTGTGCCCATTTGCGCTGCCATTAGCAGCATATTTGAGCACTACACCAAAAAAGAAGCTATCGAGAATCTTCTCAGATCTGGGGAAAGAACATTAACTTCCAAGCTAAGACACCATCTCTTACAACAGGACCATTATAAAATCTTCACAATAATATCCGCATGGCCCTTCATTCTAATGAATCCTACCGTTGATCATTATGACCATCAACTCTCTAAGATTTATTTTCAGCAAATAATATTTCTTTTAGCCGGGTATATTGGTAAAACACAGTTAGTGAGTAAGAATCTTTGCTACAAAGTGAAATAGTTACCAAATATGTAGGGGCTTTGTAGCAGGGCAAATGCTTTAAAAACTACGATTAGCACATATGTTTACACAGGATTTAAGATGCTTCACTCTACAGCCAAGACTTCTGCATGTAGAGTTTAACTTGAAAAATCAATCTGCCAATAAATTTGCATATTTGGGATTTGACACTTAAGAGCTGTTTACCAAAAAGTAAATCTTTTTTTTACTTTGATTGTGACAGAGAAATATAAATGGCAACTTGAATACAAACGCTGATCTTTCCTCAAATCTTTGTTTCTGCGGTACAGTAGTTATTTTTAAACTAGTTGTTCAAATAAATAGACTATGATCATTTCTGTAAAAGTAAAAGTAGTAATTACATATCTTTATATACACATTCTTAACTACATAGAAAAATCTGGACGTTTCGCCAAATTTTCAGCAGAAATTCTTGAGATGGACTGCGGAAACACATTGATGGGGATCATGGGGGATGTCTTTAATGATTTAACTTTATTCTACAGTGAGCATGTTCTAATTTTATAATCAAGAAAAATAATAAAATAAAATTAGTTATTGCAATCTTCTAGTGAATCAAAAGATAGTTCACTATGATCTGAATTTAGAAGTATCCAATTTAGATCATTTTTACGATTTGATGGTAGCCTTGGGGACAGGCAGCCAAGACAGGTCTCCATGGATACCTCAGAGCAATCTGGGGTACACGTATCTGTCTAAGAACTGCCCACAGTGGTTGGCCTGGAATGTCCACGCATGGAGCTGATCTGGGAAGGCAGAGGCCCCAGACTTCAGAGCAGCCTTTGCCCTGGAAGAACACTACATTTCTCCACGTCCTTCCCAGCCAAGAGCCACCAAACCTCTCTTAACAAATGTTAGGGCTTCCATGTTTACCAGCCTCAAATATGCCAAAAATTGGGTAGGGAAAGAGAACAGTGAAAAATATTGGAAAGAGTGGAAAAGGGGCTGAGCTGATAAAGTTTCTTCATGTTGTTCTTACTATCATTTCAAAAGTCAACTTAAAATTATAAAAATACAGATAATTACCTCCCATATATGCTTCCACATTTGCCACTTAAAATATATTTCAGGAAAACATCATAACTTATTAGAAAAAGAAAAGAGAGACTGTGTATTTGTTGTCATTCAGAAATATATTTTATATTGAAGAACTTCTGGATGAATGAATTTCTATTTTATAGTCACTCCCCAAACCTTTCCACTTTCACTTGAAAATCTCTGATTGCTTGGAATGCAAATTAAATATCTTTTCTGTTCATGGGTCACAAGTTAAATGCTAGTAATCGATCATTGATAATTAGTGAGGAAAATAAACATTTGTGAATTTAGAAGTATGCAGAGTGTGTCAGAAGGGATAATTTATGCAGCATTATCTAGGCATTCATCTGAAATTAGATTTTCATTGCACAAACAAGAATGGTCATCTTATAAAGTCGCCTTGGAAGAATTGTGAACCACAGGGTCAAAAATCTCACAATGAATCATCCTAACCTATCACTTGCTCTTCCTTTTCAAGCTCTGTTTATTTTTAAAGCTTCCATGAAAAAAACATCAGTTTTGAACTTTTGTAACCTGCTAGACAGCGTCTGAGGCAGCTGCCTACAGCAAATGGCCGGCTCAAATGCCTCCCGAAGTCATACTGTATCTTCACTCAGTTCTTTCCCACCCTGACTGTGACAACACAGCTTCAGATGACAAACAATGGGATCGAACAGCACAGGTAGTCTTTGCTTACTAACTAAAAAAGAAAAGAGGTTTTTTTTTTTCTCGTTTTTCTTTTAACGATTGTCTTACCAAAACTGAATGATTCTGGAAAAAAAAAAATTATTATGAAGAACTAATAACCCTGACTGCAGAGCAGTCAGAGAAGCACAGAAATGCCATATAAGGCCCAAACACCAGAACGACTTAAGAAAACAAATAAATGAACACAAAGAATGTTCCTCAGTAGCACGTCCAGTTACTTTAGGGAGCCAACCGATGTCCCCTGTAGGACCGGCATTCAGGGTCCTGCTGGGCAGTGACTCACTCTGGAGGATGGACACCGGCCCTGGGGGTGTGAGCCTCTGGATTTTACCCAGAAGGAAGTCAACAAACAGGACGAAAGAAAATGCTTCCTATTCTTCTCCCTAAGGGCGTTTTAAAAAATGTCAAATGGAAGAACTCGCAGTTCTCACATGTGTTATGAACTCAAAGAATTGTCAGCTGGGAGAAGAGAATGCCAGATCACCCTTTACAGGGACAACTCTATTCCAAATATAAGTGACTCTTAGAGTAAATAGGATTCAAGTTAAAACAACTTTTTTAACATGTTGTTGTTCGTCCAGAGAACACATTTATAAGTGTAGTGGTTAAGAGTTCAGTCTCTAATGTTAGACTGCCTGAGTGCCAGTCTCTGTGCCTCAACATACCTGCTGTAGATCCCCAAAAAAGGGACAACCTCTCTGCCTCAGTGTCCCCATCTCTGAAATGGAGATAGTAATAGCACCTCTTTCTCACAGTGGTTGAAAGGATTTACGTGGAGTGCTTAGCCAAGTGTCTGGCACAGCGTCAACACCCCATCGATGTTAGCCTTATCATTATATATAATGTGCTACGTATTACAGCCACTATATCCTCATCATCCCAGGCTCCTATGTCCCACTCAACCCACCAGCAAAATGCCAGGCCAGCCAAGAATGAGACAGGCTCTGATACAAGCTCCTTAATCACAGAGGACAAGAAATGGGGTCTCTCTCAGGCCTTGTCCCAACTCAAAAGTCTAGTAAGCATGTTTGGAGAGGGCCTAAAAGTCTTCAAGTCCACAGGGATGGCTTTTGGAGAGGTCAAAGCAGCCAGCAGCACCCCCAGAACTGCTGCAAGCATACTAGCATGATACAGTGGAGATGGGTCACAGCCTTGATTCCAAGGAGAAGGCTAGCATGGTCTGGCCCATGGGGATGGATCTATAGGAAGGCAGTGCTTACAAGGAGAAAAACTGCTCTTTCTCTGATCTGGTCACTGGTGCTTGAAATTGCTTTAACAAGGAACAAAGCTTTTTATGCCATAGAGTTAAGGCCCGTTGATTAAATTCACATTAAATTTTAAAAAATGGGTATCAAATATCTCCCCAGTTTGGTTTGTTTTTAAGGCAGCAGACACTATTTCTGAAAAACAATTGAGAAATACAGTGGGATGAGGACAGTGTGCAAAGGAGAGACACTAAGGCACTCCCTACCTCTTTTTGTTTACTTCAAGCAAAACAAAATAATTAAAGTGGCCTTTTCAATAACGTGAATGTCAAAGGCATGCCGCCTATTTCCAATTAGAATTAGTGGGTACTATGCAGTTAATTTTCACTTCACCTTCCTTTGCTCACTGCACACTCGTTAGGATTTCCTTTCCCCTATAGCTTCACTGAAATTCTTACAAACTTGCTTTGCTTTGCTGCAGGTACTTTGCTCCCTAAACATAATTCCCCTGGCTGGTCTCCCATCCAAACGTCAAAAGACTTTTTGGTTTTATGACTTGAGTGCCTAAGACACAGCTTAGTACCACTAACAATTCAAGTGTATGTTGTTCAAAACTCTTACGGATGAGAAAAGGATAGGTCCAAGAAAATTGATGAATGTCAGAATTTTGAGAAGTAGAAATGTGGGTCAACTAAAGATAGTTTAGAAACTGCTGAGTTCACCTGGAATGTCAGCATAAAATCTGGATTAAGCCTGTTTTTTTTTCAATTGTCTCTAAGGTTTGCGAAGATAGCACAAGTTGTCTTGTCAAGGTCAATGCACTCACAGACGCTGGCCATGACCCAATAATAGTAAGGTGGACCACGATGTGAACGGACACTCCCTAGTACTTTGGTTAGAGGCACAACCCAATGGTTCAATCTGAAAAATTACTAGATTATGTGACTTTCCAAAGTCTATATCAAACCTATGATTTTATGATCCTTTATATCACGTACTTACCTGCTTTTCCTCTAAGTCACCTCATTTTTCCTGCCTTTGCCCGGGAAGCTTAATGAGTTTTAACTTAAGGAACAATGCTGAATTCTAAAATTTAAAAATAATTCAGATTTGCTGCTAGAAAATGTATGATACTTATTTTTACCAGTTTCAGAGTGAAAAGTGCAAGATCTCGAGCCTATGTAAGAATATCATTTCCAGGTTCAGAACTCACATGTTCATTGACTACTGGGATTGACTGTGAAACTTAGTGGCTCTATGTTCTCACTCCTAAGATGGACAGTGACAGTGAAAGGACAGTGTAAATTCAAGCTTAATAAATTCTAAAACAGAACATCATCTTTCCATTCAGATGACTGACAGCCAAACTCAGTCATGCCAGGAAACTGTTCAAATAACACTGTGGGTGAATCTCTCTTACCATTCTGAATGAGGGTTTGTGACCGCGTGAACCTTCCATGGACAGCTGTCATGTGCAGTGGACTTTTACCATCTTTACTCTAAAAAACGAGAGAGAAAGAAACAATGGACCAGTGATATCAATCTGAAACATCCCTATGGACACTGCTGGCAATGCCCTGAAAATATCAATTTAAATTTTTTAAAAAGTATGATAAAAAATTACAATAGGCAAAAGATAATTTTGAAAACAAAAGATAAAGTACCTATGATATCTCAAGTTACTACATAACATCACATTTTTTAATTAATTAATTCATTTATTTATTTATTTTTGGGGGGAAGATTAGCCTGAACTAACATCCGCCACCAATCCTCCTCTTTTTGCTGAGGAAGACTGGCCCTGAGCTAACATCCATGCCCATCTTCCTCTACTTTATACGTGGGACGCCTGCCACAGTATGCCTTGATAAGCAGTGTGTAGGTCCATGTCCGGGATGTGAACCAGTGAACCCTGGGCCGCTGAAGTGGAGCATGAGAACTTAACTGCTACGCCACTGGCTGACCCCTCATCACATTTTAAAGAAGCTTAGAGAAGTGAAAATTATTTTACAGAAAAAATACCAAATTTCTAGTTACACTGACAATTTTTAAAGTGCCCTGTTTCACACTGAGGCAATCATCCAAAATCTTTTTCCTCTCCTGTGATCTAGAAGAAGACTTTCCTTCAAGGTATTTTTTCAACTTTTGTCTACAGTGCATGAAAAAAGACAAATGCTGTGTTGACTTGTTTGGCCTTGTTTGACCTGAAGTTGACAAACTGCTATAAATCATTGCAACTCTCAAAAGTGACCTGGAACCTGCCACCATTCCCTACATTCTAGCTCCACAGAAAAATAACACTTCTGATAGTTCCAAAAGGGAAACGCTTGCTTCACTTAACTCATTAGAAATCACAGGATGAAGACACGCAAAGGCTTAGCAAATTACCATTCTAATGATCACCTGGAAATGTGTGAGGAATTTATATATCTCTCTATTATTCAAGATATAAATGATGGAACTTCCTAACACAGATTAAGGAAAAACATGGAAAATGTACAGAATCTATATACTGATCATCATTATAGCAAATACCAAAGTCTTACACATTTAACTAAGAAACAGTCATTAATGGGATTTCTACTAAAATAGTAATACTCCAAAGAAAATATTACTGTTTTCTTAGACCAAAAGTATCCCCAGTAGAGAGAACGTATTCTTTCATTCAGGAATTGCAAAGAAGAAATAAGGAGGAGAAGGAGCAGGAGGAGGGGGAGGAGGGGGAGGGGAGAGGGGGAGGAGGAGAGGGAGGAGGGGAGGAGGAGGAGGAGGGGAGGGGGAGGAGGGGGAGGGGAGAGGGGGAGGGGGAGAGGGAGGAGGGGAGGGGGAGGAGGAGGGGAGGGGAGAGGGAGGAGGACGGGAGGGGGAGGAGGGGGAGGGGAGAGGGGGAGGAGGAGAGGGAGGAGGGGAGGAGGAGGAGGAGGGGAGGGGGAGGAGGGGGAGGGGAGGGGGGAGGGGAGAGGGGGAGGAGGGGAGGGGAGGAGGAGGAGGGGGAGAGTGAGGAGGGGAGGGGGAGGAGGGGAGGGGGAGGAGGAGGGGGAGGGGAAGGGGAGAGGAAGAAGAAGAAATCTATGTAACTGTTATTTTTCTAATTCTCAGGAAAAACATTTTCCTAAGCCTGAGGTTAAATATAAGATTTCAAAAATGCAAGTTCATTTTTGTGATGAAATCCCTATACTTGTACTTTAAAACAACTTTTTGTTTTAAAAACTCCACAGTGGAAAACAAATACCTATTTAAATACTAAGTATTTCTCAGTGTCAACAAGGACTACCTGCATCTGAATCACCTGGGGTTCTTGTTAAAACTGTGAACTGTGTGCCCTAACCCAGACCTACCCAAACAGAATTGGGGTAAAGGGATCCCCACTTCTAATTTGAACAACACACTCAAGTTTAGGAGCCCCTGCTTTAGACAGTGGGCTGGAATAGCTTCTAAAACCACAAGCTTCTAACAGAAGAATTTTTATTATATCCTGTAAGTCTATTCCTTAGAAAGGAAGAAAGGATTTATGCACAATCTGTGCCAAGAGGAGAGTTAATCAGAGCAGTACCTGCATCTCGATTGAAAAAACAATCTTTATCATGAAAGGGTCTCAGGTAACTGGGGGAAAAAAGAGAAAGAATAGGATCTTTTCCCCATCCTAGATGTTTATAACTTGAATCAGAAAAGACTGAGACAGGAAGATGGAAGCAAGCTTGAGGCTTTACTGAAATGATAATTTTGGAGGAAAAGGAGCAGCAATCAAGAGTGAGGATTCCATGGCGTCACTGACCATGAGACACACAGTGGAGAAGGGCTCCTCAAAGCTATCCGATTCCAGAGCCCGGGTCTCGGCTGTCAGGACTGTAGACATGTCAAAGGACTGAAAAGCCTGGAAACTACTTAGGAATAAGGATTCAAAACATACCTCCTCCAATAAAAAAAGTGATGACAGTCCAAGACTGTTAAGGAGAGAGAAAATAGAAATGCAGAGTTGACATTAACTTGTCCCTAGGTGGTGCTATCTCTTTAAATTTTGCTCCAATATTTTCTCTTAAATTTAATATGAAAACATAACTAATTAGCATTGTTAAATATATATAAAGCCATAAATATTTCATTCTTTAGACAATATCTTTATAAATATTTAGCTAAGCACTTTTCCACACCTAGAAAAGAGTTTAAAGGCTTTACCAAGGAATCAACCACCAACCTGGTGGTCACGCCCTGAATTGCAGCCAGAGAGCCAAAGCAGAAGTAACCAGTTTCTACGGTGTGCAGTTTACAGAGCTGGTTGCATTTCAGGGATAGCAAATACCACACCCTTTCCTCCCTTGAAGTGCCTGTGCATTTGGTAAGGGACAAACAAATGGAGATGACCAAATTTAGGCAAAATGCAAAGGATGGCTCTCCGGTCAGTGGTGATATTTGCTTCAGATCTATCCTTGCAGATCCTTGCCTGGGCTCATCCTCCACTGAAGCCCAGCTTTAACTGATTCTTTTTTCTCTCACAGGGATGTGGGTGGCGGGAGGTGGGGGAGGTGGGGACAGGAAGCATTAAGAGTATCATGGCAGCCATTTGGGGGCAGCTTTATTTATATGGTATGGATATAAAAATAACTCATTATTTCAAAAAGCCATTGAAAACCAATGAAGGTCATAGGATAATACTTCTTATTCAGCCTTTACAAGTTAGAACTCAGAATATTCAGGTTGAGATGAGGGACCCTAGCGAGTTTCATTATCTGCCTGAGAAACGTTTCATGCAGGGGGACTCGTTGCTGCTGCTGATGTTTCTAGAACTTCAGACAAAGAAGTTTTATCAAAGAAAAAACATTCCTTGCAGTCTCAAAGGAGAGACTATGTCCAATTCTCCCATTTATTTGAAGCTTTGCTTTTATAATTAAAAAAAAAATTTCTAGGCTCTTTTCAATTTCTAGATGCATCTTCCCATCAAATTTAGGGCTTGGAAAATTTTGTTATTTTGAGAATTTGTTTAATTAAGCAAGAAGCTCTTCTATAGATTTAGGCATCGTTCAGCCATAAATCATGAAGGAAAACTAATGAGGACTGAGAATATTGTATGACAAATATTAGTACTCGTTCAGGGCAGAATTCAACATCATCCAAGGAAGGTTAATCCTTGAACTAATTGGAGTTTTTCCCTTTTCTTGACCACCATTCTCCTCAGAAATCCATTCATTCTTTTCTTCTCCCCCTAATGCCTTCTTTCCTCAGCCTCCAAAATCCCACAAACCTTCCCTAAACGTACAGGAACTTGGCGGCATCGTGTTCTCTGTGGCACGGTGCCTCCTGGAGTCATGCAGCTCAGGGTCCCTACTGGGGAGCAATGAAGCCTCTATAGGACACACTAGGGCCCGCCTGATACCCTGTAGAGGGGGAAGATATAGTAAAAAACCCAATAAGGGCTTCCCAGTTCAATGGAAGTACAATCTAAAACCCTCGTTTGAAAAAAGCCAATATACTTTTATACATGTTTTTAATGGTTCTAAAGGCCGGAGATGGTACAAGTTTGTCTCATTCCGTCCTCTCCTTTCCTCACCTCCTTTCTAAAGTTCCAAGTGCCACGACCCTGTCACTGCTTATTCCTGCCTATTCCAGTTTTCACCTTCAACCTCTGCAGTGCATCCCATTCTATAATGTGGTCTTGGTACCTATAAAGAAGGGAGCTGGTCTACTTCAGTAGACATGGGATGGGCTTCAGCTCCAGTGTCTTAGGGCTAAATTATCTCAGGGCCCATGGACAGAAAAGAATTGAGACCACGGGCAGGCTGAATGTTAGTGACGAGGAGGTAGGAAACCTGGCAATGGTAATTTCTGAATCCATCTTTCTAAGTCATATCCAGCTTGCTTGTGTGTTTAGTGCCTTCTTTAACACTTACTTTGAATGCCTCCAAAAAGAGCCTTGAGACGCTATGGAAATTACAATGTGGTCTGTAATGGAGAGGAAAAATCATTTTGCTTTTCTCATGCTCTTCCCATTTGCAAAATACAAGTGAACATTCAATGGATTATTTTATGAAGTATTGTGTCTTTATTATTTTATCAACTAAACTTCTATCAATTTTATCACTTGAACAATTAAACTATTATTACAAAGTCAACGACAGGGCCATGGTCAATTCAAGCAAAATGAGAGATTGTAACATGCAAGCAGGACACATATCCTTCTACGTCTCTCCGCCATCTTCTAATTGCTCATGAAGACATCAATTTTAGTGCTTTGTGAGGTTAGGGGAAAACAAAGTGGACATGTGTGTATTGGCTACATTTCAATACGCTATTTCCCTCAAACTTTGGAAAATCTAAACAAGTACAAATTGTCTTGCAATCTACAAACACTTTCAAAAGCAATGTGGCATGGAGAGATAACAACTTCAATTAGAAAGCTACCTCCAGAGTCAGACAGAATGGCTCTCCGGAAATGTTTGACTATCCGTGCATCCAGAGTGCATCTGGAGTAAGTAAGAAGGGTTCAAGAAAAGAAATCGGGGGATGTTGACAGAGTATATGAAGGGAGACTGAGGGAGAAGGCTAGATTTGCTTCAAAATCCCATTTACACAGATTAAATGATATATAAATCCAAGTCTCAGGTTTTTAAAATGGTGTTTCTTATAGTCTACTGATGATTAGCAGTCCACAGAAAAACATGAAATATTGAAATTAAGTAACTATGCTTTCCATGTCTAATTTGTGGGGGAGAAGAGAAGGCTGCCCACTAGTCAGTTCCTGGGAGAAGCAAGCAGGTGTGCCAGAAAGTGGCCTTCTAGCTCCAGTATCAGGGACATGGACAGCATCAATGGGCACGTTTCTCAGAGGTAATGGAGAGCATCAGACAACCCTGTGAATTAATTAAGTGGAGGCTGGTGAAGAGCGCCACTTTATTTAACTTCAATAATTTTCCTTCATTTGGAGGATTCACAGGATGTCCCTCAGACACCAGATGTCAACACAAGTGTTACAAGTCTTGGCGATATTAATTGTCCCCCACCACCACCACCACCACTGTCCTCTCACCACCGTCATCTGTGACTTCAAGCCCACACGATGACTCTTTCCCTACCTTAGTCTCTTCGATGCCAGCGAAGACCTACATCTTACCTCCACATGGGAGCTTGCATGGCTCCCCTTACAAGACCTAAACATTGAAATTCTCTTCATCCATCCTACTTTTTCATTTCTGCCTGCTTTCCACCTTCATGAAGACACCACACTGCCCTCTGTCTCCTTCCTATCTTCTCTGACTCTTCTTTTCTCATTCCATTCTCTGGCTCTTCCTCCTCCTCCTGATCCCAAGAATGAAGGGTCACTGGATTCTTCCCTCCCTCCTCTCCTCCTGCTATAACGTCTTCTCTCCTCAGATGAGCTCATCCTTTTCTCCCAGTTTTGTGAATGTGGCAGCCGAGATTATTTCTCCTATTCACTGCTGCTCTCCCCGCTAGAGTATCATATTTTCCACTATTGGTTTTCTCAGAGTGGCTATACCAAAGGTTCAAAATCAGCTTCTCAAAGACTAAACTCATCAGTCTTAGCTCCTAAGCCTACTCTTTCTCACAACATCCCTCCTAAAAACAGTAATCATTTATTGAGCACTTACCACGTGGCGGGCACTGTTCTAAGTAACTTATGTGAGATATTACATTGAATCCTCACAACAGGTCCATGAAGAAGATACTGCTGTTTCCCTAATTTTACAGATAAGCAAACTGAGACACACGGAGAGGCTGTTTACAATTAAATAACTACTGAAAGTCAAGGCTAGGACTGGAATCGAGGCAGGCTAGCCCCAGAACCAAACACTTAACCACTAGGCTGCACTACACCTCCTTAACCAGATTTCCATTCCTACACTCGTCTTCAACTCTCCAGTCTCTTGTCCAACCAAATGCTGCTGGTTTTCTCTCTGCACAGCCCCTCCCTTCTGCTGGCTGTCCTTCTCCCCTGTCCTCATCACTCTTAGCCAGACCAGTTGTACTGACTTCCAGTTCTCCCCTACTCGTCCTCTCTCTAGGCCCACTCTGCTGGAATTTTATTTTCAGAAAAAGGAAAACCCTATTTTCATAGGGTTTTTTCTTACAGATATAAAAACAACACATACTCATTGCATCACAATCAGAAGATTAAAACAAACATATACAAAAGAAACTGAAAACCCAAATCACAATTTTTCCTCTCTGGAGCAAAGTGTTGCTAGCATATCAGTGTTTATTCCAGATATTTTTCTCTTTCTATGCAGACACACAGACACATAACTTTTTAAAATTAAAAAATTGGATCATATTTACTTATTGCATTTTAATTTTTTTCATTGACAACAGTAGGTATTATTAGCCTTTTTGATACTTGCCAATCTTAAAGGCAAATATCAATGTATTTGTATTATGAATGTACAAGTTTGCATTTTTCTAATTACTAGTGAATCTGAATATTTTTCATAGGTTTAATGGATATCTCATTCTTTCTCATGTCATCTCTGTCCATACTTTTTAGTAGGTTATTAGACTCTTTCTTACTGATTTCCATGAGCTCTTTACATAGTAAACATATTAATCCTTTGCTTACCGTGTATATTGCAGAAATTTTTCCCAGAGTTGTTCATCTTTTCAGTTTTGTTTATGTTAGAGCTTTTGCTTTTTTGCTTTTTTGTTATTTTGATTTGCCATACAAAAGTTTTAAACTTTTATGTAATCATATAAACAATTTTTTTCCTTCATGCTTTCCATCTCTGGTGTTCTGTGGCCAGATTACTGTTTCTAATGCTCAGCTCTGGTCTCCCAACCTCTGTAATGATTAGTGGCCCCCACAGCCTCTAGAAGCCCAAACTCCTCAGCCAGTAGATAGGTACTGTCCCTTGGTCAGGTCACAGCTCATCTTGTTTCTGGCTTCTTTCTTTTCTACAATTTATACTCCATTCGATCACAATAAATTGCTATTCTGAAAATCTGTCCCATATTTCCACACTATTAGAAATTACAAGAAAAAATATTAACAGATTTTAATACTGAATAGAGAAAGTCATTAAAATAGATTGATCCAATATTCTTGAAATTGAATCTTGGAGATAATAATTTTTCAAAGTAGAGATGGAATACACAGGACCCTGCTTCAGGATTCCCGTGTGTTGGGAGAAGGGAAGCTGAGGATGAGTAAGGGCACATGGTGCAGGTTAGGATATTCCGTTGCAATCTAAATGCATTCAAGTGACATGACTCAGACCATGGAGGCTGCTGCGTACGTTCCTCTTGGTTATCTGCTACGTGAGCTGACTAGTTACCTAAAGTTTACCCAGAGCTTTTCCTATCCAGAACTCCCAACCCCTCTGTTCACACTGTTCTCTCTATCTGGAATGCCTTCTCTCAAATTCCTTCTGGTCCCTCCTCATCTTGTCTGATACCAATCTTCGGAGTCTGGGCTCAAGAGCAATCTCCATTTTTGATGCCCAAGCAAGAAGCAAGTCAACACTTGCTTGTTATAGTTTGCAATGCTTCATTACTCTCTCATGTCACTCATCCCATTCTCTCTTGCCTCATGATTATCTGAGTGCACTATCTCCTTACCATATTGTAAATTCCTTGAGGGCGGAGATCACATCTCACCTTGGAGCACTCCCCCAGTACCACACAGGGGCACTAGGTAGTTCTCAGTAAGTTTTCTAAATAAAGGAATCACCATTAGGACTGGTTAATGTTACATCATTGAAGGCATCTGAGAAACTCCATGGAGGGCCACACTAGGATTGGGAACAGATCTGAGATCATTAGACTGGGTGTTCCTTTTGATGCTTAGCAGCTCTGCCCTATCAGCTCCACATCCACTTCAGTATTAGAATCTCGGCCAAGTCAACATTCCTGAGACCTAGTATTTGCTCTGGAACATCCACTGAGCTACCTAGGACATGTGGCTAGAACTTCAGTTCCTTCCAGCTGGTCCTTCCACTCCTGCAGAAACAACACAGCTAAGTTTCTAGAGCATCCCAATACAAGATAAGGCTGCGGGAGTCAAGGTTCACAGAAGTACAATTCACTAAAACATGACCTAATTTACAGCAGTCGATTGTGCTCAAACAGAGGCTCAACGCAAAGGGACTGAACATTGAGAGAGACAAAGAGTGTCATACCTGGATGTTAACATCTGCCCCGTTGTTCACTAGCAGTTCAAGACACAAAGCACCGTGTGTGGACGCAGCAGCAAAATGCAAAGGGGTGAACCCGCTGTTGTTGGGCTGGTTCACGTTAGCACCGTAGTCGGTCAGCTCGTTGACCACGGCATCCTGCCCATTGTAGCAGGCCAGGTGAAGCGCCGTGTTTCCATACACATTGATTTCATCGATCTGTAAGTAAGTCCAACATAGGGCCATTAAAATCACTGAAGCCAATTTACCTCACTTTTCACAAAAAGCCTAATGGCTGAGCCAGAAAAAGGAAACATCCATCTGCCAACGTAATTACTCAGAGCTTACTCTTGCCCCAGCGGTCACCTGGGAATGCTTGTCGCCCAGAGGTAAAGATCAGCAAAAAGTGAATGTGACAAAAAGTGAACCGGGAGGAAGAGTGAGGGTCTCCAGTCATGGAGAGGCATTTTCGGCTAGGAAAGGGGAAAAAGTAAAAGGCCAGGCTGCCTCAAAATGCTAGAGGCGATCTGAATCAGGGGAGTGAGAAAAGAGCCCCGAGGGAGGTTCTGTGGAGCCCAGACTCAGAAGTTGGGCTCAGAAGCCGCTCTGGGCTTCTCTCTATGGTTGGACACCTCACAAGGCCACTTTCCAGGAGCAGAGTCAAGAAGCCGTCCTGGGCATCAGCACATGGCTCTCTCTTGCTTTCCCAGGCCTGTCCCGGCTGCTGGGTTTCACCACCATGGTCTCAGGATGGCAACTTGGTTTTTCCTCTCGTCCAGGGACACAGATGGTCCAGAGCCTCACCACTGCCCCTGGTCTGCCAACTGAAGGAGAGCAGGGTCAGGCTGATTCCTCCAGCTCAGCACTGGACACTTCTGCTGTTTGTCGCGGCCATTCATTCATTTCTGCTTGTAAGCCACAATTTAGAAGGCTAGATTCCAGAGATGGGATGAAGAACTCTAGCCAGTCTTCTAAAAATGACTGGTTAATATGTATTATGTATAATATATATGTTTAAATATTTCTCTATGTTGATATAGAAGGTTAGTCTGTTTCTGGTTTTCCACTAGTTAAATATATGCCCCCATTGCCCTTCATCAGTTGCCCACGTAAACCCAAAAAGACAGGATGCTAGGAAATGAGGGATTTTTTCCTCTTGAGTTAAAAATGCAAACAGGATTTCATTTCAGAATAACAGAAAACCCACAGTCACACCATGGGGTGATGCATTATCCCCGGCTCACCTCCACCCCCAGATTCAGGAGATGCTTGACCACGTTGATCTGCCCGTTGGAAGCTGCAGCGTGCAGTGGGGTGTAACCCTTCTTATCTTTACACGTCACTTCTGCGCCATGGGTAATGAGCAATGCCACCACGTCCAGGTGGCCTTTACAAACAAAGCAGCAGAAAACATCGTTAACCTTTATAGGACAATTTGACGATTCATTCCACCTAAATTATCACTGTTAGCTTTTACTGCCACCAGCATTTTGCTGAGCTGTTTATAAAAAGCTGGTTCATGGTAAACATTCAACAAATATTTAGGGAGCCCCACTATGTGTCAGACTTTATGTCAATTCTGTGGGGAAAAAAAGATGATTCATATGGAGGCCTTCTCTTCAAGGCCATGTGGCAGAAGTGACACTGTTCACAAGTGAATACTAACAAGGTCTGTGCTGACATGCTAGTACCACAGCCCCCCAAAAATATGTTAAAATGGAAGCAATGCTTTTGAAATCAGTTGCCATTCCTCACTGAAAAGTCTAACCATGACAATTTGTTTGGAAAACTAATGAAAGGAGAAAGATCAATTAATCAGAATGACTCCAGATTATCGTTAAACCGAATGAAATTGCTGCTGTTTGACCATTTTTTAATGCACAAAAATGACAATTTCAGGGGTCGGCCCCGTGGCCGAGTGGTTAAGTTTGCCTGCTCCGCTGTGGTGACCCAGGGTTTCGCCAGCTTGAATTCTGGGCGTGGACATGGCACCGCTCATCAGGCCATGCTGAGGCGGCGCCCCACATGCCACAACTAGAAGGACCCACAACTAAGAATATACAACTATGTACCAGGGGGCTTTGGGGAGAAAAAGGAAAAAATAAAATCTTTAAAAAAAAATGACCATTTCAACTTAAAAGTATTCTTGTGAATTACCAGCTAAACAGAAAACCCTTCTAGTTTCAAGTCCTGTTGGCATATTTTCTAGAATATTTTCCTTTGTTCCCTATCTCACTAAACATAGTCTGAAAAACGTATTTGACCTTTATTTTGTGACTGAAGATTGTTCGATGCTTCAGGTCATACCTCTAAATAAACACAGTTCATAATTGAAGGGTAGAAGATAAGTACTGACTCCAGTATAAAATGCGTGTGCGCACTGTGTGTAGTGTGTATGGGAGAGAGAAAGGTGTGTGTGTGTTTGTGAGAGAGAGAGATGTGTGTGTGGTGGGGAGAGTGTGTGAGTGACAGAGATGTGTGTGAAAGAGAGATGTGTGTGTGTGGGAGAGATGTGTGGGGCGGGGGAGATAGTGAGGTGTGTGTGGGAGAAAGAGAGAGATGGGTGTCAGAGAGAGAGGGGTGTGTGTGTGGGAGAGAATGTGTGTGTGAGAGAGGGGTGTGTGCGTATGCAAGCGAGAGAGAGAGAGATGAATGTGTGTCGGTGTGTGTGAGACAGAGACAGAGACAGAGTTTGGGCTTGGCTTTCTTTAATTAAAATTTGACTCTTTTCCCCCAAGATTTATATATAGAAAAAATTATTTTCAATTCTGAGTGGTGCTATCTTAAACTTAAGTGGTGCTATCTTTTCTCCCCATTTTGTCCTTTATTTCCTAAAGATGGTTATCTATATATTTGTTCCTATTTGTATCCTGATGACACACAAAATAATGACTTTACTTCTTTAAAGCAAGTCTACACAAATGTTTTAACTGTACATCAGCAAAGAACAAACTTGGAACCCCAGGCTCTCTGAGTCCCGTCTCACACCAGCGTAGTGTGTGCTCTGCCTAAACACGGATCTGGCAAACGTTCGCTGGCTCCAGTCCTACAGGTACCAGGCAGCCATCCATTCTGCCTCAGTCAACTCAAAAGTCACGTCCCCTTAAAAAATGATAATGCTTGCAAAAATCTTAGGATTCTGGTTGTTTAAACCAAGAGAATTATTCATACCCATCTCTAGCCACATCATTTATTTCATCCCTGCCCCAGCCCACTCTCTTTTTCCTCCCTACAATTGCTATTGTTTTTTTATGATGATAAAAGGCATGAGTGCTTGCTAAAAAGGATTCAGAAAAGGCAAAAAGGTGTTAAAAGGAAACCCAAACCATCCCCAACCCCCAATCCCCAGAGATAATTAGTCAGCATCTCAGTGTATAATATATCCGAGATTGCTTTTATTATATAGATTTTTTCAACAAAAATGAGGATTATCTTATTCATATGGTGTTATGCTCTGTTTTCATTTAACGTATCACAGAATCTTTCTATGTTCATAAATACTAATGACATCATCACTGGAATTACTGCACAGTGTCCCATTGTGTAGATCTTCCATAATTTACCAACACAATCTCCTGTGGATGGGCATTCAGGTTGTTTATAACTCGGTGCTGATAGAATCCTGTCTACTTTTCTAGCTGCAGGATGTTCTCCAATTAGAAACACAAAGGAAGGATCTTAGCTCTTCACTTCCCACAAGTCTACACTGAGAATAAACTCTGTGAGGTCTATCATTCGGCCATGGTATTTGTGCCAATAAAAGTTAAAAGAGAAAAACGTAGAAATGTGACGTCTTCTTTCATCTCCTGGACCCGAGTTGGCAACTCAAGGACTGCAAGTCCCAGTTTATTGGCAGTGAAACAGCGCAGCATCCACAGTGACTCTGGTCTCCTCAACCTACATCATAACTACATAACAGTCAAGGGGTTGTCCTTTCTTCCTTCCTTTTTGTTTCTTTCAAAAATATTTATAAATAAGAAGACAAATGGGATTCATGTCCTTGCCTGGCTAGCCAATCCTCTTTCTTTGTAAACAACTTTTTTTGCCCCCATAACAAGTTAAAATAAGCACAATTTGTGCAGCTTTCCAATCCAGACTGAAACACATTCAACAAGATGCAGGTCATGATTCATCCCTCCTTCTCTTTGTAGGATTAATAAATCTCTGACAAGGCAATCGCCCAACTAGAGTGCTCCATGCATGCCAGTAAAATGGACCAAATCTTAATTCAAATGAAACCCAAGGTTGAAAAGAAGTTAGACTCGCCCAAGAGAAAACCCACATGGTCAAGGAGAGATCCACGGCCTCTTCAGTTAAGTTTATCCGTACTTTGCTTTCCATTCATGGAATCCTTACCCATATACGCTGCCCAGTGCAGAGCACGCCGGTCCTTCTTGTCGAATGCATTGATGTTTGCCCCTTTGGCCAAGAGTAAATTGACCATCTGAAAGATAACCAACAATGGAACCAAGTGTACACTCTGTAATGGTGAGGGCTGCTTACCACCTGCAGGTGATCTGAGCCAAATGAACGTCAAATCTAAAGGCAAGTCAGAGATCTGGGTTCAAATAGATGAGGAAGACGACGTCACAGCCATCTCTGTGACATGTGTGTCAGAGGAAAAGACTGAAGTGATGGCTCCTTTTTCAATTCACTGTGGCTCTAAATTTAAAAATAAGTGTGATTGCCTAAGGTTTGCTGTACAAATATTATCATCATATTCTCTAAAAGTCTCAGCAAGGCTCCACTTGGGGCCAAGAGGGTCTGCAGCAAGGATTCTTGTTCCCAGTGACGAGGGCACCCACCTCCACGTGGCCATTCAGAGCGGCGTGGTGCAAGGCCGTGCGTCCCCCTCGGTCGGAGACGTTGACGCTGCTCAGCAAGGGAATGATCACTTCCGCACACTTGACGGCCTTATTGGCTGCTGCCACGTGCAGGGGGGTCTGCCAGTTCTTGTCCCTCGCATTGACATCAGCCGAGTGCTTAATCAACACTTGCACTGCTTCCTACAGCAAAAGCAGAGGTTGCAGGGGTCACTGAGAAATGCTCAATCAACACTTACTGGAAGATGCTTGACCAGCCCCTGGAACTACGGAAACGGAAGGCTCCCTGCCCTCAGAGGCTGGCTCAAGAACAAGATGTATGTTCTTCTACAAGCAAGGTAACGTACGATAGAGATCAAAAGGGTAGCACAGGTTAAAGCAGATTCGCTTTCCCTTTCTCGGTTAGGCCAAGAGCCCTGGCACATCTCCAAAACCAAGTCAACCTTCTAAGTATAAGGTTTCTTTATAAGGTATAAAATATCCTTAGGCCAGATGAGAGCACTCATGTGCAGGTGTGCACACCAGGGTAAAATACCCAGAAGCCAAAAGGCCCACAAAGGTCATCTAAGGTTGGAGGTGGTTGTCGATAAACCTCCATCTTCCAAAGCCAAAAGCCTCAAAGCCCTTCAGACATTCTTGGATCAATTTATAAACCTTTGGTTCTCTCAGCCAGCATCTTCACCCTCACTGTGCGATCAATAAGCAGTCAAGGGAAGAGGATGACTGTTACTACGTCAGCTTGAAGCTACAAAATTGTTCCGTCTTTTCCCAGCCTTTTCCATGTTATAATGGGGTAACTTCTTTTCTACTGTTGAGTTTCTTCACCTTTACAGAGTCTCCCACTTTTTAGTTTCCTTTTATTGCCCTAATCAGCTTATCAGCCTCTTACAGTATAACTCTCAACTTGGCTGTGCAATGGAATTGCCTGGGGAGCTCTTAAAAATGCAGATGCCTGGGGCCAGCCCCGTGGCTGAGTGGTTAAACGTCCTCAAAGTTCCGCGCGCTCCAATACGGTGGCCTGGGTTCGTGGGTTCGGATCCCGGGTGCGGACCTACTTCATTCATCACTTATGCTGTGGAGGCATTCCGCACACAAGGTAGAGGAAGACAGGCACAGATGTTAGCTCAGGGCTAATCTTCCTTGAGCGAAAAAAAAAAAAAGGAAGATTGGCAATGGACGTTAGCTCAGGGTGAATCTTCCTCACCAAAAAGAAAAAAAAATGCAGACGCCTGGTCCCACCCTAGAGATTCTAACTGGCCTCAGAATTTTTGTAAAACTCCCTGGGGACTTTGTTGTACAGTCAGGAATAAGAACATTCTTCTGTTCAGTCAAGTGAATGATATAGCTTCTCTCAAGAAGGTAATGGCTGGGGCTAGCCTGGTGGAGCAGCGGTTAAGTTCGCATGTTCCGCTTCGGCGGCCAGGAGTTCGCCGGTTCAGATCCCGGATGCGGACTTACACACTGCTTGTCAAGCCATGCTGTAGCAAGCGTCCCACATACGAAGTAGAGGAAGATGCGCATGGATGTTAACTCAGGGCCAGTCTTCCTTAGCAAAAAGAGGAGGACTGGTGGCAGATGTTAGCTCAGGGCTAATCTTCCTCAAAAAAAAAAAAAGAGAAGGGAATGGCTGCCTGTTGTTTCCCTTTACTTCTAGACATGTTCCTGGACCAGTTAGTGGGGCTCCCTTATGGACATCTTGTCAATGTGGCATCAATGAGCCAATGAAAAGCATCAGTACCACACTCCTACCACCCTTCATGGACCAAGAACCCTGCCTTGTCCACCTTCATCCCCACAGGCCTGGACTGTCCAATCTACTTTATTATGCAGGTAAAGAAAAGTGCCCCCAGATAGTAGATGATTTGAACTCACAAAATTCACACTTTTATCAGGGACATAAATGATGAAATAAAAAGAATGCTCCATGAATCAGTAGTAGCATCATATTGAGATGAATGGCTAACTTGGACAGTAGAATGAGAGCAAAAAGAAATTAACTTTGTAAATTAGAGAATACAGTTTAAATAAATGGTGTACTCCATTTAGATGCTATAAATAAAGGGCAAGAAATTGATAGGGCCAACCAAACAAACAATTTGTTGGGATTACCAAAGAGGAAAAAAAAAGATATATGCCACCCACCCTCAGCAAGACTGCCAATAAAGTAATGATTACTAAACATTCCTTGGCCCATTTCAGAGTGAAATGTGTACATGTGTTATTAATGCCCACCTCCTATGTGTGAAACAAAGCTAGAACTATGGAGGATTGAAAGAAACATTAGCCAGGCTCTATCTCAAAACTAGTGGGCTGAACAAAAACTAAACAAAAGAAAAGTTAAATCACAATATAAGCGCTAAGATTTAAATAAGAAAAAATAGTATTTTTATCAACTTTGGTCTCAAACTTTGTGAGCTTTATGTAGATGCATAGATAATCCACTGTGATGCGGGAAGAAAATATTGGAACCTCCCCTTATATTTATTTTCCCTAAAAAGGAAAGTGTTTTAGCCGGTATTTAACTTCTGGGTTGGCATTGTGCCCTCAGTCAGCTCCAGAGAGGACCCTGCCTCAGGGAAGAGCAGAGTCCGCCTCGCAGAGTGGCTGGGGCTTGCCCTCGCCATTCATTCGCTTTGAGTGCGCTGAAATGTACAGAGATGGGCTTGCCAAGTCGAGTTACACATTGTAATATGTACCCTTAAACTAAAAACATCCTAAAATGGACAAGATTTATGCAAGGAACCCACAGATTAAAGATGATAATACCAATGCAAGTACAAATAACGTGGAAGTCACAGAGCTGACACTTCTACTCCCGCAAAAGCTTTCTATCACCTACATTACAAGGTAAAAATAATGACAGATTTAATCAGATCTGACAAGAGCTTGGCCAAAACAGAGAAAAATCATCAGAAGTCTATTATCTACATGGTTATGGAAGACCATGATAAATGGAAAGCCTCACCCTAAATAATTGCGCCTTGAAATATTAGCTAATGATAGTAGGTCCTATACTACATAACTTACACATAAAATGAGATGCATATTTTGAAGATGGATGCTGAAAGTTTTGCAGATATATGGACAAAAAAGTTGGAGATAACCGTCTCAAAACAATACTATACAAAAATGGGATAGCATCCTTTTCACACATTCACAGCAAACAATACATTCTGACACTGCCATATCTTTGCCTTGTGTGTTATTTTATTGTACTTATGCAGATTCTTGCTTTGCAATAAATATTATGTAAATTCAGGATTAATGAACAAAACAGAAAATTTGTGGGAACATTTCACAAATTTTTACAGTTTGGAGATAAGACCAATGAATTCATGAGAAATTTGTTTTTTAAAGGTGACAATGTGATTACTATTAGAATAACTCAGACTAGGTGAATGAGGTATTACCTAGGAGAGGCCCCATCTTTAAATGAATATTTAGGGATGATTTGCATTTCACACAAAGCAACAAGTTAAGCAAAGAAAATATATATTTACTTGCCAGTTATAGTTTACAGATAAATAAGTGTTTTTAGAGTTGGGGGGGGACCTGTATTCTTAAATAGGTAATACTTCTAAAAATATTTTAGTCACAGCTGAATTTTGGTCTGTTTTGTAAAGTTTTATTAGGGCAGAGCCTCATTCATTTGTTTACGTATTATCTATGGCTGCTTTCGAATTATAACAGCAGAGGTAAATATCTGCGACAGAGACCATATGTAGCCATCAAAGCCTAGAATATTTACTATCTGGCTCTTTATGGAAAAAGTTTGCAGACCCCCTGGTCTAGCTCCTTGTTGGAATTACCACAAACTGCAAATTACCAAGTCTGGTTAAAATAAAATTTTGTTATATTTACCAGTATGAAAAAATACGGTTTTAAACCCAAATAGTCTTCTGAGGGTAGGCGGCAGGTCCTGTTAAGAGAGTCAGAGGCCGCTGTGTTCAGCCCTTACTATGCAGTGGGGGCTCCATAGGGAATTTGGGAGGGGGAGGTCCAGAGCTCGGCAGGAAGGAAGAGGCGAGGACAGAGAGAGAGGAGAGAGGACGGGGCCCTGCACCCCAGGGCAGAGGTGTGCCTCTGGGTGGGAGGAGTCAGCAGGCTAAGGGAGAGGAGGGGAGAGCTGACTTATAAACCAAGCCAATTAATTTATGGAATTAATGATTTTTGTAATCAAAAGGAGTCTCTCTTTTCCTGTATCACACATCGGCTAAAAAGTTAATATCTGGGAGTTTGCCCTGACAAAAATTTATAAGGTAAAAAAGAAACTAATGTGAAAGAAGGGAAGCTGAACACTCTCTGAATCAAGAAAAGATACTTAAACAGAACTTCTCCAATTGGGGGAGGAGGGATGCAAAATGGGTGAAGGGAGTCAAAAGGTGCAAACTTCCAGTTAGGAAATAAATAAGCCATGAGGGTGTAATGTACAGCCCGGCGACGCTAGTTAGTAATACTGTATTGCATATTTGAAAGTTGCTAAGAGAGTAATCTTAGAAGTTCTCATCACGAGAAAAAGACATTCTGTACCCATGTATGGTGATGGATGTTAACCAGACTTCGTGTGGGGATCATTTTGCAATATATAAATATCGAATCATTATGTCGTACACCTGAAACTAACATAATGTTGTATGTCAATTTACCTCAATAAAAAATGAAAAAAATTTAAAAACAACGCTTCTTAAACTATCTGCAGTGAAGGACCAGTTTTTTAAAAATTATTATTTCAAATCCATCATGAGCCAATGCTTTTGTAAATACAATAAAAAGTAAATAGTAGAATAACAAAATGAAAAAAAAATGACAAATGATAAACTCAATTATTCTATGATTAAATTTCGCAGGCATGAAATGACTCTATCAAATTGCTCAAAAGGTTACTGAGGGTTACTGACTGTTCTCTCACCATGACAGGTACGACAAAAGCTCCCGGGCTCAGGCCAGCACACAGGCCACACCAGGAGCAGCGCTCCTTCAAAGCCTTTGCTTCTTTTTTTTTTGAGGAAGCTTAGCCCTGAGCTATCACCAATCCTCCTCTTTTTGCTGAGGAAAACTGGCCCTGAGCTAACATCCATGCCCATCTTCCTCCACTTTATATGTGGGATGCCTACCACAGCGTGGCTTTTGCCAAGTGGTGCCATGTCAGCACCCGGGATCTGAACCGGTGAACCCCAGGCTGCAGACAAGCGGAACGTGCGAACTTAACCGCTGCGCCTCTGGGCCGGCCCCGAAGCCTTTGCTTCTTTTTGAAGGAACAACCACATGTGAGGAGTCCGGCATTTCTCCTGCATAGAGGAATCAGCCGAATCCACGAAGTCTCAGGACTGCAGGTGCTGCTGTCCCTACCCTGCGTAGGAGGTTGCCCTACAGGACACACAGAAGCAACAGGCGGAGGGAGGAACTGTCACGGGATGTCACACAGGAGGGAACTGGAGATGGCATTTGAAGTCACTGTATTTGTACTTATGACTTTTTCTCTTTACAAAAGGCCACTCCGACTCTGCAAGAAGAAGTAGAAACACATACTGTGGCGCATGGAAAAGATGAGAAGAAAGAAGAAGCATGTGTCTTAAAAACTGTCGCCTCTAATGTTTGTTTTTTTACTCCCAATGTGCCTTGAATTTAAGTCTCATATACTGTTCGTGGAAAAGTAATGGTGGATGACTATCCATAGTCCTTGCGGGCAGAAGAAATGTCAAATTTTATAAACTACAAGTTGCTTTAGACCAGGGTCTGAGTCTTATAGAATTTTCTGCACTCTCCACAAAGCCTGGCAGGTGCCTTGCACATAGCATATATTCAACAAATTTGGGTAGAGTAAATACATTGCTATAAGGATTAGCACTCTCTCTAAGTATAATATGCAAGTGTCAACAGGACATTTACTGTGGGCTGACGTCCCTGAGGCTGCCCTCAAGACCTGGAGGCATTTACACTGTTACTGTAATTATTTGAGGCTTTTATTCTGTATGGATTATAGCAATTTCACATTCTATAAGAATTGTATAAATTGGTGCCCAACCAATTTGTCCAATTAATCGGATTTTTTTCTCTAAACATACTCATTATTAAACTAAACTCCCCCTTTATTATTTCAACTAATATTAGAGAACAATTATTCTAAGAACTAGTAGTACAAAAGGGGCTCCCTGGAGACTTGGGGATATGAAAGAATTCCAAGGAAACCATTCAAGAAGCGCTGGATTTACATACGGGAAAGGCAGAGACGAAAGCATGCCCGGTCTCCCGCCTCAGCTCTCACAGTGTGCTACATGGACCACCAGCATCAGAAGCTCCTTCTTAAAATGCAGATTTCTGGGCCCATCCACAGGCTTCATCAGAATCCCCGGGGGCGGGGTGCTAGCACGGGCACTTTTCCGAGCACCCCAGATGATGAGCTGCACACGGAATCTGAGAACACTCGTCCGCCTTCTCACGAGCAGGTTATCAAACGCTACTTGCTTCCCATCCCAGGTACACCCTGTGTTCTACACACAAACATCTTTTTATAACCATAAAGACAGTTTAAAGAAAGCATTAACATTCTAGTCTTCCACATAATTCTTCCAATTCTCCTGTCTACCAGCATTTAGCCCACAACAATGAAAAATTTTTTTAGAGAAAAGGGTAAAACAGGCATTTTTAAAGTTTAAGCTATCAAATAAAATGCTTCTCTCTCTCAGCTCTGAGAAACATCTCTATACCCGTTGGGACTTCTGTCTGCAAAGATGCCAAAAACAGATCCATTTGATCGGTTGGAACAGTATCCATAGGGTGTTCTTGTGATTCGAGGGAAGCTGGGGAGCACAGTGGTTAGCGAGCAGGTTCTCTAGTCACACTCTCCCCTGCTTGCTGGCTGTGGCGGCTCAGACTCCTTCCTTACCTTCTCTGAGATCACGGTTCCTAAATTAGGATTAGGAACAGTGTCAATCTCAAAGGGTGGCTCAGAGGTTAAAATGGAATAAAGCACAGCAAGCACTTAGCATACTGCCCAGCACAGAGTCAGGGCTCAATAAGTGTTCATAGTGACAATACATATATGGAGACAACACCCTCAATTCTGTACCCTAAAGACAGGACACAATCATTTTCACTTTTCTAACCAAAAGACGGCCTCTAGAACAGGGAAGTGAAAAGTTCAGCCATTTGCCTCTGGTGCCACTCAGCTCATTACAGAAGAAAAGGCGTGTGTGAAGGCCAGCTGCCTTTGGACACAGGCCACAGCGGGCTATGCACCTGGTTGTCTGTCCTAAACACTACGTCCTAGAAGCCACACTTCGTACCCCTTCAAGGTCCCCAAAGCACACTTAACAGTGCCTTCCACTGAGTGGCTTTCAGTAAACGTGTGTTCAACTCTCCAGGCGTGTATGCCTTTAATTCCTTTTCCCTACAGCTACTCTTTTCCAAGAAAGAAAAACACAAAAGCTGCAAGAATAAGCTAAGTAGGAGAACGATCCGAAATAATTCACAACACTTCAGAAAATTCCTCCTGGCAGCCCTGAATCTTGCTCATCTTTGTTAGCCAGCATTACAAAACATGTTTCCCTCATATTTTGGTAAGAGACTATCTTCATTTCTTCACAGCCGTGGGAGTAGCTGGAGAAAGAGGAGGATGAGTGAAGCCCTAAGGGGGTCAATAAGGAGACAGTGCTGTTTGGTCCAATTATTTGTTTGGCTGTTTCCTCCCTGGGAATTCCACACGTCGGGTGGAGAGGGGAGGAGGATGCAAGATTGGGCCTAGCGGGGCCCACAACACAGCCTGGTGAGTACCAAACAAGTCTTGAAGGTTTATCTCTGCAACCCAACCTATGCTGAACGATTTTCAAGGGATGTGACCATGTCTTGATCTACGTTCTTGTCTGTGGAGGAGCTTTTACAAAGTCAGGCGTGGGTGGATGTTTAATCAATATTATGATCTGATACTCCTATTGCTATAACAGGCTCAGGAAATGAACTTCGCAATGAATATTATTTTTCCAGGCACAGAAATCTGAACATAAATTTTGCCTGGATGGAAAGAAGGCTCAGAAATTTTGACTTGTACTGATATCTGTGTTGCAATGCAATTTTGAAAGTCGTCCTGATTTTGCGGGTTCTGGTGGCTTAACTGGCTTCTTTTGCCACACTCCCATAAGCAAGCTTCAAGTCAGTTTATCTTCCCTTTCCCCAGCTATTATGGGGGGGGGGCGGTGCGGAGGGGGTGGGCATAAAGCAATGGCAATATATTGAAGTCAACAGAAGAAGGAAATCTGAATTTAGGACTTTCACAGCACAGCAATGTGCTTGGAGTTAAGACGCCCACAGTCAGTTCTAACAACAGTTACAGAGACTCCAATTTTCACAAGAAAGTTTCAACTTGCCGTGACAGATATTAACAGGAAGACATACTCTTATGCTGGCTTATATATGACTCTGATTGTTTACAACTCAGGATTGGTTTGCTTTTAATTCCCTCCTAGCAAGAGACACCTGCAAGGGATTTTTTCCCCCAGCAAACCTGCAGAGGGAGCTGGTTTCTTAGAGAAGCAACAAATGCCTTTCTCAGGTACAAAGGTTCATCCATCAGTGGGTTAACTGAATTCAAACACACTAAAGCTATGT
Organism: Equus asinus; assembly: GCF_041296235.1. Lineage (NCBI taxonomy): Eukaryota > Metazoa > Chordata > Mammalia > Perissodactyla > Equidae > Equus > Equus asinus. Next base: position 132,496,536 of record NC_091793.1, read on the forward strand.
AAAGAAGGTGGGCTGGTGGTGGATGGAAAATGGAAGTTTTGAGGATTGAGGCCTTTGCAGCCAGTTGAGCTACACAGGTGGCGAACGCTTGGAAGAAGTCACATGGTACTGAAATCTCTGGTTTTGTGTCTTTCTGTCCACCAGCCGACATGCTTCCCAAGGGCAGAGGAATTATTTGTCTTCTAGCTCCACCGGCAAGCACAGTGCCTGGCATATAGGAAGTGCTTAGTAAATGTTATTTTGAACTAAAAAGACGTGCTTCTTGTTAAAAGAGGAAACAAACCCATATTTTTCAAAATATACTTAAAATAAATTTACCGGGGGCCAGCCTGGTGGCATAGTGGTTAAGTTCACATACTCTGCTTCAGCAGCCCAGGGTTCACACATTTGGATCCTGGGCACGGACCTACACACTGCTCATCAAGCCATGCTGTGGCAGCACCTCACATACAAAACAGAGGAAGACTGGCATGGATGTTAGCTCAGGGACAATCTTCCTCAAGAAAAAGAAGAAGATTGGCAACTGATGTTAGTTTAGGGCCAATCTTCCTCACGAACCAAAAAAAAAAAGTTAAAAAAAAGAAAAAGAAGAAAAATAAATTTACTGAAGATCAAGTGGTCTTAAAAGACCAGGAAATAACCCTCTGTGAAGGAGCTATTCTCATGAAGCTGGTGGTACAAACTCAAACAGCCCACTGCACCTGCTTTCTCAGGCAGAATAGTAATGAAATGTGGGACCATGCAAAGATTCTGAATTCCCCAAGGTCTGATCCTGGCAGCTGGGAATCATTGCCTCCCTCATTCCATTTGGGCTGTTCAAAAAGAGAATACAACCAAACTCTTACAAAAACCACTCAAATCACACAGTACGGAAGGAAGGTTATGAGCACTAACCTAACTGTCATCTACCAAGTATACTGTGAAATTTCCAGATAGCTGCCAAAGGGGAAACGCCAATGTTAATGACAGCCATCGACACCTGCGACATCGGTGTACGCATTCTTAGCAACATCTCTTGCTCCTGGGTGTACCCGGAGAACAGCACCTTCTCCAATAGCAGAGGAGAAGCTTCGCTTGGTAAAATCAGCTCCAAAGGTGAGTCATCCAATGTCAAGTGCCACCGAGTAGTAGCCCTGGATGGTGGGCATCCTCTCTGACCGGGCTCCAAGGCTCCACTAGGGTTCCCTGCCACTCCCTGCCCCACACTGGTCTTCTCATCTCTTACACTTTCCCTGAACCAGCTGATCCATTTGCCATGGTTTCAATAACCATCCTCTCTGTTCTAAGCTCTAGACCTGTATAAATAATGACAGATAACCTATTAGTCATCTTCACCTAAATTTCCAGCATTCAAAATAAATTATGTCTTGAGCACCTACAATGTACCAGGCTTGGGACACACCAGGGAACAAAACACAGATCCCCGCCCTCATGGAGCTACACTCCAGTGACAGGTCTGCCACACTGGGCACGTTCAAGCAGGACTGATGGGCTCCCCACCCTGCTCCCCTGCCTCTGCCTTCTTAGTCAACGGTGTCGCCATTCACCCTCTGGCTCCCTTTCCACCTCATCCTCACAAGGTTCCAACTCCGTCAGGTTCACACCTAGCTCTGCTGTGACCACTTCCCCCTGCTCAGAGGACACCCAGCCCTCTGCCGTCTACTCAGCCTCTACTATGAGACTTACCTCCCCCTAAATCCTGTGTTCCAGCTACATCCAACTGAACCCGCCATTCGTAGACTTTCAAGCCTCTTGTCCTCTAGCATGTTTATCGTCCTGCCTCAGCCCTCCCTCCTTCTCCTCTCCTGGTAAGCCCCTACCCATCCTCTAAGGACCAGCTCAATGACATCTCTTCTTGGCAGCCTTCCTCTATTCAAGGAGATAGTTACTTGCTGCTTCCTTTAATTCAGTTACAAGACTGCATTAATTTACTTCCCTGGTGGCCTCCCCCTCCAGACTGAGAACTCGCTGAAGTCAAGGATCACATTGTCCATCTTGGAATAGCCCAGTCACCCCCCCCCCCATCACCAAGCCTGGCATGGAGGAGTGCTCAAATAAACAGCCATTCAATTTTGGTAACCCTCTTATGTGAGAAGTAAAAGCCTTTTGCTCACCAGTGAGAATCCCTAATTCAGCAAAAAGCATTTTTCTCTTTCTAGGGACTGGAGGTGCTAGATTAAATAAGATAATCACTCACTTCACTTCTGGAAGCAACAGCCCGGTGCAGGGGGGTCAGCCACATGTTGTCCTTGGCGTTTACACGAGCTCCTGGAACCAAACAGCACAGGTTAGAGACACAATGCAGTCGGCATTGCTGGGGGGAGGGGGGGTGGTCCACTGATCTTAAGTCAAATGTTCTATCTCGTGCTCTCATTTGCCTGGTACAAGTACCACATTTTGTTTTGTTTTGTTTTCTTTGCCTCAGACAGGAGGACACACCCAGTACAGCAGAAGGAGCAAGATCTGGGGTCACAAGAATTGGGCAAAGTCCAGATGAGAGATGCAGTGTCTCATTGGGTAGGAGATACAGTTGTAAGAAGGCTGAAATTCTCCAGGACTATGGAAATGTAGGTGCTGAAGAATGAAGAACTTTCAGGTGTGCACGTATGTGTGTGTGTGTGTGTGTGTATGTTCCCAAATATAATATATATTCCTGAACATAAAATAGATAATCCTATATATTATTTTATTTTTAGTCATTAAGTATATTTATCACACAGGGCACACGATGCCCTTCATGGCAAACTATAAGGGATGAGCAGCTTTCCAACAAATACATATCAAAGGCCAGTTGGATTTCAAACAAATATTGTAAAGTTGAGTTCTGACAAGGTTTGATCTGGGCTGAGGGGATCAGCAGAAATCTGTTTTATCCAAGAATCCCAATGACTTCTCTGGGACTAGTGAGCTATTTCAGCAGCAAGAAGCCAACCTCCATGAACTTTAGGGCAGACACGACAGGAAGCGTCTGCAGGTTGCTCACAGCTCCCTCACACTACGGGGTGGTCAGACAGGCTCCCACGCCAGCCAGAACCAGCTCACTTTCAGGGATGCGCCTCATGCTCGACTCTCTGGGAGCCATATCACCATCTGGGAGCAGAAGCTCTGTATGAGAGGGCTCACAGAAGGTTGAGCATGCCCTCCTTCCATGACACCCTCACAATTCTCCAAGAGCGCGAGCCCACTGCGTCTGCAGCTGAACCGCTAAAACACCCAATATGAGCTTCCCTTTTTGGGGGGTTCAGGGTTTTGATCAGTCTTCTGATCAGAGACGGAAAGCTTTATAAAAGGGCTACAAAAGAGGAGGAGGAGAAAATATGTATGCTATCTTCGTAGATACAAGAAGAGGAGCCTATTTTAGCCTTAGGACAACAAGGAAGGAAGCTCATAAGGAAGAATAGTGGAGGGATGAATGAAAGAAACTAGAAAGTGATGCAGAGGAGGGGAGGTGCCCAGGAGGTGCCTCTGGGACAGAGGCCAAGAAAGCGAGTCAAGTGGAAGCAGAGGCTGACTAATGCCTGCGAGGCAGAGGCCAGCTGACAGCTAAAAAACAGAAACCTTGTAAAAAAAAAACAAAAAGGGCAGCAGGAGACTTTTGTGGGCAAAAGGGAGCTAGAAACTTAGTTTAAGGCACCAGCTAAAGGAAATAACAAACCATAGAACTTGGATAATATTTCCTCTTTAACTGAAGAGTAAATACCATCAACAATATTAATTACAGAAAACAAGAACGTAATAATCCCTAAAACAAAGAGGATGTCTTCCCTCCCCCCATTCTGATTTCATTGGTTTGCGATGGAGCCAGGCACAAGTATTTTCAAAAGATCCCCAGGACGCAAGGCTATTGTAACATCTAACATTGTAACTTGTCAATGTTGAGAGCCACTGATAAATTGTTGCCTAGTTTATCAAACTTAAAATTATTTGAATCCTAACGCTACCAACTCCATCCAGGCAGCTTACCTGAGAAGGTTCAAGCCCCTCACATCAATAAGGATCAAATAAAATCAGTTTGGGCATGTTAAGAATCAGAACCTCTATCCCGTAGCAGGAAGCCCTGGGCGAAATGCTCCAAAGTGAAATCAACGAGGTCTTGGAAGCACAGCGAGACTCATGGGCAGAAGACCCAGATTTGAGTTCTCATTTCAGCACCTACTGGCCATGACCAAGAGCCACTAATCTGTACAATGAGGCTAACAAAAACAACAATAATACTTCTCTGCCCACTTCACTGGGTGGTTGGGGCAATCAAGTGAACGTGAAGGTGCTTTGTAAATTGCAAAGCTCTAGAGAAATATGAGCTGTTCTTACTTCTGAATCCCCTCTAATGGCTCATTCACCTCTGAATCTACAACTCAGATTTTTAAGGAAGTGAGAGGCATAGTCCTTGCCCTTCAAAAGAGGGCAAGTCAAATGCAGAGATTTAAGAACACAAAGCCCCAGCCTTGGAGAGTGCACGAACAGGTATCTTTCTAAGAGCGAGAGAGACTCAATTGAGGGCTGGAGAAAAATGGGGAGGAGGAAACCCAGTGTAATTAAGAACAGAAGAAACTGTCAATTTTAAAACAAAATTTCCACTACCAGAAACAAATTTTAGATTTCCTTCCCAAGTCTCAGTTCCAAGAGAATGCCAGATGACTGTCACAAAGCCGAACTTTTTGGTTCAGAAACAAATAGCATTTATCCCCTCAGGCCCATGTATTTCCTCTTCCAACATTCTAGAAGCTATTCAACCCATCTAAAATTATCCATTTTTTTGTGAGGCCTTTACCTGGGTCAAAAAACATGCATATTTTGCCACATTGTGTTTATACCTGCATGTCAGAAGACAGACCTTTTACTCTCTCCAGTAAGGCAAATGCACATTGGATATTTATTTCTAGGCTGTTTCTTTGGCGTTCTTGTCACCAACATCACCCAGCTCTCACACAGTCCTGGAGGACTGGCTTCAGTCTCATTCCCTACTGGTAGGCATGGCTGTTTCCAGGCAACCCTTCAGATTTCCCCGTCCACTTTTAAGGGACTTCCATGTCAGGATGTCAATCAGTCTTCTGAGATGGAGAACGTATGGCCACAAGTCCCTGTGTGCCTGAGTTTGAATTTTCACCTGCTGTCACCCCTTCCTCCAGTATACCTGTAGGAAGGCAGGCCACACGTGTCTGACTTGATACCTGCTATGGGTAGCATGTCAGCTCTGACTCAGAGCCTCTAACTCAGTGTTGGAATTATGGAAATATGGAAATATAATGTGAGCCAAGTACGTAATTTTATTTTAGGTTTTGTTGGTAACATTGGTTTATAACATGATATAAATTTCAGGTGTACATCATTATATTTCAACTTCTGTGTTGACTACATGGTGTTCACCACCCAAAGTCTAACTGACATCGTCACTGTACGTAAGTGCCCTTTCACTCCTTTCGCCCCGCCCCTTCCCTTCTGGTAACCAGCATTCTATTCTCTGTATCTATGTGTTTATTTGTTGTTGTTGCTTTTTATCTTCCACACATGAATGAAGTCATATGATATTTGGCTTTTGCTGTCTGACATTTCACTTAGCATAATTTTGCAATTATATATGTAAGGTAATTATGTAATTTTAAATTTTCTAGTAGCCACACTAAAAAGGGTATAAAACACAGGGAAAATTAATTGTAGTAATATATTTTATTCAACTCAATATATCCAAAATATTATCATGTAATCGAGTTTTAAAAATTAATAGACTTATTTTATATTCCTCTCCTTTTTTTCCTTTTAGGTGAGGAAGATTGGCCCTGGCTAACATCTGTTGCCAATCTTCCTCTTTTTGCTTGAGGAAGAGTGTCACTGAGCTAACATCTATGCCAATCTTCCTCTACTTTGTATGTGGGACACCACCATAACATGGCTTGATGAACAGAGTGTAGGTCTGTGCCCGGAATCCGAACCAGTGAACCCCAGGCCACCACAGTGGAGCATGTGAACTTAACCACTAGGTCACTGGGCCAGCCCTATGTTCTTTTTTCATAATAAAGCTTCGATTGTGTACACTGACTTTAAAATCTAACCCTTGTGTTAAATTGATTTCAGTCCCCTGAGATGAGAATAAAACTTCTATTCTCCTAAATGAATTATGAAATCTCCAATCAGTTGTGAAGAAATAAGAATTTTTATCCCCTTCACTCATTTCTCCCAACCCCCTACTCTCTGCTCTAGCAAACACCAATCTGTTCTCAATATCTGTGAGCTTGGCTGAGCACATTTTTTATTTTGGGGTTTTTTTTTTTAGATTCCACATGTAAGAGAGATCTTACAGTATTTGTCTTTCTCTGTCTGACTTATTTCACTTAACATAATGCCCTTGAGGTCCATCCATGTTGTCACAAACAGTAAGATTTCATTCTTTTTTATGGATGAATAATATTCCATTGTATACATACCACAGTTTCTTTGTCCATTCATCCATCAATGGACACTTGGATTGTTTCCATATCAGAGCTATTGTAAATAATGCTGCAATGAATATGGGGGTGTATATATCTTTTCCAGTTAGCATTGTTGTTTTCTTTGGATAAATACCCAGAAGTGGAACTGCTGGATCACATGGTAGTTCTATTTTTAATTTTTTGAGAAACCTCCTTACTGTTTTCCATAGTGGCTGCACCAATTTACATTCCCACCAACAGTGCACAAGGGTTCCCTTTTCTCCACATCCTCGCCAACCCTCATTATCTCTTGTCTTTTTGATAACAGCCATTCTAACAGGTGTGAGGTGATATCTCATGGTGGTTTTGATTTGCATTTTCCTGATGATTAGTGATGTTGAACACTTTCTCATGTACCTGTTGGCCATCTGTCTGTTTTCTTTGAAAAATGTCTATTCAGATCTTCTGTCAATTTTTCAGTCAGATTGTTTGGTTTTTTGTTATTGAGTTGTATGAGTTCTTTATATATTTTGGATACTAACCTCTTATCAGATACATGATCTGCAAGTATTTTCTCCCATTCAGTAGGTTGCCTTTTCATTTTCTTGATGGTTTCCTTTGCTGTGAAGAACCTTTTTAGTTTGATATAATCCCACTTGTTTATTTTTGCTTTTGTTGCTTTTGCTTTCAGTGTCAGATTCAAAAAAATCATGGCCAAGACTGATGTCAAGGAGCTTACCACCTAAGTTTTCTTCTGGGAATTTTATGGTTTCAAGTCTTACGTTCAAGTCTTCAATCCATTTTGAGTTAATTTTTGTGAATGGTGTAAGACCGTGGTCCAGTTTCATTCTTTTGTGTGTGGCTGTCTGGTTTTCCCAGCACCACTTATTGAGGGACTGTCCTTTCTCCATTGTATATTCTTGGGTCCTTTGTTGTAAATTAATTGACCATATATGCATGGGTTCATTTATGGGTTCTCCATTGATCTGCGTATCTGTTTTTATGCCAATACCATACTGTTTCAGTTACTGTAGTTTTGTAACACAGTTTGAAATCAGGGAGCATGATGCCTCCAGCTTTGTTCTTCTTTCTCAAGAATACTTTGTGCATTTTATACTTACAATGCACCTCCATTCAAACTGGCCACACTTCAAGTGCTCAATAGCCACAGCTGGTTAGTTGCTACCATATTAGACAGTGCAGATCTAAATGCTAAGTGGCAGAGCCCATATTTTATTATTTATAGTCTTTAACAGAGTAAATTTTGCATTGCCTATAATAAACTTAAAAAGCTAATGCAAGAGGGAAAAACCCAAATGGCAAGACACATATGAAAAGATGCTTCTCCTCAAAATTCATTAGGGAGAGTCAAATAAAAGCAACATTAATGCACCATTTCACGCCTATCAAACTGGTGAAAATTATAAGGTGTGACAATGCCAAGAGTGAGCAAGGGCATGGAGCAACAGGAAGATTTACATAGAGCTGTGGGAATGTGAACTGGTACAACCCCCTTTGGCGAACATTTGTTGCTACCTAGCAACATTGATGATGTGTCTGCCCTACCACCCAGCAATTCCACCCCAATCATACACCCTAGAGAAACTCACACATGTGCAGGAAGGTTCACTGCAGCGCATTTGTAACAGCAAGAAACTGGACTCAAATGTTGATCAAGAGGAAAGGGGATAAATACTTGTGGTATATTTGTACGACGGAATGCTACACTGTCATGGAAATGAACAGACTGAAGATCTGTATATAAACAGATACACTTCAAAAATATAACACTGAATGAACAAATGAAATTGAAGACTAGTAACTGTGGCATAATATCAGTTTTATACGGTTTTCAAATTTACAAAAACAATTCTACATATTGTTTATAGATGCACAGACATGAGATAAAACTAATGAATATGGCTAAAGAAAACAGATATCAAGTCCAGACAGAGATGCCTCTAGGGAGGGAGGGTGGGGAAAAGGATGAAGTAAGTATGCCTAATGGGCTGCAAAACTGTGTCCTCAATGTTTTATTTCCTTTAAAGAAAGATGTAAAACAAATATGGAAAATGCTAAGATTTCTTGAAGCTTGGTGTGAAGGGTATTAATTATATTATTCTCCATTCTTTTCTGTTAGTTTGAAATATTTTCTAATAAAATATTTTTAAGAAAGCTAGTGCATTTGAAGTTTACGTTTCTTAATAAAACTGGGAAGTGGGGAATAAGTTGCTTTTTCTTACACAATTTATTCTTGTTAGTGGAGTGGCCCTTCTCCTTGATAGAAAAATGACACTTCCATCTTTTCCATATAAAGTGGCCCAACCATACAGTCTCTCCCAGGATTTTCCTAAGGCTCACCCCAGGGGAGTAAGAATGGGAGCGAGACTCCTATTGGATTTGTAGTTGATCTCGGTTGTACAGAACACTTTGAAAAGAAATTTTCAAGTTAACGACGTGTTACTCACTGGTCTTGTTATTTTTTTCTCATGCTCTCCCCTCTCCAGAAACACTATCAGTGACCCCACAGTTAGCGTCCCCAGCTGCAGAACAGTGTCAAGGTAAGCACACCCAGGAAAGGCAGGACCACCGAGGTCCATGCCCACCCAGAGGTGGGAGAACTCTAAGATCTTAGGGAATCTTCTGCTGTCTCTCCAAATGCCATTTTGTTATGACCACACTTTGAATCTAAGCATCTCACCCCAGGAGCTCTCTTACCAGCCAGACCACCAGGACAGTGACGAGGGTAGAGTGCATGTGTGACGTACATGCCCACAGCTGTGTCTACCCACTTTTGCCACCACAAGTCCAAATCTTACCTTCAGCCTTGCTCTCTCTCTTCTCCCTCCCCCATTTCTTCTTGCTTTCTCTCTCTCTCTCATATACACAACTCATTTCTGTATTTGTGCGTGTGTGCGTGAGAATGCCCTATAACTTGTTTCTAAAGGAAATAACTATGGATGAATGTTAACACTAATGTTCAAGGATGTTTTATGAAAGGTTAGTCATAAAAGTAAAAAGCAGAAACAACTTTGGTATTAGACAAAGAAGAGTTGGTTAAATAAATTACTGTATAGCCATACAACAAGGCTGTGATGCTTTATAAGAATGCTTATAACGTGGAGAGATGTTCACAAACTATTGTTATGTGAAAAAAGCAAGTAATAAAACATTATATGAGCCCATTTTTGTAAAAACATTGAACAGTCAAGAAGGATATACCACAAAAGCCCTGAGATCACTTCCTGGCACACGGTAAGCACTATGTAATTGCTTGCTAACTATTAACAGGCAGAGTTAGGGACAAACGGATAGAGACTAGGGGGCACCTGCCATTAGCACAGGTCTAAGCCCAGGGCAGACCTCAGTTAATAGTTGCCAAGTGAAGGATGCTTTCTGACTAAAAGAGAGATCCAGCAATGTCTCCGCAACTGAACTGGCTTGACCTGGAGCTATGAATATGTGCCTATCACAATGAACAGGAGCAGACTATTTTATTTCATGTTTTGATCATATGAGCAATACATGAACGCATTCTTCTTTAAAAAAATGGATCGTTACAGATTTAGGTAAAGTCCCCTTGAGTATCATCCCCAATGCTGGCCTCTGCCCACTCTCTGAAGAAAACCACTGCTCTGAGTTTGGTACATAAGCTTCCAGTTTCTTTGATGCCTTCAGATGCAAATACATGTGTCCCTAGAAAATCGGGGTAATTAAGCTGAGTGGTCAGTATAATATCTTTTTGTACATTTAAAATATTACAAACCATGTTTAAAAATTTATAGCATTGTTTCATAAGTATGTTTTTACATAAATTGTATCATATTGTAATAACATTGAATCTCCTTGTTTCACTCAACTATATATTTTGTATATCTATCCACATTGATACTTAGAGAATGAGCCCATTCCTTTTCATTGACACACGTATTCCAACATATAAATACATTCCATTTTTTAGACATTCTCTCTATTGACGGATATTTCAACTGTTTCCAGTATTTCATTATTCAAACACTGCTGCTATGAACATCCATAAAATGACTCCTTATGCAAATGTGCAGGTATTTGTCTAGGATAGACAATTAGAAATGGACTTGCTGTGTCATAGGTCATGCACACTTTTGCTTTTGATACTCTCAAGCCTCCAAAGTGTGCCAATTTACACACTCACAGTGTATAAGATTGCTCAATTTCCCCATCCTCATCAACACTTGATATTATCAGTCATTTAAAATACTGCAAGTCTGATTGGAAGAAAATGGTATCACGATTTTGTGTTTTCTTGTTTCCCAGTGAGGTGAGCATCTTCTAATAAGCTCGTTTAGTGGCCATTTGTAATTCATTCTCTGAGAACTGCTTGTTCATATTCTTTGCCGTTTCCCCTATTTTCCTATTACTGTTTTTTGTTATAATTTACAATTATATATTTATATCATGTTGTTATTACATTATTACTTATATATTCTGAAAATTTTCAGTCTTACATGGATCCAAATGTGGCTTTTAGTGTTAAAATTCTTTCACGGAGAAAAATGACTCTGAGCTTGCTGAGCATCACGAAGCAACACACCCGGCCCGTAACAAACAACATCAGCGTTGTTTCTGGGCAGCTTCACAGTCACTTGAGGAATTGAAAGATAATGAGAAACCTAGGAAGTAGCTTCTCTCGGTCACTGTGTAGGACCTCCCTCCCTCCACTCTGCCTCCTCCAGAAGGTTGAACAGGCAGCTGCCAGGAAAGCCTCCTCTCGCCAAACAACAAAATGATTATAACAAAAGCAGAGTTATCTGAGCAGGGACTGAGCAGCATTTCATCCGTGTCATCCCGTGCCACTGGCTTCCTCATCCTCTTCCTCAGAATGCGCCGAGAGTCTTGTTTACATGTCAGAGGAAGACATCAGCTGGTTTGGAGTTGAATATTTATAACTGATTTTTCTAAAGGAAGCTTCATGTTATTTACCTGCCTGTCAGGCGCCACTGTGCACTGAAGGACACAGAGTCTGCATGTCTAATGATTTAAAGGCAAATGCTTTTACCCAAGGACATTTTAAAGCTTAAACATAAAAAAAAAGCACTAGGCTATCTGAATCTTCAAAAACAAAGACCCAACTAAAAGTTATCAGGCACAAACTCTAATTTCAAATTAAGCACATTCTTCCTCTTATCCCTATTACTACTTGATTTTATTTTCATAGGGATCAGGAGTAAAGGGAACTCTGAGCATCTTTTCCAGAGGCAATATTTCCATTCTCTTAGCCCTGTCATGTAGGAAGACGTAGAACAAAGAAAGGTAGACAAAGTGACTGAACATTCTTACAGGCCAGAGGGAATAATTGATTCCTGAGGCTGGTTTATCCAAAGTGTGGCTTTTAATTGTAGAAAGAAACAAATGTGAAAGAAAGAGCATATGAAATATGATTATAATATAATGAGATCAGCTTGCTATTGGTTTTTTTTTTTAACAAACAGACCGAATCTTATTACAGCCTAGGAGCACTGTCCTTCAAAGCAATGACCTTGGAAGAGTGTATGATAATTCCGTGTATGTGGCAATTGCTCAAAACATTTTTCAAACTCCCCTTGGAGTTGCCTTCAGGGCCAGTTTACACACCCACCAGAAATCGGCTCATTACTTTAAAATCACATCACATTGGGGGCCAAAATCAGCATTGCCTGATTTAATCACCCCTCTTTCACCAGACCAAAAAGAAATATCAAATCCAACTTCAAATGACAAATATTTGTCATGCATAAGAGAATCAAAAGAACCACCAGCCACTGGCTGTGGAGGCCATTTGCATGGGGAGTGGTAATTACATTTTGGAAAGTCGCAGGAAATAATTTTACAGGAATACCAGTTGTCTGGTGTTCTATGTTCTAATAAATTTATGATTTTTAATTGGTAGTTACAGCTCACAAACACTCCCAAGTTAGAGGGCGGGGACTTCCAGTCTGCGTCCTTCAGCCCGGACCCTCTAACCCCTGAGCATCCTCAGGCTTTCTCGACAGGGTATTGGTCCTGTGGCCATTTCTCTGTGTTCCCTGCTTCCTGTATCTCAACCCAAATCTCCTAACCCTTAGCCACTGAGTGGTGCACACTGATCTTGTTCATGCATCTCCAGGCAAATGATTTAGCAAGCTCTTGACCTTCTCTCTGCTTTGATCTTGACTCAGCCAGTTCCCAGACAGAAGCTAGAGGCAGGGGGAAAATAAAGCCAGAATTTGGACAGGCAGTTTTAAGAAGGGGAAATTTGTGAGGCCTGAATTCCTCCCCGTCTGCTCAGAGGCATTCAGAGTTCCGTCTGCCTGGCTAACAGGAGATAATGTCAGCAGGAATTTAGGGGGCTTGGGTTACACTATGCCCTGTAAGTTAACACAACGGACAACACAGCTGTAATGGACTAGTCCAGGAAGGCCAAATTATTTGTCCAAATGGGAATAATTAGCACCTCATTCATTATTAAATTGGAAAACAGTTTGGTTGGATTCTCTAAAGGGCCGGCTGCCAGAGTTAAGCTCAGATACGAAATCATCACACTGTTGCAATGATATTTCTTTAAGAATATAATATACAAATTGATTAAAAGACCTTTCAGGGGATTTAAAGCCATGCAAGTTCTAAGAGTTTGCCTGAGCTTCCAGAATTGAGTAAAATTTCTAAACAACTTTCCCAATGCTCTCCCATGCCCTAACTCTTCCTAATTTGATGAGGGGAGGAAGAAAATTTCATAGCATGTGCCACCCAAAATTATACTAGACAAGCTAACAGCTCAGTAATTCCAAGACCAGCCAGGTGTACAGATGAAGACACACGGAACAGCTTCTCCTGGCTCCGCTGAATGAGCGCCATTTACCAGAGGTTGGTGGACTCCACGCCCACGTGAAGGGGATGTGAAACCAAGTTCCTCAAACAATCACCAGCCCCCAGATGCCTGAGGAAAACAGATGCATCAAGTTCATTGCTGCAGAATTAAAACCTTCCCTTTCAGATGTGGAAAAACACAAACAAAAAACAAAGTTGGGAGTCTAAGACAAAGTTTTGAACTTGCACATTCATGAACCAAACATTCCTCTGAGACTCTGAGATGTCTCTTAACACAACACTTGGATGGTGGTTATAGTTGGGACCATTAGGTGTCACACCACAAAATTCTTTATTGTACACCCCCAGTGATCCTGTCCACAATTTTTCATGGGCAAAATTTCTACTGCTGGGGCAACCGGCCAGGTGTGCGCTGGCCCTTAGCCATAGTCTGTGCCAGCACCAGACAATACATGTTTGTTTAAAACACAGCCCTGGAACGTCTTTAGAATTGTCAGAAGGAAGGACTGTACTCGAGAGTACAAGGGACGCCACACGAAATCTACCCTAAGCCCCATGCGATCGTCAGGACCACGGGGTGCACCAGTTTTATGGCACAGAACACTTGTTCCCTGGGAAAACTCACCTCGAGAACATGAACACAACAAAAATAAGGACAACGTGAATCTTCCTGCGTATCACGGCACAATCCTTGTTCCTTTTCCACAACGTTCTCCCCATCTGCCTGAATACAGCTATCAGCTCCTACCTTTGCTCAGCTTACTCTGGAATTCTAAGTTTCCCTTTACTACTGTAAACAAAGGCAAGCCTTCTGATAGGCGTTTTGTGCAGTTTGTATGCAGCAGCATTTCCTCCAGATGTGAATCTCCCCAAACAAAAAGGAGGAGGAAGAGGAGGAAAGCCAGTCAGTCTGCATTCAGTCTACACGGAGAGATGAGAGACGTGCATGGGCTCAGATTCATTCCCAGGATTTGTCTTGCAAACACTCCAGGAAGAAAGCGCATATTGGTTTTAGAAACCTGTTTGGTGAGATGTACCAAGCACACAGGTTTCCAAAATGAAAGCATTGGCATTTTTAAATCTGATGAAATATTTAAAATACACAGAGAAATAAAGAGAACAATATCACAAAGACCAGTGTACACACAAATCCAATTTAACACGTTTGTCATATTTGATTCCAATTTTTTAAAAATAAAATATTTCAGAGTTGTAGTTTCTTTTCTACCCTTCCCTGAAGACATCTGTCACTCAGTCTGCCTCCTCAGAGGTAACCACGATCCAGAAATTGACATTTCCTTTCCTTCCATGTTTTTACGCTTTGATTTCATAGTCACAGTCCTGTATCCATAAACAAAACATAGTAGTTTTGCAGTGCAATTTCAATATATGTAAATACACACATTTGTGTGTCTCCATGTAGACTTTAAGGAACCAGTTTTCGTTTGTTTTTTTTTTTTCAATGAAAAAAATTAAAAGATATCCAAATGTACGAATTCACCTATAACACTGAGCTTGATTAGACAGTCAGGAATCACACTTTCAAAGCAATATAAAAGTTTTCCTGGAGAAGCCATTTTTCAATAAGAACAGCTTCTTGCACAGTCTTTTGTCTACTGTTAAAATCGCTGATCAGACAAACTTCCATGAGCACAATAAAGAAATTTTGTTTGGGTTCAGTGTAGCAGTCAGTCTGTTAAAGTGGTCATTTAAATTTTTATCTGCAGTTGGTTTTTAAGTACATCTGGTATTTACCTGACAGAATCAGGAGTTCAATGATCTCTGCATCTCCCAGAAACGCGGCCACGTGAAGCGGAGTTCGCTTCTCAGAATCCTGGAACAGCAAAGATAAACAAGTCAGTGAAAGCTGAGGGGCCTTTTGTAGACACAGTAAGATGTGTCACCTTCTCTGAGGTTAATGCCTATGGGAGAGACTGAAGGCCAAACACCCACTCAGGTGAGTTCCGGTTGGCCATTTCTCTGAGCATTTCCCACAGTCACATATACGAAAGATCCCATTTTCTCTGTCTGTGTGTCGTATTTGCCTCCCTGCTTCTTTTATTGAAGGCCAGCTCAGGTCAAGGATGGACTGTCATGCACTGGATGATGAAATTCAATTTATCTCAAACCTTCAGTATGGTTTAAAAAAATTCAAACCTTTCTATCTACTTTAACAGTATAGTTCAAAGCTTTCAATGATTCATTTTCTTTCTAAGGGAACATAGTGGAATTGTTCACAAGGACATTAAACATAAGTATAGTCATTTTCTCCTTTCTATCCCCATTAACTATTGCCTAGACCACTGCCCATTACGTAATACTTATTTTTTTTAAGATTGGCACCTGAGCTAACATCTGTTGCCACTATTCTTTTTTTTTTTTTCCTCCTCCTTCTCCCAAATCCCTCCAGCACATAGTTGTATATTCTAGTTGTGAGTGCCTCTGGTTGTGCCATGTGGGATGCCGCCTCAGCATGGCCCAATGAGCGGTGCCATGCCCATGCCCAGGATCCCCACCTGTGAATCAGAGCATGCAAACTTAACCACTCGGCCACGGGGCCAGCCCCTGCAAAACTTACTGAGTGCCTACTATATGCCAAGAACCAGATTCTGGGGACAGAGGGGTGACAGCAATGGGCCCAGGCCCTGCCTTCACAAACTTACATTCAAGTGGGGAGGCTGACAATAGTCACGTGAACCAATGACACAGGAGACCTTTTCAGACGGTGATAAAGGCTATAACAAGTTTAACAAAGGGTCACGGGATCACGTGACTGGGGTGATGGGAGTAAGATTCCTTAGAGTGGTCGAGTAAGGCCTTTCTAAGGATGTTGACACTGAAGCTGAGAGCTGAGGTAGATATTACTATCTCTGTTTTATAGATGAGAAAACTGTGGCTCAAATAAATCAAGACATTTCCTCAAGACCCCACAGGTATATAACAGCATCAAGACTGGCCCTTTGCCTGTCAGACTCCAGTCTAAGTCTTGGCAAAGCACTTACCACATTGTGCTGAGCTGCACAATGGCATGCAGGGGGAAAAATATTGCTTCCCCATCTATAAATTGGAGATAATAATATCTACCTTAGAGAACTGAAAGGAGAACTCAAAATAATGTAAGTAAATGAAACCCTAGGCAGGCCTGAAGCTTGGCCCATGCATAGCAAGAGCTCTGTGCATAGCCATTGTTGTCATGAGCATGGACAGCCGTGTGATATCTTCCCTCCAAGAGTGAGAACCCACACAGGGTAAAGAACAGGTCTTACTCCCCGTTATCCCCATAGCAGCAGCAGACTAGGTGCTTAGCATAAACTGGCCAAACTGAGCTGGTCTATGCGCATAGTCTCTTCCACAAACTGCCATCGACTGCTCCACAGCAATGGGAAGCAAAACGCTGTCTTTGAGGTTTCTCCCAAAACTAGCACACATTTGAGTTTTGAGATTCGTGGATTCACCATTAGTTTTAACCATCATTCCTCTTATCACTTGATTATACAAGCCACATAACAACCTTTGATTAGCCCAAGGACATGATTATGTTTTCTGACAGTTCAGGCCCTCTGCTTTTTCTCAGTCTCTTTCAGAATATTGCTTTTAGGCATTTTATGACTCACTAACATCTAAAACAGATGGCAGGCAGGGGACATGACAGGAACTGATCTTCAAACCAGTCTATTTGTTAGGAGGTCTGGTAAATAGGTTTTATGAAAGGATGAACTAAATTTTAAGTGGATAAAAAGAGGGGTCTGAATTAGCTGGGAATTTATGTCGTCTACGTATGCTGCAGGTAATTACTGCAGACAAGTGGAAATAGGGCAGTCTTGTGACTAGTCCCTACAAAATAATGGTATCCCCTGGAGAGTTTAGTAAGATATACAACCATGGTTAACCCTCTTATAGCCATATCACCCTTTCTGTGAAAATAAAGGCTCAGTATTTGAAAGCACGTTTGCTTATTTGAGAATCAAGTGTCAGTTTGTGCAATGAACTATACAAATAACTAAGACCGGACTTTCACCAATGTTTTCTGTTTCTGTTTCTTCTATTGACAGCTCTACAAGCACTTTCCATTTTAGCTTCATATTCCCTTTGAATCTCCTCTATACCTACTGAAAACTTTCCCTTGAATCTTGGGATAAAAGTTATATAATTATACGTTCTTCTGTGAATTGAACTGGTTCCAGGGTTTGGTTCAACAAATTAAACCTTACCTAAGTGATTTAAACAAGGACTAACCCCACCCAAATAATGACTTCATTTGACCTGAAGGGCAGTCAGAGCTCTGCTTGAGAACTTGGCCTCAAATGAAAAGCCAAGAAAACCCCAATGTCTAAATCTGGTTGAGCCGTCATTATATAACTGGTTTTGCTGATTATGTGGCCCCTTTTATGATATGGCTTGTTCAAAGTGAAGTTTTTATAATATAAAATGTGCGTATGTGAGATCATCTTGTAAGTTCTCAATTGTAAATCCCAGTGTTTCTGTAAATATGCACTTAAGGTTTCCTGTATCTTCCAGAATGACTGTGCCAGTTGGTACTCTCCCTCAGGGACATGCCATGGACAGGCAACTGCAGAGAAGCTATGTCTTCAGCCGGGAGTCCTTTGGTTCTCCAAAGCAGCAGAACTACATAAACAACCTCATGTGCCATTAAGACCTTAACTAAAATAACAATGCATTTCCACTACTGACCAAGCGTGGCCAACACCCGCTCTCTAGCAAGGAACCTGAGTGATGCACAGGATCATGTGTTGAGGGGTGGATAACAGAGCCACAGTAATCACCATACTCAGGCAGGGAAATCAGCCAGGAGACTGCAGTTCATCGTCCGCCCAAGGAGAAGGCCGCTCTGCTTTGCCATAAGCTAGACAAACGGAGCAGGAGACAAAAAGGTAGAAGAAAAGGGGGAGGTTCCGGGGAAAAGAGAACACGAGTAATACTACTATTAAAAATATGTTCCAGGTGGGCGCCAGCCCCGTGGCCGAGTGGTTAAGTTCGCGAACTCTGATTTGGCGGCCCAGCGTTTCGACAGCTCGGATCCTGGGCGTGGACATGGCACCGCTTATCAGTCCATGCTGAGGTGGCATCCCACATAGCACAACTAGAAGGACCCACAACTAAAAAAAAAAAATATGGAACTATGTACCGGGGGAGAAGACGAAAAAAAAGAAAAAAGAAAGAAAAAAAAAACAATGGCAACAGCTGTTAGTGCAGGTGCCAATCTTTAAAAAACAAAAAACAGAAGAATTCTCTGGTGACCCATTTCCAATACGTGTTGATCTTACCGTACTGGCTTTTGAATTATTTTCTCCTCTTGAATCCGTGGGTGTGGTAAAGACCTGCATGACACTCATCAGCTGTTGGTCATCACAGAGTCCACTTGGGCAACAGATGGAAGTGAATGCAAACGGCCCAGAGCTCAGCCACTGTGCCCGAATGCTATTGTGGTCCTGGCCAGGTCCTGGATTCTAATTTGGATCCAGAAACTACGCTTAAGTAGACAGACGATATAGATTGTGCTCTGTGACTAACCTGGAAGTTTGGCCCAGCGCTTCCAATATTCCCAGATCAGCTGGAGCCAATAGGGCCTCCAGGCAGTCCTGGGCAAAATGTGTTTATTTCCCATTTCGGAAAAGATTTTTGTCTTGTCAGTTTAGACTTCCTGCTCAGGGCAGTTCAGAATTGGATGGGTTTCGGGGCAGTATTCACTAAGACATTTGTCTTACTGCATTTGGTCACTTTTGCAAATCATTTAACATCACAAATGTCATTACTTCCCACTTCCCCGTTACTGTTTTTGTTCTGATGTCCTGACTTTGGACACTGCTAAGTGGACTGTAAGTCTCTTTAGGGCGAGGACTGGGTGTTTGAAATTTTGTATTCCTAACGACTACTACAACGTCTGGGAAATGATAACTTCTCAATAAATGTCGATGTCTAGAAAATACGGCTGAATAAATGGTTGTAAAACATATCCCTAAGTCACTGTACTTCTCTTATCTTTCTCCTCTCCTTGTTGACTCTCCTTTTCATCTCTGTTAGACCAAAGTCCTGGATGATTTCTAGCATCGTGTGTTCATACTGCTTCCTGTACCTCTTCCTTCGTAACTCTTCCCTCAATTTTTGTTCATTTTTTAAAAATAATGTTTTGTTTTTCCCTTGGGATTTGTCCTTCATGTTTAGATGATTTTAAACATTATTCATATTGCTCTCTGATGCTTCCATTATCTCAAGTTCTTGCTGGTTGTCATGCCTGCTACGCTTGCTTATGGTGAATTGTTTCCACCTGGGTCCGGGACCTAGGCCTCCGCTCATATTCAGTGGAGGTTTAATCTGTGGCTGCCCTGAGTCCTTGAATCGAGGGCACATCTCTTCACATAGGTTTTGTTTCTTCTTGGCACCCTAGGGGTATCCTTGGCCTAGAAGGAATTTTTATGCTTATTTTTCAGCTTGAAATTTCCTGGACTATGCAGATGTTGTGAATTCAAAACCCCAAACCACATGAGGGCAGACTCTGGTGATGCAAGTGCTCAGTGGAGACACTTTTATTCCCTCCCCCCCCCCCCCCCCCCAAGAATCTAGGCTAATGCATCGCTGTGCCATCTGCTTGTGGAGGGTTTGGCTTTTTTTCGAGCTCACCATTTCGCTTCAAGCATCTTTCTTCAAGACCACTTCCAGGGTCTTTCTCTACATGAGGGTCTCAGTTTTCATTCTCCACCTTGTCTCCCCTCCCCGAGCAAGTGTTGGATGCCAAGGCCCTGGAGTATTGACTTCTCCCTGCAGTATAAGCTCATGTGCTTCCAGATTTGCTTCTCAGTTTACTCTTCATTTCTGGCCCCACACTATTCATTTATTGTTAGTTCATTTAGAAAGATGTTTACTATATGTTTGTCACATTTTTTCCAGAATATCTGGGCAGTACAACGGAAAGGTTTTTGGACTATCAAGGCAACTTCTAAGGTGATATTCTTGCTTCCATTTTTATAAGGAAAAAAGTTTCAGGTCGGGAGTCAGGACACCCATTTCTCTGACATCAGTTTGCTGCGTTGGGCAAGTCATACAACCTATCCAAGGGCTCAGAGTCCCTCTCTCTTAAGTGGTGACAATAAGACTTAACAACAGAGTTCTGAAAGGTGGGTGCCCCCGATAGGGATGCTGTGGATTCAAACAGTAGGATAAACAAAAAGACATTTTGAAAAAAATAATTAAAGGATCTCTGTTAGCTATGTTAGCACTCCATAATTACCAGATAGGTCTTGTTTCTTCTTCTAGACACCCTAGGGGGATCCTTGGCTTGGAAGCTTTTTTTTTTTTTTAAAGATTGGCACCTGAGCTAACAACTGTTGCCAATCTCTTTTTTTTTTCTGCTTTTTTCTCCCCAAATCCCCCCAGTACATATTTGTATATTCTAGTTGTGGGTCCCTCTAGTTGTGGCATGTGGGACGCCGCCTCAATGTGGCCTGATGAGCAGTGCCATGTCTGCACCCAGGATCCGAACCAGTGAAACCCTGGGCTGCCAAAGCGGAGTGCGCAAACTTAACCACTCGGCCATGGGGCTGGCCCCCACCTGGAACATATTTTTAATAGTAGTATTACTCGTGTTCTCTTTTCCCCGGAACCTCCTCCTTTTCTTCTCCCTTTTTGTCTCCTGCTCCATTTGTCGAGCTTATGGCAAAGCACAGCGGCCTTCTCCTTGGGCAGAGGATGAACTGCAGAACTACTGTGCCTAACTTATAAATTAAACTTTATCATAGGTATGGATATATAGGAGAAAACATGATATATATATAGGGTTTGGTACTATCCAGAGTTTCAGGCATCCACTGGGGGTCTTAGAACGTATCTGCCACAGATAAGCTGGGGGGGGGGGGCGGGGGCGGGGAAGGGGGGGAGTGTACCACAAAAAGAGAGATGTTTTTCCATTACTCAGTAGCTCCAATTCCAAATAGCCCTTTGCAAACAGATGCAGACCCATGAAAAGACCCAGGTTTCTCTAGAGGAAGGAAGGTAAACCCTCCCTTTCTATGAATAGCCAAAGACACACACAGCCAGCTGGCGTCTGAGCTACATTTGCAGTAAGTCAGAGAGAGATCAGGCAGAGGAAGTTTCTGTCATCTGTTTACCAAAGAAGCAAATGAAAGAAAATAGGGAACTTGCACTACGTACATGTAAAGTGAGCTTGACATGGCAGAGAGGCTGTTCTGGCAGCTAAAACTACTGTGTAGACAGGCAGACTGAGGGGGCACCCCAAACCTCTGTTTTGAAGATTAAGAATTGTTTATTACCTGCTTTGGAAATTCTCAGCTAGAAGTGCGTGAGCTAATCTTCATTATAAGTATCTGTCATACCCTAAAACAAACATCCCTCCCGACATATAAATATCTCACATTCCAAGACAGGCAGATGGAGCAACGTTAGGAAAACAGGCCCTGCAAAGCCTTCCTGTCATGAAAGATGAAGTTAAGTTCCAATCGTCACTCCAAACGCCCACTAATATCATAGAAGCAGGGAAGTAACTGACAACTTAGGCCCAATAAGCAGAACGTGATACTGAACAGAGATCACTAGAAGCAAGGAGAAGTCTAAAGAAACTCTGAACACAAAATAGGTACCTTGGAGGTACCTCAAATCATGTGAGGAGAAGAGCCGAAGACATGTTTACAGGTTTAAATCAAACAAAACGCAAAATGGGAAAGATGCTTCGTCTTAAGGTGGAGCACTAAAGGAAGCTGTAAAGAAGGAAAGAAAGCAAAGGAGAGAAACAAAATCATGTTTCCTTTTAAAATTTTCATGTTTACTTTCAAGTTTTAACATCTCACAAATACAGAGAAGTGCAGAAAATAACAAACTATACATTTCCACCAGCAAAACCAAACATGTTAACATTTTTCTACATCCGCTTCAGAACTCTGTCTTAAAATATAACTTTAGGGGTAAAATGCCATGGGGATTGTGACTTGCAAATGGTTCGGAAAATAGCTTGAAGTGTGTGTGTGTGTGTGTGTGTGTGTGTGTGTGTGTGTGTGTATGTGTGAAAGAGAGAGAGAGTGTGTTAGGTTAGGCTGTCTCGATTCTTCATTATTACAAATGGTGGTGCAATATACATCTCTGTACATGTTTCTTTCTGCTTAGGTATGAGAATTTCTCTAGAGCAGATACCAAGAAAAGGAAGTGCTGGATCTTAGGGTATATTCATATTCAATTTTATTAGGTATTGTCAAATAGCTTTCAAAAATAATTTTACAGGGGCCGGCCTGGTGGCACAACGGTTAAGTTTGCACGTTCTGCTTCTCAGCGGCCCAGGGTTCGCCGGTTCGGATCCCACTTGGCAAAAAGCCATGCTGTGGTAGGTGTCCCATGTATAAAGTAGAGGAAGATGGGCATGGATGTTAGCTCAGGGCCAGTCTCACTCAGCAAAAAGAGGAAGATTGGCAGTAGTTAGCTCAGGGCTGATCTTCCTCAAAAAAAACCAAAAATAGTTTTACCAATTTAGACTCCCATCAGCCACATATTAGTGCCTTTTCTCAGCACCCTTGCTAATATTTGATGTTATCAACCTTACTACTCTTTGCCAATATGATGTGCCTGACATGGTATTTCATTGTCATTTTATTTGCATTTCACTAAAGACAAGTGAGGTTAAGATTCTTTTCATATGTTTATTTAAAGTTCTGGCTTCCTCAACTGCAAACTGCCTGTCCATGTCCTTTACCCATTTCTAAACTCAGTTATTAATCTTTTTCTTATGATGTATGGAGATTCTCTTTATATTGTTTAATTCTACTTTCAATGAAAGTAGCAGAGATGGATCAACGTCTCCTCTATGTCACCGTAAGAGAAAAATTTAGATTTACAATTGTTATTCATCTTTCATGCAAACATTATCTCATGGAGCTGGATTTTCCTTGGCTAGAACTTTCTGCGCCTCAAAGCTGATAGCAAATCTCTGTCCCTATACACCTCCATGATCAAACAACTTTATTCAACCATCATTTTGTTGGTATTTTAATTCATCCATCTGAACGTAATGTAGACATATGAGAAAACTAGTACCTTTTGCTATATCTAAAAAAAGTTCAAATTATACGTACAAACCTCAAAACTATATCCAATTTTTAAAACTAAACAAGAATCACTCAAAAGACTTTAAAATGAGATAGAATAAGAGAAATTAGGATGCCAAAGACATTTTGATTATATCTGCCTTGGGTAACTAAACACTGGATATTTTTATTGTACCAGTTTTCTAAACTAAAATAATTCATATGAAGCAAAAGTTATATCAGAGATTTTGTATTTTCTAATTTGTTCCTTAAAACAAAACTATGATATTAAATATCATCATCCTCAGTTGAGGAGCCTGAGACTCTGAGATGATAAGTAACTTGACCAGAGTCACACAGCTAGTAAGTGGTAGAACCAGGATTCAGAACCAGATCTTGATTCCATTGTTCATGCTCTTGCTGACTCTGAATAGTTATGAGCCTTGGTAAACAAAATGAAAGTGATTGGTTATTATAATCAGTACTCTTGTTCTAATACTCTAGACTCAAGGAAAAAAATTCTCTCAAGTAAAAAGTATAAGCAGGCAATAAGAATAAAGTTGGAGAACTAACACTAGCTAACTTTAAGACTTGTCATAAAGCAACAGTAAGCAAGACAACTTGGTGTTGGTGCAAAGACGCAAACACGAATACCACAGATGATCTTCAAAAAAGGTACAAAGGCAATTCACTGGTGAAGGACAGCCTTGCCAACAAATGGTGCTGAAACAATTAGATATCCACGAGCCAAAATAACACAACTTTGACCCATACCTTGCGCCCTACACAAAAATTAAATCAAGATGGATCACAGAACTCAATGAAAAATTTAAAATTATTAAATGTCTAAAGGAAACACAGGAGAAATCCCCTGTGACCTTGGATTAGACAAAGATTTCTTAGATACACCACCAAAGCATGACCCATAAAAGAACAAATCAATAAGCCATATTTCATCAAAATTAATAACTTCTGCTCTTTGCAACACACTGTTAAGATGAGAAAAAGATAAGCCACAGACCGGAAGAAAATATTTTTCAAAGCATATATTGGATAAAGCACTTATACCTAAAATATACAAAAAACTCTCAAAACTCACTAATAAGAAAGCGAACAACACAATTAAAAAGTAGGTAAAAGATGTGAACAGACACTTCACCAAAGAAGATATACAGTTAGCAAACAAGTACACAAAATAATACTCAACATCATTAATCATTAGGGAAACGCCAATCAAAGTCACATTACATACTTATTAAAATGGCTAAAATCAAAAGGACTGACAAGATGAAGTGTTGGTGAGAATGTAGAGAAACTGGAACATTCATACACTGCTGGTGGGAATAAATGGTATAACCACTCTGGAAAATAGTTTGGCAATTTCTTAAAATGATAAATACAGACCTACCACACGATCCAGATATTCTACTCTTATTTACCCCAGAGAAATGAAAGCATGTACCCATGCAAAGACTTGCACATGAATGTTCATAACAGCTTTATCTGTAATAGCCAAATATGCAAAAGAATGCAAATTTCCATCAACAAATGAATGGATAAACAAACTGTGGTATTTCCATATAATGGAACACTACTCAGCAATTAAAAGGAATGAACTACTGCTATATGTCACAACACGGATGAATCAAAATAATTATGCTGAGTGAAAGAAGTCAGGCAAAAAAAGAATACATACTGTATGAATCTATTTACATACAATTCTAGGAAATGCAAACTGATGTACAGTGACAGAAAGCAGATGAGTGATTCCTGAGGAGGCTGGGAGAGAGATGGGAAGGGGCGGCAGGAAGCTTTTGGGGGTGATGGATATATTCATTATCTCGATTGTGGTGATGGTTTCATGGGTGTAAACATGTCAAAATTTTGTAAATTGTACACTTTCAGTACATCTAGTTTATTGTATGCTCATTATATCTCGATAAAGCTGTTTTTAAAATACATAACTAGGCATGTAAAACATTCTCTATCTTACATAACGGAAAGAAGGGCATATTTAAGAGTTAAAAAAATACAGCCAGGCAACAAGATAAATTCAGTTAAGAGGAGAAAAGAAATGGCAAACTCATGAAAAGAAATGAGGCAACTCACGTCCTGCTCATGTATAGTCATAAAAAAAGTTCTTACAAAAGAATGGGGTGTTGGGTTAAAGTCTGTATGCTTTAAAAGTAAGCACAAGCAAGATTTCTCCTTAAAACCCTAGAACATTTATGTTTCCTAAACAAAACCTTTGACAAATCTGTACTGAGCAAGGATGTAGAAAACAAATCTAGAAAATTAAGTCCAAGTGGGGAGATGAATGGTTTATGATTGACCTGTGGGCACACTGCAGCCTGTCAGCAGGTCTTGCCAGAAGACTCTGGGGCTCTTACCACTGTGCTCAGAAATTCCCAAGTGACGGAAGCCGTTTTAGAGCAGCCTGGCATCGTAAGGCTGATGGAGTACCAACTATTTGTTCCATTGTCCTGATATCATTTGGCCAGAAACATTTCCTAAAAGTCAGTGGAAACAAAACATGCAAGAGGGTTCCACTCCTCTAGGTCTACAGAATGGAAAACCGGCCAAGATGCTGTGCTGTGCTGCCAATGAAAGAGGAATATACATCCACCCACTACAAAGACAATCATCAGGACTTCCTGATGAAACCCAATGCAGGTCTTGAGAGCACCACCTCCCCTGCATCCTAGGAGCTAATGTTCACATTTGCTCTGTGCAGCATCCCAAGTATATTAAGAAGCAGTGTCTTTAACTTTAATGTATTTGTTTAGTAGCTTTTCATGAAGAAACAATAATTCTCCTATACACAGTGGGAATGTTTTACTGCTAAGGATATTTAAGGGAGCCCACACATGGAGCTGCTCTCGGTTCCAGTGAGCTACCCAGCAAGGTGAGAAGTCTAGTTTCAGGACCCCACCCCGGCGAGGCTCACTGTCTCTCTTAATTAGTTCATTAGCCAACTTATTCAACAAACATAGATGGCTTAGGAGAGGCGGATAACTAAGACAATAACATAATCGGTTGGAAAATTATCTCCAGTTAATGAAAAGGAGAAGAGAAGGCAGCTGCTAGTTTTTCACAGCTTTAAGGGGACAGCAATGGGGAAAATTTGTCATCAGATAAACAACCGCACAGTGTCAGAATCAAAAGCTCAGGTGAGGAAGCCTAGATTACAAAATATTTGAACTGGAAGAGTACTAGAGACATCCCAAGAGTTTAAATGATTGGCTCAAAGTCACACAGCTGTTAATGGCAGTGGTGGAACCCCTCATTCATACAAATGACAAAGTACTTCCTGGGGCCTACTGTGTGCCCATGCTCAGTCCTAGGATGCAGTAGCATTCAAGAGACAGTTCCGTCCCTGCCTTCACGGAGCCTCAGAGAATCTCGCTCTCTTGACTCCAGGCAGTGGGCTATTTGCTACAGTGGACTAATGGCAGGGTAATCCCAGCAGCCAGCAAAGAGCAGACACACCACGCACAGCGTCAGAAAACGCCAAACAGGAAGGAAGCACGGCGTGAAAGGATGTGGATTAAAAGCAAAAGCAAAAGCTTATAAAAACAGTTTCTGTGCTCCATAGAAAATCACCTTAACTGAACTGATTAGTATCTCTTTACAAGTCTTTTTCAGCCTTCAGGTGGATATTTCGGAAATAGAGTTTAAATGTAATACTGGTAATAAAAATCACCAATGCAGTTAGCCTGACCCAAGGTCCGATCTGCTCGATGTGCCAAGGTGTGAACAATGATTACCTCCGGGTGGAGAATTTGATGGGTATTTACCTTCTTCATTCTTTGCCTTTATTTCAAGACTTGGATGTAATGAAGTTTAGAAACAAGAAAACAAAATTCCTTTTGCAAGTAAGAGAAGACTTTCCTATTTTAAAAAAGCAAACACAACAGGTATGCTCTAACGAAAGCTAATTTTAAGTAATTACATAGAAACAGTAAAGCGCTGGACATTATTTCCTGTCCAAAGCCTTCACAACCTTGTAGTAGGCTGTAAATAATTGTTATGTGAATGTGTTTCTTTGCAAATGACAAAACATTATGTTTTCGACGAAGCATGGGAAAATTGGAACTTGCAGACGCCCCATAGAGCTGCCAGGGCGCTCTCCTGCACTCTCCTCACCTGGTTCTTGGGAAAACCCAAGGGGACCGATCAAGTAGGCACCATCGTCCCCATTTCACAGGGCGGGACCCAGGCTGACTCGGAGAATGAACTGACTTGCCCAAAGTCACACACCAACATTTGGTGACAGTTTCCTGAGCCCACATTCTCTGTGTTCTCTCACAACACCACCAAGGGCCTCACTAATCGGCAAGAATTCCTCTCCAAGAAGAACCCGGTTCACCCTCCTCAGGGCACTCTGGAGGCCTTTGGTCTTACTCTGATCTTTCCTGTCAAGTGACCTGCAGGACAGACACACTTTCACTAGAGGCAGCCGCAAGTGGCCATAAGAACATAGACTCTGGCACCAGAATGACCTGACTTTGAATCCCTCCTCTGCTGCTTATGAGCTGTGTGACTTTAGGCAAATAAAGCAACCTTTCTGAGACTCATTTCCCTTTTCTGTGAAATGAAAATAGGATCACTTCCCTTGCAGGCAAAATCTAGATGCCCAATTAGCCATTCTAGTGTTGTTATTATTATTATGGATATTTTAGTGGCTTATCCTGAGTTTTTCAGTCCCCTTGGTGATTAGACAAAACAAGAAGGAGATTCAGAACAGTTCTGGAGAAACAGTTTTACTACTAAGAAATGTTATTTGTTTACCAATAGAAGGGCTGGCACTGCCTACAAGTGCCCATAGCAGTGCTTGGCCCACCTCCTCTCTGGTCTGAAGCAGTCAACCTCCTTGCACATGGCCATTGCATCCTGTCCTACCTCAACCCGAAGGTAACGGGAACCTCTCCCAGATCCAGAGGTGGGCCTTGCATGAGTCATCCATTACCTCATGGGACCCACAGTGGAGTCTTCTCCTCTCACAGAACCACCTGGAACACGGACAC
This sequence comes from Equus asinus, assembly GCF_041296235.1. Classification (NCBI taxonomy): domain Eukaryota; kingdom Metazoa; phylum Chordata; class Mammalia; order Perissodactyla; family Equidae; genus Equus; species Equus asinus. Next base: position 132,524,838 of record NC_091793.1, read on the forward strand.
CTCAGCAGCTCTAAACCCTTGCTCAGACTGTAATCCTGCTGCCGTGAAGCCCTCCTTTCTCATCCAGTCTCAGTAGCTCAGCAGAGTCAGATCTGGTTGCAACCTGGACAGACAAGAGCTGCCCTGGGGTTTTGGATGCTAAGCCCTTTCTCTCCTCCCCCAAAGCTAAAAACCTTCAAACCAGGCATCCCCAAGCTAGAATACCCTCACCAAAACTTTCCAGCACTTCACAAGAGAGTTTTGCCACCAAAGGCACCTATGCTATCAATAAGAGTCCCCCTTGTTAATTTATTAGAAGCAAAGCCACCACAGACTCATTAGAGGTCCTCAGGAAGATAACGAGGGGACCACCTTCTACATCGAGAAGCAAGACCTTTCTAAATTGAGCCAATGGGATAAAAGTCAAGCACCGGCTGCGATTCCACACAGAGCATTCTGCTTAGCAAGGGTAGACTGCAAAATGTCAGGCTTCCCAAGATCCTTAGTTGCAGACTGACATGAGCGGCCCCAGAACTTGGAGATGGTTACATAACAGCACTCCTTGGGGCCAAGGGATATGGGAAATGCACCTCTCCACCTCCAGGGCAATTTCAAATAAACCTGCACCACTTGAGAACAACCATCAGAGAAAATGGTCACTAGGGATGCACTTGGCCTTTATAAGCTTGGACTGTAAGAGATACTTTTCCCCAGCCCAACTCTAAATCATTTTGTATTTTCAGGGATAACTAGTACTTTTTCACATGGGTTAAGAGCACTTAGGATCCTTACTCAACAATCTGCTTTTGGAGAGCATAGAGGAGGCAAGAACGGGGTCTTCCCCAGAAGATCGCAAATACCATGTACTCAGCACCAGAGAGGACAGGCGGATCTGACCTTCCACTGATGGATTAAATACTAATATATATTTGGATGGTTTGCTTGCTTACCAAAAGTATTATCTTTTCTCTATTGAGCTTATGTATTCATGGAAGGGAATGATTTTCAATTTAAATGTATCTTGCTTTACATAACATATGTATTTCTGAAAGAGGTCTACACATTACATTGTGTAAAATTGATTATTTTGTCCATTGAATTATAAAATAATGACTAGAAATCAAAAGAGGAGATGGGGTTCAATCAGATGAGGGTCCTGGGGCATCACCTCTTGGCTGCTCTAGACCTGAGGTCTTCGTGTCCCTCTCTGGGCAATCTGACCTCGAGATGGAACAGACCCAGGCATATCTCACTAGCACATCAGCCTTCTATTTCCTATACATAGGGCAACTTACTAGCTCCCACCCTGCCACGATCTCACGGCTTGTAGAGGCTACTCCATCACCCACTTCCTATCCACCAGCCATCATTGATTCATGCTTCATGCTCAGCCTTGAAATCCCCCAGGAGACCACATCACCATTAGTGATCCACCTGGCTAGATGGCTTAGCCCACAGTATGTTCTGGTATGTGATATTTTCCTCCCTACAATCCATAAGTCAATGCTAGTCCAGATCACTCCCAACTTCAGCCCTAAGAAGATATGCTTAGGTTTTAGGCGTAACTGTCCTGCCATGATTTCTCTCCGCATTCTCACCGTGACAAGATGTTTAGGCTTCCACTCCCTGAAGGACCTTGGACAAAACAGCAGAGCTCTGTGAACTTTGGCCCCCTTCTTATGCACATTTTATTTCTAAGAATCCGAATTTCCTCCTGCCACGAATGTGATGAGCTTCTCCTACTATCTCCTCACCAAAGCAAAGACTGCTGGCCGTGGTGACCTCCTGACCAAAGGCGAGCTGCAGATGGATGGAAATGCAAAAGCGTGAGGCTTTGAGACACTCAACAGTTTCCTCTTGAGAAGAAGCAGGGACATTTGACATAAAGACACATTTTACTTTAAATTCACAAATCAGGGAGCCCCTGATTTGGGGTTTTTGAATCACCTGGAAGAATCTTTTCACACTCAGCTCAAATGTCCTTTCTTCTGAAACCTCTACCCAACGCCTCCCCCTCCACTCTGCAGTCTTCTATCATGGCACCATCACAACTGATTGTCTGCCCTTGTCTTTTCCTGCCTCCCCCTAACTAGGCTGTAGGCTCAGGGCAGAGATAGTCTTATTCATCTCTGTATCAACCTAGCATACAGTAGGTGCTCAATATATGGTTCTTGGGAGAATAAAAAGAGGTAACGTCTTGATTTATCTTAGACTTTATCAAAATCTACACCCCAATAAAACAAACGGGTCTGTATGAGGGTGGCCAGCAGGTTTCTGTGGCGAGACAGAGAACTGGTTGTCTACAAGGGGTTAGGGATGCTGAAGAGTCTGGATGGGTGGGTTCCATGGTTGTTTGTGGCTCTCATCCATCTCTAACCTTCATTGAACATAGCAATCCCATAAGTCCATCACAGGTAGGGCTTGGCCTTGTTTCAAAGCTGTTTGACCTTCCCAGAACTCTCAGCCCTATCAGACTTACTATCGATTCTGTTGTTTTCAACTGGGGCCTTGGTTTTGTACCTTATTTACCCAGAGGGTGAGAAGATTGCTAAGAAACTGGTGACACGAAGCTATGAGGCTCAGTTAGCATTCCTTATCAAGAAAACTCACCTGCGACCTCTCCAATGATGGCTGTCTGCTGTGGAGTTGGGGTTTCTCTAAGACCTCACCTACAGTAAGACCCAGAGAGGGACATTAATGTCCAGGGCCAGTCTACAAATGCCAGCTTCTGGGAACTCAGTGGCTTGTGGAACTAGGGAACCAACACTGAATTTTTTTTAATGTGGAACATTTATTTCCTTGTCTCTGGCTAGCCCAAACTTGTGTATGAAATGATTAGAGGCTCTCATTAAGATGAAACTACTAGTGTGGAATTGTTCCAGGCCTAGGAAATCTAGATGTTGGAACAGAGTCATAGAAAGTAGAAGGCACGTCTTGGTAATCTTTATTAACAGGCCAGTGCAGGCCCAGTGCTGGGGAGGGGGCTGGTGATGGGGAAAACTAACATCATGTCTTAAAAGGAGAGGGTTGACGAGATTACAGTGGAGAGTGGTTCCATCAAAGTGCTTTATAAAGGACAAGAGAAGAAAGCAGGGTCACAGGTGCTATCTAACTCTTTTAAACCCCTCAAGAATTTCCCAGAAGGATGGGTTTCCCAAAGAGGTTGAGGTGTGCTGGAGAATCCAGATCCCAGACCAGCCAAGTCACTCAGCTAGGACCAGAGTTCCTGGAAAATTCTATCCAGAAGGTGAGAAACAACTTTATTTCCAACCTGCCTGAGCAGAAACTTTCTACATTCCTCAGCTCATACCTAGCCTCCGATGCTATCAGCTGTGTCTGGGAAGCAAGACCCCTCTCTGGCAGCACAAGGTCAAGGGTGTCGGGATGAGGGGGCTGGAGTGGAGGGAGGAAAGCGCAGCTGTGTGTTCCTGCAGTTCCCAGGAAGGCCTGATACAAGAAGCCTTTTCCCTCTGTTCTCCAGGCCACACTGTGGGGTCAGGAAGGTCATGCACTTCCCCCAGCTAAAGAGCAGCTCTCAGGAGAGGCCTGTCCCACAGCATTGTCTCTTCACTGGAAGAAAGAAGGGCGGGCTGTGCCTCCACACTGAGCATGCGCGGTGATGATCACTGTCCATTTTCTACGGGAGGAGGAAGGTCATCCTGCGACAGGATTCTGGCACCTCCTACTGCTCCTACCGCCCATCCCTCTCAACCCCATCCCCCGCCAAGGGACCCCTCCCAGCCCCAGAGCACTGGCTTTCCTGGCACCAGGCCTCTGCTCAGTCAGGCCTGCCTCTTAACCAGAACTGCCTCCTCCTCCGCATTTTCTCTACCCCTAAGATGTCTCACTTATTTTAGAAGGCCCAGCCCTCAACCTCCCCCAGGACCTCCCAGCAACGCCTTCCCAGCAACATCTCTCAGAAGTAGCAGTCCCTCCCTCCGTGGCCCCTGACTTGGTTTACACGTAGTTGATTCTGCCTTGAGTTTAGCCACCTCTGAGGATGGCAGGACAACCTAGGGGGCCCTGGAGGCAGAAGAGCCAGGTTCAAATCCTGGCCCTGCCACCTAGAGCCATATGACCTCAGGCAAGTCACTGGACCCTCCTCGGAGCCTCTGTTTCTTTGTCTGTAAAATGGGGAAAATAACAGTACCTACCTCCTGGGGACTTGTGAGATGGAATGAAATGATGCTAACAAAGCTCTTGGCACAGTTCCTAGTGTATGGTTAGTGCTCAACAAGGCTGGCTGGTATGATCTAATACATGTTTTTACTCTTTCCCCAACATGCCCATCCTGGAGGGCTGATGGAAAGAGCGAGAGAGCCAGGGTGGGCACAGGAGTAGGAAGGATCTGGTGTCCACTTAGTCTCACCTAAATTCCAGGGTCATCAAGATAGTACCATCCAAACAGGAGGAGGGAAAATATGTCCAAGGGCCAGATAAACATCCTTTCTAGTCAGTCCTGTGATTGGAGATAATCCTATGTCCCAGGGCCAGATAAACATTCTCTCTAGTCGGTCCTGTGACTGGAGATGCTCAGGATCAGATGAACAAAATCAAAATATGCTCAACAATGTGGGAGGTGTCACCTGACAGAGGAGCTGACCGGACAAGCCTTTCATCTTTGGTGAACAAAATCTAATTGCTGCCACAGCCACCTGTAATTACTGGGGTGACAGAAAGGTGGAGTGAGGACCGACCACAGCGAGTAGGTCACAGGATGCATCTCGTTTCCTGTGGGCGAGCATCTGTGAGCAGCTAGGAATAAAGACTGGTAACCAGGAGACCAGTAAGAAGAGCCCTGGAACACCAGAGAAGCTCAGAAAACGCAGTTCTGTCTCTAAAAGACAATTGACACATTAGCTGACTGCTGGAGTTTTCCCAGGAGTAACCCACCACAAAACACAATTTGTGGAAAGGTTACTGATGAGAGAAGGTGCTGGCATATATAGCATCAGGAACCATGTACCCTAAAACCTAACGAATGAAAGAAATGTTTAATACTAATGATGAGCATGTCTTTATATGTGACAGCATTTAAACTTGGATTTATTTTAGATAATACACTTAAAATGACATAGTGATAATGGAAATGATTTGACTTATTTTTTAAAATAAACAGGATTTTCTAATAAGTTTCCTAAGGGCCTGGGGAGAGGGGTTTGAGACAAAGAGAAACGACACTGTTCTTGCCCTTAAGTTCGTGCTTTAGTAAAGGCAATAAACATGCATGTGTAAGCTGTCATCTACACCTGTTTCAATCTATACCAGGGCTCAAAAATGGGACCCAAATCTGCACAGAGATGTTCTGTTTGGCTGGCACAGAGGTTTTTAAAATCTAAATTGGAATGTCTTTCTTGGGGCACTAACGCTCCAGTTCAGCACAGCCCACGCCCCCACCCCACCCCCCCCCCCCAGCCCATCTTTACACACTGGCACCACTTGCTGAACTCTGAACGCTTTTGAGTTGACAACTGGGATCTGTACTTTTCCTTCTAAGTGTGCACAAGCCTTTGAACAAAAGCAGTACCATTTGGACCAAATAAACTGCAATCCAGAGACGTGCTCTGAGGCACAGGTGATGCCATAAATGTTATGGGTGGGTTTGAGAGCCAGGCATTGTGGCAGGTTCCATCATTCACAGATGAAGGAGGAAGCATCCCTATTCTAGAAGGGCTTCAGATACTGAACTGACAAAGGCTCCAAGTGAAATCGAGGAATACCAAAAAGAGGATGTTATGTGATAAGAAAAGTCTAGAGAAGTAGGAGTTGCTGATTCTAGGCAAAAATTAAATTCTTTAGAAAGAAACATCCTTAGAGAGGAATCACCGACATTGATGGAGTTCTTAACATGTGCCAGCCCCTGATCTAAGCATTTTCCATGGATTATGCTCAGAGTGGATAGGAACTATGAGTAGCCCCATTTTACAGATGTGGAAACAGGGGCACAGAGAGGTTAATTACCTAGCCTAAGGTCACACTGTGGGTTCAGCTGCCTACCTGGTAGGCAGCCGAGCCACAGCTGGAACCCAGGCAGCGTGGCCACCAGGGCTCACACTCTTAGCCATATTCTATGCTGCATCCCAAGAAGAAACCTTCCACTAGACTGCACTGGCTTCTTGAAAATATCCCGTGGGGACCAAAAACTTTCTTTCTAGTTCAAGGTTCTTGCCTGACATTCAGTATCCTGAGAGAAATCACTTTGTCCAAGAATATAAGCACAACATGCATAAACAATAGGTCTAGTTTTCAAGCTAACGGAAATTAATAAATTTGGCATTTTGGTTTATAAATCAGTCTCTCATGAGCTTAGATAGCGCAAATCAGTTCCCCAAAGTCGAATCACTCTTGCACTGAGCTGAGAACAATCAAGTTTCTCTAGGTGATTTGTGTGCATGATAAAGTTTGAAAAGCACTAGCTTCAAAGCATAAATGTGATAAGACCTGCCTTCAAGCACTGCCCTGTCAGCAGAAAAACAATTTTTTGAGCACAAACGAAATTATTTATTTAACTAGTCATTCATAAATTTCATAACTCACTACTTTATTATCATATTTAACAGTCTATAAAATATGCACAAAAATATAAATTAAAATTATTTTAAGAACTAGAAGTAGGTATTCCATGGCCCCCAGCGGATCACCTTGCACACTTTCTGAGATGCCTATACTCCCCTTTTTGGAATCTACTGCCTTAGACCAAGGATCTTACCTTAGGCCTCGACCATGCAACTCAGACTGGCATCTTCCAATCTTTGAAGGCTGCGCAAAATCCACATCAAGAATAATTTCTACACTGTGCATTACTACTTCATGGATGAAGCCCACCAGAATGGATCTAAAAGCAGAGGTTCGGGGAAATCTATGTCCAGGTAATGTTTTTAAGTAATTCCAACCTGTTCTTATATGTCCTAGTTTATAAACATCCTCTTACCATCCGATAAGCATGAACTATGCTTGGTTGCTTCACCTCTCGGGGCTGGGCAAATGGAAGAGACTGGAAAAGTACTTGTTTACCACATGACTGGCTCACAGCCAAAGTGAGAACATCTCTGTCATCTGGTTCAATGCAAAACAGCCATCTTTACCAGGCTCTTCTTCCCTACAAGTCAAATTATCCCCGAGGCATCACGCTGAGCACAGCAACCTCTTTCTTATCTGGCGTTCTATTAAGCAGAACACGAATTCAGCCACCTGTCGGTGTAATTGAGACATTCAAGATCTTTGCAATGAGGACTCGCCTTTGGAGCCCTGAGCTGCCACATCAGAAGTTCAACTACCCTGTAGGTGCCCAGCCGTGAGGAAGCCGGGCCATGTGGAGAGGCCACAAGCAGGTGTGCAGGCCAACAGCCAGCATCAACCGTCAGACATGTGAGTGAAGACATCTCTAGATGATTCCAGCCCCATCTGTCAAGCCCCCCAGCTGACAAGTCTTTCCAGCTGAGCCCAGACATCATGGAACAGAGAGAAGCTATGCCCTGTCTGAGCTCCTAACCCACAGAACCCATGAGCATAATAAAATGGCTGCTTTATGCCACTAAATGGTAGGGTGGTTTGTCACACAGCAATAGTAACAGTCTCTGTGAGATTCTGAAGTGTTCTCTGAATTATTAGAGAAAGACAACATTATGTTTAGTGTTAAACGGCCTTATATGTTTTCTAGTTCAGGGCAACCAGGGAGCCATTCATATACAGAGCAACTCTCAAATGAGAATATTTATTAAACCCCAACATCATTTCTTTTGTATACCAGTAAATGGCCAAATACTATATTTGCAGGATAATGGTGGCTACGGTCACTTCAGTGTCCCTCGAAAAGTAGTTCTTGAATTCTGTTCCCTCTCCCAGAAATGAACTGGCTCCTCCTCCTCCTACAGCTCTTCCCTTCTCTATTTATTATTGCTCAAGCCAGGAGCCCAGGAGTCATTCTGGGTACCTCTCTCTTCCTTGGCCCTCACATTTAACCCATCGGCAAATCCTGTATGTGCTACCCCCGTGATACACCTGGAAGCAACCCCCGCCTCTCCACCTCTAGCAGATACAAGTAATCCACGGAGTGGCGCCCCCTAGAGCTCATGAATGCACGCGGCCCTGCCCACAGCTACCGCCCTGCTCCACACTGGGCATTTCCACCCTCTCTCCAGCTATGGGCTTCCGGCTGGCCTCACAGCCTCTACCCTTCCCTCACAATCCTCCCTTCACCCAACACCCAAGGTGACTTTTTAAAGTATTTATCAGAACTTTTTGCATTTAGAATGAAATCTAAGCCCTTCACTTCAGTTCTGATCACCTGGCCCTGCCCTGTCTCCCCTCCAAACTCCTTTTCTTCCACTTTCTCTCACTCACTGTCCTCCAGCCACAATGGCCTTCTTTCATCTCCTGGAACTTGCCACTCTCTCCCCCCCCACCCCTCAGGGCCTTTGCTCGTATCTTTATCCAGACTGGACATAACCCCACCTTCTCATGGCCCCTGTTTCTCATGGCCAGTTTCAGCTTAAATGTCACTGCCACTCAGAGAGATCTTTCCTGACCACCTTCTGTTCAGGATCAGAGCACATGGTGGGCTTCCTTCACAGCGGTCTTCTCGACTTAGATGGACCGAGTGACTCACTCCCTTCACCTGTTTACTGCCCGTATCTTCACTACACTGAAAGCTCCTGAAGGCAAAGACCAGGCCTGCGTCCCCCACCAGTGTACCCCCAGCACCTAGCCTGGCGCCCGGCACACAGCAGGTTCAATCAGCATAGGCGGAACGAGCATGTTAACCTGCACACGGTATAGCAGCACCCCTGTAGTACCACCCCTAGCCCCCGAACTTTTGTTTTCCTTCCAGTCCGACCATGGACTTGTGGTTCTCAAAGTGTAGTCCACAACCAGCAGCATCTGCATCACTTTGGAACTTATTAGAAATACAGATTCTCAGGCCCCGCCCCGGACGTCCCAAATCAGAACCTCTAGGCAAGGCCCAGCAACCCATATTTTCATAACTTCCAGGATTCTGATGCACACTCAAGTTTGAGAACCGTGCCCATAGACTATTCCAGAGACTCCTATCCGATGACAGTCTGTCCCAAAGTATAAGTGTATTCCACTGGTTCTGAGGGACAGTTCCAGGTGTCAGGTTAAAACTGAAAGAGAAAAAAAAAGACATAGGCATTCGAAGCCTAATGTCTTTGGAAAACACTTGTTCAAGAAAGTTGAACAGGTTTCCTTATGGCAGGAATTCTCAGAGCCTTTGATATGACAATATGCATGGTAAACCCTAAAACACAGGGAAATTTGCAGCAGCACTTCCCAATTTTATTTAGCCATGAAATCTCTTTTCTCCCTCTTCTAAACACTTGTCAGATTTGTTCTGGACTCTGAGAAACACTTTGGGAAATGTTGTCCTAATGTATTCTTCTCCAGAGAAAATCTTTCTAACACCTTTCCAATTCACTGTGCCTACAAGAGATATTAATAACGTCTGAGTCACTGGCGGCAACTGCTTTAAGCTTTGTGCATCTTTATCTCTTTTGCTCTTTCCTAGATTGGAAAATAAGTGCTTAATATCCAAGCACGTCTTCATATATATTTTTAATATCGGTAAAAAGAATCTGATCTTTGTTAAAGCCTGAAATGTTTATAAAGGCAAATATGGAAGGATAGAAAATGACGGCAATTTCAAGTTGAATTAGAAAGAGAAGCAGAGTTGAGTCTCTTGTCCTGTACTGGAGTGAGAGTCACTATCCAGAGTTCAGTCCTCCAATGAGCATCGGAGAACCAGCTTCATGTCTGGGGTTCTGGGAGAGCCTTGGTTTTCTTCCCCAGTTGATGGAGGGGGGATGGGTGGGATTCTCTGATGATGAAGTGGAGAACTGCACAGGTGACTGAAAAATTATTGGTCCCAGCTGACAATCAGTAACCTTGAAAAGGCTGAGCCAGCATGGAAATAGGAAGCTAAAATATTCATGCCAAACATCCAGTGTTTACTTAATCAGGACTAATGATTAGCTTCTTAATGAAATTTTAGAAGCTCAGTTGAACACAGAAAACATTTGCTTTCCTAAAAGCAAATAGGTCTGTTTGTGCTGTGATCTGACATCTGGAGCACAGAAGACCCCCAACCCTCACGAGCACAGAGGCAGGTCTGTTTGGGGACTTCCGACCTTTCTGCAAAGATGAAAGCGGTCAAAGTGCGATCGGAGAGGGAGGGTGGTGACCAACGAGTTGGCCGTGAACACATCCAACACATTCATTGGTTTTGAAACTGCAGGATTTAATGCCACAGAGCCTGACATAAACCTTGGGCATTTGTGCTAAACAGGGCAGCTCTCACAGAGAGGCAGGGATAACCAAAGGAGCCAACATATTCACGGCGATTCCAGAATGTGTTTGGGAGGGCTTCGGCGTCCCAGTCTAGCTGGAGCCGCTTTCACATTTCAGGCAAACTTTTTACTTAGGTTGTACGTAAAATTCAGTAAAATGGGAGGAGGGATGAATAGATGGAGCACGGAGGATTTTTAGGACAGTGAAACTATTCTGTATGATTCTATAATGGTAGATACATGTCATTACACATTTGTCAAAACCCATCCAGGGGCCGGCCCAGTGGCGTAGCAGTTAAGTTCGCATGTTCCACTTCTCGGTGGCCTGAGGTTTGCCGGTTCGGATCCCGGGTATGGACATGGCACCACTTGGCACACCATGCTGTGGTAGGCGTCCCACATATAAAGTAGAAGAGGATGGGCACGGATGTTAGCTTAGGGCCAGTCTTCCTCAGCAAAAAGGAAGATTGGCAGTAGCTAGCTCAGGGCTGATCTTCCTCAAAAAAAAAAAAAAAAAAGGAAAAAAACCCATCCAGGTACAACACCAAGAGTGAACCCCTAATGTAAACAACAGACTTTGTGTCAATGATGTATCACTGTGCCTTCGTGGATTGTAACAAATGTATCCCTCTGTTGGGGGATGTTGATAATGGGGGAGGCTGTGCGTATATGAGAAATCTCTGGACCTTCTGCTCAATTTTACTGTGAACATAAAACTGCTCTAAAAAATAAAGTCTATTCTTTTAATTCAATAAAATTCAAAGTTTCTAAAGATGTTTTTAGTCATACTTTATATAAGATTGAGAAAACATCAACTGCCCAAATAAAAAATTACTGTTATTATCATTACCATTAGCAGTAGTAGTAGCTTGGAGAAGGAGGTTGATAAAGATGGTGGGTGGGCTCAACAGCTCCGCCACCATCCCCACCCCCGCACTTCCTGACAGTGTCACTGACGGCAGTGCTCTATTGCTCTAGGACTCGTGGCCACACAGGGAGGGTACAGTGACAGAACATTTCTACTTCTATTGTAGCACTGACAATTCCTTTTGATAACTTGGTTAAACATCTGTCTCAGCCACCCGATTATGTGATTCAGGAGGACAGGAACCCTGTCCTATTCATCCCACAGACCCAGCTCCCGGCGCAGTGCTGGGAACATGGTGGATGCTCACTAAATGTCTGCCGACTGAACAGACGATGTGAAACAGCCATGGTCAGATAGCTCACTTAACTGCCACATGTGTTAAATATACTTTTTAAATATTCAAGTTTAATAGGGCTCGAGGAAATATCCCAATCAAATTTAAGAAATGCAGTAACAAAGCCTGCTTTGAAATTGCTAAATAGCTAACTAGAGTCTGACTCTCTCTCTAGAAACAAGATAGTCATTGTACAGCCCTGGTGGATTTTTATGAGCAAAATGCAAAACAGGGTCAATCATGTGATCTTTCTAGAACAGTTTTATATTTAACCAAGGACTGCTGAGTCATTATTCAAAAGTACGGGTGGTAAAATCTTCCTTAATTTTTTCAATTATATCTACAAAATCTACCAAAAGCATTATCCATAAAACTTCGTCCTCCAACAAGTATTCTTTCACTAGGAAGCTCAGAAAGAAGACATTTCAGTGTGTCCTAAAGAAAACCCAGGCACTGCTGTTATTCTGTGTCTGAAGTCAAGATGTCATGTTAGAGCAAAAACAGACTTCTCTGACATTTAGAATCTTGTCGAAAGCCAAGAATTCTGATTATTACTTTAGGACAACTCAACATATTTATTCTCTAGATTTCCTTCCTTGAGAGAAGAACCATTAAAGGTTTTCTAATACAAGAGAACTGCATATTGAAATATATAAGAAGAAGAATTCTATCTTCTTGTTTTTCTAGATTTATTGAGGTATAACTGACAAATAAAATTGTAAGATATTTAAAGAGTCCAATGTGAAGATTTTTCGAATTAACACACCTATCACCTCATGAGTTTCCCATTTTTTTTTAGATTCTATGTGTAAGTGATACCATGCAGTGTTTGTCTTTCTCTGTCTGGTTTATTTCACTTCACATAGTACCCTCCAGGTTCATCCACGTTGCCACAAATGACAGGATTTCCTTCTTTTTTAAGGCTGAATAATATTCTATTGTATATACACGACATTTTATGTATCTGTTTATCCATCCACTTAGTTTGTTTCCATATCTAGACTATTGTGAGTGATGCTGCAATGAACATGGGAGTGCAGACATCTCTTCCACGTCCTGTTTTCATTTCCTTTGGATTTACACCCGGAAGTGGGATAGCTGGATCACATGGTAGTTCTATTTTTAATTTTTTGAGGAACCTACACACTGTTTTCCATAGTTGCTGTACCAGTTTACATTGCCACAACAGCACACAGGGTTCCCTTTTCTCCACATCCTCATCAACATTTGCTGTTCCTTGTCTTTTCGCTAATAGCCATTCTAACAGGCGTGAGGTGATACCTCCTTGTGGTTTTGATCTGCATTTCCCTGGTGATTAGTGGTGTTGAGCACCTTTTCATGCACCTATTGGCCATTTGTATGTCTTCCGTGAGGAAATTCTATTTCCAAAGGTGACAAGAACAAAATGACAATTCCTGGAAAAATAGAATTTTACAGTTAAATGTATTCACTGGTGCAGAGTAAAATTCACTCTGTAAAAATATCACGTACAATGATCTTATTTTTACAAAGAGAACGATCCTTATTGAATACCCTTACTTGGTCCCCCTTCTAACTTACTTTTTTCCAAGTGTACAATTTGATAAATTCTTAAAATTTTTAACTGTGATAAAATTTATCATCTTAATCATTTTTCCAACCCATTTCTAGGTCTGTTACAATTGTTACCACAGGTCAGACTCATACAGTCCCTGACAGAAGGGTGATATAGCCATGATTAAAAGTCTCTGGCCAAGAATGGACCCACTGTGATAAAATCCTAGAAGGATTAATGTAGGAATATGAAATATATGAAGAAAATGCTCATATATCCACATGGATAAATCTCCAACACATAACGTTGAGTGAGAAACAGCAAGTTACAGAGGATAGAGTGTTTGCAAATGTAATGTTTTTACAGATACACAACACCATCTATTGCTCCGGCACATATGGACCCAATGCACACACACAGATTTAAGGTATAAGTAAAATTAGAGTCTATGAAGACAAGGATGAAGAGGATAGACAAAACTTCAGGACAGTGGTTCCCCTGGGGCAGAGAGGCAGGGAGGGAGGTGATGGGTCAGGAAGCCTGAAAGAGGCTTCATCTGTGTTCATCCGTTCCCAGTTTGTGCCAGCCCCCCTGGAGCCCAGGAGGCGTCAACAGGAACAAAGCCACATCCCGGCTCTCATGGAGCTGACACGCTAGTGGAAGGGAGATGCTCAGAAGACAAACAAATAAATATACTGTCTCTCAGGTGGTGAAAAGTGCCAGCAAGAAGAGGTTAGAGGCTGACAGAGGGGAGCTATTTGACACAGGAAGCTCCAGATAAGGTGGTATTTTATTCAAAGACACAAATGACACTAAGCGTGTGTTTATGTGGGGAAAAACCTCCACATGTACAAAATTTCATTTTGTTTTAAGTAAATATGGAAAAGTGTTAACACTTTTGTTAGCTCTGTGGTGAGCTCATGGTTGTTTTCTGAATGTTTGAAAATTTTCATAATAAAACAAGAAGATTAAAAAGAAGAAGGCCCACTACCATCAATTCCAGGAATATTGGGAGAAAGAATGTCGGACATCTCCAGATCCCTTCCACATGGAGTATCTTGGGCCTGTGGTTACAGATCCTATTTCCTTAGGAGCCCTGCACATATTGGGCCCCCTGAGAAACAGCCAGTAGTGAACAATGCTGCCTGACCACTGGGTTATACATGCTTTCTTTATCTAGCTATCTGTCTATCTATCTATCTATCTATCTATCTATCTCTATCTACCTACCTACCTATCTATCCATCCACCCATCCATCTATCTTTGCTTCCAAAATAAAATACATACCTGTTCAAACACTGAGTGTCCCCTATTTGAGAGAGAGAAAGGCAGAAGATGAAGAGCCAGTCCAACATGTGTGTTTTAAATAGGGGGAGAGGCATATATACAAGACAAGTGAGGACCGAAGATGCAAATCAACATGAAGCATTGATGAAAAAGACAGGACCTCTAGGAGCTGGAGGGAAAAACAACACAGTGTCTGCACTGGGGAGCTAGTGAGCTGCCATTATTACCTGCTCCAGTATCACCCTTCCCCCTCCCTCCTCCCAAAGAAAGGGATATGGTACCTTAGTGATGTTCTGTTCCCACACACTCAGCCAAGCAGGAGAAAAACAACTCCCAGCTACATGAATCCCTCAAGCCTTCTTTTGGAGATAACATAAATTGACTAAGAAATACACCAGGAAGGATAATGAGTGTCAGCTCTAGCGCTATACACCCCCAGAGGTATTAGTAAACTTTTGGTGAATGGATGAATGTAGATGAGGTTGCCTCATGGCAAAATACATAAATGATATTTTTTTGTACTTAGGCATTTCCTAGGTCACACAAATCTCTTACCTACCATGGCAGAGACTGCTGGTTTGCTCCAACATCTCTATTTCCTTCTTAACAGACAGTGATTTTTAGTTGAGTACATGGCCATCTGATGAGGTTCTGGACAAAATATAAGAAATCATGTCCTGGGGCCAGCCTGGTGGTGTAGCAGTTAAGTTTGCGCACTCTGCTTCAGCAGCCTGGGGTTTGCAAGTTCCTGGGAGCAGACCTACGCACTACTGATCAAGCCATGCAGTGGCAGGCGTCCCACATATAAAGTAGAGGAAGATGGGCATGGGCGTTAGCTCAGGGCCAATCTTCCTCAGCAAAAAGAGGGGGATTGGCAGTGGATGTCAGCTCAGGGCTAACTTCCCTCGGAAAAAAAAAAAAAAATAGTGTCCTTAGTGGAAGTGTCTTTAAAGAGAGGGGGCATATCTTTCTTCCACCTTCCTCCTTCCTGCTAGCTGGAATTTGGATGTGATGGCTAAAGCTCAAGTGGTCATTCTGGACAATGACTTGGAAGCCACATGCCAAGGATGGCAGCACAAAGAGAAAAAGATTGACTCGTCCCACTGTGGAGTATCACACTACTCCTGGACAGCCTATCTCTGACTTGTTGTATGTGGGAAATAAGTAAACTTCTACTTTACTCAAAACTATTAAATTTTAGTAAAATAAACTTCTATTTTACTAAAAGTTACTATCTTACTGTTATTGGTTTTCTGTCTAACGCAGCCAAAACTAATCCTAACTGATACAGGTATATCATTTCATCTCCCTAATCATAATCTTATAAAAAGTTTATCATGCCCATTTTGTAGACAGAGAAGTGAGGCCAGAGCAGATTAACTGCTCAAGGACACAGAAGCCAAGGCTTCTGCCTCTGAGCTTAGCCCAGTGTCCTTTTCACTACGCCATACTTGCATTTCGGTGTGACTGATATGCATTACATGCCAACAAATAAGAGAGATCAAGCAGAGACATACAAAGTTTAGTTGTGAAGGTGTTATATGAGAAGCTCTGAATATGCACATGTGGGAGTGGGGAAAGCCTGGAAGGAGTGTAGAAAGGGAGCCGATGAAGAAGAAGGTGACCTGCGTTACACTTGCGTGACTTTAGAAAGTCCACAGCAAGAAACCCACAGGCGTCCTAGACTGACTGCAGGAACATCCTTTAAGCAGAAAGTTGGCAAGTGACATGACTATAACCAGCTATGCAACTTCCCAGGGAACACCCCCTCCCCGCCCAGGCTTCCACCCTAACTGAGCAACATTCATTTAAGCTCTTGGCATTTCTTTCTTCTCAAGTCAGTTGTAATAATAACAGATCTATAAAACTACACTTGGAAAGTCTTCTGGTTGTCATAATTATATAGTTATTTAACATTTGAAACTGAAAGTATACATCCTTGGTAAAAATCAGGGCTGGCATAACCAATTCATCTAAAATATACCTTATATCCTTTTGTATGTGTCTGAGGAATATTGGCCCTGAGCTAACATCTGTGCCAATCTTCCTCTATTTTATGTGGGATGCCACCACAGTGTGGGCCGAGGAGCAGTGCTATAGGTCCGGGCCTGGGATTCGAACCTGCGAACCCTGGGCCACTGAGGCAGAGCGTGTGAACTTAACCACTACGCCACCTGGCCTGCCCCTGCCTTACATCCTTTTAATTTAAGCATGTCTTTCAGGAATAACCTGGGTATGTGGTTATATCTGCCCAATTCATTTTAAAAATGAGTTACCTCTTTTCCACAAAGCTTAAAAAATTTTCTGATTATAAGTAAATTGTCATTGTAAAAGAAATTAAAAAACAAAGAAAACCAAAAACATGTCTGGAAACCTTTACTTGATTTTTACCCTAATCAAAACAATCAAAAATTATTTTTCCATAATTTATCAGATAAAATGTGATTCACACTCCTAAGTAAAAATACATTAAATTTTATGATATTGCCATCTAGAATCTCGTCCATACACATTTTCAGTCTTCAACACCAGGTAAGGAGGTCCCCCCTGAAATTCCTCCAAAAAGGGGGAGCATGATGGTAGAAGGAAAGGATTCTACTGAGATGGAACAGCTCCCACCACCACTTCCTCAGGCCCCGGCTAAAGCCACGAGAAAGGCCCTCGTCATGTGATAAAAGATGGCAGCACACAGTATGGGTAATAAGCACCTTGCCACTCAAGTGTTTTCTACACTTATTCAGACAAATACAATAAGTACATTTTAAAAGTTATATCCTGGGGCCGGCCCTGTGGCCGAGTGGTTAAGTTCACACGCCCTGCTGCGGCGGCCCAGGGTTTCATGGGTTCGGATCCCAAGAACAGACATGGCACTGCTCATCAAGCCATGCTGAGGCGGCGTCCCACATGCCACAACCAGAGGGACCCGCAACTAAAAAATACACAACTGGTACTGAGGGGATTTGGGGAGAAAAAGCAGAAAAAAAAAAAAAGAAGACTGGCAACAGTTGTTAGCTCAGCTGCCGATCTTTAAAAAAAAAGTTATATCCTTATACTAAATATGGGCAACTTTGGAACCTGGTTTTTTGGCTTTACTGTGTACATGTGTTTTATATAAATGTATTGGTTTTTACCACTTATCAACATAATATATGGTCACTGTTAAAAATATTAATAATACATAATGGATAAAGAAAAAAGCAAAAATCCCACTATCTAGATTCAACCTTAATTAACTTTTTGGAGAACATTCTTCTAGATCTCTTCTTATATTTATATATACACATGATAAATACTGTTTAACAACAGGCTGTTTCACTCAAAAATATATCTTGAAGATCTTACCTATCAATGAATAAATGTAATAAGTAAAAATTGATACAAACCACTCTTTTAAAAAATAGTGTGATATTACTACATATGGATGTACTGTAACAAATTTAAGAAATAAACTACTGGTGACTTCTAATTTCTTCTTATTATAAAGCACACAGCAACAAACCTTCTTATACATATATAGTTGTCCAGTGATTTCCCTGAGGGCAAATTCCCAGGCGTGGTGTTGCTGTGTCAGAGTGTGCACAATCGGAATGTTGACATCGACGCCCAGCCGCCCTCCAAAGGCTGGTAGAAATGACACTCCCCTCATAGGCCTCAGAGCATCCCTTTGTTTACACCCTCCTTGAGAGCCTATTTTCACCTTTGCTGATCTGACGGGTACAGATGACGGGCGGCTGTTTTATTTGAACTCTTAGAGTTCAGGTGAGGTTGGACCGCACCCTTTCATACGTGTTGGCTATTTGCATTTTTCCTTTGGTGAGAGTCCTCTGCATGGTCTTCACCCATTTCTCTATTTGGCTATTTATCTTTTTCTAAATAATTTGCAAGAGTTCTTCATATATTAGGAACATTAACACTTTTCACACATATTATACATATCTTTATCTTTTATCCTTGTATATAGCGACAATATAGAAAAGTTTACAGTTTTTATATGTTGAAAGGTATTTACTTTTCCATTATGGTCTTTATCTTTGCCATTATGCTTAGGAAATCCTTCCCCACACCAACACTGAAAAAATATCCCCCCCTTGTTGTATTACACTACTTTCATCTTTTAATTTTCTACCTCTAAGTTTATCTTGGTATGAGAAATTAGGGGAAGGTTCAGCTTTTTACCAGCCAGTTGTCTCAACACAATTCACTCAATAATCCATCTTGTCCCAGTGGTTTCTAATGCGTCCTTATTTTATACCAAATGTCCACATACACTTGGGTCTAATTCTGGACTCTCTAATCTGTTCCTCTAATTTGATTGTTTATTCCTGTGCCAGTAACACACTGTTTTAATTGCTATACTTTTACAATTTGTTTTAATATATTTGTAGAACTCTTCCCTCATTGATTTTCTTTTTCAAGAATTTTCTCACATGTTTATTCCTCTAGGTAAAGTTTAGAACGATCTTGTCAAGTTTTGCCACCCCAAGTCCTACCACCCAATTCAACTGCACTGAACGAATACACGACTTTCAAACAATTGAGTCTTCTTTTCATCTAAGAACAACGTAGCTCATTTCCTCACATTTACATCCTCTCCCCAAATTTAACGTCAAATGTGAAGAAAAGAGCCATAGCCCTTTATCCAAGAGACGCTCACATTCTCAAGCTATTTACAAAGTGTACGTTTTAATTGCAAGATTTTTCTTTGTGCTGTAAAAATGTCCAGCAATTGCAAAATAATACTAATGCCATTATGCTTTATGTTTAATGTCTCCACAGCTCCAAAACACCCACCTCTACTATCTAGAGAGTGCAAATCACATAGCCTTGTAAGATTTCTACTTCACGGAGGATGGCTCTCCAACCTCTAAGGCCAGGGCTGGAGAAATGGGGCCTCAAACTGCTCAGCATCCCCGGGAAGATAATTAGGAACGATGCTAACCAGACCCGCCTTCACACACTTTAAATGGCCGTGAAGCCACATCACTGCAGCCTGCTCAGTGCCGTCTGGAGTTCGTGAATCATTCTCTACAGGACACAGGTCATAGCTTCCAAACCACAGCCCCACACCCTGGGCAGTGGGCCAGCAAGGAGCAGAGGCTGTGACAGGATTGCCGGCATGTGCTGAGAGACTGGCACCTACCCTCAGGACAAAAAGCACCCTCCCAGGGCTGTGAAGGGACCACCAGCCTCCCTGCTGCCTAGTGAGCCAGAAGTGCTGTCAACGCTTGGAGAACACAGGCCACTCTCTCCCTAGAACACTGGGCCCTCAGCCTCAGGACCATGCTTTAGATTTCCAGAGGCAGGTGGCCAGAGAAACCTTAACTGCTGTATATTTGCTGATCTCATTCACAGTTAGCAAAACGGTGGCCTGCAGGCCAGATTTGGCCCAGGGATGTGTTTTCTTTGGCCCGAACAATGTTGGATCATTTTTTTGGAACCAACATTTAACAATTTAGAGATTTCCTGTATTTTCTCTTAAAAACTTAAAAAGTCTGGGCCACACTGCGCCTGCATTCCTATGCAGCAACTCTCGGTGAGAGCCGAGTGGGTCATCAGGCCCAGTGACCATGCACGTCCATCATTTATAGGACTTGAGGTTGCCACTCCCGCCTGCAGCTTCCTTATTCCCAGCAGCTTCTGATTTAGGTCTGATTTAGAGGGTACCTAGGTCTCAAAGCTAACAAAACATCTCAAGTCTTTATCCTCATACCAAATTCCTTATTGAAACAGAAAAATCAAGTAATGTATATGTAGGTGAGAGAAAATACACAAAAACCTGGAAGCTTAAAAGGCTGTGCTATATAGGTTGTATTTCTAAGGCATTTGACATGATAGAATCAAGCTGAGAAAAATTTAGAGAAGATATTAAATTTATCACTCAAAGTTCTTTAGGTAGAGCCATATTGCACCCTTCCCAGTAGATTCAAAAAATACATTCTATTTTTAAAAGAAATAGTGCAAATTTCCAGTTATAAAATAAATAAGTCATGCGATGTAACGTACAGCACGGTGACTACAGTTAATAAACTGTATTGCACATTTGAAAGTTGCTAAGAGAGCAGATCTTAAAAGTTCTCATCACAAGAAGAAAAGTAATTATGTATGGTGATGATGTTAATTAGACTTACTGTGGTGATCATTTTGCAATATATATACATACCAAAAAAAGAAATAGTGCAACATCTCTACGCAAACACACAAGAACAAAGAACCAGTTAACTATTGATAATTTGCCTCATTCATTTTTACAAACCCTCATCATACAGTGTTGGCACAGCTTCTTTCTTCTCACATGGATCTTGGGACTAGCAGGCTACCATCACCTGAATCAATGCCCACAGTCAAGGGCTGCAGCTTTACTAGCTGCCTCCCCTTTGTCTCACTATAAGTTCTTTGCCAACATAAGTTTTTCACCCCAAGATTTATACTATTATATTCACGTATCATCCCTTCCCTTCTTGGAAATGGAGAGACTAAGCAAAAGGTACCAATATACTTGAGCCAAATCCTGTTAGGGCTAATAACAAACATTAACAGCTGGACAAAATCATTTTTTTATATAAAATAGAAGGATTAAAATAATTAACTTGGGGACAACCCAAGTGTAAAAAGACATCTTTGAGACTATTGGAACAAAATAAAATCGAATATGCACTGGGTAGATGATACTGAGAGATTATTTTTAATTTATTTGGTATGATAATGGTTGCACGCCTGTGTGCGTGTGGTGTGTGTGTGTGTATTCATTCTCTTTGTGATGGCTTTAAAAAAAGAAATAAGTATTAGGGGTTTGCTATCACATGGGACTTACAAATCTTGGAACTGTCATCTTTTACAATTGTAAGAGACTTTAAACATCACTTAGTCCAGCCATGGGAAGGAGGTTTCAATTAACAGGCCAATTTCAATTTAATAGTACTGTCCTGAGAAGAAATTTTGGTCTTTAAGACTCAAAAAATGTCATGAACCATTAGCAACGTTGGCTGAGGGCACACAGGAGAGAGGAGCCATACGTGCCACTGTCAGTGCCTTCAGAACCTCCCGTCCAGTGGTCTTTCAGGGAGCTTATTACTTGTCAAGTCAACTCATTACTTCTTTAGACAGCTCTGTCTATTTACTTATTTCTTCTATTTTGAGCTGAAATCTTATTTTCTGCAGCTTACAACCACATGACATAATGGTAAGCCTGGTTCCATTTTAACTTGACAGTGTTTGAACTATGTGGGACACTTCTCCTGTCCTTCCCAAGTCTATCGCCAGTTTCTTCAATCACTCCTCACATGGCACGGTTCCCTCCCTGTCTTCACCACTCACCACTGACAGGCGCCGGTCTGTCTCTATCTCTCCTCCAGCGTGGCACAGTAAAACTCTCTGTTAACGTCATGGTGTCATAGCATAATCCCAAAAATGCCTTTAGGGAGCTCAAATCTTTGTTTTCAGAATCCCTGTGTTCATTTTGAATTCAGATGCTCTACCTTGGGCCCAATTTGGTTAGTCTGAGGAAGGCTCCTAAAACCTTTCTTGTTATCAGCCACATCTGGGTGAATTTAAATGGATTCCTCAGAGCGTAGAACTGTCTTCCAACATTTCCAGGTCCTGACATGCCACTAGCCAGAGAAACCACAAAAAAACTCAGAGTACCCTTCCTCAGCCTTGAGAGTCTCCTCAAACCCATCTACAGATTTTCATTCTTACGAAGAGAATTTTCAATCTCACAACTGAAGCCCGAGGGACACTAAGTCAGGCACTGTTTGACAACTTATCCTCATGGACAAAAATGAAAAATAGGCCAAGACACATTGGCTCCACGTAAGTAATAAAGCGAAGTTTAGTCACTCACTTGACATGTGTTTCAAGAACTGGACTGGGCTATTGAGCAAATGAGAATGAATGACAGCAATCGTGTCATCAAACACATAGTCCCTGAAAACTAAAACACAGGTATAAATAACTCAAATAAAGTGATCAGTGAGGTACAAAGAGCTTTGGGAATTGAGAGAAGAGGTGGGTTTCTTTGGCTGAGTTGGAAGGTGGCAGAGAAGGCAGCAGAAAGGAAGTGAGAATTAGGAGAATTAACAGGGGAAGTAACGGCTGGCCTGGTGGTGCCGCGGTTAAGTTCGCACGTTCTGCTTCGGTGGCCCAGGGTTCACAGAGTCGGATCCCGGGTGTAGACATGGCACTGCTTGGCAAGCCATGCTGAGGCAGGCGTCCCACATATAAAGTGGAGGACGATGGGCATGGATGATAGCTCAGGACCAGTCTTCCTCAGCAAAAAGAGGAGGATTGGCAGCAGATGTTAGCTCAGTGCTAATCTTCTCCAAAAAAAAAAAAAAAAAAAATAGGGGAAGTAGTAGGTCTGGAGGGCAGATGGGATTGGAACAGAGGAGAAGTGAGAGAAGACTAAATACCAATGGGTTGAGTCATTTGGTTTGGATGAAGCATAGGGTTCATGAATACTATTAGTGGGAAATAAAGTTTGGCAAAACACAAGAGGGAAAGCTGAATGAGATTCCTTCCTAGATCAGCATCAGCTAATCAAAGCGTATTTACACCAAATAACCTGTGACCCATCAGAAGACACAGCGAGGGTGGGAGAGAAGAAGAAAGGCCACAGATCAGAACCTAGGGCAGAAAGAAAAAGGAAGCGAATCAATAGGGGCAGAGAGAGAAAGAGCACAGCGAGAAGGGAAGAAGACAAATACTGGCTTCCCGCCAACAGGAGGCTCCTCCTTATTTATTTTCCTTCCTTGACATTGAAATGTGCCGGTTAGCAGCTGCTCTTCCCTCCTAAAATGAATCTCCAGGCTGAGATTTCTAATCCTTATTTGTCTTCCATCTCCCTACGCCCTCTGTTAACAACCACTTCCCCTAAACCGCCTAATCCACCTTCAGCAAAATAGTCAAGGCGACTGACCGCTCATTAGTGTTGGCAAAAGAAAAGCAGGACCTGAAGAGGCCACCTCAGTGTCCCCAACACCCCTGACACTAGGGCAGGGGATCAAACCACCTTCTTGTTCTCACCTGAGGGAAGGGAAAGGGGACTGAAGAGGGAGTCTGAGGAGGCGACAGTGGAGGAAAGGGACCGGGAGCCTCGAAGAGCCATTCCATCAACCTAAGGAACTCAGCCCCTCCTTGCGTTTGTTCATTCACTCATTCAACCACTCATTCATTCATTTATTCCTCTCCTTCCCTTTATGCCACCTTTCTCTGCTGCCACACATCCAACAGACCACAAACACAAAGCCATTTCCACAGTAACAGCCCTTGGCTCTCAGTTTACACAGCGCTTCACCAGTCCTTCATGACTGACGCAGGCCCTGACACAGGGGCCTGGATTTTCCCTTTCAAAAACACACCTCAGTATGGTTTCCCTTTGTTGCCTTCTCGCCATGTTGTAAGCTCCATGAGGGTAAAAGCTGTCTTCTCACTGCTGTATCCCTAGCACTTAGCACAAGGTCTGAACTCTGTAAACAACTGCTGAGTGAATAAGACACGCACAGAGAAGTAAGTGGGACCGCTCGAACTCCCTAGAATTCTGTAAGATGAAAAACTGGTGTGGTCAAGATTGCTGACTAGTCACCAAAGTCCGTGTTCTCTGACTCTTTCGGGGCACAGCCACAGTAATCTCCCAGGCTCTCGTCTAGTTAGGTATGGCATGTGACTGAGTTCTGGTCAATGGGATGTGAGTGGAAGTGATGATGCCACTTCCAAGCTGACCCATAAAAATCCTCCCGCGCTTTGCCTCTATGCTCTATTTTCCCTTGTGGCTGGCAGAACTGGAAGCAGACCCCTCGGTTGACCTTAACGGATGATACCTGGGACCCTACGTGGAAAAGGGGCCCTCTGTTCTTATCTGTTCGTAAGAGAACTAAACTTCTCTTATGTTTGAGCCATGACACATTTAGGAGTCTACATGTTATAGTAGTTAACCTACCTAACTAATTCAGTAATACAGCTGGGTTACAACTCAAGTTAAGCTCTCCTACCCTTTACCAGCCAGCAACTGTTTGTCACTTTCCTAAGAAGAAATAAAGGCTATTCAGAAGACAGTACGATCTCACTTGGTATGTATGACTGAACAAAAGTCCTATTTGCTCACGATCAGGAAAAGATAGCAACCTTGCCTTGGGCTTGCCCGGGCTTGAGCCACAGCCACAGAACGGGCTGGGCAGATTCCAGTGCTGTCAGAACACTGGACAGTCAGCTCCCTTGCCTCGCCTCCTCTCAGAAGTACAGGTCACGCCCCACAGGCCCTGGACAAATGCCCAAGTGCCTGCTCGAGTAGTCTGGCCCTCGCCTCTTCTGTGCTTACCTTGCAAAAATGTCACAAAACATTGCCCCATTGTTTTCAGGGCCTACTGGAGAGAAGCTGTCAACAGCTTTTTCAAAAAGCCACATCGACCTGCATGGCCACAGAACAAGGGTTGCACCAAATGACTCACCTTGTGAATAAAGCATTCAGCCGACCGGGTGGAGAGACAACCTTGCACATAATTCATTTCCCCCCGGCAAAGCTCTCACACTGAGATGGGTTTGACTCTTTTGCTGTTTCTACCTAACACTAGAGATTTCAAAGAGAGCTCTTCTCCCTGATGGACTGGAGCAGTTAGGCAATTGAGTTACATTAAGAGAATTAGTAGCATATACTGCACATAATTGCTTGTTCGATCTAGGTCTCAAAAACTATTAAAAAGGTAAATTATTGACTAACTCTTTTCACCTTTCTTCCTTGCAGGTTTGCTTGTTTCAAGAACTTCCAGATCCTGTGGTTCTTAATCTTTTGGGGGTCATAGATCCTTTTAAGAATTTAATGAAATGCCTTTACCCTTTCACAGAAAAAATATATGTCCACAAGTGCACACGTACCTTACATACGATTTCAGAGCGCACATAGGATGCCTAGTTCATCCATGAATCCCAGGTTCACAGGCCCTGCAGGGCAGAGGTTAGCAAACTTTCCCTCTAAAGGGCCAGACAGTAGTGTTTTTGGTTTTTCAGGCCACATACAGTCTCTGTCACAACTATTCAACTCTGCTGTTGCAGAGCGAAAGCAGCCATGGCTGTCTGCCAAGAAAACTTTACTTACAGACATGAAAATTTGAATTTCATATAATTTTCATGTGCCACAAAATATGATTCTTCATTTCATTTTTTTTCAGCCATTTAGAAAATAAAAACCATTCTTAGCTGGTAACCTGTACAAAAACAGGTGATGGACCAGTCTGTCAACCCCTGCTGTAGGGCATGGGTTCTAGGTGTAAAAATACTACATCTTTATTTTCACTAACTTCTAATAGAAATTTCACGTTTCCATCCATTATGAATGTAGGCAGCAAACCTCAGTAGTGGCAGCAGTAACTGTGATTTGGTCACCAACAGAAATCACAGGTATGTTCATACCCCATTATACTAGTCACAGATAACTCAAAATATTGATCATGCTCATCACTATTTTTAAATTATGGCCATTACTAGATCTTCTGCTGTATCTTGCTATTTAAATGTGTTAACAAAGAAACATATATATTATTACATCACACATTTGATTTTTAACAATTTGATAACTATATTTCAATATAATTGATTTCCCTTCTAACCCTATAGATTTTATTTCGTGGATTTAAAAACAGAATTCTGAGAAGCAGTCCAGAGCTTTCACCAGATACTAAAGAAGTCCATGGTACAGGAAAGGGGAAGAGGGCCTGAGCGGGCAAAACCATAGCATCTCCTACCAGAGCGTTGACATCTTCAGTTTTGTGGATGAGCATCCGTATCTCCTCTGGATCACCACTGAAGATTGCTTGGACCAGTGGTGGCTGCAAACACAGGAGAATTTGAATGAGAACTATAATTAAATATATTTGATTGCATTCGGATGCAGATGGCTAAAAGATTTGTTCCCCAAAAGTTTATTCAACAATTATCAATTGGCAGACAAAGATAAGTATAGCTCAGATCCACCCTCACTGGAAGTCTAGTGGGGGAGATATTTGCACAAAGAAATAACTATAATACGATTCAAAAGCCATGACAATCACATCTAAGCTGGGGCTATGAGTATAACACAAACATCACTCATAGTTGAGGATGTCCTTGAAAGCCCCTTAAATTCTCCATCAAGGAAACTCCCAAATCTGTGGTCTTGTGCATACAGCCCCATCGTTCCCCCGTTTTCTCTTAGACAATGTTCCACAGTACCCTCAAATAATTCCCTTCCTAGAAGATGGAAATGGCCATGTTCTGACCACCTGAACACATTTTTGTCAATGTCTGGAAAACCCTTGAAATCATTCCCAAACGTTCCCCATAACGTTAGCCAACAAGCACTGAGTGTTTAAGGTGGGATTACACCCCACTGCCTGCTCAAAATATAACGGCAGGGTGCAAAGCAAGAAGGGGTGTTACTGAGTGCTTATCATTGGACTCACATCCACTAAACAAGACCCAACATACAGCAGAGGATTTATAAAGGGCGAGGGAAACACAGCTGGAAGATAAACTAGCTCTGCTTGGGTGGCAGGTAGGGTGAGGAGAAGAGTGCATCCAGAAACGCTTCCTGGGAGACGTCTTAATGAATGAGTGTGCGTTGCAGACAGGGAAGGAAGGGCATTCCAGGCAGACGGATCAGGGTGTGCAAAAGTGTGGATACGCAAGGAACTCGATCTATTAGAAATGCTGTCGTCAACCTGGTGATTAGAGTGTGGGGTAAAAGAGGAAAACTGGTGGGCTCCTGGGTTGGTGTTGGGCCTGCCCCACCTGGTGAAGGGTCCTGCTCAAAGCAGCTCCACCACCGCCGGCTACATGTGAGCCCCCTTCCCACGTGTAATCTGGGGTGTGAGCATGACCTTGCTGCCCAATCACTCATAGGATTGTTATTAGGAACAAATGAGTTCATATATTGGAAAACTCTCTTTGACCATACAACCCTACACGAATAACAGATGTTTTCATTAAGAAATGTTTAATGATGCCATTATGGAATATTTGACTCTTTTTTTTCAAACTTGAAAAACCTTGGCGATTACAAACACACACACATACACACACACACATTCACTCACAAATTTTGGAAATACTTTAGGCAATTAGATACTGGATACTAGGATTAGCTCCTGAGCGCTTATCATTGAACTCACATCCATTAAACAAGACCCAACATACAGCAGAGGATTTATAAAGGGCGATGGAAACACAGCTGGAAGATAAATCCTAGTAGGCAATTAGATGATGGCAATTTCCCAAACTTGTCTGACCATAAGGATCACTTGTGATGTTTGTGAAGCCAACATTCCCAGATCCTTTCCCTGCAGGTTCCGATTTATTGTATCTGGGGTAGAGGCCTGTGAATCCAGATTTTTCGTAAAAGCCCACTTAATCTTCGGAACTGGTGAACACCGGCCTAAGGTACAATCATTAGCCTCACCTGACCTCTCCCTGTTCATTTCCTTGAGAATCCGAGTCCTCATATTCCTTATAAATTTCCTTCTCTCTTTTTTAACCTCCTGTTGCCTTATGGGTTTTGACAGTGTTTATTATTATTTGGGGGGACCAATATTGTCAGTCGGATATAGTATGAGGACTTGAGGCAGTACTATATGAAAAATGTTAAATAGCAGATAAATACTCCAATATGCCAGAAATTTGTCCACAGTGTTCCCCTCTGCCATAAAAGTTTCCAGCAAGCGGACAGATGTATCTCTTTTTTACTCAAAATGCCCTCTCGATTCAACCTCCTTGCCGAGGTGTGTGATTCAGAGAGAGTTTCTCAAATTGCCAACAATGGAGCAGCAGGAAAGAAGCCTTGAAGAACACAAGTGTTCTGCCAGTTCAGTCTCAGCTGGCTGTTCTGCCTAAGGACAAGGAGATCCTTCCACACGCTTGCTGACGGCCTGCCAACCAGGTCTCCAGGTTATCTGCCCTGTAGCAAGGACTGTGTTTCATAGAAAACACAGAGTCAGACACAAACTCAGGATTTCAACAAAAATATTGAAACTTGTTTATCTGTTTCATAATTCTCCATCTGCTGTGCTGGTGGCCAAACACTTGTGTGTACTTTTCCGCCTTTCTGAATCTTAAGAGAAAACAAATATGAAAGCGCAATAACCACAGGATGACAAGCAGAGGCAGAGTCTGACAAGACTTTGATGTTAAATCAACAGTAATCAATCAACAGTTGAGAAGTTAAGATTCTGAAGAACAAACATATCCCAGGAGTTAATGCACCACAGGTTAGTCACTTTAAGGGAACACAGCTAGGTAAGCAAACCTCTCATCACTCAGGAGTATAAGGAATGTGTACAGATATTCTGTCACATTCGGTCCTCACACTTCTCAAGAAAGACAAGAGTTCCAAGCTACGGCTGGAATGTTCCCAAGGAGAGCCACCCTGATGAAGCTGCCAGACAAGGACGCCAGCACAGTCTTTCAGCAGGGAGTGGTGTGTAGGGCTTCCCAAACATGCCAGGCCCAGTCCCTGAGACTGTTTTAAAGGGTCTCACCAACACACAGAATTCCCAGTATGCACACTTTCCCAGCACCTCTAGGCCTGGCTCTGCCAGAAGCTGCTTTGGAGAGTATTGCCAATGCACAGAATTCCCAGCACCCATTGGGAAGAAGCTGAACTATTATTATACGTGTGGAATACATATACCCACATGTACACACCTACATTTGCCAATGTACACACATCTGTATTTACACTCATGTGTGTATGCACAGAGATACACGTTGATTCACAGACAAATCCCTCACACTGTCTGTGGAATAGAAAAGGGTCTGTTCTCCAGAGCCCAAAGCCTTGCTAGATGGACATCTCTAGCCCCAGCTGTGCTGTGTGGCCAACACAACATCATCTTCACACTGTGAATCCAAGCATCACGGGATTCCAAACCAGAGCATCACAGATTCACTCTTTGCTTGAAAAGAAGCTGCGTTTGCATGGATGTAATTCTTGAACAAAATTACTGTGACTCTTGAGCAAGTAGTATTTTCTAAAAAAACATTACGGGTGTTTCCTTTTTTCTCCACGCTCCCAAATAAAACATGCCCAGAGAGCACTTTGGCATTCCCTTTTGTGGGGATTTTAACACAATCCTGCTGTTTTATTTTTCCCTAGATAAACACTTACCCTGAGAATAAATATTTAGAAAAAGACATATCCAAATATTATCTCTATTACATGATTTTAAGAAAGGGGGGACATTCTAATTAAATATTGTTGCTCATAGGTATCAGGTACTTGACTCTGTTGACCATTAATTTGGCAACCACGCTATCTTTTGCAGCTTTTGCCTTGAACTTGATAAGTCTTACCCGCGAAAGAGCAGAGTCCCAAGCCTTGGCAAGTACTGGTATTTCTTTTTGAAGTTTCACACACTTCGATACCAGCATATATAAAATAGGGTGCTTAGTGTGCAACGGGGTACAAAGTTAAATAAACACAAATTTATAACAAGGGTCAAAGTTGTGAAAAACAAATAGTGGCAGAAAAAAAGGAGAGAGAGAGATTCCAATGCCATGAAACCATTGGTTATCATTCCCTAAATAAATTTAAATTCTTAAGAAAGGTATGCTATAATTTCAGCTTCAATTACTAAAATTTTATTGACATGCTTAGCAACTGTAAACTGGAAATGATTGCCATGTGCGTGGATATTGGCACAGTCCCTCACATAGATTCAGAAGGCAGAAGGACACTTCCTGGGCTACTTTACCAATGGCACAAGTGGGGTTCAATATTAGGATAGGACCTGTCTCTGTCTTTCAACATCATCAATACCAGCACCTTCCCATCTTTGCCAGGAGTGTTGACAGCTGCCTTCTGGAGGAGACTGTCTGCCAGGCTGATGACACTTGACCCCTCTAAGACAGATGTGCAGAGCAGAGGGGCCCCTTGAATTTGGCAGCCATTATACGTTATGTAGCTAACCTTGCTAACACTAGGAACTGAAAGCTTATCAGCAACAAGCCACTTTCTCTACCCATCCCCCTATCAGCCCATCCAACACAATATTTTTCTATTTTATTCTCAGTCTTTGAAAAGAAATTGGGAAAATATCTGATTTCCAAAAGTAAGACACTAAATCAAATATGTACTGAGACAGTATTCTCAAACTTTGAAGTAGAACGACAATTCCACTAGGGGGAGCAAGATGGTAATTTGTTACCTGGGAGATAAGAGTGAACGTTCAGGTTGCGTAATTAAAAGAAGGAAGCTGGAGGATCCACTTTATTCAAGACATAGAAGAACTCAGGCTTCTGAGAGAGTTCTTAGTAATAAGTAAACACACACCCTATGTACATACCAAAACAAAAAACCAAGAAGCCTTCCCTATTGATCCCCGAGGGTCCAGGTGTTTAGGAAATAAGAATGAAGCTATCTAAAACTCAGGTGTTAATGTATCATTTTCATCATTTGCAAAACCCAATTCAATTATTCCCTCAATTCTACCTTCAAAAACTGCTACTAGGGGCACCAGACATGCCATTAGTTTAGGAGTAAAGTACCTCATGGGTCCTACAGTGAGAGCACAGCTAGTTGAGAGGACCCACCCCCTCCTCCAATGAGGCTGTGGGTCCCTCCTCCAAAATCCCCTAGTGAAACCACCAATGTGTTTTTTGTTAAAACCTTGTAGAGTGCACTTCACATTCCCTTTGTGGGAGCTGCATGTTCTTGACTGAAAAAACTGGCTTTCGAAGATAAGCAGAGTGATAGAGGCTGTCACTGAGCATCTGTAACTACAGCCAATGGTAAGTCCAAGAAGATGCTCCAGCATGTCATTCCAACTCCTGGGGTGTTGCTTGTCTTTTTTTGATTAGATTGAGTAATTAAAGACTCTAAATCTAAAGGAAAACATCTTGCATTCTAATCAGGAACGGGTGATGGGAATCAATCAATAGCCAAGAGCAAAAAATGATATTGCTAAACATCTGTCCATACTTGAGCATCCTGAGTATAGTACATCATTAATGCAAGATGGGAGCACGTTATTAGTAGCTTATAGCTGATGCAGCAATAATCTGGCCACATGAAACCATCAACTTATACGTACACACCGAAACACTTCATTAGGTAACAACCGGTTTTTGTATGAGGCAGTGCTTGGATTTTTACAAAAGGATAATAAAAATTTGTTCAAGTCACTAGACTTAATGGACAAAACTTGTTAGCTCTATTCATGTGGGTCCTGCTGTGTGATCTGCTGAAAGGAGGCCATTAAGTGCTCCCTGAATACAGAGCACTCTTTACTTGGGGAGAAGTTCACTTCATCACAGAAATGTAATGATGATCATAAAATCAAAACCTGTTTCCCTTAAGAACTGTACAAAATATACTGAATCCTCATAAACTTTTTTTTTTTAATACAGGACTACATATCTGAAAATGTCTCCTACAGCCTATGCTGCAGCGTTCAGTGTCTATAATATTTCCAATTATTATTAAAAACAAAAAAAGCATAAAATTCCAAGTATCAGTAATATCCTCTCTATATGTAGCTATTTCTTAACTCTATACTTAAACACTGTAAAAAAAAAAGGACTATATTTAATCAGAAAATGGAAAAATTAATTTATTATCTAACCTTTTCTAGAATGAAGATAATACATGGGATTGACTATGAAATAGTTGTTCAAGGACCAACTCTCCAGTCTGGGGAACATTCACATCCTTTGCTGCGCCTTGCTTTCTTGAGCTCCTCCTTGGCTGCATCTCTGCTCTTTAATGCTACTCACTAGCGCCTTCACCAGAGGACAGCTACCCCAAGGGAAAATGAAACCCAGGCACGCCAACTTTGCTATTAGTCACTCACAAAAGATTAGGTAAAAGGAAATGATGAAACAACAGTATTGGTTAAATTGAAATCTGGAGGCAATGTTCATTTTTACAGACCTGAGATCTCTCTCTCTTTTTCTTCCATAGTGGGGAGATTAATAGGGTATCAGACTGACCTGGGATTAAATCCTAGCCTTAGTTTCCTCATCTGTAAAATGGGGTTATCATGGCCATTTTACAAGATGTGTTTAAGAAATGACATAATATATGCAACGCCCTCTGTACAAGGCCGGATGCCTACGTATAATCTATAAAAATAGTGATTAGTGTTGATTTTGAGTTAACAAGCTCAAAAACTTTCACAGACAAGTGCATGTAAGTCCATCCATCCTACAAGAGGAAAAATAAGGGATTGAGGGAGATTTCCTAAAAAATTACAGAGCAAATAAGTCAAGTTAGGATTATCATCCATTCAACACCACCTACAAAGCCAAGGGGCCCATGACAGTGGGAGAAAAGCCTTCTCAGGCAGGGGAGCAAAACCAAACCAAGCCCGAGCTGGCCTCCGTCACACTGGCAACCTCAAATACGTCACTCAACCTCTCTGTACTCAGTGGTCTAATATAAAAAGTCAAAATAATAGCAACTCACCTGAATAATACATCATCTTTCTTTGATTCATCAAAGGGTGCACATATTCATGTCCTCTGGATGAGAATATGAAATCATAATTTTACTATTTAAGGTTATCACACATGTGTACAGTTATACTTTTCCTTTTTGATCTCCTGATGGTCATAAAGGAGATGAATTCCCTGTTTGGAGCTGTGAGGGGGGGTCTAACGATTTGCCTGGTAGTGGCCAAGTTGAGACAAGAACTTAGTTTTCCTGATTCTCCCAGTTCAGTATTCTCTCTCGTGTGTCAGGTAATACAATATAATACAATACAAGATGATGAATATAGAATAAATATAATATATTATATATATTTTATACTAAGGAATTCAGCCTCAGTTTCAATGTACTTCCTATGGAGAAATATTATATACCTTATAACTCACTAAGGAAATATGTCACCATATATATCCTTTCTATGTTGATGTACATATTTACATCATATAGTCACTCTATATGTGTATATATTTCTAGGCATCGTTACTCTCAACAAAATAACTAACAATAAAACAATCTTGCCAAAAGATAGAAGACAAAGAGCTATAATCTTTCAAAGTAGGGGCGCTCAGTGTGAGTTCGAATTACCAAAAAGATGGAGAAGGTAGGTGTTAAGCTGGATTATGAAGAATGACACTGGAATAAATCTTTCACGTTGGAGAAGAGTAGGGGAAAAGGCTGGAAAAGTAAATAACTAGGTCGGGGGAGCGCCATGCCAGCGGAAGGAGTCCTAACCCAATCTTGTGGGCAAATAGGAACTCGGGTCTTGAGCAAGAAAACAGCTGAGGGTTTTTGCAAACATTTAATCTGTCCACAGTGTGCGCTGAGCTTTGGAGGAGGAGAGAATGGAGCCAGAGAAGCCAGTTGGAAGACGATTACTGCAATCGATCCAAGGCATCACAGAAAGAACTCTCCCATCTTCCTTTATCTCAGGCTCCCCAGTTGCTACTTACAGGAACGGAGTGGAAACAACACACACAGTTTTCAGTTCTTTGATGTCTGCTCTATTCCTGGATGCAAGTTTGGCTCAGCGTCTTGGCCACTTTCCTTCACTCTTTATATATAGCCCAAATCTCCTGCCCCCAAGACACTAATGTTTCCAGGTGAAATCGAGGTTACTTCCTTTAGGTCCTGGAACGCTTCCATTCTTCCCCCCACAGAACCTCCACGGAAGTAAGTTCTGTTTTGTCAGACTTGTCACTTGATCACTGAATTTAAATCACAGCATTTCAAAAATAGGCCACATCCATAAAGAGCCAAAGCAAAGCAAAACAAGGCCAACGCGCTCTGCCAAATGCCATATTTTTACTGGGATCTGCTGCCAACTACCCACATCTTTTTTCGCTCTGTCTAGTTTCAAATGGCTTGAGATCAAATCTCAACTTTAGCTAAGTTAATTAAATGGTGCTCAGGAGTTAACTTTTAAAGAACGTTAGTTTAAGCAAGAGCACAAAGGATCCAAGAGGTTAGCTCATAGAGAATATTGAAATCAGTGTAATGCAAACAGAACAACAACATACTTCCACAACAGTGTCCTGTTTTGAAAAATTGTTATAGAAGTTTTATTTCCTATTTTAGTTTTGGTTACATTCTTTGTATAACTGCATCCTATAGCATATTGAATTCATGTGGTTTCAAATATGGAGGGTTATTTAATAATGCCAATCAATATAAGCCACTTTAGTGACCTTTGTGGGAAAAAAATTATACAGCTAGATGATTATCAGGGTAATAAGTGTATTCAGTGCAATTTCTTTGTTTAGATAAAGAAAGTGGTTCTAAGTCTTAGGATGCATTGTACAAACACAACTTTTTATTAATATCTCGTATGTACATCCCTTTTCATGATAAGGGCAACAATAAGATAGTATTCCTAAAGAAAAAATATGATAGAAAATGGTCTATAACTACAGTAATATTTTCTTGTGGCCTAAAGTAATTATAATTTTTGAGAGTTATTGGAAATTAGAAGCTAAATAATGCAATTCAAGCATCCTTCAAAAACAACAACAATCACATCAATGTGCAGAAATGAAAGGCATTGATGAGGAAGGTGGCAATTTCTTGCTATATTTGAGGGGGATGGAAGTACCAGGTATGAGATATATGGATTAACTCAATCACATAAAGTCATTCAAGACTCAAACAAACTCCAAATTGGGTTTGTCTGAAATTTGTTAGAACCTTGACTCTTTCAAAAGGCACTTTTTGCCCAACCAAGTCTTTCCAATGCCCAGGAGAGTTTTCTTTTAAATCTCCTTCCTTTCTGCAGTTCACTTCCTTTGAATTCCATATGCATTCCTTGGAAAGGGAGACAGGAGTTAAGCTCTCCCCACCTCTCCACAGGGGGCCAGATGGGGGATGAAGGAGATGTGCAAAACTGAGTCACCGCCCTGGCCTGGGCTGTTCAAATCACTCCCAAATCTAAGGCAGGGGGTTGACCAGGACCTCTATTAGTCTCTGCCTGAGATGACTGGAGGGTCCCCTGCTGCCCACAAAAACAGGAAAGTCACAAGAAAGTCAAATCTATTAGGGATTCTCTCAGTGTAGTCTTCCAGGAAGCATCTTCTCACTTTCCCCACCCAATGTCATAGCAAGGGCATTCAGCAACAGAAGTCAACGGGAAACGATAAGGCAGCAGGAAGAGAGGAGTCCAAGAGGCTGAAAAACATTAGATAATACAAAACGGGAAATTTTGCTAAAAAGGATGGTCACATTATATTTCTTTGCAGAGACAGCAATCCAGTTCATATTTCCTTTATGTCTCTGCATAGCACCCTGCCAACAAGAAATGAAATCTATGTTTTTAAAAAATTAATCTGGTACATTTCAGATAAACATATTTGACCCAATCCAACAAAGATTGATTAAACAAAGGAAATTTACCAAGCGTAAGAAATTCAGGCACTGAGATGTTATAGTCAGTCTCTCCCTTGATGGAGTTACCAAGGTGTAAGAGGAATGACTATACACAACTTGAGTGTAAGGTAAATACCACAGGAGAAGTACATGAAGAAGAATGAGAGAGCACATCTGGTCTGAAAGACGCAGCCTTTGGCATGAATATTGAAGACTGGAGAGGATTTAAACAGGTAGAGATGGATGGAATGGGAAGGGAGTGGTCGTACCTCAGAAGAATGTGAGCAGAAGCTGGGAAGAATGAACATATACAGGGAACAATTTCATTTGGCTGGAGCATGAGAGAAGGGACAGGGCAAGAGGTAGAGAGGGGTCATATCATAGACGGCTTTGAGTGTCAGGCTAAGAAATCTGGGCTCTTCTATAGAACTGGGAAGCCACGCATGGTTCTCGAGCAGGGGAGTGATGATCACTCTGGAAATGGATTGTATGACGACCTGGAAGAAGACCTGAGTCGTACAAGTTCGGAGACTGCAACAACAGTCTGGGTGAGAGGTCTTGAGGATGGAGTGTCCCTGAGTTGTGAGGGAAGCACTCTTCATGGCCAAGATGTGGATCTAAAAGATAAGTGACCTCTCCCCACCTTTAATGCAGCAAGAGCTAGCCCACTCAGGCATGGCTGCCTATATGCGGAAAGCCTCTCACCAACTTCCTCCGTGAGATGCAGGGCTCTCTGGAGCAGAGCTGGCCCCACCATCAGCAGAGGAAGTTCTGCAGTGTTCACTTTCTTTGCTTTTCCACTTGTGCAAGGCCCTGCAGCTGATTACTCTGCTCTGTTCAGCTCTGGGACAGGAAGTTACTCGGGCTCCGAAGTCAGTTAGCATCCTGCATCTGTTCAATCTGCTGCTCTCTCTCCTCTCCACCACAGAAACCAGAGCCTCAAGGTTTTCGGGGTGGGCGCTACCTTCACAGTGTAAGTTTTGGTCAGAAGAAAACTTAACTTCACGTCATCTTATCTTCATGTCATGAGCTGAGAAACGGACAAACAAAAAAAACCTAATCCAAGTATAATGCTATCTTTATTTCCTAATTCTACAATTTAGTCAAAAGAGAAAACTCATTTTTTTCCAATCATGCAAAGTTTGAAAAGTGGAAAGAAGAATTATGGGAAAGGGACTTTCTGAAGCTTGAAAAGCTCCACACATTTTCTCTTTCTCTTTGATTTGCTGTTTTGTGTGTGTGTGTAAGGAAGACTGGCCCTGAGCTAAGATCTGTTGCCAATCTTCCACTTTTTGCTTGAAGAAGACTGTCGCTGAGCCAACATCTGTGCCAATCCTCCTCTATTTTCTGCGGGACTCCGCCACAGCACAGCTTGACGAGCAGTGCCAGATCTGTGCCTGGGATCCTGACCTACCAACCCCGGGCTGCTGAAGCGCAACACGTGACTCCAACCACTAAGCCACCGGGCCAGCCCCATTTGCTGGTTTTTAATCTTTATAGTTTCCCTGTTGCAATGATACAAAGACAAGGCAAAGAAGAAACTTAATAACCTTTCCCACCTCTAATGTTAACACCCCAGTGTGTATCCTTCACATCTTTTCCTATGTTTCTGCTGATATGTAGAAATACAGATCCAGAAGAGAGAGGTTACACTGTTATCACAAAAGTGAAATTTTACTATTTCCCTTTTTGCTATTTGCAAGAATAATATATTGAGGGCATTCCCCCCAGGGCACTAGATGTAGGAGTAACTCATTTCTTTGAATAGCTATATAATACTCCATAATATGGGTATATCACAATATGTTCAACTATTCCCCTTTGGTTGGGCACTCAGGTTGTTTCTAGTTTGTGCCACAACAAACAAGCCTCTATCGGCATCTGTCCTGGCTGGTGCATTTCACAGAAAAGTGCTACCAGAGCTGAAGGCATTTTTGGAGCGCATACTATATGCTATTTTTATGGAATATACAAAAGAAATGTGTGACATAGTCCCTTCCTCAGAGACTGCCAAATATAGCTGGGGAAATAAGCCTAACCCACACAAAACAATTAAACTGTGTAAGACAGGACTGAACCGTGTTCTACAGACTTCACGCAAATGCAAGCCAAGTTTTCCTTCAGCACCATGACAGGCAGACTAGAGACAGAGCTCGGAGGTCCTTTAAGTCCTAACACTCCAGGGGCCTTCTCTGGTTCAGAAAAAGGGGAAACAAGAAGGGCTAAGAAGTCAGTGGTGTGTGTGGAAGAGGCAGGACTTGAACAGAGAGGCCTGAGAATGGTTTAGATGGATGGAGGGGAAAAAATTATATTTTGGAGTGACAAATGAGCCCAGGCACAGCACTGACTTTAGACTCAGGAGAGTGACAATAAGCAGTCCCTTCCCCAAATCACATTTCCGAAGAGTCCCTCTCATACTCCTCCACCCCCACCCAGTCTCTGCTTAAAGGCATAAAAGAAGCCCAAGTTTAGCTGACGCAGAGGATTACACTAACCCTGATTTAAAATGCACTACTTCCAGCCAGCAGACTCCCCAAGTCTCTTCCCTCCTATCCTTTCCAAGCCCCACCTCACCCCCTGCCAACACACACACACACACACACACACACCACCTTGTTCTGTGCTCTTTAAACAATAGCATTCATTTAAATGGTTCCTGTCCATCTGGAAAATAAAATGAATAAAATGGAGGAAAGTAATAATGAAGTTTAAGTGATCGTAACTTAACCAAAACACTGGGCTCTTTTGGGAATCAAAAACTCTGTTAAAAACGTTAGTATTGATAAACGAGCCCCAGCAGTACTGGTGTTTCACTGGGCGTTGCAATGCTATGTGTGAGACTGACCAAGCCCACTGAAGTATAAAACATATTTAATAACAAGTTTTAAACTGTCATATTGGTAAATAAGATTTGAGGGCTCCGTGTACCTGCCAGAGGTATATTCTGCCTTGATACTGAAAATATGTCACTCTGTGAGAAAGTCCTGAAGAGGAATTCGGCATGAGCAAATTAACATGCCTCTTATCTCAAAGACTTGAGATCTAAAAATTGGATCTGATTTTTAACTGAGGTGGCACCACAGGGAAGTCTAAGATTCTCTTCTTTTCCACCATCCTTCCCAGTCTAAAATTAGTCTAATATTTTTTAAGCTTAGGAAAACAAATTTACTCCCAGCTTGTTAACTTGAACGCCAAGTTAAGACATAATCTTGACAGTCGCATTGCAGAAAATAGGGCTTTTAATAAGGAGAGGGAATTACTGAGTTTAAATGAAACCTAATTTGCTGTCTGTTTCTGTTCAGCAGTAGGAAGAAAAAAATCCCTTGACCTCCACTGCACCAACCCAAACAAGGAGGGCCTGAGGCCTGAGCCTGGGTGGCAGGGAGGAAGCCCGTGTCCTGATGTCTCCTGTGGCCCAGCTGACGAGAACAGGTGGCTCCCTTCTTGGAGGTTCCACGCCCCCTTCTCCTCACCCGCCCTCTCCCTGCCATTGGCTCTAAGTGGTGTGGAGGCCCCGTTACTGTCTTTGCAGGTTAACTCTAGATTTGGGAATCCATGCTACACACCTAACATCAAAACCCTTAGCAATTGTTACCCAGTCAACGCGCAACGTTCCACTGGTTTAAAATGTGCACTGCGGTCATTATTCTTTCAAGATCATGGTCCTATTGTCCCGACGAAGGGGGACTTTGGCCTGCCCTTCCTCCTCCCAGGGACAGAACTGGGCTTGGCCAAAGGCAGGAACCCCAGGGTCTCGTGTGACAGAAACGGCCTGCGGGGACATGTCGAGGCCTCTTCTCAATTTCAGAGCGCTCTGAGTGCATTTGGCATGTGTGGCGACACTTCGCCTCTTGAATCAAGACCAATCAAAAGTGTTGAAACAAGGCCACTGAGAGAAGTGGAAAGAAATTATCTGAGGACCCACGAGGCCCTGGCCTGTTCTAGACGGGGTCAGTAGATATCTTAAAACTAGAGCGAGTCACAAAGCTAACAGAAACCTCTGCTTCCTCACCAGAAAAGATGGGTTCAGAACAATCAACTCCTCAAGAACAAGAAGGGGAAGATTAGATTTTATGAGGAAAAAGCCCACGGAGGGGTCCAAGTAAGCCCACCCTGGGAGAACAGCAGGGCCACCAAGCATGCTGCCCGTGGCAGTGGAAGCAGCAGGACCAACCTGCTCAGAACTGGTCAGAGAGCTGGGACGATCAATATGTGCAGTTCTGGATTGCCCCCTTTTAATTTCTGGAAGACCTACATGGGTGCAGAAGAAATTTGGCTAATGGTTCATAGCTGGGTTACATATCAGAATCTCCTGGGAAATTGGGTCCCACTCCAATGAGCCTGATGCTGAGTCCGGGTCAGAGATGCTAAGTCAGAGATGGAAATCCCAGCACACGTGCTTAAAAAGGATTTCCAGGCAACTTCTATGTGCTCCTCAAACATGCAGTACTGAATCTGATCCTTTACATCAAGACCTTAGAAACATTATAGCTTTGACCTCATAATCCCACGTCAAGGAAGCTATCCTATAGAAATAACTAGATATGCAGACAATTTTTGTATAGAGATGTTCATAACAACAATATTCATGACCGCAAAAATTAGAAAGGAACCAATGTCAAAGCTGGGGAAATTATTAAATAAATTACAATACATAAATCTAAAGAATATATACAACCGGCCAACAGGTACATGAAAAGATGCTCAACATTATCAGTCATTATAGAAATGCAAATCAAAACCACAATGAGATACCATTTCAGACAGCCCAGGATAGCTAAAACAAAACGAAACAAAAAATATGTGTTGGTGAGAATGTGGAGAAATTGGAACATTGCTGATGGGAATATAAAATGGTGTAGCCAATGTGGAAAACAGTTTGGCAGCTCCTCAATACATTAAACATAGAATTACCATATGACCTAGAAATTCCACTCCTAGTTATATACTCAGAAGAACTGAAAGTGGGTGTTCAAACAAAAACTTGTACATGAATGTTCATAGAAGCACTATTCCAATAGCCAAAGGTGGAAACAAGCCAAATATCCATCAACTGATGAACAGATAAACAAAATGTGGTCTAACCACACAATGGAATATTATTCAGCCATAAAAAGGAATGACTATAGTGATAGATGCTACAACATGAATGAACCTTGAAAACATGATGCTAAGTGAAAGAAGCCACAAAACTCACAAAAAGGCCACATGTTGTATGATTCCATTTACACGAAGTACCCATATTAAGCAAATTCATAGAGACATTAAACACACTAGTAGTTGCCAGGGAGCGAGAGGAGGACAGAACAGGAAGTGATAGCCTAATGGATAACGGGTTTCCTTTTGGGATGATGAAAACATTCTGGAACTAGATTATAGCGATGGGTGCACAACATTTTAAATGTACTAACTGCCACTGAACTGTACACTTTAAAATGGTTAAGGGGCCGGCCTAGTGGCACAGCAGTTAAGTTCACATGTTCCACTTCCGCGGCCCGAGGTTCGCCGGTTCGGATCCCAGGTGCGGACATGGCACAGCTTGGCAAGCCATGCTGTGGCAGGCGTCCCACATATAAAGTAGAGGAAGATGGGCATGGATGTGAGCTCAGGGCCAGTCTTCCTCAGCAAAAAGAGAAGGATTGGCAGCAGATGTTAGCTCAGAGCTAAGCTTTCTAAAAAAAATTAATAAATAAAAAATAATAAAATGGTTAAAATGGTAAATTTCATGTTATATATACTTTACCAGAATAAAAAAAGTTACAATACATAAAACAATACATAAAATGTACAATATATAAAATGTACATGTACAATACATACAACATATGAAAAGTCCAATATGCAAAAGTTTATAATACATAAAACAATACAATACATAAAATGCATTAAAAAGTTACATAAATACATAAACCAGAATATTTTAGTTATTAAAATTGATCTTTTGAGAGAGTTTAATGAGATGGAAAAAAAGCAGTCTACAAAACTTACAGTGTGACCCCAGCTTCATAATATATAAACGTGTACAGAAAAACAAAGACTGGAAGGAAATTTATAAAAATGCTAAACAGGATTATCGACAGATGCATTTTCTGTCATATTTTTCTGTAATTTCCCCAATTTTCCATAACAGTTTTTATTGTCAAATATTGTTAAATACTATTTTTGTAATCATAAAAATAAACAACTTTTTAAAACGATGGGACCACTTGACACTTCGGAGCTCAGATAGGAAAAGACAAGAATAACGAAAGGTCTAAAAAACACGTGACGTGACCATTTAAGTGGCGGGGTAGACGATGTTATGGTGTGGCTGAATCAACAATCTGGAAATCTGTGCAACAATTTGAAGAATTTATGTCCTGTCCAAAGCTGGAATTATGACTCCAGATCTTTTGGGTCTTCAAGACATGCTGGAGCTTCAGACTTTTCAGTGAAATGCCCGATTTTTAAACGTTGGCAACTTACTCCATATTTTTCAAACCCCACAGGCCAAACAAAACACATGTGTGGACCGGATGTAGCCCACAGGCGCCAGTTAGCAAACTCTAGTTTATAGGAACAGGAATGTTTAGCCTGGAAAAGAAAACCTCTGAAGGAACGCAATAGTAACTTCCAATATCTAAAGAATGGCTACATGGAAGATCATGTGGACTTAATCCTCATGTCTCTAGAAGACAGAACCCCAGCCAAAGCCCGGGCATTGTCAGGAAGCAGAACTGGGCCCAGTGGAGAAGGGAGGCTTTCTAACTATTAGAGCAGCTGTCCAGCAATAAATAGGAGACTTCAAATGTAGCGAGCTGCCCATCCCCGAGGTGTTCCAGCAAAGGTCATATAAGCAAGATTCCTGCTTTGGTCAGAAATTGGACTAGGTCAAAGGCTCCCATTTGTGGCAGAGCATCAGAAACCTGGAAAAAAATAGATTCCAGGACCCCATCCTACAACCACGGGGTGAGGCCCAGGAATGTGTATTTCTTAAAATGTGGCTCACCTGCCCAGCAGGTGATTTAAACCACTGCACTGAACCTCTGACTTGGAGGCAGAATTCTACTGCTCTAGTCCAT
This sequence comes from Equus asinus, assembly GCF_041296235.1. Taxonomy (NCBI): domain Eukaryota; kingdom Metazoa; phylum Chordata; class Mammalia; order Perissodactyla; family Equidae; genus Equus; species Equus asinus. Next base: position 132,567,510 of record NC_091793.1, read on the forward strand.
GGTTTTACCAAACTGGCAGGGTAAGCAAGGAGAGACGGAAGAAAGGAAGAACAAGGTACTGGAGCTCACTATGGAGCAGGGCCTGTGCTAAATGCTTTCCTTATGTCATCTCATGTGTGAGGTCAGAAGTGATGCCTTCCATCCCATTTCCTAGAGAGAGAAGCTAAGGCTTGGGGAGTTTGAGTACGGCCCAAGGTTACCGCCAAGTGCTGAGAAGACCTTTCTGGCTCCAAATCACACGCTAGTCCAACTACATCACAACGCCCTCTTCTCACCCTTTCACCAGACATTTCTCAAGTGCCCTTGACGAGCCAGGCAGTGCACTAGGTGGAGGGGATTCAGCCATGATTGATTAAGACAGTCTCCAGCCTCAAGAAGCTTAGGAATCTAGTGGGAAGCAGAAAGGTAGGCAATTACATCACAGTAAGAAGTCGTAGGTCCCACAGGAAGGTCACCCCACCCAGCCTTGCATCAGGGAAGGCTTCTGGGAGGAGACAATATCAAAGCCCGGGCCCTATGGGGACAAGGGAAAAGGGACTCTAGCCCGAGGATGCAACATCTACAGAGTCCCAGAGGCCAGAGGGAACCTGGCATGTGTGGGGAAATGTGACCAGCTCAGGGGGGCTGAAGCACGGTGTGCAAGGAGAGAAGGAGAGGAGTGACAAGATGTGGGGCTGGCAACGTGGGCAGGGCAGAGCCCCAAACACTCGTGTGCCATGCTAAGACTTTGTTATTTATCCTCAAAGAAACAGGAAGCAGTTGAGGCTCAACACAAGGGAGTGATGTATTCAGAATCTCATTTTATGAAGATCAGACTGGCTGTGAGTGCAGAAATTGACAGCAGGCCAGGACCGACTGGAGGCAGGGGGACCACACAGAAGGCTGTGGCAGTAATTTCAGCTCACAGAGGATGGTCATCCACACAATGATGTGGCAGGGCAGATGCTGAGAAGCAGAGCCATGATCTTCCTTCCTCCCTCCCTCCTTCCCTCCTTCAATAAACAATATTACAGAGCCCTGACTATGTGCTGGCCACTCTGCCAGGCCTAGACATAAAGACAGGCAAAAACAAGCACAGTTTTTGCTGCCGTGGAGTTCGCCCTCTGCTAGGCAATAGATGTTTGTGGAAGTATTTTCAAAAGTATTAAATAATATGCAAAAAGATTGCTGGTTGGTTATGTCATCAATAATAATACAGTAGGTAAAGAACATTAGGGGGCTGGCTCCTCTCTCCTCCATCCTTAATTCTGAAAATCATTAAGCATAAAAGCCCCATTAGATAAACCTGAAAGTTATCTCCTAATAAGGCCAGTACTCTTCAGAGTTATATTCTTAATATTCACATACGAGAATGCAAATCAGACTGCCTGCTCTTGGTATATTTCATTCATGGAAACTAAAAAGGATGTGCCTACATTGTAATTCATTATTCCTTGAACAGAATGACTAAAAAAAAAAAAAATGGGGATGAGATATTAAATTAATAAATTAGAAGAATTATTAAAAACTTCCTAAATGTGGCCTCACACTAAATTAAATGAAAACTCCTCTTGCTGTGTTTTGGGACAGTTGCTAGCGGCTTTGGGAACAGGTTCGGATTCACCCAAAAAGTGGCCACGGAACAAGCCGGGTGGGGGTGGGGGTGGGGGGGGCGCCTCGTGCTCTGATCTGATCGCAGAAGTCTGCACTATTCCATTTCCTGAGTAACTCCATTCAGTCTCAGCCGCAGGTCACAGGTGAGGCTGCGATGCGCGACGCCCCTCCCCGAGCCCTTGTTGTTTAAGTCACAGCCATGACATTCTTTTCATTCCTTTCCTTGATCCCAGTAAAGTGATTCCCAGTTAAGAGTCACCCCCCATTCAACAGCTGTGCCTGTGGCTGGCACATTAAGCGGCTTCTCTTTTAGAGGTGATCTTTGTGACCTCTCAGATGATGTCTCTGATCTTTTATCATTCCGGCATCTCAATGGCCAGCAAAAGAAAAAGTACGTTAGCAAATGAACTTGTTCTCTCCCCTTTCCGTTCTTCACTTGAAACACGACTCATACAACACCAGCTCACGTAATTACCACTGATCTCAGGTCACTGAGAAAGGCCCTCTTCTAGTTTCTTCTTTTGCCATGCTGATCTTTCACGGTGTTGTATGTACACTTTTCTCTGGTGCACCAGCAAAGGGGAGCACATCCCACAGGCTGGTAGCACTGAGTCGAAATCTGCTTTCCCAAAAATGTTAGAGAAAGAAAGAAATCATGTCCTATACGGTTGAATAATCCTAACCTTTACATTTGGCACATCAGAGAAAAACAGAAACGAGGAAGAGGTATACATTCCCTGGGTACTAATGAGCCAGCCTCAAAACAGAGTCGGCTTATAATAAGTGTAGCTGATTCCTAAAAGTAAAATGTTCAAGTCCCCCTTTTATAAATTGTACAGAAAGGAAAGAAGAGGAGATGCCAAATGGTGATGGGGGCTTTGGTTGCTTTTATCGGGTTATAGTTTTACAGGAATCTTGGACAGTACTGATAAGCTTTAAAAAATGGCTTTCCTCAGACTTTCTAAACATATGCTTTACTCTGGATGCTCAGAGAGATGCTCAATTTTCATTTAAGTATTTTAGATATTTTCTCTCTATGTAACTGCACAGAAGACCCTCGAAACCAAGGTGTGACCTAAACCTGCCCAGAGGTGTCCTCGTGGAGAACACTTGGTGCCAATAACAACCCACACGCATGCCAACGGGGCCAGAACCAAATGGAGGTCAGCGAGAGAGCTAGCCGGCTTCGCCTCAGTTGTTGGGAAAACTTGTCAGACTATCCACTCCTCCTCTCCCCAACCCCAGGGAAGAACGGAAGATAAACAAAACTGGAGGAAAGAGCTGTTAGCCCCCCCACTTTCAACATCCAGAGACTAGTTCAGTGTCCCACTGGGAGAGGTGAGTGGGCAAAGTTAAGCCTGCTGGCCACACACCGGGTGTCTCTTTTTCAAGAAGAGCTTTCATTTTAATGCTTTCAAATGGGTTCTAATGGTAACCTTGGAGAAGAATAACCCAAAACCCCGTGGAAGTGACCCATTTTCTCCAGGCTGTTTGTCTGCCTTTCTCAGAACATAGTGTGATTCATCCATTAGGCTATCTGAAAAGTAGGCACTTAGAATAAAGGCAAAGCGGACACAACAGCCCATACCATTAGAGGCAGCTCTTTGCTCTGCTTTGTGCTGCTCAAGCGACTCATGAATGCAGTTCATTTCTTGCCTACGGTTCACATGCTCACGACTCTTCAGAGATGAAAAGGCAAGATGTTCTGAGTAGTTTCTTCGAATGGACTCAATTCTGATGCTGTTTATGGATCTCTGGATCCAACAACCTGACTTCATAACAACTCTTAATTATTCATGTGAATAGACGCCAAGAATAGGATAAATATGAAATCTACAGAAAACAAGTTTTAGTTGATGTCATGCTTCAGCCCTACTAAATCATTTACCAGAGTAAACCTAGCTTGAAAATACCTTCTTTGATTCCCCAATTGCTCTCAAGTGGGAGAGCAAATGAGGAGAAAAATGATGAAATGACTAGTGGCTGGAGAGCTGGAGAAACGCATGACAAATATAACAAAGAGCTGCCACTTCCCTTCCTGTGCCTCTAGCAGACATCACTAATCAAGCATGACACTCTTTTCCATCTCACATAGACACAACCTCAATAGCTTTCTCAACACTCAAGTATGTCAGGCAACAGCTAACAATCAAGAACAATTGGCCTATTTGCTGCTCTAGTTTAAGAGAAACCGACATGATCCATCAGTTATTTACAAAGATAAAAAGTTGATCGGTCTTTTATTTAACTATTTTATTCTATTTTCCTCCAAGAACTGGAATAGTTGACGGAAGTGGCCATGAAAAGCTAGAAAGGGTTAAATGCTAAAACAGTTGCTTCTGATTTCTGTAGGACAGACAGACAAGCACGCTGCCTTGGCACAAGGCACACGTTGCCTCAGAATCGGGAGAGCAAAGAATCTGGGCAAGAGTTTAGCTAAGAGGGAGGGCAAACATGGCCACGGCTAGAACATAAGGGCTGTGGGGAGAGAGGGCACTGTGGGGCCTCACTTGGGGACATGGGCAAAGCACGAAACTGCTCAGAAACCCACTCCTTCTACTGAAAAGACTTCTCTGAGTCACAGAAATTCCTTTGAGTTAAACTTTCCCCTTCAGGCTGAAATCACCTCTGAGCGAGTTAGATTATCTCAGTCACATCTTAAGGAGAATTAGTTTATTTAGGCGGGGTTTTTCCTTGATTCCTAAATACAGATCAGCAGCAAGGGGAGGATAAGTTTTTTCAACAGAGACAAGGAAAGAAAATAAATCTGATTTGGAGCCTCCTAAGAAGGGCCACCCTGGCCCTTGGATCCATCACTGGGCTTGAGGATGTAGAGCAGCCGTGAGGAGCATTTACTGAGCTGCAACTGTATGCCACGCACTTTCATACATCATGTGGCTTCCACCTCACCACTAACATGAGTTATTACTAATGTCATCCTTTTACAGATGAGGAAGATGAGGCTCAGGAATGACATAAAGCTAGCGAGGGACTGAGGCTGGATCCAGATCCAGATCTGTCTACACTGACTTGACACTGAGGTGGCTCCTTTGGGAAGACATCAAAGACACACTTGGCACACTCAGAAATTTTCCTTAAGGCTGATGCCTGTCTTAACCCCATCGCCTTCTTCCAGAGATTAGGAAGGAAGCAAATTCTCCTCTTGCAAGACAAGCCTTAGGGGAGAAGGATCGCCCCATCTGTTGGAACATCTTGTCTGGGCAAGATTAGGGGGCCAGGAGCCATGGACTGGAATGGCATGTGTCGGCTTCCTTTGGCTCAGATGTCATTCCTCCCTCGTGGAGAGATGCAGCTTCAAAGGAGGTCAGAAACAGAAGCTGAGCACGGCCTCAGTGCCACACAGAGGAGAGGGGAAGGCTGCAGGGACAAATGTCCTCCTGTAGCCTTTGATGAAGCCAGAGCATCTAGAGCAGAATCTGCTCCCGTGAGTGTTGTAGCTTATGAGCTAATCCTGTCCTGTTCCATCAGCGGGTTACCTAGGGACGACAGACACGCTCTCACAGTAGACCCCACTTCGCACCTGTATGCCAAGAGAGGGTAACAGGCCAGCCAGACCCCGGGCCCCTTCTCCAAGCACATGCCTCCCATTCTGGTGCCACGCAGGGGAGCAGCGGGGGAGGGTAACCCATATGCATGGTGCGTTTCCTACATTTCTCAGACGACTGGCCAAGGAGCCAGGATTCCACCAGGCCTTCTGAAACCCTTCCTCCAAAGCACTTGTAACAGAAGACAGGAGGAAATGTATTCCTCTGGGCGTCTGCCTCAAAAATAATTCTTTAAATTATTAAAATTAAATTAAATTAATTAACAAATTATTAAAATAAAATTCCTGTAAATTTTTCAGTCTATGCCTTAAGTTATTCATGTTTGTTTCAATTTAAAAATAATGTTTTTAGTTGACGAAAAAAATTGTCTGGAAAAATAAATCATGTTAATCCAGAGAATTATGCAGACCCTGGCCCACCTTGAGGCATCCATCTTGAGGGCACAAGAATCTTGGACCAAGTCAGGGCCATACAGTCCTGTTGCCCCACCCCGCCATAAGAGTCTCCTTCTTTTACCAACTTTAGAGGTTGCACATGTTCATTAAGAAAGGCAGGAGGTTAACCCACAGCTCAGATAAAAGGAACAGTAAGAGATAGCAAGCGAAGACGACACAGCACAAGGAAGCACCATGGAAGGTCAATAGGTCAAGACCAAGAGAGCCAAAAGGGCATACACACACTGGGGACCCAATCACCTTGCCCTCTTCTCCAGGTTTGCGACCAACACTAACAATGACGGATTAATAATCAAAAGTAAATTCTCATGCATAGGAATTTCCTTTGTTGAGTCTGTTTCTCTCTCACTTATACAGACACACACACATCCCACCACCGCACTTTGGGGGAAAGAGAGGAGATATTACAGGCATGCAGATCCTGAGAAGGAGGAACTCGAGCAGGAAGGTGCTGGTGCTCGTGGATACAGAAGACGCCACAGACCAGGCAGTACCAGAACCAAGTGTTTAAAACCAGGGAGATGGTGAGCCAGTGAGAGCATGCTGGCATCTCATAGGAAGGTCAACTGGCCGCTGAGGCTGGTTATTATAAGCCAGTAGGTATGTGAGCTTAGGTAATTGATAGTTCTCAAAAAAACCATTTTCATCATACAGTCTCAAATCAAGAACCCAAAATAAGCATTTTCTGCACCAAATATTTGAGATACTATAGACTTAATGGATATCTAGTGAGACCATTGTTGCCTAGGCAAAGGCAAATTCTTGGGGACATACCAAGACCCTAAGTTCCAGAAGCGCAGGGATTAGGTCCACCACGGTCACCACCATGTCCCTAACTCCTGGCACATAGTAGGCCCTCAGTAAATCTCTGCTCATTGAATGTAGGGGAAGGAAGGTTATAGTATCATTATAAGTTGGTTTCAAAATAACACACTTGTTCACCCTGCCTCTTCCATTCTGCTTTTATGTCATGTATTAACCAATAAGGTCACTGTAGGGCCTCCCAGAAGAACTTCTGCATGGGTAAAAATACTGTATCACAGCAACTGCTGTGGCATCAGATCGACACATGCTTTCTCTCAAAAGAATTCAGTAACACCCACCACGAGGGAGGGAGGGGAGACACACCAGCCATCCCACTCGATGACCTCATGCCCCAGGATAGAGAGAAAAGGGAAGGAAGCAGGATTCCCCAGCTCCCTCAATCGGTCTCATTCCAGCGAGCTTCTCACAATGTGAACATCTCACAGTGTGGCCATCTCACAGAGCTGAGTGGGATTCCAGTGTTTAAAGAAACATATTTTTCATACAAGTTGGCCCCTACACACAAGCCAACTGCTTATCTAGTGCTCAAAGAAACAGCAATCTGTTCCAACTCTGCAGGCAAAACTGGCTGTGTGGGCCTCACTGAGAGAGAGTGCGTAGGCCTCCAAGGTGGAGCCTTCCAAAGAGATTCTCCAGGGTAATTCTGACTCTACATGACTTCTGCCTCGTATACAGACTTACAAATCCAGCCACTCCATAAGCTGTACCCTCCACACTAGCACATCACCCAAAACAAGATTAGGTCGACTAAGGAGTACCTTCCAAAGGAAAGGATTGTGCATCTGCTTACACAAGCGGTCTATAAAAGAAGTGTCTAATACAGACAATATTATTTTTGGCATGATTACGATTCAGTGTATCTTCTTCCAACCAACTTTCTGGTTTTTCCAAGATGAACCAAAATAAGATCTGCTTGGTAATTATTCCACAGAAAGCCTGTTTAGAATTTTTCTGCATTTCTTCTCATTGATTTCAACACATGTTATTTCAAGACCTCTATTAAATATATTAAACACGTTTAACCTTAGCTAAAATAAATCTAGCTAATTAAATGATATAAAGAAGAGCTCATTAGCAGAGCACTGGTAAATATTTCTCTCTTCCAGCTAAGCAGGGCTTATTATAACACTTGAGCACTTCTCATGCAGTCTTATCACGCCACAATTATCAGCCTTATACACTAGCCCTAAGCATAAAACTGCTATTGAGCAAATAATGGAATTGGACCTGTACATTGCTAAGCTCTAGGCAACTGAGTCACCCAATCTTTAAACGGCCAATTTAAACCAACTGCAAGTTTTCATAAACAAGACAATTCTAACACTTTTAATGATCTGTTTTATTAGATTTTTTGAGTAAACAAGCTTAGAACTCTTTCATTCCTTCTTAGAAAAATACATATCTCAACCACAGCAACTTTAAGAGATTGCATGGTTGTAGCTTTGGAAGTATAGAATCTTTCCTAAGACATATTTTACATTTGTTTAATGCCATGTGAATTTTAGGATCACTTTGAGGCAATCAAGTCACTTCAAGGGACAAAGAATTAAATAATAAGATGGAGGCTGCAGCTGAAGGGGGGCATTTAAATGAGCTGTACCTATCTTCACAGTCTTTATCCCTGTAATTCTTGTGGGAAATTGACCTAAAGAAACAATCTGGGATGAGCACAAAGATTTATATTCAAGATGTTTATTGGGGTGTTGTTCATTACAGAAAATAATTGAAATCTTCTTAGCAATCTTAAGGATGTAATGAGATAAAATATGGCACATCCAAATGGTAAAGTATTACACAACTATTAAAAATGACATTTCAAAGAAGTTTTAAAGACTTGGAGAAATATTTACTAGATAATATTAAGTGGGAAAAAAAGTAAACAAAACCACATCCAAGGCTTGGCACACAGTGGATGTGCAAAAAGAATTTTGTGGCATTAAGTAACACACAATGAGATAGCAAGTCTATATATTAAGTACATATACACATAAGTAAATAAATACAAAGAGAAGAGTTAGAGGAAAAATACCAACAAGTCAAGAATATTTATCTCTTAGTGATTAGATTACAGGTGAGTCATTTTCTCCTTTTTTTCTTTTTCTCATGTGTATATTCCAAATTTCCAGTTAATGTCCATCACTGATATAGTTGGAAGAGAAAAGAAACATGATAAAAACTAAATGTGAAAACAGAAGTCTGAATGAAATTGTACGTTAAATGGGATTTTTAAAGAGTAGCTAGAACACACAAGCTGACGTTACCAACAGCTACGGCAGAAGCAAAGCCTCGGACCAGAGGCCACAGGTGCTTCTTCCTGGACGGATGCTCGGAGCTGGGCCAAACCAGAATTCAAGGACTAGGAGAGCCAATAGCTGTATTCAAAAAGCAAGTTTATACTTCATGCTTAGTTTTATATCAGAATTTTCTAGCTTGGGATGATAGATTAAATCTAAGCAAAATGTGCTAGTCTATTTTCCTCTGTTTACTGAAAAACATTAAGAAGTAAATAGCCAGCCCCAATTTTTCAACTGAAGCTTTTTCTTGCTTTTTGCAGAGAAAAGGCTATTTTGTGCGGCATTGGCTGGGCTACAGAAGTCCAAGGATTTGGCAGCATGAGGCTCTTTCGGTGCAGAGGATTAGCCTGTACCAATACCTCAGTTTAACACTCGAAACGGGAAAGTGTGAGGCAATGAATCCACAGCGGCCAACTTAACCCATCCCTACAACCAGGGATTAGAGCAAATCTCCGCAGATAATTTCTGATGGCCTCAAATGGCTTCAATAAACTGAAATAAACATTTCCATGTATTGCTAATGAGGAAGAAATGCATTATTGGTTATCCAAGTATCTGAAAAAAAATCTGATACTTTAAAAGATATATATTAAGCCCTGTCACTAAGCAGCCATTTAATTAAAGGAAATGTTTCACACACATCCTGCTGGCACAGGGGCACGGAGTTTTAGAAATCAACCTGCAACGAGGACTTTGGACCTAATTACGCGGCAACAGAGAGATCCTAAAAGCCACGACCTATTGAAGATACAAGCCTCAATCGTTTGTGTCAGGATTTATGATGCTGTTTCCTTCCCAGTTTGTATTCAAATTCACAAGCTTGATTAACAGCAGCATCTGCCCGGTTCCCTCCCAAGCAACTGGACTGTAGAGGAAAGAACCCAAAATGTCACCCAGACCCAAAATCACCCAGGGGTTTGCTCTGCCCCTTGCCGGCTCTGAAACTTCGCCCCTTGGTGCCTGTCTCCTCATCTATAAAACTGAGAGGACATCACCTACCTCTTCTGGCTGCAACTCATGTGAAGGAACAGAGTACAAAATCGTCATTCAAAATATAGAGTGTTTGGTATGGTTTGCAAAAATTATTGTCCTAATGTGGAAGTAATTTACAAGAATGGTGCTTCTATTCAAAGGAGGAAATGAGTTGACGTTTCACCCTAAAAGTCTCTCCTTTAGGGAGAACAGCAATATTTCCCCCATGCTTCATTGTGTCAGTGATCCCACAAGTTCTTTGGAGTACCTACTGTGAACTAATCAATGCACTCCAAGGGATCAATCTCGCTGCAGGGGAAATCTGTGACTTCTTAGTCCATCCAACCTCCCTCCGTTTTAGGAACTGTCCTCCTACAACCTTGTGATTCAAATGAAACTGTTCATTTAAACACGTCCCTCGGCTTTCCTCACCACCAGGGCAGGCACATGACCCAGGCTGACCAGTCAGAGTTCTTTTTTAGGAATTGATTTGGATCCTGGAGGAGACCTCTCTCCAAGATACCCAGTGAAGATGCACCGCACCATCTTCCTCTTCCCCTTCTATACCTGGGTGGGAACAGACCTTCCATCCTGCACCAACATCAGCCCACACATAACGACCTTTTCTGGCCTTTTTCCAGCAGAAAAATATTTCCACCTCACTAGCATCAACTTATAGGAAGGAAGACCTAACCACCCTGAAATAGCAGGAAACCTAAGGCAGCCAGTGGCTGGCTTGTAAGCAAGCACATTAATAGAAAAACAACCAAAATCACTCCTTTGGCAAAACAAAAAACAAAAAAAGGGACTCAACTACCATCGCAAACAAAAGGCAGAGGTGGCTGATCGGTAAAAGCTCCCAAAGAAGATCGTGTGCCCATAAGAGGAGCAAGAAGACGAAGGAGTTTTGACTATTTTTCTCATCACCATGTGCCAAGTGAGCCTGGTTTTACTGATGAATAGAGATCATTTCATTTACTTTCCACTTTTTTCATGGCCCAATGATCTTCCACATTACTAGGTTATCTAAATAATCACAACTACCTCCTGTTTCCTGACTGATTCATGTGTTTTTTCAGTCAGTCAAAACCCATAAAGACGCAAAGAGAGATGGAGGGTGTCAGATATGACGTAAACACCACCAGGACTTCATGCAAAGGCTCTCAAAACATCCAGAGATTCAGATTCATCTAAGGTTGGAGAGCTCCCCAAACGCACTTCCATGGGGAACACATTAGTGTTCGTTAACATAGAAAATGTTGGTGTCATCAGAGCCCACCAAACTCAAGTGGTTCCACTTAGAGAAAGACCAGTATTTGCTTGGATGACATAACAGATTCTCCTGGAGGGAGGCAGCAAAAATAGCACACTCTACTCTGTATCTGAACAGACACTTGAAACTGCTGTGTAAAACAATTGAGAAATTAAGCAACAGGAAAATGGCTGGGTAACAAGTCCAGAAGAGGTTATTTTCCACTTTGGGGCAGAGCAATAATGGCTCTGAATCACTCACCTGCTCTTCCTCGAGGTGCACCCTTGAGATTTTTATCCTTTGAGGTAATAAAAGTACCATAGGTTTCCTTAACAACGGTGAGATGTGGTCTGCCCATCTGTTAAATAATGAGTGGGTTGGATGGCATGCTTTTTGTTTTTTAGGTCCTTTCCAGATCTAAAAAGTCTACAGTTCAGCTCAGAATACACAACTCCCACAGAATTTCCAGAAAAACATTTGAGTAATTGGCCCCAGAGGAAAGGATATTTAGCAGCAAAGCCCTTCACTCCTGGACTAAAACGATCGTTCTGCTTCCTATGGATCAATAGCACGAGGGCTGAGCTTACAAATAAGAACGCTTATAAGCAGGGTTAAAATACTAGAATGAGATAGAAGGAAAGACTAATTCTTGAGATCGGGACACCAGAACAGGATGGATTCTTATTTGTTTGGGAGACCTTAGGAGAGGTTCCATAAAAGGGCAGAGAGATGGGAAGACCACCCTGCAAATGAAAGGATAAAAAAGACATTCAAGTGGAAGGAATGAAAAACGTTTCAAATTCCCCAGAGCAGGACTCTCTGCTTTCTGCATGAGGAGCCACGCTCCTGATGCTCAGAGTCACCCCTCCACGCTCCGGGAATGTCTGGAAAACCAGGGGGTCGCACTGTGATTCCCAGCCACCCTTTCTTGAGCTTAGCTGTCACTGCACTTCACTTTGTACACACTGTGCAGGGAGTTCTAGAGCCAGAGGGAACTCTTTACCTTCGTTTTCCCGTCTTCACCCTTTGCTCAAGCTCGTCACTTCACTTTGAGAACTGTTCTTTTAATTGCTCCCAAGCCAACAACCACAGTTCAACAGCCAGCTTCTCCATGAAGCCACCTGTGACCCATCCCACAGTCCACTCCCTGCCTCCCACATAACTCTGTCACGGACTGAAGGAAATATGCACTTCTGGGAGCTTAAGAAAGGAATGACAAGAAGTTAAACATTGGATGTCCAAGGATAGAGAAAAAACAGAGTTTCTTGAAGCCCCTTTAGACTTCCCAGAATAGAGGGCGCATAAAGTCACTCTTTTTAAGCATACAGGTCTGTGGCATTAAGTACATCCCCATTGTTGTGCAACCATCACCACCATCCATCTCCAGAACGTAACATCACCTTTGCTTGAACTAGTTTGAGTGGGATTTGTCACTTGCATCCAACAAAATCCTGACTACTAAATAAATGGAGAGTATAGATTGGTAAATATAAGAAATTCATAAAGGGTACGAGGGCTGTGATAAAAACAACACATAAAGCAAAAATTTTCAGCACTGTGAAAGCAAATGAGACCATCTTTTAAGGTTCTTGAGCATAATTGGGGTCTGGTAAGATGAGAAGATAATTAACCAAATGGATCATGAGGTGTAAATGACTAAAGATGCGTTCTTTACCCTTATCTTTGTAACAGGAGAAAGCACTAATGCACAGAGGAAGCTCGCCCCTCATCTCCCAAGGGGAGAAGACATTCTACAGAGGAAATTAGAATCCAGCCAAACAACCAAATCTCCTGAGGCAGAGAGAAGCCTCAGAGATATGGCAGGAAGTAACGAAAGAGAGGGACAATCTAGCAAAAACGATTCCCTTTCTTTAAACAACCTTTAGAAAGCTGTTCGCCATATTGTCCTTACATATACAGACAACTTACTAAAAGGGTAACGGAGGAATATCCTAGGACCACTTTTTTTCAGGTCAGCAGAAAATCTTGTGTGACATAAATTACTTTGAAATCAGTCTAGAAAACCGACTTAAGAATGAAAGTATACAATATTTTTAAATGTTGAAAAAACAACAGTAGTCACAACGCAATCCCTTTTCATAGCAGGCCTTAATTCCCTCACAGCTTTTATTTCTTCTCCTTTATCGTATATTTAAATTTGAATAACACTATATTCCCATTTTCTCCAGGAGCAAAATTTTCTGTCATGAATATGCCTAAATATTTGAGTATAAATCTTACAGTGTTATGATCCAACAAGGAGTTAGATTAGCCACTATTATCTTCTTGGTATCATGTTTGTTAGCCTATAAAATGGGTTCTAACAGGATTTCCTTATTTCTCTGCCTTTTTCTCCATTCATCAAAGTATTGTCAGTGTGTATTTTGAGACAAAGAATATGCCCTCGGGAAAGAAATGGGACGGAGAATTGTCATAGGTGGACATTGCTTGGTGGCCAGGCTCCATCACAAACACCCTTCACCTTGGCCAGGAGGTTCCACAGTCAGAACACGGATGTCTCAGTTGACTGCTGCGTCAGGCAGATTATATTGGGGGCCACGGGGCAGGGCGTGGATTATAAGCAAGCTCCCAGCTAAAGCATTTATTTTGCCCACAGCACTCAGTCTCAGAAGAGTCTTGCCTCAGAAACGTACCTGGTAACACAAATCAGCATTAGAACCTCTGAGATACTTACAGCCTTCATTAAAGGGACAGCAGGAGCCCGCTCTGTTTGGACTAGTAGGTAGGCTTACAACTGATGGCTTGCTTGTGAGACCTATTACCTGACGTGAAAGTTATTTTCCCAAAAGCAATTGGGAGAACGTATTCTTCTCCTAAATTTACATAATCTGAATTACTGTAAAACGCGGCTGCTAGATAAGGAAATCTTTTTTAATGGAACAGTTTGGTTATTCTTTGACTAGCACGCCTGACCTCAAACTCCTGCTTCAGCCTCTACTGGGGAGGAAAGTCATTCCTATGAGCAAAGCCTAAGTCAGATTGCTCAGCTGTTCATCTCTTCCAGGGACCAACTCCATGAGGATGTGAAGGGGCCAAGCAAGGCTCGGGATAAACACATTTACCTCCACCACCCTCAGTGTCATCTTTCACTCATTTTGAAAGTCATTAGCAAAAGGACAACATAATGTTATAATCTGTCTCTCTTCAGGGTGATAAACTGAAAAATTCCTACAGTGAGAGCTGGAACACAGAGGAAAAAGATAAGGTAGTTCAGCCAAAGCTGAGGCCTGGAAAGCAAGATGGACGCAGAGAGGCAACCTGGAGCAGCAGGATGTCCTTAGCGTGAAGGGCGGCAGAGCGGGGTTCTGGTCTCGCTGGACCACGTCTTGGGTCACGCTACTTACCATACGTGGGACTCTCGCCTTTGCCATCTGTAAAAGGAGAACGCTGTGCTGCATATCTAAGATCTCTTCCTATGCTGCAACCCCAGTATTAAAATACTTCTGGACTAAAATCCTCTATTTTGTGATTCTGCTCTAGCTAAGAACAGCACCTAGTGGAAAGCAAAGAATAAATGAAGGTTTCCAGAACAAGAGCGTGGTCTTCAAAGGTGGACGATGTTAACTCTGTGTGCTTTGCACCTTTATTTCTCATAATCCACCAAAAGTGCCTACTACAGACACAGGAAGGAGAGGAAGATGGCAGGGAAGGAGGCTCCTCAACGTGTGCCATAGCTGACACCCCGTAGGCAGGAGACAGAACAAACAAACAAAACGCTCCCGAGAATGGTGAGTAACAACAACTAAACATTTCCTTAAGGATCGGAAACTTTCATGAAGATGGAGGTTTTATTTAAACCTTCAAGATGCCCATCACCTGTGAGTCATGTAGCTTTAAAAACTTTTCAGGCTCCCATTCTTCTGGAAGGTTTAGATTCCTCCTCCGGCCCAGGGAGGCATCCTCTTTCCTCCACTTTCCCTTCTTTGGTTTTCACTAGGTTCTGGGGCCGGGAGAAGTTTGGAAGAAAGAGCATCATCCTCACCATCTAGTGCTCTGCTCATTCTGTTTGCTTTCAACAGGTGTCCCTAAGCAAAGCGAGCATCTCATGTAACTCCATCAGATTTCCTCTCTTATTCCTGATTTTTTTTGCTACTGTTATTTTGATAAAACTACAACAGGGTTTCAAGATAGTTGCTTTCTTTTCTGTTATTAAACTGTAAATGCTTGAAGCATACAAAACAGTTTAGATAGTAATACTACAGACACCCCTGTACCTATAACCCAGTTTGAGAAATGAAGCATTACAGATATAAGGAAAGCCCAGAACCATTGCCCATCCTCCTACTTCACAGTAAACCACTATCTTGATATCAGTAGTTATCAATCCCATACATGTTTTTAAATATTTACTGGATGTGTTTACAACCATAAACAATGTAGTGTTTTAAAGGTTTGTATAAACGTAATTATAGTGTATATATCCTTCTGGAATTCTCCTTTTCCATTCAACATTATGTTCTGGGGATTTACTTATGTTGGAGGATGTAGTTCTAGTTAATTCATTTTTAACTCCTGTATAGTATTCCACTGCATGAAAAATATCACAATTTATTTCTACATTTCAGTTAGGTTTGTTTCCATTTTGGCTTGTTCGTCTGTTTTTTCATTGCAAACAATGATTCAGTTAAAATTCTGGCACTTGTTTCTTTATACACAGATGCAAGGGCTTCCCAAGGGTATAATCCCAGGAGTGGAATCACTGGGTTGTGTGGTGTGCACAGCTTCAACTTGACTACTTCCAAATTACTCTCAAAATGGTTGAAACAATTTACACTCCCAGAAGCTGTGTATGAGAGTTCCTATATCTTCTGCACCATTTGTTATTTTCAGATTTTAATTCTTGTAAATATGATGTTTATATCTATTTGTTGAGTGCTTTCACTTATTACATATACTAGAAATTAGTTTTTAAATGCCAAAAAATATTTAAAGACAAAACTGATGAATGAATAAATACATGATTCCACAAATACACAAGCAAGCCCCCAAAAGTGGTAGGCACTCTTCCATAGGTGTAATAGGATGCATTTAGGAAAAGAATTTTCTATCTATATTTATAAAATGTTGGCTTTCTGAAGTGTTAATTACAACTAGAGAAGGAATCTTGGTCCCTTAAACTGTTCCCTGAGGACATTCTGCATTCTAGAAGGCAACTCAAGTCCTAGGCTTCATCAGGCAGGGTGTCAGAAACCTCACCACTACCATTCCCATTGCTTCGATGGAAGCGGCTCTCTGCAGCTTAAATCTTGACCATAGTTTGAAGATACTCAGCAAGAAAAAAACTGAACACATGCAAAGGGAAGAAGGAGGAGAAACAGGAAAATCAGTTGAAATAAATTGTACCCACAAGTGGCATTTTCCTCCTTGTAAACATTATAATTTCAATCTGATACAGCATATAAAATTGCATAATCTTTCAGGTATCACTGTTAAAACCAAATTCTGCTTTTTGAACCGATTCCAAAGGGTAGGCCTGAATAAGGAGAAGATGGTCTTCAAAAACCTAAGATGATAGTTTTCGACTTTCCTAGCAGTCCGGCTACCCAGGAAGAGTAGTTAAGACATTCTACAGTTTAAGTCCCAAACACTCTAACAAGCAGCACAGAGAAATGGTTTATGAGCTGGCCCTTGGAAGCCAGGCTGCCTGGGTTCAAATCCCAACTCGGCCACATATGAACCATGACCTTGGGCAAATTCCTTAGCATCTTTTCGTGTCTATAAAGTGAGGATAATAATGACATCTGCCTTATAATCGTTGCTGGAGAATGAGATGTTTGAACAGGAACTGGCACATAAGAAATGGTCAAAAATATTTGTTATTACATTCTAGCCTCATTTTTGAAATTAAAAAATAAGGTTCTCTATTAAGAGTAGATATCTAGGGAGCAGTCCGTGGTGCCCTTTTTGGACATTTACGTTTCTAATGCTTTCCAGGATTACCTACGTCATGAATTTGAGGCCATTTTTGTTTTCTTCATTATGCTTTTCTGTACTTAAAAAACTAATACCCAGTATTTTTTTTAAGCCTGAGAGGATTTTAAAATAGAAACTTGATTTTCTTCCCATTTTCAGGAAAGAGAGTGAAGGGCTAGTAATGAGTCTAAACATTGATTGTTTTAAAAGCACCTCTCGTCTAATTACATCTGCTCGTACCTGATGTGGCCTGAGGTCATTTACGACCCACTCTCCTGGTCCAGAATTGTTTTATAGATCATAGGCTCTAAATTCAAAACAAACGTGAAGTCTGTCACGGATATAGAGGGTTACTTCCAGTTTGGAAGGAACAACGGGTCAGACTCGTACCTAGATTCTTCTGATACAAAAGAGGATTACGCCGCCGAAGCTTTTCATGTGTGTGTGGTAGGGAAGGGAGTTGACCTCAGGCTTCGGATTTACTGTGACCCGCTTATGTGTGGGATGTTAACAGCCTTTGGGAACCTGAGGGACCAAAGATTTGAGCAGAAAGTACTTGCCAGGAAAACTTCGGTATCAAATTTTATGCCACACATCTTCCTTTTTCTTTTGATATCCAAGTATAAACTATAAAACAATTCAGCCCAATTCCTGTAGGGTAAATAATTTGAAATTAAGTAAATAAAAAGAATACTCAATTAATCTTATGTTTTTCAGTGCATTACCTTTAAAAATAAATCTGGTTTGGGGGAATTTTATTCCCACGGAAGAGTAATTTGCTTCAGCAAGGACTGGAATTTTGACCCAAAAACAGACCTAATAATCTGGCATTTATAAAAATACGATTTTTCTTCCTTTGGACTTCAAAGGTAGTGTGGGTTAGAAATTACTGTGCTTACCTTAAAAATAGTTTGCAACCCAAACATTCTCTTCTAGGACTATGAACAAATTCTCTTAGGATAAAATTCTGAGGAAAAACCCTTTCAGTTACCTAAAAATGAACAATTCCTCTTTCTGGATATATTAAACTCTCTAACTTTCTCCCATATTGAATGTCGCATAGAAGAAAACCTTTATGACCTCCCCCGGAGAATTATCTTACAAATCAATGACATAGCTTCAATAACTCTTCAATAACTTTTCTGTGTTTTCCAAGACAAAAATCATCAGTGTTCTTCATTACAGTAAACCCATTTACAAGCTGTTGTGTAGTTTATAAATCCCTTGGTAAGAGACTAACTATATATATTTTAAAATAGACTGTTAGAGCTAGAGGAAATTTGAGAGTCAATTCAACCAGTTTGTACATTTGAATCCCCCAGAGAGCCTTTAAAAATACTCACACCAGGACATACGCCACACCAATTAAATCAGAACCTCTATGGATGGGGCCCAGGCACCTGTATTTTGTCGAAGGTCCCAGGTGATTCTGCTGCATAGTGAGGGTCAGGTACCACAGATCTGGTCCAAACACCTCATTCTACAGCTAAGAAGCTGAGGCCCAGAGCTGTTAAGTGACATTCCTAAAGCCACCAAGGTAATTAGTCCCATAGCTAGGGTTGGAACCAGGTTTTCAGATTATTTCTTCTCTGGTACATCACCTCCTTTTTAACTGCATTTCTCCTTACGAAATTGGATCTCAGAATCTGATTCCAAAAGGGGTCCTCAACTTGGACCCAATTGCCTGAGAGCTCCAGAGACCAGCTCTACGACAGTCAGTCTAACCGCCACCTTGAGCCCTGGCGGTTTGCCACTGTTACGACAACCCAGTCACCCTGTGAGATGGAAACACCCGCTCCTGCCATCTTCACCAGACAACAGCAGCCTAATTCGCAATCTATATTAATGGTTTTCTTTATTGCTTCCAGCAAACTCTGTCCTCTGATACTTCTCTTTAAAAGAATTAATAACAACCTCTTCTAAAAAACTTCATTTGGTGGTAAATTGAATTTCTAGTGTAGGAATGAACTAAAAGGTTCGTATAAAGAAATGGCTTCAGGGCAACTCCTTGAGAAAGGAATCGTTTGCTGACGGGTGGTCTGGAGCTTCACTGTCAGGGGCAACTGCACATAGGACTGCAGAAACCAGCGCAGAGAGCTGGGAAAGGGCCAGCCTCCTCAAGTACTGGGGGTCACGTTGCATCGCTGGCTCCTTTCCAGATTCTGGAAAGGGATAAGCACAATTAACCCACCGGGTTCAGTGAACACAGCCTGATACACACAACTTAAGGTGTGAAAACACTTGGAAGGCCACCTCCTCTGCTTGTCCTGCCTGATCCCATGCGCACGTCCCAATCCTGCTCAACTACTCCAAATAACCAAAAGATGGTTTTTGTTTTGGTAAAAAGTAATCCTCCTGGGGCAGGAAGAAAAAGATGGCTGACCTACGAGAAAGAGGAGTCAGAACCACAGCCGAGTTGAATGAGAACTGGACCGAGAGTCCCAAGGCCTCAGTTCCCGCCCCGCTCCTGCACTTACTGGTTGCACATGTTGAGGCAAGTCCATTTCTTTTTGGGCAAGTCCATTTCTCAGGGCTTTCTTTTCCGCATAGGCAAAGTTGGGATAACTCCTGTCCTGACTGCCCCATGGGTTGGTTATGAAGACCAAATGGAGAGATAATTAAATAGAAATAATTTATATAAAAACATCCTTACAAAACTGCACATAAATGAGGGCATTACTAGGAAGAACAAAGGAGGTGAAAAGAAACTTATATCACCAGATAAAAAGTTAAAACATTCAGGAGTACTGAATTCCTAAAAAAAAAACTAGTCTAGAACAATTCAGCAGTCTGTCATGATTACCAACCGTGACTGCGAAGTCAGACAGACTTGGAGTCCAGGCTTAGCTCTGCCAAGTTACCTCTCTGAGCCTCAGTGTTCTCATCCATACAATGAGGATGATGACAGCGCATAACTCTTGGAGGCTAGGCACGGCTGACATGAAACCATCACATAAAGAGCTTAGCTCAGTGGCTGGCACGTGTCAGCTGTTGGTGATTATTGTGATAGTAATGGTGTTAATGTCCTTACTCCCCCACCTCACAGGGCTGTGGTGGGTACTAGGGATCAGATGCGCAAAGTGGTGGCACCGAGGAAACGTTCAATAGATGGTTGTTGTTACTCTACTTGAGTCGCCAGCTCTCCCTCTTGACAGAGCCAGAAACATTGGTGAAGGCCACACTGTCAAACTCTCCCCTTTCTCACCAAGAGATTTCTTCTTGGCTTGGTCCAATTCTTTGCAGGCTCTGAGAAAGATCAGGCAGACTGTGAGGGTTCTAGTTAACCAGCGTCACACTTCAGTCACAGGTGTACTGTTTGTCCCCGGGGACCCAGATGTTAAGTGCTTTTTTCAACAGGAAGCAGCCCCTTTGTTTTAGCTCCGTGTCCTAGAGTACTTGATCCACAGCTAAATCAGGGTGGCTGGCAGGAATCTAGCTAATTGCCAGCCATAATGGGCAAGGGAAACAAACAAAGGAACAAAAGCCACTTGAAGTGAAGTCACATGAAATGTGCAGCTATGTTCTAGAAGGCTCTGTGACAGCAATGTCTGTCACAATGCTTTCATTCGAATGGAGGAAACAGAGAAGGAAAAATCACAAAACATTAAGGCCAAAAACATTCACCTAATGTGAAATTTCATATAAATCACATGTAAATACAATACAAAAAGCATTCTCTTTGGAAATGTCAAAAATATTAGTTGAGCTCTCTTTTCTCTTAAAAAAAAGTAGTATAAGCTCATATACAGAGATTTAGAAAATGCAAATGAGAAAATTTTGCATGATTTAAGATTACCCATTATCTAGCCTGCCAGAGATGATGCTATTAACATTTTGGTATACATTCTTTCATCCTTTTTTCCTATGTATGTACAAAAATAAAAAACTTTGTCAAAAATGAGTTCTAATAACTCTGGCCAATTAAGTCCTCAAAAAGCATTAGGTTTAAAGATCTAATGAATTAAATAATGATAACTAGTTTCTTCTTTTGCTTACCATGTAATTAAAATATATGAAAACATAGAGCCTGGTATTACTAAATACTCATGGATAATATTTATAAAGCACTATTATGCCAGCGCACACCTGAAGTCCACATACCAATTAACCCCTTTGATTCTCACAACGGCTCTGTGAAGTGGGTACTATTACTGTTCCTGAGAGCAAGGCGCAGCGAAGTCAAGCAACTTGCCCCAAGGTCACACAGTGGGTCAAATGCTAACCTGGAATTAGAACCCAGGCAGGAGGGCTCCAGCCTCCACGTTCCTAACCACTCTGCTCTGCCGCCTCTCAGAGGTGCAACCTTATCACTGTAGAATCAGAAAGACAA
The DNA here is from genome assembly GCF_041296235.1 of Equus asinus. Classification (NCBI taxonomy): domain Eukaryota; kingdom Metazoa; phylum Chordata; class Mammalia; order Perissodactyla; family Equidae; genus Equus; species Equus asinus. Next base: position 132,588,731 of record NC_091793.1, read on the forward strand.
ATTCCCTTGTGTTTCTGCACAACTTGGCAGCAAATGATGTGTCGTCTAGTGATTGCTGAGCTAATATTAAAACTGTCCAACATGCGGGAGCCACCACACACCCAAATAATCTAGCATTAAAATAACTAACAAAACTTGCATTTCACAAGCAAAGATGGAAGCATGATCTTGGAAGGTGGGACATTAGTGTCAAATGGAGCCAATTCAAGTTTTCTTCAAGGATGTGCTGTCTGGGTTGAGGTTTATGACTTAAAGGTTAGACTGCCAAGAATTTTTTAAAAAGGTTGATACATCTGTGGCTGCATTTCCCCAGAGCACTATAATCTGCAGTCTTGCCAAAATTAAATAAAAGGATTGACTGTCCTCCTGCTTCCTCTGCCTTAAGAATGTCACCGTTTGAACTGTGTGAGGAACAAAGCTACTATGAGCTCAGCATTCAGGAAGAATTTTCTGCTTGGATTGTAACCAAAACTCCTTATTCCATGAGCGGGTCCCAGCAGTCTCAAAGGACAGCTACAGGCAGATCCATCACTCATCCACCTCAAGGAAGATTTGCAAAGGAAACTCATGTGCGCTAGGAAGGTACACATAGTTAATTCTATCATGAGCACTGCTAAGATAGGGTATAGCCTAGGTTATACCATATGCATGTCACCAGAGTGACCAAAGAGAAGTAACATTAAGAAGTATTTTCATGACACATGACAGGTGCCCGATGGAGGGGAGGGAGCAGGAGAGAGTATATTAACCAGGAAAGCTAACTACGGTACCCAACAGCCCCTGAATCTTGGTGGGACAGCACAGTCAGAGTGTGTATCTTTCTCATGTTACAGTCCAATGCAGACTGGCATCAGGATAGGGCTGGGTTCCAGGTAGTCAGTTGGGGTCTCAGGCCTCTTCTTCCAACGACTGCATCATCTCCCAGGGCCTCAAGGTCCTCTGCTGGGTCCTGTGCTTACTGTCAACAAACCAGGAGCGACAAAGGAAAGGATGGAGAGGGAGATTTTATAGAGATGAGGCCAGAAGTGGCCCCAGTCCACTGGCCAGAACTCAGTCACCTGTCCCTACCCAAGTGAAAAGAAGCCTGGAAAATGGGCCCAGAAGGGAAAGAATACAAGGTTTGACGAAATATAACATTATCTCTGCCATGCAGAGGAGGAAGGAGATCAATCCAAATTTTGACAAAAACAGACAGATGTGCCTTTACCTAAGTCATTATCAGCAGCCACGTCTCTTGGGGATGAATTGAGCTGAGCCTGAATCCTCAATCAATTAAGCACACCCTTCCCCAGCCCTGCCAAAAGTGGTATGATGGTCCCCTGCTCATCTAACCCAGAGGTTCTCAACCCAGGGCGATTCTGCCCTGTCAAGGGATACTTGGCAATTTCTGGAGACATTTCTGATTGTCAGAGCTGGGTGAGGGGTGCTACAGACATAGGCTTTAGTAGGCAGAGGCCAGGGATGCTTCTAAACATCCTATAGTTCACAAGACAGTCCCCACAACAAACAATTATCTGGTACAAGATGTCAATAGCACCGAGGTTAAGGAACTCTGCTCTAGGCCGTGGAACTAGGGCCTTGTTCACACATGTATTATAACACTTCCATTCATGGGCCATTTTTTTCTTGTTTTGGTTTTTGTTTTTTGGTGAGGAAGATTGCCCCTGAGCTAACATCTGTTGCCAATCTTCTTCTTCTTTTTTTTCCCTCTCCTCATAGCCCCAGTACATAGTCATAGACCCTAGTTGTGAGTCCTTCTAGTTCTTCTACATGGGATGCCACCACAGCGTGGCTTGATGAGTGGTGTGTAGGTCAGTGCCCAGGATCCAAACTGGCAAACCCCGGGCCACCAAAGTGGAGCACATGAACTTAACCACTATGCCACAGGGCCAGTCATGGGCCATTTTTGAGTACCTACTATGTGCCCAGTGCTTCACTTGGCACCTTGTAATGGAATAGTTGTTTCCATGTTTCTTTTTCCTCTTCCCCACCAGGTTATGAGTTACAGTGCCAGAACAGGATCAGTTTTCATATCCATCACCATCCTCCAGTGTCCACTCATATCAGGCACAGAATACATATCGAATGAGTGGATGGATGACTTTGTCCCTGAACCACTGTGTCCCATGCTCTGACCTTTTGAATAAATGAAGGTATTTGGTTCTCAAGACTGCCATTCTGAAAACCTTACAAAACAACTACAAGGAGGTGATAATCCAGTCTGTCCAGAAGAAATGCAGTGCTCAAGGAGCACGAGACCTTAGAGGTTGGTGATACAGAAGAAAGCTTCGCCTTCATAAATTAGCTCGTCACAAAACCTCATCCAGACCCAAAGACACAGGAGGTTGGCCCCATGTGGCAGCAGCGTGGTGAACTCCATTTGATCTAAGCCCTATACATGCATCCACTATCCCAGCTCCAATGCCATGGTACATGGGGATGGGCACAATCCCAAAAATGTTTGCCATTCAAAATCTGTCCAGACGAGAGAAGAGGAGCCCCTGAAAGTCTGAAATAGGGCCACTTCCTCCTAGAAAGAAGCTTCTCTAATGGCGGTGAGTCCATTTGATCCAAATGAAAGTCAGTTTATGAGATTCCTTTCCCGGATCCATTCCCTCCTCGCTTCTCTCCCTCTGCATCAGCTTTCCAATCTAAAAGAGGGCAGAGCCCTTGGGCACCTCTCCCAAGCATGCCAAGGAGAGATGGAATGTGTTGTTACACTACCAATATCCAAAACACCGCTGTATATTTGTAAAATGGCTTTCAAGAAAGTTCTTTCATATTTGTTATTTTATTTGACCCTTATCTTCTTCCTTCAAGCCTAATGTCCTCTCACAACACCTTTCAATGGTTTGAGGCTTTCCCAGCACAAAATATTGTCCCAGCACATCTACCCTGGGCAGCTCTGCTATGGTGCACACCCTCATGCTGGGGAGAAAGAGAAAAAAATTTGAAATTCGAGAGCCTGGCTCCATCCAATTCCTGACCCTCTCTCTTATGGGTTCTATGACTTGATTTATGTCACTAATTTTCCTCAGGACCGTTTCCTTCTGTGTGAAACAGAACTAATAGAGCCTGCCCTACTTCACCTGTTGCTCTTAAACGGATCCAATGGGATAAAATATGCAAAAGCATTTTGTAATGTGGTGTCATAGCTTCTTCCCAGAAATGATCAATATGCATCTCAGATAGTCAATGTCTCTAACCAGGGTAGAACTGCTAGGAAATAGAAATTACAGTACATAAAGGATATTATTAAACTAAGCGCTGTACTTTTTTCTTCAACCAACATCTGATGACTTCTAAATTGACTTAACAAAGAGAATAAGCCGAAACTAATTATACTTCATATCACAGCTTCTCATTGTTTAGCAATAACTCAAGTTTAACTATGCTCACCTTTGGTCAACAAAAGTAATGCAATTAAACAATTTGAAACTATGTACTGTTCAACTGTTCCTTCAGCGTTCTCTCATAAGACACCACAAAGCTGGAAAGACAGGGGAATGTCTATGGACCATTGGCTGTATTTTTTCTTTTTTTTTTTAATAACCAAATAATATATAAATATATTCTCAATTTAAAAGTTTCAAACAATACAAAAATACACAGAGTAAACCAGAAAACCCCACCTATCTTCACTTCCCAGAGGTGATCAACCATCAATGTGTCTGGCTTGCATCCTGCCAGACTTCTTTCTGCAAATTGACTATATGTGCATATATATAGAAATCTCATTTTGTTTTGTTATGTAATTAGGATTATGCTTTACAAATTGTTCAACAACATGCTTTTTTGACTATAGATTTTCCCATGTCGTGCATGTTATCTACCTCATTCTTGTTAATAACATATGGCTTTCTATTAGGTAAATACCCCAAACTTTAATTAACCCTATTGATGGAAATTTGGTGATTCCCAGTTTCCAAAATCACAAAGCTTTGCTAAACTTTTAAAGTTAAATTGCTAATAGATTCTGTTTGATTGCCTCTCTCTAAATTTCACTTGAAATCCACTTCCAGTAAAGTTCTTTCTAATATCCCCTTCCTCCCAGTAATAAGTAGAAGTATTTTTGAAAATAGTGTGAACTCAATAAAGTCTTTTTTTTTTAAGATTTTATTTTTTTCCTTTTTCTCCCCAAAGTCCCCCGGTACATAGTTGTATATTCTTCGTTGTGGGTCCTTCTAGTTGTGGCATGTGGGATGCTGCCTCAGCGTGGTTTGATGAGCAGTGCCATGTCCGCGCCCAGGATTCGAACCAACGAAACACTGGGCCACCTGCAGCGGAGCATGCGAACTCAACCACTCGGCCACAGGGCCAGCCCGAATAAAGTCTTTTTAAGAAAAGGTTAAAGAGGGGCTGGCCCAATGGCATGATGGTTAAGTTCACGTGCTCCACTTTGGTGGCTGTGGTTCACGGGTTTGGATCCCAGGTATGGATCTACACACTGCTCATCAAGCCATGCTGTGGCAGCATCCCACATACAAAAGAGAGGAAGATTGGCACAGACCTTAGCTCAAGGACAATCTTCCTTACCAAAAACCAAAAAGAAAAAGAGAGGGTTAGCAGTCTAGATTCAATGCTAAACCGTTCAAACTGCATTCCATAATCATTGTTAATAGCATTTGTTTAATCCATCCTATGTTTTATCTGCAGAGAGAATGGGTTTCTACCTATGGGCTTTCTGTGTTAGGCATTACAAACTTCAACCTTACACACACACACACATTTACTCACACCCAAACAACGCTAAGATCAAAGAAAGAAGGCATGCATATGAAAATCTTAGCACTCTATAAGGAATTGTCTACCCAGTTAAGCATGATCTTGGGTTCTATAAAAGAACCAAATAGAATGATATTGCCAGAATCTTCTACAAGAGCAAAACTATCTCCACTTGGAATTTCCAAATTCAAATATTCATTGACTGCCTACTATGTGCTGAGAGGGCCTCAAAAGTAGTATAAGATCTAACCGCTGCCATCCAGAAGCTATAAAACAGTGGGGAGATGAGGTTCACATGAATGAAACAGCTAACTAACAATGCAAAGTAGTCCCGGATTAGGTGAGCAAATGAATGATACGGGCAATAAAGTGCTCCAGGAGGCGCTCTCAGTGGCAGTAAATTAAGGGATGTAACATCAAGCAAGTCATTGTAATAGGGCCCTCAGCACCGCAGTGAGGGCTAAAACACAGGGTCAATGGATGGGGCGATTTGTTACATGACATAAAATGGTAAACTCAGACTGTAAGAGACACCTGGAAACGTGTCTAAGTACAACGGCACATTTGGTGAGAGTAGGACCAGAGGAAGTAATGCTCCAAGAGGTAAAAACTCCATGGACGCCACACAGAGGCTCAATAGAGACCCAAAACTATGGCGAGAACCGCCCAACCCCTACCTCTTCTGCAGGCCAAACAGGCTGCAGAGGGCGTCCCGCAAAGCCTTCTTGGAGGGATGAGAATTTAAGTTTGAGGCGCTTTCCCTCTCTTGAAGGCTGACTGTGTATAAATACATTAAAAACCATCACTCAGCGTCTATGGCGTGTCTGCTGCCTAAGTTAAGACCAGATTAAGAAGATGCATGGTCCCTACTTTGAACGGGTACACAAGTGTCTGAATAATCTACTCAAACTCAGGGGGTCCTGAACCCACCCCCCAGCTGCTCAATGGTAGAGCCTGAACTCATACACAGAGGGACAACAGCATATTTCTGTAGGATAATAAAAAAGAGGATATCATAAAAAATTTCTGGTTTTAACTTATTCCTATAACGTTGAGGCTTGTTTTGGTCTATAGGGCCTAGTAGTTTCTTTCAACTCTCCGGTTAGAATTGTTGTTTATCCCTTTTACAGAGCTTTTAAAAAAGTTACAATTTTCCTTCTCCGTTTATCACAAACATAGTCTTGATCAAAGCCCAAAACTGCCAATCTCCCCCCTCAACAAACTACTATAAAAAGAAAGAAAGGAGGGAAAGAAGGATGGCTGGAAGGGGAAGAAAGAGAGAAATTTTACAGTAGCTACTGAGAAAAGAGCACCAGTGTAGGAGGTCAGGTCCAAGTTTGCACCGAGCACACAGAGGAGGGGAAGGTCTGAATACCATCCTGTCTTTAACTGACTCCCACAGAAGCAGCAAAAGCGTCTCAGCTCTCAGAGATATTAGAGGGAAATGGGGAGAAGCAAGACGTTGCTGTCTGTCCCTCACTAGAAGTCAAGAAAAGAGATGAAACAAAGTGTTCTTTGATGCCCTGGCAGCGCGGGCTGGCCACGGCGTAGATCAGAGCTGCTCAGAGGCAGCAAAGACTCGTTCGTACAGCAAACTCAACTCCTCTAAGTCGCCTACCATCAATTGTGGGCCATGCATAATAGCTGACTGTATTATTTTTTTTCCCTGAGAATAGACCTTTGTTCTCATAGAGAACTGCACTCTTCAATGTCTCAGTACTAGTTACCACGCTGAAAAGAAAGGCACAAAATACTATATTTGTGCAAAACAAAGAAGGAATCAATTATTAAATCATCTTTTCTAAGAACTCACCAATCTATAAATAAAACATGTTTGGAAAATAAATATTTTCCTGCCTCTGCTGTTTTTACTTTCTGTAGCAGTATCTTAAAAGGTACCATTTCAGCTATACTTTCCTCAGAAAATGAGACTCGCAAACTCACTTGCGTTCAAGCTACTCTGCTTAACTCTTTTTTTCCAGGAATGGGGCTCTGCCCCAGGCAGCATGCGCTTATTAAAAATATTTCCCAGCATTAACGTTCTCGCTAGAAGCTTCAATTTGTGCGATGGCTTTCATACTGGCTCCATTTGTGCCCACTGTCCACCTGTGCAAATGTTCACACGACAGCTGACATGCAATATGTAAATGACTACGAAAGAGAATCTCACAAGAAACCTGGGTCTGAATTACACGTCCCAGAGCATGTCTCCCAAAGATATAAAAGGTATGACTATTTTATCTATTTTTGTGACAGATTTGGAATTGAATGACCAGATTCTCTAAAATAATTTTGTAATAAAAGGTAACACTTAACTCCTTACAAAAGCGACATCCTTGCCAAATAAGTTTAGTTTATTTCCACTGCTTTCCCTTGTTTTCTGTGCACTCAGTAATGCTCAGTAATGCAGCAGCTGTCTTACACTCCTGAAATGCACCAGGTACCTCCTTCCTCAGACCTTCTGCACAGACAGTTCCCTCCTTCTAGAACATCCTGTACACCCTTCCTCACCTAGCTAAGTCCAATTCACCTTTCAGATCTCAATTCAAAAGCCCCTTGTCCAGGACAGCTCCCCTTCCCTGACTAGCCCTCCCACCCTCCATCTAAATGAGATTCCCCTGTTATATAGGTTCTTGTAGCTTCCTGTGACTTTCCCCTCAGAGCACTTAGCACAGTTTGTAGAGTAATTATATAACTGCATGGTTCTTTGATGAATATCCATCTTCTATACCAGACTGTAAACTCCGTCAGGACAGAGACTTTGGCTGTTTTGCTCTCACTGGATTCTCGGAGCCTAACACAATGCCTGGCACATAGTAGGCGCTCAACTATTTGCTGAATAAATTAATAAGCAAACCCCATCATGTCCTGACACCCTATCATAGTAAATGGTCAGAACAATAAGGATGCAGTGAAGAAGATAAAGAGTCGGTTCTGAAAACTACCTGGTCAACTGTCTCAGCATAGTGCTAGTAAGGTGACTCTCTTCAGTGAATTTGGCTTATCTTGGTCCATGCTATGATCACGACACTGAAAAGAACTGGCTTAGCTCTAAGGATAGAACAATACGATAGAAGAATTAGGTTCAGCGGCATAGTACAGAAAACCCCAAATATGGTTTAAGCAGTGGCTTAAACAAGATAGATATATATTTCTTCCTCATAAACAAAGTCTATAGGAAATTACCCAGGACTGGTATAGTACTCTACAGTGATAAGGACCCAGGTTCCAACTATCTTGCTGCAAAAGTCTCCTCAGCATCTACTTCATGATCCACAATGGCTGCTCAAGTCTAGCCATCCCATCCAACTCCAGGCACCAGGAAGAAAGAAAAGGGTAAAAAAGAATGATATTCCCCCTTTCTGAAAATTTCCCACTTAAGTCCTTTAGGTAGAATGTAGTCACACAGCCACACCTTGTGGCAAGGGAAGCTAGAAAATAGTCTTTATTCCAGGAGAAGCTTCTACTACTTTTAAGGAAAGCTGGATATTGGGGGACAATCAGCAGTTTCTGCCACAGATCACAAAAAATATTCTTGGGAACCTAGTTTGCTGTTCCTGGTAATAGCAGGTCTCTCCTCCAGTGGACGTTGTCTAAGCAAGGGGCGGAGGAAAGTGCCTGCTCAACCGTGCGAAGTCACCCGAGCCCTGACGTGAGCAAACAAGTCAGTGCCCACGTAACACAGCCTGGGTCACCGTCACACAAGGGCTGAAATGAGCTTTTCATTCTGCTTTGACTTTATTTTCTAACTTCATAATTTACATTTACACGTCATTTCCATTTACACTGTCCCGGAAGGCAGACGAAGTTTCACGTTTTATATACCGGCTGGTTCTCTGGCACACCTATGGGAGTTTCAACATCTGGATGGATTGCAGACCCGAATGAAAGGTGAAAATGTGACCAGGGGAACACTTACGTAAAAACCAAACGCCCCCAGTCTGATTCTTCTCAAATGGCTAACGGAGGTTTTCAGTCAGATGACGAGCTTTTCATGTTTCTGCAAATCTCTCAAACACACTCCCTTATAATATATGCATTTTGGGTCATACTGTTTCTACATTTCCTAAAGTACCAGTGGTTGAATTGTTGTTTACAGAAGAAAACTTACATAGAAATACATATTCAAGAGGTAGGTCAAATCAGATTGACACCTTCTTTAAAACAAAGAGCGTTTCAGACTTCAGCCACTAAGCACCTGGCATTTCTGAAATTAAGAGGAAGAGCTGGGCAGGAAGCAAGATGGAAATCCCTAAAACTGTTCCAAAAACAGCAATCCAGTGACACGAGCGACAGTTGCTAGAAGCTTAAGGGAAACCCCCACAAAACTGCTGGAGATGCGACCTCACGTGTTTTTGCAAGCCCTTCTCTGGGGGTGACCGTGCTCCGCGCCAGTTTAGACTCAGTGTCGCTGCAGCAGTGCTGAGGGAAGGTCTTCTGATCAACTGCAGCCGCGTGTGGTCATGCTTTCCTATGGATGAAAGTCACCCTGGAAAGACGGACCCGAGGGCACGGCATACTACATAACAACCAAACCTCACAATTTCGCAGCCCGTTCTCCTGCACACCCCGCCCCCCGCCCCACTGCCAACACACACCCATCCTCTCTTAAAAGGAACTGTCTGCTCTTTGCAGTCAGGAAATTCTACAACAAGCCAGCCTGTGATCAAAGCTCTCTCCATCGGCTTCCCCAGATACGTAATCCACAGCTGGCAGACTCAGAAGCATCCTATCGACCATGAATAAATTTGATTTTTGGACCGAAAGTATGCAAAATCTTGTTATGCCGCCCACAGTAATCATGCATTTGAAGATTATTCCTCCTTTCCAGGGCAAAGTTTCTCTTTCTGAATCTTGGTCCTCTTTCCGAGCTATACCAAGAGATCAGGCCTGAAAATTTAAAGGGGAATTTCCCATAGGCAAAGCAGACTCTCAGACAAGCTAATGTCTTAAAAGGAGACGAGGAAAATAGAATTAAATTTGTCAAAGTGTGAGGATGCTAATAAGTACTACACACACGCTCACGCACACAGAAAGAGCTTAGTAGTAAAATAAGCTTGGGAAACGCTAATTAAAAATGAAAAAGTTTTCTTCCTCACAGACTTTATCAGAGCCTTTAATGCTGCCAATATGCATTCCAGATCTCCAAGAGGGGCGTGATAGACAGATTTTCTAATTCAACACTTGTTCATCTTATATGGCAAGTGCTCTGTAGAACAGACAAGGCAAGATGCTAGACTGGAAAGAAATGCATCAAAATCAAAGAGGGCTATTTCTGGATACTGAAATTTGTGGGTAATTTAATTCTCTGTATTTCCAAGTTCTTAATGATGAATTTATATTGCCTTTATCATCTGGAAAAAGTTACAGATGATAAAAGAAAAAATAATATTTGAATATATTTTATTCTATTATTTTTAAAACTCAGAAGTACCTGAAGGTAAGATTTTTCTTTCTTATAAGAAAGAGGGGCTTATTGTCTTTTAATATTTATTATATGCCTCCAGAATGCCAGATTCTAATTTTAATACAAGTAATAAAAAGGAAGAATTTATTTTGATGCTTTACTACACAGTGCCAGTGCCCTAAAAGAGGAAAAGAAACTCTTTAAAGATTTTCCCACTACTATAAATAAACTAAAGTCTGCAAACATAATAAAAATACTTATACAATATTAATCTTAAAAATATATATTTACACGATCGTGCTTTTTTCCCTTGCCTATTCTTTTAAGAGTTTCCTTTTAGGTTTAGCTTCTTGATTTATCTTTTAATAGTTTTTGTTGTTGTTAGTGCCATCGAGTCGATTCCAACTCCTAGTGCCCCTGCGCCCAGCAGAGCAGAACCTGCCCGGGCTTTCTGCGCCATCCTCTCCCCTCCCAGCGCTCTATCAGACAGTGCTTCCTGCTAGTCACAGAGTTTTCAGGGCCAATTTTTTTGGAAGTGGGTGGCCAGGTCCTTCTTCCTGGTCTGTCTAGTCTGGAAGCTCCACTGAAACCTGTCCACCATGGGTTACCCTGCTGGTATCTGAAATCCTGGTGGCAGAGCTTTCAGCATCACAGCGACACGCAGCCCCCACAGTATGACAGCTGACAGACAGGTGCTGTGGTCCCCTGACCAGGACACAAACCCAGATCGCGATGATGAGAGAGCCAAGTCTTAACCACTAGACCACCAGAGCAGGCTTTTAATAGGATGCTAAATATAAAAACTTACTGGGGTGCATTGTAAATAAAACTTTATCAACAAACCTTTAAACTCTCATTCATTCTTTTACCAGTTTATTGAATGCCTATTATGTGCCACGAAATGTGATTATTCTTGGAGAATTCCATGAAAACAGATCCTTCTTCATGACTACTTATTTTAGTAGCTAGTTATCTAAGTAAATTTAATACTGTTTATAAAATGATAAAGAAAATAATCAGCATAGAAAAACTAAAGCTATAAGAGATCTATGTAGCAAATGTTTGATGATATGACATGTTGCTTTGTCTTACTTAATTTCAGTCTGATAATCATAGTAACTTGGACTATCTAGAAAAATGAAATCAAATTCTAATTCTGGCAAAAGGAAAAAAATTTCAATTCCATTATACCAGGTTTTGCAAAAGAGACAGGAGAAGCCAGACATCAAAGTCCATCTTCAGCATGTCTACAAGCCGCTTTCTTGCTAAGGCATTTCTGTCCCCAGTTGCAACCATGGTGACTAAACAGCCACCTCTCCAGGTTCACCGTGAACAAAAGAACTCTTCTTCTCACCCCACTAGGCTGTTCTCCCCATGCAAGAATCTCAGACAGTTCTGGGAATGGCCTCCTTCCTTTGTGCGGGGGCAAAGGTCAAGAATAGTCAACAGGACACGTTAAGGTAGGCAGTTTGGGACTTGATTCGCCTCTCAAGAGACACAGAGGACAGGCTTCTACTTCCCTCAACAGCCAAGATGAGACCAGAAGATCTCCAACTAGTCTCTCTACAACTCAAAGAGGAGAAACCTAGAGAAATTATGTCAGCTGAAAGCCCAAGTGTTGGACGTCTCATTTTGCCAGGCTAACAGCAGCCAGATGTAAGGGCCAGAAATAGGTACCTGTTCCCTGGCTTCCAGACCTGAGTAAGAGCCGAAGTTTTCTGACCAGCCAAACAAGCAGCAAACTGATTCACTGAGGGAAATTATAATGCTCTGCTCCAATCACAGCTCTGCTGGAACTGAGTTTCTAGAAAGTGTTGAGATTTCCTTCAATCTCACTGGGCAAGCGTTCTAATGACTAAAGTGGACCCAAAAAACTATATTAGAAAAGCTCTTTATCTCAAGGAATAAATTTCCACAAATCAAATCAAAGTATTAAAACAAAACTAAAAAGTCTACCATGTTTTAGTATTTACTGTACACATATGTTCCCCAGATATGCAATATGTTTCCAGTTCACACTGCTGAATTTGTCTTAAGATGTCCCCATTCCAGCCAAGAGCTGCAAGGAAGACTTTCAGACTAGCTCAAAAGAACTTTTAAGGACCCATAGGAACAAGGCATCCAGTGTCACAGAAGCTTTATTTTAAGACCAAAAGTAGAAAAATGTTTTACAAATAAGGGAAACTTGGGCCTGAACTCTAAATTTTATGTTGATTAAAATCAGTGTTAATAAGTTCAAGTTAGTTGGGCCTTCCAAAAACTTCACTTAAAACATAAGCGAAGGCTAAGAAAACATGCAAAGAGGACACAGGAAAGATTTGTGGGCCCAAAACCAGGGAGATGGAAATCAAATACTAATAAACATGGAACTATTATGTCACCCACGAACACAGACACGCAATGACCTGCGTCTAAGAGTTCGAAGTCATAGCCAGCATATTCCACAACAAAAATATCCAAATAACCAAACACTCCTCACACATGGCAGCCACACCTCAACAGCGCAAAGAAATTCAAACCCTCTTAGGCGGCTATAAATGACAGGGGAAACAGCTGCTGTGGAAGTTTCAAGTTTCTTAATAGCTCATAGCAGCAGCAACACAAAGAGTAGAGTAATTTTTTAAATGCTCAGACCAGACTCCGTTAAGCAACTACCCATGGGGAAATGGGGAAATTGAGATAAATGCATACATCACAGAATACAACAGCGTCAGAGGAAAATCGCTTCCCGCTCTCTTATTAATTTAGCAAATAAGAAGAAGGTATCAGCCTCTGGACTGGTCAGTATATAAGCAGCAGACAGAAATTTTTGTTTACTTCCCTATCTTTCTGAAGGATTATCCATTTATGATGTTCTTAATATTATTTGCTAATAATCATTTCTATTCATTGTCACCAAGCAGATGTCAGGCTAGAGTTGGGACAGAATGCCACGTGGGTCTCATATGGCAGTTGAAATCGTGGCTGGGGAGACAGGAAAACGGAAGATGGGGAAAATTACAGCATTTACAAAGATGATTTACCACTCACTTTCTACCCCCAACAACTCTAACTAAAGCCATGCTTTGGTCTGACGATTTCTTAGCGCCAGCTGTCCATCTCAAGTGGTGACACCAGTCAACTCTTGAGCTGACTCCTTGCTCTATCAGGATGCTCTGTCACTCCATTCAAACACACAGATAATGGGTGGCTCTGTGGGTAGCCAGTCTTGAAGGTATACATACACCCCTTGCTTTAGGAAAATATATGAAAACTTCAACTTACAGAGCAGATGAACTTGAGGGTGTTCATTTACCTTACAAAATAAAAAGGCCATTTGCTACAGTTTTTGTCAGGTAAAGGGGAAGGGGAGTCTTGAGAGCAAAGCTATTTGTGGGGTAATTTTCCCTAAGAGTGGTAGCAACTGCTGGACCATCACATGAGAATCACTGTGGGGCCAGGACTCCTTAGCTGTGCACTCTAGGCTGGTAAGCAGCTGGAGCCACCACAACTGACTGTGACTCCTAAGGACACTGGAATATCTTTACATTCAGGGAAAATTAAAAGGACAGGAAAGTGAAGCTGACCAAATCAAAGTTGTACCCAGATTCTTCCAGAAAATTCTTAAAATCTAAGGAGGCAGGAGAAAAAAATGTACATACATTCCCTAATGTAGTGCTCAGATATCAAGCGACCTCTTTTATCTCACTGAAGTGAAAGTAGAAAACAGATAGAAAAAAGTGGGAAAAGGGAGAAGTATTTTGGATTCTCCCCACATGCCCCATTCCTAATGTTCCATCCTGTCCGCAAACCAGAGAATGACCTAAGGAACATGAGCACCATGTAGCCACACGAACCCTGATGAAGGCTAGGCGCTGAGGAAGGAAATGGAAGGAAGAGATGGGCAAAGATGAGAGTCCAGCTAGAAGCCCACGAATAACTCTACCCTGCCATCAATAACCCCCACGTTCTTCAATCATTCTGCCCAGCCATCCCCACAAAGGGGCTGGAATTCCCAGGCCCCTGGTGCTGCTGAGTATCCTGCTTGTACTGCGACAGTCTCCCCAGCTGCCACCTACTGTGGTCACCATGCCCTCCCGTTGCTGCCAGATTTGTTTCCTGACACACATTCTCTACAGCTCCGACACCTACACAGTCCCCCAGGGTCAGGCAATACTCTAAGCGGCTTTTGTGCATTCTCTCCTTCATCCTCACCACAATGCCGTGACAGAGGTACAAGATTATCATTCTGTCCATTTCACAGAGGTAGAAACTGATGCACAGAGCGGTGTAGTAATTTTCCCGAGACTACACAGCTAGGACCTAGCAGAGCCAGGCCTGGAAGCCCAGGGCTCTAACTCCAAGCGCAATGCCCGCAATCTGCATGTTTTAACATCACCTGAATAAAATCCAAACTCTCCAGCCTGGCGATCAAGTATTTCTCTCTTTCCAGGCTTCTCCCCATCTCTTCTTCTTTGTTCCTTCCTTCCTTCCTTCTACCTGGCACAGAGCCATTCACGATGCACTCCTTGCGATGAATACATGTTGACTGAATGAACATCCAAGCTAATGAATTAACAGTTTTTATTTCATTCAAGCACGGTCTTTATTTTCAATGCCACAGGAAAAAAGAAATTGTTTCGGCTTCTGCCAGGAAGTCTAATCTCTAAACACGACACCAGGCAACAAAGAAATTGCATAAGAACTTGTTAGGTTAATTATTCATCTCCTCACTGTCAGCAGGGGCCTCCAAGCAAGGCAGAGCTAAGAGATCTGCATCCCAGATGCGTTACAAGTCACACTGGGGTGGGGGTGCAGGGTAGCCGGGCAGAGGTTGTTGAAAGACAGCTCCCCAATCCAGGAAACAAATTCCTTACTATATACCCTTTTGTTCCTTAAAGGAAAAATTTGGCAAATCTATCACAAGGCAATCATATTGGCAGAAGTCCTGGGTACCTAGAGCAAAATCGGTTGCTTTATATAAATTGGGTTTTGTCTGGTGGCAACAAGTGAAATTAAGTAAAAACCCAAACTTAATTCATATAATGCTTTATAGGATACAAACCACTTACACACGATCTCGGACATAATCCCCACGGCAACATTCTGAAGCCTTATTATTCTCCCCGTTTGGCTGATGAGGAAATTGATGTGCAAAGATGATAAATAACATAGCCAAAACCACACAACGGAGCGAAGACAAGAAGCCAGCTCTCTCTCAAAGTCTAGCCCAAGGGCCCCAGCTGTGCAGAGCAGTCATTTTCTCTCAGACTCTGCCCCACATGCACAGCCTGTTCCATGGTAAGGAAGGGCTCTGCCCAACTCAGACCAACAGCCCAAGCCAAGGAGTGGAGACGCCCAAGAAGAACTGGGAAACGGCTGGAAGAGGGCCCTCTGTCCAGGTTCCTGTGGGCTTAAGGCACTCGCTCCATCAACTCCACACAATAAGAAATGGTTCTGGACAGGGCCTCTTTCTCCTCATCCCTCCCCTTCCCGCCCTCCTCAACCCCCCCAGAATACCTGAATAACCCAGAAGCAGAGAAGAAGAATGCAGCTATACCCACAATGTCCCTCCTGGCTTCCAGCCTAATGCTGCTACTAGGACAGAGAACAGAATCTAATTACCTTTAACCCAGAGGGAACTGTGAAGGTTAATTTTTTTTTTCTTGCTGAGGAAGATCTGCCATGAGCTAACCTCTGTGCCAGTCTTCCTCTATTTTTTATGTGGGTCACAACCACAGCATAGCTGCTGAGAGGTGGTATAGGTCCGCACCCAGGAACTGAACCTGGGCTGCCTAAGTGGAGTGTGCCAAACTTAACCACTAGGCCACAGAGCCAGCCCCTGAGATGGTTAATTTTATGCATCAACTTGGAGGGTGTTTTTGGATGACATTAACATTTAAATTGGTGAACTTTGGGTAAAGCAGATTGTCCTCCATAATATGGGTGGACCTCATCCAATCAGTTGAAGGCCTGACTAGAACAAAAAGACCAACCTCCCTGAGGAAGGGGGAATTCTCCAGCAGACTTCCTTGGGACTGGTACTGCACCCATTCCAGTGAGACCTGCATCAGCGTTCCTAGGTCGTCAGCCTGCCAGCCCACACTCCCAGCTTCCATAATCATGTGAACCAATTCCTTATCACAAATATTTCCTATTGGTCCTGTTCCTCTGGAGAACCCTGACTAATATGGGGACGAACTCACAATAGTGAAATATCGTGGGAGCAGATCTTTGCTACAGATAAAGAAGAATCTCTGGGAAGATGAGAAGGAGCTGCTCAAAGCAGAGGCAGCATGTGGTGTCCACGTGGAGGGAAGTCTTGAAGGATACATACTTTGGGGAATGATGGTGGGGGTGCTGGAGTTGAGTAAAAGTTCTGCTTAGGGAGAGCTAACATTTTTAGCTATGCAGAGAAAATTCTATAATATGCAAAAAAATGTGGTATAAAGCTCACTTTGGTTATGAAAATCCCACTATAAAATACATCTGACAAGTAATTTTTATCAATTTAACCTTCTTCAGACAGGACAAGATTCACATTATAAAAAAGGAAGAACTTGGCAATTTTGCTCCATGTGTGGAAGAATCTGGTGGCCGCCAGCAGACTCTATTCAAACAGCACACTGGGGAGCAAAAAGATTTTATGACAGGGCAAAGGGAAAATACAACTTCCTATTTATTTTAGATATGTGATTTCAGCAAACACATCCATTAAAACACATAATCTCTTCATCAGCTGCACTAAAGTTTATTTTTAAACAGATATTCAAAATATTTACGCCCTAATCCTATCACAGCTGCAGCTGGACCGTCAATCGTAGAGTTACAGGTTGACACGCACTCTCATCAAAATGTCGCCATCACTGCAGTTGTTATCTGAGAATATTTTCATGTTGATAATGAAAAGCATACAAGTCCATCTACATTTCACTTTTATTATCTAAGTAGTTTTCAAAGAAGTTCCTAGGCTCCAAATACACAAGACAGGTGTCCGTTAACGTTAAATTTTCAAAGTACTATTTCTATAATGAAAATCTTACATTTAAGGTGAAAGACTAATAGGAGAATGCTGATTTATCCCAGAAATTTTAATCTATTCATGAAAAATAATTTCTTCTGGTGGCAGAATTTTTAAATTGCTACATTAGACAATGACAATTAAATTTGCCTTACCTACCAGTCAGGATGTTTTCAGATGCAAGTATCAGAATAGACAATTAAAAGTTGCTTAAGCAATTTGGACATTTATTTCTCTCTCTTAACAAACCCTCTGTGGCTCTAGGCTGAGTAGTTCAGTGGCTCAGTGACGGCGTCACAGAACCAGGCTCTTTCCATCTTTTTGCTCTGCCATCCTTGGTTGTCGACAAGCACTCCCTGATGATCGCAAAATGGCTGCAACAGCTGCAAACAACACAGCACACAAGAATGTCCAAAGTAGGAAAGCTGGGGTCAGAGAGAGGTGAGGAGTGTATATCTCCCTGTACCTCTCTCTTTTTTTGTACCAGATGAGGAAACTGAGGCACAGAGTGGTCACATAGTTTGTCCAGGACCTATACCTATAAGTGGTAGAAATAGGATTTAAATTCAGACAGTCTGACCCCAAAACTAGCGAAGACCTGGCTTGGGTGGCTACAAAACGTTAAAAGCAGAAAAGACAACTGAGGTGGCTAGAAAATTCATTTTGGGTGGTAAGCTGGTAAAAGAGGAAAGGTTGCTTCAAATTTCAAATCAAAACATTTTTATGCTAAGAAGGAAGGAAAATTATTCCAGGTATAGCAAACTTTATAATGCTCCTTTTAAAATATCTCTTATTTATTACCAAAATTTTTTTATGTTTTAAAATTCACATATATTGCCAACATCATAATCAAATTGTTTATTTCTTGACGATATTTTTACACATTTCATTATAATATATGTATATACATTTTACTTTGCTTTCTTCCAAATCTTCTTCTTTGCTTCCACAGTATTCCTTAGTATCTCATCTGAGACAGTGAAAAAATATTCTAATTTTATTTATCCATTGTTGGCCACCTACATTCTTTCTAATTTTTCACCATCAGAAATAACAATATGATAAACGTCCTTTTTCTTGTAGCTCTTTTCTTCTTTAGAGGTTTTACTTTAGAATAAATTCCAAGGAGTGGGATGACTGGGTCAAAGGGCCTGACCGTTTGTATGACTTTTTACATCCACTGCCAATGCGCCTCCAAGAGGACTGCGCCATTAGCATCGCTGCCAGAAATGTCAGAATATGCCCATTTTCTGAGGTCACATCAGCTTTGTTTTATTTATATTTGTATTAACTTAATAGCCAAAGAAGGTTTCTCATTTTTTTTTTTTGACTTCCGTTTCTGTGATTTGGAATGGAGCGTTTCTCCATCGGCACGTCTGGAAGGATCTCCTGTGAAAAATTGCTCCTATTCTTTGCCTGTTAATCTTTCTGGGTCTCAGTGCTGTTGTGATTTACATATTTCAAAACAAAGTTGGATTAATTTCATTTCAGCAAACTGCATGCAGACTAAACGACGGGTTTGTCTAGACTTACACTTAGGCAGACCCAAATTCCAGCTTGCTTCCCAAAACTCCTAGATTTCAACAACTGAGAAATAAATGTCAATCTTAGTGATAAAAATATGAACAGGAATGTTTCCACTGCTTAATTTTCTCCCCAAAATACATATTAAGCTCACTATTCTCAAAAATTTTAAGAGTAGTAACATTTATACGCCAGTCCTTGTTTTCATGGTCACCTACAGTCTGTAGATAAAGGATTATTCATTTACCATGCGGTAATAGCCATTATAAGATATCTTTTGCGTTTTTATTCTGAAATTGCTAGGTAGGTGCAAAATCAGAGGAGAAAAAACAATATCTTCAGATTTTGTTTTCCTTAAGTAGAAAAAACAGCTCCTCAAAACAACATATACAATAAAATTCTCGGATCTTCGAGCAGAAAAGAGAAAGCATAAGTCACATTGTTATACCCTTTTTCAGACTCAGCCACTCTGCCTATCTCCTTCTGTTACCTAAATATTTATTCCCAGACCAGAATCCCTAAGAGAGACTTTTAGAAATATAGATTTCTGCCCCCCACCCCCACCACAGGTCTAACAAATCAAAACCTTTGGGGTTGCAGCCTAATAATCTATGCTTTTAAAATATTCCCCAAGCTTCCAAATATTTTAGCTGCAAAATTCTCAGTTTAAACTAAATCTTAACAAGAATTATAAGGCTAAATTTGATTTTTAAATCCTTAAAGCAAGAGATCTGTATTTACTTCTGTAGTGCTTTGAAAATAGCACAATTCACACTCTCCATCTTTTACCTAAGAACGAGCAGAGGCCAGACACAAACATTTTTGACTTTTAGCTCTTTGCAATGGTACAGTGAGGACCACCTGGCATCCAGGACCAAGACCCCCAGTTCATCCTCTGGGCGCTCCCCTGAAGGGAAGCATTCAGGATCCTTCATCCTATTACAAAGGGGTCGTTGCTGTCATTTGTTTGTTTGTTTGTTTAGAAAGGACCAAAAGCTCTCCTATGAGGGTGGTGCAACCATGAGTAATTTTATTTTTTCAAACTTTTCCTTAATGTTTTGGGGAAATTATTTTTATGCTTCAAGGAAAATTGAAAGCAGATTCATAGAAATCCTGGGTGGCATTCCCAATTTAGCCTCTGGTCGCTTTTGAATTCTCTTCACTATCAGGCATTATTGGAATCTTATTCTAAGACGTCAATAAGCACAGTAGATAGTTTATTAATGTCTTCAATAACGCTGATTTATGCATTATTCTATTAATATGAGTTACTTTATATGTATTTATTCCACATATGTGTGTAATAATACGTATAAAGAGAAACTTGGATGAACTCAAAAACCAGAAAGCTATTAATGTAGAAGCCTTCAGAAATCAATGCTTTACTAACTCTCCAGGTATTTCCATGTAGGTATTTAAATCACAGAAAAGCACTTCACTGCGGCCTCAACTGGGTGGGGAGAAGGCCCTGTGGTTAGAGTTTTATCTTCTTTCTGTAGCCCAGAAAAGAAAGTCACGCTATGTGAAGTGGGCTATGAGGAGACACGGGCAACTCTGTATGTCTTGCAGTCAACAAGTAAAAGAGTTAACTGCTTACAAGTACACTGTGGCTCCAGAACTGGCTAAGTCTTATTATTCAGCCTCATTCTAGAAACAACATTAATAACCAGTCTGGGGTTCTTAGCTCAGCCACCCCCAGTGGGAGTATTCTGTACCCAATTCTATAACACACAGGCAGCAAATCTTCTGGCCTAATTGAACCAAAACAGGCAAAAACACTCAATAACTTACTACAGGGTTTCATGTTAAACTTCCACCTCCATCTTACAATTGGCCAGAAATTTCGGTGCTTCCTGAACTATCCTACCAAAGTATGCAAACAGCAGAGGAGCATACCCCAGAAGCAAAATTAAATTACTTTCCCTTGTGGTTATCTTAAAAATTCTTGCATATGTTCCATCTGAGTCCCATTAGAGATAAAAATGTATTTATTATATAAATCTATAATAAATATATTTATGCATTTGCTTTAATATCAAAATAATATTTCTTCTAAAAGTATAGGAAAAATAGATACTCCAGGGGGATGTATGAGACATATTATAGCACTTCATATACCCAGTGGGGTGCATACCTATCAGAGTGTCTGCCTTATTCAAAATGCTCACCTTCCCAACCACACACACGTCCACAAAGCAAGTTCCTGGGAGCCGTTTGTGCAACGTGCTGCCCTGGGCCCTCCCATAGTTACTGAACAAGGAAGGCCCACTCAGGGGGAGCATGGAGATTCCCTACGCAGGGACTGTGGGGACATGAAGACAGGGTGAGGGAGAGGTCTCTTCCTTTGGCTGGACCTATAGCTACGTGTTCCACTACAGGGTCTGAGGAGTCAAGAAAGATGGTCTTCAGAAAGGGAATGAATGAAGAAGATATTCAGAGAGAAGTAGAGAAGAGAGGTTTGGAAATGGAGAATGGAGAGAATGGAAATGCTGCCCAGATCCCTTCAGGTGTCCAGCCTGGGGGTCCGTCCTTCTGCAGCTGGGCTCCATCAGTTTGACGGCAGTTGGTAGTTGACCCCAGCACACCACAGAGAACTCTAGCCTGAGAAACAAGAGCTGAGTGAGGAAAAAGGCGCCACACAGCCACCCAGGGCCTCGTGCACCAGAAGGTGAATTGCTTTTGCTGTGGGTACAATCCTGCCCCAACAACTCTGAGATAAAAAATGAAAAAAGACACAAGGGCAGCAAAACCAAATTAACAAGCATGCAGGCTCCTATTTGGACATAAACTAGGCATACTTCCTACCTAGCAAGAAGGGACCAATCTAACCTGCCTTACCTTAACTGTCACGGTTTTGGAATTGAGAATCTGTAAATTATAAGGTATGGGTCTAAAAAAAGAAGAAGAAGGGAAAGAACTGCAGGCCTGTCTTTAGTCCTTAGTAGTACTGTGAACTTCTCTTTTCTCCAGGTTGTTACCTGCTTTGCTGTTGTTGTCACCGCTGACAGTGTGGAATGAGGCTGCCCCACCACAGGCAGCTCCACATCCACCAGGACAAGAAAGCAGGAGATAGTAGGACTGGAGCCCTGACAAAGAGTAGCAACGCACCCTCTAGTCATATAACAAAACCCAGAGCAGGACACTGCGCTTAATACAAGGATTTCCACCAAAGAAAGAAATGTTCACTCATGCATCTGTGCTGTACACTGCAGAAGACCTTGGAAACGGGAAACTACTAAGTGCAGTTTAAAAATAATGAGAAATCGGGGGGCTGGCCCTGTGGCTTAGTGGTTAAAGTTCTGCACACTCTGCTTTGGCAGCCCAGGTTCGTGGGTTCAGATCCTGGGTGTGGACTGACACCACTCGTCAGCCACACTGTGGTGGTGACCCACATACAAAATAGAGGAACTTGGCACAGATGTTAGCTCAGGGCTAATCTTCCTCAAGCAAAAAAATAAAGAAGATTGGCAGCAGATGTTAGCTCAAGGCAAATCTTCCTCAGCCAAAAAAAAAAGGAATCTTAATCCATCTCGTCTAAATCTAGAAAAATGATTAGAGGAGATTCTTATAATATTCTGAATCATTTTTTTAATAGGGGCTGTCCTTTGTACATGTGGTTTGAGATAAAATGTATAGATGATCTATAATTTGAACCCATTTTCAAAGCTAAGATATAGTGTCACTGAATTCATACCATTTTCATTTATTGCTCTAGATGGCAGAAAATAAGACAAATGGAGAAAGAAATTAAAAAGGGAGACATTTCAGATGCAGAAACAAACAGGTTTCTAGCAAATGTCCAACAGCGGACCAGGCTGGTTTCTAAATCACTAGGTGTGTGAACTTAAAACCGTTGGGACTGGCCCCCTAACTGTCAGGAGCATTAGCAGAGAAGATTCCTGCGCTTCTATTATGCATCTTTGACTACATGCCTTTAAAAGACCTTTTAACTTTGAGGCTCCAAAATTTAGATATTCTCCATATACTGACAGTTTCACAAAAGGTACATGTGGGCACAGCAGAACCAAAAGATAAGACAATCAGAAGACGAGTTTCTACATCAAAGTAACAAAACCAAAGCACAGGATAGTCATTACATCAGGAAGTCAGTCAAGCGGGGAAGATGAAGGGGAAATATTTATACATATTGAACCTAAAGTTAAACATCTACCTCACAGGCTTAAGTTTTTTAAAAAAAAAAAATACACTTTAAGATTCATTCTGAAGAGACATCATGTCTATACAAACACATTAATCTCCTGTAGAATAGATTTTTTAAAAAGACCAAGGTGTTTCAGAAAATGACACAGGAGAAGAAGGGATGTGAGGCTCTGCCCATGAACAGAAGGCAGGAGGCTCATGTTCGAAGCCGACCACCTCCTCTGAAATTCCAGCAGCCACATGACCCTCGTCCAAGACTCCTATGTATCCCCATAAATAGTCAACTGTGCTGTGAGGGGCCTCGCCCTTCTCCGAGATCACAGAGTAAAGCAAAGTCTACACGAAGGGAAGAAGGAAGAAAAACTGGATTCATGCTGCGGGGGCCTCAGGAGGCGCAGAAAAGAGAGAAGTCAGTAGATGTATGCAAATCTCTAAAAGCAGCCAGTCTTCATAAAAATGGAGGAATATGTGAACACACAAATCCGACCCCTAGGAAGAAAGCACACTGCTTGCACAGGTTTAGGGCTTAAAATGCAGGTGCCTGAGTTTAAGGAAATTCCAGGACTCTCTTGGAGGCGGCCGCCAAAACTGATGAGATTTCTTTACAGTAAAGGTGATCAGCTCTCTTTTAGGTCATTCCGCAAAGGAAGTCAGTTGGCCAAACGTGGGACCATAGAGACCCACCTAGGAAAGCTGCATATTTGCTAGTTCAATATGATTTGACAATAGTTTTAAGAAGAATTCTTTAAAAAACAAATTGAAGGCACAAGACTTTTTACTTGATAAAACTCAGAACCAACACACAGTTCTATTCAGCTTTTTACTGATCATTATAAATCTTTGGGGAAAAAACAGTCATGACACTCTTCAGTTCCATTTTCCATCTCTTTTTCTTAGTTTCTTAAAACCACTTATTTTTTGCATAAATCGTTTTTTATTGTGGTAAAATATATATAATATAAAATTTACCATTTTAACCATTTTCAAGTGTACAATTCAGTGGCATTAAATACACTCACAGTGTTATTCAACCAACACCACTATCTCCAGAACTTTATCATCATCCTGTACAGAAACTCTGTACCTATTTAAACAATGACTCCCCCTTGCCTCCTTCCCCCAGCCCCTGGGAACCTCCATTCTACTTCCTGTTTCTATGAATTCGACTACTCTGGATACTCCATATAAGTGGCACCTTGCAATATTTGTCCCTTTTCTGTCTGGCTTATGTCACTTAGCATAATGTCTTCAAGATTCATCCATATTGTAGCGTGTATCAGAAATTTATTCCTTTTTAAGGCTGAATAATATTCCATTGTATGTATGTACCCCATTTTGTTTATCCATTCATCTGTCAATAGACATCTGAGTTGTTGCCACCTTTTGGCTATCGTGAATAATACTGCTACCATCATAGGTGTACAACTGTCTATTCAAATTTCTGCTTTCAATTCTTTGGGATAGATACCCAGAAGTGGAATTGTTGGATCAAATGGTAATCCTATGTTTAATATTTTGAGGAACTGCCATACTGTTTTCCACAGCAGCTGCACCATTTTACATTCCCACCAGCAATGCACAAGGGCTCCAATTTCTCCATGAGCTGGCCAGCACTTACTGTTTTCTGTTTTTTTGATAATAGCCATCCTAATGGGTGTGAAATGATATCTCACTGTGGTTTTGATTTTGCATTTCCCTAATGATCCGTGATTGTTCCACTTTGTTTTAAATGGTGTTTCAAAATATGTCTTTTTTGCTTTGTTTCAGTATCCCTTTTCACAGAATAGAAACGTAATCATTGCTCTAAGTAGATACTCATGAAAGGTTCTGGGAGCTCTGAAAAAGAGCTTCCAACACAACAACTAAGAAGCCAAAGTTTTCATCACCTAGGTCTCAACCAGGTGCCAAAACCTTAGGCCTGGAAATAAAAGATATTTCTAAAAGTTTCCTTCCAGGTTCTTAAAGACCAGGTAAAGCAGCCTTAAACGCAGTCCTTTCATATTGCCAAGAATGTGAGTGTTGTTGTCTAAGGAGATTAACTAGCCAGGTGAGTGACAAGCAGGACAGTCCCACGGCTGACAGTCCCACGGCTCTGGGACGTGCAGCCGGTCCACTGAGTCAGGCATTGCTGCTCCTCCCTGAGGCCTTGGTTGGGCAGCTCCTGCTCACATGTGCACGCATGCATTCTCTCGCACCCCTCCCAGAGCTACACAGTGAGAACACAACACAGCAATAGATTCAACCTCCTCGTTGTAAAAATAACTTCGTAAACCTGAGAAGAAAGGACAAACACGGACACTTAAAGATCTTGGAGTTGGAAGTCCAGTTGTGCCACATCTCCTTGTTAAATTCTCTGGGTCTGGGTTCATCTTCTCCAGCCCACCAGGATTTCCCAAACTCCTGCAAATCATCTCTCTTCTCCTTCTCCATCTAAGCTAATCCAGTCTCCTCAGGCTGCTTGAGAAAAGTCCTCTTTCAAATCTTTTCTCTCCCTTTTCCTTTGTTAAGCTGCCCTCCATTTCACAGTCGTTAAGTGAACAGGCAGCAGGCATGTGCTGTGTGTCCTGGGCTGAGCTTGGCACTGGAGACACCACCACACCAGCAGGAAGGGTTCGCCATGGAGGGTGTCTGCCTTCTCCAGGTTCTTAGTCTATCTAAAATCCTGCAGTATCTCCTGGGGCTCATAACCCTGTGCTCATCTCCGAACAGAGGGTCACTTGCTACACCTCACTGACAACAATGTGGTGCAGTAAAGAGAAGAGGCCACACCGCCATACAGGACCTTGAGCTAAATCACTCAGCTCAGTGTCTCAGCTGAAGAATGGTCACCACAACTTTCCTGGAAGCAGAGACCTGAACCAAATGATCTTTTAAAGGGAAATTCATCAAAGGCTTTCTCGCTAATCAAAAAAAACAGACAATCTTTTCTAAAAACTTTCACCCCAAGTCTCTATACCAAAGATGAAGCTTTGATGACAGTTGACACCCTGCCTCTTCTGTAGTAGCTGCCATTACTGCCGAGTCTCCTGAAGAATGTTTAAGGTAGAGTGACAAGAAGGACCCTAGAGTATCTGAGACTTTTCATTGCCAAACAAAAGACCACAACAATGCTGGAGACACAGTACATACTACTAAGCCAACAAGAACATTTGCCTCCTATTAAACAAGAGATAGGGCCTGCTGGCTCTACAGGGATGGACAGAGGGGAGAGCCGGCAAGTCTAGTTCACCCCTACGAGGAAAATAGGATCTGAAAAAGCACAGATGTCAAAATCATCTTTGCTGTGTGTGACAGGATAAGAGAAAAACCAAGGGCAAAATGCAAACACTCACACAGCTAGAAATCTCAACTGAAAATCTATAATGTATGGCATATGCTAGGCTTTACAACAAGACTCTGAGTATCAGCAACAGCTCCCTTCCTACAACCAGAACAGAATATTCACATACGTTTATACAAACAAACCTTCGCAGCCATACAGTAGTTCCCTCTGATAGGGTATTCTGAACAGAGAGCAGTAAACAAAGTCCAGACAGGAAGCAGCAGGAAAGAATAAATGGCAGAGCTTTCTGGCACAGTGTCCTTGTAGAGAAACAAGAGACCTCACTCTTATATTTTAACAAAATTATTTTAGAACCCAGACCCTAAAATTACTCATTAATATGGTTACTCACAGTGGGTGGGAGGAGTTAGAAATGAGTTTGTAATGTTTTGGCTCCATTCCTAGAATCAACATCATAAAGTCAACCCTAATTACCGACCACTGACAACTCCAGAATCAAATTCCCATCCAGAAGGAAATATTTTGACCTACTCCCTGGAGGTTGCCCTTTCTGAAGGCTTTTCTCATTTTGATGCCTATGGATTTGTGCTAACGGAAATTCTGTGTGAAAATTCCAACTTGCCAAAATGAGTCCATTTGTCCCACAAAAGAACGTTTAAAGAAAGCACAATCACTTTTAACTTAAGAATGACAATACATTCAAAATCTACTTACCTAACACGGGCATCTGAGCAATTTAAGTAAGATATAAACATTGCATGCTATCTTCTGGTGGTGTTCGTGAGTTATGATCATGCCTCTTTAAAAGGGGGACTGTCAAGTCTGAATTTGCCTAGAAGCCACAGTAGTACAGAGCACTGAAGAACGTATGCTACTATTCTGTGTGGCAGAGGCTCCCAGTTGTCTCCCCAACACCCATTCTCCCTTTCCTCTACAGAAATAGAAGTCTGAGCTGGGCACACGGCCGCCTATCTGAAGATTATACTTCCTGGCCTCCCTTGTAGGTAAGTGGTCATGTGACTGGTTCTGGGCAATGGATATGAGCCACGTGAGGTTTGCAACTTCTAGGTCATGTTTTTAAAAGGAAAGGAGGCTGCCCTCTCCTTTCTTACTCCTTTTTGCCACAGTGATAGAAACTGGGGCAACCATCTTAGTGGGAAGGTCCAAGATGTGTGATAGAGATAGTAATAAGAGAGAAAGAACCTTTATCCCCAACATCATGACGCCTCTTCTCAGCCCTGGTCTGCTTATGCTCAGACCAGTATAGGTGAGAATAAAATAAACTTGTGTGTTATTTTGACCAAAGCAGTATCCTAACTAATGCTTCTCTTGAGGTGCTTTGAACTCAACTTTTGTTTTGATATCTGTTCCTTAAACAGAAACCACCCTGGATTTCCTGAAGGAAATTTCTCACCATGTTTCTAGCATCCATTATCAGTGTTGGGTGTTAGTTTGATGTTAACATCAATCTTTGGGGGTTGTCAGTATCAATTTTCACAGTCCCTGAAATCAGGATCTAAAATAAACAATCCATAACAAGAAGTAGCTTTCCGACCCTTTGTTCAAGGCAACCTCACAGAAGGAGAAAGCCTTTTCTTCTGCCCAGCATCCATTTCACCCATCCAACAAAGATCTCATCTTGTCCTCACCATCCCTCCGCCAAGAGAGGCAGGACATACTTGGGCACTGGAAGCCTTCACATCATTTATAAAATGGGAACCTTATCTGAACCTCTCCCAGACACCTGAGGGAGAAGAGAAAATCACATTTTTTAGTTCAGGAAATCAAAATCCGTAACTCCAGATAAGTGGACAAAATACTTAGGATAAAATTACCAAGTCAGATTTCATAAGCTTTTTCCTTGGAAAAAAAAAAAAAAAATTACATCACAATGTGTCAATATAGATTCATCAATTGTAACAAAAGTACCACTGGGTGGGGGGAGTTGATAGTGGGGGCGGCTATGCATGTGTGGGCACAGGAGGTCTATGTGTGGGGACAGGAGGTCTATGGGAAATCTCTGTACCTCCCTCTCAGTTTTGCTGTAAACCTAAAACTGCTCTAAAAAGAAGAAAGTCTTAAGGAGATCTGATCGGTGGTTACCAGGGAAAAGGGGGGGTGGGGGGAGGGCACAAAGGGGGAAGTGGTGTACCCACAACATGACTAACAAAAATGTACAACTGAAATCTCACAAGGCTGTAATCTATCATAACATTAATAAAATATATATATATATAAAATTGAAAAAAAAAAGAAGAAAGTCTTTTTAAAAGAAGAATCCTAAATCTGCTTTAAAAGACACTCAACTATCTCAATTTTTTAATAGTCATTCCCACTTACAGAATGAAAATGATAGCAGCTTCGATGACAAGAATGATGAAAGAGTCAGCAGCCAAGAAAACTGAGAAAATCCAGGGAGGCTCCCGCAAAACTGAGTCCTCATAGAACTCTGTCCAGTCTCAACCCCTAATCTCACTCTCGCCAAAAACCCAAATAGGAGTAAACGCATCATTACCCCATTCTGCATGCCAGGTAGTTCTCTCTTATTTTCATCACAGAAAAGCTAATGTACTTCCTTAAGTAAAAGCTTTTTAAAAATAAAAGCTTGAGTTGTCTCTTTTTTTCTTTACTGCCTCTGCCTTGTCTAATAAAAATGACTGAGTGTTTTGTTTTGTGATTCTTTTAACTCCTAAGCGTACGGTTCCTCCTATGCAGAGAGTACTATAATTGAGACCATTTACGACAGAGCACATTAAATGTTGCCATGAGAATACCACAAACCAATGGATATCACTCCTCTTTAACACTTGAAAGAGCACAAAATCCCATGATATTAAAACGGAAGATACAGGAAAGGTTTTTGATCACATGCAACCCTTTGGCTTTATTAGCAGCATAACATAACTATTCTAACGGGAACCACCTATGTTTTCACAAATTGAAGTCCAGTAGTAAAAGTATTTTATCACATCCTGCAAGGGCGAAAATTTAAAGCATATTTGGTTTGAGGTAATTAAAGATCAGTCTAGAATGCAAAGCATATGACATATCCTTATAGCAAAATGACCTTCAGGAGCCAGCCTGGTGGCATAGCAGTTAAGTTCACGCTCTCTGCTTCGGCGGTCCAGGGTTCACAGGTTCAGATGCCGGGTGTGGACCTACACCACTTGTCAAGCCATGCTGTGGCAGCATTCCACATACAAAATAGAGGGAGATTGGTACAAATGTTAGCTCAGCGACAATCTCCCTCATCAAAAATAAATAAACAGATAGGTGGTATCAAAAAAAAAAGAAAGAAAAACTCCCTAAATAATCTATTAAAAATAATAAAGAAAAAAAGCTTGACCCTCCAGGTCATGGAGAATTACCTGCTCTGGATAGCCTAGTCTTCTAGATCAATCTCGAAGAAGGCAGGGATTTTATGTTTTGCTTTCTAACATATCTTTAGCACCTGGCGCATAACTGTTGCTTATTAAGTGTTAGATGAATGAATGAATGAATACAGGTCTAGCCCATATAAACGTGGGAATGCTTTTTTTTTTTTTTTTAAAGATCTTATTTTTTTCCTTTTTCTCCCCAAAGCCCCCCGGTACATAGTTGTATATTCTTCGTTCTGGGTCCTTCTATTGTGGCATGTGGGACGCTGCCTCAGCGTGGTCTGATGAGCAGTGCCATGTCCACGCCCAGGATTCGAACCAACGAAACACTGGGCCGCCTGCAGCGGAGCGCACGAACTTAACCACTCGGCCACGAGGCCAGCCCCGGGAATGCTTTTTTATTTAGCCATTTCAGGCAGAAATTTCCTTAAAAAGTGTAGTAGCACTCTTCCTTACCTTCTCGAGAAAATTATAAGGACCATAATCATATGTTTTGCCAATAGCAAAGGGTCACCGCTGTGCTCATCCTATGTTTTAAAGATGCTCTTAGTGTGCTTTAAATACTAAATCACTCCATAATTTTTTACGAAATTTTTCAGCTGTATGCTTTTACCATTTTTCCCACCCTTCTCTTTCTGTTGAGTTGTCATTTCTCCCTACTATAAACAGCCTACAATTGGCTGTTTCTAATTTATTGTGCTCTGGCAAGCCAATTGGCCACAACTTCTCAATAGGATGTCAAAAGTAAGAATACAAGGCTCTAAGAGAGGGCTGGAGGCCTTCTCCCAAGAGTAAAGAATGTGGTCCTTAGACCTTGCCACATCCAGGCTGGGCTGATCACAAGCTCTGTTTTTCAGATGCTCCCAGTCCTCTACCTTGTTCTGGATAGGTAAGAAGCCAGATAGCCAAGTTCCAAAGAGGGCACACTAAATGATGTCACGCTATTTCAGCATGACATTTCCAGGGGCTAAGAAGCAACTGTTCCATGAGGCGGGGGACTGGAAAGTATGGTCCCAGACAACTGATGGTAAATAAGCAGCTGGTCTAGGGCTAGCGTGGGGGTGTCCAAAACAGACACCAGGAGTGCAAGGAAGTCTGTCTGTGGAGTGGAGATCCCATTCTCAGCACTGGTTCCGAGGGAGGAAGCCATTCCAGAGGGGCTGGGGGCACATAAATCACCAAGGGAAGAACTGAGAGTCATCAGAATCTGGCACAAGGTAGAAATTACCACTTGGGAAGAAAATCAAAACCTAAGTTTCCAACCTGGAACACAAAGACAGAGCTAGACTTGACTTGACACAGAGTCCCAGGGTTAAGGCTGGAGTTCCACCCTCAGAGCCACAATGGGACAGCACCTCCAGGTAGGGGTCAAAAGTCTCTGGTTGTGGCAAGGCTGAGGAACCCAGACAATTATGACAGGAAAAGAGGGGCAGAGGGCTGCCAACTACTCCCTGCTCCATGGCCCAAGGGCATCACCTTCTCCATGGCCAATGGGCAAAGTGCCCTCTGTGTTTGAAATGTCCAAATGGTTGACCAATGAGAGAGCATTGCCACTGGCTGAGTGGAGGGGCAGAAGGACATAAGGAACAGGAAAGAGACAAGTGGCTAGCCCAGAGGAGGCTGCATATGTGTCTCAAACACTTCTCTGCACGCGTTACAGTGTGGGCAACATATTTCTTCCCTGAAATAGCACAGCTCTCACTGTGGCAGTTACAGGTCATCAGCCAGAGGCCCCTGAGCCCACCTAGGAGTCCTCCCACGCCAGGCTTCAGCAGGCATGCCCGGAAAATCTACTGGGCTTTCTGAGAAGGGACTAGCAAAGGCGGAAGCATAGGTTCAGGAAGGAGGCACATCTGGAGGGACAAGCACTGGAGATGGATTGGGGCAGGGGAAGCAGGAGGCAAAGAGCTCAGGTAGGGGACAACAATTACCCAGGAATAATGTGACGGAGGCTCTGACGATGTTCAACTTTGGGTAAGAAAAGAAAAGAAACTACCATTTGTTGTGACTTTCTGTGAACCCAGAACAAGGCTAGTATTTTTCACATTCGTGATCTCATTTGTTCCTCACTTTAAGTCTGCAGGAGGAATATATTATTCCCATTTTACAGGTGAGGAAATTGAGATCCAGGGAGGTGAAAGGGATTGTATATGGTCACACAGTATGGATGACGGGTGGGATTCACTCTGGAATGATCTAACTCCAAAATCCTACTTGCACCAACTGACATACAAGGAGCTATATCTTAAAAAAATAATGGGAAGATGGGGCGAGGAGAGGGGTCTGGGTGTTTGCATGTGTCTGTTTCCCGTGGGTTTGCACAATCAGCCTCGACTGAGGCCTTCCTAGAATGTGTTGTTTTCAAACAACAGAGCGAGTCCATCAGACTGATCCACGGGAACCTCCCTAATGCTGGGAACTCCCATTGTTAAACGGTATTTTAAATAGAAATGGTCTAAAGCTCCCAGCCAATCTGTGCATTGATTACCCAGGGGTCTTAAATCAGGCCCCATCTCACAGGATCTTAGATTAAAGTCAGTTTGGGAAAGAAATGTGATTCTTAGATAAAATAAGGAATGTACATTAGAAAAAAAAATATCCAACATTTCCATGAAAAACCATTAAGCCTTGGCGTGCTGTTTCTTGATCTGAGTGCTACCTACACCTGTGTTCATGGTGATATATATATATATATATATATATACACTTACTATATGTGCTCTCTTCAGTATGTATAGGATGCTTCAATAAAGTTTTAAAATTGCCAGAGCAGAGTAATATTTTATCCCTGCCCTATTCTAACGTAAACTGGCCTTTAACAAGAACAAGGCAGGGAAAGTCTATGGAGATAGAAGCCGTAAGCCTCCTCTCTCCTAATGCAGATCCACCAGGAGAAGCACTCCACCCGTAACCAGAAGGCTGTCGCCTTGGAAACGGGAATGGAACTACCGCAATCACACATCGGGAGCAAAGATGGCCAAGATCTATTTCAATTCTTCGATGCCTCGAGGAACCGCAGATGACTGTAACTATGGAAGACAGCCAATCTGTAGTAATGAAGAAGCGCATGCCAGAGTTAGAAAGGCTGCAATTGAGAGAGGGAAAAAAAAAGGGGTTGGGAGGGAAGGACAAGATAAAATTCAGGTGTAACAAGCAAAGCCCAATCCAAGAACTGGGTAGCTGAAAGGCTACGAGTCTCATTCATTTCAGCCCTTCCGCCCTCTGTACTTAGCGCACACCCCCAACCGGCCGGCGCCATGCTCGGTGCAGGGGGTACAAAGTGGATAACAGTGGCCCTTTGGCGGGAAAGACGCACTCAGAGAAGTGCTCCACTGGAGGCACAAGCACCCGCGAACAAAGCGGGGTAACAGACTAACCTCAGTGTGAAAAGGGGCGCAGGAGGCTTGAGAGAAGGTGGCATTTTTTCATTGGAACTCACATACATAGCAATTCCCCAGGTGGTGGTCAGGGAGAGGCACCTCAGGCCGAGGGAACAGCAGGTACACAGGACAGAGGCACGAAACGGCAGCGTTCTATTTCTCGACACGGTGGCTCCCTGCAGCTCTGGGTGGGACAAGTCCCTGTTTGAGAGACTGTCCCACACACCGCAGAATATTCGCCATCTCTCACCCCACCCACTAATCGCTGCCAGCAACTCCCAATCATTATGATACTAAGGTAACTCCCCCCACATTTCCAAATGTGGGGAGGGGGGCGCTACTGCTTGCAGTTGAGAAGCCCAAGACTTAGGGGAACAGATACGCGGCTGGAGCAGGGGTCGGTGGGCAGAGGGTGAGGGTTGAGGAGGCGAATGCAGGTGAGGACCAGAGTGGGGGCCTTGCATGCCCTGCCAAGGAGCCAGATTCTGCCAGCCTTGGGGAAGAGAGAACGGGCTCCAAGCGGTTACGTAGGAGGCCAGGCCGACAAGACTTGGCAGCTCGTTGAATGTGAGGAGGTGGAGAAGAAGGAGGAATGGAAGAAGAAAGAATAACCCTCACAGTTTTAAGCTTGGCTGACTGAGTAAACAGTAGTGGCACTAAACCAACGTGATGAATATAGGAGTAACAGCGGGTTTGGTGGGGGATGGAAAGGCGAGGTGGAAAATGAGTCTGAAGCACATAAGGGACATCCAAGTGGAATTTCTAAGAAGTAATAAGTAGACTGATGCTAAGGAGAGACACCTGGTTGGAAGTGAGAGCAACGTTAGCATTTAATCATAAGCAGTGTCCAAGCCATTCCCCAAGCGCCCCCAGGAGGCCTGTTTCCCAGACTTGCTAAACAAGCTGGGGAGAGGATGACTGGAGACCAGAAAGCTGAGATACAGAGCCGGACATAAGCAACTGGGCACCCACACAGCAGCAACTGGGCGCTGGCAGGAATGGAGAAAGTGGGCCAACTGGCAAGGTGGAGGTGAGCAGAGCAGAGTAGGGGTGACTGAACCAGCGGCCCCACGTTGGGTGTCCACAGCCCCCTTTCATGCGAATCTTGGCACACATTAGAACAATGGCTCTCAAACTTATTTGCCTGTGACACACAGTAAGAAAATAATTTTACATCTCAACCCAGGTCATACACATACATACACACCAGGGCTGGCTTCACGGGTGTCCAAGCTGTGCAGCTGCCCAGGGCCCCACCTCAGAAGGGCCCCACTTTTGGTAAGGTGCTCTGCTGTCACCATCTTGAAATCCCTAATAATTTTTTAACAAAGAGTTCTACATTTTCATTTTGCACTGGATCCCTCAAATTATGAGACCAGTCCCGACACACACAAATACACACCTTTAACAAAAATTTCATGAAACAATATCTACCTTATTACATGTGATATAAAATTATATTTTCTGTTCTATTTTATTTTTTAAATCTAGTCAGCCCATTACATTCACATCCCACCAATGAGTTGTAAATCACAGTTTTAAAATACTCTTTCGGGTTAAGTCAATACTAAAGGTTTATTTCTTTTATTTGTGGTGGTGGAAGGGGCGTGCAGATTCTTTTAAACATTTATATTCTTTTTCCTCTACAAAGGTTTGGAGGCATTTCACAGCAAATAGTGCACGTAGCTGAAGACAAAGGAATTGCTGACATGAGCTAAGGAAGGAGAGTCAGAGAAGATCCTGAGGAACCAAAATTAAGCTGGGAGATTTGAGGGGGTTTGAGAAGAAATGGTCAGAAAGATAGAAGGAAAACTAAGAGAAAATGGGCAAAATTAAGGAAGCCCAAGAGCTTCCAGAAGGGAGTAGTCAACGAGGTCAACAGCCCCAGAGAATACCAGGCTGAGGCGAGAGCTGCGTCACGAGGCCATCAGAGAATGAGCTAGATCAGTCGTGGCACGGTGGGAGCAGAAGCCTGCATGCAGAGCTCCAAGTGACCAGGAGGCAACCAAACAGAGACACCGAAGACAGAGCACAGAAAAGGAGAGCCCAAGGAAGTGGAAGGAGAAGCAGAATGGGGGATATGTTTTCTTTTTAAGAATTCTGAGAGATTTGATGGTGGCTTAAAATCTTCCAACCCACCAACTGTTCTTTCATTTAGAAGCCCCACCCCACACCATATTAACCAGGTAAAATTATATCCACCTCCCACACTAAATAGACATTACTTTGATTTGAATTATAAATAACTATATATGGAACTGAGTTGTAAATGACTAGTTGACATAAAGTTATGTTTTATGGGCATTTGATTAATATGCAGTACCTTCGATTTTGCAATTTTCTTTTAGTATTCAAGAAGTCAACAAAAACTTTTTTTTTTTCTGATTTCAGACATATTTTTAGGCCTCTGAAAAGCTCATAGGCCCAAGGCCCGAGGTCCATAATTCCTAAGGATGACAAGGGCTGTGCCTCTCTGGGGCTGAAGAAGTCCCAGAAGTGGAAAGATAAAGAGAAAATAAGTCAGGACACACAAGAGGCGATGGACTCTGATAGACAAAGAGCTCCTACAAAATGGGCAGAAGAGGCTAGATAATCCAATTTTTTTTCACAGCAAAGTCAATGAATAAGCAATTCAAGGAAGAGAAATGTGAAAAGGTCAATGAACATATAAAAAGCCATCTAACCTCATTAACTCTCGGGGAAATCACCCATTTTTCACATATTGGATTGGCAAAATTTTGAAGACTAGTAATCCCTATAGCTGAGGAGGCTGTGGGGAAGCAGGGCCCCCGAGACAGTGCTGGTGGAGCGTGAATCAGCAGGCAGGCTCCACGAACAAGCCCAGGACGAGAACGGGCCCTCCGTCTCAGCACCCTCTTACTGCAGGGGTCCTGTGGTCTCGGCGCAAATGTGCCCCTGAAAGAGGCCTTTCTCCTAATACAGCATCTCGCTTTACTGGACTCAGAGCCCTGGTCTCTAACTACTGTTTCCTCTTTTGTGAGCTGTTTTACCTGTTTCTCCACAGCTTCCCCCACTGCAGTGGAAACTTCTAGGAAGCAGGGAGCCTCTCTCTCTTGTTCACCTCCCTCCTCCAGCCCTGGGGTGCCTGTAGAGGCTCTATTAAGACTAACGATTTTCATGGTGGCATTGTTCTAATAACAAAAACTGGAAACAATCTGAATGTCCATCAATAGGGGAAATGGTTGAATAAATCATGATACACACACACCGTGGAATACGATGACGCTGTACCCTGACCTGGGGGGAAAAGTCCATAATACATTGTTTTATGAATAAAGCAATTTATAAAATATTTAGAATCATATTTTTATTAAGAAGGAAGGGAAAAAATGTGGGTGAACATATTTGTCCATGTTTGGACAAGCAGAGAGAAAGGTAGGGAAGGAAACTCAGCCAGCTGTGCCCACTGATGACCATGAGGGAAGGATGGCATTGGAGGGGACGGGCTAAAGGAGAGTATGTTTCGTAATTTTTAAAAATTAAACTATTTTAAAAGAATCTTGGCCTCAAAAATATTAACCTATCGTACGAAGAACCATGTTTATGTAGTGTTTATTTCACCTGCTGGAGTTAATAAGGCTCATGATCCGAAGTGTTCCCTGGACTTGCCTATGGCCAACCTCATAGCCTAGTAATCATTTCCCATTTGATTTGTTAAAAAGCCAAATTTATTCCAACACCCAGTAGCAGAAATGCCTTGCCTTTGATTAAAGACAGTAGTTCCCCCTGGGGGACCTGGAAATGATCTGAACGCCTTTTCAATGGGCCACTGAGAGCCCAGACTGAGGCTGCCCAGCAGAGGAGGACGGCACGGTGAGGGGCCGGCCAGCGGGCACGCGCACACATGTCCTGGTGTCCGTGTCAGATTCCGGGGCCGCTGCCAGCCGCCGCTTCCCGGCAAAGTCCAGTTGGCTGGAGCCTGAGAAGTGATATCTTGAAGGCCCAAGGCGCTCCTTTCAAGAGGCCCTAAATCAAATGTCCTTGTCTTTGCCAGAAACAACCTATACGGGAAGTCTTATCACAAAACAAGCAGCTCTCAGTCATGTCAA
Organism: Equus asinus; assembly: GCF_041296235.1. Taxonomy (NCBI): domain Eukaryota; kingdom Metazoa; phylum Chordata; class Mammalia; order Perissodactyla; family Equidae; genus Equus; species Equus asinus. Next base: position 132,625,658 of record NC_091793.1, read on the forward strand.
GGATTTTTTAAATTAATTCCTTAAGCTGATCAAGTGATAAAAGTTGGGAATTTAAAAGGACTCAGACATTTCTACCTCACTGTGGTAATCAACCTGTAAGCTACCCAACCAACCATGAAACAACATGAATGGGATAGGCTTCAGCAGCTCAGTCCTACTACGGCATGCGGCACAGCACTTCACACCAGGTGACTGGGAATGAATGAATGAATGAGAATCGTCGAACCCATGCGGACATCACTGAGGGGACCTGACACTTGGAAGGCCTGGAATCCAGTCCTCACTGAGACACTAGTTAGATACTTAAACCAGGGAAATGAGTGAAAATTCTCTAAGCCTCAGTTTCCTCATCTGTGAAATGGGAATGACAATTGTGCCTGTCTCCTAGGGTTATTGTGAGGCACAAGTGAGGATTGACCTGACAGCCTGGCGGGGACCGGAGGTGAGCTGCCCAGATCCCCCTCTTGGGAAGGACTTCCACCCAGCTGTGAGGAGTGCCGTCAGCATGCGGCCTCCAGCCACCAGCTCCTTGGGGGTCAGCCTCAGGGGCAGAGAGCCACCCCTCTGAGACCACCGGTCCTGCTGCCTGCACAATGTGGTGACTGAGGCCCAGCAACTGTGGCTCAGAGCAGGACACCATGACCACAAGTCCTCACTCTGGGGCTTCCCACCAGGTTGGCCGAGGTCTTTCTAACCCCTTCCTCTGGCCAATCCTGCTTCCTTCCCTTCCTCGGGGTTGGCCCCTAGTGAGCATCCTGCACCCCAAACTCTAAGCTGGCATCTGCTTCCAGAGAACCCAACCTGCAACACAGCCCTTTGGCAGTATTAAGTACCTTGGGGTTTCTGAAATGTGACAATGAGCAGAAGCCAATCCTAGTTTAGAAAAGAAAATCAAGCTCATCAACTTTTTTCTTTTGCATATGAGCCATTTATTTCAAGTATTCAAAGTCTGGTAGTTCATTCATATTCACCAAATATGTACAGAACACTGCCTCCTGGGGCCACGAAGGCTCTGCGATGGTCCTAGTTCAGGGCTGATGTCTTTACGCCTCCTCTGCTGTGGTTCTCGGTGCACTGGCACCGCCCCTTAAGGCTCTGGAACTGGGTGAGGGGCCTCTGGTGGTTGCACTGATTTCAGGGCTCTGCCGTCATTTGGCAGGGGGTGTCCGGGGGCGGGCAGGAATGCTAGACTCCTACAATGTACAGAAGGTCCCTCTTGAGGATGGATTGTCCCATGTCCCACATGATTCAGAAAACAGAAAAAAAAGTTTACATAATTATCTGAGTCTAGATCTTAACTCTGCATTTCATAAAAATATTTCGTTCAGTTTTTAATACACTGAATTTTCTAGGAACTCAATTACCCTATAAATTGAGGGGAAGGTGTACTTTATTCAATTCAGAGCTTTACCAAGAGTTTTTCACCATTTCCAAAAATCATGACAGTTTCAGAAAAGTCACTCACGATCAATGAGACACCTTATAACACACCTGTGTTGTCTACATTTGTAGTTGTCTTCTTCTTAGAGATATACATAAAAAGACTTTTTTAGCCCTTATTTCTAAGGTTTTATATATAAGATTAATGATAATATTCAGTTGAATATTTCTTGAATCCAAACTAATTTATTATAAGAGCAAATATCGATTTCATTATGTCTTCTAAAGTAGCTGTGCACATATTGAAGTACCAGTTATTTTATTATAAATTATTTTCATGTTATTTCTCCTTTATATTACAGTTAGAGTATTCTGTTGTTTTTCTTTAGTATTATATGTAAATGAGTTCTATTATCTATGAGTTTCATTTCAGGAAGTAAAGAGAATGTTACAAAACGTACAAAGGGCATGTTGGGTTTGATGGATTTGGAACCACTGCCTTACAGAATTGACTCTCAAACTGGGGTCTGAGGCCCCCCTGCAGCGGAAGCATCTGCAGCACTCAAGAAAAATCTAGGCTCCTAGGTTCCAACCCAGACTCACCAGAATGTTCTCTGGGGCCAGAACCCAGGAATCTTTATTTTTTCAACCTTCCCCAGGTGATTCTGATGCTCATCCAGGCTTGACAGACACAGCTATGGAGAAGTTGGGGGATGGGGGGACACCGAGCCATCGCCTGGCCAGGAGGTGCTCACAGTCTAAAAGGGGAGGGTAAAGTGTAACCATATGTCAGGCACATAGTTGTCAAATGCCAGAAAGCAACACCAACAAAGTGCTATGGGAATTCAAGGAAGGGAGATGCCAGCCTGGCGGAGGTGTCTTGAGGAGGACGCACTGGAGTGGGGATCTGAACAACAGTGAGAGCAGGAGCCTCATCTCTGGGGAGCACTACTGCAGGAGCCTTTGACATATGTCAAAGCCTTTGTCTCCGTCAAAACTCACGGCTGCCCTCTGGGTAAATACCATCCCTGTCCAGGTCTTTCCGAAGAAGATACTGAGGCCCAGAGAAGTCAAGTACCTTCAAGTCTTGCAGCCCCAGAGGACAGGGCTTAACCATCCACTATATCAGGACCTGGCCAGGAGGAAAGAGGGTGGGGGCAAGGGTGGGAGAGGCCCAGGGAGCTTCAGAAGAATGATTTCTATCCAAAAGCTGCATTTCCATCTTGCTATTCGCCTTGTCACCAACATTCACGATGACAACAGAAAACCACCACTAGGAGGGATTCTGAGCACATATCATTCACATATGGCTAAAAAGACTGGAGGATGAGAACAGGCGTTGAGGAGTCACGGATGCTAATGAGCCACAAATCACAGAAAAGTCACTTAATTGAGGTAACAGCAAAATGGAAGGAGGCTTGGAATTAGGAGCTCTCTCGTTGCTTCCACTGATCTAGCAACAACATAAAGCAGCTTCTGCTTAATCAATTCCCACCTAATCAGAGAGCCACCCTAACACTGTCTCCCAGCGCAGCAAATTAGCCTAATAGTGAACCGCTGCAGCAATCAGGAGGGTATTGGTGGGGAGGGCAGGATGGAAACATACTCGGAGGAAAAGCAATCGGATAGTGCTAAGGGGTTAAGCGGTGTTTAACTAGCTGTTAAATTGCAAACTGCTAAGCTTCCCCATTCTCATACAGAAATTGTCAACAATGAATAGAAATGAAGATGAAATGCATCAGGTTCTGTTTTCATCCTGAATCCCGGACACGCATCCAGGTAGATATAAAATTTATTTTTATCTCTATAAAGGGAAAGATCAAGCCACTCGTTGTGTGACGAGTGTTTCTCAAACTCAGACACTCAGAATTTAGCATTCATCAGAATCCTCTAGGGGGCTTGTTAAAATACAGATGACTGGACCACCCCCAGAGTTCCCAACTCAGGAGATCCTGCGTAGGCCCTGAAATTTACATGTCTAACAGTTTGCAGGGGAAGACAATTCTGCGAACCTGGGGATCACACTTTGAGAACCTGCTCAGGAAGTCTCAAAAGCCACTTGGAAGGGCAGCAGGGGATGGAACGAGATGAAGGAGCAGCTGCGAGCGTGGATAGGGAGTGAGGCATCTCAGCAAGCAATGGAGGGTCCCCCTGATAACACAAGGAAGCTTCCATGTATTCCTTAAAGTAGTAATTTGTCACTCTTTGTTTCTCATTCTCTTTATTCTTAAATAAAGAGTCTATAACTATAAGCAATCATGTAATGGCTGCCACATGTCCAAGAGAATGGGAACGAAATGAGAAGGAAGACAGAGGAGTCCTCCACTTTTCACGGATGTGAAACGAGACCGGTAATCAAAGGGGAAGTCAGAGATGTCACAGGGGACAAGAGGTCCCAGGTCAGAGAGACAGCTGAGTGGGCCCCTTCTCTGCGTGCAGGACCCTAAGGAAAACTCACTGGCTCTACCTTACTCCTTCCCTCTATCGACTTGCGCTCTCACCAGACTGATAACCCCGGGGCCAGAGCTGGAAGAGGTCCAGTCTTCTGCAATGAATGGAATCTTGGTGTGATCACCCACAGTCAGCGCCCACTGGCAACCAGTGAACATCAAACTTCAGGTATCTTTTGGACCAGCCTTACTTACGCTGACCTGGCAGAGGTGACGCAGGTCAGGCAGGGCCAATTCACGCATTGTGGGTGGTGAGAATTTCTTCTGCTACAGTGGGGCAAGACTAACACCAATGGATCACATCCTGGTCCCACAGCTCCCCCGACTTCCAGGTACATTGCCAGGAGACTAGACGCTTCTGGATGAAGATTTCCAATCAAAGCACTGCTCTGTGGCCCCAGCTTTTATTAACTGAAGAGACCAAAAGGTCTTTCTGCCCATCCATCCTCTTCCCTCCTCTTGGGTTCGACATGTGAGTCAGCAGCAAGCTCCTCAAATCTCCGAGGCAGAGACCTTTGGCCTTGGAAACATTTGGAGCAGAAACAGGTGGTGTGGACTGGAGCAAACTTTCAAAAGAAGAAAATACCAAAAACTCCGAGAGAAGAAGCCCTCCGCGTGGAATTCTCATTTGCATTTCGTGCGGTCAGCGGTTCTCCAGTTTTCCTCCCACCCCTTCAAAGGTTAGGTTGTCAGATCGTGTTGTGAGTAGGTCAGACTAAGAGGGTTTTTTCTTATGGTTTCAGGCGAGATAATATTTCATACCCACAGGATTGCAGTGCTGAGCTTAGCAGTGCAATATTTAAGAGTCAGTCGCATATCCATCATTCAGCCCACATTTCAAAGACTGATAAAATATCGCCCCGGTGGATTTAAAAGAAGCCAGTGACCAAACATCTTCCTCTCCTAACTAACAAGGCTGCGAGGGTCAGTTCCTAATACAATGCCAACAGCCCGCCTGTGCACAGTAAAAAAATGCATTTCTAACTGGAAGATGGCTTGCGGAACAGTACGGCAAACATCACTACCCCTGATCAAAAGTCTTCCGTGGCTCCCCACAGAACCCAAACTCCTTAGCGGTTTTTCAGGGGCCTCAACAAACTGCTGCCCATTCTCTGCAGCCCCCCTCTCCCCGCGGCCAGCGCAAACCGTCTGCTCCAGGCTAACGCTGGCTCATTGCTCCTGGAAACCCCGCGCAGAGCTTCCTTCTCTCTTGCTTTGCTGACCTCTGCCCCAACACCCTCTTCCCCCTTCTTCCCAGTTTGTCAAACTCTGTCCATGAGGCAATGAAAACCCAGCTCCAGTCACATAACCTCCACAAAGCTGCTTTTCAGGAAACTTCCTGCCCTAGATGCTCTCTCCCCACTGAGTGGCCAGGGTAGCGATCCGCTGGCACCGTACAGGGACTGCCCTGCATCGTGGCTTATTTACTGCCATATGCCCCCACCCAACCCCAAGTCAGTTGAACTGTGAGGCTCCTGGGCCCCATGCCTCCTCCTGGCTTCCCCCGGATCTCACCTGCCGCCCCCCGCACAGTGGATGCTCAGGAAAGGTTTGCTGCGGTCACCACGGTAAGAATTTGGTCCTCCCTGGGACTGTGGTTTATGAGATAGTTGTCTTTAAAGCTCCTTGTTTCTCTTCCTTGCCGTCCAATCACTGCCCTCTCTTTTCTCCCGAGCATGTGACCGGACTGCCAATTCACTCTGTCCCTAGGGCTGTCCAAGAGCTTAGTGAGCATTGAACAGAAGACCCCTACGAGGTGACTGCTAGGCTGGAAAAACCAGCCTGGGTCCCACAGGCCCAGGTGCAGGACACGGGCAGCGGGAGAGAGAGATGAACACAAAGACAGGGGGCTACAGCTGCCCTCCACCTCAGGCAGCGGTCCCTCCAAGAAAAAGAGAGCATCTGGTGGAATATGGGTAAATAGTGCTGAGATCGGAAAGCTGTGCATGTAACAAAAGCACAAAGGGTTTGTAAAAGGCGGATTCCGCTCCCCACCCCCACCACCAAAAGCTCAATAAAAAAAACTAGCAGTTTTCACTCAGCACATCTGTTTTCAGTTACCTGTGCCTGAACCACAAACTTCACAAAGAAATGGAGAGATTTCGAGCTGACTCCGTGGTTAAGTCTGTCAGGGCAGAGCGACGGCTGCCCAACATTCAGGGTCTTGCTGAGCCTCGCTGATGACACTGTGGCCACAAGGAATCGTGCACTGACTTGATTGCTGAAAAGTAAAAGCGGCCCAGGGGTATCATGATCATTGATCAACACAGCTACGCCTGTTAGTCAATCACTGATTACCAGATTAACTTACCAATTATCAGTCGCATGTTCCCAATCAATTCCCAACATATTTAGTCCTTTTTTTCCCCATTACCCTATCTTGCTGCTATCTTCCTTAAACCCTCCCAGCTAAGATTTTGTTTTTCTTTAGTAAAACAAAAAAGTCTTTGACTACTAGAATGTTCTTTACATTAAATCCCTAAGCCCTGGTTCTGTTCACAACATTGTCTCTCTAGGCTCATAAAAATGTTTCCAAGAATAATATTCCCTTCCTTTCGATGAATTGGGGATACAGCAGACCATCCATAGATAGAAGCTGCAAGAGGGAGAAAGACAATGATTTAGTGATCTTCCTTCTACAAAACCCTTCCTCATCTGGTGCCCGGTTAAGTAACAGAAGACTGAGATCACTGAGCAACTCTTTGAAACAGTGCGATATTGGAAATCTCTGCACACCAAATCTGAACCTCTCCCTTATCAGACCTTACCCTGACCTACTCAGGCCTGATACAGGGCCCAAGCTTTACCGCCCCTCCCCCCTGTCATTGCTCCTTTATTGCTATAAACATGGATGCAAGAGGGAAATGCCTTTTTTTTTTAAAGATTGGCCCCTGAGCTAACATCTGTTGCCAATCTTCTTTTTTTTTCCCTTCTTCTTCTTCCCAAAGCCCCCCAGCACATAGTTGTATAGTCTAGTTGTAGGTCCTTCTGGTTGTGGCATGTGGGACGCTGCCTCAGCATGGTCTGATGAGTGGTGCCATGTCCGCGCCCAGGATCCAAACCGGCAAAACCCTGGGCCACTGAAGTGGAACACGACCTTAACCACTTGTCCATGGGGCCAGCCCAGGATAGGCAACTTTAAAAATCCACTTTGGTAACAGGGATTCCAGTGACTTCATTGCTCCTTTAAACTTTTTTGAGAAATCATTGCCATAAATTATTAAAATACATATTTATTTAATAATTATTGTCATCCAGGTACTTAATTTGTTGCACTTTCAATAGTTGGGTTTCTATCAAGAATACAATTATTTTACAGGGAAACATTAAATATTTACTATAATCAAAAAGGCACATCATACCGGCAATTATTTCACTATTAATTTTTTACTTGAATTGCTTAATATGGAAACACCAAGATTTATCCTGAAAAATCAGTAGAACAGGTACTGAAAGACATATCTGAGGGCTCTACCCAGAGACTGACATGAAATTTTACAGGCCTCAATAAACATTTATTGGTGGAAAACTGAATTGTATTCCATTTTGTTTGTTCCAAGGGGAATTTATCACAATGGGCTTTTTTAATTTAGTAGCCCTCACTGAAAGAAAACTTAACTAGTACGGTTTGGTGTCACTTGGGCTGTGTCAGAGAAGGGCAACCGAGTTCAAAGACAGAGGTCATCGACTTCCCTCACCAGTGTGCTGCCAAGAGAAATTAACCTATCCTGTGGGTAGAGGACAATCTAAGTGAGGCTTAGAAGCTCATACAAAAATTCACTTCCATAGAAGTATTCCTATGATGTTTCCTTCTCTGAAAAAATCTACGGAAACTCCTCTAAAAGGATTGTGAAAGAAAAGCTTCTAAACATCTATAGAACACCACTAGTTAACTTTAGCCAAGTAATACTCTGGAATCTGCTGTATTTTTAATTCATAAAAGCAGAGTCCTATCGTGTAGTCTTTGCCTGCAAAAGTAGGTGGTCCTTTTACTGAGCATCCATTTGAGTTCTCCTCTCACTTGGAGAACTCACCCACTTCCACAGTTTTTATCACTATTTCAATTATTGCTCATTCTATTTCAAATATTTCTTCACCCTCCCTAAATGTAAAAAAGGTAAAAAGCCTGGCTCGATCCCTCTCCTCCCAACCTTCTAAAATTCCAAACCTCATGCCTCCTCGCTGTTCCCCTCTCAGCATCCCAAGGTGGCCCTCACATCTGCCATACACTCCCAGGGCCCCATCGCGCCACATCAAATCCACCCCAACAGCTCAGCGGGAACCCTCTAAACTAAACCACCTGTGTCCAAATGCCAGACTCATCCTCAGACGCTTAGACACACACTCCCACACACCACACACCAGCCTTTTAATATAAACTACCCAGTTTAGCATTCAAGATACATGCACACCATCACAACTGCCCTCACCAACCCCTCTTCAGTCTTCTTTCTCTGGTGCCTCCAAGTAAAAAATATCATGGACGACATGGTAGACATTGTAGTTTCCATATTGTATCAGAATCATTTCACAGGGTTTTACATAGAACACTGATTCAGAGTTAGCACCTACCGACGAGTCTCAGAATATAGAAAGTTTGCTGTGGATTTAAACAAGATTTAAACTTGCTTCCACTGCTGGGAATAAAATGACAGAAAGTTATAAGCAAGCAAGTAGCAGTTTCAAATTCCCAGGAGACTTTTAGAGTAATATATACACTTTAAACTCCAAGGAAAAAAGTTTGCCTGCATTCCTTTATTAGAGGAAATACCCATCAAACTACACCCCATTACATTATCCCTCAAAAAGCAGTTAGCAAGTTAGCAATATCATTTCCGCATTTTCCAAACACATCTGCTGCTAGATTGATCCAAAGAGGTACTTCACATCTTATTAGTGGCTTTGGAAATTATCACCTCAAAAGAAATTTGATGTCAATGACCTAGGGGTTAGTACCTTATACAAGGACTGACAATGGTTTTCCAGTTTTAATTAAGCAAAGTAACTCTCATTCTGCCAAGAGGAAGAAAATGAATGGAAAGTTGGACAACTATCTCCCAAAAAAACCCAGGACATTGTCTCTTTGCTGGATTGAGGGTACAGGGAAACTAAAGCCAAAATGCTTGAATAGAATTTACCATATTGAAATATCTACATTTTTTTCTGCAGAAAATAAAGCATCAGGCCTCCTAGAAACAAGCATGGAGCACGTCCATTTGGTAGAAGATCATCTCCCAAAGTGCCTGCAAAGATGGGCAGACATCTATACCTAGTGACATTAAGAGATGGAACTCGCTTTAGTGAAATCCATTTGCAAACCACATCAGGCAACTTCACACAGAGAACTAGCAAGGGTCCCTCAGGCCTCTGGCAGGCTACCAGGATTTCTCAGTTTTCCCTGCATTTTGGTCTAGAGGTTTCCAACTATCATGCCCAGGTCGTCCATGTTCTATGACCAGATCCGAGTTGCCTCACCATGCAAATCAAACAACGGAGTCCTTTTCCTAGGACATTTACTCTTTCATAAGTTTTTCCATCAATTTCTCTAAAACCTTAGCACCTACCACCACATGATCTAACAAGAAATTAAGGCAACAGGTAGTCAAAAACTACGTGTGTGTGTTCAAACAAGATTCTAGAAATATGATTCTTTAAACGATTTTAAGTTGTTAAATTTTAAGATACAAAGACCTGCACTACTTACAATACAAATATATTTCCGGCTAGTTAAGCAGGACCTTTTTCATATGGCAGAAGTAGTGATATTCCTATTTTGTGGCACTCTGAGCAATGTGCACCCTGAAGACCATCCAGGAGCCTCACCCCATGAGCAAGTTTGAGTATCACCCCCTAGTCTCTAGTCGAATCCCTCGGCCTACCTACAACACATTCTGCAGGAAGTGATGAAAAGCTAGGGAGTTTGAGTTACAGAAGGCCTGTCACATTGCAAAATGTCCATCAAGGAGTTCCACACACACTCCTGCTGCAGGAAAGTGGCTGGGACCATGGCAGCCAAGAGCTAGTCAATGGGGCCTGTCTGATGCCTTAAAATGCTACCTGTGGCATCGAGCTCTCACCTGTTCCTCTCCTGGGTTGTGATCTGTACATAGCAGCCTGCATGTGATGGAGCAACTGGAGGAAACAGGTTCAAAGTGTGGGAAGCCATGGGTTAAAGCGACTTGCCAAACTATGGGAAATATTCTGGCTGGATGCTGGAGCTTTAATGCTTTGCTCTAATGGGGTAATGACTCTCGCTCCTTTCTCATAAACATGCTAAGTAGATTTTTACTTTCTCAAAAAGCTAAATCCTTCTGTGGCTTTATGACTTACTTTCATAACCAAGAGCCTCTTAAGCTATTAACAGCCTAGTGTCACAGCCCTAAAGACTCAGCTTGCCCCCCGTCACAAGTTCCTGCAAAACAGACCCTGGTTAAACAGACTACAGAAAACAAAAAGGAAAGAAAACACAAAACCCCACTTGTGGTTGACACAGAACCTGTACGCAGCTTAAAGAAATCAATAAAATGATATAGTGTCAGATTCAGAACAAAGGAAGAGATTTCAGTGTGGTCACCTCTGAGAACCCTCTGACAAATCAAGGCTGCCAGTTGGATCACTGAGCGCCAGTGAAAGTAATTCAACCATTCCATCTCCCACACAAAATGCCTGAGCCCCAGAGCTAACTCTGGGCGGCTATGATAGTGCTACCCACCCCCAACTCATAAAGCAAAGGGGCAAGCCGGCCAATTTAGCACAAAGAAGAGAACATCTCCATTTGGCCATTGCAGCTGGTTGGCCAACACAGTCATTCACTGCTCTACAAGAGTTCTCCAAGACACTAGTAAAGCACGTTAGCCTTTCCAAATACCTTTCACCTCAATAGATTCCAGTTCCACCTTGCAATAAAACTGAGCATATTTCTATTTAATACTCATTCTCTCAATCTGAAAGCAATCTCTTTCTATTTAATGCAAAGATCTCCCTAAATGCTATCAAAATGGCAACCAAAGTCAGCTTAAGAATTGTGTTCTCAAGGACAGAAAGAATGTCTTTCTACTTTCTCCACCTTGATTTTTTTTTTAATTTTTCTCTTTACTTCTCCCAGAAATATTTAACTTGATTTTACATAATGCAAAGTACTCTTTTGTTTGTCAAGATAAGTAAGTTGGTTTCTATTCAAACTGTTGAAAAATATACAACTTTGGTAAGCACGAAAAGGACACAGAATGGAAACTAAGATCCTTAAAATTCCAAAATCCTCTTATCCTATTATATCCCTTTTAAAAAGAATCTATCTGAGGCTGGCCCTGTGAAACAGTGGCTAAGTTTGCACGCTCTGCTTTGGTGGCCCGGGTTCGCAGGTTCGGATCCCAGGCACGGACCTCCACCACTCATCAGCCAGGCTGTTGCAGCGATCCACATACAAAATAGAGGAAGACTGGCACAGGCGTTAGCTAAGGCCTAATCTTCCTCAACAACAACAACAACAAAAAGTATCTACCCAACCATGCGACATTCTGGAAAAGGCAAACTATAGAGACAATAAAAAGATCAGAGGTTGCGGGGGAGGGATGAACAGATGGAGCACAGAGGATTTTTAAGGCAGTGAAACTATTCTGTATGATACTACAATGGTGAATACATGTCATCAAATATTTGTCAAAACCCATAGAAGGTACAGCACCAAGAGTGAACCCTAATGTAAACTATGGATTGGATGACAATGCGTCAGCACAGGTCCATTGACTGTCACAGCTGCACCAGTCTGCTTCCGGGCGTCGACGGCGGTGGAGGTTGCGCGTATGCTGGGGCAGGGAGTACAAGGGAAGTCTGTGCTTTCTGCTCAATTTTGCTATAAACCTAAAACTGCTCTAAAAAATAAAATCTATTCTTTTAAAAAAGAATTTATACTACTAGACGTACTAAATAATAGCATATATCCCCCAACTGAAAAAAGTGGGTAAAAATAGTTGAGGAAGAGGTTAAATCTCCTGCAGCCAGAAAAGGAAAAGTGTAAGAAAAAGCCGCTGTGCTGCAGGGCCTGCCTTGTGACTTCACAGAATACTTGGCAGAGAGGATGCGTGTTTCTGTTTGGTCTAGAGACGAGCACGAGAGGAACCAGCAACACGCGTCATCAGCAGCCTTTTCTCTGAAGAACCGTTTTGATGCTGTGGAAACACTGCACACAAAGCCAGACGAATCCATTCCACACGCACAGACCACCATACATCATTTTGATTTTTATATCTAGATATCTCAACTCATTTTTTGTAAAGTCACTACCCAGATATAATATCTATTTTCAATTTGGGAAATCAGGGAACTGGTTAGCTAATTCAGGAATTGACAAACAAACCGACGCAGCTGCCAGAGGTACTCCCTCAAGCAACTGGTTTGACAAAAATCAGTTATAAAAGCAGGATCTGGGTCTTTAAATATAAGAAATCAGCTTTCAAATACATCAAATTCTAAACTAAATTTTAAAATCTAATGTGTAACGCCATTAGTAACATCCTGCTATTATTCAATCAGTTGTAGAGAGTGGAATATAAGGAGGGCCACACAGAGACCTGACTCAACAGATCCGAGAGGAAACTTCATGAGCATCAAATAGTTTCAAATGTTGGAGAGAGAAGTTGCCGATCAAATAGTTGCACACACAAAACCGATTTTTCATCAAGTATCTACTTAACAAGTATCTACTTGTCCTACAGAAATACAGAGATCATGAAAGAAATGTTATGTGGGTTAATTAATTTAAAATACTTTTAAGTGAGAACATATGTAAAGACCTATCACATATCCCTCTACCTCACCTTCAAAAGTTAAAGTTTTAACACATACTAGGTTGGTTTTTCAAAATCACAGGCACAGGCTTTCAAAGGAGATCTGTATTGCCTATGAGAGTTGACTAATATGTCTGTCATGCACACTTGAGGTGACCCAGTGACCCAGACTTGGCCAACGGATGGGACTCCAGAGGCACGGGAATGCAGGCTGCCCCCGTGATGACATCAGCTCTTCCACGGTTGCTTCTCCACAGCAGTGGGCTTCACGCTGGGGGCCTTGCACCCCTGGAGTATGGGAAGACTTCGAGACGCCTGCAGGCCCAGGTTGTTGTGTGGGAATCACATTCTAGATCCTCAGCTTCCATATGTACACATTCCTAAAAAGCATCTTGTGGTTGACAGTCCCGCTACTGCCCTTTCACACTCCCCTCTCCACAATCCACAATCGTCCTTCTCCCACTCTCGCCCATTCTGATTCTGATGAGGGAATTGCCCCCGAGGTGTGAAAACGTCCTGGTGCCAAGAAAGGGCACATTCAAAATACCGCAGGTCAAGAGAACTTCCTTTAATTAACACCTCCCTATCATTCCAGCAAAAAGTTATGCTCTCCATAAACACATGAACTGATTTAAAACAAGAAACCAAGCCTCATGGAGAGATTAAGAAATGCACTTCAAATAAGAATGTTTTACTTTACAGGTTTTATTAATAATTTATCAAGTATTTGATAACTTGTTTGTTAATGAATTATTAGGAAGATAAACTGAATCCAGAAATTTATTTAACTCTTAGCACCTTAGGATCATATTTTTATTGCAAAGTATCATAGGATAACCAGGGTTTTTTAATGTATTACATTTGGACAAAATTCTGCTTGAGGAAGTGGATTGGAAGTATGAGCTCAAGGAGAAAAAGAAAATGTAAAATTTTCAACTATTAAAGAGTGCTTGCTCAGGTATTTTTTAAGTGATGATGAGGCACACCAAATCACAATAGTGTTTAAATTCCATTCAATACGCTTTAAATAGTGATATAACTTTTTCACTTTAAAAGTCAACATTTATAGGGGCTGGCCCCGTGGCCGAGCGGTTAAGTTCGCACGCTCCGCTGCAGGCGGCCCAGTGTTTCGTTGGTTCGAATCCTGGGCGCGGACATGGCACTGCTCATCGGACCACGCTGAGGCAGCGTCCCACATGCCACAACTAGAAGAACCCACAACGAAGAATACACAACTATGTACCGGGGGGCTTTGGGGAGAAAAAGGAAAAAAAAAAAAAAAGTCAACATTTATACTATGCCAGGAATTACATCCTTTGTATCTTTCTAACGTTACGATGAAAAACTTTAGATGTCAACCCAAAAAAACATGCAAGGGGATACATAATTTGAAAAAAATCTGTTAGAGGTGGAAGTTGGGGGTAAAAATGTTGCAGAGTTGCTCATGGGCATTGTTAGACGGCCCAGCTTGGCCCTCCCCTCGGTCCACCCAGGATCACGGAGGGACTCTATCTGCCTCCCTTGGGCCCAACTAGACTAGACACTTGAAACCACAAAACCCATGTTAACAGGGACTTCCTGTGCAACCCTTTAAAGGGCTGACCCTGTCTAAAATCTTGCAAATACAAAAAAATGATAACCAAACATTTCTTCCCATACTTTTTCCTTGACTGGGGGTGGGGGCAGAGGCAGGGCTGTTTCAGATCTGTTCATGTCATGACATACTGAGCTATCAGCCGCAAAATTCTTGATCATACATGTTTAACAAGGTGCCAAGAAAAAAATCCACCAAAAAACTTGGCAATATTTTCTGCCACCAATCCTTTTATTAGGGCGATTTATAGAACAAAAAAATCACGTCCTGTCCTCCCCATCTTCATGGGAAAGATTCCAAGAGGAGGAAAGAAGGTAAATGGAAGGAGAAAACACAGCAGCAGGAACTGGCACCAGATCCTTCGTTCATTCAACAGTTACTGCTAACCTACCATCAGGTTAAGTGGAGCCCTGCATGCTGAAAAACGGGGGTGCAAAAATTTCCCCCCAGAAGTGAAGAGCAAATAAGTGGCTTAGCTCCAACCTCCCCAAGCCACACGGTAATCAAGGGGCTAAAAATGGATTAAAACCAGAAGTGAGAGGCTCAGTGAAGACACTTGCCCCCTTCCATGTAAGAAGGAAAATGAAAGTGCTCATTAAATACATCTGTATTTAGATACGTCTAAAGATTAAGTAGTTCTGTGACAAACATTCCCTTCAGATGGCAGTTCCAGATACTTCTCATGAAATTCTAAAAAAGAAAACAAAGCACACTGTGGAGGTATTTTGGGGGCGAGGACGTGGAAAAGCCCAGTATTTCAACACTCTCACCAGTGACAAGTGTTTTCAAACAAGAATGAAGGCCACGGCCTCCTCTATAACACCAGGTTCTTCACCCACGGGGGAGCCAGGAGGCAATGTCCCCTGGGCCCAGCACCCAATGGGCTCCCTCTCCTAGACCAACTTAGAAGCGGGTGATACATTCTAATCTGGATAAGGTAGATGATATGATACTAAAACCACATAATAATTACCCAGGCGGCCGACTTCAGTAATCTATCACAGGGTGTTTATACAGTGTTTCAGGCTGGATCCTAAATATAACTGTAGAGATGGCACGTGACTTTACAAGTGCTGTTTAAGAACAGGACAGGCAAATGAAATGCACATCAGACTGAGCCAGGAAAAACAAGAGCTCTACCCCATTAAGAGTCAGCAAGCCAAATGACAACCACTGGCCTCAGTGTTTCCCTCTGAAAAATGGAGATGCTCATGTTTGCCTCCTGTCTCCCCAGAGAATTTATCATGTTGTTCAGTCGTCAGAGAGCGTCGGTACTGAGCTGCTGCCAAGGTTTTCTAAAGCTACACACTACACGAATTTCTTTACAAATCTTCTTTATCAACAAGCATCTTCAGTCTTTTTTTTTTTTTTAAGGCTTGGCACCTGGGCTAACAACTGTTGCCAATCTTTTTTTTTTTTTTCTGCTTTATCTCCCCAAACCCCCCCTGTACACAGGTGTATATCTTAGTTGCATGTCCTTCTAGTTGTGGGATGTGGGACGCCGCCTCAACGTGGCCTGACGAGCGGTGCCATGTCCGCGCCCAGGATCCGAACCCTGGGCCGCCGCAGCAGAGCGCGCGAACTTAACCACTCGGCCACGGAGCCGGCCCCGCATCTTCACTCTTAATTCTTTTTCTCTGGAGGATCAGAAGAGAAAAACGAAGCTAACTTTTAAATGAAAGATGGCATGTGTTCATTGACCTCCCTTTTGCCCCTCACTAACCAGCTCAAGGTGCCCATCTTCTTCCAAGATCAAAAGAACTCCAGGCCTAGAAGGGGTTTAAGAAGAACTCAAATGACTCTGGAAGCACGAGAGCAGAAAGCAAATTCCCTCTACAATTATGACATGAACACTGGAAACCACACACACACTCACTCACTCACTCACTCACCCCCACTCACAACTCACACGGAAATTACCAGACTGAGCTTCAGAGAGAACTTTCTAGAATAATGAGAAACATTAGACAAGTAGATACTATTGAGATTTTTTAATTTTATAATTTCCATTTGTAATAATTGTGTATCTTTAAAATGTATTTAATTGTGTAAATTGGCTCTCCATAAAATTTAAGCCACTTCCATCCCCATATTAATCTAGAGTCTCTACTCAAAGAAACTAAAAATAGTACTTTTAGCACACAATGGGAAACAGAAAATATCAAGATTTCTGTCTTACTTTCAAATGCAAGAGGTAAAGATCCCCTCCCTGATCTCGGCTCTTTGAGAGAATCAAAAGGACTGTTTCATTTTAACTGTTTCTGAGTCCACATCTGGAGTTTAAAAATCCAGTTTAAAAGGCAAATGATTTAAAATATAAACATATGGCCTCCTTCTCTACAGTGATTCCTAGAGGGAAACAAAAAAGGTCTGAGTACAAACAAACTATTGTTTTAAAAAGGATTTTTTTTTTAATTAAAAGCATACCAAGAAAGCTAACTAAGCTTCTACTTTCTCCTGGAGAAAATAATAAAACCAAGAATTCCCAGCGCAATCTAATTAAATCGAGATCAAAGTGCAGCTTAGGTAATACCAAGGCTGTAAGAGTGTGGCACTCGATTTCTGAAGAGCACGGTCCCAGTCTGGACTCGGCTTAATGCAGGGCTGGCAAAGTTTTCCTGTAAAGGGCCAGAGAGTAAACATTTTCAGTTTTGCCAGCCATACAGGCTCTGTTGCAACTACTCAACTCCACGCTGATGGCCCGAAACCAGCCACAGACAATATACAAACAAATGACGGAGGGCTGTGTTCTGATACAATTGTATTTATGGACACTGAAATTTGAATTTCATATCATTCTCATGTGTCTCAAAATATTCTTTTGATCTTTTTCAAGCATTTAAAAATGTAAAAACTATTCTTAGCTCACAGGCCATATAAAAACAGGATTTGGCCTGTGGACAGTGGTCTGCAACCTCTGGGTTAGAGCCATCGCAGGCTGGAGAAGCTGCAAGCTCAGCTAAGCCAGTGTCCCCATTTCCCAAAGGAAACTGAGGCCCAGAGAGGTGTCACGGCCAGGGTCTCAGGCCAGTTCATGGCAGAAAGGGGTAAGGATTAGACCTGAGGAAAGGCGAGCTGGAAAGGTAGAGCAGGGATGAGGGAAAGGCCTCCCAGAGTTCAACTCACGGGGACAGGCAGCGGGTGCTTAAAACCAGAGATGTCCCAGGAAACGAGGTACAAGTCACCGGAGCCTCCAACACCTGCCTTCCCACCGTGCAAAATAACATATTATCCACGGTCCCTACGCCGATTCTGAAGGTTCTGTACCAGCATCGGGAGCCGGCTGGATGAGCCAGATAACCATCAGCCCAATTCTTTCCAGCCTTCTGGGTACATCACTCTGGTCATTTCTTTTTGCGGCTTAAGTTACAACTTCCACTTTGGGTATTCCAATCCTAGAACCCCAAGAAATAAGTGTCAATGCGGCTGAGGAGCAGTGACCAATGTTAAAAATTATTTTAAAGAGGGGACTATAGCAGGGATGACCAATTCAGCTTAGAGTTCAAGGGCATCTCTGACGTTCCCCTCAGAAAGTAACATGGTCAACCTCCCTCCCGTTCCGAGCTCCTTCTCTCTTTCATAAAAATGTTTCTTTCCTCCTATTCTCCTATTTTTCTTTCTTTATTCTACTCTGGGTTTTGAGGGGGTTTTTTGGCACTGATTCTCATTTCCGTTTTCATGTGATCCTTTTTATTTTGCCCTACATCTTAACTGGATATACCCTCAAACTGAAGGACATTTTAGAATTAAAACACACACACGCAGCCAGTGCTGTTTAATTTACCTCCTCTTTAAATGGTATTCTGTAGTCTGAAGAGGGAAAAAAGAAGACTCCAAATTAAAGTGACTTTTTACAAAGAATCCTTCATTTGATTTTCTTAATCACATTTTTTTACAGAGATTTATGGTTTTCTATCCTGTTAAATATTCAATCAAGGCTTGAAATTTTACACCAACGCTTTTCAGAAATTCTGCCATGATTTTTTTTTTTTTTTGAGGAAGATTAGCCCTGAGCTAACATCTGCCATCAATCCTCCTCTTTTTGCTGGGGAAGATTGGCCCTGAGCTAACATCTGTGCCCATCTTCCTCTACTTTATATGTGGGATGCCTGCCACAGCATGGCTTGATAAGCAATGCGTAGGTCCACACCCAGGATGGGAACCAGCAAACTCCAGGCCACTGAAGCAGAGCGGGCAAACTTAACCACTACGCCACTGGGCCAGCCCCCGCCATGATGATTTTTTATGAAAACTGCCCTATCGACTATTTTGTTCTTACACACTTCCTCAAAAAGACATGGTTTTCTACTTCTGTGAAGAGGAAGTGGCATTCTTATAAGTAATTTTCCATTCTTTTTGACAAGTGAAATCCAGAATGATTGCAAACTCCTCAGAATTTTTCAACACACATTTATCCTCCTAGATCTTTCTAAATTTAAGATTCTTCAGTCAAATAAACTAAGTCAATTGATTTAAGAAACCCGAAGTGAAAGAAAAATGTACCTCCTAAAGTTGTAGGAACCAAAAATGCTACAATTCAAACCTAAGGATGGAGACTTCACACAAAAATAGATCAAAAGAAACACTTTCTACCAATGTTGTTTAAGTTAGAAAGAAGACCAGATAAATGGGCATAAATTGAAAACAAAAAATAATTAAAATCATATTCTCATAGAGCTGAAATTGATCCTAGAGAATTAGTCTCTTTAATATGACAAATGAGGAACCACTGAGAGATTCAAGGAGTATTTATTGGGTACCTCCATGGGCCACTTGCTGTACAAAGACTTTCCCACGTGTCACAACTTCCCCATAAAACAAGTATTATTATTGCTATTTTACAATAAAGGAAAGTTGTGTCACAGGAAGATAGACACAGCTAGTTAGGAGCAGAGAGGTGTCCACGGCCCAGATCTCTAGACATCACCTTCAGTACCCTCTTAACCACGCCACTCCCATGTAATATTTTTGGAAACTGTTCAGTGAGATGACACAGTAGGTTAAAACGTTATCAATCGGGGCTGGCCCCGTGGCCGAGTGGGTAAGTTCGGACGCTCTGCTGCAGGCAGCCCAGTGTTTCGTTGGTTCGAATCCTGGGCGCGGACATGGCACTGCTCATCAAACCACGCTGAGGCAGCATCCCACATACCACAACTAGAAGGACCCACAACAAAGAATATACAACTATGTCCCAGGGGGCTTTGGGGAGAAAAAGGAAAAAATAAATAAATAAATTTTAAAAATCTTAAAAAAAAAAAAGTTATCAATCCAGTAATAAAATATCCTAGAACCTTGATATAAGACTTTTTGCTAAAGAGCAGAGCTCCTCAAAAGAAGATTGTTTCGTCTTGGCCGCTAAGAAAAGGAACATTAGCAACTAAATGTTACACTCGCCTCATGGGCCCCCAGACACAACTACAGCAAGGCCCCAAAGTACCCAAAACCCAATAACCACTTGGCTTCTAAATTACTCGTGACAACATCATTTACTCAAGTTGCAGTTAGCCATTTCTCAAGCTTATTCTTAAATCTGGACTCCATTAAGAAGGGTATGGAAGGATTTCCACACTTGCAGGAATAAAGGAAGATATTTCAGCCTGGCTGGAGCAACCCAAAATCCTTGAGGGCAACACCACCACCCACTTCCTGCTCAGGTAAGAGGAGAAGCACGAGGTCGTTGAACCTGAGACCTTGGAATTGCCTGCCGTCTTCAAAATCTACCTGGTTTAGGGGCTGGCCCTGTGGCCTGGTGGTTAAGTTCGGTGTGCTCTGCTTCAGGGGCTCAGGCCCAGTTCCTGGGCACAGGCCTGCACCACATGTCAGGGGCCATGCTGTGGCAGCAACCCACGTAGAAGACAGAGGAAGAGTGGCACAGATGTTCACACAGGGTGAATCTTCTTCAAGCAAAAAATAAAAAAATTAAATCTACCCAGTTTTAATTGAAACACAGCTAAAAAGTTAATGTAACAAAGTGATTTTTGGCAACTCTAATATCTAAATTCCCCTGGAAATACCTTACACTAAAATATTGTACAAGGACAGCCAGATCTAGGTCTTCCTGAAGGCGCCCAAGACGTGATTTTAAGGGAGATGCTCAAATATCTGCCTTGACTTATGAGGGGCACTTTAAGTCAATAGGTGGGTGAACCTCACAACTAACTCAGAAGCGTATTTCTTTAGGCAAGAAAACTAGCAGAATCGTATGCTTTTCTGACAAACAATAAAAAAGGATTCTAACAACTCTACTGAAGACATTCTATCAAGTGGGAGTGGACGGGTCAGGAGGAGCACAAAGGGAGCAGGAAGAAGCAAAAAGAAAGAGAAATAACTTCCAAAAAGAGTAAGTCACTAAAATATTTAGTTGCCCTGGGCAAATACTAAGGTTTTGTGCTTTTGCTTTCTTGTCCTGTAAGATAAGGACTCTCTTTTTAAACATAACCACAACATCATTTTCATACTTTAAATCATCAAATATCCAGTCAGTATTCAAATTTCCCAACTGTCTCATACAAGTGTGTGTTTTAAGTCTGTTTAAATCAGAATCCAACTAGCCTTAATTCTCATTTAATCCATATATTTCCCCTCCAGTTTTTTTTTCTTACAATTGATTTTTTTTTTTAAGGAATGAGATTATTTTTTCCTGTAGATTCCCCATAGTCTGAATTTTTTTAAGTAACTTTTTATTTAAAAAATTTTTATAAGGTTAAAAACAGGCCATCTCCAAACCTACTACATTACTCCATCAATGTCCTGCACCATGAAGACCACCCAGCCTTTTCAATGAAGTCAGTGCTGCTCCAGGACACCCGTCTGTCCGCAAAATGTTGCCATGACAAGTAACTTGCACAACACTCTATTCAAGGAGTGGGTATCACGGAGACAGAAGGACCCATAAGGTAACACTTCACTTTATGCTTCAATACTTTTTGGAACAAGGAGGGGTATGAATAAATTTTTAAAAGATCAAGCCCAAGCAACAAATGGAAACAATGAGTTTTGTCCAGTACAAACCCATTAATTTATGTCTCCAGGAGAGGACATCTAGTCCCCATCAGAACTCAAAGGAGAAAGATGGTTGGTTGATGTACAAACACCACTCCTACCAAGTTAGCTTGTTGAATATTTCTTTCCTGTCCTCTTCTGCCTTCCAAATACAAACCCTATGCTTCAGTAAATTCACAGTCCTCAGCTTACCTGACCGGTACATGGATGTCACTCATCTGGGATGCCTTCCACCCCCATCTGTTGCCTACATCATTCCCTTTCTCGAGGATCAGCTGGATGCCCTCCAGCTCCCCGAAGCCCTTCTCAATAACTCTGCCCACCTCTGGACTCCTGGAGTCCCTCGTCGGTACCCCAAAATGTAGTCTAAACCTGCATTATACCTGGTTTGAGAGCTGTTCCACACACCACGTGTATTCAATAAAGATTTGATGAGGGCCTTCCATGCATAAGGCATTCAATATCATCTCTAACAAGACCATAAGCTCCGTGAGGAAAAGGGCCTCTTGAGATTCTATGCCTAGTCCAGGAGGCCAGCTAAGAACAGCTAAGAATGTGCACCTGGGAGTCAAGTTGGCCATACACGAATCCCAGAGTCATGGACCCTGAAGAGATTACCGAATCTCTCAGTTCTCATTTTCCTCATCTGCAAAATGGAATGATAATAGCCCCTCTCTCACAGAGATGTTGTTAGGATTAAATCACGTAAAGCATGAGTATTGTCTTGTCCCCTCATTCCTAGTTCTGTCTGGTTTCTAACTATTTCATTGTACCTGTTCTTACCTGTTCTTATCCTTTGTGGAAAGAGGTGGAGCAGAAGACTCCCGAAGAGTCGTTGCCATGGAGACGGAGTTCATTAAACCCTCCTTGATTGCTTGAATACACAGGAGATCCACTTTGCCATGGGGGTGAGTGTCCCTTCCCATAACATTTAGGGTAGACATCTCCCCCTCCCTAGTGTCCCCCTGGTCCTTCCCCTGTAAAGAAATGGAACTGGCTCAGAACTAACTACAGTGTAACCCATCCCCACCACCAAAAGCCCAATTTAAAAGGAGGGGAAATAAAACCAGCAAAGAAGACAGTATGTAACCTTTCATCTTTTGATGGGGCAGAAAAATTTCTCTGAATTTTTTTTGAAGGGAAATCAAATATTCCGGTGTACAGATGAAAGCTCTGTTTACAAAAGTCTTTCCTATTTTTTGTTTGAGTGCCTCATCAGGAAAAATATTTGAACATGTACATATACCCACACACACACACATCTTTATATCATTCACTTAACCAATATTTACTGAGCATTTCACATGTGCCTGACCTTGTTCTAGGTGCTGAAGATATAGTAGTGAATTAACCAAGCTAACCAAGAAAAAACAACTGTGCCCCCTGCTATTTGCATCTCTCCTACACATAAGCTTTTATTTTAAAAAATAAAATATATGATATGAGGGATGTGCACTATGTGGGAAACATTTTTAAAGGGGGACAGGAAATGTAGAGTGTGCATTCTAAATAGAGTGGTCAGGAAAGGACTCCTCGAAAAGGTAACCTTGGAGTAAAGACCTGAGAGAGGTGAGGGCGGACCCTGCGGCTATCTGGGCAACAGCTTCACAGGCAGCAGGGACAGCCAGGGGCCTGAGGCAGGGGTGCACCTGGCATGTGCACTGAATCGTGAGGAGGCCCGTGTGCTGCAGCCAAGGAGCCAGGAGAGACAGGAGGAGATATGACTGGACAGGTGAGTGGAGGGGCTACGTGGAGGGAGCCTGGAGGGCCGCTGTTTGACTTTAGCTTTTACTCTGTGTGCGATGGGAGGGTTTTGAGTAGCGCAGCGACGTGATCTGAGTTCCATCCCTCTGATGGCTACGTTGAGAGTAGCGAGTAGGGGCCAAGGTTGGATGGGGAAGGCCAGTGGGAAGCCTGCTGCAGTAATCCAAGTGGCCTGGCCAGGTAGTAAAAAGTGAAAAGTAGAGCTAAGAGGATCTTATATATATACTAGTATAGAATGTATATTTAAAATACACAAAAATAAAAAATCTATTTAAAAGAAATATGAATTCTAATATTTACTTTCCCAAACTCAATAAGCCATCTTGCTCGCACCTATGGTAGAGTTGTCCCCCTACCACCACTTTGGAGGCCATTGTTTAACAACAATTGGTGGGTTGAGTTGGCCCAGTTGACCTGCAGTTCTGCCTGGCTTTCTGTCTTGACATTTCTCCTGTGCTCACTTCCTATCTTTCTCTTTATCTCGCCAGTCTTCAACAGCAAAACAAGCTTTCTCCACAGACGGAGC
The DNA here is from genome assembly GCF_041296235.1 of Equus asinus. Classification (NCBI taxonomy): domain Eukaryota; kingdom Metazoa; phylum Chordata; class Mammalia; order Perissodactyla; family Equidae; genus Equus; species Equus asinus. The sequence continues at coordinate 132,649,160 of NC_091793.1, forward strand.
GCATCTACACACACAGAGGCTGTTGACTGCACACTAGAATTCCCTTCTTGAGAAAGTCTGTGGTCACTGTGTCAATTGCACCCAATCTCTGGGGTCAACAGTTGGGAAACAGACCTGCTAGATGCAGCTGCTACTGTGGAGTTCATTAAGACAGGCTTATGCCTGGGAGAACCCAGGCCATTCGCTAGTGCAGCACCTCAGAGGAAGGCTAGGGTGGGCCCCAGCTCCCCACAGCTCACAACAGACAAACGGGTCTGCACGGTTTGCTCCCCTTGCCCTGCAAGAGGCTCAAGGGGATTTCCCAAGGACAACGCTTGGAACAGCCCCAGGGATTCTGTGGCCCCGAAACCAAGCTCCTAGAGATGCTAGAAGACCACATTCTTGGGGAACAGAGCCCTGACGCTGGGGCAGAACTCAGTGTGTGTTTCTCAGATCTGATCAACTCTAACTCTGCCACCCCCACATTGCGGGGAAACTCAGAGGTTCACGGAAGGCAGATACTTTTGAAACCAGGTTCCAGGAGTTGAGAAGAGGTTGCCACAGAGATACCTGGGGTGCTCTCTTAGAACAGCAGAGCTTGAAGGAATTCAGAGGATTCTCCACCCACCCCTCCCATTTTACAGAGAGAGAAACTAAGTCCGGGACTTGCCCAAGCCCATACAACCATTAGAAAAAGAACCATGAGTAGAATCCAGGTCTTCGGATTCTCAATTTAGTGTTATTTTAAAAATAAACTAAAGCAAAACGAAAGCAATTTAACATGGAAACCTTCAGAGACAAGTTAGAACTGGGATTAAATGTTGCATGTCGAGGCCCCAGATGTGTCTACAAATGGCTCTAATTTTACTAGGAGCTCTGGAGGCTCCCGTGGGGCAAAATGGTCTCCTGGTACTAAAGATACCTTGGAAGGTTGCACTGGGATGCTATGACTCACGAGGCTGGGACTGAGGGGATCAGAGATACACGAAACCATGAAATACGAGCAAACATTGGCTTTGTAAAGCCTGAAACAGCCCAAAAATGAACAGCATACGTCTTACTGACTTGGCCCAACTAATAGAGGACTAGACAAATTTTCAGTTTTCAAAAGGGGAGACAAGTGAAAACATCCTTAAAAATTATGAATATCATAATAAAAACTAGAGTCGTGAATCATTCATTCAACCTTTTGGGCTATAGACTCTTTTACAAGCATGAACGTTGATCAGAGAAAACACCTGCTCCCCTAGCCTGATGGCAGGCAGAAGGCAAACACGACGTTGGGTAGTAAAGGAATAATGTATAAAGTCACTACTCTGTACAATGAATAATCTTAGATATATCCAATAATCTCAGGTATAATCCAAGATTATCTATAAATGAAGGGGGGCAGGGCAGCAATCGGCTCCTAAATGGTTGACGCCGGTTAAAACCCTCTCCTGGAACCTGAAATTAAGTGTTTGACTTTGTTACCTGGAGAGCTAAGTTCGAGCTCATTTGCCAGCACACCCTGCACCACCACTTGTGTGAGGAAGACCACAGCGCAAACCTTGTAAAGAGCACACCCTCCGCTGCAGGGCTGAGGCACAGAGCGAGAGGGGGCGCCGAGGCACAGGAAAGACAGCCATCGAAACTTTCTACATTACAAAGAAGAGCCTGAGGACAAAGAAGAGCCTGAGGCCCACAGAGGTTAATTTGACTTACCCAGGGTTGGCTACTGCACAACATATGCGGCCTCTCCCTTATCATATACCCACAGCAAACAGTGATCATTGGTCATCACTTTATCCCCCTCCCGGGCTGCAAGAGCCAGAATGTTTCTGACATATTGCTCCTGCAGCTCCCCAACCACCTGGTCAGCACCGCTGCATGCGATGGAAGCCATTTTGCAACTCCGGACCAGCATAAGGTCATACACCATCTCTGTAATGCCGCTGCAGTGTAAGCCTGCCTGGAAAGTGACGGACTAGTCTGCTAGTCAAAGTAGTTCACTGCTGCCGTCAAGCCTGAGGCACGCAAACACAGAGCCTATGCAGTGTGACCACAGATCCAGGTTGACATGGGACAGTCCTGTGTCGCATCTGTTTCCCCAGCTTAATATTTAATAGTGCACCCTACCATTCTCAAAGTTGTCCCAGTTTGGATCAAAATGATATGGTCATCCAAATTCCATGCAACTCCTCATCACCTACATTTATAAATGTTTGTTTGTTTGTTTGTTTGAGGATATGATGTGTCAGGAAAAACCACTGAGCCACTCACCAGTAGTTTTCGCATATAAAGGGGTTTTCAGAGAACACTAAATCCAAATGATCTTTGAAAGGGCCTTAGGGACCCCTGCTGCCACCAATCTCTTTTATATATTGAGCTTCCATATGGAATTTTCTTTGGGGAAAACAAGGAAAGCCATAGCTTATGCAAGCCTGAAAACCACAAGATTATCAGATCTCTGTAGCTCCTGCCTATTTTTAAATTATTTCACGTTATACTTGAGCCTATAAAAATTCACATTATACTGTTGAAATAGAAATCTTTTTAAAGAATGTTTCAGTCTTGTTTCTGGCACAAACAACTATGCCTTTTTGAGTTTATATTTATTCTCTGTTTAGAGGAAAAGAGGAAGTAAAAGTTGAAATCTTTAAAAAAAAACGTTTCAGGGGCCTGCCCTATGGCCGAGTGGTTAAGTTCGCGCGCTCTGCTTCGGCGGCCCGGGGTTTCTCAGGTTTGGATCCTGGGTGCGGACCTAGCACCACTCGTCAAGCCATGATGAGGTGGCATCCCACATGCCGCAACTAGAAGGACCCACAACTAAAATATACAACTGTGTACTGGGGTGCTTTGGGGTAAAGAAGGAAAAATAAAATCTTAAAAAAAAAAGTTTCAATCAATCCAGGGTTAGACCTTGTGTGTCACCACTGGATTTACACCAGAGCATCCAACATTTATTTAAGAGAAGCATAAATTCAGTTTATTTGGAAAAGTCATTGGTCTAGACAGCACAGATAGCAGTTTTGCGCTCGAGAGAAAGACAGTGACATTATCATGCAGGAAATTTAAACATTTCACCTGGTTACCTAGACAGAAGACTGGCAGTAACTAACTCAAGATGTCAAGCGCAGTTCTCTCTGAAGATAGAGACTTCAGATGGTTTTAACTATTTCTTTTTGTTTATCTAGCTTCCTGATTTTTCTACAACGATCACAGTTTATTTGTTAATGACCAAGAAAAAAAATCAGCAAAACACATGTCATTCACCAGGGTGGGGAGGTAGAGAGGCTAACAGGATAAGCCAGGCACAAGTCTGACAGGAGCAGAGGCCTCCAGAGCAGCTCCTGACTCTGACAGAACTAGGTCCGGCCCCAGGAGCTGGGAGGAGTGTGGCTCACCCGACGGCTGCCCGGGAAACAAGAGCAGGCATCCCTGAGTCCGAGGACAGCACTGCCCTTTCAACTGTTAAAAGTACAGCCTTGTGACTGCAGCCCCACCTGCGCAATCAGACTGTCAGGGCAGGACACGCTTCTCCATCACTTACCGGGTGTGTGACCTTGAACAAGTCAAGTAGCTTCTCTATTCCTGTTTCCTCACCTATAAAATAGGAATCACACCTCCCTCCTGGCATGGCTGTGAGGATGAAGACAGATGATGCACCTCAAAGGCCCAGTATACAACCAGATCACAATAAACGTAAGCCATTAGTAGGTCCCCGCTGTGAAACACCAGCGCTCAAGGGCACTCCCCAAGCTAGATGTAACTGGATCCCAAATCAACCAGAGAAGGGTCCTAAGAATAAAGCCTTTCTTGTCCCTTCTTCTCTGGTGAAGGCAGGACTGGAGCACAGCATCTGCTGTAAGCCCAGTGCCGGAGGGAGCGATGAAGGCCAGGCAGCCCAGGAAAAGATGCAACACATCCCAAGGCCCCACGCTCCGGGCTAGAAAGGCCGCTTGCAAAGTGACAGGATTTCTACTTTCTTGCCACTGCCACAGCTGCCAGCCACTGCCTTTGGCAGGCAGATGGGTGACTCAAGTGTGAGCTAGGACTTGGCAAGGGGACACCAAACCAGAAGGCCTCCGGGCAGGAAGCTCCAAAAAGGGCCACCTGCTGACACAGTTTGTCCACAGGCAGCCCTGGAGATGGAGGGGGCATCTGCTGTCACCAGCAAATTCAGATAAGAACAGTGAACATTTCAGAGGTCCAACAGAACTTACCATTCTTGCTTTGTAACTTTGAGAAACTGCTTTGGGGGGCGAGGCTGAAGACATATGACCACACACTTAAAATCACTGTAGTGTCTTTATATGACAGAACGAGCAGCCCCCAAAAGTTCAATCTCAAATCAAACTACAAAGAGTTTCATGGCCACCTTGAGCCAAAATACATTACATGTCTATGTAACGGAATTTTCTTTCACAAACTTAAAATTACCTCACTTTACCGAAGATATAAATAAACCTCCTAATGTCCACCTGTGAGGAAATAATTACACTATTATGTTAATTACATAGGTGAGTGTGTTCTGTGCTGCACAGGGTGACTGACTCCACATGGTTTGCCTAAAATTTTCCCAGTGTTAGCACCAAAAGTCCCACCTCCCAGGAAACCCCTCAGTCCTGGGCAAACCAGGATGGTTGGTCCCCCAACGCTGCAAGAAAAATGATGTGTGTGTGAAGAGGAAAACAGAAGAGACACAGTTACAAATGCAGAAGTGCTAAATGTGAAGTTTGTTTGTTTGTAGAAATAGCTCCTAGTTCCTTCTGATAGTAAAAAAACAAAAAAAAACAAAAAACTGAAAACCACACTTGCCTCTCCCTTCCCCCTTTCTTTTCTCCCAAAACAGAGCTCAGAAAAGGAGTTTTCCTCCTCATGCATGATTGAGACATCATGCAGGACTGTCTGTTATGTGCTGGCCACCATCAACCCAACGAGCTCCTGCACCCAGCTTCTGCAGCACAGGAAATGTCTTCTTCCACTCCTTCCATCGGCCACCATGACAACTGGTAATTCAGGTGATCAACAGCAAGAATGTCTCCTCAAGCTAAAAATCCAAGAGCCCTGGCAAAAAGAGTCACTTCACAAATAGGGCATTAACCAGGTGAGGGAGGAATGAAGAAGTGATTGCTTTACAAATAGCTGGATGGAGACCTCGGTACCCCACGAACTCTAAGACAGGGGTTCCAAGCAGGTGGCCCCCCACCCACAACGATGGAGCAAAACTCTTGAGTTGGGGGTTTAGCAAAGGGTTTTTAAGCCTCTGGTGACGTTAAGAACCAGCTTCTAAGAATTTAGCTTCCAGCTGAAAGGTAAGACTATATAAGGCAAGAACGAGCACACACTTCCTGGGCCTAAAGCCCCACAGAAACCATGGTTGCTTACGCTGCACCCCAGCCCGCCCAGACCACCTCTTCAGCCAGCCTACCCCTGGCTTTGCCCCAAGATAGGCTGACCCTTTTTAGCTGCTCTTGAATCCTAGAACTCCTCAGATTCCTTTTATACATCAGGAGATGGAACCAAATGAAGGTTATGCAACTCTTTCTTTCTTTCCACAGTAAGACTAGTTTGTTGGGAGAAGAGAAGGGATGTATTCAGAAACATTTTTAAAGGTAAACATCTTTGAAAGCCCTACTCTGGTAAGTCCTAAAGAATAACTTCCTTTCTAAGACTAAATAATACACTTTTCACTAGTGTTGATCTTGATTTAGGAGAGGCTGCCTTCTTACAGCCCTTTCAACAAATCCAATGAGAAGATGGAGGCATCTTACAAGCTCTAGTAAAAAGCATACGAGCCTGGAAGGCAGCAGACAGGAGCTAGTCTCCACTGTGCTGGCCGACAGCTGTGGTCTTTCAGCAAGACAGGCTTTACTTGCCCGGATCTCAGTTTCTTCATTTTAAAACATGAAGGTTTCGGGCTAAGATCAGCTTTGGCATCCCTTACAACTTTAAAATTCTATGTGAAATTCTTTTGTGTAGGTGATGATAACAGTAACGCTTATGCGTAGCATTTTTTGTACTTTGAAGATTTAGGAATTAACTTGCACCGGCAAAGATGTCAAGACCAAGACAGACTAACCCTGGAAGATTTAAAACAAGCAAATGTATAAGAGTTGTCGAACTATGTGACCAAAAGGTGGAGGGAATCCTAACAGCAACTTACAAACACTTAAATGCTCTGGAACCAATGGGAACAGGTAGGTGCACCACAATTACCGGCTGCTCCTCCTGCTAAATTTAATGATAACATGAATTTTAATTTGGTGATCCCTACCCCACAAAAAGAAAAGAAAAGAAAAAAGCCTATAAATACTTAGGGCAAACAAACCAAAACTTTGAATCGAAAAGGCAGGAGAGCAAATCCTTGTAGTGATTGATTGCATTTAAGTCGCAGGATGTTCCGGCTGGATGTTAACCGGAGACAGCAAGGCACCAGATGCGACCCACTGGAGAAGCAGATGTTTAATACGAAGGACTGGCATGTTGGACCGCGAGTGTCAAAGTCAAGACTGCCTCTCCACCTAACAATGTTCACGTCACTATCCATGAGTAAATGGCAGGAGAAAAAAGAGCAAGCTGTTTCCTTCTTTCGTGGAAAGAGCTGCAAAGAATTTGTCCTGCAACTTGGTTGGGCGCCTGTGAGTGCCCATGTCCTCAGAGCAGCAGAGTCCGACAAGGTGGGGTGTTGCTATTCCACAGAACTGCAGTAAGGACTGTCAACCGCTTCAGCACGTAACCCCACCTCTCCGGACCAGGACTCGAGGGCTGCCCTGTGTGGTGTCTCGGCAACGAAAGCAACAAAGCTGACAGACACAGGCTGAGGGTAGCCAACCGCCTGTGAGTGGAGCCCCCGGCCGGACTGCACCTCCTCCTGGGAGAGATGGGGCCGGAGCCGAGAGCGCCGCCTCCAAGGGTCCCCATCGCGCACCACGCACCCAGAGCCTCGAGCTACTAAAGAGGAAGTCAGGATGTCATGTCAAACGGATAAAGACAGCCCGACTGCTCAAGAGGCGAGGTCTGGGCCGGTCTCCGGCTTGGCTTGGAGAGGGGTCCCAGCCTGCGATCCTTTCTCCCTCTCCCCGCGCCGTCCTCCTCCCGGCGGCGCGCACCAGCCTCCCCTGGCCGGGACTGGCCGGGGAGCCCACGCTGCGCTGCACGGGAGGAGCCGGAGGAGCCCCTCGCGCCTCCCCTCCCCCTGCCCGGCCGGGCCCGCGGACGACACAGCGGCGCACAGCGCGCACCAGCCCCCTGCCTGCGCCTGGCGCCCGCCGGCCCCGGCCCCGGCCCCGGGCGCCGAGCCGAGCGCACAGCGCCGACGGCCCAGGGCGGGGACGGCGCAGGGGCAGAGCCGCCGCCGCCGGCTTTCGGAGCCGCGCCTGCCGCGCACACTCCTCCCCTCGGCCGCCAGTAAACAGCGGCGGGCGCGCTCCCCTCCGCGCCGCGCCCCCAGCCCCGCGGTCCCGCCCGCCGGCGCCGCCGCCCCCTACCTGGTCGGTGAGTTTGAGCACTGCCATTCTTCCGCTCCTCGGCGCGCACACACATACAGGTCCCCGGTGCGCAGATGTCACGCCAGGAGCCGGGGAAGCGGAAGGGACTGCCAGGGGAAGGGAAAAAAATCTGGCTCCCGAATTTGACAGCCCTCCCCCTGCTCCTCCTCCGCCGCCGCCTCCTCCCGCCGCGAGGCTGACACTGGCTAGTGGGGTTTGCAGCCGAGCCCGCCCGCCTTTATACAGGAAGTACCGGCCGCTGCCAGCCGGGCCGCCACTGACATCACCGCGCGCTCGCTCGCGAGCCCGGGCCGACGCTGCCGCCTGCCGCCTGCCGCCCGCAGCCGCGCCTCGCAGCCCGCGGCCCCCGCGCCCGCCCCCCGCGCGCCCCGGGGCCGCCCCGCGCCTGCTCGCGCACCTGCCCCCTGCGCCCGGCGAGCCGCCCGCCGGCCCCGGGGCGCGCGCGGCTGGAGGCGCCCCCGGGGCTGTTCGGGGTCCTCCCAGCCCCGCCTCACACGCACAGACACACGCGCGCACAACCTGATGAGCGAGCCCGTGCGGACACACCCCGACGGGCAAGAAAGGCTGCCACTCACATGCCACCAACTTTAACCTGGGAGACCGCGTCGCACCCCTTCCCCTAAACCTCTCCTCCTGGTCCAGAATCAGATTGCCCAGCATCCCGAATTATCCCACCTCAGTCTGGGACATAACTCTGATGCTCTCTTTTGTTTGCTGCGGAGAGGCCCTGGACACATTGTAATTCTTTAGCGAGTGTATGTCACACACTTGGGAGGTGGGGGACAGGGGTTTTGGCCCTTTCGCCTTGTTCTCCAACCACCTTCCAGCTAGACCCACAGAGGACCCCACCGTTACATTCAAACACTGGGTTTTGCTTGGGGGAGGGTGGAGGTGGAGTGGAGTTACTGGAGAAGACATTATAAATGGGGCTTTTGAGTGTTTCTACCAGTCCTGACTCACTCGTTTGTACAAAATCCAGTTACCATGCTTCCAACAGATAGAAGACTTGGCTGTCAAATAGCATGGGATACAAATACAATGGTAACATTCATAATCATTGTAAGTGCTGATATCTCTGGAATTTGGAGCAAACACTTATTCATTCAACAACTGTATACTGAGTACCTACTTTGTGTGAGATACTTTCTAGGCGCAGTGTGAAAGGGGGAGCATAAACAGACAAGATCCCTAACTCCTAGGAGGTGTCTGACATAAACCACATAGTCACCACTGATGAATGTAATTACAACTGAGATGAGGCATCACAGGGGACAGATGCTTCTGAAGGAATCCATGACAAAGGAACCGGACCAGCCTGGTAGGGGAGGGCAGGCTTCACTGAGAAGGTGACAAGAGTTGAGATTCTGGAGGAGGAAGAGTTAATTAGGCATCTGGGTGGGGTCTTGCTCCCAGGCAGCCCCCACGTGTCGCTGGCATGCCACCCAGCAAACCTGCAGGCGGTGGCATTGAGCAGCAAACCGGAGATAGAGTTCCTGGCTCCAGACCAAATAGCTACCCTTCATTCACAAACCCAAAGTGGACTCCTCCTCCCCACTTTCAGAGCCTCCCCGAAGATTCCACGTGAGAAAGGAGAGAAGGGAGTGGTGGCATTTGCATAGCATCCTTCCATGTATCATCTAACCATGGAATTGTGATTCCGGTCGTGCAGACAAGAGAAACCAAGAAAGCGCTCTCCTGGCTCCCCCCTCTATCGTCAGGGATGCACAAAGACAAAAATGCTGTCTCCAAGGCTTCCCTGGAAAACAAAATAGGCTGTTTTCATCGCATCTATGAGGCAGTTCTTCCCTGCTCTTGTTGGTATGTCTATTTAATAATATCATCCTGCATGGCTTTGTAAGTAAACTGAATAGGTCACTGGATTCTCTACTTAAACAGAGCTGTTTTTGAGAAGAGGGACAACAAATGATTTAATTTGGTAGATGCACTCAGGATCCTCTTTGGTTCCTCAGGGGCATGGCTACGCATAAGTTCTTGGGGCCCAAGTGAAAGGAGGAGCAAGCAGTTCTCAACCCTATCAAACCCACCATCCCCTTTGTAACTAGTATTTTTAACACCCTCCTTACTAACCTGAAATGAAATTCATAGGTAATATTACCTACCTATGCAAATTTCCAAAAAATGTCAATATAATGTCCTAATTGTATAATAAAGGAAAAATAAAAGGAAAGTAATTTGTAATTAATGTGTATTTCAATAAATATATGCTATAACACAACTCAGAAGACAAAATAAACAGTAAGATGCTTGCACCTATATGTAAAACCACTGTGAATGAGAGAGCTACAAATGCAGACCAAGATGATTGTGTTGTATTAGCAACTCAAATATCAACATTGGTGTTGTCATAGGTGACAGGATTTTGTGAAAGTTTGAACAGTTCTTGGTTAAGTTCCAAACAAAATAAAGAGCTAAGAATTGGGCTAAATGTATTGATATAGGTGCATTTAACAGAAAGTTTGGATTTAATGTGTTAGCTCCCGCATTGAAAGTGACTCCAACGACTTGCTTCATTGGTGAAATGAACCTCAGACTCAGTGAAGTTCTATATTCAATGAGTGAGATGACAATGTCTCTGGTGTAATGTAGAGAAAGAAATCCAAAGGTTTGTGGAGATGGGAATGTTGGGGTGATTTTATCATGTGTAATCTGTGAGCGCAATCACAGCTACAAAGCCCTAGAGGCCCAGCTGATGGTCTCGACAGTAAGGCGTTTAAAATATCTTAGTAAGAGGAGCACCAGAAAAGCTCTGCAGTAACTGGATATGACAGTGGGAGATGCTTCCATTGAGATGGCTCCCTGATTTCTATGAGAGTGGGATCCGGGGATGGCAATGGCCGAGTGGCAGTGCTTAACTGGCAGGGACAAGGTGGACATATCTACTACAATGAGAAGCAGGGACAAAGTAGTACTCAAAGGGCTTGCCCTACAGGGGTATTTGGTAATGCCCTAGGTGACCCTGGGAATGAAGCAGATGGGCAGACTTCTGAAATATTCCTTGATCTTTACAACAGGCAAAACTCTAGGTCTGCTGCCTGAAACCTGACTCTAGCCAAATGAAAAGTCATCCTTCTCATCCAGTTTCCATCCCTCAGCCAGTTCACAGACACAGAGCCCCTTGACTGAGAGGGAGGCTGGGCCCCTTGAGGAAGAACCTTGCAGGATTGCCATTGATATATGCTACAAATCTTCACCTAAGCCTACCCCAAAAGAACCTGATGTCACTTATTAGGGTGACCGTGCACGGGGAAAAAGGAAATACCCAGATATTTTAGGGATTATTAGATACTGTTTCTGATTTAATGCTAATTCCTGAGGATCCAAAATATCACTGGGTCCACGAATCAAAGTGGAGACTTGTGGTAGTCAGGTGATAAATGGAGTTTTCTCCCAAGGATAAATGACCATGGATCCAGTAGGTTTGCAGACCCATCCTGTGATTATTGCCTCAGTTCTTGAGTAGATAATTAGAATGGATATACTCAATAACTGACAGAGTCACCACTTTACTTCTCTGACCCACAGAGTGAAGGCTATTGTGGTAGGAAGGGCCAAGTGGAAGGCTCTGGAAATTCCTCTTGCCACCAGGATAGAAAGCAAAAGCAATACCACATCCCTGGAGAGATATAGAAATTAGTAGCACCATGGAAGAGGTAGATGAGGCAGAAGTGGTGAAACTATCACTTCTCCCCACTTAAATCACCTGTCCAGCCTGTGCAGAGGCAGAGGCATCTTAGACAGTAACTATGAGTTGTTGTAAACCAACCAGATGGCAATGCCAGCTGCAACTGCGGTTCTGTATGTGCTATCTTTACTGCAGCAAATCAACACAGTCCTAGGTACCTGGTGTATACCAGGTATAGAGATAGTGGTGTATCAACTGATAGGGCAAATGCATTTTTATCTATTTCAATTTGCACCAAAAGTGGTTTCTTTTCTATGGCAAGGCCAGCAGTGTACCTTTACAGTCTTGTCTACAGGATGTAAACTCTTCTGCTCTCTGCCATGATCTAGTCTGCAGAGATCTTTATCACTATATTAAAGACATCAAGCTGATTGGACCTAATAAACAAGAAGTAACAAATACTTCAGATGCCTTAATAAGACACAAGCAAACTAGAGGGTGGGATATAAACCCTGAGAAAATTCACCACCTTAGTGAAGTTTCTGGAGGTCCAGTGACCTGGAAGACATCAAGGGAGTCCTCCGAGGGAAAGAGAGATTGTTGCCCTTTCCACCGCCTGCCCCTAGAAATGAGACAGGATACTTGTTGGGACTTTGGATTTTAGAAGCAATATATACCAGTGTGGTGCTCTGCCCCATCTACCTAGTAGCCCATAGGCTGGCATTTTTTATCAGGAATAAGAGAAAAAGAAGACTGCAGCAGGACTTTATGATCCAGAGGAATCCAATGATACTTGAGGTGTCTGTGGCAAATAGGGATATCGTATAGAGCCTCTGGCAAACTCTGATAGAAGAGCCACAATACAGACTTCCTTAGTGTTAGAGCGAAGCCATGCCCTCTTCTGCAGACAAAATACTCCCTTTGAGAAACTGTACCTAGTTGCTACTGAATTTGAATAACTTGCCATGAGACATCAAGTAAATACACAACCTCAGCTCGCACTATGAACTGGCTGTTGTCTGACCCATCAACCCATAAGATTAAGCACACACAAGAGCAATCCCTCATCAAACGGAAATAGTATGTAAGAGACCGAGCTTGAGCAGGTCCAGAGAGCACACGTTGTCTTAGCAGGTGACTCCGATTCCTTTGATACTGACTCCCGGTGTATTTCCTCCTATTCTTCAACCGGTTAACTGATTTACGTACAGTTCTCCTCAATGTACTGGCACAAGCTGGAGGTGGTCTGTTCTAGCATTACAACTCCCATGAGGAATGACCCTGACGATAGTGCTGAAAGGAAATTCTCTCAGTGCAAGGAATTTCCAGCAGTGTATTACGTGTCTACTTTGTCTGGACTGAGAGCTGGCCAGAGGTATACATCTATACTCTTTCAAGGGCAATGGCTGATGGTTTTCCTGAATGGTTAGAAACTTGGAAAGAAAAGGATTGGGAGACTCATGACAAGGAGTTCTAGGGAAAAGCTATATGGATGCACTTTCCAGAGTGGGCACCAAGTGTGAGGATATTTGTGATCCCTATGAATGCTCACCAAAGGGCATCCACTCAGAGAGGGCTTTCAATAAACAGGGACACGACACACTTGGTAGAGTTGGTCTCTTTCTCCACCTACTACAGTGTTTGCACAAATCAGCCGTGGAGTCAGCAATAAAGGCTGTGCACGGGCTAAAGAACACTGGCTTCCCCATATGAAGGCTTATACCTGCCAACATCAGAGATCACCCGTTGAGTTCCAATATGGCACCATTTCCAGGAGGGACTAGCCAGTCACCTGGTAACAGATTGATTATACTGGAGCCCTTCCATCATGGAGGGGACAGCTATTTATCTTCACTGGAGTAGACACACATTATGGATATGGCTTTGCTTTCTCTGCCCAGAATGTTTCTGATAGTACTACCATCCATGAACTCATTATCCCTTATTCACTGTTAGGATATTACATTCTACACTACTTCTTTCCAAGGAACTCATTTCATAGCAAAAGAAATGCAGCAATGGACTCTGCAAATGGAATTTACCAGTCTTATCTCATACATCAACAGCCATATACAGCAACAGCCAGAAGCAGCTGACCTGCAAGTATGATGGAATAACCTACTGAGTTCTGATGCCAGTTGGGAAATAACACAGTAAAAGACTGAAGTTCCTTCTTATAGGATGCAGCATATGCTTTGAGTCAGCAGCCAATATATGGCACTGTTTCTCCCAAAATACATAGGTCCAAAAATCAAGGGAGTGGGGGTAGTGGAAGTGATTCCTCTCATCATTACACTCAATAATCCACTCACACAATTTCTGTTTTCAGTGCCTGTAACTTTGAACTTTGCTGGTTTGGAGGTCTTAACTTCCCAAGAGAGGAATATTTCCACCAAAGATCACAAGTATGGATCCAGCAAATTAGAAGTTGAGACTGGTACCTGGCCACTTTGGGCTCCTCATGCTATGGAAAAAATCAGGCAAAGAAGGGGTTACTATCCTGGCTGGGGTGATTGGTTCCAATTACCAAGAGGAAATTGGTTTTCTGCTTCCCAGTGGGCACAGGGAGGACTATGGAGACAGACATCATGTTCTGGATTTTCTGTGGTACCTCTTAGCTCTTCCATGTTCTATAATAACAGTTAACAGAAAGCTACTATAATTTTTTTAAAGGAACTTAAAAATGATTGAGACTCTTCTGGAATGAAGATGTGACTCACCAGGAAAGGGGCCTCTCTTCTGGGCTTGTAGCTCCGATAACCCTAACCTTTCCCTTTGTGCCTGGCCCTATGATGGTACTGCCTCCCTTATAGCTGCTCTGGCTCGCCAACACCTGGGTAAGCAATTCCCCGTATTCCCCGTGTTAAATTATTTCTGGGGTTTGTTTTCCTGACTAGATCCTGACTGATACACAACAAAGTTGCATTCCTGGAATAAGGAAAGTCACGAATATTGAAACTGTATAAACAAAATGAAACAAAACATTGTGTTTATATGTAGAATGGGTTAAGCTCTAGGCTAAGATAATTACAAACAGATTTTTTTACCTACATAAATATCCAATGAGACATTTGAAAGTTCATATTGCAAGACACCTGGCATCTCTGATCTCCACCCAATAAATTCTTGGAACATGCCACTCTTTGCGACAACCAAATATGCCCCCTTAGATTTCAAAAATATTCCCTAAGGGGCAATCCTGAAAACCACTGCACTACAGTGATCATAGCCTATGATTTTAATAAATCTGCCCAGGTTACTACAGCACATTTCACTGTGGTGGTTTTATTTACTTGATTTACGCTTTTTAAACTTTTATAAATACACATATCAACGTTTGTATATATCTGTATATCTCTGTGTGTATATGTATATGTATACATATATGCCTACATATATATAACATATGAACATACGAATATTTATCACTGTAGTGGATGCCCTGGTGTGCCACCCAGTTGTCACCTTCAGGACCAAAGCCCTTATGCCCCCGCTGCTGGGAGTGTCGCCTGCCGACCGCCTTAAGTTGAGTCTTCCCCCTACCCCAGGAATTGCCCTCAGCCAAAAGTAACTGCCTCGCCCAAGCTTACAACCCCTCCCTGGGGGCTATTCATGTCCAGTGAGGGCAAAGGTACAAAGGCCAGACCCCCTTGCCTCCATGCAGGGCACTTTGGCTCCAGAGCGCCCCCTGGGACCAGCTGAGGCCCATGCTGCAGGTACACTGCAGAGTGAGTTCTTCCTCTGCCCTGCCCACAGGTGGTGTTCCCAAAGGCAGGCTCCAATAATTCAGTATGCAAGTCTCCACCTTAGACACTGCCTCCTGAAGAATCCAGCGCAACCCAATCACAGATTCCCACATTACACTGGTGGCTTGATCCCCTGTTGGTAAACAAAGCAGACACCTTCCTGGCCCAGAAGAAACCCACAAGCAGAGCTATGGAAATGACTGCTGAATGAGGGTAGAATCTGAATGAGGTTCCCTCACTAACTCAGCACAGAGAGTCTCCTGTTTTGAAGCTGTTGTGGCCTTTGACTGAAGTGTTGAGCTGCAGGAGGCCAAAGGGTGTCTTACAGCTATCACAAAACAGAACCGGGGCCCAGCCATAGGGGCTAAGGAGATCAGAACATTTCTCCAGAAAGTCGGACTCTTATCAGAAGCGAGGGGTCCCTCATTCAGGAAGATCTGGTGTTAAAATTCCTTCCCCACCCTGTCATGAATGTTTCAACCTTACCGTAAATGCTTGAAGCCCACCAATCAAAACCTGTCCCACCAGCATTTCCGCACGCCAGCCTGTTCTCCCTAACCCCTTAAATTTCACCCCAAATCCTGAATCGGGGAGATAGATCTGAGGGCACACGCCCCTTGTCCTCCCTGCAGATTGATCTTGCAGAATAAAGCTGATTTCTTTTCCCAAAGGCTGATGCCATTGTTAATTGGCTTCTTTAGGCGCATCAGGCAAGTGAACCCCAATATCGTGCGGTAACAACCTTAATGACTACGCTGCTGACGTGAGCCCAGATTCTGCGTCTCATCTTGAACTAGAATAAGTGGCCAGAAGGCTTCAAAAGATAGAACACAGGGGAAATGAGGAATGTAGTAATGGAGCCACGATATCAGTTCATTTACTGGTCACACAATCTGTGATATTTATATATTATTATTATTGTATTTCTGTCTTTAAGACCAAATTATTCAAAATGGTGTATGAAGGACTCAGAAAATCAGAGGATAAACACAGCTCTTCTTCCTGGAGCCTTCATTGTACTTGGTCATTCAGGGAGTTAAATCATTTAACTTGGTAAGTCTCTTGAAGCAATATTTTCATAAACGAATAGATATGTGATAGTTTGGACAGTGGCATTTGCATACATCTTTTACATAAACCTGAGACTTCAAACATTCTGTATTTACAGTGGACTATGCCACACTATCTCCCTCCCCACTCCAAGCCTACACACTCCCAAGCCGTAGGGGCAAGTCTTTACCCACCTACACTCTGGGGGTGCTTGGGGAAAGTGTAATGAGTATTGCTTTTTTCCATTGCTGCTGAAATGAAACAAAGACAGAAGACCTTCTGCAAATGTGGCTGGTACACTAACATCAAGTGGTTGTGGAGTATTGATTTGTGGGTCTGTTCTTTGCTCCTAGCTTGCCCATTGCATTGGTAAGCACTTTTGTAAATAATGGTCACTAGTTCCCAGAAGAATAAAAAAATTTTAAACACAAAGGAATCGGTACTAACTTACCACTCCACAAGGAAAGAATTCTAACTCCATATCCCCTTGATGTTTGCACAGTGGCACCATAATTTCTGCACATAAAGGTTAATCCGTTACATCTAAAGAAAGAGGAGAAGGGAACTAACCTTTATTGAGCCTCTCCTATGTGCCAGGCACAGTGCCAGGTGCTGCATGCTCCCTCACCATCCTGCCTCACCAGCCCAGACACAGTTAATCCTGCCCCACTTTATACAATATCTGTACCTGATATATGCTCCTGCTACTGGACATAACACTTAAATATAGATCATTTGATTGTCTCTCATTCAACTGTGAGCTCCTTAAGGGCAGGGCCCAGTTCGAATTCACCTTTGTATCCTAAAAACACTCAGTGCCTGGTCACATAATACTCCCTCAGTTAAATTTTTATTAACTGAACTAAAATTACCTCTTCTAACATGTAGGACATTGTTAAGAAGCTAATGCCTTCACACTCCAAAACTTCTTTGTCTAAATCATCTTCTACAGTTTCATTATCCACTAAAGAAATACAGAGCATAGCGGTCATGTTAGTTTTTTGCTATGTTTTCCGGCCCTGGAACATTTCCAAGTCTCCCTCCTGACCCCCAACCAAACAAAAGATAGGATCAGTCTATAACACACACCATACACACTTTTTAATTGTCTTTGCACGGTATTCTTTTCAATGATAGGCTAAGTTATCTGTGAACTATATCTTTAAAATGAATCGCTAAATGTAAATGTCCCCCATTTCAGTGGCCTTAACAAGTGACAAAGAACAGGACCAAAGTCACACTGCTCATAGAGGACTAAATATGCATTCTGAATTTCCAAGTCCGTAGCCTCAGGATTGTTTTTCTTCCCTCCTCAAGTCCAATGTGATCAAAACAGAGAAATTTCTTCTTCTCATCACTGGACTGTAAAGTCCATACTAAGCGGGCATTGTATAAACACACACACACACACACACAAGCACAAAAAGGAAAAATAACCAGAAACTAGGGGACTCATCAATGTCCTGATTTAGAACCAGCTCAAATTTGTGAATTCAAAAGTTTTGAACCTAATCCAACTCCTCTCAAGTTCAAATTTACTTGACATCTGGTACATTGGGACTTCCTGTTTTTGTAGAAGAGCAGTTTCAAAACTAGTTCAATAAGCTCCTTGGATAGTGTCGAACTCCTGCAATGCAAGACCTGGAACCTTTAGCCGTAAGTGAATAAGGAACACATGCAATACATTTCTTCAAATGTGCATATTTGAGAAAACTCAGGGGGAAAAGTGCTTGGCCAAGTCTAGCCATGGTTTCATTGAATACCTGAAAATCAGTTTAACATTCAGAGACAAAATGATACAGCTGGGTTTTCCCATCCCGCCTGAGAACGCATAGCTGTCCACCAGTGATGGTAGAACCCATAGGAAAGTACCCTCAATTTTTGTAGAAACAGGAAAGAATTAAGATTTGGTGTCTGACACTTTGGTGGTTGGATGCAGCCACCAAGAAGAAGGCCAAAGATTCTCAAAATGCACTTGCGTGTTTTACATTTACTATTTCTCTGCTGTGCAATTACCAGTGCTTGGCCCACAGTGAAAAATATGCTGGCAAATATCAAATCCACCAAGGAGCTCACTGGCAAGTCTTTAGGAGCCTTAAGGAAGGTCTACAATAGCTCTTATTGACAAGCGAAAGGTTTACTTCATCCAAGTAAACAAGCACTCAGAATGTTGCAGGTAGGGTTGTAGAGCCCCAGTTCCTCAAGCCCCAACAGCCTATGGTTACATTAGCATTTAAACCCAACTATATTCCTGGCTAAGTGCTCCTTTCCTCCACTCCAGACCCAAAGTGACTCTGGGAAGTCACAAGGGTGTCTCACAAGTGTTCAGGGATAAATCAACACACGCTAGGTGCTGCTACTCTCTCTCAGTGTTTCACGGGGAATCCACTGAGTCTGCCGAGCTTCTACAATCTGCTGCCAGCCCCCAGGCTTTGCAATTGTTCTGCTGAAGCTCAGAGAGAAAATGTCCTCCCATAACACAGTCTTCAGTGCTCCCAAACCTATAAAACCTTCGATGTGCCATGTGCCATTGAGTCCTCTTCAGGCCACACTGTACCAACACCGCGCCGTGTTCCATGCAGAGATGCAGATACCATGCCTCTCTCCAGAGAGTTCACATCCATGGCATGGGCCTGGGGGATGGGGGCCAAGCAGTGTGCTTCCTCCCACTCCCTTCCCTCTCTCACCTCTGGTTCTAGGAAACCATTTGCAGAATTTCCTGCGGTGGAATGTGAATTGACACCACTTAGCTAATCTCAGTTCAGATAGGCTAGAAGCATCCACTATAGTTATTGCCAAGAGGTTCTTTTTAATATGATAACTTTCTTTGGTTGAACAGAATTGAAGTCTCATTGTCAAAGAATGGAAGAAAAAGGAAATTAGCAAACAAGGAGAAAAATATAAATAAACTTTCTTTGTTCTAATGATTCTCCATACTATAATATACAATGGCCAAAGAATCTAAAGAAAAGCACATGGTCAACAGGTGCTCAATAGATGTAGAAAAAGTATTTGATAAACTCAGCACCCATTGATGTTAAAAACAGCTCTTAAAGAAAAAAGTAGAAGACAATTTCCTTAATGTGATTTTTGGTATTTAGCAAAACTTCGAAGCAGAAGTATTACTTAATGGTAATAGATTTGAAGCATTTTCTTTAGTCAGGAACTAAACTAGGAGGGCAGCTATTACTGCTTCTATTCAACATTATCAAAAGAACCAAGATAAAGGGGAAAAAAACTATCGTTAATCATAGGTAATATGGTCCTTTACGTAAACAATCTAAGAATTAACATATAAGTCATTAGAACTAATAAGAGAGTTCAGCTAGGTTACTGGATGTAAGATAGACAAAACTCAGTTGTGTTCCTGTACATCAGGGGTCAGCAGATTTTCTCTATGAAAAACCAAATAGTGAATATTTTACTTTTTTTTTAAGATTTTAGTTTTTTCCTTTTTCTCCCCAAAGGCGCCCCCCCCCTCCAGTACATAGTTGTATATTCTTAGTTGTGGGTCCTTCTAGTTGTGGCATGTGGAACACCGCCTCAGCGTGGCTTGATGAGCAGTGCCATGTCCGTGCCCAGGATTCGAACCGACGAAGCACTGGGCTGCCTGCAGCAGAGCACGTGAACTTAACCACTCGCCACGGGGCTGGCCCCTGAATATTTTACATTTTGAAGGCTACATGGTTTCTATCCTAAGTAATCAAATCTGACATTGTAGTACAAAGGCAGCTGTAGACAATATGTAAAGAGTGGATGTGGCTACATTCTTCTCTACAAAAGGAGGTAGAAAGCTGGATTTGGCCCACAGGCCATAGTTTTCAACTCATGTTATACACCATTAATGAAAAATTAGGAAGCATAATTTTAAAATAAAAGGTGCCATTCACTATAGCAACTCAAACTAGAAGGTACTTATAAATAAATCTAACAAAATTTGTGCAAAATCTATTTGGACAAAATTATAAAGGGTTATTGAAATACATTAAAGAAGATCTCAACAGAAAGGTATACCATCTTAGTGGATGAGAAAAGTCAATGTTTTAAACATTTCAGTATTCCCAAGTTGATTTATTAATTCATTGTAATTCCAATCAAAATACCAACATGTTTTTTCACGAAACTTGACAACTTGATTCCAAAATTTTTGTAAAAGAACAAAAAGCTAAGAATAGCCAAGACAATTACAAAGAAGCATGAGAAGGCAGAGAGATATACCTAACAGACATCAAGATTGATTATAAAATGATAGTAACTAAGGTAATATAGTATTAGTAAAGAAATAGATAAATTTATCAACAGAATAAAGTAGGGACCCCAAAACAGATTCACTCATATGTGGAACATGATGTTTGACAGAGGTGGCACTGCAGATCTGTGGGGTAAAGATTAGGTATTCAATAAATGATGCTGGAATAATTGGTTGTTGAATGGTAAAAAGCTGAAGTCATATTCTTACCTCACACCATACACAATAATCAATTCCAGGTTGATTAAATATCTAAGCAGAAAATCAAAGATTTACAGCAAATTAGAGAACAATATAGGAGAATATCTTTAAGACTATGAAAAAAGGAAGGATTTCTTAAACAAGACACAAAAAGCCCAAAACGTAGAGCAAAAAGTAAAGTAGTTAACTACATTAAAATAGAAAACTTCAGTACATCAAAATATGAACAATGTTAAAAGACAAACTACACTAGTAAAGATATTTACAAAGCATGTAACTAATAAAAGCTTAGTATCCAAAATAAAATATAAAAATAAGGAAATATCCAATAAACTACTGTTTTTAAAACTGTAGTTGACCCATGAGTGAGTCCTGAAATCAGTTTCGTGGGTTGTGGACTACTAGTTAACAATACAAAATAGAGCGCAACTAGAAGGACCTACAGCTAGCATATACGACTATGTACTGGGGGACTTTGGGGAGAAGAAGGCAAAAAAGAAGATTAGCAATAGATGTTAGCTCAGGGTCAATCTTTAAAAAGAAAAACAAAAAAACAAAACAAAACAGTACAAAATAGATTAGAATAGAAAATATCTGAGCACATACCACGTATTAAAGATAAGTATTACTTTGTGAAATTTTGTTTCAGTTATGTATCTGTATGTGTGTCTGCATGTGAACATATTGGATGACAGTATAAAATAAAGTTCTTACGGTGGGTAACAGTTTAAACACACTAAAACAGAAAATTAATAAAATATATAGGTTGCACAACAGTGCAAATGTGCTTAATCCCACTGAATTATACACTTAAAAATGGTTTAAATGGTAAAATTTTGTTATATATATTTTCTCTCAATTAAAAACCTATAAACAGATAATTTACAAAAGAGGAAACCATGGCGGGTGGCCCCATAGCCTAGCGGTTAAAGTTCTGCATGCTCCGAGTTGGCGGCCCAACTTCACAGGTTCAGATCCGGTGGGGGGACCGACCCACTTGTCAGCCACGCTGTGGTGGTGAGCCACATACAAAATAGAGGAAGATTGGCACAGATGTTAGTTCAGGGCTAGTCTTCCTCAAGCAAAAAAAGAGGAAGATTGGCAGTGGATGTTAGCTCAGGGTGAATCTTCCTCACACACACAAAAAGGGAAACCTTGAATGGCCAGTAAACACATAAAAACGATGCTTGATCTCAATAATCATCAGAGAAATGCAATTTAAAATCCCAAAGAGTCACTCATCAGATGAGCAAATAATCTAAAAGTCTGAGCATGCCAAATGTTGGCAAGAATGTGAAGCAACAGGAACTATCTTACTTGCACCTGGGATTACAAACACTTCTCATTTGGTAATATCTAGAAAAGCCACCCAGCAATTTCACTCTCACATGTGAAGAGGAGAAACACTCATTGTAGCATGTTTATAATAGTGAAAAAATGAGTACCACCTAAATGTTCATCAGCAAGACAATGGATAAATAAACAACAATTAAATACTGTACAACAGTGATAACGAACAAACTAGTCTCATGCATCAACGTGGATAAATCCCCAACTGTAACACTATGCCAACAAAGCTATAACAATATACAACATATATATCATATATGAAGTTTGAAATATTCAAAAGAATACCCCATAGTACTAAAAATATAAATTTTTCATTGGAATGATAAATATCAAATTGAGGGCAATTGGGAAAGGAGGGAGAGAGATGGGATCATGGAGGGTATACAGAGACTTGAATTTTATCTCTAAAATTTTACTTCTTGAGCTGAGTGGTGGGTACACAGATCATTATTTATTATTCTTCCATCTCTTTTTTTCTCGAAGGCTTGAAATGTTTCATTAAATAAAAAAAGAAGGATCTGTCAAGAAGAGCTCTTTGACAGTTACTTCTATACCAAGCACTGTGCTAGGTCATGAGACATATAATTCCAGGATAGTAGAACGCCCAGTGACAGGCACTCAGTAAACACGCAATTCATTCATGAAATGGATAACTAGACAATCAGACAGTCAATTCCTAATTGTAAAAACCAGAATAACAGGCATGAGCCAAATAGAGAAACACTCATGATTCTCGGCATCACTGAGAGAGTGATTCAGGAAAAGGGACACGTTTGGGGAATGGAGATGATGAGCTCAGTTAATTCAGGCGCCCGTGGGACATTCAAGCCGAGAAATATGTAGACAGAGCTGGATATAAAGGAGGAGATTCAGATTTGAGATTTGTCAGCATATGGTTGAAAATGAAAGCCACATCAGTAAATGAGATAATAAAGGGAACAGGAAAGGAACGAAAAGGAAGGAGGCCCTGAGGAAAACTAACAGCTAAGAATGGAGAACAAGCTGGAAAAAAGAAACTCAGTCCAATATTCCAACTCCTTAAAAAATAATACTTTGGTGAAACTTATCCTAAATGCTGCCAAAAGACATAAACAATATTTTTAACTTTTTATTGTAATGAATTTTAAACAAATAGAATAGCAAATTGCACTCCCACTTACCCATCACCTGGGTTCAACAATGATCAACTCATGGATAATTGTATTTCTTCCATAGCCCCATCCACTACATCTCCCCTTATTATTCTGAAGCAATCCCAGACATTCTATCTTTCTGTGCCCAAACATTTCAGTATGGCTCCTAAAAGGTAGTGACTCTCTTTTCTGAACATAACCACAATACCAGTATCATACCTTAAAAAATCAACAGTAATTCTTGAATGTAATCAAATATTCGGTAGTTGTTAAAATTTTCAATCATTTCATAAGGGTCATAAATTTATTTTACAATTTGTTTGACGAAGGTCTACATATTGGTATTGGGTGATAACATTTTTTGAAACTGCAAATCCTCCCACACACCCACCCACCATCTCTTTTTCCTTGCAATTTTAAAGTACAATTTTAAAGTCCAATGGAAATAGATCAGGACAAGAAAGAGGCCGTCCAAGTAGTCCCTGGAAAGCCATTTTTGCGGAAGATGCTTGGATGGGGTGGTCAAACTCATTTTTGAACTGAAATTTTTTTTTATTTTTGTTTTTTGGTGAAGAAGATTGACCCTGAGATAACATCTGTTGTCAATCTTCCTCTTTTCTGCTTGAGGAAGAGTGGCCCTGAGCTAATATCTGTGCCTATCTTCCTTTATTTTGTATGTGGGACACTTCCACAACATGGCTTGATAAGTGGCATAGGTCCATGCTCAGGATCCAAACCCATGAACCTGGGCTGCTGAAGTGGAGCACACCGAACATAACCACTATGGCACCAGGCTGGCCCCCTAAAATTGTCTTGTGGCCTAATATATGATCAATCCTGGAGAATGTTCCACG
Organism: Equus asinus; assembly: GCF_041296235.1. Classification (NCBI taxonomy): domain Eukaryota; kingdom Metazoa; phylum Chordata; class Mammalia; order Perissodactyla; family Equidae; genus Equus; species Equus asinus. Next base: position 132,672,858 of record NC_091793.1, read on the forward strand.
TGCATTTGAAAAGAATGTGTATTCTGCAGTTTTGGGATGGAAATTCTGTATATATCTCTAAGTCCAACTAGTCTAATGTGTCATTTGAGGCCAATGTTTCCTCATCAATCTTCTGTTTGGACGATCTACCCATTAATGTAAGTGGAGTGTTAGAGTCCCCTACTATTATTGTGTTGATGTCTATTTCTCCTTTAAGTCTGTTAATAATTGCTTTATATATTTCAGTGCTCCTATGTTGGGTGCATAGATATTTACAAGCGTTATATCCTCTTATTGGATTGTTCCCTTTATCAACATGTAGTGCCCTTCTCTGTCTCTTGTTATAGTTTTTGTTTTAAAGTTTATTTTTCTGATATAAGTATTGCTACCCCAGATTTCTTTTCTTTGCCATTTGCATGGAGTACCTTTTTCTGTCCCTTCACTTTCAGTTTGTGAGTGTCTAGGTCTGAAGGGTGTCTCTTGTATGCAGCATACATATGGGTCTTGTTTTTTTATCCAATCGGCCCCCCATGCCTTTTGATTGGAGCATTTAGTCCATTGACATTTAAAGTACCTATTGACAAGAATGTACCTATTGCCATTTTATTACTCTTTTCTGAGTGTTTTAGTACTTCTTCTCTGTTCCTTTATTCTTCTCTTGCTCTCTTCCCTTGTGGTTTGATGGCTTTCTTTAGTATTATGTTTGGATTTCTTTCTCTTAATTTTTGTATGTTTGTTATAGGTTTCTGATTTGTGATTATCATGAAGTTAATATATAATAACCTACATATATAGCAATCTATATTAAGTTGATGATCTCTTCAGTTTGACCTGTTTCTAAAAGCTTGCTCCGTTACTCCCCTCCTCCCACATTTTATGTTTTTGATATCGTATCTAACCTCTTTTTTGTGAATGTGTATCCATTACCCTCTTGTCATGGAAATAGATAACTTTAGTACTTTTGTTTTTTGATGTTCATATTAGCTTCATAGGTGGTTGATCTGCTACCTTTATTGTATATTTGTCTTTCCCAGTGATATTATTGACTATTTTTGTTTTGATGATTTTCTTATTCCTATTTGTGGTCTCTCTTCCACTTAAATAAGTCCCTTTAGCATTTCTTGTAAAGCTGGTTTCTCGGTGATAAACTCCTTTAGTTTTTGTTTGCCTGGGAAATACTTTATCTCTCCTTCTAATCTGAATGATAACCTTGCCAGGTAGAGTATTCTTGGCTGTAGGTTTTTCCTTTCAGCACTTTAAATATATCTTGCTGCTCCCTTCTAGCTGGTAAGGTTTCTGCTGAGAATTCAGCTGATAGCCTTATGGAGTTTCCTTTGTATGTAACTTGTTGCCCTTCTCTTGCAGTTTTTAGGATTATTCTCTCTTTATCTTTAATCGTTGACATTTTAATTATAATGTGTCTTCGTGTGGGCCTCTTTGGGTTTATCTTGTTTGGTGCTCTCTATGCTTCCTGTACCTGGGTGTCTGCTTCCTTCCTTAGGTTAGGTAAGATTTCGGCTATTACTTCTTCAAAAAGATTCTCTGCCCCTTTGTCTCTACTCCTGGGACACCTATAACATGGATGTTAGTGTGCTTGATGTTGTCCCAGAGGTCCCTTAGATTGTCCTTGTTCTTTTTAATTCTTTTTTTATCGGTTCAGCTTGTGTGACTTCCTCTAGCCTTTCATCCAGCTCTCTAATTCATTCTTCTGTATCATCTACTCTGCTATTGAGTCTCTCAATTGAGGGACTCAAAAATTGAGTGAATTTTTAATTTACAGTATTTTATTCTCCATTTCTGATTGCTTCCTTTTTATATTTTCCAATTCTTTGGAGTTCTCACTGTATTCATATATTCTTCTCCTAAGATCAGTGAGCATCCTTATGACTATTTGTTTGTACTCTTTGTCAGGTAGATTGTTTATTTCTGCTTTGTTTAGTTCTTTTCTGAGGTTTTGTCCTGTTCCCTTACTTGGAATGCATTCCTTTGCCTCCTCATTTTGCCTCTTTCTCTGTGCTATATCTATGTATCAGGTAGGTCAGCTTTGTCTCCCAATCTTGGAGAGGTGGCCTTATATAAGAGATGCTTTATGAGGCCCTGCAGTGTTCTTCCCTCTTATCACCAGTTCCAAATTTTCCAGGGGTGTCCCCCGTATGGGCTACATGTGTCCTTCTGTCATGGCAGGGTTGCTGTTGCTGCAGGTGCCTGAGGAGGTTAGGCTGTCCACTTGGCCAGCTGGTTGTAACACTCTGCTGTGTGTGGCTGTGTGATCCCTTCAATCACTTTGTCAGGTGTGGAATGCCCCAGCACAGTTGGCTGCAATGTCTAATAGCACACTCCTGTTGCAGTTTTTCTGTTAAGTGAGTAGGCGCCCAGTGTGGCTGGTTGCTAGGCTCGGGGGCTTATAATCGCTGTAGGCCTCTGGCCTACAAGGATATTGTCAGCTCTCTCAGGACTGCAGCTGAGTGGGTCCAGGCATGGAAGCACTCGATTGTTTCAGGCTTTGGAAGATGCGGTCAATCCCCTATGTGGCTGGTTATTTTTTTTTTTAAAGATGGGCACCTGAGCTAAGATCTGTTGCCAATCTTCTTTTTTCTTCTTCTTCTTCTCCCCAAAGCCTCACAGTACATAACTGTATATTCTGGTTGTAGGTCCATCTGGTTGTGGTATATGGGATGCTGCCTTAGACTGGATTGATGAACAGTGCTAGGTCTGTGCCCAGGATCCAAACTGGTGAAACCCTGGGCCACCAAAGTGGAGCACGTGAACTTAACCACTCAGCCATGGGTCCAGCCCCAATGTGGCTATTTGAGAAGCACTGGCCTGCTGCAGCTGTCAGGTCCCATCACCTGCAGAGCCACACACTCCGTTAACACAGTCCTGCCCTCTGCACGTGCCCAGACCCACTGAAGTGGACCCAGTCACCCCACTGCAGAGGCCCCACACACTCCACCAACATGGTTCCACCCCTCACACACGAGGTGGACCCACTTGCCCAATTCCAGAGTTTCCGGGCATCCCACCTATGCAGGCCCACAAGTAGCATGAGGGCTTGTTGTTGGTTGGTGCCAGTCCCTAGGGCAGGCTGCCTGCCCTGGCTGAACTTGATTAAATCACTGCTCTAGTGGGTGTGGCAGACCCCTGGGCTAACAGGCCAGGGGAAGAACTCCAATGGTGTCTGCCAGAGTCTGTGTCAGCACACATGCACTAGGTCACAATGTTGACAGCTGCCAACGTCTCAGTCCCTGGAGAGGTCTCACCTCTCACTGAGATGCACTCTGAGCCTATCACATGAGTCTGTTTTCACCAGAGGACTGTGCATCTTTCTTTCTATTGATTTTAGGTGGCTTTCCAAAATGGGGAGATTTGTACATGGGCCCTTTAAGAGCAGCCTTTTGTCCCCCCTTATGTCTGATGGCTTTTCTGGGGATATTCCCTGTTGTAGTTAATAGCCAGAAAAGCCAGATATTATGACACTCATCACAGTTGTGCTGAGTCCAAAAGCCACTCATTGTGTTAACACTCCCCAGCCCAGGTCCCCCACTCCTACAGAGGAGGCTGCATACCTGAGGATTACTCCTGGCTGGCCATGAAGTGTTTCAGCTCAAAGATGGCTTTTTTTCTCTCCAGAAAGGAATTTCTGCCTCTTCCACCTCAGTCAGCACTGTCCCTTGTTGTCGGGGTTCTTTTTATCCAGTTTTCAGTTCTCTCTTAGGGGTGATTGTTCCAAGAGTAGTTGTAAATTCATTGTGTCTGTGGGAGGTGAGTTCAGAGTCTGCCTACGCAGCCATCTTGACACTGTCCTTGAACTGAAATTGGAACTCAGGTTTGCTCAGACTGTGGTTGCACAGGGTGCCATCTTGCGTTAAGTCAAAAGCCTTAATTTTGTTGGAATGTCACGAAAAATCTGTGGGGTAACTTCCACTGCTACAGTTATTTCTTCTGACAAATTAAGGACCAGTCATCAAGCACTTTTTTAAAGAACAGAAGAGATTGGCTTCTGAGGTATTTCTTTTATACTGACAGATTTCCTGAGGATTTATGTTCCTAAAATGAAGAAACCATGAGTTGAGTTGATGTTAATCTAGACAGTTGTCCTCAGTAAAAACCATTAATCTAACAATAGATGCAGAGTCATTTTGAATTGTTTACTAAAACTGTGGACAAAATCCAGCCCCAGGTAGTAGGTCTTTACATATGCTTGATATTCTTGGCTTTTAAGGCAATAATGAAGTTTTACTTTTAGCATTTTGTACAGTTTTTTTTAAAGATGCTTAAACATATGTTCATTTTAGCAAGTTTCCATGAATCCTCAAAAATGCTTACCACACAACTACTGTGGGTTTCCTCACTGATTCTGAATGCTGTTTTTTTTGTTCATGGAGTCAATATCTTTAAAAATCTCATTGTTTAAAATTTGATTTCCATGCAATGCACCTTTTTGATAATAAATTACGAACTTTTTCTTCTTGTGGCTCTAAGGGATTTCAATGTGGCTACACACTGAACCCACTTTAACGTCTCATCATGACAGCTGTTTTGTGTTTGTAGTGGAATCTAAACTTAAAATATACAGTAGGGTGGTTGGCCCTCATGGAGGGCCCTGGCAGCTCGGACAATGGTGAGGCCCTCTCTCAAGTGACTTATGGGCAGGAGACATCCCCAGTGACTGGAACTGAAGGATGCATGTGTCTGTGAGACACTAGGAGAAATAGCTGAGGGGCACTGAGGTTAGGGAGGGGATGGTGCCAAGGTCCTAGGATTATGAGTTGAGGGTAATAGGCTGCCAACACCCAAAGGTCATTGAGCCTGTACTTTTAATTTACAGGTACTCCAGTGATCAGCACTTCCTTGGTTGCAAGTCCAAGTGACAAGAACCAAACTCAAACTGGTCTAAGCAAAAAAGGAAAATCATTGGGTCACTTGATAGAAAAATCCAGGAGCTCATCCAGTGTCACCAGGCCTGTTTCTTCTCTCTCTATCTCCTGCTTGATATTTTTCTCTTTTGACTTCTTAGCCCAACTTTTTACAGGCCCCAGAAGCTCCAGCTTTGCATCAGTCTGACACTAGCAATCTTAGCAGAAAGAATAAGTTTATCTCCATTTAGTTAAAATAAAGGTCCCAGGATTGGAGCTCATTAGCTCAAATTGTGTCACTGCTCATGCATGAACCAATGATGGTTAGGAGGATGGAAGAGCAGCCAGACCCGGAACACAATGAATGAGATCTACTCAATTCACATGATGGGAACTGAGAGTAAAGGAGAGGCAGCCCCTCCTGGGAAATCAAGACACTGCTCCCAGGAGGAGCAGGAAGGAAATGATGAGCAGACAAAAACAATATATGTGTGCAATAGCCATGATGTGTAAAATTGGGGTTGTTTTTAAGCTCTTGACAAATGGTCAGGAAGGGTATAGAGCAAGGGTAGAAAACAGGCTCTCCACGGGAGCAGATGGAGCTGGCTCCTAGTGCAACAGGGAGGTTATACGTAGGAGGAGGAGTGTATGTGAGGGCAGACAGCTAGAAATGGAGAGATCTGGAGGTATTAATTAGACCACCCAGACATTCTAAGTGGAAGGATTGGGAACTAGAAAAGGTTTGTATGACACAGAGCTGAGGGAGGCAAAGGCAGAGCCAGACAGTATATCAGTTAAAATGCTTTTGGCTGCATGTGACGAGACACACAAATGATAACATTCCAGTATTTCCATAGGCAATTCTAGAGTTGATATACACGATGGCACGATGACATCAGGTCTCTGGGATGGCTTTTGTGAGTCTCCTGGTTTTCCCCTCATGGTTGCAAGATGACTGCCACAGCTCCAAGCGTTGCATTCTCACACATCAATGTTCAAAGACAGGAAGAAAGTGAGGGGGTGGGCTTTCTTCTTGCTTGTCTCTCTTTTCTCAGAGAAAAAAATCTTTCCTAGATACTCAGCAGGTTTTAAAGGCCAGTTTGAGTCAATGTGCAGGTTCTCATTGTAAGAGAGGCTGGAAAGTAAAATCTAGCATTTAGCTTCTTTGGTGGCAAGAATGCTCCTGCCAACAAGGAGAAGACTAGCTGATCAAAAATGAGGCTCAGGGTCTGGGGATCAGCTGGGAACACACTGCCCAGGGTGGGTGACAGGACTCCATCTGACCAGGACACATTGCTACAACTGCTGTTTACCTCCCTCAGTCTTCCGTGGTCCTCACACCCTGGATCCTTTATACGGGCAACAGGCTCTGTTGTCCTAAATTATCATATAATTGCTTGTAAATGGTATTTACCGTCTCACAAACTATAAAATACCTAGCAGTAGGAATATTTTTATGTAAAATTTGCATGGTATACTTTTTTTAAATACAAATCCAAGTCGAAGAGATACAGAGATTTGCCTAAATGCAGAAACATCTTGTGTTTTTCGATTTAAAAATGAATATTGTAAGGATGTCAACTTATCACAAACAAATCTATAGGTTTAACACACTTCCATTTTTTAAATCTCAGGGAATTTTTTGAGGGATGATCACAAGATTCAAACATCTTTTGCCTTATGTTGGCTACAAATTTTTGGTTTTTTAAAGCAATGACGTCTAAAAATAGAAATCTTATGTAGTTAATGTGGTAGCCAGGGAGGCCCTGCTCTGACCTCCCTTCAAGAAGGAGCTCACCTCCCACTGCTCTCCATGGCTAGGGAAATGATTGAAAATGTCAAAATTCATTAAGTAATATTTTTTAAACTTTTATGTCTTAGAGTGATCCTACTAGAAACCATGACCCTTCATGGTGATAAATCTTTTCTGCAGTTCAGAAATTCCTTAGGGGCTGGCCCAGTGGTGTAGTGGTTAAGTTCATGCACTCTGCTTTGGCAGCCCGGGGTTCACCAGTTTGGATCCTGGGTGCAGACCTACACACCGTTCATCAAGCCATGCTGTGGCAGGCATCCCACAGATAAAGTAGAATAAGATGGGCACAGATGTTAGCTCAGGGCTAATTTTCCTCCAAAAAAAAAAAAAAGAAAAAGAAAAGAAAAGAAATTCCTTAAGTTTTACTAAAGCTTTTCATTCTGATAAATTCAAATAAAATTAAACTCAATATTGTTTTTGTTTAATGGAAAAAACATAGTACCATCCTATTTTTAGAAAACTATTTAATCTGTCCATTCATTGAACAAGCATGTCAGTGCCCACCACATGCCAGACACTGTCCTAGATGTGAGGATATGTAGAGAACAGAACGGACATGCATCCCTGGCCCATCTCTCCATCCAGCCACCCACCCAACTATTTTACGTCTACTTACGTGCACTAGGATGTGTGCAAATGGTAGGACTTAGTTTGATTTGTTCTTTTCTCTGTTGTTCTTCGCCGAACTAATTCATTGTTTAATAATAACTTTCATTTGTGTCCTCTAGGAAGCAGACGTCAAAACAAAGATAAAGGTGCCAGAGATAATGCCTCTGAAAAGTAGAGGGGAGAGGGAACAGGGGTAGGCAGGGAAAATCTTCAGACGCAATGTCGGTCTGACACCAGTGAAAGAAGAAGGGGAAGGAAGATTGGTGAGAAATTGCCCCGACAGCAGTGCAGCCCTGGGGACCTTTCCCTCAACCCAACAGGGCTCTGGCACACAGATCGCTCCTGGGGGGTTGTCAGTTGTGTTGGCAGGAATGGCCAGGCCTAGTCCTGCTGCCGGGCTCAGTCACTGGCTGGGAGCTGCCTGGGCAGAGAGTGGTTGCAGCTCAGATGCTGCAGCTCGGACAGCCACTGTGGCAGATCCTGAGGGGCTGCAGAAGGAGCCACTCACTGTGCCCCTCACAGCTGAGAGGGGAGCTCCTTCTCCAAGGGAGTTCTGGGCAGACCCTCCATGGCTGCCACATTAACTATGGAGGATTTCTACTCTTAAAAGTCATTGCTTTAAAAAAGCAAAAATGTGTAGCCAACACAAAAAGGCAAAAGAGCAGAAAATAGATCTGCTTTACTTTCTGCTAAATAATAAGAACTGTGAAAGAGAACACAAACTTACCTACATAACATTTTATAATTTCTTTATCTCCAAAAGAACAATAGACAGAATGAAGCGCAGCAACAAAGCTAGGGGAAACATTTGAAATAACCATGACTGCTTTAGCTGGAGAGAATTCATACACATTGTTTTAAAAACCAAAAACATTTGGACCCCAATCAATATAATAGGTAAAAGATACAACTAGACAATTCACAAAAAAAAAAGATCTAAAACAAATAGAATTGGAATCTTTTCAACCTCACCAGTAATTACAAATAAGCAATTTTAAACAGGATTTTTTTAACCTAAAAAATTAACAAAGGTTTAAAAAAATTACATCACTCAGTACTTGCAAGAGTATGGTGAAATAAGTTATTCTACATTTCTGGAGATAGTGTAAATTGGTGATAATTTTGGACCTATTATTTTTTCTCAAAAGAATATATGTTGAAGAAATGACTTAAAGTAGAAAAAAGCTTTAGGCACAAAGATGTTATTTTAGTCAGGACTCTTGATTATGAGAAACTCAACTCAAGCTGCTTAAGCCAAAAAGAGGAAATTACATGTTCATATAAACAAACCATCAAACCATGGAAAGTAGGGTTTAGAGCCGGCCTCGGGGTAGACGGATGCGGGAACCTCACAACATCAAGTCATTCTCTCCCTCTCTTGCTGTCTCTCACACACAGTCACACAGGCACACGCACACACACGCACACACACACTGAACCCCTCAGCATCTGATGTGGCTTGGTCTCATTCCCACAGCTACAGAAGAAAAACTAAACAAAAACAATGGTGTACATTAATTATTAGGTATTGAAAGATTGTCTTTCCCAACAATAATCAAAATGTTTAAAAAGAGCTCAGGTACCGTCTCCCCAAAGGGTGGAGAACAAGACAGCCACTAGCTTTGGGGTCACATCCTTACAGCTTGTGATCCAAAGGGAATGAGACTGCTCCTCAGCCTGGGTCACAAGCCCCTCACTGAACCAGTTCACGGCCAGCTTTTCCCTGTTCGACCCCGGCTGCGGTGTTATTTTAGATCCTCACAGCACCTCACCTAGGTCGCCTGTCGGCTCTGAACAGATCTCACAATTGCCATCACCACCCCCCACCCCACATGCCACACACCCCGTTAAGCCGTCCTGTGCACCGTGACCGGTGTTATTAGGTTTTTCTCTAAAACACAAATCTGATTGGGGCGTTCTTCTGCATCAGCTTTTCACTGGCTCTCCGTTGCTCTCAGGAGGAAGTCCGTATTCTCTGGCTCAGCCCATAATGCTGCACAGTCTCCTTCAATGCTCTCCTCGCCCTCTGCTCCTTCACATGCACAGTCCAGGCAGACACACTGCCATTTCCAAGGAGTCTCTGTTCTTGCACGGTTTGACATGCCCAGTTCCAGGCAGACTGCGACCAGCTCTGGGCAAGTGCAGCCCGAGGCCTCCTTGTCTCTGTTCCACACCAGGAGCCTTTTGCTTTATGCCCTGCAGCTTCTCTAACCTCATGAAGTAGGATGTCCATGAGAACCTTCTGTTAAATTAACTAAACAAGAAGGCCTTTGGACTGAGGTGGCTCTAACACCCTGGCGGCCTACCAAGCAAACCAAAATTTAAGCCTGTGAATGCTCAAGGTTGCAAAATCAAAACCGAAGGACAACCAATCACAAACAGCCAGCTAGGCTTTAAGCTACAGCCAATCAAATAACTTCCTTGCTTTGCTTCCCCGTCTTCTCTATAAATCTATTTCCTGAGCTCTTGTTGGCAGAGTGCTCCTAACCACGTCTGGTTTGGCGCTGCCCTCTTCTAACCGATTTTTGCTCAGATAAACTTAAAATTTTTAACATGCCTCAGTTTACCTTTTAGCACTGCTCAACTTTCAGGCAGGCTCAAGCCAAAAGCCCAGAACAATTGAAGCATATGAGGCCACGCTTGACCAAGAGAAGACCAGAACCAATAGACAAATGCTTTCCCTTTGGTTCCTTGGGAGGACAGTTTTAAGACACATGTCATAAAGCTCCTCAGAAGGTCCCAGGGGATCGAGCACCAGCCACCCACAACAGTGCCAGCCTCAACTGTCCACAACCGTGTGGTGGCTGCTTATTCCAGTTTCACGTCCCCTGGGATCGCATTCCCAATAATTACCTGAACTCAAATCTTTGCCTCAGGACCTGCTTTGGGAGGACCCAGGCTAAGACACTAAGCTACATCCAGGCCGACAACTTCCTGGAAGATGAGGATCTGACCAAATCAGGACGGAAACCCAAAGCCTGAGAAAAGAAGGAAGACTAGCCAATGAGGAAATAACCGCTATATTCCACTATCTAATTCTAACTCAAATAGAACTGGCGTCCCAAGAAGCCCAATCTCAGAGCAGTTTGGCATTCAAAGCAACAGTCCAGCAACCAAACTAACACTAATAAAATCATGACTATCATCTCTCTGGAAAAGCATCAAGAATAAGGAAGTATATTTTTAATACAAAACAAAACACTGTTTAAAAAAAAATCCTCTCTCTCACCTCCACCTCTTTCGGTGTCCTCCACATGGAACAGACCTGCTTCTCAAGTCCATGTTGTCTCTCCTTGACCTTCAACCTTCAACTACAAAATTCCTTAAAAAAAGACAAAGCCCTCATAGTTCTGGACTTTACTTTCTTTTCCCCCTTTTATCCTCCCTCTTTCTTCTCTCTTGTAAGTAAATCTTGGCCTTTTTCTATGAAAATACCCCAACCCATCTCTTCTATGTCCTGTTTTCTACCATTGTCCCAATTCCACATCACAAAATCCAGAAACCAACCTAGCAAAGACAAAATCTTCCTCAGCTCTCAGAGGAAAAGGCAAGGTGGGGATTCCAGACTCAGAATTCCATTTAGTGGGTAAAAGAGGCTGAGAACACTCAACTTTAATACCGTTGTTCCTAGTCACGCAACATATAAGCTGAACACAAAGGCAGGTACATCTCAAGGTTCCTCGTTCCTCTACAAGGAAAAGAATAAAAGGGGAGTAAAGTGAACAGCCATTAAAGATTCATGTTAACCCAGGAATTCTCATAGTTCATGTGTAATCTATCCACCTATACTTTTGGAGTAGGTGTTGTACAATAATTTTTATATGCACTAAATCCCTTAATATACCTTTGTGACTGAAAAATTGTCTGTAGTTCAGAGATTTCCAGAATTGCTGGAAGAAGGGACTATTTTATGCAGCAATATTCCAATGACACTAAACGGGAATTCAGCAGGGGCATTAATAGAGGATTACCCGGATCACAGCGTATGAACGCTGGAAATCTGATTATAATCATGTGTCGTTTGGTGACTCGAAACTCAGGGCCACAGGAGCTACGATCGCTGGGCACTTGCAACTCATCTCTAGGGCTTGACCTGCCACACAGGTGAGACAGGTGTGTTCCCAGGTCAGGGTGTATGCTGTGCGGGAGAGAACTTGCCAGAGTTTGTCTCCCTATCTCTCCTTTTTCCAAGGCTGAGTAAATCTCCTTCTACCTGGCTCCCTCTCTGGATGGGTTAATATCCTTGGTCAAGCCTAGTCCTGTCACTAGGTGTGAGCGGCCAGGAGGGGATGTGGCTTGGGCATCACTTTCACAAAGGGCCTCGAGGGGAGGAGGCTGCTCGGAGAACCAAGAGACGCACTAACGGGGTTAAACAAAGATGTGCATTGTATGCCTCTATGCTTGAACCCAATCCAGGCCACACTGCCTGAATGCACTAAGAAAGAATAATTTAATAAACCTAAAATTGTCTTGTGAGTAGCACAATTATATTATATTGTGTTGTATTGTACGTGTTAAAGTGTTAGTTACCTCAAGTAAACATTTAAAACAGCACAATTTTTCTCAGTCTATTTTGCATTTCTTCATTTCTTTTAATACATGGGAATAACTTAGGCCTCTCAAATCCCAAGCAGGCTTGGGTCAAGTAGCTCTTGTCTGGACATTTTGTCCCTAGAGATGGACTTTGTAGATCTCTACATGGTTCGGCTATGTGTTAACTAATTAGCAAATCATAAAATTAAACAACTGTTACCTGAGTGCCTATTCTTTTGAGGCACTGGGCAAAGGTGAAAAAACAGCAGACGTAGTTCTTGCCTTCAAGGACTTTACATTCCAGAGAGAGAGAGGAACTCTAATTACGGGATCTCACGATTAATCTAAAATTGTACTCTTGATAGGTTGTAATAGGGGAATTTGACCTTCTTTGGTGGGAATCAGAAAAGTATTCATGATGAAAGGACAGAGGCTAAACCGATATCTGAGAGGGGAATAGAAATAAAGTCGGAAAAAGTGGCAAGGACAAGGAAGAGAGTCTCAGGCAGAGGGAAGAGCACATTCAAATGCCCTGTGGTAAGAGGAAGCAGTGCAGATTTGAGACTTTGAAAGATGGTCTGAGCCCTGGGCACAGAAAGCCAGAGAGCCAGGGTCAAGATGAGGCTGGTTGAAGGAGATTACTTTGAAACTCCAGGCTTTTTTTTTTGAGGGGTAGAGAGGTCATCCCACTGTGGCCCACACACACGACCTTCAAACCCTTCCCAGAATACCACTGTCCCCCACCCCATATGCAAATTCTAATCATCTTTCAGAGCTCAGCTTGAGCCTGGGCTTTCCAGAATGAACCAAGCTAATCACGTATTGCCCTTGAAGCAGGACTTTCTCGCCGTGCTTCAGAGTTTGAACAGCAATAAAACTGAGAGGGAACAAACCCGTCACTGGGGAAAGTGCTGCCCAGAGGAAGAGAACTGAAGGAGCAATGTTACAGTGAGTTTAGAGAAGTGGACACAAAATTAGGAAATACTCCCACACAGGAAATTTTTTAAAGTTTTTCGAGATAAGGGGACTTTTCACTCATTCAGAGCAATAGCTTCGCGTTCTTAGGGGAGTTTTCACATACAAATGTTGCAGTGCATGCCAAGGGATGCGGTGTGACGATGGCTTATCAAGAGGCTAAGGTAGAATCAACAGAGCCAGAATTTCGCTCTTTCAGAAGACTTACAAAAATAGACAACTCCTCTTCCGGCCTCTTTGGTCTCGGCTGCAGAAGCGAGATGACGAAGGGAACATCATCATTTGGAAAGCGTCGCAATACAGTGCACACATTGCACAGCCACTGTGGCTCTAAGGGCTACCACGTTCAGAAGTCGACCTGTGGCAGATGTGGAAGGAACCCCGCCAACAGGAAGAGAAAGCATAACTGGAGCGCTGAGGCTCAAAGGCCTACCACCCCGTTGGGTCGAATGTGTGGCCTCAGAACTGTATACCGCAGACTCAGGCATGGGCAGAAGACGGTAAGCTGTTGCAGCATCCCGCTCATCTTAAGGACTTCCATCACTAGCCACGCAATAAGTGTGCCGGTTTAAAAAAGAAATAGGCAAAACCGTGGCAAACTGGTAAAGAAATAAAAGGAGAAAGCATAAATAGACAATATTAGGAACAACGATGGAGCATTACTATAAATACAACAAAGAGTTTTAAAACTAAAAGAGTACTAAGAACAACTTTTTGGCAATAAACCTGAAAACAGATTTAGTGAATAATTGACTATAAAAAATGTAACTCATCAAAATGAATTCAATAAGAAAGTAAGTTAGAGACCATGTACATAACTGGAATTAGGCAGAAAAAAGTAGATTTACCCTCAAATAATTCAGTGCCAGTTTAGGGCAACTGGCAGAAAAGGCATTCAGGAATTCCTTTAGCAGCAAAATGAGTCGTTTTCTCCACGCTCCTCCAGTTGCCTATCCATGGTGTTCAAAGACAAGACTTACAGACTGAGATTATCGATGACTGAGGCAGATTTTTTTCTCACACTGATATCTTGTCAGCCTGCGAGTTTTCCAGAAATTTCCATCAATAACACTACCCTTAAGGGCCTCTGTTTTAAGCAGGTGTGTGCATTGTCACTGGCCTAAAGCATTATGTCAGCAGTTATGAACCTTTTGGTCCGCCAGACATCTTTGAATACCAGTGTCACACTTGGAAGACATCTTCAGACGATACTAAACAAATTAGCAATAATTACAGTACAATCATACTACAATGTAACAATGTCACTGTGACTGTCAAAGCAGACACAGCTAAGACTGTCACTCTTCAGCACCGTGTTACGATTTGAGCAGACCCTTTTACTGCCTAACCATGCTCTATTATACGTTTTTAAGACAGTGACCTTATAACTCACATCCAAGCAACAGAAGGCACTGGCTTGCACTTTTCCTTATGCCTCTTACATCCCACCCATAGTAAGCTCTATGCCATTGTACATTGTGTCACACAATCCCTTCAGCCTACTCCAGTTGACAGACATCATATGAATATGTGTCCACTGAATCCCAGGAAGAATCACTGTTCCATGTTAGTCTTTCGAAGGGTGCACCTTGCATCTTGTACCCAGCTGAGAACTGCCAGGAGTTCCTAGCAAGCTAACATGCAACAGAGATTCGTTTCCTGAAGCGTGGCATGCATCTTATTGGGGGGTCAGTGAGATGATTGTAGGCAGAACTTTTTCTATTTTAATAGTTATACGTTTATCTTTAATATGTATTAGGAAGAAATGTAACTATCACCTCAAACTTGGGTTTTCAGAGATATTATTGTTTAAAATAATTTAAATTGGCTTACCTAGGAATTTAAACAATATGTTTAAATTTACCTAGTCAGTTCATTTAAATATGAATGTTAAGTCGATAACAGAATGTGTAGTATGACGATATGGTGAAAATCATGAAGGTGGCATATGAGCAACTGAAGTTTAGGAAACTGGTCTACCAACTGCACTCACAAAGGCCCAGTGTCACCCAGCAGAAAGCAAGGACCAAAGGGAAAGTAACACATTAGAAGAACGTGCTTTCTCATAATGATCTCATGTGATCGCCCCTACACAGTGAGCTGGGAAAGAGACGGAGTTCTGAGGCAGCTCTCCCACTACACAGGCGGGAAGGAGGGAGACATTACTGTCCTCACCCCAAGAAGTAAACGGAAGCTTCTAGGGCATCCCAGGTAGGAGGTGAAGGGATCAGGTTTCTCCGTGGAAAGATACATGTGACGGTCTTGAGGACTTTGAGTGTCATAAGGGAGAAGAACTTCGTATTCTTAGATATAAATGGGATTTGAATTTATCACACAAAATGGAGGAAATTTTCCTCCTTGAAGCCAGATTTGTTCTGTGTCTTACTAAGAAATACGCTAACTCCAGAACTAGGGACATGACAGTACAAGAAACAGAACTGTGGTCTCTAGACATCATTTCCCAGCTCTTTTTTTGACCTTAAGCAAGTCACTTCCCCCGTCTGGCAGGCCAGATGATCTTTCAGAGCTCTGCCAGTTCCAGCACTGTATGACTCCCATCATAATGTTTATGAGAAGAAAAGAGAAGAAAAATCCAGACTTTACCGATGCCAAATGTGAAGCCCAGGGACACAGCCGCTGGAATAATCTAGATTTGGGCCTGAATAGTGACAAGAATGAAAACAGGATTCCTAGGGGCAGTTACAGAAAGCCTCCAGACCAGGAGCTGATGTTGAATGTGGCAAAGGTCATCATTAGGAGCAGGAGTCCAAAGGGATCTCACCTGGGACCCACAGGGGGCAGGACTTAACAGGCCCTAACGCTCCTAGAACTTGAACATGCAAGTAGACTTACTTGGTCAGAAGTGTAACAGTGAGACTCAGGACTTGCTCACAGACTGGAAGAGTGATGAGGGCTTGCTCACTTAGCAGATTCCATCAGCATTGTGGATCCATTCATAATGCTGCCTTATTCACTAATTTCTTCATTGTCTTGGGCCAGATTTCCCAGAAGCTGACTCTGAGATGAGGATTCGTGTGCAAGTGATTACGATAAGAAGGCTCCAAGGAAAGGAGTAAGAAAGTGGGGAAGCAGGATAGGGAAGGGAAGAAGCCAGAGCCAGGCTGGTGAAGTCCCAGCCTCAGCCTGATCCTGAGGGAAACTCTGGAAGGTTGGTTACCCCACAGAATCTGTCCTGCCTCAAGGCAAAGGAGCTGGGCTTTCTACTCCTGCATCAGTCAGTCACTGCCTTGTGGCTGCCCTGAAGGCGTTAAACGCCTCTGTACTTTCACCCCTGAGAAGTGTCCCGATCAAGCTGCTTCAGTAGCCCTAGGGTAGTTCTCCAAAGAAGGCTGCAGGTTTAAGCTTTTAGGAGGGAAGCTCCTAGAAGCTGTGGGTAGGAACACAGAACTGGTAAAGGCTACTGAGGGGACAAGGCGAAACACCAGCAGTATCCTCGATAGTCTCATATGACCTACTTTTCTCCCCATTCAGATAATCAACTTATATGGAAAGAAGCATGGGTTTTGGAGTCAGACAGACCTGGACTTGAATTCCAGCTCCATCAGTAATGAGGCCTGTGACCCTGAAGAGCTTAACTGCTCTGAGTCTCAGTTTTTGCATCTGCAAAGTTTAATTGATTTACCTCAAATAAAGTGCATTTTAATCAGTTCTAAGATGCACATATTTTCAAATTTAAAATCTTTGAAATCAGAATACATCTTACAATCACTGTTGGCCAGGCAGTAATCACGACAGAGTTGTCCCTGGCCGTGCTTGCGTGAACTTGGTCCTAGCTGCTCGAATTATCATCACCTTAATTGAGTTACAACGCACTGTTGATAGTTTACATGCTTTAATCACCATTCAAAATGTCTCCAGAATGATTACATTATGATTCAACATTGACATGAAAAGTTTGAATAGAAACTACAGCAGAAAATGGAAACAACAGTAGAATGTGAATTTGGTATTAAAGATGCAAATATTCCTCTTAGGAGGAATGACCACAGTTACATATTTTTAGCAAGAACCATACCCACAGGGAGATGAATCTGCGTTACATTTTATTATGGAGAAACGGGCAGGATTGCCTATCCTGGCAGCCAGAGGCAGGAGAAATTGCCAAATCCTTCAGGATAGATGAAAGAAATTTCAGGGCCACAAGAGGCCGGTGTGACTGATTCATGACGGCACAGCACTATCAGGTGTCACAGTTTAGTTGGCAGGTTTTTTCTTTCCTTCTGGTACATAAAATGATGAACCTCACAGTCAACAATATCTTAGAGTTGATGAAATTCCCCCAAATTCCGAACGCCACAGTCACGTTAGGCTGTGCCCTGGAGCTGACAGTGCTGAGCAGGATGTGTGGAGAGAAGGCCACCAGGAAAGAAGAGATGGTAGGGACAGGCCAGACCTCGTGCACCTGGCCCTGGGTGGCAGTGAAGAGCGAACATGGGAGGGACTCGGGCCTGAGGTGCTGGGGAGCCTTGAATGTATGAAACAGAGTTGCCTGACTCTGCCTCTGCTCTACGCCCACTAGGGAGTCCCTCTCCTCAGGGGTCACATGCAGACACTTAATCCCCATGCTGCCCAAACAGAAGGCCCTGGAAGGACTCCTGAGGGTCCGCTGGACCAGGTGTGACCCCTTTAGTGGCTGGTTGGGGCCAGCAGGCCCAAGGAGGGCAGTGGAAGAACACTGGGGGTGGAAAGAGGCTGAGGGCAGCAGCTACTCACCAATTAGTGTGGAAACACTGTGATATTTAGAAAATCACTGTGGCCACACTGGTGTTTACCAGTTGGCCATCAGCCCCGCTACGACCCTTTCTTCTCCATCTCTCCTTCCCTGTCCGTCTCTCCTTCCTTGAACAACATAAAGAGTAAGAGCCAGGCTATGGAGTCGGCCATGGGCCTGAGTCCCTGCTTGCTCACTTTAAGCAGGCCATTAATTTCTCATGGTCTCAACTTTTTCATTTATCTAATGGAGAAGACACTTGATCCCAAAGGTTTCTAGAAATAAATGAGATAAGGTGGATATCGTGCTTAAGCATGGGGCCCAGCACATAGTTCTCTGCAAACTGAAGCTACTAGGGTAGTTATCTGTTTCTCGTGCTTGAAGGAACCAGAAAATTTGCCTAGTGATTACCGGATGACTCACATTATCCCCGCCATGTTGAAGACGTGGGCTTTAGGGTTTGACTGCTGATAGCCATTAAAATACAACCACAGTGAGAACATCTGGTTTCAATTCAAAGTCTAGTTCCTGTGTTCTTCCAATCAATTTAGGGTTTCTTCCCCGCCCTCCACCCCACCAAAACAATTGAAAGCTTTGTACTAAATTTACCATTTCTAAGTGGGTTGAAAATGTGCTTTATTAAAAAACAAATAGTAGGCTCCAGGACACTATGGGAGAGAGCTATCTATTTTGGCAAGTTGCCTTTCCATTAAGTGCCTATTACACAGTCAACTCACCATGGCAAAGCTGTTGAGACATTTCTCACTGACCTTTCTGGCCCCAATTATCTAATGCTCAGGAAAGCTTTTATGGAAAATATCATCACAATTCACAGCTAATGGGTGAGCTGAGCACTGTGTCTTTAAAATATGCCTCCTCATCTTGTGTTGACGCTCAGTTAGTACTATCTTTCACTATTATACATACAATTACAGTGAACATGCTTGTGGTTACATCTTTGTGCCTTTTGTCTAATTATTTCCTTAGAAATTCTTAAAAATAGAATGCCTAGGATAAATGGTATATAGATTTTTTTAATTGAACATATAGTGCCCTCTAGAAAGTTTTTACCAATTTACAATTTTATCAATAGTATATGAAACTATCTTTCCTCATAGTCTCATCAACATTTAAATCCTTACCAGTCTGGTAGGTGAAATGTCATCTTATTGTTTTAATCTGCATTTCTTCAGTTCTTCTTTAGTTAAGCGTCTCTGTGTTTGCTTATTCACCATGCGGGCCACTACTGTGTTTGAGTCCTTTGCTCATTTTACAATACACTGCTGACATTTTTATTGAGTTATAAGAATTCTTTAAAAATATATATAATAAACATTATTTATAATAAATAATCCAAATAAAAAACTCATATAATTATATAGAGAGGGTATTTTAAGATTTCAGCTAATGGGGCCAGCCTGTGGCCAAGTGGTTAAGTTCACATGCTCTGCTTCGGCGGCCCAGGGTTTCGCCAGTTCGGATCCTGGGTGTGGACATGGCACTGCTCATCCGGCCATGTTAGGGCGGTGTCTCACACACCACAACCAGAAGGACCCACAACTAAAAATATACAACGATGTACTGGGGGGATTTGGGGAGAAAAAGGAAAAATAAAATCTTTAAAAAAAAGATTTCAGCTATTATAATCTTGTCTGGTAGAAAAAAGTTAGAGTCCTCATGTTTTCATTTCAGATACATTGTTTAGAGTAAATTCGAGATAATTTTGCACAAGTCAACAAGACCTGGCCACAATATTTTGGTTACCACTTTAGGAATCAAGATAAATGAATGAGCTATGAGTAATTAATCTTTGCTCCTCTGAGCAAGTCTAGGAATAAATAAGGAGGCCCTGACCTTGAGGTAACAACCTTGGGGAAGGGAGAAGGGATAGGACCTGGGAAGGGCAGACCTTGCCAGTATTTTCCTGCTGGTAGTTGATGAAGGTAAAAATTGGCGACTACTCTCCACAGCCTGAGATCCTTCAGCACTTCGCAGTGGAGGGCACAGCAGCCCTCATCCACACCTGGCTGCGTCCCGAGTGAGGGTGAGTGGGTGAGGCTGGGAGGAGGCAGACAGCAGGCAGGACTTCTTCCAGGAGACAGCAGGTTGAGAGCAGGAACAGCAGCGAAGGGAGGAGGGGTAAACTGAGCATCCTATAGGCCAGGCCAGCTCCCTCCATCCGCGTAGGGAGGGGGGGTCAGCCTGCAGGATGGCCGGCCGTCCTTCCCAGAACCTCAAAGCTTTGGGAGGCCTGGGGGGCCCTCAGTGGTAGTAGTAGAAGAGGTGTCCCCTTCTCCGTTGACTAAGTCACCTCAGGAGTAAATCTGTTTATGTGTTAAGGTCATGGGTTCTTCTCTGGTCTTGTTTCTATGCGGTGATGGAAGGTATGGTTTGGTTTTTGTTTTTATTGCTGATCATTTTTTTTTAAAGATATTATTTTTTCCTTTTTTCTCTCCAAAGCCCCCTGGTACATAATTGTATATTTTTAGTTGTGGGTCCTTTTAGTTATGGCGTGTGGGACGCTGCCTCAGCATAGCTTGATGAGCGGTGCCATGTCCGAGCCCAGGATCCGAACCAGCGAAACCCTGGGTCGCCATCGCCGAGCCCGCGAACTTAACCACTCGGCCACAGGGCCGGCCCTGCTCATCATTTTTATTCATCAGTTTATCTGTGAATCTCCATTCTTTTCCGACTGAATTATAAACTCCTTCAAGGTGGAATTTCTTTGTAGAATTGTTAACATTTAGCAAAGTTTTAAGTACACAATACTCAAATGTTTCTATCTACATATCACACAACCTACTCGTATATAACAGAATTTTTCAAAGATTAAATAATACTACATAAATTAAATATTTTATTACTGAACTTTGCTTAGTTTCCAGATCTGTAAAATGGGAAGGAAGAAGAGAGAATACACAGGAAGCCAAATGGAAAACGAGATATTCTTTCTAGGTCACAGAATTTTATAACTAGAAGGGTCTTAGACATCATTAATCTAACACCTTCCTCCCTCCCTTCCTCCTTTTGAATCTGGAATATGTTATCTTCCTTTAGAGGTGTTGAGTGGTTTCTGGCAAGTGGTTAAATCACTGCCAGATCTGCTCCGTCACATCAGATTTAATCTTAGGTGTCAGTAGGGTGGGACTGTTTTGGTATTGTCCTGAATCTAGTGTGGTTCTTATTCCTATGGCATGGCATTTCTGGGTCTTAACTGAATACCCCAGGTGTTCAGAGAGCTCTCTTCACTCTGGCTTGGCTAGAACCCCAGTGTCTCCATGCACTGCACTGCCTACCTCCAGTCCAATCTCTTTTCTCCACCCTTACTGCCAGACCTCGCTCTCTCCACTGGGCCCTGCGGAGTCTGTCCTGGGGGTGAGTACCCAGCACCAGCTTAAAACCCCAGGAGAACTCTCGTGCAGACTCCAGGGCACTCCTGCCCAGCTCCCTCTTCCTTAGTATCCTGCTGCCCAAGGTCTCTCCACCTCAGCACCTCTGGACTCTGATGTCACCTTCTCAACCACAGAGCGGCCGCAGTCTAGACTGCACCACAGTCTAGAACGTGTCCCATGGGGCCGGCTCCGTGGCTGAGCAGTTAAGTTCACGCACTCCGCTGCAGTGGCCCAGGGTTCGGGTCCTGGGTGCGGACATGGCACCGCTCGTCAGGCCACATTGAGGTGGCGTCCCACATCCCACAACTAGAAGGGCATGCAAGTAGGATATGCAACTGTGTACAGGCGGGGTTTGGGAAGATAAAGTAGAAAAAAAAAAAAAGATTGGCAACAGTTGTTAGCCCAGGTGCCAATCTTTAAAAAAAAATAAAAAAGGTTCATGTCCCAGACAGAAAGCCAGGGGGAAGGTGGGGACTCACCCTTAGTGTTTCTCTGCTCTGCAGGGATCACAGTCCCGCACTGTCTGGAGCGAATCCAGGGCCTGAAACAGCTGCTTCATACGTTTCATCCCATTCTATCGCTGTTCATGGAGGGGAGAAAGCCCATCATGTATTACCTTTATTTTATTTATTACCTTTATTTTACTGAGAGGAAAATGATACTCTGAAAGAAGGAATGACTAACCTTTTTTGCTGGTTTGTTTTTCTTTTTTAAAAAAACAGTATCATAAATATTGCTTTGTAGGAGCCTTTTTTTTTTTTTTTTTTTTACCTGCGAAACACGAGCAATTCCCCACGTCATTAGATATTCTTCTACGGCATCATTTTTAATGACTGGTATTTTAGTGTAAGGATATGCCACAATTTATTTAACCAATCCTCGGAAAGCATTTTAACCTAAAATAGAAGTATTACCAATTCTAAGTAGTAAAAGTAAAAACAAAAACAAAAAGCTATGAATCATGGAAACTTCTCTTCAAGAAAATGAGTATTTTGTTGCCTTGGTACAAAGACTTAAAGCTAGCTCCCCCAGTGTCGCCTGGCAGAGCCCCTGGAGTTTTGCTTTGACAGCAGATGCTCAGTACCTAGGTGAGCATGATCTGCATCTAAAAGGAAACCACCAGGTTCCCAGGCATCCCTCTTTGTCTTCTCTCCTCTCAGTCCCTCCACAATCTCATTCACCCTGCAGCTTGATTTACCCTAAAAAACTAACAGCACATACCAATTCTCTACAATTGGTGTGATGTACTTCCCTTCTTCACCTGGCCCGGCCCACCTCTCACCTCAGCTCGCTTCCAGAGTCCTGTACTCCAGCCCCTGTCATCTTCCCACGCCCTCAGGTCACTTTGCAAGCGCTGATGGCTTTGCTGGCAGCCTATCCCCCACATCTCACATGCCTGTCTTTCAAAACTCAGCTCAGATATTGCTTCACCTGAAGGCCTTCCATGACGTTACACCAACCCCGACCTGGAGTGGGCCGACGCCCGCACCCACCTCTGCACTGTGCACACCCTGTGCTCTCTCCAGGACTCATCACATGAAGTTATAATGCTCTTTCCCTGCCCTTCTCACCCACTCATTTGTAAATCCTTGAGGGTACCGCGATCCTCAGCATCTTGTGCATGCCTGTGTTCAAGAAATGTTTAGTGAAGGAACTCAAACTGCTCTTTTAAATTTCTCACCCTATTTCATTCTTTGGCTCCCTACTGCCCTGAGTGCAAACATCCTGCCTGGTTTTCAGTATCCCAGTGGGCCCATCCCCAAATCCTCTTCCCCTCCACTCCTGGCACACATCCTCCCTCAGCCGGGCAATCTGCACGTCATCCTGACCCCTAGCCTCCTCATTCCTACCGCTAAGCGGCTATCACAGCCCGGGTTGCTCTCCTCATAGACACATCCAAGGGCAAATTCAAGACCTTTCTCCTACTTGAAGTTTTCCATGATGACTCTTTTCAATTTGTTTGTTTAGTGATAATACAAGCCTTCTTTAAGATGGTCTGATTTCAAATACTTGGTTAGTAATCTTTGATTTGTGTCCTGATATTTTGGTCATAAACCACACTCTATTCACCTGGCCCTCTCTTACTCTTACTGAGATTTCCTTTGAATCAGCACAGTGTTATTTTCTAATTTCACTTTATTTTGTAAATATATAAGGTCCAAATAAACGTAATTTCGGACTCACTTGTTGCTCCACGGGTTTATCAGATCGTCCCATATAATCACGTCTTCCCCTGGAGGATGAATCTTCCTTATACATTCTGTTATCGCTCCACAAAACTCTTAGAATAGTGTCATGCCCATAATCAACAATAAATTATTACCTTATTCATTGATTTTAGGTAGTTAAAACATTTTGCTAAATGTTTTAGAAAAGAATTATTCAATATTATAAAATAATAATAATTAATTATATTCTGTTATAAAAGGTTATAAAGGAAAAGTTCATCCTACCCCACTAACAGGATTTATACTTATTCTAAATCAATGGAGGCCAAAATAATGAGGTTTTACTTTATTTCACAGAGTCTTACAGTAGGAGGGGAATGTCAAAACTACTTAATCCAATACGCCCATTCAACAGTCTTCCCCTCCATCAGCTCCACCATGAAGCTTTGCAGCAAAACCCACCGTGACAAGGAGAGCCCTACGTTCTGAAGGCAGCTCGGTTAGAAAGCGCTTCCTCGTGCTGTTTCCCTGCAACCTCCTCCACTTGTCCTAGTTTTGCCCTCTGGGGACCAAACAGAACAAGTGCACTTCTTCCACAAGACGGCACTTCTAGGATTTAGAGACAGTTATGATGGCCTCTCCCATCCCTCCCCCATCACCTTCTCTAGACTAAATCTCCAGACTCCTCATATGGTGCCATTGTTTCCATTTCTTTGCCATCTGTGTGTTTTTTCCTGAACATGATCCAGT
Source organism: Equus asinus (assembly GCF_041296235.1). NCBI lineage: Eukaryota > Metazoa > Chordata > Mammalia > Perissodactyla > Equidae > Equus > Equus asinus. The sequence continues at coordinate 132,696,665 of NC_091793.1, forward strand.
TTGTCCACATTCTTCAAAGGGTGAGCCCGCATTACTCTTGATTAGGGGTTGCACATTCAGATACTTCCAGGGACCAGACCCTAACTAAAGGTAAACGTGTGGCTATGGCCCAGCGTCAAGACAGGAGTGGTGGGAGCTGGACTTAAGCCCTGACTTAAGGCTTTCCTATTCAAAACTCTAAACCCACCTGCTGGCCAAATAAGATTGGGACACGAGAGCCATATTTGCCCTTCCGGGCCACCGGGTATCTGATGAAGGTAAAGCTGACTTTCACCTCCCTGACAGTAAAGAGGCAGCTGACATTATATTACACTAGCTATTACATGTGTGTGTGTGTATCTATAATATATACATGTTGTATGTAATATATATTTCATATAGAATAGCTATATATTATAATTATAACTTGTATATTATGCATTACATAATTTATATATTATATAAATGTTGAATTTTCCTGATCCCTGTGATCCTGGGAAACCAGGAAGGTTCAGAAAGCTCCCCCTCTTTGTGTTCTGGAAAAAGGAACCACCTTTCCCCACAGGGCTTCAATAAGACTCAGGGATGCCCCCCTTGTTTACAAGGCCAAACACAGACCCTCAAAATTCTCTTTCTTGGCCTCGTAAATGATTAGCTGAACTGCTCTTCCCAACCAAACTTTAGTTAAGCCTCTCTCCTTCCTCCAGACCCCTGCCCTTTGGCCCACCTCAGCATGAGCCAGCAGACAGCCCTCCCTCTGGAGCAGAGACTAGCCTCAGGGTGAAACACGCTCCTCTACTGCCCCCAGGCCTCCCTTTCCTCCCAGCCCCCTCCCCTAGCTCTTTGTTCCCCTCTCTCCATAAAGGGAAACTCTCATGCATGACTGTTCAGAAGCTTGCAGACCTTATGGTCCACGTGTTCTCCCTATTGCAATAGTCTCTTTCCCTTCCTTGCAATCATCCAAATAATGAGTATCTCCTTACCAAGTCCGGATTGGCGTTGTATTTGACAATATACATTATATTAGCTATTAATAATATAGTAATATTATTATCTTAGCCCATCTAAGTTTGTATTCATTTTAGTGATGACCAAGGTACACCACTGAGTCACAGTGACTGTAATTCTAAATCTCTTCCCAATATGCTGCTACTAAGTCTCAGTTTCCCTCTTGGAGCATATCCTCTTATCAACGGATTTTTTCTCTTTGGCGGATATCTCATTACCTCAGGCTAGTCAAGACAGTTTAGGATCCTGATTCTATAATATCACTGAGGTAAGTGTTTCCCTATCATTTCCTAAATTGGTCCAAGAACTTCCATAGCTTCATTCATGTTGTCAGTAAAACATGTTCATGAAACAGGACCAAAAACTGAGTCTTAGGGAATGCTTAGAAACCTTTCTCCTGGTCCGTTTTATTAATAGTTAATGTAGAGTTACTCTATAGGGAAATACAGAGCTAACACATTAAATGTGAAAAATCATTGGCACTTCCTTAAGGCAGAGGCACTTAATACATATTTATTGAATGAATGGTTCAAGAAAGAACCACGTTTCAATGTAATAATATTGTTTCATTTAATTGAGCATTTTCACTAAGTTTTATCCTTATGAATTAAACAAAATACTAGTATACTCCTGAAAAAAACAACTGCCAACCAGCTCTGATCCACTTATTAGTCTTCTGAATAGATGATAATAGAACCAGTTTTTTTAAACTTTCATTCATTCATCGAACAAATATTAATTTTTATTTATTGCCTACCTACTGGGACCAGACACCATTCTAGGCACTGAGGATAAAGAAGTAAACGAAACCGAGTTGCTACCCTTGTTAAGCTCACATTCTAGTAGGGAGCAAGTAATAAACAAGGCAACCAATAAACACATAACATAATGTCAGCTTATAATGAGGGCCTTTAGAAAAATAAAGCAGGTTAGAGGAGAGGATGACGGGCTGGGGGGTACTTTAAACGGGTGGTCAGAGAAGAGATCTCCGAGAAGGTGACATTCGAGCAGAGACGTGAATCAGGGTAGGAGCACGCCACACAAACACATGGAATAGAGAACCCCCAGCCAAAAGAGCCGCGAAGGCAGAGGCCTGAGATGGAAACAGGGTCAGCTTATTTGAGGGACAAAAAAGAAGGCCAGCGTGGCCACAGCTGAGAGAGGAGGGTAGGAAATGTGAGAGACGGGCAGGGCCCAGGTCACACAGGGCCTGGAAAGCCATAGTTAGGAATTGGATTTTGTCAGAGGATGACTGGAAGCCCCCGGGGGACTGAAAACGGGAGCAGGACACAGTCCACGCTTTGCTCTGAAGGATGGCTTTGGCTGTCGGGCAGAGAATAGACTGAACATGCTGAGAGGAACAGAGAGGACGTGAGCTTTTTCTGTGTGCCTTTCCTGTATCTCTTTTACAACTCGGGTAAGGACCTTTTTAGAGTTTTTAAATATTTCAGCACCGGTGAAATAGATGGGATTAGTCAAGTGTCCAATCAAAGATGCATGAGCTTTAGAATAGTCGCTTCAAAAGTTATTGTAAAGTTCACCCATCCATGAAATGTGAAATGCTTAGGTTGGAAATTACTTCCAGCTGTTCATGAAGATATACGTACCAGGAAACTAATGTAGTTCTGCTAATGTCAGAGCCCTGGAGGCAAACGGCTGGGGCTAGTCTTAACAATGCTTCTTTTAAGAAAATAGATGCCGGGGCTGGCCCAGTGGTGTGGTGGTTGGGTTGGCACACACTGCTTTGGCAGCCTGGGGTTTGAAAGTTCGGATCCCAGGCATGGACCTATACTCCACTCACCAAGTCATGCTGTGCTGGCATCCCACATACAAAATAGAGGAAGACTGACACAGATGTTAGCTCAGGGCAAGTTTTTCTCAAGCAAAAAGAGGAAGATTGGCAATGGATGTTAGCTCAGGGCCAATCTTCCTCAAGAAAAATGAAAAAAAGAGAGTAGATGCCAATGGCCATATCAAAGAAAACTGCATGAAAACTATAAAGCTATCGAGACAGAGGTAAAGAAGCAAGCGGAAATAATGTAGTAAAAATCTCTGCATTTTTAAATTAATATAACTCCAAGGGTGGGGTACTCTGTTTTTGATGGTGTAGGATGGTTGACTATTTTTGATGGTGTAGGTTTGACTGCTGTACAAATAGAATTAAGAGGTTCCCTTCCCTGGTGCATTGAACGTCATAATAACTCTGCACCATCAAATAAAAGTATTTCCAAAAATATGGGGTGGAGCCGGCCCTGTTGCCCAGTGGTTAGGTTTGCGCACTCTGCTTTGGTGGCCCAGGGTTTTGCCGGTTTGGATCCTGGGCACAGACGTGCCACCACTCATCAGGCCATGCTGAGGCAGCATCCCATATAGCACAACTGGAGGCACTCACAACTGGAATATACAACTATGTACTGGGGGGCTTTGGGGAGAAGAAGGAAAAAAAAAAAAAGATTGGCAACAGATGTTAGCTCAGGTGCCAATTTTTAAAAAAGAGATTTAAAAAAGTCTTAAAAAAAATATATGGGGTGGACACCTAAAGCAATGTGTAATCAAACAGTTATCATTACTACTGGTATGTGGCTGGGAAAACAAGACAAGACCATGAAAGGGGCCTATGCCTCTCCTCAGGGGTGGTGTGGGCTTGTGGTGCCCACAGCTGGCCCTGTCTGCCCTATAATTGGACCAGCAGATGCACCTGGGGGCGCCCCTACATCCCTGCACGCATCCTGTCTTGCCTTCAACAGCTTCCTTCTAAGAGGGAGGCAGTCCGTGCACGCCATCGTGTCTGACATACTGCAGGGTGGTTTTACCCCGTCGCCATCTTTTCTCCACAGGCTGAGGCTATGGGTGTAGAATGGCAGGTGTCTGCCTTAGCCCAACATATGGCAACCCTCAATAATACCTGACATGCAATAACTCTACTACATGAAGAAATTCCCGGATGAGACAAGTAGTGTTACAAAATAGAATGGCCTAGGACATGTTTACCACAGCCCAAGGGGGGACCTGTGCCCTGATCAAAGTAGAATGCTGTGTTTATATCCCTGATTATGCCCACAATATTTCCTCCGCAATGGCCTTCTCATGTGCTCACGTACGGGCCACTGACAACCAGTCCACCCACCCAGCATCCGCTTGGATACAATCCCTCCCCTCCACCTGGCGACATGTTTTCTTTGGTGTCCTTGTCTTTTTACTGCTTCTTTTATTTTCATGTTGTGCTCTCCATTGCTGTCGTGGACTCCCGCTACAGTGCTCCTCTCTGTGTCTGGCTCGAGGGAAGCCTCGGAAAAATGGCTCAATAAGACTGTAAGGGCCATTCGGGCACATGGGGCGTGGAGTGTAGGGGCATTAGCCCACATGCCCCTTTAACGGCCATGTGTCCTTGAGGCTTCTTATCCGGGTACATGCCAACACTCACGATGATAGCAGGCCTGGGCTTGGCCACCCCAGCTGCTTTCTCGTGCAATAATTGGTACAAAGACCCTCAAGGTCTCGAGGAGGCAGTGGGGTAGAGGGGGGGTTCTGGTCCTTGGAATGCAAGTCATACAGGAATGATCCCCCTTGGCAAGCATGCAGCCTTTGTTCCTCTGCCCACTTAAGCAAGCTTCTCTCAGGGGCCAGCAGCAGGTGCACATTGCTGTCCAGCCGGCCGCCACTGGACCTTCCCTGTACATAACTCCCAATAAACCTATACGTCTCATTAAAAACAAAACAAAACAAAAACTCTGCATTTTAAATACGCTTTGTGTGCTATTAACAGTAAAAATTACACTTGTAAATGTATTAAATTAGAACTCTATTGTACAACACACTCTGCTAGTGATTACTCAAAACCTACCACCATCCTCCACCTTCTGCCTTGTTGACAGAACCCTGATTTGGTTCAGAGAAGCAGTGTATCCAGTCTCACATGGATCAAAATTGGTCTAAACTAATCATGATAATCCTTCCTTGCTTTTCCATCTCCCTATGCAAGCGGAGGTGGCCATGTGACCCACTTCTGGCCAACGAGGCATAAGCAGAAATCTGCTGGGAGTGTGGTCTGAGAAAGCTTTAGCCTTCCTGATAAAAAGGGTTGAACATACCTGGCCTCCTCCCTGCCCTCCTTCTTTTTGCCCTATATTTGGGCATGTTGGCTACTATTCAATGTACTGCAACCATGGGGCAAGGCCAAGAGATTTACCACAACACTGGCCACCATCTTTAGCCACCAGACCAACACCATCAGACTCCTATTTCCAGACTTCTTGTTAAGTAAGAAATTGAAACTCATGTGTTTAAGCCTCTGTAAGCTGGGTTTTCTGTTACTAGCAGCCAAATACATTTTTAATTGAGACCCTTTAAATCACCAATATTCTAGGAAAATAAAATCCACCATTATCATTTATAATCAAAGTAAGGAAAATATACCTGCCCACAGTCAGTACTAATTGGGAAATCTCACTCATGCTAACTTCAGAATATCATCAAAAAGCATCTATCCTGAACTTCCAGGCTTCTCTTAGATTTGTTCTGGCTTAATTAAAAAAAATAATAATAATGGCCTATTGGGAAAGACAGCTAACTATAGGGGGGTTTACTGCCAGGCTGAAGAGGGAGTGAGTACCCGGTGTAAAGAGAGGGACAGACTCCAGAATGAACTCTCACCTGCTTTGACTAGGTTGGCGAGTTCAAGCCCTCGTACTGTGACAGCAATTAGTCGCATATCAGCCCGTCTCTATGCTTGGAATTCCCAGTCTGATTCTAGACTTGTGAAGAAAGAACCTCCAGGACAAGAACACCCACTTTGATGAGCTCAGACCTAGGAGAAAGAAGTACAGAAACCTTCTGAATACAGAACATATGTCATGTATACTCTACTGTCACTCGTGCCAAGTGAATAAATACTTATTACTTATTAGCATTTGCTTTCTCTTACCTGGTTGATGTGGAAGGGAACGAGGTGCACACTGGTTCAAGACTGCCTTTTTCTCTTTGCTTCCTTTCTTTCTTTCTTTTTTTTTCCGTGGCATCTGTAAAGCATTTCGCTTTCTAATTGTGGATCACATAGTGCTTTCATGGCTCACGTTACTGTCTTTCAACTTTCAGCCCCTCTTTCCACCCCAACTCTTAAATGAGAAATAAAACAAAATGAAAAAGGAGGCCAGTTGGAATTTATTTTCCTCTCTCTGTAGCAGATGTTAAATTCAAACTTCTTAAATGAGGGAATATTAAAAGCAGCATCTTTTTATCCCAGAGCAACTGCCCCTGCATCCTAAGTGCCAGCCTCGGGAGGAAACCTCCCTGATCTTTCTATCCATGGTGCAGAGGACTCCGAGCTCCCACTGGCTCAGCCTGTGTCCCCTGCGGGCCTTGGGCAAGACTTTGAATCCCTCTGGGTCTCAGTTTACTCATCGGACGGGGTCAGATGAAAGAATCTCTGAAGTTGTTCCAGCTCCTAAGAGTCAATGAATTGCCTCAAAAATTTGAATGTAAAACCTCTGACGGTTTTTATGAGAAAAGTCACTTTCCCTCTTTTTTCCAGTTCCTTTCCTTAATAACCAGGGATCATCTCATTACTTCGGTTTTATGAGGGGTTTGTTGCTAATCTCAGTCACTTGGGATGAAAGCTCTCTGTTAAAGTAGGTGTTTGAGAAGCTGCCTTTCAATCGGATACACGGTTTTAATCGGTTTAGAAAGCTTCTCACGACAAATATCGGTACTTCTCTGCTCTGCTTCCACACTTTTGATGTCAGAGCTCCTTATTGCTCATAGCTGACCACAGCACCTGTGTGCTATTAAATTCTCTTTCTCTATTGCCCTCCTCTCCCAGCCTCTCCACCTCTGCCCCTCTGTCTGTCTCTCTCCCTCCCATATACACCCACACATTTGTTCTGATCCTTCTGGCTAATTCAGTTTTCCAAACTGAGGTCAAGAATCCTTTGACTTCCGTCCTGCCCAGCAGCTCCATCTGATTCACAGGCATCCGTCCTGTGTTCTTTATTCTCTCCGATAAATGTCGTCACCTCACAACTCTCAGACAACAGATCCTCACAGATGGAACTTTTCGAATGTGCCTTTCTCGACAACCAGCTGGATCCTTCTCACAGTGGTGGGTTAGAGACAAGGTGAAGGGTTAGAAAGAACTTTCTTTGCTCTTTCTCCTTAAAGGCTAGAAGTGAAGATATGAGCACTATGGCCACCATAGTGGGGGACAGTAAGAAAAGGTAAGATCCACATTCACACAATTCCTCTTCTTTGTAACTCCAGAAAATGCCTGAGGCCAATTCACTTAAGACATTTAAATTTTATAGCCCATTTTACCGCATCCTAAGCCTCCGATTCTGCCCAATTTCGTCATATTTTGACAAATGAAAGGTGATTTTGCTGTTAAGCGGCCTAAGGAACAGAAACATTTGCTCCAGAGAAACACAAGAAGCCAAGGAGCATCGGCTTGGTTCGTATTTCTCATCGTTATCACCCAAGAACATCTAGCACACTTTTTTTCTCCTTCCTTGTGGGGAAGCTGAAAGCTTCAAGGCCCAACTCCGAGCCACATGGTTTTCATTTCCTGGCCTCCTCCCTCAGCCCCCACAGCCCCCGCCGCACACACAAGGCCCCATCCTCTGTTTGCACACTCAAGACACTGTCACTTGTACATTTTTCACAGAAGCAAATGAGACATAAAAAGTCACCACTCCACATACATATCAGCCCAAATAATAAATGGCTGCCTGCTGGCCCCATGCATTCCCTTGATTAGTATTAACCCTTACGTTTGTTCAGAACTTCACAGCTCACAAAGCACTTTCACATTTACTAATCTCGCAGAGTCCTTACCCTAAGCCTGAGAGAAGGGCACACCCTTCTCTTCACATTACAGACAGCCAAATGGCCGTGTGAAGAGGTGAGGTGACAGGCCAAGGCCACACAAGTCAGGGGCAGATCCAGGACTCAAACCCTGGCCTCTGACTCCAGGTCCAGAGTTCATTTTTCTTCCCTACAGCTATAACCTGTGCGACGTTCTCTCGTTAGATTGGAGACAAACGTGAATCAGGGCCTGACTGGGCAATGGTGGGTTCCAGAAAAGGTTGTCTTAGAAGACGCACTGTGAAGTGGTGCTAAGAAGCTGGGCTGTGGAGCCAGAGAGGCTACATGTGAATCTGGGCTCTGTCTCCTAATAGCTGTGTGATAGTACATGATTCCAGGGCATTTTGTTTACACTGGGCTTCATTCGAATCACACTGCTGTGTGAATAGTGTCCTTGGAGGTCTTCAGTGAAGTTGTCCTGGGAATTAGTTGACGTCCTTGTGACTCAGTCATCCCACCTGAGAAATGGGCATAATGATACCTACTTCCAAGGCTGTTGTGGCAACTGAATAAAGCATATGAAGAGCATATAAAGCCTGGCCCAGTGACAGACACCTCACAATGCTCTGTCCCCTTTGGAGACTATTCTCCTCATCCCCATCTCCTTGACTCTGTCTCCCCCCATTTCTCTTTCTGCGGAAACATTTGCCTCTAATGAAAGTCTTCCCCTCATATCCTCCATGCTCTCTGCTACTCCCATGGCCAGGACACGTCATGGCAGTCTGTCATTAACAATCAAGATGACCCACAGGCCCAGGATGTCCCTCATCTAACTCATCTACTAGCTGAGGTTTCTTAATACCTGTCCTGTCCCTTAAGGGAATTGCTCTCTCTACAAATGGGATGAAGCTACTACACAAACAACAACAAAAAAAGATGAAGTCAACGTAAGAGGCTCCGAGTTATTATTCAAAGAAATGGTCAGACTCTTATTAACTGCCAAGAACCCAGTTTTAAAATCCACCTCTGAAAAGTACAAACAGAACCTAGGAGACAGAGATGTGGACAGAGGTCTAACCACCAACACAGAAAGATGGGAAGCCTCACGGAAGGAAGGGACTGCAGCAACGCTAGAAGAGGGACAGGAGGGAATTAGACTGAACCGCCCTGGGATTTCCAGACTGAGAGAAGGAGGACATCAGAGCACCTGAGGACACTCTGCCGACTTCTTTTGTATTCCTGGTTTCAAGCTGACCCTGTGGGCTGAGGGCCAAATTTCTGCCAACCAGATCCAGCCCAGCTGCGGGTCTCTTACCCGTGCAAACCCACCAGGCAAACACATGGAATCTTGCCCCTTACCTTTTGTCTGCTCTCCTCTGCATGATTTTAAACCATGGAGCATTAACAGAGTCCCTGAAGTTAGACCTGGGACAGTCTATGCCTAAGTTCCTCACCCATGTCCACCAATGGGACAAGTAGATGTGATATACAACTTGGGAACACCCCTGGAGAACTTGTAGGTGATCAGGCCAGAGGTGTTCGTTCAATTCCATGCACATTTGCTGGGCACCTTCCTGCCACACACTAGGCCCCACACTGGGCATTGGCCTTAGAAAGCTGTGTAGGGCATGAGACTGGACCCCAAGGACTCATGCTATGATGGGCAGGGAGGCACGAGTTCGGCTCTAGCTATTTGCTTTAGTTATTATCTCAATTGCTTTCATTTTTTTCTTATTTACTTTGTCTTTTTTTTCCCCAAGGGGGATGGGGAGGACAGACCCAGGATCTGCTAATAATTTGCAAATCTTGACACTCTGATGACACCATCTGGAAATATCTCATTCCCTAGCATCATTTTACAAGTTGCTGGCAAAACATAAGCACCCATCTTTTTTAAGACTTTGCAATTGTGAAATAATAGATGTATATATTGGCCTCTACTCCAGTTCCTAGCACAGAGATCCTAAAACTCTTGTAATTTCCTAAGCGATAAGAGCATTAGGAACATCTTTTCTATTGATATTTGGTCTTTGATTCTGTCCCTGACACAGAACTCGTATATCTCTTGAAATGTCCTGGGTGATAGGAGCATCTTTTGTTCTAATGAGGCGATGCTTGGTGGGCTTCTGGCTGGGGGCTGGTCACCAGAAAGACCAAGCCATGATTAGAAGCTTGGAACTTTCAGCCCCCTCCTCGATCCTCCAGGAAGGGGAGAGGGGCTGGAAATGGGGTTAATGATCCATCATGCCCACATGACGAAGCCTCTGTAAAAGTCCCAAATGTATGGGGTTTGGGGAACTTCCAGGTTGGTGACACGTGGAGGTGCTAGGAGAGTGGTGCACATGGAAAGGGCATGGAAGCTCCACGCTCCTTCCCACATACCTTGCCCTACGCATCTCTTCCATCTGAATGTTCATCTGTACCCTTTATCATGTTCTTTTATAATAAACCAGTAAATATAAGTGTTTCCCTGAGTTGTGTGAGCCATTCTAGCAAATTATTGAACCCAAGGAGGGGGTTGTGGGACCCCTGATTTATAGCCACTCAGTCAGAAGAACAGGCGACAACCTGGGACTTGAGATTGGCATCTGAAGTGAAGCCTTGGGGGACAGTCTTGTGGGACTGAGCCTTCAACCTGGGGGAATCTGAAGCTATCTCCAGGTGGATAGTGTCAGCATTGAATTGAATTATAGGACATCCAGCTGGTGTTGCAGAGAATGGCTCGGTGGGGGAAAACCGCCATACATTTGGCGACCAGAAGTGTCAGAAATGAAGTGTTCTGTGTGAGTAGTAAAAGAGACAAAAGGAGGAAGAGTGAGTTTTTCCTTCTCAGTCATAAAATGAGGGAGATGATTATTTACATTTTAAAAATAATAAATTATTTTTCCTTAAAAAAAACCCCAGTAAATCATTTGTGGTGCCTTCAAAGAATATTAAATTAACAAAATCCACCTTTAGCTTAAAGTCTTTATTCCACAGTGAGGTTTGTCAGGTATCAAGGGCTGTTTTCTGCCGAAAATTGTCTAGGGACTGGCTCCAAAGGTTTGCAAGCCACCAGTTAAGGAGCTGGCTTTTGTTTTCATGGGTTCTGCTGCCCCCTGTCAGAAGCTAAGAGTGTCACAGGAAATAGAAGTTTTTGAATAAAGGTTTTTACAGAACAACGGTTTATAAGATTTCCTCAATCACATGATGAAATAGGATATTCTCACACTTTGTGAATTAAAACCAGAGAACTATTTGCTTAAAAATGTGCCTGTCTGCTTTGCTGCCTAGAAGTTCTTGCGCAAAAGAAATAATAATCACAGTGGCAACAATCTGTCTGAAATAATCCAGGCAGCTGTCACTCAATGAGTCGCTCAGCCCATGGGCACTGAGCAGCAGACAGGTGCTGGCCCAGCCCACAGGCTCCTGCTTTTCCCCGACCACCGGGGAAGACACCTGAGCGAATGGGCGACTTCACCACAGAGCGAGGAGGGGCATGTGGGTACTAGGTGCTGGGGGAGCACACGGATGCAGCACCTTAGCCTGTGGTTTCCCAATCAAGTAAAAGGAGTCCATTCTTGAAGAAGGAGCAGGAGCCAGCCCAGTGAAGTAGGAAGCATAGGGCTTTTCCTGATAGTGGCAATTGTATGTGCCAGGGCAGGGAAGCCCAGGAGAGGGTGGCAAGTTCAGGCCACAGCAAGAGGGGAAGTGAATTATGTGGTGAGCTTATGCCCTGCAGCCCAGCTGCCATTCCTCTGCCTGACAACTGCCGGCCCTGGGGCCACTTCATCTCACTGCCTCAGAGTACAGCCAGACCACAGGTGAAGAAAAAGGAGAGCAAGGGATTCCTGAGGTGGACAGTTGAGCAAAAAATCTCACGAAAGTGCGAGCAGCTGCCCTGTGTTCTGCATGAGTTCCATTTACATCCATGAGAGGTGAAAGATTGTGCTAGCTAACTAAGCCGCCATCTTAAGACTTGAATCAGGAAAGGGAGCCATTAAAGAGCCAATAAGGATTTGCACATAATCAGAGCTACTGTTCCAAGACAACAGAAAGAAACACCTAGGAAAATCCTCAGTGATCATCTATGGATTTGAAAACTCAACCTATGGAGATACTTAAAATTTAGTGCTCCTTTCCCCTCTTTCCTCTCAGTGCTGGGCATATTGCTTCACCTCAGAGAGAAGTTTTGTCAGAATACACACCCACCAATCATTAATCATTTACAGTTTTCCATTATTTATCTCATTTCCATTAGCGCATCATCTTTCAATGAGTCATGTTTTCCCTTTGATCAGCCTTTAGGCAAAATGTTTCCATTTAATTTTTTCTCTCCCTTTAGTTCACTCTCCATCAAACATTAAACATGCATTTACTCCAATGCGCTATTATAAGGTTTTCCATTCTCCTCGTCTCCTGGTGACTCCTTTGACTTTATCGGTCCTAAAGGATTTTGGTGAGAAAATGATACTACTCCAAAAAAATGATAATTTTCTCATTAGTCCAGAATAACAGGGTCAAAAACTAATCTTGATAGTTAAAATGGTTAAAAGTAACACTACACACATGCATCAGTGGAAAGAGTATAGGCTTGGAGTCAGACCAGCCATGGTTCAAATAATGGCACTGCCACTGTAACCTCCCTGGGCCTTCACTTTCTCCTCTATACAATGGGCATAATCAACGTCTACTTCATAAGGCTGTTGTAAGGAACAAATGAGCAAGTAGAAGATAAAATGTTTTAGAAATTACAAGGCACTAACCATATGTAAGGCATGTTGTTAAATTGCTTATCGAATGAATTAGGTTTCATAATTTTTCCTTTTGAACACCAAGGTTCTAATCATGAGCACATTCTTTATTTGCACATATCTCACTGTTTTAGGACCTTGCCAAAGCCAGGAAGGATTCTCTTCTCTTTGCTAGACTCCGGTTAATTAAGTGATTCTTATAAAACTAGCAAGATAAAAATTTCAGCACACAAGAAACCAGCATTGCATTCAAAAAGGATTTTGCTTCATGTCTTTTTTATTTTTTATCCAAGAAAATATTAAATAATAATTAGTTATCATCCATCCCTTTTCAGACCACTTTTTCTTACCCCAGAAGTCCAAATGGTTTGGGACCCTTGAAGACAGAGAGAGAGCTCAGGTAGGGAGGCCCTGGTAACCTCTGTGGACTGGACCCACTGACTGCATCGATGGACTAGTAGCTTGATCCCTTTAATAACATTTCTTGGACAGAAGTGATTGACAACATTAATATCTATTTACAAATTTTTCTTATAAGAGCAAGAAAAGGCTATTTTTAAAAAACTTTAAATACCATTTATTTTTCTTTCCCTTTACCCCTCTACCCTTTATCCTTTGACCTTGTGCCCATCCCCCAACCCCCTTCCCCTCTGGTAACCACTAATCTGTTCTCTTTGTCCATGTGTTTCTTTATCTTCCACATATGAGTGAAATCATATGGTGTTTGCCTTTGTCTGGCTTATTTCGCTTAACATAATACCCTCAAGGTCCAACCACATTGTTGCAAATGGGATGATTTTGTCTTTTCTATGGCTAAGTAGTATTCCTCTGTATATATACACACCACACCTTCTTTAACCATTCATCAGTTGATGGGCATTTGGGTTGCTTCCATGTCTTGGCTATTGTGACTAATGCTGCAGTGCACATAGGGTTGCATAAATCTCTTTGAATTGTTGATTTCAAGTTCTTTGGAGAAATACCCAGTATTGGGATAGCTGGATCATATGGTATTTCTAATTTTTTGAGAAATCTCCATATTGTTTTCCATAGTGGCTATACCAGTTTGCATTCTCACCAGCAATATGAGTGTTCCCTTTTCTCCACATCCTCTCCAACATTTGTTATTTTTTGTCTTAGTGATTATAGCCATTATAACAGGTGTAACGTGATATCCTAGTGTAGTTTTGATTTGCATTTCCCTGATGATTAGTGACGTTGAACATCTTTTCGTGTGTCTGTTGGCCATCTGTATATCTTCTTTGGAAAAATGTCTGTTCATATCCTCTGCCCATTTTTTGATCGGGTTGTTTGTTTTTTTGTTGTTGAGTTGTATGAGTTCTTTATATATTTTGGAGATTAACCCCTTTTCGGATATATGATTTACAAATATTTTCTCCCGGTTGGTGGGTTGTATTTTTGTTTTGTTCCTAGTTTCCTTTGCCTTCCAGAAGCTCTTAAGTCTGATGATGTCCCATTTGTTTATTTTTTCTTTTGTTTCCCTTGACTGATTAGACATGGTATTTGAAAAGATGCTTCTAAGACTGATGTCAAAGAGTGTACTCCTATATTTTCTTCTAGGAGTTTTACGGCCTTACATCTTACCTTCAAGTCTTTAATCCACTTTGCATTAATTTTTGTGTACGGCAAAAGACAATGGTCTACTTCCATTCTTTTGCATGTGGCTGTCCAGTTTTCCCAACACCATTTACTGAAGAGACTTCCTTTCTCTACTATAAAGAAGAGGCTATTGTTTTTGCTCTAAGAGAAATATTAAAAAGTAGGATCCATGGATAATTTCCAGTGGAAACAAAGAACTATTATGAAAATTTGCAGAACATTAGCTGCTTGTTTCCTTACCTTGTTAATGACATGAATACATGGTCTCTTGG